>NC_044247.1:3612500-4840000 GCF_003957555.1 Calypte anna
AGGATGAAGCAGCATGCAAAGCTCTTTGTGCCCATGGGAAAGTATAAGAATGAAATCTCCCCATCACCTCCCTCTCAGGTATATTAAGTCTCAAGTCCCTTGTATTTTAAACCCCCATAACTTGAGAAGTAGTTGTTGTTGTTATCATTCCAAGTTCAGAGTTCCTTAGGACCGGAGTTAAAAGTCTGAAAAATCCAGGCTCTTCTGATTTCCCAAATAAGGGAATTCCTCTTTCAGAGTAAAGAGTCCAATTTAACAGCCTGACTGTAGGAATATATCCTGCTACTGGTTTGGTCTAGATGACCAGGATATACCAAAAGTTAACTTGTTTACTTTTGTACAAAAGTAAAAATTTAAAAATAACTGGAGCCCTCAAAACCGTATGGAGTTCACAAAACACAAGGGAATTCTTCTCACTCACACCTACCTCAGGTTGTAGCAGCTCCATCTTCTGGAGAAACCTTCATTTAACACCATGATTCACAGCTTGCTATTTAGTGAATGTGGCAGGACAGATAGAAATCACCTCAAATTTTTTAATCAGATATTGCAACCTGGTGAGGAAATTGCTGCCACTGCTGACATTTTCACAGGGCTCTTCACATTTATGTATTAGCAAGTCTTAGCAGAGAAGGGGGAGGCAGGTATAGAAAGACACTGCAATCTGCTCTCTCTTACAGAACAATCTTTCTTAGTGCCTCCAACATATCCACCTAACTGACAGTGATTCAATATTGGTTTTGGAATTTTATACAGGAAATCTTTTCCTGAACCCCCAAGTTAACATTTTCCCAGTGAAGCATAAGGATTTCTAGTTCCTACAGTTTATTCATAGTGAGTTCACTATCAACTTAAAAAACTTAAACACTTGTAATATCCTTGGTGCACACCAAGAACTAATGGCATGGCAGTATTAGAAAATACAGTAGATTTTAGTACTTCATATTCACACGTCCATGATGGAAATCACAATAGGAGCTAGAGGGTATGTTCCAGGCTGCCTGAACCAGCAGGCCAAGAAGAGCTTTGCAGGGCAAAGAGGACTGATGGAAATGCCACACAGAACCTCTTCACCTCAGAAATTCAAGTGTTTCCTTACAAAACGGTGTAGTTAGGCAACCCAAAGTAATAGCAAAAGCAAAATATTTATTTATTTTTATACACTTTTCAAGAAAATAAGTTAAAACCCTAACTACAATTAATTCCAGTCTTCAGGACAGTATGAGGCTGCCTCAAAAGCTCTCAGAGCTGGCTCATCTGCCACCTGCTTGTCAGCGGGTGAACAGCAGCACCAGCTCACAGTGAACAGTGTGAGGAAACATGTCAAAAGGCACGGCCAACATGGGAGTAAATGGCTCTCCTGCCAGCTTCTTCCCTGGATCAGGTGGGCAGCACAGCCTGTAGAGAGCAAAGAGAGCATCCTTTAAATCAGTTGCAGAAGCCTTCCCACCGTTATCAGTAGCACAATAGCACAGGGAATGCACTAAGGAGGTATTATGTGCTTAGCTAATGTGCCTCAATCTGCAGCTGATGCTGGCTGAGGTGTAGAACCATCAATACTGAATCCCAAACCAGCTCTGCAAATCTCACAGATAAAGAGTTGCTACTGAAGAGTCAGTAGGAGGTTTAAAGCTCCCTTTCTCACATACCATCCCAGCTGAAAGACACTTAATACTCTTAGGAAGTGATCCTCAGTTTTGCACTACTTTCCCTGGTTACCTGCAGACAGATTTACCACCTGAAAAAGGAGCCTGGCCCAGATAAAGAGTTAGTTGTATGATTAACCCTAAGCAGGTCACTAATCCCCGTGGCTTCACTTTGTTGGCTAGGGCAAATCTTCCTTCAGTGAACCCAGTGGACTCTCTGTTCCACATCCAGATGTGCCATTTTATTGGGGAAGGATTCACAATGCCTTTATAGCATGTTTCCATTATTTTATATTTCTTACTGATGCACTAAAGCAGTCTGCTGGAACATAAAACCCAGAGAATACCTGTCACCTTCAACTAATGAGTGCAGCTTGCAGGTAAATCCAAAGTAATGCAGAAGCATAAAGCACTTCTGACCATGCACTGAATAGTCCTGGATCACACCTGCAGAACTCACCCAGTGAAATTCAGTTGCAACAAAATCCTCCCTAATCTAAGGTTACGTATTTATGACCTTGTCTAGAAATGGCAGGGTCTGTTACTAAGGTCAGTGGAAAAGAAGAGAGGGTGCTCACTCAAGGAAGTTCCTCATGGCTTCACCCTCTGGTTTGCAGGAGATGTAGAGCAGCCTTCGGATCGACTTGCAGTTTCGGATGGCTCGCACAACCCTGTAATCTTCAAAAACAGATACCATGCTTTCCCAGTGTCTCACCACCACTGTGAATTCTCCAGAAGGAATGATGGCACAGAAATAATCACAGAACTACACTGAACTGTCAAAAATACAGGGGAAAAAAAGAATATACACATTTTGCCATGTTGTGCCTCTTAGGAGGCCATGGGTGTAACCCATGCTTCTAACAGCTCAGTCAGTTTGACAGGATAAAGCAGTGGAAGAAATCCCTCTGCTTCCCTGGAGAGGGATTTTTTTTCATAAGAGAAAAATTATTAATTAAGCAGGGGCTTAACCTTTCACATAGACTTGTGGGATCACATCTGAGCAATAGGACCAGTTTGGGACTTCCCCGTACACATTAGAGTGAGTCCAGTGGGGCCTCAGCTAGAGGGTTGGGGCACAGCATGCATGAGGAGAGCGTGAGGGATGAGATTATTCAGCTTAGGGAAGGAGCCTCCAGAGGCTCCTTCTCCCCTCAATAGCTCTATGAGCCCATGAAAGACAGTAAAACGTTTAGGTCTTCTTTAAGAAGAAAGCATAATAAAGGCACTGAAAACAGCAAACTCAATGGGATTTCAGCTGCTGTTAGCAGCAAGATAAGAAACTAGACGAAGTGAGCAGGAGAACTAAACTAACTATATAACAGGTCTCAGAACTTGTCAAAAATTCTCCATTTTCAAGATGAAAATAGCATAATCACTCACGGAGCCCAGCCCGAGATGGGTTCACCACAGCAACAAGAGGTCGGGCATCCTCCCATGATGATAGGAGTTGTGGTAACACGGCCTCTGCCTTTCCACTGTGGAACTCACAGTTCGAAATTCCTTTGAAACAAAAAGCAACCACATGAACTGAGCAGTCAGCCTCACCAGCTGCTAGGTATATATAACATGAAATAATGCCCTTGGGTGCATGGAGGTAAGTTGTTAGGATCCCTCTGCTCACTTCTGCTTCTGATTTTTCAGCAATTAGTTTGAAACTTTCCACCACAGCAAGTCTGAACTCACCATTGAATGCTGCATTCCACCTGGCATCCTCTATTGCCTTCTCCACAACCTCAATACCAATAATCTTGGCTACCTGGTGAGCCAGAGAGAGACCAATTGTGCCTAGAAATGAGGGATAAAAAAATACTCTGTACATCCATGATGAAGAATCAAGCCTTTACATAGTGGGGATCATTTCTGGCACCTGAAGCATCAGCCTTGGGAGCCATGCTCACCTATTCCACAGCAGATGTCAAGGAGGACAGTGTCCCTGTCAGCCTCACACAGCTCCCCCACTGCCCGGTACAGAACTTCTGCTCCACCCGTGTTTACTTGAAAAAAGACATCTGGAGAGATGCGAAATTTCAGGCTGAGCACTTCTTCAAAAATGTGTGGTTCTCCATGAAGAAGCTGGAAGGGGGACTGCTCGTGGGAGCAACGTGTCATGGTACTAACAGATCACACAAAAATCAGCTGTTAGAAGGCAGCAAATTTCCATTTCCATTCCTGGGCTTCTCATGTGCAGGGGAGATGGTTCTCCCCCCAACTTTTATTGCACATGAGCCTTTCAACTGGATCAAAAAAATTATATTATTTATAAGGGATCTGTAACTTGCACAGCCTGTAATTCATTAAAAGGAGCAAAATTAGTTCAGCGAAGGTGACAGCTCATGGGTTTATTCCCCAGTTTTGCTACTAATGTAATTTACTGTCTCAGGAAAGTCACTGGTTTGTTTTTTTTTCTTTAGTTTCATTTATTCTTTAGCTTGGCTCATAACTCCCATACAGTAGAGCCATAGTGTATTCAAGTATCTCAGGTCTTGAAAAAAGAAATATGTGGCCATCTTAAAACCACACCTTCACGAGGCATACAAACCTGTCATTGCCTTCAAGCACTCTCTGAACTGGTAGAATTTTCATTTGATCAGGGAGCAGAAAGAAAAAGGTGGCTTTGTTTCCACTCTTCCCCTTATTTCAAGACACATACCTCTCTTGGAAATAAAGTGAAGTCAGGGCACAGACTGCTCCAGGTCCACATGTGAAGAACTCCTTAAGCAGTGTTTTCTGTGTAGCCAGTGCCTCCTGTCAAGAGTGAGAAAGGAAAACCTGGCTGTTCAGGTAATCTGATGGGACACTCCTCCCCAGCAATACACCTGGCAAGCTAAGCTCAGCCACAGTCCTGCTGTGCCTCTTGCCAAGGATCATGCCCTCCACATACTCACCTGGCCCAGCTCCTGGGGGTGGAAGGTGATGACAGCCATGGTGTGGCCATGGCTGGTGGTGCGAACCACGAGCTCTCGCCAGTGTCCTCCTTCGTGGAAAAGGATGCAGGGGTCCAGAGAGGAGCAACGGATAAACTCCTCATAGCACTGTGTGGAGGGGAAATAGCACTTGTAGGACAGTGAAGACAACTACCATGGCCTTAGAATAACTCTGTGCACTCTAGATAGGTGGCCCTTTCACCACTGTCATGTGTTTTTTTAATTTGTTTTGTTTGATTACAATACACTGAGTGAAAGCTCTTTCGAAGTTCTTGGAAGACAAACCACTTTACTAATTTCAATTTATGATTCTTATGTATTTTAGTAGATTGGAAGGAATTCATTGCCACTTGATTAACTTTGTTCTTTGGGACAGCCTACAGGCTGCAGCATTAGCTTGGAAGCTTCAAAAAATATTTATCCATCAACCAGAGGTGGGCCTGAAACTTTTCAGAACATAAAAATGGACTTAAAGACTCAGTTTAACTAAAATTAGAATGTTCTCCCAAACAAGAGTTATGGGTAGTCCCTCTATCCCACAATTCAGGGAGAGATATGACTTATTTATTTACCTGGGCTACCTGTTTGTGTTTTGGGGGTATATTCTCCAAGTGGCTGGCTTTCACACAGACGATATTTCTTGCTGGAGAAAGGCAGACAAGTATTTAAGTGTTTCATTTCAAGGCACATAAACCACAATTCCCTTCGCCAATTTTTACTTCCATGATGATGTTGGAGCTCTGGAAGCTTTTTAAATGCCCTCTAACAATGCCCAAAAAAGCCACTGCACTGTTTTAAACTAATGGAGCCAGAACAGAGCAAACTGTTTTTTTAACTGGAGAAAAATAGCGAGAGCTTATGGCAACAATGGAGTTTAGGTTGCCTGGAAGATGGCATTCATTCCCACTTCAGTTTTAATGCTAAACTTCTGCTGTCATAGGTAAAATGCATCCATGAAATTATTTTTTCAGTGAGAAAAGTACACTGCAACCACCCCACAGCCTCTTTCTAAGGATGTTTAGTGACACAATCTAATATTGATGGTATGAAGAAGTACACCACTGAGCACTTTGCAAGCATACAGCTCCTATCTTCATTGCACAAGACCAAACTGCCTCATGCACTCCGGATGATCTAATATTGCTCTGCTGGAAGTGTATATTGCTCCCTGCTCAGCAGAGTATCCTGAAGCAAACTAAATCCAGGAAGAGCATAATTAATAATAACAAAGGTAAATCCTGGAGGGGTTTTTAACATAACTGTCATCCTTAGTGCTACATTTAGCAAATTCGAAGCTGGTATTTCTTAAGAAGCCAATATAACAAGGTTTTAAAATGGCTACCCAAAACTTGGTGGTGTTTCTGTTGGCATCCTCCAGGATTCAGACTTCTAACTTGAGTAGAGGCTGCCACAGCAGAGCATTGTCCCAACCCAGACCATTCCAGGAGTTTTCTACCAAGCTCCTTGTACTGCACTGACCTCTGCCTGTTCCCACATACATTCCCACAGTTTTGGGGTTCCCATCTGGTCCTCGGTTCACAGAGAAAGTAGATTTGTTTCTGTAGCCACTAATGATGGGCTGAGGGAGAAAAGAAGAAAAAGTAAAGACTTAGGTTAAGAGAAAAAGTAATGGAGGAAAGCTAAGCCGCAGACTGGTTGTTCTGTTAGCAACATGGGAAAATACACATGGACGTGCAATACTTAGAGAGCTCATGCCTGAGACCTCCCGTACATTCCCTCTGGAAGAACTGGCTCTGTGACAATACGGTGACACATTGATCAGGGAAGGCTTGGACACAAAAAAGGGGTTACTAATTACTGAACATGTCTCACTCGCCAGCAGTCACAGGCTGCAAAACAGCAGCCAGCAAGGACTTCCACAAGCACATTCGCTGCAACCAAGTATTCCCCACCATCAGACTCTCACGGAGTTGCGCAAGAGACTGGTGGTGGCTCAGAGGGCACAGACTGCCCAGGGATACTCACCGAAGGGACCACAGGCTGGAGAGGACAGCAGAGTCCACCAGCTTTCTGCACACCTATGCCCAGCTCCTCAAGACGAGATGCCAGAGTCTGCAAAATCTTCCTCTGGCTTTCATACTTCACCTGCAGAGGAGTCCTGAGTCAGAAACATTCTCACAGGACCACACGACGGTGGGCAGCTCTTCACCACCCACCTCTGGGAAGGCCAACAGGAGGGAACACTGCAAGTGGGATATAGCCCCTGAGGAACTCTGCCTTTCTCATCTCTGCAGCTGCTTGGAGCAACGAGGAGAGGGGGCAAATCCTTTAGGCATGGGCCCTGAGGGCTGGCCTGGAGAACTACGTACAACCTGAAGCCCCAGTGAACCCGCTGTCCTGCACTGGTGGGCATCACTGTGCCAGTGCCCATCCTGTGCTGCTGGTGATTGCACACACCATGCACAGGGAACCTCCAGGTTCTATCCTTCACAGTAGCTGAAGAATTAAAGCAGCAGTAAATGGGGTCGCAAGAGCTGACAGCATTAAGTGACCAAGATGCTCGGGGCTGTTCTTCAAGGCAGAGAGGAGGAGGTTCAGCTGGGGCAACACAACACATCAAAGTCCACATATGTACATCTTACCTGCAACTGCTCTTGATAGGGAAGTCTCCACAGCGGAGTCACCACATTTGCTAACCTGGAAAGCACATCTTGGTAGCACACAGAGCTACTTGTGGCACAACATCCACACCAGCTCCAGCTGCTTCATGGGCAGGACCATTCCGGTACAGGTTCTGCACCAGAGCTGGCTGTGAACATCCACATTCCCTTTTTCATGGCACCTTCCTGGTGCAGAATACACAGTTGCTGAAAGAAGGACCCAAGAAAGACAATGACCAGCTCTTCAGAGGACAGGCTGAGCCTTTGGCAGAAAAATGACCAGTGATGCCTAGGTAGCCCAGCTATCTCTTTGAACCCCCCTTTAGAGCACAGAACAGGGTTTCCCCTGCACAGGGACCAATGGGGTCCCTGCTGAGCCCTGTGCGAGATCTGACTCCAGGCTGGTAAAAACAGGGGAACAAGTAGCCACATATTGCTGGAGTCAGAAGAAAAAAAAATAAAAGTAGGCCACGGAATAAAATAAAGCATCATGTTATAGCTTCAGGTGGGCTTTGTTGCCTTCTCTCACTCAATCAGAGCTCTGGCCTTCCCTTACTGCTATGAGAACAAGTCTGGGTCCTGTGTCCCTTGTGTTTTCCCCTAAAAGAGCAGAGTGCTTCTCTCATCACCAGATGCAGCCATCCTGCATCACCCACCCACTCACAGTTCCAGCCACTACTACAGTTTGTTTGCTAATGCTCTACTGAATTAAATCCACCACAGTGAAACACACAGTTTCTGAGCAGCAGGCAGGGAATTACATTCACACTGGTCCAGCCACTTACACAGCACAAGTTTACAAGTCAACCTCAGAACTTACCACCGCTTGTATTTGAGGAGGGCCGAGCAAAAGCAAAGTACATAAAAGCCAATTTCAAAAAAATTCTATCATAACTGTCCATCAACTGACTCACTGAGCCCACAACCCACAGATGAAGAAGTTGCTCATGCTGCTCACTGGGATTTTGGGAGCCGCTTCCAAAGCACCCAGTGGAAACTACTTTCAGACAAACAACTGCAAATCTAACAGACTATTACTTTTTGCTTGCCAGTACGACCACTACTCTGCTCCTGAGCCTCTCTCCTTGTAGACCTTTTCATTTGTCTTTCCAATTATTCCTCTGCCAACGCCAAACTGCAAGGAACCCAGCAGAGCCCTGGCTCTTCCACTTCTACCCCTTAGACCTCAGTGGCGGTGAATCCCCCAATCCACTGCTCCATCATCCGCTTCAGGTGCTTAGTGCTTTGCAAGAGGGCTTGGTCATTTTGGAAAAGCCATACCTCTCCTCCCAGGAGGAACCTGGCAGGCTGCAGCCCTCCCTCGACTTTTCCTTCCTCTTCCGCTTTGCTGCCACCTTCTTCTCTGCCAGCAGGCTGCGGTCACGACCGGGCAGGCTGCTCAGGAGAGCACTCGAAGAACAAAGGTGCCGGCACGTTGGCCTCAACACGCAGGACAGAGCCATGGCGGGGAGGAGAGGGGCTGCACTCCTGCAGGCAGCACAGCAAACCCACCGCCAGACACGCACCTGCAGGCGGGATGACAAAAACACCATGATCGTGGCCAGCTCGGCTGCAGAAAGTACACCGCTGACTTTAAAAACACCCATGGCCGGTCTGACTCGGCGGCTGCCGTTTTGCTTTGCTCAGAGCTGCCGGACAGTGCTTGCAGCGCAGCTAGAGCCTTGCCCTGAGCCGGACGGAAAGCGTAGAAGGAAAGGGCTAACGCTGAAAGCCGAGACTTCCTTGCCCGCAGGTGACCGGCCTGCTCGGCGTTTGCGGCCGAGAAAGCTCCCTACCCCGCTGCCAGGCGATGTAATGCGAGGCGAGGCGGTGATCCCCCTGCCAGGGATTCTGGGGCAGCTCCACCTCTCCCGCGGGCACTTCTGCTCAGCGCCGGCTCCCTCCGCGCTCCTATGGCCCCTGCCTTACCTCCCGGTGCAGCGGGCCGGGCCAGCCCGGCACCCTACGCTTTCCCTGTCCCTCAGCAGCAGCGACGGAGCGGTTCTGCTGTGTTGCCTGACCTGCTCCGCTCCTCGCCCCGGTGCCACAACCCTTACCCGCCACACCACAGCCCCGCGCTCACAGGACGGACCCCCGGGCTCGCAGCCCCGCACGCCGCAGCTCTTTGCGCATGCCCAACCGCACGGCGTCCGGGCAGCAACCAACCAGCCCGGCACCCGGGAGCGCTCCTCCCCGGGGAACGTTGTAGGGCACCCCGGTAGCCACGCACGCTGCCACCACCGAGCAGGGCAGGGCAAGGGAGGTCCCGCTTACACCCCTCCGCGGGGCCGCAGCAGCCAGTGCCACCGCAACTCGCCTCAAATGCCCTCTGCCCATTTAGGCAGCGGAGAGCAGTAACAGCTACGACCGTCCTCCGATCCCTTCCGTCCCGGGATTTGTGTCCTAGATTTAAGCGGCCCCGGAATTGCCGGAGACGGAAACTGCCCCGGGGCACACACCCACACACACCCCTTGTACGGAGTAAGCCGTACAGCAGAGCTTGTCTGCTTGGTTTTGCTGACACGAACAGCAATTCCCGTTCATACGGGCACACTCAGACCCGGCACCTCCAGGAACGCTGACAGTGACCAAAAAATTACCCGTATGCTATGCAGCTTTCAAATATACTAATTTCAGACAAACTGAGCATCTTAGAGACGTCCTTAGTCTGGGAATTAACTCTACACAGCTCTAGTTCTAATCTCGAGAAAGCTAAGAGTGGGACACAAGTTTGTTTTTTTTTTTTTAATGCCCACCACAGAGTATCTAATAGTTTAATCTATTTTGATTTAATAGGAGGGAACCACAAATACTTTTTATGCACAGATTTTTATTTTTACTTCAGTGCATGACACATCCACAGCTAACTTAACTACAACATAACATCAGATACTGAATTCACCATTTATCAACTACAATTTTACCCAGGCAAAAGAAAAGCCTCTTGGTAGTTAACTCTCCTTAAGTACTGTGGGAATGAATGTTTGCATTTCAACCAGGAACACTGCAACTTCCTAGTTGTTTAAATTAAATGCTGAAGAGCATGTGAAAAACTAACATTCGAACAGAATTTGAAAAAACTGCTACCTCTAGACCCCAATATTGAAATCATGAGTACACATAATAAATTACACCAGAGTGACCTTTGCCTTCGACTTCTCAGGTGTACATATGACATTACTCTCTCCCTCAATTTCTCAGCTTTCTGCAGTATCGGGGAAGCTCCAAGAATTTGTTCTGTTTTCTGTTAGGAATGTGTACTAGAGTTGTTCTTTATTTATGCTACTTGGCCACCTATTTGGGGACTACCAGGCACCTCTGGCTTCCAGAATAAAGCACCCCTTTCTGGATTGCACCTTGTTGGGAGTTTTGGTTTTGTAAAACCACTCCAGCACTTTTATGTGCAAACCCTCCACTACGTGCACCCCAGACCATATCCTTACAGCAAGTCTTCCTCTTTGAAAGTGCAGACAGTTCTTCAAGGAACTGCCTGGTTCTGACTACATCTTTCAAACATAGCAATTTTCAACACATACAGCAAACAGTTTACTGTGACACAAGATAAATGAGTAGCTGAGCACATTTGCATATCAATTATTACTCGATTCTGTTACAGAATTCATTTTTTAAATAAATAACAAGATGGAGAATAAGCCAGATCAGATTGTGGCTCAAATCCAAGCCTGGCCCTGCCGACCCACAGAAGCACGGTGAGGCCCATCCACATCGGTGGCAGCGCTCAGAGCCCCTGTCCTGCGGGGCTGAGCATCTCCTGTAGCACCAGGTGCAGCAGGTGGTTCTGCTCGGCGCTGAGCAGCGGCCAGAGCTCGGCCTGCAGGGCCTTCAGTGCCTCCGCGTCCTTCTCCTGGCACGCCAGCACAGCCGACTGCAGCAGCAAGAAGAGTTCAGCGGGCAGGTAGCTCACCGCCGGCGGCAGCCCGCCGACCGCCCCGGGCCCGGCCCCGGCCCCTGGCCCCGCGCCCTCTGATGCCTCCCAGCAGTACTGCTCCAGTGTCCGGGCGTGCTCGGGCAGCAACTTGGCGGGCGGTGGCTGCAGTAGAAGCAAGAGCAGCACCCGAGACACCTCGCAGCGCGCCAGCACATCCAGGAAAGCACCGCCAGGCGCGCCCCCGCCCCCGCCGACACCGTCCAGCGCTGCCCCTGCCAGTGCCTGCGCCCGCGTCAGTGCGGCCAGCGCGCCGGCGTAGTCGCGGCCCAGCAGCAAGCAGGAGGCGCGCTCGGCCAGGCAGCGCAGCGCCTCCAAGGGCAGCCGTGCGGCCGTCAGCAGCTCAGCCGCCCGTTGCAAGTGTGCGGCGGCTCGGGCAGGCCGGCCCGTGTCGCGCAGCGCCGCCGCCAGCTCCAGGCACAGTCCGGCCGCCAGCGCCGGCTGTCCCCGTTCCAAGTGCAGGCGGGCGGCGAAGGAGCCGCAGCTCTGCGCTGCCGCCACATGCTCGCCGAAACCGCCTCGCAGCCCCAGGCGCTGCCGTAGGTCCCACTCCTGACGCAGGAAGAGCCGCGCCGCCTCAGCCAGGGCGGCCGCCTCAGCGGGCCCGTGGAAGAGACTCTGGGCGCAGCGCGCCACGGCCAGCTGGCACCAGGCCGCGTAGGGCAGGCACTCTTGGGCGCGCAGCTCCCGCGCCAGCGCCGCGAACTGTTCCGCCGCCTCCGCCACGTTCGGCTTCCGCAGGAATCGCCGCCGCAGCTTGGCTGACACCAGCCGGTACCGCGACAGGAAGTCCCCGTCCCCGCCGAGGCCCGGCCCGGGGCCAGAGCCGCCCGCCGCCGACAGCATCGCGCACCCCCCGGAACTGACGCTGCACGGACAGGGGCTGCGAAGCGGAAGGAGATTCTGAACGTGAGCGGTGTGGGGCTGTCCCTCGGACCCTCTTCCGATTGTCCTCGCCAGGTACGGGTTCAGCCAGCCCCTCCTTCAGGAACAGAATAGACACGAAAGAAGAAAAAAGCCAGGAAGATCTTGCTGGAGACTTCTGTGGTGCATTCCCTTAAGAAAGTGCGTTCCTTGCTGAACGATCTTAGCGTGATCCAACCGTCAAAGAACGCCCCGAATTGCCATCTGCCAGCACCCGCATGACCCCGCAGCCCGCATCGATTGGCCGACGGCAGGCGAGGGGGGGCGGAACGAGGCGTGGTGTCACTTCCGACAGCAGGTCATTCCGGTATAACTCTGTGTTACGGGTACTCTTGATTTCAGTATCGGTTTTAGAGGCAGCAGTTTTTTCAAATTCTTTTCGAATGTTCGTTTTTCACATTCTCTTGAGGACCCACACTTAAACAACTAGGAAACTGCAGGCTTTCGGCGTTAGCCCCTTCCTTCCACGCTTCCCGTCAGGCCCAGGGCAAGGCTCTAGCTGCGCTGCAAGCACTGTCCGGCAGCTCTGAGCAAAGCAAAACGGCAGCCGCCGAGTCAGACCGGCCATGGGTGTTTTTAAAGTCAGCGGTGTACTTTCTGCAGCCGAGCTGGCCACGATCATGGTGTTTTTGTCATCCCGCCTGCAGGTGCGTGTCTGGCGGTGGGTTTGCTGTGCTGCCTGCAGGAGTGCAGCCCCTCTCCTCCCCGCCATGGCTCTGTCCTGCGTGTTGAGGCCAACGTGCCGGCACCTTTGCTCTTCGAGTGCTCTCCTGAGCAGCCTGCCCGGTCGTGACCGCAGCCTGCTGGCAGAGAAGAAGGTGGCAGCAAAGCGGAAGAGGAAGGAAAAGTCGAGGGAGGGCTGCAGCCTGCCAGGTTCCTCCTGGGAGGAGAGGTATGGCTTTTCCAAAATGACCAAGCCCTCTTGCAAAGCACTAAGCACCTGAAGCGGATGATGGAGCAGTGGACTGGGGGATTCACCGCCACTGAGGTGTAAGGGGTAGAAATGGAGGAGCCAGGGCTCTGCTGGGTTCCTTGCAGTTTGGCGTTGGCAGAGGAATAATGGGAAAGACAAATGAAAAGGTCTACAAGGAGAGAGGCTCAGGGGCAGAGTAGTGGTCGTACTGGCAAGCAAAAAGTAATAGTCTGTTAGATCTGCAGTTGTTTGTCTGAAAGTAGTTTCCACTGGGTGCTTTGGAAGCGGCTCCCAAAATCCCAGTGAGCAACAAGAGCAACTTCTTCATCTGTGGGTTGTGGGCTCAGTGAGTCAGTTAGTTGATGGACAGTTATGATAGAATTTTTTTGAAATTGGCTTTTATGTACTTTGCTTTTGCTCGGGCTTCCCTCAAATACAAGCAGTGGTAAGTTCTGAGGTTGACTTGTAAACTTGTGCTGTGTAAGTGGCTGGATCAGAGTGAATGTAATTCCCTGCCTGCTGCTCAGAAACTGTGTTTCACTGTTGTGGATTTAATCCAGTAGAGCATTAGCAAACAAACTGTAGTAGTGGCTGGAACTGTGAGTGGGTGGGTGATGCAGGATGGCTGCATCTGGTGAGAGAAGCACCAATGCAGGACAGCGGGTTCACTGGGGCTTCAGGTTGGACGTAGTTCTCCAGGCCATCCCTCAGGGCCCACGCATAGAGGATTTGCCCTCTCTCCTTGTTGCTCCAAGCAGCTGCAGAGATGAGAAAGGCAGAGTTCCTCAGGGGCTATATCCCACTTGCAGTGTTCCCTCCTGTTGGCCTTCCCAGAGGTGGGTGGTGAAGAGCTGCCCACTGTCGTGTGGTCCTGTGAGAATGTTTCTGACTCAGGACTCCTCTGCAGGTGAAGTATGAAAGCCAGAGGAAGGTTTTGCAGACTCTGGCATCTCGTCTTGAGGAGCTGGGCATAGGTGTGCAGAAAGCTGGTGGACTCTGCTGTCCTCTCCAGCCTGTGGTCCCTTCGGTGAGTATCCCTGGGCAGTCTGTGCCCTCTGAGCCGCCACCAGTCTCTTGCTCAACTCCGTGAGAGTCTGATGGTGGGGAATACTTGGTTGCAGCGAATGTGCTTGTGAAGTCCTTGCTGGCTGCTGTTTTGCAGCCTGTGACTGCTGGCGAGTGAGACATGTTCAGTAATTAGGAACCCCTTTTTTGTGTCCAAGCCTTCCCTGATCAATGTGTCACCGTATTGTCACAGAGCCAGTTCTTCCAGAGGGAATGTACGGGAGGTCTCAGGCATGAGCTAAGTATTGCACGTCCATGTGTATTTTCCCATGTTGCTAACAGAACAACCAGTCTGCGGCTTAGCTTTCCTCCATTACTTTTAGCCCGATCTAATGTGAGGTGTCCACACCCCTGTAGTGTGGTTGGCTGTCGCTGATCGTTGCGGTTCCTCTCAGCCATTTTCCCGCCCCGGTCTCCCCGGTGGCCGCGCCGGGATGGGGCGGGGCTGCCTGAGTCCGCGTGCGCGGTCACCGGTGACGCGTGGGTCCCGTGGTGTCGCGGGGCCTGTCGGGAGGAGGCGCCCTTTCTCCTGCGTGAGCGGTGGCGGCAGCACGCGGCGTGGCCATGGCGGAGGGGAACGGTGCGGAGCGGCGGGACCCGCACCGGGGGCGCTTTGTCCCTGCCGGGCGCGGTGTGCACAGGCGGGTGGGGGCGAGTGGTGGTCCTGCGGGGCGGTGATCGCGTGGTGTTCGGCCTCGGTCTGGCGCCACGTGGGGGAGTGTTCGCGGCTCTCCTGTACCGGAGGGTTTCGGGGCTGCGGGCTCCTTCCTGGGTCTGTTCTGCTCCCGGCGCGATGGGGCTGGTGAGGCCTCTCTGGGGACGCTTAGCGTGTCGCTCCCGCAGGTTCCAGCGTGAAAAAGCGGCGGAAGAAGCAGAAGCGGGCGCTCCTCGATGAGGATGTAGCGGTGAGTGTGCGGCCGCCGGCCCGGTGCAGGGGCAGCCCGGGGTCGGGGGCATAGGGGCTTTCCTATCGGGGTCCGTGGCGGTGAGGCGGTCGGTGGGTCCCGGGAGAGGGGTGGTGAGTAGCGGGGCCTCGCCGCGTGCCCAAACGAGCTTCCTGGCGGGCAGAGGCCGCGCAGCGTGGCGGGCAGCACCGCTAACGGGGATGCGTGGGGGCACCGCGTGGCAACGCGTGGGAGCCGATGGCCTTCGGTTTTTTCGCCTCTCTCACCTCGGGTAACTTAATCTGTCCTCAGGACATTCAGCACTCGGAGGAATTTCTCATCAAGCCCGAGTCCCGGATCGCTCAGCTGGACACATCCCAGTGGCCCTTACTGCTGAAGGTATAGCGGGTATAGGCAGCCTCGTAACCTCTCCCTGCTCTTTCTTTTGTCTCCATTCAGGCCCGTGCAGATGCAGAGCTCCTTCTCTGTGTAACCTTTCTACTAAGAAAAAGTAGAAGCGGAAACTAACCTTTTGTATGCAACATTTATGTTATAAAGATTGCCTATCAGTGTTGTTTGCATGTCTGCTTTTAAAGTTTACTGTCTTCAAGACTCTACCAGGTTTCTTTAGCTATGTATTTCTGTCTGGCAGTGCCCTGTGGTCTTTGTAGGCTTGTGAGTTGCTTGTGCTTGGTTTCTGGGGCACACTGAATTTATCCTGCCTTGTTAAAGTTAGTGTTTTTGGTTTCCCATGTGTTTCAGATATTTAATTGTTAGGTCATTTTAATTTTGAAAGGGCTCTTTCATGTAAATATACAAATCAGAAGTAACGAGGGAGATTTATTGGACTGAAGTAACACTGAAACTAAAGTGAACTCAGGAATTCTTGTTACTTATGCTTGCATTTTGTAGAACTTTGACAAGTTAAATGTGATGACAGCACACTACACACCTCTTCCTTCTGGTGCTAATCCCCTGAAGAGAGAGATTTCTGAATATGTTAGGTGAGTGCAATAAGGGCCTGAGTGGTTTATTTTCTTTCATAGTTAGTATCTGCAAAATATTTTCTGTTCTGTGTTCTCCTTGTATCTTTCTGATTGACTCTATGCCTTGCATCTAACCCACTGATCACCTCCTGTAAGGTTTGCTATGTTTTGGGATTGTGGCTGGTCTGGATGGACATGCAAACTTTAGAGGAATCCTCCGAGGTTTTATTGCAGGTTCTTTGGACTAAAAGGATTTGAGACTCCTTGGAGTTTGTAGCATTAAGTGCAGAGTACTAATGAACAGTCTAAAAAGAACATAGTTCTTTGTGGAATGTATCATATGCTGTGCCTGGAGCAGCTTGGCATGTACTTGCTGTGAGCAGCTATAAGGCTTATTGCTTGTTTGGCTGTATAAAACCATACATCTTCCCAGACATGACAAATATTGTCAAAGTTCTTGCACTCTTACTGTGACTACCCCAATGCTCAGTTCCTGCTCTCTGTGCTGTGCTGTAGGTCTGGCTTTATCAACCTCGACAAACCTTCCAATCCATCTTCCCACGAGGTGGTTGCGTGGATCAGACGCATCCTTCGAGTCGAGAAGACAGGACACAGTGGCACTCTGGATCCTAAGGTGACTGGGTGCCTCATTGTGTGCATTGAGAGGGCAACACGACTGGTCAAATCCCAGCAGAGTGCAGGTATGTTTATTGCCTGGGACTATTTCCAGTCTGGGAGGTGTGGGGACAAAGTGGAAATTGCCAGTCTTTGAAAGGGCTACTTTTGGTCTTCAGTACCTTGAACCACAGGATGTTCAGGGTTAGAAGTGACTTCTGGATACCGTCTATTCCAACCCTACCTGGCAGAGCAGGTTCACTACATCAGTTTGGACATGGCATTCAGGCAGGTTTTCAGTGTCTCGAGACAGACACTCTACCACCTCTCTGGGCACCCTGTTCCAGTGCTCTGCCACACTGAAAGTAAAGAACGTCCTCCTCATGTTTAGATGGAACTTCCCATGTTCAAGTTTGTGCTCATTACCTCTTATCTTGTCATTGTGCACCTCTGAAAAAAGATGCCCCATCCTCATAACACCCACACTGTCAGTATTTATAAGCATTGATAAGATTCCCCACCTCAGTCTTCTCTTCTTCAGACTAAGAAGACTTAGGTTCCTCGGCCTTTCCTCTTAAGAGGGATGTCCTAGTCACTTAATCATCTTTGTAGCTCTCTGCTGTACCCTCTGCAGCAGTTCCCTGTCTTTGGCTGGTGAGGCCACAGCTTGAGTCCTGTGTCCAGTTCTGGGCCCCTTAGTTCAGGAAGGAGATTGAGGTGCTGGAGCAGGTCCAGAGAAGAGCAACAAGGCTGTGAAGGGATCCAGCACAAGTCCTGTGAGGAAGGGCTGAGGGAGCTGTTTGCCACATTGTTCCTGATCCAGGCCAGGATGCCATTGGCCTTCTTGGCCATCTGAGCGCACTACTGGCTCATCTTCAGCTTCCTGTCAGTCCAAACTCCCAGGTCCTTTTCTGCCTGGCTGCTCTCCGGCCACTCTGAATATACTGAACAGGAGTAGACCCAGTACTGACCCCTGGGGAACACCTTGTGTTTTACAGGTCCTCTAGCTAGATTCTGCCACTAATGACAACCCTCTGAGCTCTATATTTGAGCCATTTCAATCCACTCCACTGTTCATTCATATAACCCACACTTGCTAAGCTTGCCTATGAGGATGCTGTGGGAGATGGTGTCGAGTCTTGCTGAGCTTAAAAATTGCTTATCCTTACTCAGTGATGATACTAGTGAGGATGCATCCATGCTTTTTGCATTTGGGTTTTTTTTTTTTTATGATGGTTTGGTGTTTGTGGTTTGTTGTGTTTTTATTGCTTTTCTCCTGCTTGTGTTATTCTAAGTTAGTGAAAGTACTTTTGACACTGGTTTCATGTAGTAACAGATCTTGTGGCCTCAGCCTCTACCAGTCCAGTGAAATAAAACTTGGTGAAGAAATAAATATAGCTCAGATTTATTTTGTTGGAAGAATAACCAACTCGATAATAAACTGTGTGCTCTTCCTGAGAGAGGTGGTTCTGAAAATTTTGGGGTGCTGTGTGACTGAAGTAGTGTGGACCTTGAGGTCAACATTAAAATCCAAGTGGCCATTCCTGTCTGCTCTTGTCATTCTTGCAGGCAAAGAGTATGTGGGAATTGTTCGGCTGCACAATGCAATTGAAAGTGAGGCTCAGCTTGCCAGGGTAAGTCTCGGTGTGCTTGTAGCCATGCTGGCACTTTGCGTGCATTCAAAGTGCTTGGCATCAGTGGGACATGAGAGGATAGGATAGGAGCAGAGCTCAGGTGTGCTTTGTGTGTGAGGTGATGACAAAGTTTATCCATTCTCTGAGTGCAGTCGTGCTGCCCTCCTGCACCACCCTGACTCCTGTTCTAGGATCTGGGTGCTGTTCAGCCTCCAGAGTCCCCTCAGTCTCCCAGTGTTCTACTGGGGGCTGCTATGGTGTCTGGTTGGCTGCCTGCAGGAGTGAAGTGGTACTGGCAGGGTTAGAGCTCCTCTCTGGGGGGCTCTGTCCCTACTGAGATGAGGAAATGATGTCTGATCACATGCTGGCACCTGGTGAAAAAAAATCAGGTGTGCTAATTGGCAGCTGGGGTAGCATTTTTACAACATCATTCATTCAGCTTGGTCTCATTAAATGTGATACCACCAATTAAACCTTGTGGTTTCTCACTCATAGAAGAAGTGGTAGTTGCTGAAGACCTCAAGGTGCTCCTGCACTAGACCACATGTGTAAGCTGTTTGTCTTCCTTTCCCCTCAGGCAATAGAAACTCTGACAGGAGCACTGTTTCAGCGGCCGCCCCTCATTGCTGCTGTCAAACGACAACTTAGAGTCAGAACCATCTATGAGAGCAAGCTGGTGGAGTATGATCCTGAGAGAAGATTAGGTAAAACAGGGCTTTCCTACCTTCCTATTAAGCTGATGGGTGATTAAAATTTTCTGTGAAGTGGGCTGCTTCCTATTCTTGGCAGATGTCTTGTGGCACAAATCTCGCCACCATCAAGCAGTAACTGCTTTGTGTATTACTTTGGTGTGCTGATAAGCAAATCTTTTCCAGTTTTTGTATTGCTGCGTTCTTCAGTAAACAGCCAAATTATGTCACTTATGACATCATATGCATCTGTCACGCCAGGCTGATGATTCTGTGAAGGGCTCTTGTAGGGACAGTCTACATGTTAATTTCTAGATACATATTAAAATACTCTTCTGTCCTTTCCTGCATTTTAGGTATCTTCTGGGTGAGCTGTGAAGCAGGCACATACATCCGAACACTCTGTGTTCACCTTGGTTTGCTGCTTGGTGTGGGGGGACAGATGCAGGAGCTCCGCAGAGTGCGCTCAGGCATCCTGGGAGAAAAGGTAGAGTGCTAGCTCTGTGCACTGGAGTGCAGCAAATTTGAAATCGTTAAAATTGCAAGAGTTCCTTGGAACTGTGTTGGTTTTACAGTGTTAGGAGAAGATATGGATGCATAGCAGCTGGGAGGAGTCTTGTGAATAGCCCTGAGAACATGGGAGCTCTTACTGTACATGGTCTGTAACCAAAGTGTTGAGTTCAGTTCAGGGTGTTGCCCCTGTTCTGTTAATTAAGCTTTGGGACAGTGAATGACTGGGAAGTACACCATGGTGCATGAAAGTTTTTTTTTTTGCCATCTGTGCTTCTCAGCCTACAAATTATGCACATGCACATTACAACTACTTGGTGTTAGGGTGCAGTGGAGGAAACATGCTTTAACAAAATGATCTTGGGAGGTGGAGTCTCATAAGGACTTGAATGCTTGCACAGTCTTTTCAGTCTGGTCATAGCTGAATCCTGCTGCCACTGCAGGCTCAAGAACTAATTTCTTTCTTCACAGAGCAAGAGGTTCAGAGGGAAAGTGCATCCTCACCCATCCATGCTCTTACCACAGCTGTTACCACTGGCAGTCATTCCTGAATTCCACATGGTGTGGCTGCTTCAAGAATTTATTCCATATCACAGATTGAAGATCTGATTCATTTAGACTTGTACTCACTTCTTTATGTAGAAGTCCCAGGTATTTGGCAATAATTCAGAGTTTTGTGTGGAGATATAATACACTAGACCCACATGCTGTCTGAGATTAGGAAGGCTGAAGTCTGGTAGCAGCAAAGCTGACCTCAAGCTGTTGATGGAATGTATTCTTTCCTCTCTTAGGTTACTTTTTTGATGCTTCTGAGTTGGGCATCTGTTTTTTCACTTCTTTTCAGCACACTGTTTACTTTTGGACTTGAGCTGTTGGGTGCATTTCGAGTTACTGGCTGGTAAGAGTTTAGAGGGATTGTGTCTTTGCAGGACAACATGGTGACTATGCATGATGTACTGGATGCACAGTGGCAGTATGATAACAACAAGGATGAAAGCTACCTGCGAAGAGTTATCCTGCCATTAGAGAAGCTCCTGACTTCACACAAGAGGCTCGTCATGAAAGACAGTGCGGTGAGTTCCTGAGGTAGGGCCAGCTGACAGCCAGAGGCTGCAACGTGTTCTTCTAACTTGTACAGCTAAGACAGTAAATGGAGGATGAGGATCCATATGGTGTCCATTGCTGTCCTCAGTGTGAGCTGTGTGAGCCCTAATATGGGCTGCTGCCAAGGTCATCAGTAAAATTGCAAGAGTCAGGAATTGAGTGGCAGAGGAGCTGCTCTCCTTGTTTCAGGAGGATGTTGTAAGAAATCTGCCTTACATGTTGTGATGGGTAGTTTGCTTACTTTTTCCAAAGCCTGTGAGTTTCATATCGTGGACAATAAATAGGTATGTGGGATGCTATTGCTGTACAGTAATGGCAATGGGAAGCTAGAATCTTGGAGGCACTTCTTACTTTGTGTTTATTCTGTAGTAACTTAAAAGCCCTCCTGTTCCCTACATTTTCAGGTTAATGCCATTTGCTATGGAGCCAAGATCATGCTGCCTGGTGTCCTGAGGTATGAAGATGGTATTGAGCTTAATCAGGAGATTGTTGTAATCACCACAAAAGGCGAAGCAATCTGCCTAGGTATGAAATTCCTTGTTTTTTGTGTGCCCAAATAACAGACTCTTGCAGTGAATGCACAACAAATGACTCCCTGTGTGCAGAAAATCTAAATCATGCTTCCTGATGAATACTGTGAGTTAGTGTGATCCAAGGCAATTGGTGTTTGGGCCGGATGTTAAGAAACAGCAGCTGCATCAGTCCTTGGCCAGGTGTGAAGTGTTCCTCAGCATGGTTTCAGCCACATGATACTCAGATGTGCTTTGTGTGTGAGGTGATGACAAAGTTTATCCATTCTCTGAGTGCAGTCGTGCTGCCCTCCTGCACCACCCTGACTCCTGTTCTAGGATCTGGGTGCTGTTCAGCCTCCAGAGTCCTCTCAGTCTCCCAGTGTTCTACTGGGGGCTGCTGTGGTGTCTGGTTGGCTGCCTGCAGGAGTGAAGTGGCACTGGCAGGGTTAGAGCTTCTCTCTGGGGGGCTCTGTCCCTACTGAGATGAGGAAATGATGTCTGATCACATACTGCTACCTGGCACATCACACTCCCTGAGCTGGTAAGTGTAAAACAACTACTGGCTTCTGAGAAGTGACTCAGAAAGGTGCTTTGTTCTAACCAGGGTCTTCAAAGAAGCAGCTGTGTAAGTGGCAGCTGCTGACATACCGTACAGATGATCTGTCATTGTGCTCACTGCTGCATGGTCTCCAGACTCATGGGGACTGAGAGGCTTTGGAGGTGTAAAACATCCAAGCTGTTCCATCCTGTTGTTTGTACTGCCTGCACTTTGGTCATCTTGGAGATCTGGCAAGAAAAATCATAATTTATTTGTAGGAATAGTCTGCTCTGGTTAGGCTCTGCTGGTTTTCTGCTGTTTCTAGTGTCATGGTTCTTTGGGCTGGAAATGCTCCAGCAGGTGCTCACAGAGCTGATGATGTTGGTGCTGTCCTCAGAATTGGTTGTTCTGTGTTAATGTGTTCAGAACCAGTCTTCTGGTGTAAACTGGTGAGGCCTGTGCTTAATCCACAACTGACAAGTTTGCTGCCTTTAAGCAGGACAGCTCTTTAAAGTCTTTGTCCAAACCTTACCTCCAGTGAGATTTTGGGATGAAATTGCACTGGTGGGGAATATTACTCCTCTTTATCATAACAAAGGAAGAACAGGCTGAACACATCAGGTTCCGGAATTGCTGTTGCTGTTCTGCTGTTAACTGAGTTAATGAACTTTGTCTGCTTCTGTAGCCATTGCCTTGATGACCACAGCAGTCATTTCTACCTGTGACCATGGCATTGTGGCGAAGATCAAGAGGGTGATCATGGAGAGAGACACTTATCCTCGCAAATGGGGTCTGGGTCCCAAGGTGAGCAGCATGGGTGTGCATTCCAGGACATGGGTGCCAGTCCCAAGACAGCAGTGGGAGCTCTGCTGTTGGGATATAGGACTCTGTGCCTCTTGTAGAGAGCTGCACCCCTGTGTTTTCCAGGGCCTCAGGGTAATTCTGCTGTGCTCTCCTGGAGTCAGGGTTGTGCTTCCCAGTGCTGACATCATGCCAGCTGAGTGCCAGTCAGAGCAAGGCTTTCTCTGCAAATGGAGCCTAGGCAGGTCTGCCCAAGGCCTGCTGGAAGGTGCCACTGGTGCTCAGACAGTGTGTAAAGCACCTCAGGTGTGTAAAGCACCAGCTCTCCTCTGGTAAAAGAGCCAAATGATGTGAAGTAAATGGCATTAGCACTCTGTGCAAAGATGACCTTCATCTATCACCCCATACTGATGGCTCTGGAGGGGCTGGCCAAGAAGCTGCTTTTCATTCTGGTGCATCTGCAACAGTGCCAAAATGCAGACTGTCTTGTGAGACACTGAATTGTGCCTGAAAGACAGGAGAAGTAGGAACACTAATTGTTGAGTTTTTGTCCTTTTTCAAGTATGTGTAGTCGTGGAAATCAGCGCGTCATCTGTGCAGCTTGATTGCAGCCAAACTGGCATTTCACTGTGGCAAGTGATGCAGCTCAGACCTAAAACTTGGTGTCAAGTTGCTATGGCTTATTCTATTCCTGTTGTTCAGGTGAAAAGTAGAAAGCTGTGGGGATGCAAGTTTGATGATGATACCAAACAGTCAACACACTAGAGGCAAGGGTTGTCATCCAGAGACCTTGACAGCATGACCTTGGGCCTGTGCCAGTCTCAAGAAGTTCAGTAAGGCCAAATGCACAGCACCTGGATCAAGGCACTCCCAAATACAATTAAAAGTTGTGCAGAGGATGGGTTTTGAGAACACCCCTGAGGAAAAGGACTTGGGGGGCTATTGTTTAATGAGAAGCTCAGCATGAGCCAGTAATGTGTGTTTGCAGCCCAGAAAGCCAACCATATCCTGGACTGCATCAAAAGAAGCATGGCCAGCAAGTCAGGGGAGATGATTATTCCCCTCTTACTCTGGTCTCATGAGAGCACCTGGAATGCTGTGTCCAATTCTGGAGCCCCCAACACAAGATGGCCATGGAGCTCTTGCAGTTAGTGTAAACAGGGGCCACAAAGATTATCACAGGGTTGGAGCAGCTATTGTAATGAGTGCCAGTTCAAGCATCTTGAAGGCTTTAGCAAAGCCCTGCATCATTTGCAGCTAGAGTAGAATGAAATGTGGAAGGTCATTAAGCTGGAGGAACCCAGTCAGAGATCTGAGCTCTGTGAGGTGCAGAGTGCTGCTGTTAATTCTCCAATTAGCCGTTCTCTACTGATGATGCCTCCTGTCTGGGATTTGTAGGCTGCTGTGCAGGGTGTGTTCTGTTAAAAGGTCCTTGGAGAAGTGTTAAGTCAGTTATGCTGTAGTTAGCTTGGCTTGTTCCTGGATTGCCTCCTCGTAGGCTGGGTGTCTGAAGCCCCAGGGAAGATTTCTCCTCCATAAAGCTGCAGTCTGACTTGTGTTGCTCATTGCTCTCAGGCCAGTCAGAAGAAGATGATGATTCAGAAGGGTCTATTGGACAAGCACGGAAAGCCCAACGAGAGCACACCGGATTCCTGGAAGAAGGAGTATGTGGATTATAGGTGAGTACAGGATGTCTGGCTCCCCTAATGATGGGGAGAAGGGAGGGCTGGGTGCTGCTGTTTGTGCTTGGAGCGTGTTAGGCCTGGTCCAAAGCTATTGAGGCACAGTGGCATTTCTTGTGGTGCTAGGGAACATACTGCTAGTTGGTAGTGCTGGAGGGGAAGGCCCTGAGCAGACAGTTATCCCTTTTTAGCCTGTGCTTGTGGTTTTAGAGGGAGTCAGTCTGCTAAATTAAATGGGGGAGGCCTCACTGTGGCCCAGCTAGCCCTGGTGCAGGCTGCAGGTCTTCCCTGACACCACCCTACCCACCCAGCACCTGGCATGGGTTCTGGAGCACTTGTGAGGGGGACAGGGCTTTGTGCTTGTGTGCAGCAGCATGAAGCAATGGCTGCCCTGCTCAGCCTGGGGATCTTCTCTTTCAGGGATGCTTCCAAAAAAGAGGCAGCTGCCATTCCCCGAGCTGGTTTAGAGCTGGAGAGGGCTTCAAAAGTGAGTATCTTACAACTCTTGGGCTGCAAGGTTGTTTGGGTCCTGATGAAGGGTGGATACATCCTGTTCCTTTAGGTAGTTTGTATAAGGATGTGTTGATGGATTGTTTTACAGGGGAAGGTGTTTACATTTCTGGAAGCCTAGTGCCCCAACATGTGTTGTGGTTGTGTGGCCCATCTGTAGGGTAACCTGCTTAGGGCCTTACACCTGAATGTTTGTCTGCAGAATGTTGTCCTTCATTTGCAAGTCCTGTAGCACAGTGTGAGAATGAGGAGCTCTGAATTGTGCTGTACAAGTTGCAGCATCCAAGAAAATATGTTGCTTAGAGAGAGCCATGGTGGAAGTTTGCTGAGCCAGAGAACTCTTCTGGATACTACAGACAGTTGCAGAAATGTCCATGCTGAAGTTGCATCTCAGTTTCCCTAAGTCAGGGCTTGTGTCATGATCTCAGAGCAGGTGCATTTGGAAGGTGCAGCAGTGTTTCCAACAAGTGGGTTGCAGCAAGCTGAGAAATATGGGGTGGAATTCTTGCAGAAGCAAATCCTAGACAGTGTATGCTGGAGGGGACCACTGGCAGTCTGTAGCTCACACTGTCCATACAAAGCATTTTTAACTGTGAAATTTGGTTGAACTGGGCAAAAAATAGTTTTGCAGTCAGTTTTCCCATCACTTGAGCTCCATTGGAGTTGATACCAACTTCTCTTAACAGCGAAAGCGAGAGTCGGAGAGTGAATGTGAGGGAGCTGTGACTCCACCATCCCCTGCCACCCCACCACCAGAGGAGCTGAGCAAAAAGAAAAAGAAGAAGAAAGAGAAGAAGGCTAAAGAGGCTGCTGAGAGTGGAGGAGAACAAATAGAAGTGGTATGTAACTGGGTCCTGCCATGGTATGGGCCAAGCATGGATGAAACTTGCTATTTCTCCCTAATACATCCAGGATAAATGCATCAGCATCCTGCTCTGCATGTTCCCAGACTGCCAGGTTCCCCACAGGCAGGCAAAGATGTCCATAGATGTGCCTTTGTAAATTGATTTAGTGTCATCTGAGACTAGGCAGGGAGGTGGAGCATATCCTTGTGGAGGTGAATCTGCAGCAGCCATCTGTGCCACAGGGCAGTTGGGGGTACATGTTCTTGCCAGCCATCTCTGTTCTTTGGTGCCCTGGCACGTTGCTGGCATTCAGTCAGTGTGCTTGAGTGCTTATATGGTGGCAAGAGAGGATTGTGGCCATTAGCCTGTACTGTATCTGGAATGGGGCTGTCCTGCTAAAATGAGCAGTGAGGGGAAGGAATCTTACTGATTCCTTCTTGACCTCTCCAGCTGCTTCACCTCACAATTAGGAAGAATTCCACCTCTCCAACCTAGGGAATGTTGGTGAGAGACTTTTTACAAAGACATGCAGTGATAAAACAAAAGGTAATAACTTAGAACTGGAAGGGGGTAGATTGAGGTTAGACATTAGAAAGAAGTTCTTTACTGTGAGGATGGTGAGATACTGGAACAGGTTGCTCCAGGAGAGTTGTAGATGCCCCCTCCTTGGAAGTATTCAAGGCCAGGTTAGATCAGGTTTTGGGCACTATGATCTAGTGGAAGGGGTCCCTGCCCATGACAGGGGACTGGAACTAGATGATCTATAAGGTTCCCTTCCAAGCCAAACCATTCTATGATTCTGTGATTCACAGGCCAGTGAGACCATCACCAAGAAAAAGAAAAAGAAACAAAAGGAGGTGGAAGACATCTCGGAGTAAGCCACTTGATCTTTCCAAAGCTGACGACTTTGTCAACAGGGGGAAGTCTGAGACCTTGAGAAAAGGAGGACTGACTTTGGCAGAGGGTCCAGCAAGTTCCAGATTATTTTTTTGCTGCATATATGACTGTGTGGGTGTGTTTGCCCAGGCTATGCCCTGCACAAGCACCCTTCCTCATCCTGTTTTAAGGGTTGCTAGAGAAGCAAGGTGCTTGACTGTGCCTGCACTGGATTGCTGTCTAAAGCTGAACACCATGATACCAACAGAAGTGGAATCTTCAGGAAAACTACATCTTACTTGGTGTCTCTGTTTTCATCCTGAGAGGGAGGAATGTTTCTCACCCCTCTTGTCCTGCCTCTTTCTTTCCTTTTCTTCCAAGTTTGGAGCTGTTACGGGACAGTCACAGAAAGTTTTGGTATCTGGAGGACTGACTTTGTCACAGCCCACCTAAATAGGTTTAGATGGGGACAGTCAAACAAGTATTTGAAGAGCTCTGGTTTGCTTTAACCTGGCTGTATGCTTGACTTGACCTTCAGCTAGATAAGATCAAGTATTTCTCCCAGATAGTCTTCAGTACTTACATTAACCTTACCATAAAATGATTAGACCATAACATTCCTGCTTTCTGTTTTAGAATGTGGGGACCTGCTTGTTAGTTGTCAGCTAATCCCCAGGCCCAGTGCTTCAAATGGTCTTTTCAGTGTGTACCTCTTGCTGGCTCTTTGCACTTCTCTACCTGGTTGCTGGAGTGGGACCACAGCACTGTGACTTCCCTGATCTTGATACCTAATATGCTCTGAAGGCAAGAAGTAGGAATGCTGTTGGGGAGCAGAAGTGAAGTGCCAGTATGCCAGCTAAAGAGATGGCATGTTGGGACTGGAGTCCTTGTGAGGAAAGGCTTGGCCAGAGGCTGATCTTCAAGGTGCATTGGGTTTGGGGCTTGAGTGATTTCAGAAACACTTGTCCTAATTTTCTTACCTGGGATGGTGGCTAGCTGAGGGCAGGAGGTCTCTCCTCTGTCTCAGGGGTATTGCTGAGTCAGGATTTTAGCCCATTTTAGTGGGGAAGGATCCAGACTGCTTCATCCATGCAGAGATTCTGGAATATTTGTCTTGGCCTCATGTATTGCTTATGTCTTAACTGGCTTGACATTCCTTTCTTCCAGTGCTAGAGATACACCCAGGCAGCGGGGCCAGCAGCTGATGGCTGGCATCACTTGAGCAGAAAAACTAGTCCATTTTTATTTACTCTTTTTTTATATAAAAATAAAAGCCCTATTTTTGAGCAGGTGGTTTTCATGCTCATCTGGCTGCTACAAGAAGTCAGTGGTCTGTTCATGGAGAAGGGAAGCAGCTTAACATGTGCAATCTGCAGCTGGGTGTGTCAGTGGCTGACTGTTCTGCCCAGCCTCTATGCTGCTCCCCCGAGGAAGCTGTTGGTGCAGAGAAGTGGCCATATTGCTGTGGGACATCACTAGGGTGAGCAGGTGTCTAGGGGACACCCTCTACTTCGGTAAAACCCACTGGAATGCTGCCTGGAAGCTGGATGTTCTCTTCCCTGCTTTGCGTGTGCTGGACTGACAGCTCTGATGGTGGCCTGCCTAACCATGAGTATGTTAGGGTCATGGAGGTGAGAAGAGAATTCCAGCTGTGAACAAGTCTTCAGCCTATGAGGTAAAACACCAGTCATAGCAATGTTTCAGCACACATTTATTGCTGCTCATTTCCCTGCAGTGGATCAGAACGAAGGTCCTTATTGCACATCAACAGATTTTATTTTTGGCATTCTTAAAAAATTGCACAAGACTTCTTAGTCCCCTTCCCCTTTCCCTTAGCTGACTGCTGAACACACAAATGAGATACTTTCACCTAGATGATTTCTATAATTTGCCCAGAAGCTTCCTGGACATGGTCATGGTGAAGCTTGTGCATCAGTACACTCTTGCAGAAGGAAACCCTTTGTGTGGATGGCTTTTATGTTCCCATACTGTGTGTGAGACACCCTAAACTCTGGAAAACATGCCTAGATCTTTGTAAAGACACTTTATACTGCATGCAACAGATGCTTGTGGTTTGATCCAGTTTACTCATTCAGCTGTCCCTCTGGTGTTTGCTCTGTGGGACTTCCTGAGCTGCTGCCTAGTTTCTCTGGCCAGTAAGTAACAATTGAAGCTGTGAGATGAGAATTTAAATACAGCTGAGTTTCTACAACTACAATTGCACAGGGTGAATCAGAAAACTCCAACCTCAGAATGCAGGGTAAGACCTGCCTGGGGATGGCATGTTCCACACCACCTTAGTCAAATCCACACTCCCCTTTTTGTTTTTCCCTACTTGTGAGGGGCTCTGGTGTGGTCTTTGTGAAGCTGCCTAAGATGTGGGCCTCCTTGAAGTCTCAGACACCAACCAGGCTTTTCTGAGGTGTCTGTGATGCAGTGTGCACTCCTGCAATAGCAGGGGACACCTGCATGGAAAGCCTCTGCTCTACCACTTTCCTTAGGACTGATGGAGAGAAGATTGGCTGGGTGCTACATGGGGACTGCTTGCTTTTGCCTGTTAGGCAGGGAGATGTGCTCTGAGCTAATGGGGTACCCTGGGCTCTGCTGTAGCCATGAATTTAACACTGCACTGTAGTGCCATGGCCATCCCCTGGGTAGCCCCTGACCTGCATTCCCCAAGGAGAGATCTGTAGACCCTTGTGTGCTTGTCAACCAATGAGACCATGTCTGGAGCAGCAGAGGGAGTTGTCTGGGGCTGTGTGTGGATTAGGGGAAGCTGAGGCTTCCCCCCAAAGCTGCAGGATGATGGATGGGAAGCGGCTGGGGTTGTACACCCTCTCAGTAGACCCAGGAGATCGGCACCCACTGTGGAGAGCTGCAGGCCTGCTCGAAGGCTTCCTGCAGCAGCTGGAGGCTTTCTTGTACCCCGTTGTTGACCAGCGAGAGGTCAAAGTAGTGTGCATATCTGCTGCGGATGCTCTCTGAATCCTTCCGAAGCAGCTCCAAAGCCTCTGACTGCAAGACAGAACACTCAGGAGGCTGGGGTGGAGGGGAATTTCCCAGCCCACCCCAACAGGCAAACTTCCACCACAAAGCATTCCAGTGCTTGCAAAGTTGGGGAGTTGGACTTGATCTTTCAAGGTCCCTTCCACCCCCCTAATATTCTGTTAACATTCTGTGTATTAGAGCACAGCATCCCTGCAGCTTGTCTGAATTGTGATCTCAGGGACTGCGTGTCTGGGGGTTCTGCTGGACCTCATTCCAATGCTTAAAAGCATCAAGATACAACCTGCTAGCAAGGCCACAAACTTCTTGCTCTATTTACCTTTAAAATGCTTTGAGGCAGCTCCCTGTGATGAGAGGGTTCACCAAGCAGCAGGCTGCTCATAACTACTCCATGCAATATAAGCTAACTTACGGCTGTTTTCAAGGTAGTATCCCTTCAGGATGGTCCCTTACTGGTGGCTTTTGACTGGAATGGTGCTGGTTTCCAGAGCTGTATCAGCAACCCTCTACTGGGTCTGGGGTGGGGAGTTAAGTTTCTTTATAGGCAAAGCTGCCTTGCCTCCTCCTGCCTGTGTGTGAGCTGTCTGGGGAGCTTTCCAGCTAGCAGGGGCATCCCAGAAGCATGGCCCTGAGGGCAACTCTGCCCTCAACAGCAAAGTCCAGATCTGTTTCTACATATCTTATTAATGGAGCTTGAAATTAACGGAGCTTGAAATACAGGCGGCTCCCTGCATCTATGACTGGGGAGGGATAAGCTTACAGTGCTGTGCTTTCTGCAGCTCTGCCATGTATTGCCTGGTAGCTTTTTTTTGGGGGGAGGGGGGGAGGGGGAGAAGAAATAAGCAGTGTGCCTGGGCCATGTGAGCTCTGCTTCAACTCTTGTAATGAGCAATTGAGGCAGCTATATATAGCATCTGCACCAGCAGGGCTGGCCCTGCCCACTGCGGCAGGAATTAATTTCTCAGTCTGCAGGCAGTGTGTGTGTGATGGGGCAGCATGCTGCCTGACTGCCCTTTCTGTCCTGACAGCCTGCTGCATGGGGTTTAGCAATCCTCTGCAGGTTAAGGTGCCTGCACGATGCATCTTAAGCTTTACAAACCCCAAGTCAGTAGGTTGGGAGAGGTGCCCTTGGCTGGCCATGACCCCAGCACAGCTTTGTCAGTTTCCCTGTATTCCCACTGCTTGCCAGTTCCCTCTGGAGGATGGCTCTCACGGGAGCTAATCCAGGCTGTGGCAAGGCAAGACAGGCAACACTGCTCCCTGTCTTGGGAGTTTCCTGGAAAATGGCAGCATGTGAATGCTACCCTTGCAGTGGTTGGTACTGCGGGGAGGTAACTGGGATGTCAGTGCTGATTTAATTCTAATAGGCAGAGGCATGAACATCTTTACCAGGCAAAGAACTAACGAAGCTGATGTATGTTTCACTTGAATAGCTGATGCTTTGGGTGCTGGGCTGTGTGCCCCCACTACATGCTAGCAGCTGCTCTGGTGATCAGTGGTGGGTATCTGTCAGTCTGGGCTAGAGGCTACAGCTGCAGGATTCTCATGTGTGTCTCATTCTCAGGTCTCAGCTGAGAAAGTTACTGTGGTTTTCTGAACCACAAAAATCAATGCAGAAAGGAAGCTGATGTGGAGCAGGGACAAGAGCCTTGGGCTGCTGCAGGAGGGTCCTTGCCCTCCTGCTGTGGGCAGGGAAACCCATCTGGAAGGGGACTCAACCTCGAGTCCCTGCCACCCACCTGTTCTGCTTTGTCTGTTGGGGCAATGAAGACTATGAAAGGGGAGAGCTCAGCCGTGCGGACAATCTTCAGGGTCTGTGGAGAGAAGAGTGTACCAGAGTTTGGCCATTCCTCAGCGGGGGAGCAAGTGCAGCTGGCTGGCTGCCCCACAACTCCATGCTGCCCCCCAGCCAGGGTGTGATGGTGCCTGTGATACAGTGGTGGGCTAAAGATACCACTCCTAATCTGGGGCCATGGGCTTTCTGGGTTGACTCCAAAGCCTAGGAGGTAGTTGGGTGATGTGGGGGCAGCTGGGTGAAGCTGCAGCAGGGGTCTCAGCATGGGTTCCCCTCCTGGGGGGAGCACCTCATGGGGAAGAATGTAAGGGCATCTGCTCTGTGCCAGCTACTGGACACAAGTGCCACTTTGCAAAGACTGGTGTCACGAGAGGAAAGGTGCCTGTGCTGGCCTGCACCCCCACTCTCATGTCAGCTTAGCCTTGCCCTTGCTGTTGCAGCCAGGGACATTCTGTGACAGGGAATATCCTCACTGCACCCATGTCTCAGGAATGGAAATGCCACCCCAGTGCTTCCTGACTTCCCTTTCAGAAAGGTAAATGGGCAGTTCATTGGGGAAGACAGGGACTGTCATAGCCAGTGCACATAATTCAATCTGTGGCAGGCAGCCACTGCCTTGCCAGCACCTTCCCATGCTCCCTACCTGGGGCTCAATGTCCAAAATAGCAACTTTGTCCTGCTGGTGGATCTTGTGCACTGTTTCAAACTTGGTGCCAAACATGTTTCCCTGGTAGCTTCCAAATTCCAGGAACTCATTGGCTGAGATGTCCCGGGTCATTTCCTCAGTGGAGACAAAGTAGTAGTCCTTCCCATCCACCTCATTCTTCTTCTGGGGGCGTGTGGTGTCTGGGGAAGGAGGGTAATGATGGTGAGTGTTGGCCCCCAGTAGAACTGGGGAACAGAGCACAGCAGGCAGCCTCTGCTCTGAGACCTGGGTGTCTTGCCTTCCCTTTTTTAGCAAGGAGCTAAATAGAGGACCTGTGTACCTCAAGAACAGGCTGTACTAATGCCCTTTTAACTCCTTCCTGCTTGGGGCAAGTAAGGAACTGAAGGCAGCCCAAGGAGACCCATTGAGATGTGGAGTGAGGTGTCTGCAATGTGGGCAATAGCAGCCCTGCAGCCATCTATGTGTAGGTTCATCTAGTAGGATGGCAGACAGGGAGATCCTATGTCCCTGTGTGGTGGCCTCTGACTTGGTATTCTATCTGACTTAGGAACAACTCCTCGTCTCCATTTGGCTGTGCCCTGTCCTGTGCACTCCACATGACTGTACTTACATGGGGGTGGGTACATGAACTTCTCTGGGTTGTTGCTGAGGAGAGCATTCTTGATATGGCTACGGCCCACACCACTGGCCCCTGCAGAGAAGAAGGGATGGATGCTGGAGTCAGACTCAGAGAAGCCTAACAGGAGATCCTGGGGCCTCTTTACAGCTCAGGGTCTGAGGCAAGGTGCAGAGCTCTTGGGGCCTTGCCCACTATCTTGCTTCCTAAGCTGGTCTGTGGTCTCTTCCAGCCCTGGAAGAGGCTCTCCCTAGCCTGGGCACACTCACCTCCAGCCCCAGCTGGAGATGGGACCAGTGTCCACTGAGTAGCCAGCGTGGCTGGGCTGTGTGGGCTGCTCAAGACCCACTAATAAATGCTCAGCATCACACTGTGGGAGTTTGCTTTGGTGCAGCTGCACAGACCAGAGCTGCGTTTAATACAAACTATCCATAAAGATAATGAGGAACAGGAAACTTCTAAATTAACTACCTCAGGCATCACTGTGCAGGTACCAGACCACACACAGTGCAACATGGAGGAGCTCAGACTCTTTGGTCACTGCTGCAAGCAGAACAAATGTTCCCCAGAGCTCACTAGGTTTTGAAGGGCAGAGCTGCCCCAGCCCCTGTCCAGTCCTGGTTTCCCCTGGGACCCACCACACACACAGCACCTGCATTTTGGAGGATGCCTGGGGCAGGACCTACCAATGAGCACCAGAGTCTTCCTCTTGAAGGCAGGCAGCCTCACCACCTCTTCATATGAAACTACATCCAACTGGTCAAAAACTGGGGCAGAGAAGAAATGAAAGCAAGTGGTCAGAGCTGTCTTGGCTGCAGCATCAGGACCATGCACACATCAGACTAAAGCTAAGTGCTTGGACAAAATGGAGAGCAACCAGGAATGGGCTGGGAGCTTATCTGTGTTTGGCTGCTTGGGGAAAAGGGCAGCAGCCTCAGTATGTGAAGTGCAGAGGGGTTGCTGGCAAGCTGGACTAGCAGCAACCAAAGGAGAAGCCAGAGCTGCTCTTGCTCAGCGATTCTACTTGAGTTAGTAGGGCCTGGGAGCAGGATGAGGAGGCAGCAAGACACTGCAGGGAGCAGCTTTACCTTGCTGATTTATGTCCTTGTTTGCTGCTAGCTGGAGCTGCAGGCTGGGTGAGAAGACAACATGTCCTCAGACACTTACCTTTGCCAGCCCAGGGCTTAGGACTGTGTGTTTGCATGGACAGCTGAGGGGCAGGCTCAGCAGCTGCACAGAGCACTTTGCTCCCTCATTGCTGAGCAGCAGCAAAGTTACCACCTGCTCTGGGGTCAGCAGCCTGTGGGGTTTGTTGGCCTAGACACTTGAACGCCCGAGAAGCCTGGAGCCAGGAATGCCAGGGATTTTTATTGCTGGAGAACATGGGAGCTCAGTGCCTGGCTCTTGTGTGAGTCAGCCCTGGCCTCGTGTACTGCAGAGCTGCACGGTGGCACAGCTATGGCCACCTGAGGGGTATGAGGACTTTGGAGAAGGGACTCAAAAAAGCTGTGGGGTCCTCCTGACATCCCACTGCCAACACTTCTGGGCTGTTTGGTCTGACTCCCATGGGGGACAGACCCCTGCCCAGCAGCAGGAGTGATGGCCAAGGCTAGGGATGGAGTCCATTGCCCTGCTCACACTTACTTGAACTGTGCTTGGCCAGGTATTTATCTTTGCACTTCTTCTTCTTCCCAAAGGGGCTACAGCTTGGGGATTCACTTTGAGTGGACTGGGTGACACTCGCCACACGCCTGCCAACAGAAGAGGACACCACCATGGTCCAGCTGTCACCCCGAGCACTGGGAGAGCAGTGGGATTGTCCCTCAGACATGCAAGGGCAAAAGGAGCAGGGTGGCTGCTGGGGCAGGTAAAGGCTCACCCTCTGGGAGATGAAGCAGACATTTCCCTCCTTTTCCCACTCCTGACAGCACATGTTCATTGTTCCCACCTCCATTCCCACATTCTTCTCACCTAATCCAGGGACTTACCACTCCTGCAGCTCTGGAGAAGGGATGAGTCCTGCTGACTCGGTGCAGGAGCCTTCCACCCGGCCCTGCCACCAATTGCTGTCATCCTTATTTATGATTTGAATCACATCACCAGTCTGAAACTTCAGCCCTGCTTCCTTGCAGGGGATCAGGTTGTCTTCTTTGGGGTCGTAGTCAAACTGAGCCTTCATAAACATCTGCAAAAGAGCACGATGGAGTCAGCATGGTCATACAGGATGGCTGAACTTGATGGTGTCCAGCTCCTGGCCCCACACTGCATCCCTGGCAGTGACTGCACAGCTGTCTTCAGGCTCAGGATCCTTCATGCAGGAGGGATCCCAGCCCCTGCTGCTTTCCAGCCCCAGGAGGCCAGGTGGGGAGAACGAAGATGAACGATGACTTGAGAGAAGCTTTTGGGCATGGAACTGTAGTGAGATGTGCTGGTGGGTGAGGGAGGAGGACAGCATCCTGATAGTACTGGGAGCTAGTAAAATGGCTGCTGCTTTTATGCAGGCCTGCATGGCCCTCAGCTGGTGCTCAAACCTTGACATGTAGATCCCCTGCAGTCCCCCAGGTGCTGCAGGGTGCTGGTTAGACAAGCCACACAGCCTCACCACTCAGACCAACATGTTGTACAGAAGGTAGCAGAGGGTACCCATCACAAGGGTACACCATGCAGTTCCCTGTCCTGCAGCCCTCAGGGAGACCCTGATCTCAGTCCTCAGCTGTGGTGCCTACCACTGGGCACTCCCCTGCATGACATGGGGCCTTCAGGAAAGCAAGGCTGTGGCAGTGTGGCTGTCCCTACCTGGGACTCTTTTAGCCTCTTCAGTATCAGCTACTGCTATACCATTAGGTTCATCACAGCTGCAACTGGAAATGAGCAGCTGCTGCTTCTGAGACCACCACAATATCCTCCCAGAGCTCAGGAAGCCCTGGGGACAAGGAACATATGAGAAAGTGGCCTTTACCTGTCCCTTCTGCTTGCTCTTGGGGATGGAGGCTACAGTGTCTGTGGCTACTGGGGCAATCCACTCCTCTGCTTCCTCCTGGCCTCAAGTCCTTCTGAAGCCAACAATACAGCACAGTGCCCCTGGGCTCTTGCTGCCCCCAAGCATCTTTGCAAGGTCAGGAGAGAAAAGACGCATGGCTTTTCCACGCAGGCCTTATTTTCTAGGAAGGCTATTCAGGAAGAACAGACTGTCAAGAGAGCACCAGGATGGATGAGTCAGCTGTCCCCTGGAGGAGGGCAGACTATGCATGAGCATCCAGCATTTCATGCACTGCTGCTTGCTATTGGTGCCTGGTGGTTTGGGTTGGGTTACAGAATTGTCACTATTGGAAAAGACCCCTAAGATCACAGTATCCAACAGCCAACATTACCCCCCCCCCAATAAAATAAATATATTTATCAATAACTATGTCACCATGCCCACTAGAGCATGTCCTGAAGCGCCTCATCTACACAGTGTTTAAGTAGTTCCAGGGATGGTGATCTGTTCCAACACCTAATTACTCTCTCAGTAAAGAAATTCTTCCTGATACTAAGTCTAAACCTCCCCTAGTGCAACTTGAAGTCATTTTCTTTAGTCCCATTATTATTTACTTGAGAGAAGAGGCCAGCACCAACCTCCCTACAACCTCCTTTCAAGTAGTTGTAGAAAGCAATAAGGTTTCCTCTCAGTTTCTTCTTCTCCAAACTAAACATTCCCAGCTCCCTCAGCCTCTTCTCACAGGACTTGTTCTCCAGACCCTTCACCACCTTGGTTGCCCTACTCTGAACTTGCTCCAGCAACTCGATGTCTTTCTTGTGGTGAGGGGCCCAAAACTAAACCCAGTACAGAAGGTGTGACCTCACCAGTAACAACTACGGGGACACAATCACTTCTGCTGGCCACACTATTCCTGATACAGGCCAGGATGCTGCTGGCCTTCTTGGCCATCTGAGCACACTGCTGGCTGTTGACATCCAGGTCCTTTTCAAGCCTTAAGCATTGCATGGGGTTGTGACCAAAGTGCCGGATCTGGCACTTGGCCTGGTTAAACCTCATCTTATTGGCCTTGGGCCACTGATCCAACCTGTCCAGGTCCCTCTGTAGAGCCTTTATACTCTCAGGCAGATTTTATCATCCACAGACTTACCAAGGGTGCATGTGATTGCCTCATCCAGATCATCAATGAAGATATCAAACAAGACTGCTCCCAGAACCAAGCCCTGGGGAACACTGCTTGTGACCAGCAGCCACCTGGATTTAACTTCATTCACCACAACTCTCTGGGATTGGCCAGTTTTTTACCCAGCAAAGACTACACCTATCTATGCCACGAGCTGCCAGCTTCTCTAGAACACTGTGGGAGACAGTGTCAAAGGCTTTATTAAAGTCCAGGAAAACAATATCCAGTCTTTCCCTCATTCGCTAGGAGGTTCACCTGGTCATAGAAGGAGATCAGGTTTGTCAAGCAGAACCTGCCTTTCTTGAACCCATGCTGGCTGGACCCAATCCTCTGGCTGTCCTGCACATGTGGTGTGAGCTCAGTCAAAATGAATCACTCCATAATTTATCTCAGTACCAAGGTTAAGCTGACAGGTCTGCAGTTCCCCAGATCCTCCTTCCAGACCTTCCTGTAGAAGGGTGTCATAGTTACCAATCTGGTTAGCCAGGACTGTTGATAAATGATGGAGAGTGGCTTGGCAAGCTCCTCCACCATCTCCCTCAGTACTCTCAAGTGGATCCCATCTGGCCCCATAGAAATGTGAGTGTACAGGTGCTGTAGCAGGTCATTAACAGCCCCCTCCTGGACCATGGTGGGAGGGGTTTATTCTGCTCTGCATCCCTGTCTTCCACCTCAGGAGGCTGAATACCCCAAAGATAACTGGTCTGGCTATTAAAGATGGAGGCAACAAAGGCATTAAGCACCTCAGCCTTTTCCTCATCCTTGGTTGCAATGGTCCTCCCCACATCCAATAATGAATCAAGATCTTTCTTTGTAAAAAGAATTTTTGTTGTCTTGTATGACAGTGGCCAGATTGAGTTGTAGTTGAGTTTTGTAGTTGTAGTTTGTAGTTGAGTCATGTAGTACATGACATAATGAGATCCATGTACTCATAATGAGATATCTGCCTCTATTCCTTATTGACTGAGCAGTCTATCAAATCCATATCTCTCCAACATAAAGAGGATATTGTGGGGGGCCATGCCAAAAGCCTTACAGAAATGCAGACAGATGACATGGTAGCTCTTTCCCTGTCCACTGATGTAGCCACTCCACCCCAGAAGGCCATCATCTCCTACAGTATGTCCTTCAGAAGTGCTGCTGGAGACACAGGGCCAGCAGAACATGAACATGGTTCCCTTTCACTGCCAGAAGAGCAGAACACATAGATCAAGCTGTGACATGAGATCTCTCACAATGGAAGACCACAAAAGAGGAATCTCCTTTCAGGACCAGGACTGATACTTGTTTTGCAAGCACTCTTTGGCACCAGGAAGTTGGTTGACAACACAACACACAAGGGACATGCAGCTAGCACTGCCCTGGCACCAACCCAGAGCTCTGTCCTCCCACAGACTGGATCCCCAAGCCAGGTCACTTTTGGAAAGACTCTGCCTTAAACCAACTAAGCAAGCACCAGATAGCTCCAGGCATTACCCAGAGATGCAGAGGGGCAGCTACAAATGCAAGCTGCCTGCTGCCAGCACCCTCTCTGAGGCTGGAAACTCAGGAACTGAGCAAGCTCCAGCATGAGAAGCCCTGGTCTTTCATGTCAAAAGGCTGGAGTTTGTGTCTGGGAACAGGTTGAAGATGATTCTGAGAGCTCAGTGCTGCTTCTCCTTAGGATCCTCCCAAACAGACCTTCCCCAAGAGATAGTTGGCTTCAAAATGGCTGTCAGGCAGTGGGCATCATGATATTAGGCTTTGCACTATCCTGCCTGCCAGGCCCTGAAATTAATGTGCACATGAGGATCCAGGAGTTGAGAGAAAATCGAAGAAAATCTGAAGTCCACTCCTGCTGGTGGACTGCAGCCTGTGAGATGTGGTTCTGGGGAGTAGACAGCACCATGGTCCAGGACACAAAAACAGCAAAAACAACTGTTGCTGGGAAGCATTTTGTCCCTGTGTCCTTCCCTGAACCCATAGCCAGCCATGGGTGAGCCAGCAACTGTGTTACTTTTTCTCAGAGGTTAAGTTTTCCCCTGACATAGTTGGCCTGGGTCAGCCCAGGGAGGGCACAGACATGGGCTTAATAAAGAAACATAAGTAAGGTTGATTGAGCTGGAATGGGGACAGCACGGGCTGAGTGAGAAACAGAAACAGTTTTCACCATGTTCAGAGACTTCAGCTTCTCTGAGTAAGGAAGGAAGGTGACATGGGCTCCCCCATCCCATCCAATCCCATCCCCATTCAGTTCCCTGCATCTGAGCTCCTCTGCCACTCCTGCCTGTCTACCATGGGGGGGCCATGCTGGGGCAGGCTCCTGCATCCGGAGAAAAGACAGCATCCCACTCACTAGGCACTGAAGTCTTGACAGAGGAACCAACCCTCCCCACTATCCCGAGTATTTCTGCTGCAGCAGGACTTCAAAGGCAAAGCCAGGCTGGTGTCACTCTGCTACAGCACCCTAGCAGTAGCACCAGACACAAGGAGCTACCTTTGTGTCCCCTACAGCTTCCTTCCTTGCACTTGCAGCTCACAAGTGTTCTGATGACTTCCAGACGATGTCAGCCTCCTTGCAGCTGATGCACTGGGCATCTGTGGTGGCTGGGAGCTGCAAGAGCCTTGTGCTGCCCCTGCTAGTGCTGCTGTGGCACTGTAATGGGGATGTGGCTTTAAGGGCCATGGCTGTGAGAATGACAGAAAACTCTCTGAACCTTCCAGGTGTGCACATGCCACTGCATCACCAAACACTGTGAACACGTACCACTGCAGCACAGGCATCCAAGGCCCACATTCCAACACACATATCAGGTAAATACATCTGCAGAGAGCCAATGCTTGTTTGCAGTCACGTAAGCACAGGTCAGGTCACTACATTCTCCAGAAACTCAGGCAAGATGCCCAGGCAGCCATCCCCTCATCCTTCCCCTGCACTGGCACAGTTCTCCAGCAATGGTCAGTGCACCATGGTTTGCTCAGGTTCCCACAGCCATGCCCTGGCACAGGCCATGCACTTACCTGGCACAATGGCTGCACTTACCTGGAGAGCAGGGAAGCGGCTTTGTTGGTTGGGAATTACTTTTATAGAGATCATCCCCTTGGTTTCTTTCTAGTAAACAAAGAAAGTGGAGAAAGAAGGGTTGAAGGAGGTGGTGCCTGTAGGCAGCCTAACAGCAGCAACCTGTGCAGGGAGCTGCTGAAAACCAGCACCTGCAAAGGCAAGGCTCCTGAGTGCTGTGATGCTGAGGGACAGCATAGCCTGAGCTGAAACAGCTCTGCTAGGGCTGGGCTAAGAGCCATGTCAGCTTTGTCATGTTTGTCCCATCTCCGTGGGGACATACCAACACCCTCAGAAAGGGCAGGTTGTGGGTACTGATAAGTATCACCAGAAAAACATGGAGATCTGTACCATTTCTAGCCTGTCTGTCCCAGTGAGGAGCCTGAAAACTTCCAGGTCCCCTCCACCTGTCCCCTCCATACTGGCCTCTCACTCCTGCCCTCCTGGTGACATCAGATGCACAGTACTGGAATGCCTTGCCTGACCCAGGCCAGGTGCACTGCTGCCCCACATACTTCACAAGACCTACATGGTCCTGTGAGGACAACCACTTCTGAAGGCTTGGAGGGGTCTCCTGTGCCAACTGCATTTCTCAGGAGGCAAAGACAAGCTCCTCCTTGGTCTAGCTATCTGGAGCAGGGATGGAGCAGAGACTGTGGCACTGCAGCAGGGCCAGGCCTCCTCCTGAGAATGATGGGTGCCCTCAGAACCACCACTGCCACATCCCTCTGGCCAGGCCCCACATGTTAGGTGTGGCTCAGAACAGCCTCAGTGTGAATCCAAGGCAGGGCTGAGACCCTGTCTAAACCTGTCTTTAGTAAGGACCTGGGCAGGATCACCTTGACCTCAGTAGCAGGAAAATGGCAAAAAGGAAAATTGCAGGAGCAGCTCAGGTCTGCAAGAGCAGCCAGACCTTGGAATGAACTTGCACATCAGCCATAGCAACCAGAGGTAATTTTCAAGCTTCACACACATCAGTGCATGTCACAGGCCCAGCCAAAAGCCTTTGCTGCTGTTCTTGGGAGGCCAAAACCAAGAAACAAACACAGAGCACCAGGCCTGCAGAGAGATTGAGCACTTGGCTGTTATCACAGCACCTTGGCACAGTGGCCCTGGCTCCTGCCACATCACACTGCTGCAGACAGCTGAGTGTTGGCTTTGGTATCTACAAGGGTGTGAATGCTCAGCCAGCATGCACACCTGCAGGCCAAAGGGGTCCTTCCTGGGAAACAGCCCTGCCAAGCACAAATACTTACCAGCATCTTCTGCAGCTGGTCAACTGAGTGGTTGCTCACACTCTGCCCATTGATTTCTATGATTTCATCACCCACATGAAGGGAGCCTGGCAGCAACGGGAGAAAAATGAAAATGCAGCTGCTCACCAAATTCAAACTACAAAGCTCCATCAGCCTCCTGACCCCCTGGGCAAGCTGTGTCCAGGACATCGTGGTGTTTGCCTGGGCAATGCTTTGGAGCTACTTGTCACCTAAGCACATGGGTAGTCCCCCATGGACTACCAAGGACAAGGGGAAAAAACTCTTCCCCCTCCACACACACTTCATCTAGTCTGACATCATCAGATTGCTTTTCACTATGGGTCCTCCAGCACTTTAGACTGATCAAAGCACCTGTTTCAGAGTTACTCAAAGCTAACCCCAAGTATCTCACTGGAAGTCAAATAACAACCTCTTCATAGCATCCTTAACACCAGCCTTCTTGACTTGGTGCATTTTCAGTTTATATACCCAACCAGAATACATCCCCAAATACACTCCTATAAATTAGGCTCCAGTAGTACTATTGGCATGGCTCCTGGGTTATTTTGGTAAGGGTAGGTCAGACTTCCCACTTGGATCCAGGGCTGGAAAATGAGATGTTTCTTTCAAGCACAGAATATCACATTTCCATGCACCCTTAGCAACCCCCAAACCTAGAAAATACACCCACGTATTTCTTTAGACACCTTCTTTTGGTCTGCAGAGCCAATCCACAATGAGCCTGTCCCACCTGTACGCGTTAGGAATGGGAAGAGCTCTGGGGTATGATCCATCTCTCTTTACAACTGACCCTATCACGAGATGGAAATAGATGGTCTCAAGTTCCTTTTTGGGAGTGCCCTTCCCCCACCCCTTCACTTCTACCTCAAGCTTCCAGTGTATTTACTAACGTAACAACCATGGAGAGAGACCAATGAGTCTGAGTTCCTGACATATTCCTAGTGGAGGAACAGATGCAGATGTCTATGCCAAAGATACCTTGCCTGTGAACCATGCCACCATGGAAGATCCTGGCCACCATGCAGCTCTGCTTGTCATTGAGCTTCAGTGTGATTCCCTGGAAGACAGGAAAATCTGTGACTGCTTGCTGGAGAGGAGAGCTCCTGAGCTCTCAGAAAAGTCCTCTCCAGGCCTGTATCCATGAAGGGCTGCACAGTGTCTGGGGGCAAGCCCCCTCTTTTTGGCCAGCCTACTGCTGCAGCTCCTCTTAGTACAAGTGTCCCCACCATTGGATGTGACTCACTCTGGGTTCCCAGGCAGGATCCAGGATCCAGCACTCTCTTCCTATGGCTGAGTTCTCCAGCAATCTCCTGCTTACCCCAAGGCCAGCCCGTTGGTATGGCTTTACCTGCCCCTCCACCCCCGTGGTGCCACCAGGACCTTGCCAGCTCTCACCATGGGCTCCTCCGAGACCTTCTCGAATTGGATGAGGCGAATCTTTCGCACCTCACGGCCGTTGCTGTGGGAAGGGCTGCCCAGAGTTGCTGAGCCGTTGGTATAAATGTCCTCAGTCATGGCATTCTGGGACTGAGTAATGGCCTGTTGGGTCAAAACAAAGGCCAGGGTTTAAGGGCTCCACCTGAATGGGGTCTGGGATGCAGATGGGGCACAGAGGGAGGAGAGATCCATGTGCTGAAGGAGAGGACAGTAAGAAAAGAAAAAGAGCATAAGAGCTTCATCCTTGGAGATCATGGAAATCATAGAATACCAGGTTGGAAGGGACCTCGAGGATCACCTGGTACAACCTTTCTTGGTAAAAACAAGGTCTAGACAAGATGGTCCAGCACCCTCTCCAGTTGATGATGTGGATGAAGTTGTGGGTGTGGGCTTGATCTACAGTTTTCCAGACTGGGAAACACAGAAAGTAAGAAAACTTTGGAAAAGCTACAGGTAGCAGAAGCCAGAAGAGTCCATGGCTGATAAACTTCTGCAGCAGTGAGTCCCAAATATTACTTATGTGCCACAGCATCATTTGATGCACAGCTGGTTTAGTTGCAGAGCATAAAGCCCAGAACAGTTTCACTGAGTGAATGGGGAAGTTTGGGACTCACCCCTGAGAACTGAGGCCAGGCTCTGCTCTAGCTCAGTTTGCAAGTTGAATCTTTCCTCATCTACATCAACAGACAACTGACATGGTGCAATTATATGCACATCTAGGCACTGAAGGCAACATGCTCCCAAACCAGCCAGAAATTCCCTTGTACCCCTACTCAGGTCCCAGCTACAGGCCAGTTGGTGCTGGCTGGCACTGAGAAGCCAAGCAGAGGTTTTCAGCCATGGTGAAACCTCTGTGAATGACCAGCAGGTGCTGACACTGGGGCAGGTGAAGGGACATGAGCCCCAGGGCAGAGGGCTCTAAATTCACCCGGCCATTCAGCAGGGACACTGAAAAGTGAGCTGCACCTCACAGTCTGAGCAAGCCTGGCACAGCCCTGTTAAACCCTTCAGACAAACTGGGCAACATCACACAGCTTGCAGACACACTGGTTTGGCCCCAACTGCAGTGGACTTCCTTCAAACCCCTCCCAAATCAGTGCTGGCCCAGCAAAACCCAAGCCAGCTTTGATCTACAGCCTCTGCCCACCTGTGCCAGCCTGTGAGGCAGAGGAGCCCCTCCTGGCTACCCTACTCCATACCAGGCTGCTGGTGTTGCTTCTCAGTTTGCAGCTTGCACACTCCCCAGCAGCACCTGGGGGCTGGAGCCACAGACAGGAAACCTGAGGGGAACTCCAGTAAGGTCTGCATCAGCTTTAGTCTGAACCAACAAGGTTGCACACCATGACCAGACACACAGAGCCAACACCTCTCCTTGCTGCATGCTGACTGCTGGCCCCAGGGCTCCTCGCCAGTGGCTGGAGAAGTGACATCCTGACCCTGTCACACCAGCTTGCTCTCACCCACCCCAGAGCAGAGAAGAGGCTGCAACTTCATCCTGCCAAGGGGCAAGACCCAGCCCGGTTCTGGGGAGGTTCGAGTAAGTTCAGCTGCAGGGAAGAGCATGGTAGGGTGCAGCCAAGGCTCAACACTGCAACAAAATCAGCTCTGGTAGGGGTGTGCCAGGGTGCTGCTGGCTGAGACACAGCAGCCCAGCCTTGTGCATAGCCAAAAGCTGAAAGGGAGAGGATGAAAGGACAGCAGGACCAGGGCTAGGCAGCCCAGTGGGAGAGGTGCTGGCAGAGACAGGCCAGCACTGGGACACAGGCATTGTCACAGCCTTGACGAAAGGGTGTTGAGGTCTAGGCCAAGGTGGGAAGAGCACAAGAATCTGTGTGCCCATGCCACTGAGACGGGGAAGATGCAGGATTTACTTTTAAACCAGCTGTATATAAATGAGCCAACCAACCTCCTCCTCCAAGGAAAAAGCTGACCACATGGGCTCTGCTTACCAACAGTTTAAACATGGAGGAGGGGGAGGCCTAGCTCGGAGCAGCCCCTGGGGCAAAAATCTGCAGTGTAAGGAAGGATGACTTGCAGCCCCCCTGTGTGGCTTGCCAGCCCCAGCAGGGCATGCTGCTACCATGCAGTCCACAGAGCAGAGAGACAGATCCAGCGGTGCAGATGCCTACTCAGCCCTTGGCTCTACGCCAGCTGTCCTGGCTTTACTGAGCCAGTGAGTAGGAGCAAAACAAGGAACTTCTCCAGCTCTGCCAGAGTCCAAAGTGCCCCAATGGTGGTTTGAGATCACACAGATCACACTCATCTAGGTATCCCGTGCCTTGGGAAAGCATTACACTGCAATTCTGGGCTTCAAACCTCTGGGCTCAGCAGAGCCTGATGACCCAGGACACAGTAGTTTGCTCCTGGGACTGGGAGTTCCTGCCCCTGATGTTCCCACCATCCTTACCAGCTGAGTCTCCTGGCCCTGACCTTTGCTTTTTGTTTAGCTGAATAAAAAAAATCACACACCCCTAGTGCTGACACAGCACAAGTGTTACCCTGGTGACAAGCCTTACCACCAGAGACTTTCTGCTGTGCCTGGGGATGGCCACCAGTCACTTGATAGCACATCTGAACCCTGTAGGGTCCTCTGGCAATGCGCTCTGCCCCAGAAAAAGACACACTAGAATGGTGTGGGCTTTTGCTGACATCACTGGGCAAGCCAGTGGATGGGGATGGGAAAACACCTGGGTCACAAGGAAGATCAGGAACCCACAGGGTGCCTCAGAGCTGGGCACACAGAAGCCAGGAACAGGAGACGTACAGCTCCCTCCCACTGTGCATGTGAGCTGGCCAGACAGATCACATACCCTGAACTCTCCTGGCAGCCACCACACTCTTGGTCAGCTTTGCCTGTCATAGCATGGAACCTTAAGATCCTTTTAAGTCATGATCACAGTAGGACAAACCCTGCTAATTATGTGCTGCTCTGCAGGAAACATCTGCAAGAGCTGCTTCACGGCCACCACTAACTGCAGGTCCTGCACAGCCATAGACTGGGTGACTGCTGGGGGCAGCCTCAGGGCAGACATGAGGCAAGGAAGCTGGGTGGCAACTGTGCAACAGCTCTGTGGGTGTCTTGTAGCTGGCTGACAAGTGTACAAATGCTCAATCACAAATCCTGCTCCAGGTGTCAATGCACAGAGAATCCACCAGTCCCATGGGTCAAAGAGGCGCACCCCCGCTCCCTGCCTGCTTTTCCCTTAGGACCCAAGACTTCTGCCCAGTATCACAGGGTGGAAGAAAAGACACCAGATCCCTGGAGAGTGTTTGCCAACAGGGAATTCGGTGGGTTTGGAACAATCCTCAGCAAGGACCCCAGGACTTGATATTCTCTTCCCTGGTGGGGTCAGCATCATCTCTCAGGGTTGCTCCTGCTGCTGCACTGGCTCATCCGGGCTTTACATCACCAGGTAAATCAAACATTAACTGGACAGGTTGTTTGCAGGAGCCTGAAGCAGCACTTGGAGAAAGCAGCACTTTAGTGCAAAGGGCATGTTTGGTGGTTTGGTTCCTGGGCTCTCCCTGCTACTCTAATGAAGAGAATTCAGTATCAGGTGGCCTCGGAACCCTAGGGCTCCTTGGCATGCATACAGAAAAAGGTCAAACACTTTGCCAAGCAGGCCTCCAAAGTATAGCAGCTTGGATGCAGAAGGGAACCCTGGAGCCAGGATTCACCTCTTGGCTATCAGGGAGACATGCTCCAATGCCCAGACTGAGCAACAAAACTCCAGCTCCTTTCAGGAATCATCATACCTCATATTATTATCACTGTCAGTGTGTGCAGGGAGGCTGGGGCACTGTTTGGTGCAGAGATGTCCTGGCCCAGCAACCTCCTGCTTTCTAGCACTCCAACCTCATCTGCTCACAGTGCAGCACTCGTATACTTCACAGTCTCAGTACAGCTTCAAAAACCACAGCAACATGTAAAAAGACCAAACTGGCTGTAGTGCTAAGGTTTAGGCAACGGGCCCAAGCCAGAGTTGCCTTGTATGGAAATTGCAAGTTATTGAAATTGCATCCTTGTATTAATAATTTAAAATATAATTTATAAAAAATAATTGACTTGATCTTTCCGTCAGAGTAAAGAAACTCTGACAACCTTACCTAGTCCGGGTCATGGGTGGCCAGGAGATGAACCAGATAGTTTCCACATAAAGTAATATGCAAAGTCATCCTGACTTGCTGGGTTTTTTAATATGCAAGTCTGGACCCTCTTGCAGTGACTCTGAATGCCTCACCTACGGGTGGATGCAATGTGTAGGATTTTCCCACTTGCCAGAGAGAGTTCTCAAAACCTCGCTGCAACAGGGGCTCCTCAGTGACTGCAAATCTGGATGATTGTGATGTACCTTTCTTAATCACTATCCTTCTACATAGTAATGACCTGACCCTGTATTATTTCCTGTCTGTCTGCTTTAGGTACTTTGCTCTGTATTTTTCTTATTTGTTTGTATTATTTAGCTATCACCAGTAAAACAAGTCTACTCTTCACTCTGGTGTCCAAGTCTCATTACCATCCTCAGTCAGCAAAACACTAGCAAAAGAAAAAAAAAATTGAGCTTGGGAGCTTTTGAGCTGCTCAAGCAGGCTAGGAATCAACAGCCATGCAGACATTAAGAAGTTATTAATCTTTGCCTTCAATATGATCCAAGTTTGTTGTTTTTTCATTATATTTGTTTTAGTTGGGGTTTTTTTTATGTGTATGTGGGGTTTTTGTTTGTTTGTTTTGTCTTTTTTAAAAGTATTTAAACCAAACAGGATTACATTGCTGACATTGGGAAAAGACCTGGTAAAATCAAACAGGTCAAATGGTAGGAAGGGGAGCAGAAAAATAGGAGGGATACAGGCCAGAAGATACTATTGGGTCTGCATGCCCTTGCACTGAGTCCAGATCATTGAATGCTGCAATGGAGACAGGTCAAATCTTCAAAGGAGCACAGTCAGCTTTGCTAAGGCACCATCTTCCTACCAGGAAAGGAAGCCTTCTAAATTTGTGAAATCAGCCACCTCCAAGAGAAAGTCAGTAAAACCACAACACTGAGAAGAAAACCTGAGGAGCTGCCCAGCTACTCCAGTTCCAACTTCCAGAACAAATCCTGCAAATGGCTTTTCTCCTGCAGCCGTTACAGACTGGAACATGGCAAAATGCCTTTGAGATTAAAAAGTTGGGACCAACCCTCCTCACTTCATTTTGGTTGAGCCTGGAAGTTTTGCTCAGCTTTCAACCACTAGTTTTTCTTGGCTATCACCCACTAGGTTTTGCTCATGGTCATTTCAGAATTTGGTCCCTAGAGGCTGTGGCCTCAGTCTGCTCTGGAGCTAAAACCATTTGAATGCTAGGAAACACTGCCAACAGGGAAGCACAGTGTCTCCTCTCTGCACCCTCAGGCTCAGGCCTCTCCAGAAGTACCCTCCTTTTCTCCACTGGACTTCCAAAGATCACATTTGCTGCTCATTTTACAGCTGGGGAACTGAGTCATGGCTGATAAGGGGACATGCCCATGGTCACCCTGCCATCCTAGTGCACAGCTAAGAATAAAGCCCCCATTTCTTTAGTAGCCCTGTATTTTCCAGCTGAGAGACAAGAAAAATATATCCAAGCAGGGCCTTAAGGGAAGAGGGCAAGCAGTTTCCTCCACTTTGGTTTGTTTCCCAGCAATGACACAGCTTCCACTCACTGAGGGTCTCTGTGCCGTGATGCCACGAGATGACTGCAGGGCCGCACTTCCCAGGATGCAGCTCTGTTAGAGGAAATGGGATAGAGGAACTTCCCAGACACCTTGACTCCAGATAAGGAGCAGCCAACCAAACCCAGGAAGCCTCCTGAGAGCTGCTCCTGGGACACGTCCCTACTGTGCTACAGATAGGGGCACAGCCACTGTGGGCCAGCACAGCCTCCACAAGCACATGACATGGGCATGAGCCTGTGAGTGACTGGCAGGCTTAGGACACATAAATCTAATGAGTGCAAGTCCTAGAGAGCTCCTCTTAAAAGGCCCCAGGCAGATTCTGGTTCACCATCCCTCTGTTTATCTCCACCAGAATAAACGTACCACAATACCGGGAAACTCTAGGCCAGCTCCGACATTTTCCATGTCTCACTGCCATTGGTGATTAATGATCCCTCTGCCTGGATCCTACAGGCAAAGGAATGGGAGAGCTCCTCTCAGCAGCTACCTGATCCAGACACTTTGCTTTAAAAACAATTTCTTAATTTTAAAATACTCTGCCAGGGCTGAGCCATAAAAAGCACAAACCACTGCTGTGGGACAGATGTGAAAAGTCCCTTTCGGGTGTTATAGTGTCCAACAGGATGGGCCAAGGACATTACTTCAGGGAAATTTCTTCCCTGCTCTCAGAGGCTCCCCACAGCTACAAGGAAACCTCAGCTGAAGCACATTATGCCATGGCTCCATCAGGGACCCCTGTTCAAAGTCAAAAATCTCTACTGGGAGAAAAGCACCAGCTGTCTAATCACTGGAAACTAATGACCTCCTGGTTGTACCCAAGCTACTCCAAAAGACTCTGGCTGGGGAAGGTGCCTCCCCAGTACAACAGAGGCTGCTGGTGCAGCCTGTTCTCCTTCCACTGGAGGTGCGGTTCAGGCTTTCCCTCTGTTCACTCCCTGGCCTCGGGAGTGTGAGAAATGTGAGACGGACTGGTTGCATCCTCCTCCTTCTCTGGGGCCAAGACCCCTCACCACCTCTCCAGCCCCCGCTGTGTACCTGGAAGTTGCTCAGCAGCTGAATCAGCTCACGTGACGGACAGTTCCACTTCAGACCGGCTACAACTTTGCAGCAAAACAAGCACAAGCTCTTCTGGGGCAGGATGCTGAAGCCTTTCTCCCCTCCACCCAGCCCCTTCTTCCCTGCCCCGGACATGCTGCACTAGCCACGCTCGCTGACCATTCTCCCAAGGTGCCCCATGCTGTCCAGAGAGATTCCCTGCTCCTGTAATGCTGAGGACCAGCAGTGCCACATATCGGGCACGTACCCCGCTGCCCACCTCCTGCTTGCCGTGGGGTCTCTGCCTTAGGGGCCCCGCTGCGTGTGGGGGAGGGGGGGGGACGGAGGAGATCCGGGGGGCTCCGTGTTGGGTCGGAGCTGGGCTCAGGGTGCTGGGCTAAGACCTGCAGTAAAGTAGGAAACAAGGGACGTGGGGTGGATGGGGGCATCTCGGGAGGGGCCTGCCCGCCCTCGGTGGGGAAGGGGACCGGGGCGAGGGGGATGGGGGGTTGGGGGCGGCAGTATCGCGCTCTCCCGCTGGGTGCAGGGACCGCCGTGGGGGCGGTTCGGGGTTGGAAGGCGTGGCCGTCCCCCAGTCGCCGCTCACCTCGGGCTTGGCCCGGTTCTGCAGGAGGTGCTCCAGGTAGAGATCGGAGAGCGCGGTCCGCATGCTGCCGGCACTGGCGCTGCGCCCCGACTTGAGGGTCATCCTGCCGCGCCGCACCGCACCACCCCACCGCCCGCAGCTGCAGCTGGATCCGCTGGCTCCGGAACAGCGACCCCGAGCCCGGCAACCCCGCGGGCTGCCCGCACGCTCCGCCCGTGTGGCTGTAAGGGGAGGCCTGCGGATGGGCGGGCGTTGCGGCGTCGGGAGGAGCCAGGCTGTCGGGGGAGGGTCAGGGACTGCTCCTCAAGAGTGCTGCGCAGTCGCCGGAACGCAGCGGCGGCTGCATTGGTGGCAGGGAGGTGACGATGCTGGTGTCAGAACGGGGCACCACGTCACCGCTCAGGAGGCACGGTGGCGCCGCCAGGTGACACTCAGAGCATCGCCTCGGTGCCTGCTTGGGGTCTTCTATCCCGTGAAACAGCGTGTCCTCCTCGTGTGGATGCTAGGAGCAACCCCTGCCCCTGGTCCATGCCAGCTCCTGGACGTGCTCAAGCACTAGCAGAGCTGTGAGGCTGTGCATGCCAGGCAGCAGCACGCACCTGGTGTGCAGGGCGGGCTGTGCTGAGTTCCAGGGAGACTTCAAGGTGAAGAGACCCGGGATTTCTCTGTGTTTCGGCAAGGGCGGCTCTGTTTTTCTGCTGTTCTGGAATGTACACCTCCTTGCGTACCTGTCACTTGCATGAGAATGGGGGGGGATGGCATTCGTGAGCTGTGTGTGATGGGGAGGGCTGTTGTCAAACTTCTTGTGCTCTTATTGAGCCTTAGTGATGCCACAACCTCAGGTGAAGTCTGAGATATGTGTAGGAATGGAAAATTAATTCTGGTGGGGTCTTCTTAAGATAATCACTGAAAGGATTTCTCATGCCATCCCTGAGATCCTTGATGTTTCTTTGCACCAGACTCCCACACTGCTGCTACACAAGTTCCCCAGGTTGCCTCAGACTAAAGTTACCCTAGGAAATAGATAGAAGAGTGTGACTCTGTAGAGAAAGGAAACAGGAAAGCAGGGGAATAAGAGGAGGAGAAAACAGAATGAAAATCCATCTTGTTTTGACAGCAAGTTTCTCCTGCCTGATATAAATAAAACTGCTTCTGACTTGACTATCAGAAAGCCCACAGTGCTGTGAGTCACAGGAAAGAGGAGGTGTGGGAGCTGCAGGTATTGATGTAACTGGCTCTGGCAGTTGCTCTAATGCTGCCAGGAGAAAAGAGCCCCAGTAGCACAGCCTGGGCAGGGAAGGAAGAGAGGGTCTCCTGCAGCAAGACTACCCAGCCCTGCCCTTCACAAGGTGGGGACTCAGAGGTGGGAAAGGTGCTGGGCCTCTGCCCCAACACATCCCACAGGGAAATTCAGACCATGTCACTGGGAATGCATCATCTTTGTACACAAACAGAACCAGAAAGTTTACTTCTTGAGCAAATACCCGTATTTGGAAACCTGGGGAAAGTTATGATATAATCTTTGTGCAGGGGGGCACTTGTCTACTTTTTTTAAAAATGCTTTTAATCATGGCCCTGTGGGCTAGTTTTTGGTCAGCATCTTCCCTTGTAAATCTTCTCCTGTTGTATTTTACACTGGTGGCCAGAGGTGCACCTCCTCACTGACACATCTTGCTCCTATGGCCCAGCTAAGACCCAAACAACATGACCCAGAGGAGGAAACCTGACAGAGAAAGGCCAATGCACACATGTACATAAAGCAACAGAGGATCACCAAGATCAGCAGGGTGACAATAAACGTGTGCCCTATCTTCAGTGTCACAATGCCAAATTCCTTGGGTTTTGCTGAGGAAATTACATCACCTGATGGGAATTATGTTACTGTCAGTGGGCTCCTGCTTAAAGAAAATTAATCCATTCAGTAAATAAATGATTTCTTTATCTGACATGCAGAGCAGCTCGAGCCAGGTGCCTCCAAAGAGAGACTCCAAGCAAAGGAGTCCCTACCCTTCATACAGGAGTTCTGACAGGTAGTAATACTAGGGTCTGGGGTCTTCTGTTCTTGGTTGTGTCCCTTCATTGTCTCTAGGTGAGCCATTTCCTCTCTTATCTCTAAGGTTGCTGGATCAGCCTGATGATGGTAGTGGCTTTCCTTATTTCCTTACCTTCCAGCTCAAACCAGCTCTAGGGCCTTCTTTTACTTCACTAGGTAAAAGTTCAACATAGCTTGTGGCCTAGGGCTTCAGCAAGTTTAGTTTCTATTGCTAAGCAAGTTCTGCTCAGCAAGTTCTGTATAAGTAGAACCAAATTGCACAATAGCCTTGCAGTGATAGTAGAAGATCAGTGCAGTCAGTACCAGAAACAGAAGACAGACAGCCATGAGGGCAGCTGGGTGTGGTGGGACCTGTGGCCTAGGCTTCGTCTGCAAGATTCCCTAGAAACCCTGTAAAATCAGATTAGGATGGGAAAATAAGGGACTAGGGCAGAGGCCTAGAAATGTTCTGGAGTGCCTGACTGCGCTGAGCATGAACAAACATGCTCACTAGGCTGGAGGATGCTGCTTTGTCTGTCATATCCCATAGCCGTGGCCAGCTGAACACAGAGGATCTGCAGAGCACTTTGGAGCATCCTTACCCACTAGCTGAGACAGCCCAGGAGTACTCCAAGGCTGGTGCAGAGGAGTAAGTGCAGAGAGATACTGGAAAAATACTGTGTAATTCTTCAGCATTACATCTGACTGAATAGCATCTGGTAGATGAGGAACAGGAAGAGGCTGATGATGAGCCAGCCACAGCAACAATTCTGCAGACTTTCTCCTCCCTGGCAGCAGGGACAGTCAGGGCCCTGGAGGGCTTGCTCCAGCCCTCCTCTCTGGAGGGAGTTTAGTGTCAAGTTGGATGCAGGTCCTCAGGCCAGTGCTGGCCATACCTCACCCTGCAGCCATCAGTGCTCCTGCTGAGTGTTGCAGCCAAGGAATTCCATCCGCAGGGCAATGTGGTTGTGCCACTGGCGGGGGTGAATCCTCACATAGCGGGCAAAGAGGGGAGGCTCCAGAGTATTCATCACTGTGTTAGTGGGGTCTTGGTTTGCCTTGAAAATCTGAAGAGGAGAGAGAAATCATGGGTTTGCTCTCCTCTGCTGGAATAGTGACCTCATTACTTGAGGACACAAAGCACCACTTGGGAAAGCTTTAGGGAGAAAAAAGCACAGACTGACTCACTGCTCCTGCAGTAATCCTGTGAGCATGTTTGCTACTAAGGGCTGTGCTTGTTTCCCCAGGGCTGGCTGTGGGCTGCCTCTGGAGCAGCTCTGCCTACCTTCTCCTTGACATCCTGCAGGACTGGGCTCCAGTGTATGCCATTCTGGCTGCTGGAGACAGCAAACTCTTTCACAAACATGTGGGTGAAGACAGCTTTGGCACCCTGGGTTATAATTGCAGTCACCTTCTTGGTTACTTCAAAGTCCACCTGCAACCACTCGCTGGGGCTGTCACTCTGGGGAAGGACAGACTCACCTTCAACACTTCAGCAGCAACGAGAAAGACACATCCATTGTAGCTAAAGCCAAACTAGCCCTGGACATATTCCTGGTCTTCACCTGCTTTGTAAGGCATTTGGCTGGAGCTGCTGGGTGCTAAATCAATGCAGCAACTCTTCTGCTTGTCTGCAGGCAGCTTGCAAGCTTCACATGGCTGTACACAATCCCCTCACAGCCCTGTCTAGGAGAATTTGCAAGCACCCAGCCTGCCCATGCCCCAGCTGCCTGCCTAGGGATCTCCTTGCATGGGCTACCTGTGGCCTCCATGCATTGGTCCTCCCCTGCAGGTTCAGGCGGGCCTGGGAGGGCGACCAGCTGAAGATGATGTTGGTGCTGTAGGAGGATGCAGAGATGCGCTGGTCAGGGATGCTTCTGTTCTCCATTCCTAGGGGCATGGAGCAGCCTGGAAGAGAGGAGTGATGCTTGTTAAAGTGGGGTGACTGACTCATCAGGGAGATGCCTTCTGGCTGCTCACTGCTCTAGCTGCCCTCTGGTTACCACAGCTGACTCAGAGCTGACTGGCAAGCTTGTGGCATGGGGTGGCAGAACAATTGCTGCTGCTTTTAGCTTCTGGAGATTCTGCCCTGAAAACCTAAAGAAGGGATCTCAGAGCAGCACTGCTTCAGGTCATACTGTGGGCCAGAGGAGTCTAGCTTTGGACTGGCAAAACCAGGTGAAAAGCCAAGAGCATCTGTCTCTGCTTGTTTTCTGCTTCCCCAGACTGAGGCAGCAGCTTCCCAGATATCCACTTTGCTGCTGCTGGAGGTTTCTGATGGTTCAGAATAGTAACAGCAGTGGTAACAGATGGCCCCATGATCTCCCTTCGGTACTGCTATCCCTAAGACTGTAATGAGGTTTTTCTAGAGTTGTTCCCCGAGCATCTCAATGCCATCTTCAGACTCCTTGCCTCCCCACAACTGCCTGGGGAGCCCTGAAACATGTGGAGCTGGCACCCTGCAACCCTCTTGATCAAGCTGTGGCTTTGGTTATTGGTGTCCAGAGGTGGGACGTACTGTTCAGATCGCAGCCGATGAGCTCCATGCGCAGCGTGGGCCGGATGTTGTAGTGAGTGGGGTTGATGCGGAGGTACCGGGCTATGACTGGAGGGTTGAAGTGGTTTTCTTTAACTCCATTTGCATCCACATTTGCAAAGAACAGCTGCAAGGAAAGGGAGAAAAAAGATTATTGTAACAGTGGAAAGAGAGCTAGACGGGACAAAGATGAGAGAGGAGAAGAACATTTCTGTCTAGTCCATATACAAGACATATATCCTGTCACCATCCTTTATAAGAGAGTGGCAGGTCAGGGAAATTATTTGAGATGTGATTCAGACTAAGAAGTGTGAATGGACCAAATCAGGATGAACCACTGAGAAACAGGAACAGGAGAAACATACAAATGACCGTGTTTTTGTATTTTCACCAAGCAGAGGGGAGAAAAAGAAGAGTTTTGAACCTGGGAAAAAAGTTTTGGCCACAGATGGTGTACATGATGGAGGCTTTTCTGGATACTTTTTTTTCTCCCAATGGAATGATCAGCTTATGCATATTTAGGTTATGTTTTTTTCTAATGAATAGAGGTCCCCCGAATCATCTGCATCTGCACAATGTTTTTAGAAAGCCAATCTGCCTTTGGGGTAAAAAAAGGTATTCAGGAAAAATCTTATGCCTAGCTCCAAGTAATATACAACATAACATTAAGTGGTGGATGTCACAGCCACCTGGGATTGTGGAAAAAATGGCTCAGTCAATTTAAAATGAAATACATGGACATAGACAGCAAGTCCATTGCAGATCTGTGATCTATTCACTTATCCTGGCAGTAAATGCTCACTGTTCCTAACAAAATATCTCATAGGCTTAGATCTCTGCCTGGTGTACAGAGGTCTCTAGCCCTCATCACTCAAAGAGACCCCACTCTGGGAAGACATTTACTTCAAGAGCCATTTGCCTTACCATTTGTGTGCTGGTGGCATTCCCCTTGTATTTCCTCCATCTTTGCCCATCGAGGCTGTAGAAGACAACAAACTGGGAGATGTAGAGGCTGGAGAATTTTTGTCGGGCCCCTTGGGTTTTTATGCCATGAAGAATCATGGGATGCAAAAGATCGACCTGAGAACAAAGTCAGGGATTCATTTCTGATGGAAAACCAAAATTATGTTCAGGCACTGCACTGTAAACCCATGGAACTCACTTCCTTGTGACATAACTGAGCACAGGTTATGAAAATAGTTAGAGACATTCATAAGGGCTCAAGTCAGCCAACATCTGGGAGAGGGGCAGGGAAGAGCTGTTTGCAGAAGTGAGCTGTGGTCACTTGGTCTTTGGGAGATTTTTGCACAATTTGATGCTGCAGCCAGACCACCAAGTGATTTCTCTGCTGCACTGAGGAAGGATCTGGGGTTCTGGCCAGCAGCAAGTGTGGACAGACCCACTACCATGTCAGAGCTCCCCTCCCAGTGGGGAAGCAGGGGAAATAGCAGGACATAGCTGGTCACAGTGCATCAGTGCATGCCCTTGCAATGGTGCCCCCAGCCACAGGGCCCCTCTTACCTGGATCCAGGCATTGCTGCGGTCAGTGCTCCAAGCATTGATGGAGCCGGTGTTATCCAGCCTGGCCAGGTAAGGAGCCCACTGCCCTGTGAGGAGGGCACACAGATGTGAGGGTGTTTCTGGCCCCTGGCTCTGCCCAGGCTGAAGTGGTGAGAAGTCCATCTGCAAGATGGCACCTGAGGGTTTAGTAGCCACATGCAGGGTGGCAAAGCACTGACACAATGAGCCAGACATGTGGGATGGCACCTCCAGGTCCTGAGTGGGATACTGACATAGGTATAGATGGAGGAAGGACTCTGGCAAGGACCCAGTGTAGCAAAGCCTTGGGCAGGGAAACATATGAGGTGTATTGGCTGCCCCAGCCTCAGCTGCCTTCCTCACAGAGAAAAGCCCTACTCACCATACTGCCCTGATGCTGTGATCTGAGAGTCTGCAATGTATCCCGAGGCCAGGCCGAGGGCACTTCGGCAGCCTGCAGACAAACAGGGAGAAGAGGGGTGAAAAGCAGGGAGACTTGACTAGATAACATGGCTTTTGAAGGAAAGACCTGTGCTGGGTAGTGGCCTTCAGGCTCATGGAGGTTGTCTCAAGCCTCCAGGACCCCTTAGCTTGTTTATGTCGCACCATGCACGGGGTTTCAGTTGTCTCTTTATCCATCCCTGAATTTTAGAGGTGTTGGAAATTCTTGCTCCCAGTGCTGGCGTCAGCAGCAGACAGTTCCCAGCATCAGCTGCAACAGCCTCTTGCCAAACTCCTGTCCCTCAGTCACTGACCTCTCACTCCTATGTCCTGATTTCCCAGCAATGCTGACAAGTTTCTCTTCCTTATACCCCTGTCTTGCTTCTGGGCCTTTTTGTTGCTAGGCAGCATCTTTTAAAAACAAATATCACACTGCTAAGGAAAACTCTGCCTGACACCCCAGTCTCTCTGTTTCTCTTTTCTGGTCTACTGAGTACAGAGCTGTTTGTCTCTTATAATTACCATTATTATTAGCAACATGTCACTTCTTGGCATCTCCACTGCATGGCAAATAATTCTAGGGAAAATTGAAATGTGAACTCTTAAGCCTATTTCTAACTTACAGAAATATTTTCTGGCTGACATTTAATATTCCTTCACAAGAAGAGACAGACTGTCACTGTGTGATAAAATACTGCCTTCACAAACCACTTCCCCCTGTACTTAATAATGGCAAGGTAGAAGCCTGTTGTTCTGGGGTGGATCAAGTCAGAGATTTGCAGTTACTCTTATCACTTTTTATCAAAACAACCTGTAATCAGGCAGTGTCATTCACTGCCTCCTGCCATCACATCATTGTCTTGGTTTACCTCTTGACATATGGCAGGTGGGCACTGTACCTTACTGACAGTGTGGGCAGGCACCAGCATGTGCATGTAGTTGCTCAGGTAAGGGCATTTTATGGGAAATCCAGGAACCCTCAGTTTTGGAAAACAAGAGCTCTGGGAGAAAATATTTGCAGATAAATTAAGCTAGTCTTCCAGCCTTCACCCCAGGAGTGTTCCAGACTCTTGCGTTCTTTGCTGGAATATGTGGGGTAGCAAGGGCTGAAGTTGTGAGTTTCTTTCAGAGGGAAAACCTAAACAACACCATTTGGGCCACCCCAAGTGAAATGCTGAGAACCCTGAAGGACAGGGAGTTAAAAAACATTCTGGCTATGGACATAGAAGCGAGGGGGACAAAGCAAGGGTGCAAAGAGGATCACTCACTCAGGTTGTACACAAGGAACAGAGCGCTCATCCCGGCTTGCTGGTGCTCTCCCACTTTGCACTCTACCCTCCAAATTCCAGCATGTGAGGGCCACATCTCCACTGTTCCAAAGACACCTGGCCAGGAATGGAGAGCAGAGCAGAGTTACTGGCTCTAGGGGGGTGCCACAGTGCCAAGCACTGTGCAAACACAGAGCCAGACTCTTCTAGATCCATTCCCCATCCTTGTTATACCCCCCACAGGCTTGGTACTTCCTAATGGACACAGACATGAAGCCCCAGCAGCTGGGGTGTGGATGGTGCCTGTGCTGCATCTCACCAGGATAGAGGTTGTAGACTCCCATGCGATACTCCTGGCTAGTTCTGACGCTGAACAGCTGCCCATGGAAGTGGACAGAGTGGATATCCTCAGTGCTGCCCATGTTCAGAAGATGCCATCGGACCCGTTGCTGCTGAGCCATCACCAGTCCAGGCAGTGTGTCACTCACGTAGCCATTAATGGCTGGGGAAGGCAGCAGTCAGGAGAGCCTTGAGGCTCCAGGATTTTTCCATACCACTATGGATTGTGGGATGGAAAGGGCAAGGGCAAGGGTCCTCACCATGGAAGGAATGGTTTCTTTTAAAGTCAGGGTTGTCCTGCTGGATGTAGCAGGGTGGGCGGCAGTTTCTCTCCATGTTCTCCATGAAGTACCAGCTTTTGGTTTCATCAAAGATGGTGAAGAGTAAGGAGAACTCCTGCACAGCCAGCTGCCGCCTGAAAACAAAGCTCAGCACCCCACGGCGACAGATGATTAGCGGCCCAATGAGGCCCGAGTGCAGGTCTTTCTCCTGCCAGGGAACAGGAAAGAAGGGTTTTCCTCAGAAGGGAAGGAAGTGCTGAAGCCTGCAAAGTGGCACAGCAGTGAAGAAAGTGGTGGCCCTGACTGCATCCTTAGCCTGGCTCCCATGCTTGCACAGGGTATGGGATGTGCAGGGTGGGAAGGACATGCTGAGTTCACAAGGGGATCCCCGTTTTGCATCCAGCTAAGAAAGGCTGTGCAGAAAGTATTTGCATGTGCTTGCAAGAGAAGTGGTGTCCACTGTCATTGGAACCCATGAGCCAAATTCATCCAGATTTGGCCGAGTGTAGGGAACTGCAGAATGTTAGCTCTCTACAAGACTCAGAAGCTGGTACCACTGGGGAAAGGGGGTAAAATCCACTTAAGAGAAAAGAATCCACCAGCATGCATTCATCACAGTATTAGACAACTGAGACTGTAAACAGCCACAGGCTGCTTTCAGCACAGCACTGTAGGAAAAAACCCTGACCTCACAACCAGGACTCAGGCATGCTGCCCACCTTCATGGATCAGGTTCAACCTACCGGGTCCACATTGGAGAAGTAAGCCCAGGCCTTGCAGTCAAACTCCTGTGTTGTGGGTGCCATCTGGGGCAGAACTTTCCAGGAGTACTTTCGGAGCTCACCAGGCTTCACCTCTTGTCTGTCCAGCACCTCTTCATAGGCTTGCAGTGTGGAGTGGAAGGAGAAGGGCCGTGAGGCCAAGTTCTTGAAAATAACCTGCACCACAAGGAAAGCAAAGCAAAGGCAGTGTGTGAGTGGGCTAGATGCAACACTGAGAGAGCCCTGGGCCCTAGGGTTGGATCCAGAAATCTGATAGGAATGAGAGAGCCATATGTTGGTGCCCAGACCTCCATCTGGGCCCCATGCCAACCTCTGCTGAACCACAAGCTGTGGCTGTGCAGTGTGATCCCCATTGGAAAGTGCACCTTGGTCATGTCAGCAGGATGAGGTACTCTCCCTGCTCAGTGGGAGGAAGGTCAGCTACACTACTGTCTCTAATGCCCAAAGGTGTTTAATCCATCCTGGTGAAGATTTCAGAGGAAACTGGGCACCTTCTCCAGTTCTGAGCCTTGATAAGAGCCTTTCACCTCTTCCCTAGGTAGGTGCTGAAAAGCCTTTGGTGGTGAGGGAAGCCTGAATCTGCCCTCTCGTAGAGCACTCAAAGAAGCTGTACCAAACCCTGCTTAGCTCATTAACCTTTTTCCAATCCTTTCATCCAAAAGGCTCCCCATGGAGCCCAGAAGTTATTTGGACTCTGTTACTACAGGGGTTGGGTCTGCCAGGTCTAGGGCTTTGTATCTGATCACTCTGAGGTTCCTTGGGCTTATTCCTCCAGCCCCTGAGGTCACTCTGAATGGTAGCTTTGCCCTCAACCTGATGCCATTCATGTGCCATGCAGGGTACCAACAGGGCAGCTCCTACCCCTGAGGGTGAACCCACAGAGCCCACAGGCCCACCTCAGCACTTAGCACAGTCAGGGGATTTCAGGTTTTATGGAAAATGGGAACTTTCAAATCACCATGATGACATCTTCAACTTCTGCCCTGATGTATGGCCCAAGGATGCCCAAGTGGTCATCCAGCTCTCCCCGCTGTACTGGCTGTGTGAAGGAATCATCCACGTACTCCCGGAAAACCACCTTGCGGTACTGTCGGAAAGGCTTCCTCCTGCCACTCCTGGGATCCCTGCTGGGGAGTTAAGCAAGTTAAGCAAACCAGGTGATATTGTCCCATAGGGAGGCCAGCCATGGCAGGGCTGCTGGAGGGCAGGGGTGATGCAGAGCCTGGAGCATCCCTTACCTACTTGCAAGGAAGCTCAAGATGGCTGGAGTTACAAAACTCCCCAGGGGAGGTACTGAGAGCATTCTTCCCCTGGGCTGCTTTGCTGGGTTGTACAGGCATAAGCCTGTGGTCCTGCCTGCCAGGACATGCCAACTCACACATCAAGCTGTGTCACACAGTGCAGGATGAATACATGAGGGACAGTCACACTTACATGGCTTTTAGGAAGTGCTGAGGTCTCTGGTTCCCATATTCCCACATTAACTCCACTGCTGCAATGAAGTATTGCCGTACCTCCCCCTGGAAGGAGCGTGGGTCATGCTCCTCTTCCTCATAGATGTCGAAATCCTTCATGGTCTGCTCTGTGTCACCATACTCATCATAGTCTGGCTTGCCAGTCTCTGATCTCAAGTGGATGGAATGGGTCCCATTGTTCAGAGCCAGTCTCTCACTATGCTCTGGGGCATGGTTCCTAGATGTGCTTTTGCTTTTCTCACGCTCCTTGGGCTGTTTTAGGCCCTGGTCCTCTCTCTCACCAGTGTCTCTGAGTACATCTTCCCCACCGAGAACATGCCATCCCTCTGGACTGCCTTTCTGTTTGGCTGTTTTATTGATAGTGCTGTGGTTGTGAGCAAGGCTGCTTAGAGACAGGGAATAGTTCTCATTGGAGGCTGGTTTCATATGGATTTGTTTTGGGCTTTGCCCAGATGAGCTTTCAGGCACATAGCCCTCTATGACATTGTCTTTATGCTGCTGTGGCTGAAGACTGAACTGACCCAGTTGCCTCACTGAATTTGTTTCCTCCTCCATCTGGCTTTCACCCTGAGTTTGCTTGCTCCCAGAAGGCCCCCAGACAGCACCTCTGCCTGGCTGCAGCCCAGCCAAAGCTGGGCTCTGCAAGCCTCCAGTGGCTCCTGCTGCCCCCAGGGTGACTGGGTCCCAGTTTGAGGACAGGTCTGCAGCCACAGCAGCAGCCTGTCTTACTGAGCTGCTTGCTGCCATCTCTGCCTTTCTTCCCAGTGGTCCTCCTGTGGGAAAGAAGCTTCCCCTGTGCTGAGTCCTCTCACTGATGCTTGGATTCCCCTCAGGATGCATCTCCTCAGCTCCATCTCCAAGCAAAGCTCGTGGAGCATCCCTGCCCTGGTGTAGTTTCCCCTCAGACATGAATGATTTTTCTTCCAGGCTTTGCTGAGTCACCAGCACCTCAGGCAAAGTGTCCCTGGATATCAGGGACCTCTTTTTAAAGCGAGCACTGCAAAAAGGGGAATGAGGTCCACACACCCTTGGGGCTTTCTTATTCACTGCTGTCTCAAGGGTCTGGCTGGCCAGATCATGCTCTGCTCTGTCACCTTCAGAGATGGAGTCCCTGTTGCCAGGCCAACTGGTGTTAGGAAGGCCCAGAACATGCATCAAGCCTCTGCTCTCCAGTGGCCTGGCTTGCTGAGGCCTCCAGTTGGGACCACTCATACTTGAGGCTGGAGCTCTGTGTCTCTGAACCAGCTCAGAGCTGTTTAAGAAAGCATTTGGGAACTGCCTTGTGTCATTAGCAAAGTCATTAAATTCAGGAAAGGCAAGACGGTGTGTCTCTGGCAATTCCTTAGTGGCTGCAGCATCCTGAAACACTGCCTCCAAGATTATTTCATCCTTCTCTTCCATCGTTATGTGGCTGGAAGGTTCAAGGTCATTGGTGCTTGCAAAGGTGCTTTCTGGAAGGTTTATCCCTTTGGCAAGTTCACTGGCTACTTGTTCTGTGCTACTTTTTGCAGGCAAGGAGTTACTCTCATCTGTGAGGAGTTGTACAGGTTTGCTGGGTCCCAGGTCTGACAAAGAAACATTCTTCCCTTCAGATGATTTATAGAAGCCTTGCAAAATCACTTTGTGAGGTCTTTTTTCCAGCCTAGCATGGAGCTCATTTGATGAATAATTGCTTTCTCTGGTGTGACTGTGAAGCACTTCATGAGAAGACCTGTTGTCTTCTGCCTCATCTGAAGATGCAGAATTTCTGTCCAGTGTAGAGAAGGAGTTATGATCAGCGCTTAAAGACAGTTCTCTATTGATTGTCTCCTTTGACTCGTATAGGTTTAAGGATATTTTATTAGTCCCTCTTAGCAAACTCTCCTCAGCACCCTCTGAAGTCTTGTCCTGAAGTTCCAGATTTTGCTCCAGGTCATTCTGGTCCAGCCACTGCTGACGTTCTTCTGAGCTCACAGTACCATGAACCCTTCCACTTGTCAAATGTTTTCCAGGTTGGAGAGTTCCAAAGCCTTCATCTTGGCTGATGATTTTTGACAATTCTTCTTCATCTTCCAGGAAGGATTCATTGGACACTGGTTCATAGTTTGCCTCTACCAGAGAAGACGTGGAAAAAACAGGTGGATGTGGGATTGTTCCTAAAACTGTTGATGTGCCACTGGAAGTGGGATCAGAAATCCTGCTATTGCTTAGGAGGGCCCCATGGCTGGGTTCTGTCAAGTTTGGCTTCTCTGTCTCATTTCTGGAAAAGGTGATGTTGCTCAGTTGCTCATTCATACCTGGCTTGTGCCATCTCTTGCTTTTAGAGAAACCCCTGGGTTGGAAGTCAAAGGTGTCTTCCTCCTCCTCAAAATCCACATAATCTTCCCCATCAGGGTATTGCTCATGCTGGCACTGCAAGACGGTGAACTTGGCACTCATTCCTCGGTCTCTGAAATCAGGATTCAAGCACCCCAGCATCCAGATGCCTGTCTCAAGAGGACAAGAGGACAACATCAGACCACCAGAGTGGGAAATTAGAAGAGCTGCCATCTCCATGTGACTCCATTGCTACTGAAAATTATGTTTCCAGGCAGCTTTTGATTCAAGGTAGAAATCTCATGTTTTCATATTTCCTAGAGTATCTTACTGCTGGACTCACAAGACATCAGGGTTACTGGAAACATCAGAGCCAGTCCTGATCACCATCAGAAGGACTAGTGTTTCCTGCCAGAGTTTAAGTGAGCTTCACGTACCCACAAGGCCCCAAGAATAGCTTGAGGAGAAGAGTTATTCCACTGAGAACACACAGAGCATCCTTGATTATTGCCAGCAGTAGAATAATCACCATAATCCACCCTCAAATACATGCTCTCTCAGACAGTTGTGACATCTTTCACACTCAAGGAGAAAAAAATGAAAAGGTTGCCTATTGCTTATATCCCCAGCCAATGTATTTACTCCCAACAGCAACATGTCTTCTCCAGGTGCCAAGGGTGGGTGAAGATGTTTGTAATAACCAGGCTCTGACACTGGAGAGAGCTGACCAAGCTGCTTGCCTGCTTCAGCTCAGAAGGCAAAAACCAGAGCTCAACAAGATGCAATGTTTGGCTGTGTTCTAGGAAGTTTACTGAGGTATTGTGTTTCTAGAAACCCTGTCACCTTTGTTTAGGATGCAGCACTTGTGACCATCGTATCAGTGTTTGCAATCACATGGTAAATTCTGTGTTTCCACTGTGGGTGAGGAAATAATTAATGGCACCATTTTTGCAAATGCTGAATAAATGGGGAAAAATAAAACTGAACTCTGAAGCAAATTTTTTGTTGGATTTCTATATGGCTGAGATTTTTGCCCTTGTAATGGTGTGGGGATAAAGGGGCTGCTGTAACCAGTGGTTGAACCCACAGCAGGGACAGCACTGCCACTTCCCTCGACCTTCAAGCTTAAAGACAAAGGTGCAGATGCAAGGTTCCCAAGGCTTGTTACTGAAGCCAGCTTACTGGCTTTGGCAGCATGTATGGCATCAACACACCCTATTAATGAAGTAAAATACAATAATTTAATTTATTTAATTTAGCCTTGGAAGTATTTCATAACTGCCTCTCACTTTGCTGTGCCAGCAGGTTTTGCATCCCTTTGCTCTTAGGGCTGCAAAAATGTGATTGGGCACCAGAGAACTGACTGGGGGTGTTCACTCATCTCCACTGTGATGCCAAGTCTATGGTTTATAGAATAGTGCATGTTACAAACCTGGCTTTTCCAAACTCATGAAGACTGTTTCTCCAGAAAACGGGAAGAGGGTAAGCACATCCTCAAAGACTGTGTTGCGCTTGAATGTGTTTCCGGAGAAGAAGATGGAGAGGAATTCTGTTTGGGCCCCAACACTTAAAACATACCAGTACACAACTTCATGCAGGCAGAGTTTTGGTTGGAGGTTGTCAAACACAAAGCCATTAATAGCTGGAAGACAGCAGGGGTGAAACATTTCATCAGGACCTAATTCCCACATGGCTACAGAGCTGCTGCCTGCTTCCTGGGGCAGGGATAAGCCTGTGTCTGCTCGGGCTTTTCAGGAAGGCTCTGGCTGAGCACTCACTGTGCATCATGTTGGAGGCATAAAAATAGGGATCCTGGGTATCCACATGGGCTGCATCGGTGCAGAATCTCCTGATGTTCTCTTCCAGGTACCAGCTGCGGTTCTCATCAAACACAGAAAACAGCACCAACCTCGTTTTGTCTGACATTATCTGGAAAGCAGAGAGGGAAGCAGTTATTCCTGGTCTGATCAGAGTGTGTGGAGAACTATTTACTGCTATTTCACAGGAATGTGATTCAAGGTTTGGAGAGAAGGAAGAAAGCAAAGGAGGATGGGAAGATGGGGACACTGGGACTGATGGTAGAGTTGAAGAGAATAGGATTGACAAATTTGGTTTTACCCAAGCATTTCATCCTCCACAGTTATTCCAGCCTTTTGGCCTGGTAGTTGAGGTGACAAAGGAAGGACCCACCTGATTTCCTCTCTGATCCATGGACTTCTTAAAGCAGATCAGGAGGGGCCCAATCAGGCCTGAGGCCATATCTCGGACTGGGTCAATGGAGCTGTAGTAGAACCGGGTGAGGCAGCGAGGATCTGCTTGGGCAGGCCCATCCTCAGTGGTGACCCTCCAGCTGTAGGTGAATGACTGGCCAGGGGGAATGGGAATGTCCTTCACATCTTTATCTGGCAACACACAGCCCAAGGGCAGATCAGTTAGGTCTGGACCGCTCCTGAAACGGATAATCCCACTTTTTAAAAGAGCCCAGAAAGGTGGTTTCTCGACCACAGAGGTTGCATAGAAAATGACCCAAACCCATGCTTGCACTGGGATGGCACACTGGCTGCTAGTATGTGCTTGCATGGAAAGTTGATCTGGAGAAAAGGAGCTTCTGGACCAGGTGAGGATGTAAATGTATATGGCTAATTTTCTACGCCCTTGAAACTCTGGAAACTGGAAAATGTGCCGTCTCAGCTGTGCCTGGTCTCCTGGATATTTAAAGAAGCTTGAACTTGAAAGTAAAAAGCTGGGCAGGGGTGAAATAGGTGAAAAAGCAAGAAATGTCAGATTTTAAAGCAAATTCAGCTGGGCCATGAGAAAAGCAAGGAGGAAATCTAGAAGGAACAGAAGGAAAATTCAAATACAAATAAATCATCTGAGCATTCAGCAGGATCTTTCAACGACATAGCATTAGGAAGAGATTTTCCTCTGCTCCAAGTGCCCAGCTGAGCCATTGTAAGAGCATGGTTTGCAAAGATCATATGTCAGTCAGGGCAGAATTTTTATTTATATTGTGAAAAAGCATCATTCCTGTGGCTCCAGGGCCATGACTCCTCTGCTCTCACAGAGCTGAATCACTGGCAAAGCTGGTGAGCCATTCCTGGCTGAGGGATGTTGACAGAGGGGCAGAGACAGGGCTCATAGCTCCCTTGTGTGTCTTGGCTCTTAGTCCTGCCAGTCTATGGGCCACTTTACCCTTTTGGTTCTCCTGAAGGAAAACCTTAACAAGTCACAAAGCTGACCCTATTCAATGAACTCCTTGATAGTTGCTGTCCTGGTTCTGCCATTTCTGCTGCAGCAAAGTGGCTTTTCTCCAGACTCTGCAATTACTCCTGTCATTGTGATGTACCTGAAAGGGCAGAGAGGAGGATGGGAGGAGAATGGGGCATGATTTTACCCTGGTGGGATGTGGGGTGGCCTTCCAAAAGTCATGACCCTGAGAGCATATTGGCAGAAGATGAATGGAGTTCTGGGAAAGGGACCTAGTAACTCACCAGCCCCAGAGCAAAAACTTCAAGAGGAAAAGTCTGAATCATAATGAACCCCCCACATTAGAGCAGGGCAGGGGGAAGCCCATGGAATGAGGATTGTAAGTGAACTGGCAAACACAAGAAGAATCACTGGGTTGATTCCTGCCTCATCAGAAAGTGGATGGACAAAAGAGCATGGTCTCAGCTCCCTGGTTGACAGCCAGGGATCCCCTCTTCCAGCCATCGTCCAAACCTTCCCTACAGATGGGGTTACATGACATCAGGTCGGGCATGAACCAAGAATCACCATCTCTGAGATTACAGGGCTCAGGTGCTTGGATGGGTGGGTTGGACAAACAGTCTTACCATGGGCTGCATGAAGATGTCCTGGCCCAGCAGAATGTCAGTGGCCAAGGGATATCCCAGACTCTCATGGCCTGCCTTACCTTGAAAGGTCTTCGTGGTGTGGTATGGCCCTACACTGGTGAGGCCATGAGGGTAGATGTTGTATGGTCGGCTTGCCAGGTTTCTGAACACAATCTGAAATGAGAACAAGCAGCAGAAATGTCAAATGTGATGCAACATTTGTGAATGTTTTGAGTCCTCAAGGCTGCATTCAGCATCCTGGAAGGGAAGGAAATGCTGGTCAGTGGCTCTCTGGGATCAGATGCCTGCCTCCAGTGGGGAAGAATCTGGAAGTGTCTGGGACCACAAGGTAGCAGTCAGAACAGAAGAAAATACTATTTATTTCTCTACCAATCTACACTGTCCATCTTTTCCAAATGTGCCCATTTTAGGGAGAGCATGAAAGTATCATATTAATTGGAAGGAAACTTGCTGGTTTTAGTCTCTCTTTGCATATGAGACAGAAAACATCTGTCAATACAGGAGGCCTCAGAGGACCAAGACACCAAGCAGTCAATAGCTTCAAAGTGCTTTGTACTTCACTGCATGAAGCCATTAATTTATCCCTCTAAGTAGCTCTTTCAGCACTTTGCCAGAGGTGTTACCTGCAGCTCCATGCCCACAGCTGCACAGGGAACCACAGACAGGGAGCAGAAATGTAAAGAATCTGGAAAATAACATACTCCTTATAACAGCAAACAAGTGTTCACATGGGGAGATACAACTGACAGTCCTCAGTGCTGTATGGTAAAAGCACACAGATGGAAAATGATGGAGGATGAGAGGACACTCCTGCCTCAGGGGAAAATGCTGGATGCAATGAGTCATGGATTAATTCACATGGTTCTCAAAATGCCTGCAATGAAGTAAAATCAAGGAGACTAAGCCATATCTTGTGCATCTTTGCTGATCTCATCAAGAGTATTTGGCTTTAGTTTTCAGTAACATTATCCCTTCTGGTGAACTTTGGACATTATCAAACGTGATAGAACCCCTCAAGGACTTACGTCAGACCTTAGCCACAAACCGAGAGCTATTAGAAGGAAAAGCATGAGGCTTTGAAGTTTCCCCTTCCAGTCACTCTTTGGGCAAAGCAATCTCTCTTACCTTAAACTGATCTCCAACTTCGCCCTTAATGACAGGCCCCAAAATTCCCTTGTCCATTTGATCTGACACCTTGCGCTTCTTGAAGGTTGCATCCTGATACTCCACATACATCACTTTCTTATACTTTGAACCAATCCGTTGGGGGCCAGACTCCAGGAACAGGCTTGTAATGTTTCTGCAGGCAAGAGGAAGAGCAAAAGGCAACATGCAGTATGCTGTCATAATCAGAGCAAGACCTTCCATCGTCCAAGGACCTACATAGCTGCTTGGGGATTATCAGTGTTTGGTGGTAACACTCACCCCTGTAATCACAATATGCATCCCAGGAAAGATATTTCAAGAGATTCAGTGTTTCTTTAATGAGAGAAAGCTTCAAATAGGTTGCACAGTAGCAGCCTTGGCCTGACACTGCCCTGTCTGGGAGACAGATGTTGACTTTGAGAGCTGGGAGAATGGCAGGTTGTCCTGTGTCAAGGAATATCCCCAATATGTGGGCATAAGGCAACAGAGCATCTGCCTTTTCTTTATCATCCCACCTCCTTCCCAGGAGCAAGGCCAGCCTGGTGAGGACACCTTCTCTGGTTTACTCTCTCAAGAGGCTGCAAGTAGGGATTTCTGTCCCACATGCCTTGCTCCAGCAGTCACTTAGTGGGATCCTCAGCTATGGCAGATGTCACTTCCAAGTCAGTCTCATCCCACACAGCCTGTTTCAGCAGAGTGACTCTGGGATTGGTGACAGGTGTCACTGCCATGCAGTGCAGACCAAGGTACTTCTGCTGAGATGCACTTGCATCACCTCTCCCTCCAACATTGTAAGGGAACAGCAAGGACTAATTGCCTCTGCCATCTAGAGCAGGTCTTTCCAGAGAGGGCAAGAAGACACACACTGTGGGGCTGTAGGCACATGTCCTGGTTGTACAGAGACTCCTGGATGGAAGGTGAGAAGGGTCACCAGGCATTGCTGCAGACTCAGAAGGGGCTGACCCCAGAGATCTGGACAACAAATATCTCAGCAGGACATTTGATTAAATGGCACAAAACCAGGTCCTGCCTTCCCATGGTCTCCCCAAGACTATCCTTGTCCCACATCCATGCTGTTAGTGTTAATAAAATCTAAACTCTCCAGGTTAGGCAGAAGGAAATAACTTTTGGGGAAAAGGGGAAGAGCTGGCAGGGCTGTCTCAAGGAGCAGCCTCATGGGCACACATACCCACTCTCACCTGTCCAGAGACACTGGCTTCATGGGAGCATAGTCCCAGTCCATTTCCTCAGCTGCAATATAGTGAGTCCAGGTCACAGGCTTCTCTTTGGCAAAAGAGCGCACTTGAATCACATTATAAGTTTCCTCCTCTTCTTCAGGGTAATCCATGTCCTCTGGCTCATCTGACAGCGTTCCCATCTTCATCAGGCGCTCCTCCGGACACTCTTCCACCTTCACAATGGCCTCCATGCCAGCTGGAGTCAAAAAGAAGACAAACCAGACAGAAAGGTTCACATTGATGTGCTAGCATGGGTGTGTGCTCCCCCAGGCTCTGCTTGGGAGATATCATCTCCACTACTGTCCCCTCAAATGGGTCATCACATGGTTGAACCTCCTGGTCATGGGCCAGATTGCCTGTGGATATGACATTAGGGAGCAGTAGGGGCCTTGGAGCTGCACAGAACACTGATCTCTGGCTATCTCCTCAATTTCTTTTCCCCAAGCTCTTGCAGCCTAAGGTTACCTTGCTGATGGGACAGTATCTGGCAGAACATCCGAAACAAGCCAGCTGTTCCTGGCATGCTCTGGGCTGTGAGATATGTGACAGGGGAGACTTCCAGGCTGCTGAGACGGTGGCTTCTCACCAGGAATGTCTGGCCTTCAAAGAAGATAGAGTGGACTTCTGGTGCTGTGCCCAACCCAATCACGTACCAATGGACCTGCTTCTTGAGGCACAGTGTGAGACCTGCCAGGAGAGGAAGCAACCATGAGTCAGCACTGTGTCCATCCCTTGTCCCCACCCTTGGTGTCATGGACTCAGAGCCTGACGTGTACCACGTAGATTCTTTAGCATAAGAAAGTGGTGGCTGGAGAAGCTGGATGTGAATGTGGACTGTGATCAAAACAGAGGTGCAGGTGATGCCATCCCTCGCTGATAAGACTGTATTTACAGAGCAGGGGATTTTGACAAGGGCTTAGGGAGATGTACTGATGGAAGTTCACAGTGGGATGCAGTGGCAAAAGAGGTTGATTTGCTCCTGGACTCTTTAAATTGGGGAATCAGGAAAGGGGAATAATTTGTGTGATCACAAGCTGAACACTGAAACATTGAATTTGGGGCAGGGCTTCAGCATGTCCACACCAGTAGCTGAAATAAATCAGAAAGGGCTGAGAGAGGGCATTAGGATTAGTTGAAAGCTGGAGAAAATTCCTTCCTCAGAGACTCAAATTGCTCAGTGTGCTTAGGAAATGGGAGAGGACTGCACTGCATTGTAAAATGTTTTCCTGGAGAGAAATTAATGTGTGCTCAAAGGCTCTGTAATCTAGCAGGGAATTGAATAACAAGAACATGTTCCTGTAAGCTGCATCCGTACCAAGTCAAATACAGAGTCAAGCACTTGTTTTTGGCACTGAGTGCAATAGGTATCTGGAACAGATCCCAAGAGCCTGGGAGGAGAAAGGGTGAAGGCTCCAGTTCCTGCAGCCAGACAGAGGGTTGTTAGCTGACTCTCCTGCGTTTCCCTGTTTGCCTTGGAGATTCTTCACTCCCAGGCATCTCTGGACGTTCTCTCAGAAGAACATCCAAAAATACCAACTTTTTGTCACCACTGACACCACAAACAGCTTTTTCTTGATGATGACCTTATTACTCTACAACTACCTGAAAGAAAGTTGCAATAAGGTGGATGTTGGTATCTTCACCCAATTAGGAAGTAATAGGACAAGAGGAAACAGCCTCAAGTTGTGCCAGGGGTGGGGAGGCAGACTGGATATTAGGAAAAATTTCTTCACTGAAAGAGTTCTCCAACACTAGAACAGACTGCCTAGAAAAGCTGTTGAATCACCATCACTGAAGGTACTTAGAAGACATTTAGAGGTGGTGTTTAGGGATATAGTTTAGTGGTGGACTTGGCAGTGTTAGGTTTATAGTTGGACTTGATGATCTCAAGGGTCTTTTTCAACCTAAATCATCATGTGATCCACCTCCCAAATCCTACAGAGAGGTGTTGTCAGATCTAGGCTGGTGAGAACTGAATTTTCCCCTCAACACTACCTCCAGCCTAGTTCACAGGACTACAAGAGGTGAAACTCTTCACTACCAACACTGTTCCCAGAGACCTCTGAGGTGGTGAGCTAGAAACAGGTCCTACCCCACTGTAAATGGGCAAGGTGAGATCAAGGAGTTGTGACAGTTTCTCTGGAGTGAGAGACACAGCCTAACAGATCCATCACCTGGAAAGTTCTCTTATTTCTGTGTGAGGTCTGTGTTGGGGCTTTGGAATTGGGGGTGGGCACACATGGGAGACTCATGTGAGAAGCTGGTAGGAGCTTCTCTGGCTCCCCTGCCTCTGGCCAAGGGCAAGTCCACCAGTGACAGTGACAACACCTCTTTGAGAACTTATTTAAGAAGGAGAAAATTAAAATGCTAGGAGAGAGGAGTGGGATGTTAGAGAAACAGATACACAGATAGCAAGGTCAGTGAAGAAGGAGCGGAAGGAGCAACCTCATGGCACTTAGTTGTGGCTGGACCTAAACTGCAACTGTCCCTTCTCACACCCTTGGATGAGCTACCTTGAGTTTACAGACCAGCACCCCTGTTCCTGGCACCTCCCACACCCTTCAACCCTGTCCCCTGCTCACCAGGCAGTGAGCCATTGATGTAGCCATTGATGGTGTGCAGATCCCTCCTGTTGTGAGCCAAGGTCTGAGGAGCTGCTGTGGACCCAAGATCAGAGTACCAGCTTTTCTCTGTGGAGAGAGGAAGATGCAGCTTTCACTTGAGAGCATTTCTGAGAAAAGAGAAAACTTCCTACTGGGGTGAAATGGTTTGAAAGCCAAAATCCAAGGAAATCAGATATGTGGTGCCTGTCAAAAATCCACTGCAGACCTCATTAGGCTCTGCACGAATGTGGTGGTGACCATTGTATGTGACAAAGGCATCACTCGTGCAGCTTTTGGGAACAAGGTCAGAAAGCATGGGGTGGGAGAGCAGGGAGGCAAGGGGAGAGAAGTATGCAGCCTCCCTGAACTTTGAGCACAGAAAAAGGAGTGGCAGTTCTGCACCAGGAGCACACTGGTTGGTGGGGGTGGGACAGGGCTGTAAAAGGCTCAGACTCTTGGGAGGCAGTGTGTGTGCTGAGACACTGCATTCACACCATGGCCAAAGCTTGTGCCCCAGACCAGGCTGAATTCATTAGGTCCAGCAACAGCCAGCAGTGTAGTTACCTTCATCAAACACTGCGAAGAGCATCACAAACTCTTGCTGTGTGTTCTGGTTCTCCTTGCTTGCCAAGGTCCCTGAAAAATACCATGGGATGGATCCTTTTAAAGTCAGCAAGCACGATGCCTGTCTCTCCAGGGAACACTTTTTGTGCCCTCCAAGAACTGGTAAATCCAAGCCAAACTGTGGATTGCTTTTGCCACGCCTCACAACTGGCACAGTCCTATTTTCAGCCTTGCCAAACTCCCAAAAGCCCATGTATGAGATGCAGCTGTCTTCAGAAGGCATCAAAAGGTCAGTTTATGCTGCCTTCCTTTTGCAGGCTCTCAGGGTCCACTTAGTCACCTGGAAGAGCCCGTTTTATCTAGCCCCCTTACCAGCACCATCACTTGTGCTACTCATCTAGATTTTGCTCAGCAGAGAAACTGCTCCTCATGAGCCACTGGAGCCTGCAGACTGTGTCCTGGAGAATGTGACTCGTGCCCATTCCTCTCCAGTTACTACAGAGGAGTCTGGTCAACTACCTCCAGGAGATGGCTCAATGAGGGGTGACCAATACCACCCCAAACACACTTGTTGGTGCCTTGCTCCCAACAAGTATTAACACTCAGGATTTAATCACCTCCATGTTTGTCGAAAGAAGGAGAGCAGGCACAGGTCCTGTGGACCAGGCAATGCCCCAGGTGTCTTGCCTCTCTCCTGCCCAATCCTTAACCCTTGCTGATACAAAGGTCCCCCTAGTTCTTTTAACAAAACCCTATTTGACAAAACACCCTGACACTGAACAATCATAGCTTGGTGAAGCTCTGAAGGAAAGACAAATATTTATGCCTCCTTAGCAAATTATCTTACAGATAGGTGAGGTTCAGATACAAGGCAGAAGATTTCATCTGTGGTCTGAAACCTTGAAAAGGAAAGAAGCAATTGATTTCTCCACTTCAGGGAGTTCCAAAATGTGTTTGGCTCCTGTACTGGGATTGGACTCTTTGAGGAAAGGGCTAAGCCCCCCCAAGTGCTGTAGCTGATGACAGTTTACTGATTCTACTGCATGTTCAGTCTCTGGAAGGCATCTTCCATTTTTCTTCTTTTCAGTTCACAATTGCCTGTGACCTGTCCCCATCCTGTGCTGTCCTTACCAGGTCGGCAGACAAGCAGGGCTCCAATCAAACCAGAGTTGATGTCCTTCACACTGTCAGTGTTGGAGAAGTAGGAGTGGGTCAGGCATGCTGAGTCACCCTCTGCCGGGCCCTGGTTTTGCTGGATTTCCCAGATGTATGTATGTGTCTTCCCTGGATCCACCCTGTCATCCTCCTTCTCTGGCTGGCTGGTCTCATCCTCATAACCTGCACCTAAATCCAAAGGAACAGACAGATGTCGCTGAAGGTTCATCCCCAACACACAGAAATTCCTTTTCCCCCAGCCCAGAGTGCAGCCTCTCTTCACCCCAGCACTGGGGCCAGCCTGGCTGTCACCATCAATGGCTGCTGTCAGAGTTGTGCTTAAAACTCACTTGCTGGGCTGTGTACCCACCAACTGCCCTGATGCTGGAGGACACAGTTCCTGGCCCTTAGCTTTAACCTATATATTACCTCTATAGCCTATACAGACTTGCTCTTGTTCTTCTTGCTCTTCTCAGCTTGTTCTGGGATGTGCATGGTCTTGTTCTGTCAGGCTAAGCCATCTTTGTGACTAAATGTCCTTGTAGAGGGACATGAATAGCAGGGTCTGGAAGGAACACACTCCCTCCTGGCAGGCAGGAAGCAGATTAGGAAGTGCTGCACAAGGACTTGCAGCACGTAGCTGTTGCCTGACTCACCCTCTGATGCCTTCCAGTAGGAGACTCCAACTGCATGGAGGTTGTACGGGCGGGAGGCCAGATTCTTAAATGTGATGACAACAGTGTCATAGACTTCTGCTTGAATGGTGGGGCCCAAGAGTCCTGAAGGAGGAAAGAAAAAAGGGTCTGTCAGATGGGGTCAGGCAGCTCACACCCAGCCATGGGCCCCAAAGGGTCTGGGCTTTCCATCTGCACAGGTGAGAGCCACTGTCCCTCTGGCAGCATGGTCGTATCTACTGCTCCAGCAGCTCTGTTAGTACTAGAACTCTACCCAGGTGCTTTCTTATTCCTGTCTGAGGAGCCCCCAGCACCCATCTCAGGATGAGTTAATCTCCTGTCAAAGAGAGCTATGGCTCACCACACTGTGGGTGCTTCTTACCCATCCATGCTGGTTTAGGCTTGGGCTGTGAGAACGAGGCATCAGGGTACTCCACAAACACGGCCTTCCTGTACTGGGGAAGGATTCCAGGTATGGGGAAGTGTGGTTCTGAGTGCCCCAATATGCTGCAGGAGGAAGTAAAAACAAAGGCTGATTGTGCAGCCCCATCTGCAGATGGGCAGCAGCCATCCTCTTCCTCTCCTGCCTGCCAGCTTGCCTGTGCTGTGCTAGCCCTAGGGATAGCTCACCCTGTTGTGTCCTTTGGGTTTCCTGGTAAACCCCAGGTGTGTGTTTGGTGTGTTTGGAAACACTTTGCTCAGCTTACAGATGACAACCTGGCAGTGACTAATGTCACAGTGTTAGTCATGATGGAATACAACACAAGGGCAGGAGGCACAGCACCATATCCAGTTGCACCTGGGACTGGGCATAGCTGAAGGCATCACTGCCAGCTTTCTGTCTCATGCCTTGCTCAGCTACATGCTTCCATACCAGCAAAGAGTGCTGAATAGCAGTGCCACACTAGCCTCTGCCCTGCAGTCAACCCTCACCCCCCTGCCCAATCCCAAATGCCTTCAGCTGTGGCAGACATATCACATCCTCTATAACCTCAAGCATCCTTCCCAGCTGCCTCCTGGAAAGAGACTGTGTCAGCCTGCATGGCAAGTCATGGCAGTTTGCTCTGTGGTAAGAACAAAATCTATACATTTGTCTCTCCTCTCACCAAACTGGGATTTACAGCCAGCCCCTAAAAATCTATACCTTGGAGAAGAATAAAAGAGCCTCGAGTGCATTTCATACCTCTCTTATTTCTGCTGGCCACTTTCTCTCTGTATGTAGCTAAACAAATTTATTTTCCAGAAATATTCCAGTACATAACAAAGCCACTAATATCTCTGGGGATTTTAGAGGCTGGCTTGTCTGCCCTGAGACCATTTCCAGTAACCAGACAGACTGCTTCAGGCTTTGTTTTGTTTGGAGCAAAAGCCAGGTTGTATTTTCTTCCCCCTGAAGAAGCAAGGGAGATTGCTTTCCCCCTCTGGCTAAGCCTTCATTCAAGCAGTGGTTCACTTTGTTACTCTTCCTCAAGAGGAAGAGGAAGAAGCCAGAGTGGCTTAAATTTAGGAAAAAGTGAATCATGCTTGCGCCTACACCACCATCTGGAAGCCACCTGCAGCTGAAAGATGTTGTGGGGAGAGCAGGATTCACCCTCTCCAAGGGCAAAGCAGGAGGGGTTCCCACAAAAATCCCATGCACATCCAGCTCCTGCCTTTCCCACCACTGCTATAACCTCATGTTTGGGCTGGCAGGAAGCCCCCAGCAGACAAAGCCTCAGTGAGCAGACCACTGCATTCACCTGCCTTGCCCTAGAGCTGTTAGGATTCCTGGCTCCATGGCAGTAGGGTCCCGACCAAACTTTGCTCTACAGGGTGACCCCACACTGGGAGGTGGCCATGACGTGAGGTCACTGGATAAAGCTGTTCCTTTATCTCTAACTCACAGAAAGCTGAGACTTCCCTGAGATATGATGGTCTGCTCCTGCTAATTCTGTGGTAAATAAGGCAGAAATCCTCTGGAGCCAGGAAAATTCTGCTGGCATGCAAGGAAATGGCTGGGAGGAGATGACTTGATACCAGGGTTCAGCACTAGGTCCCAGCTACCACAGCAGAGCTTCTGCAGGGGACAAGGAGGTGGAGTTCACCACAGGAGTATCTGATCCGTATGCTTCTGGCCAGTCCTCTGCACATGGGGTCCCCAAGGACTTCCTACCCCAAGGACAGATGAAACCAAGTCAGGAACGTAAGTTCCTGGCGCCTTCATAAGCATTGTTAGCTGCCCTATCTGTACATCTCTTAGAGCCAGAAGAGAGCCAAGGACAACATCCTGTGCTGCCAGAGCACTAAACACAGGCTGCTGCTACGTGGCCACACGCTCTGAGACTGAGCTGAGATCCCTGGGACTGCTGCAGGATGTGCTGGTCCCATCTTTAACCCTGCTAGTAATGCTGTGTTTAGAAGGAAGAAAAACTGAAATAATAAGGAAGACATACACATCTCTGGCCCCTTCTTTAGACAGAGCTTTCAACAAATGTGCAAGAGAAGCCTCTGGATACATACAGGGGTTTTGAAGGTTATGCCTGGAGTTGCACCCTTGGGAGCTGCCATGTGATGCTAGTACCATGAAGGAGAATGGGTGGAGCAGAAAACACCCCCCCATGCAGCTTGGAGGCAGCTCTGCCTCTGCATGGCCCTTCTCTCCAGCCTGGCTGTCTTCCTGTGCCCTCTCTATGTGGGGGAAACCATGCTCAGGCTGCAGGGCCAGGGAAAAGACAGTCACTCAGCTGGGTACACACACTCCAACAAGCCCTGGTTCCCACCACAGCTTTCCTGGAAGCTGGACTGCCCAGGTGTACCCTGCCTCTCTGGGATGGAGCATGCCACCAAGTCTGTCTGAGAAAATCAGGTATCTTTCCCCATTTTAGAGAAGTCCAAGTGACCTCAGACTGCCTGCCAACTTGCCTACCGTGTCCCTGGGTCACTTCCAGATCAGAAACAGTGGAGATGTGCATCATTAAAGCCAGTGCCAAAATGGAAACCCACAGGGTTGAACTGACGGCATGAGTGACCTCACATCCACAGTAGTCTAATAAAACTGGATGCAACCCTAGTAAAAGCAGAGCAGTGTGAGCATTAATAAAACAGAGGTTAGTGGATGCAATTTTTCTACTGAAGTAAAGTAACCAAATGGGGCGGGGGAAACAAAACTCTTATGCAGTGACTACAGCAGCTCGTCAGGATAACCTGGCTGATGCTAGAGCCTGGTTTCCAGTGCCTTCCCACAGCTCCTCACTGCTGAGACTGTGGTCTGACTTTGCCCCAACGCAGAGCTTGGAGAACAGGATGTGTCAGTGGGGAAGAGAGAAGGGGTATGGCTTGATCCACATAGGATGTAACCATCCAATTCTGCTCCCCATGCTGAGGTCAGAACAGCCCCTTTACAGCCATATGTGTCCAAGACAACACAGTCCTGATGCTACTTTTTCTTCCTACAAAAAGTCTTTTGGTAAAACCACCTTGCCTTCCTCCACTGTGTACAAACATCATTCTTTGCCCAAACACTAAAGATTATATTCATTCCATGAAGAAAAAGTTTCAGCCTCAGAAATGTAATGCACACAAAGATGTAAATAGCTAAACCTGGGTTTTACCAGGGGCTGACACATTGGAGAATTCCCCCTGAGTTACAGCAGAGAGGCACAGCCAACCTCCTCCTGCATTCCCCAGTCCGGGAGGCACAGGACTATCTCCCCAAACATCCCCCCAAAACTTCTAGGATGCAGAGCAAAAGACAAAGCACCAGCTGGAGAACTTTAAAGAGACACAGACAAATGGCATTAAGATGAGCAGTGCAGAGCAGTAGTTCAGAGCAAATCTGCATCTCTTTCTGCAGACTTATCCCACCTGTGTATTATTACAGGTTGCACTTAGTGAGTCCCCATTGCAAAGGAACATCTATTCCCAGTTTTACCAGCAGCTCAGTGCACCCACCCTACCCAACTTACAACCATCATCCTGCCTGGGCCCAAGCTCACAATGCCATGCTGGGGGGAGACCCATAGTGGGGTGCTGGAATTGCAATGGAAAGAGGTTTACCCTGGAGGCGCTTGCAGCACGGAGAGCAGATTGCTGTGTGTGTAATCCCAGGTGGTTTCCACTGCTCCGATGTAGTATCTTCTGACTTTGCTGATGCCTTCCTCAACCAGGCAGAGAAGAAGGATGCCACCCAGTGCTCCCACCAGCATCATGGCTGCCAGCTGGGAACCACAGTGGCTTCAGGAGGGAAAGTAAAAAGGAAGCAAGGAGAAAGAAAAGAGGAGAGAAAAGTCTTTATCTTCTCATACAGCTGTTGCAATCCACAGAGACAATAATTTAAAGCTAAATCTTGCTAAAAATACCTGCAGACTCAGTCAGAGTTCTGGAGAGTTTTTCGAAGACATCAAGGAACTATTTGAGTGGGTTACTGCAACGAGGAATGTGTTAGCAGTGGACTCTCCCTCTCTTCTTCTGGGGAGGCAGTGTGAGGAGGAAAGGAAAAAAAAACAAAAGGAAAAGGGGGGCCAGTGCAGCAGCAAGTTCCACTGCAGGACCCATCTGGCTCAGTTCCCTGGCCTTTGTATGAGTAGAGGTGAGGAAAGGGAGGGTTGCAGAGGAAGTTGAATTTATGTGTGTTCTCTGCTTGGTCCAACCTTCTCTCTCACTGCAGAGGGAAGAGGAGAGTGAGTTGTAGGCCAGTGCCCTGCTGCTGCCCAGCCTGCAAGAGCCTTTATTTCCCCCCTGCAGGTCAGTCTGAACTTGACTGGGAGCCTGGACCTCACTTTACATCTGCAGGGGCAGAGCTGGGAAGATAGCTGGGGATGCACATATGCATGTACATATGTGGGGTGTTCCTCGAGTGCCTGCATGCCAAGTACTGGTGATTTAGCCACACAAGTCACAAGGGAGGGAGGCGGTTGGGGTAATCTTTGGGAGTCCCATGTCTGCCAACTGGTCGTCACCCTTCTCTTCTCCAAAGGTCCTGCAGAACAGCTCAGGGAGGATGTACTAAAATGATTTTTGCAATTTTCTGTTCTAAACTCATTAATTTTCAATATTTCTTTAAAAAGCCCGGGAAACCCCACACTCCCAAATGCACACACATGTGCTTATGCATGCACACCAGCACATAACTTTCCCTTGGCTCATGAAGGCAGGAGGATGAGAAGGAACACCCTGCATTCACAGGGCAAGTGAGGTAGGGAAAAGTCCTGTAAATCACACTGTAGGGCAGAAGAAACAAAACAGGAACTTTTGTGACAGTCCCAGTGTGTGCAGAGGTATCCACGTGATAGATCTTGGTGCCTGGACAACCAGGAGGCTGTGGGGCTGTTAGTGGGATGGATGTTTTGGTATCCCAGGGATGAATCCTTAGTGTAGGGTGGATGGCACTAATTGGGAACAGGATATAAGAACTAACCCTCTCACCCAAATAGGGGCAATCTCAGTAGCTGCAGGAACACATTTCCCAATGTCCCACCACCCCATGTACCCCAGCATAGCCTGGAAACAACCTCAAGCATCCCAGCCTCACAGGCTCACTGTGCAGGAGCACCCCATGACCACGGAGCTGGTGATGTCCCTTTGTCCCCCTCTCTCAGAGAAATGGTAATTCTCACCCCCTCACTAGGGACATGCCCTCTCTTCCCACACCTCTCCTTTTGGCAGCCCCAGTACTAAGGCAGAAGGGGGGGAACAATCCTGGATAGATGGGGCTCCCACAGCAAGAGCAAGGAGTGCCCAGGGGGGCTCCTCCCTTGGTCCATGTGAAAACACCAACCTATTTCAGGACCTTCCAGCTCCTTCCTGTACTTGTCCAGGGGCTGGCTAATCCATCTTAAGATGCAAATTCTAGGGCAGAAATTTACCCCCTGCACTACCCATCCTGCTCCCAGAGAGGCAAAATGCTGTGAAGAAACACATGCCCCCAGCAAGACAAGAGGGCACGGTCTCAAGTTGTGCCAGGGGAGGTTTAGGTTAGACATTAGAAAGAATTTCTTTATGGAGAGGGTGATCAGAGATTGAAATGGGCTGCCCAGGGAAGTAGTGGATTCTCCGTGTCTGGAGATATTTCAAAAGAGACTGGATGTGGCACTCAGTGCCATGGGCTGGGAACTGCAGTGGGAGTGGATCAAGGGTTGGACTTGATGATCTCTGAGGTCCCTTCCAACCCAGCTGATTCTATTATTCTATGATTTTCTCCAGTTCCTGCACTGGTGGCTGGTTCTGTGCCCAGCCTGGGGCTCCTCAGTGAAGAAGATGAGCAACAGCCCACTCCACATTTTCCAGGAAAGTATTTTGGTGAGAAATATGATGTTTCATATTTGGGGATGCCCCTGGTGCCCTGGCTTGGTGAAGTTAAAGGATATTCAGTGCTGGACAGCATCTCTGTGCTGTGCTTCTGGCACTGGTGTCCCCGGCAGGATGGACGTGACTCTGCTCCAGTCATCTCATCTAGGAATTTCCTGGTACTGTGATACTGTGCTCATCAGGAAAGGCTGGAAAAGATGTTTCTCCTAGGGAAAAAAAAAAACAGGTAGGGAAAATGTCACCAGGCAGACAACATAAAGGCAGTTAGGGGGCGGCAGCACTCTATGGGGATGCAAGGGGGTTGACTGCCAGGAGGGGGTAGTCTTGCTCTGGGTGCTGGGGATTTCATAGAATCATAGAATTGGCTGGGTTGGAAGGGTCCTCAGAGATCATCAAGTCCAACCCTTTGAACCACCGTTGCAGTTCCCAGCCCATGGCACTGAGTGCCACATCCAGGCTCTTTTTAAATATCTCCAGGGACGGAGAATCCACTACTTCCCTGGGCAGCCCACTGCATGGGGCTACATGGGGGGTTCTTGCCTCTAATCAGTCACCATGGGGTGACAACATCCAGGGATTATGGTGGGGAGTCAGACAAAGCTTCCCTTGGGGGCTGCAGTGCTGGAAGCCCGGACAGTCAGAAATTTATGTCAGGTCCTGGAGTGCTGGGATTAACCATTCCCAGCTACGGGGAGGCAACTCCAGGCAACCCAGACACGTAAAAGCAAACTGGAGAGTTGCGGTCCAGCCTGAGGGAGCAGAAAGAACACTGTGTTGTCAAGATGCAGTAAGGGGACTCCAGGTGTGAAAATGGAGGACATGTGGAATTAACTGGAATTAACTGGATTTAACGCACGCACACTCTACGTGCCCGCACACACACACGCCCGCACACTCTACGTCCGCGCACACACGCACAAGCACGCGCACACACTCTACGTGCCCGCACACAGACACACCCGCACACGCACTCTATGAGCCCGCACGCGCACTCTATGAGCCCGCACACACGCACGCGCACACTCTACGTCCCCGCCCTCCCCCGCGCACTCCGCCTCCCAATGAGGCGCAGGGGGTGCGGTTTCGGTGCTGCCACGTGAGGCGGCGGCCCCGCACCTGCGCAGTGTGGTCACGTGCCCCCGGCGGCTGTGCGGGGGCGGTGCGCGGAGGTCACCGGAGCCATGGTGGTGCCGGGAGGAGGTGGGGCAGGGCAGGGCTGGGCAGGGTGACGGCTGCGGGTCCTACCACTCCCCTTCCCTTGACAGTGGGGTTTCCGGCCCCCCGCACCTTGCCCCGCCGCCACTACCCGCGGCGGAGAGCGCATCGCGTGCCCTGCGCGGTGTGGTTTCCTTTGACGGTGTGCGGTGACCGATACCGAGGCCTGGCGCTGCCTAAGCGCTCGAACTGACGCAGGACGCTCTAGGGGCAGCTCCGTAGACGGCTTCCCTCCTCAACCTGTGCCCTTTCCTCAGGGGCGAGACCTGTGGGAACACTGAGGGCGGTGCGGGGTGGTCCTAGGGAGTCTGAGGGGTCTTGGGGGTGGGTTCTCAGGGTTCCCAAAGGCTGTGGGGGGATGCCAGGCCCCGTGGGCTGTGTGACTGGGTGGGGATCCTGTGCCCCTGGAGAGTCCAGGCAGCTGGCAGGGGGCTGTGGGACAGCATTACCTGGACTGAGCCTCTCCAGGTGCTTGCAGGTGCAAAGGAGGAGTCGTTCAATATGCTGGACCTCACAGAGTACACGAAGAGTCGGCCTTGGTGGCGCAAGATCTTCGCCCCTAACTCGGGATCCAGCGCTGAGAAGTACAACGTGGCCACACAGCTGGTGATCGGAGGGGTCACGGGATGGTAAGAGGTGCTGCTTGTGGCAGGCAGGGTGCCTGCAGGCACTGCTGCTTTCAGTAACACACTGACAGGTGCAGGGACACTGACAGGTAACTTACCTGTTAGTTTCTCAGAGAAGGCAGGTGTCCAGCGTCCTCAGCCCACTGTGCTTTGGCATGTTCTGCTGAGCTTCAGCATGTGGAGCTGAAGAATTGAGAATTTTTATCTCCTATGGAAGAAAATGGCCTCAGGCTTTAAATTTTGAGGTGAAATAATTCTCTATAAATGTTGGCATAAAGTGGTGGTGTTGAATTTAGAACAGGTTACCTTTCTTCCCTGGAGGTGGATGTGTTTCATGCACATCCCTCACAAAAATGTCTTGTGGAGGTGGCTTGCTGCACTTGTCTGTGTGGTTCTTGGGGTTTCAACTCACAACTTGTACTAAGTGCTGGGACCTGTTGACTTGTGGCTTTGTTTGCAACCTTGTTCCCACAGGAACACTGTTTGAGTTGAAAACTTGGTGTAATTACACTGCTTTGCTTCTTACTGTACCTGTCATCTTCATGTGGCATGGGGATAACTGCTTAAAAGTGTGTGACAAATCTTCATATTCTGATTAAAAAAAAAAAAAAGCTGGACATCTCTTTCTTGTTTCTTTACTTCATGTATATATTCATAAATATCTGGTTAAGAAGAGATTGCTGTGTTGTTTTGCAGTGCTGATAAGGAAACTGGTCAAAGTAAAGTGCTTTTTGGGTGACACTAGCCCTTTGCTAGATGACTGAGCAATGTGGTAGCACCTGTGTGTGTTGTGGTGTCTGCAGTGGTGTTTTTCATGTTACTCTGTGTAACTCAGTTTGGAGATCAGCAAAGCTTTAAACTACTGCTGTCTGCTTGTTTCAGAATTTTTTCTTTCTGAGAAATGAAAAGTAAGAAGTTCCTGGGCAGCAAAGGAGCTTCCCATGCTCTGTCATGGAGCAGCAGCAGCAGATGTGCTGCTTCCCTTCAAATATGATACTAGTTGGGAAAAAAAAAAAAAAAGAAAAAAGAAAAAAAGCTAAAATCTTGTTTCTGATTACTCTTGTAGGGGGAAGATTGATGTTGCAGAGATAAAAATCATAACTGCAGCAGGCAGAAATGCAGTAGGGAGAAGTAAAAAGCTATAAAAGTAACACTTTTGGATGGGTGCAAATCTTTTCTCTTTCTGGGTGCATGTAGATTTCTTCTGCCATTTTTAGGCTGTCTCTGAGCCTTGTGTTAGTTATTGCCACAGGCAGCCTGGCCTGTGGAAAGCACACTGAGGAGTGTGTGTGTGGCATCTCATTCTCCTGACTGAATCCTTTTCAATTTGTAGGTGTACTGGATTCATTTTCCAGAAAGTTGGAAAGCTGGCAGCAACAGCAGTGGGAGGTGGCTTTTTCCTACTTCAGGTGTGTATGAACAGTGGGCCAGAGCTTTCTGAGGATTGTGGGGACAAAGGGCTGTGTAGTGATCATCATCTGTTGGTACCTGTGAGGCCACTACCCTGCTCTTCCAGGAGCTCTGTGTGGCCATGGATGTCATGTTCTGTCTCACATCTGAGTCTTCTCCCTGCTTGTTCTTTTGAAAGTCAAAAGCTTGCTCTGAGCAGGCAGAGTTTCACTTCTGAATCTCCCTGACCAGATAACATGTCAGTAGACATGAGCAGGATATCAATAGCTGTGTCCACCCATAGCAGCAGGAGAGCTACAGGGAGTCCCAACAATATATATGGCAATTCTGAGGGGAAGGTGATGAGAGGCTGAAACAGGCAGTGCTGCAATGTGTGTCCTGCTATTAGAGGATTACTGTGGGAGGCAGATATTGCAGGACAGTTAATACAGCTACAGAGTTGGTCCTTTGGTCAGATTTTGTGTACTCATCCTCTCAGCCCATTGGACCAGGGTGTGGGAGGTGGCTGTAGTCAGGGAAGGTGGGTGGGCAAAGGGGGTCTGTTGAGTCATGGTCATGATGGGCTTTCCACCCTTCAAAACTCTAGATTGCAAACCACACAGGATACATCAAAGTGGACTGGAAGCTAGTAGAACGTGACATGAACAAAGCCAAGCAGCAGCTGAAATTGCACAGCAGTGGTAACAAAGTGTGTCCAGAAGTGAAAAGCAGAGTGGATGAGGTGAGACAACTCTTCCAGGGGGTGTACAGGTGTTTAGCTGGAGGGATAGCAGACAATGGGATTGACTCTTGGGCTGTAATAGATCTATTGTTGTACAAATACAAAGAGGAAACATTTGTATGACAAACTGGAGAGATGGCAAAGTTATCTGCATCTGCTATTTAACATCTTTGTTGGAGACATGGGCAGTGAGTTTGCTGACCATACCAAGCTGTGTGGTGTGGTTAACACCTTAGAAGGAAAGCAGGTCATCCAGAGGGACCTTGACAGGCTGGAGAGGTAGGACCATGCCAGCCTCATGAAGTTTAACAGAACACCATGCCAAGTGCAAGTCCTGCATCTGGGCTGATGCAACCCCAGGCACAAACACGGGCTGGGTAAAGAATGGATACAGAGCAGCCCTTAGGAAAAGGACTTGGGGCTGGTAGTAGATGGGAAGTTTGATGTGAACTGCCAGTGTGCACTCACAGCCCAGAAGGCCAACAGCATCATGGGTTGCATCAGATGAAGGGCTAGCAGGGTGAGGGAGGTGATTCTACCCCTCTGCTCTTGTGATACTGCTCCTGAAATACTCCATACAGCTCTGGAACTCCCAGACAGAGGGTACAGAGAAGGGCCACAAAGATGAGGGCTGGAGGACCTCTGCTACAAACACAGGCTGAGAGTTGAGGTTATTCAGTCCAGAGAAGAGAAGGCTCTTGGGAGACTTTTTAATGGCCTTCCAGTACCTGAAGAGGGCCTACAGGAAAGCTGGGGAGGGGCTTTTAACCAGAGAGGGTGGTGATAGGACAAGGGGTAATGGTTTTAAACTGAAAGAGGGTAGATTTAGGTTAGATGTTAGGGAGAAATTCTTCACCATGAAGGTAGTAAGATACTGGAAAAAGTTGCCTAGGGAGGCTGTTGATGCCCCTTCCCTGAAGGTGTTTAAGGCCAGGTTTGATAAGGCATTGTGCAACCTGGGAAGTGTCCTTGCCCATGCAGGGGCGTTGGATCTTGGCTGACCCTTCCAACCCTTCTAACCATTCTGTGGCTCTATATTTGAGACAGTGGGAGTGGTATGACACCAGCTTACCATTTGTTACTGCAGATTCCTTGGGGTTGGGAGAGGACATGCTGGTGTTGTGAGGAGAAATATCTCTTCAGTTTGACAAGAAAAACTAAGCAGGTTGGTGGCAGAGTGGCCTAGTTACCCTGGACTCTGCTGTACTCTGGCCTGGCAGACATGTTCAGCAGCCCCTTCTATCAGACTGACTTCTGGTTGTGAGAGATCCCTGGGGTGTGTAGGCTTGCACTGCAGCTTTCTGTCGATCCAGGCTGCACTGGGTCTGGGTCAATTCAGGAGCTGTGTGTGCAAACGGGAGACTGGGGAGGGTGGTCATTAGATAGGGTATTTAAGCACAACAGTGGCCTCTCTCCAAGCATCCCTCACCTTGGAGAACAGCCTCAGGGATTTCTTCTTACAGGGAGGGTGTGTTAAACACTGTTGGCTCTTCTCTCCCCTGCTTAGGTGATCATATTTCTGAAGAAGAATATTATCCTGACTGGAGGGTTTGCTGGAGGATTCCTGCTCGGAATGGCATCCTAGAAACGGTGCTTCACTCTTACTTCATGCCCAGCCTCCCTTGCCCTATTCTACTGCTTTTCACTTAGAAATTAAAGGATGTTGCCAGCAGGTTCAGGTCCCTTCAGCTCACAGATCCCAGTCCTTATTTTTTTACAGCACTCCTGATTTCCAACATTTTCCTCTTGATGGTGCTGGAGTCAGTCTGAAAGCTTGTAACCCAGTGTATCATTGCAATTCCTTTCCCTACCAAATATGCCCAGTCACAGATTTTCTGGTGAGCTGCAGCCTCACAAACAGAAAAATCTCTTAAATGTGTTTCTTCCCAGGTTACCAAGTACATTTGTCTGCCAGTGTGTGTGCACAACAGCTTTTTAGAACTATTTAGCTTGCACTTTTTCTGCACCAACATCTAGAAATCCTGTGCTTCCCTCTGCACTGAAATGGTGTGTGCAATTCAAAATGTTCTTGGCTAAGCTGGGTGAAGAAGTGTCAAGGGACAGTCTGGGCTGTGTCCTGGGTGGGTGGATAAGGAGAAAGTTCATGCATTGTGTGGTACTGGGGATTCTCCTGCTCTTCCCAAACCGTTGCACTTCAGGTGAATGGACCTTTGCCTTCTCCTCTGATATAATTTGTACCACTTACTGGAATTGCAGCACCGGTTCTGCTGATGGAAACTGAGCATCGTAGGTGACTCACCAGGCTCTTTGCTCATCGTGTGTTCTGAAAGTCGCCAAACTCCCAGCACAGCCGAGCACCTTTCTCTTCCTGAGTGCTCAGCCTTTGAAAGGTGCTGAGGCGCACTCTGGTGGTGAACGGGCTCCCAGCATGCTTGCTCTGTCTGTCAGGTGCTGGCACAGGCAGGATGTATTTCAGCTCTGCTACTTACTGTAAATCACTTGGGCCTCAGACTGTTGTTTCTAGATCTACCATGACCATGTCTGGTATCGTTGGAGTTGGTGATGCTTTTAAGTTGTAACTACACAGGAGAGGACTGTAGGCAGGAAATGCATCTCTGCTTAAGGTACATTGTACTGGTCTGGGGTCCCTGTTGCCACTCTACTGGAGTGGTGATGAGGGAGGATGTGGAACCTGGAATACAGTCCTCAATATGCCTGTGCAGAGCACAGACTCCATTTCCGTTGTCTCTGCAAGTAAATTAAATGAAAAAAACTTGGGAAAAAACAGGGAATGGCTCATTTCTGTACCTCCTGCCTTCGTTATGTTCCTTCCTTCTTTGTGTTTTCTCATTTCCACAAAAAAGAAAAGCTACTTGCTTAATTCCATCAGCTGCAGCCCTTCTGCAGGTGATGAGGCAGTCCAGATGCAGAGCTCAGCTCAGCTGTTTTTAACAGTGTCACAGTGCAGCTGTGTACAGAGCAGAACTGTAGCCTACAAGAGAAAATCATTAAAAATCCATAATCCCTTGGAAGTGCACTGGCTGTGCCAGGCTGGCATTATAGCTTTCTGGAATACGAGGACATGGATGATGGATGGGTGATTACCTCCATGTAAGGGGGAAAGGGAGTAAGGAGTTCTTAGAAATTATGTTTTTTTAATGTGAAAGTCAGCCCATCCTTCTCTGGGAAATGTTAGAGAATAATGGTGTGCATGGATGGTGCAGCATCTCACTCATCAGCTGTGCTGCATCTCCAGTGCTGTGTAATGTCCTGATCATCCACTGCTGTTCTCAGAGTGATTAGGAATGGAGATCTCTCCTTGTGAACTGCTTAAAAAGCTGGAACAGGAGTTGTTAACAACTTGAAGTTGTCAGCTTTGTTGATTGGTGTTTGGGAGTGAGTGACAGAAGGTGGTGGTGGCTTTGGAATTTTGTGGTAGGAATTCTGCCAGGCTGGTAGTGCCTCAGTTTTTGTATTGCAGGGTATCTTGTTCCGTAGTAAAATGGTGCTCCTGCCCCTCTGCCTGGTTTTGCATTTGGGATGCACTGTTCTTCACAGAGCTTTCTCCAACAGCAAAGCTCAAAGTAAATCATTAGCAGGCCTTAGGGATGTTTTCCAGGCTCAAATAAATCACTATTTCTGCCCAGCTCCAGCACAGGCTGTAGTCATTTCTGCTCCTCGAGGTCCCGAGTTGCTGCTATGGAGAGAAATGTCCGCGAGAGGGAGCTAAAATGTCTGTTACTGCTCAGAGGGGAATCAAGTGACAAATTCACGTTTAGTTTGGTGTGGATGCAGGCAGAGAATGGACAAGAATCTTGGGATCTGGCTAATCTTTCTGCTGTGCTAGTGTGTGGCTTATGGTTTGCACCACTGGATGCTGTGGACGTGCTTTTTCAATGTTGCAGGTGCCAAGATGAGCTGTTCCCTCTGTCCCTCCTCCTTCTGATCTTGTTTCAACAACCTCTGGTGTCTGTTTCAGTACAAGAAGGTTTAAAACACACTAGGCTTTTAAAGGGTTTTTATATATTGTATGTAAATGCTTGTTGAAGTGATATTTTATTAAACAGTTTTGCTCTAATAGCTTCTGTGTGTGAGGCCTGTTGACTTTCTGGGAGCCAGCATGGTTTTGTCTTACCCTGGGTATTCTGTTTGACTCACAGCAGCAGTTACAGACAGTTTAGTAGCGTGACCAGCCCTCCCTCTTCCCTGCAGGTACCATATATTATGTATATACATATACATATATATATATATCCTTTTCCCTGGTGATCCATTGGTCAGTCACCCCTGTTCCCAAGAAGTGCAGTGGTTCTGGGGCAGGAGGTGATTCTGCTGCCAACCTGGCTTCAGAGTCTTCCTGCTGAGCACGTTTGCTCCACTCCAGAACAAATGGGCAGGGAGATGAGGTTTCTGTTTCTGCAGGCACAACATAACCCTGGATATTTATTTTAATTATCTGTCAGTGACTTTACTCTGCTTCTGCCCAGATAAGGCAAAAGGGGAGAATGAGCTACTTCTCAAGTGTTAGAGCTGTTTTACAACATTGTTATAACTCCCCCCGACCTTTCAGGAATAGTAAAACCCTTCTTTTGTCTTAAGTTTTGTTTTATTTTGGGGGGAGGTGGCAGGAAAGGAAGACTAGCCCTGAATCATTCTGATCTTGAGTCCTGGTTATACCTGGTTATACCAAGCAGCTTCTATTTAATCATGATGATAGCACAAGTAGCTCAAGGACTTCGCAGCCATGTTGTGTTTTCAGTAAATAACCAAACTGAGACTACAGTCTGTTCCAGTACTTTATTTTGTATGATGGTATTTCAGAGCAGTGAATACAAATGGTTTGCTCTTTTAGGCTTCAATACACTGAGCTATTGTGCCTAGACTACAGTGGTCTGTTCACAGAAGCTGTATTTCATAGGTTGTACTTGATCACAGCAGGAAACTCCTTTATGCCTACATCTAACGACAGAGTTAGGGACCTAGTGGTTTGAAGTCTGGTATTTAGGTGCCTAAGCCCTGTAACTTTGTACCCACTGAGGTGCCTTAGGACGGAGAGATTTGGGCAGCTCTGGAGCAGGAACCTGTCTACCGAGCTCCTCCTACAGGTCACAGGAAATTCTGCTGGACGGGTGACAGCTTTTGAAAAGCCATCTCTCCCTGGGGTCCAGTCACAGCCGGCTTGGGAATGAGTCTGGAATGCTGTGCTGAAAACAAGTGCCTTCAACTGCTTGTCCAGTAAGCAGCACTGAAATCAGTTCTTGGATCTAGCCCAGGGCTTTGTGACAGGCCTCTGGGTACCAGCAAATGGAACTATGCTGGGTTCATAACATATTGCTTAAAGGTTTTCAGTTATACATAAATTTGTAAATTTCCTATCAACAGTCTGATCTTTCAAATTCATATTGCTTTAAAAATAATACTATTTCTGTAGCAATCCCTGAAATAATGTTTCTGCAACATCTTTGTCATGCAAATAGTGTATAGGCAATTCAAATATTAAGTAACCAAAAGTCTGTCCAGTGGGGAAGTGAGGCACTTAAGCAAAGTGACCTTGTAGTCACTTGTGATCTATGCAAAATCTAGGAACAATCCCCAGAGCTGATTTCCATTCTTGAGCTTGAACCACTGGACAGGCAAATGTCTGGAGCATGATGGCAGCAAAACCTTTACTGTGTCAAGGTAGACTTATTTTATGTATCATGCTTAAACTCACTCACTCTTCTGATCTAATTTCCTGTACCTCCCACTCCAGAAGCCAGAATAACTTGGTTCCAGTTCTCCATTTTGAGAGCAAGAATGGGTAAGAGTAAGGTAAGCATTCTGAAAACAGCAAGTTGACTTTTCAAAGACACAGGTGCAATGCAAAGACAATGTATATGGTGTTTTGGTACAGAAAATAAAGTCTGATAACCAGGCCATCTGTTGGTACTGTGTTATACTTTTTGGTGTGCTGGAAGGTGTGTTCTAGGAGCAGTCTGGCTTTCCTGAAAGTCTAAAGAAGGCTTGAAAAAACATGAGCTCTGCAGATCAGTCCATGCTCCACATCTGCTGGAGCTGCATTGTGTTACTGAGGTGGTAGGGGAATTCCTTCTGGAATCACCTTAAACTTTTTTCTTTCTTCTTTCTCAAACCCTGAACAACAGATGGATCTGCCCTTGGGGTACCGGGCACAGCACTTCCTCATTTCCTGAAGCACAGATTCACACTTAGACTCCATGTAGTTGTTCGCTGGAAAATAAGAAGGAGACATTAAGCCTGCAAAGGGGAAGAGGCTTTGTCCCCAGAGGGGACATTTTCTGGGCAGCTTCTCTGAAAAGTAAGATCTATTTACAGGCATTTCATAATTTTCTCTGCTCTACAAAAATCTGTCTTTAGTTTCAGCAATCTAAAGCCATGCAAAAACATTTGCTGTTGTGGATGGGAGCATCTTCAATCCCTCAGTTTGTAGTTATCACATCTAACCACAGTAAGAATGTTGCCCTTCAATCCTTACTTTCTTTAACCTGTGTGCTTTTAAGATGGATCTTGCCATCCATGATATTCAACCCAGTTGGCTTGTTACTATATTGTCTACATAAACAGGGACACATACACCCTTCAGCATTGTGGGATTTTTAAAAAAGAATGGGTGGGGAGCACAACAGCCAATCTCCTACCAGTGGCCTGTCACTGGCAGGCTGTATCTTTGCCTTGCAGCCAAAGCAGGCAGCATGTTAGAGGAGAGCTTAGCCAGATACCAGCAGCTGAATCCAGCTGCACAGAGACGGTGACACATCCATCTTCCACAAAAAGCTCCCACCTCTAGCTCAGGATGCTGCTTAGGCACATAACTGTTACTTGACCTCCTCTCACTGTCCTTCCTCAGCTCCTCTTGAACACTGACAGAGCTGGGACATGGGGCTAAATGAACTGCTAGTCTGACCTGGGGTAAATGGGCTCATGTCTGTGCATTTGTACTCCAGATTGTCTTTGTTTCAGGCTCAGAGATTTCACTGCATTGGCAGGTTCAGGCACTGCAGAACACATGGTTTGTCCAGCATCTTTTCTGCCCTAGTGTTTTGCTGGCTGACACTGTCAGCTGAGGTGGCAAAGCCCACGCTGCTTTGCAGAGCTGGCTACCAGGATCTCTCAGAGAAACCCTGTGGGTATGTAAGCAGAGTGAGCCTGAGGCTTGAATTAATAACTGCCTGTCTGCATAGAAGTGCAGCCTGTGCAGAGCTACTCCCTCTCTCTTGGATTAGCTACATACCGGCTACACAAACGCACTCACCCTCCCCCCTCACTGATTTTTGAAAGACTAAAAGCAACAGCAACCCAATGTGAGACAAACACAGCACCCACTGGAGAGCTCAGAAAGGATCCATAAACACTTTCTGGTTAATGAGCAGGTCAGCTTGCTCTGATTGCTGGGCTATGGTTCCCCCACTGGGCTGGTGAGAGACACAAGCACAGAGGTCACCCCTGAGAAAAAGGTTATGGTAGTGTTACTGCTTTGTGCAAGTAGGTCATGGCAAGCCCTTGGAGATCAGAGCTCATCTCCTTGCACCTGACCATGATGAATGCTCCAAGGCTCTTCTAAATGTTCCTCTGCCTTTGCAGTTTTTTTTCTAAAACTACACCTACATACCAGCACATCTTTGCTGTCTGTCAGGGATGCAATGCTGAAAAGCATGACAGTCATACAGTGGACAGCAAAACACAAGAGATTTACAGCAGGCAAGAGATTTACTCTTCCTCCCAGAGGAAGTAGGCAAGATCTTTTGGAACAATGGGCCACTCCAAAACCAGCCTTTGAAAAGCCAGCATATTCCAAAGGGCCTGCTTCCATCCTCCATCTTTCACACTTTGTACACTGTCTTAGTGTATTTAGTTCAGGTGCCACATACATCATCCATCACACTAACTGTGATAGAGTGGAAAGGAAAATTGCTTTGCTGTCAACTCAGCTACTTCCTCTGTGCAACTCAGAAAACTCCACAGCAGGATAATGTATGAACAATATATGATAAAAATGATAGTTTGAGAAGTGGCAGACAGTGGAGTGTACATGTAGCAGAATCAACAACCTTTGCTAACACATAATGATTCAGATCAACACTACACAAAACTACACAGGTAAAACACTTGGAATAATCTGTTACAAAAAACCCACAGTCATAGCTGAGACCAAAACATGGTCAAATACCAGCTTTTAAGTGCCTAGAGGGAAAGAATGCAGCCCTTCATGTGAGAATGCTCTAAACCACAAAGACAGTAAAAGGTGGTATCTAGACAAATGCTGGGGACACACAGAGGGTGTAGTTTGAGCCCTTGCTCTGCACTAACTCTACTTCCAAAAAGCAATCCTGGCAACAGACATCTACTAATAATTGATTATTGATTTGTCCTGCTTTTTCCCAGATGCTTTTCTTTCTGTGTTCCTACCTGCCCAGACTGTAATAACTATGTTTGTTGCAGCTTGCAAAACCATCCCTCCACTTCCCTAGCAGGACCCCCTACTCTCTCCTTGCTAACCTGCTTTTCTGCCAATAAATGAAAAGCAGAAATGAGTTGCTGTGGAGCTGGTCTGTCTGATTTAGCAGTGGCAACACTGGGCTCCTGACTCATTGTCCCTGGGCTAACACCATGAGTTATTCTCATGTCAAGATCAGAGTGTGCTGGCTAAGGGCTCCACCAGATGACTGACTGAGAACTCTCTCCCATAAGGCTGAGCTGCGTTGGCACATATTTTCTCTTAATTATTCCATAAGGCAAATCCTTTTCTAAGAAGCAATTAAAATAGTTTAAAAATATTGTCCTCTGCAAATAACAAGCCTCTCCCCAATTCATGCTCCCAAAACACATTATCAGACAATATTTAGCTGATCTGATACAAAACAGCTGTTAAAGGTCTTCAAAAGGAGACCAGCTCATACCTTGATACCAGATCACAGAGACACTGATTCCTGACAAGGTGTCTGTCTGACAGATCTTAAAACACCCCTGGAGCTAGAACTCCTGCAGTCTTCTCACACAATACACCCACAATACCCACTCTGTAAGAGAGCTTATTATAATGTCTGTCCCTGCCTACAGCTTCATCCCAAGACTAGACATGGGATCTCACTTACTAGAATGGAGAATACTTAAATAAGCACATTATTGTTACAAACCAAACTTTGTTCTAGTAATGCCCCATTATTTACAAACACAATGTAATTTTAACAAATCCAGACATTATATTTTTGTTTGGTTTGCAAGTAGGAGATGCTTATGTGGTTACTTCCTTTCTTCTGAAGGTGAAAGGAGAACAGAGTTCAGTTAAAAGAATTAAGTTCCACCAAAAATCAAGACACCAGAAAGACAAAATGACACTTGGTACCTTGCAAGCATTTCTGTATTTCACAGGCTTGTTTCTGGCAGGGATCCTTCTGGGGCATGTTCAGAGAACTAAAATGATAGGAAAACGTTACTGTAGAAACAACGAGCTCTGTAGGGGGTGGGGCTGGGAGGGGCAAAACACTATCTTAAAGCCAAAGCTTTAAAAAGCTGCCAATTTCCCTGTCACAGTTCAGAAAACATCTGTTGCTGCCAGCCAACATACACAAGAATTCTCTGCGTCTGGCTGACAGATGACAATGTGGACAACAAATACAGCAAGTTTTACGTTATGAGTACTGCATGCCTTTTCCCTTCCTCAGGCTGGAAAGTGGTCTTTTCCACTCTGATGCACAAAGATACCAGCAATGATTCAAACCAACATGGATGACTAATTCCTAGCAGTTCTGGTGTCTCTGAACATTATACTAAACCACGTATTTGTGTAAAAGCCCTCTACTTGAGCTCTACACAGCCAAGGATTTAGTGTTAGTCATATTAACTGCAGCTTGAGTTGATTTAAAAAACAACTAAGTAAAACAGCTTAGTTGTGAATGTCTCATAAAGATAACAAAGAGGGCTTTGCTTTGTTTCAAGAGAAAGCCTCCCCTAAAAAACCAAACGGAGGACCAATCCATCCTGTTCAGATATCTAAAAAGCAGGGTTTCAGACACTTGGACTTTCTGCAGCTGAGACACCTGTAAGTCATCCTCCCTGAGAGACTGAAAGACAAGAACTTGCAGTGCTGGTAGTTGGATGGGAGACCTCTACAGAAAAGCACCACTGCTACTGAAAATGGTGGTGGGACTTCAGCTTCCTCTGACCACAGCCCTGCTCCTGCCCCTGCCCAGAGCTGGAGAGCTGCTGCCTTTCATATTTCTGATAATTCACCAGCCCACAGCACTTTTCAGTATCACTGGGAGATTATTTCCAGCATCCTGGCCAAACTCCACTTGGGGCAATTCCATTCTGCCTAACTAGAACACCCCCTGATAATTTCACTTGGACACAATACTCCACTGCCTGTCCTTCACTCTTGTGTGATGTTACTATATGTTGTTTAAATGTTTCCACCCCAGAGGCAGCTGCATTTCAGTGTGGAGAGAATCATTTATTGTACAAAATACACAACATTTTCCTAGAGCCACTGCTCTCATACAAAAATACTGGTTTATTTTGTATTAAAGCCACTGCTTTAATACAAAAACTCGTATTAAAGAATGACTGGGAATAAACAGAGCACAGTACAAAGCAGGGGTAATGTCTACACATACCAGATTAATCACCAGGCACGAGTTTAAGCAGCAGTTCTTCAACACCACCAAGCTGTAAGCGACAGGAAAATTTTAATACGTCTACAGTTACCGTGGCTGAGCTAATGGACTTCAACAAAATAACAGTCCTCTGCCGTCCCTCAGGGATCTCAAATGACTTCACAAACAGGCATGACTATGGTCTGTTGTTGCCACCATCCTTACCATGAGATGGTGCTCTATCTCCCAAACGCGAGAGTTACTATCCCTGTACTGCTCACCCTGGGACAGCTGCCACATATGAGGCAGCCGGGATGGGGGTAGCTGGCTGGGTCGCAGAGCCTCACCCAGGGGAACCTGAACTCTTTGGATCCGAGCCCTCAGCATACCTTCCTCCTGGGGGAAAGTAACAGAAAGAGCAGGCAGTTACCGGCAGTGCAGTAGAGGCACCTGCAATAGCAAAGCTACAAGCACTGGGAAGCTCAAAGTTCACTTGCCTCTTCTGCAGCCACAAGCCACGTTTTGCGGTTCTCATCACAGTAAACACCTACACGTCGTACCCAGAGTCGGACAGGAGGAGCGCCAGCGTGCCCTCCTTCTGCCATCCCCGGTCACTTCAGGATGCTGCCCTTAGGCGGATGGGATCACCCCGCAGGATGCACGCATGGTCTCTTTAGCTCTGAATACATTGAAGGAGAGAGCTCTCAGACCTGAAAGGCACCTCTGGCTGACATCTGACTTATTGTATGAGGTTCTATGTGCTGAGACGTCCCTAGAAGTCAGACTGCAAAACTAAGGTGGTGCCTAAGTGACCAGGAATTTCATGAGGAGCTGCAGAGCGGGACAGGCGTGCCGGGTGGAGTTTGTAAGGCATTCTGAGGCAAGAGGTGCTACTGGTACACAGTGAAACCCTGTGAACATTGGCTATGCCTATTTCATTAACAGTCCTATTGGCAGTCTTTGTGAAAAACTGAGGGAGGGAAGGAAATGATTTACACAGGAGTTCCGTGGCTAAGGACGGTCTAAATCCCAAAAGCAAAACTTGTGACAAGAGGTGAAATGAGCTTAACAAGAACGAAGATCACTCTGGAGACAAAGCCTGAAACTCCAAATGCTCCACTCTGGTATCTGGGACTTGCAGAGCTGTCATTGTGAAGGGTCCTTCGTCTCATCTCTCAAGAGGATGATGGCAGCATTGTCCATTCATACAGAAGCTTCTTGTGACTTTGTGTAGTTCAGTTTTTAGATGGTTACAGAAAGCCACTGATAGCAGCAGGGGAAGAAGAATTTTGGACATTGAGGTAGTTCTTCCTACCAGAATTTTTTGTTTAACATCAAGTTTATCTGTATACCAGTTAGATCAAGCTGAGCCATTAGCACATGAAGGTCAGGGGCAATGATTCTCTCTTTGGACCCTAGGAGAGGTAATCAAAATGGCACAGACAGTCTTCATTCTTTATCTAGGTTTAAAGTAGAACAGAATTAAGCTGCAATACATTTAACATCCTCCTGCTCTGAGGCAGATGCAATATTCCTATCCCAGTGAAACACAGGGGTCTTCTGAAAACTTGTAAAGTTATAAGGCATATTTCAGACAGGAGCAATAAAATCTGGGTGAAAAAAACAAAGTAGGGAAAGTCAAGGAGAGGAAAAAATATTATACATTGGGGTACATATATAACAGTAAATACACTTCCATGTTGCCTTCTATATCTTACACCAGTGCTTCTCCACTTCTTTGAATCAAAGGATCAATTAGCCTTTTTGAAAACAAAACACCATCCACGGATCAGCCTGAACAGCACTGCCACAGTATTTTAATTTATAGCACAGAAAACTTGAAATATTCTTTTATTATTTCTTTTTTATCCCATTCTGTTTGTTGTCTTGCTTGATGTATGGGAATGTGTATGTGCATTAAAAAACCCACTACCATTCCAAAGACCATCCTGAGATATTGATACATCCATTCCAACCAATGCCCCAGCACTGCATCACTGGCACTTAGAGGAACGTGAAGCCTAATAAGACCTCAAGAATAAGCTATGATGGTTGGAGAGACATTTCTGTAAGTCCTTGTCATTCTCATGTACCATAAGTCACTTCATAAATTTAAGCAATCCTTCTGTCCAACAGTGTAATGCAGCAATTGCCACTGCTCACTTCTCAGTCAGCTGAATGCAATCACCCTGCTTGGAATTTGGCCAGGATGCTCTCCTAGTCTGCAATAAACTGCCAAAAGCTCCATCACGACCAAAAATGCTCAAGAAATTGCCTTTGTACCCCATTTAAAGCTGGAATTTCTACATTTACAGCTGGAATTTCATCCCCAGAACCAGAGGACTTTTCAGTACTGATAAAAATATTTCTCAGTAAGTAATTTTCTATTCCTGGAAGGTTTCCTATTCAAATACTAACCCAGTTCAGTCAAGCTGAACTACACGTAAGGGGACTCAAGCACAACGTGTATGTTTGTGTTTACTGTGTATGCACATGGCAGTGAGGACAGATACAGGATTGACAGGACAAGGGCTCATGCAGAGGACACAGAATGGGCAGCAGTTAACATGTATTTTCACCCTCTGCCCCACAAACTTGCCCCAAACTTCCTCTGAAATCCATAGGTTCAGTTGCCACAGTTCAAAGGCCCAGTCTGGCCTCTCTTTTTAACAGTCTCTAAGGCTGTTGTGATGCTGGGCAGTTGGTGCCACAAATAAAACCTTGAGGTCAGGCAAAACCAACAGGGTTTGATGTGAGACAGGTCTGTCTTTTGTACTCATACAAAAGAAACAGGAGATCTGAAAAAGCATGAACCTAAGACATCTGCACCTGGAAGTTTAACAATAGAAAAACATATAAAATGTCTATCTCTGCAGATTTTATCAGAATGCAATAAAAAAGCCTGTAGGAAGACATGACTGAAAGGAGATGGAAGCTTACTTATATTTTATATAAAACCTGTTTCTTATATTGCTTGTCTCATAACCTATTAAAAACCAACACCACATCCAATACAATTCAAATCAGCTTAAATTGGCAGAATCACAGCATCATCCTTTGACAGAGGTTTTAATGTTCCCAACAACGTAACTGATGAAGTCTGAGCTGTTTAAGGTATTGATCTAGGGAGACTTAAAACCCAGTCCCCACAGACAGGAACAAGACTTACATGTATTCTTTCTGTCCATCTCAGCATCACACCTTAGAAATTTACTGCTGTTCTGGGACCTGGGTGGATTTCTGAGCCATACAATATATGAATAAATGTGAAAATGGCCAGAAGAAGGATTGCATCTTGTGGTGAATACAGTTTATTTTCTTTTAAATTTGGTACATTAACGTATTGTATGAAAACAGTGAAAGAAATTGCTCCAGCTGACACTTGACCATCCCCAGAGCTGGAGCTCAGCATGCTGAACAAACCCCACCTTTATTAACTTCTATTTTAAAAGACATCTAGGTCAGATTGTTAGAAGAGTTCAACTGCCTTTAAGTACCAACAAAAAAAAGCAGTGGTGAGGCTCAGTGAGTTCAGCAGTGTTAACAAGGCTACAGAGCTTCTGGACCAAGGTTTGCCTTCTAGAGGAGTGCAGAGGTGCCTGTGCATGCACAGCCTCCAGGGAGCTCAGCTTTCCTGAAAAACCCAGCCTGCATCTAGCACCAAGTCAGGGATCAAACGAACTGTCTGCTCAGCATGTTGACTCACTCTAAACATGCTGCTTTTTTTTGTTTTAAATTGGTTTCTTTGGTTTGGATTCTACTTTGCCTGGAGCACAGGCCCCAAAGAAGCACTTCCCTGACTCCACTCTCCCCTCTACCCAACCTACTGAGGGGTAGCAGATGCTCACCGACCAGCCGCGGCTGTCCAGCACTTTGGGGAGGGAAGGTCTAGTTTTGGTAGGATCTAAAGAAACAGGAAGACAAAAAATAACGCACATTGTCTGGAGGCAGGTCCGGAGAAGGAAGGGAAGGACGAGGAAAGGGATGCGGGGGCCGGGCCTGATGAAGGGCCAGCCGAATGGGGGAGAGAGGGGAGGGGGCGAATCGGACAAGGGCAGCGGGGACGGCAGGATGGGAAGGGAGTTTGGGACCGGTGCGAACGGCGTGTCGGCCGTGGCGACTCGGAGGCGGGAAGGGCCGGGGAGGCCCGGCCGCCCGGCGGGACTACGGCGCAGTTCGCCTCCATAGCAACCGCCTCCCACCCGGGCCGGGCCGGTGGGGCCTCGACGGCCGCCCCTGGGCATGAGACGGCGGCGGGCAGAGCGGGAGGAGCCGGGCCGGGCCCCTCGGGCCGTGACCTACCTGCAGCCCTGCGCCAGGTGACAGCCACCACCGCGTGCACCGCACTAAGCCTTCCCCCGCACGCCCGCCTGACCCTGCGGCCTACACCCGGCTGCTTGCCAGGCCCCAGTGGCGGGCACGCAGCGGAGCCCCTCCACAAGCCGGGTCAAGTCGGGCCGCGCCGCCCCGTCCCGTCTCGTCTTGTCTCGTCTCGTCCCTCTCCGTTCTGCCTCCCGCACCGCCCCGTCCCGCACCGCGGCAGGGCACGGAACCCGCTGCATTGCGGAACCTCGAAGCCGCCGTTCGCGTGGGCTACACGGTGCTTCCGCCGCGGGGCACCGCTCGCCTCTCCGGAAGAGGGACCGGAGCTCGGCCGCCTCCATTCGCTGCGGCGCCGGGATCGGGCCCGCTGCCGGGATCGGGCCCGCTGCCGGGGTTGGGGGGGAGCGGGCCTTGTCCCCGCCCGCTTGCACGGCGAAGGGGCATCGGCAGCATGGCGGTGCTGGCGGTGCATTTGGAGGCCGATGCTTTCCTGGTGTGCCTCAACCACGCACTGAGCACCGAGAAGGAGGAGGTCATGGGGCTCTGCATCGGCGAGGTGCCGGGGCTGCGGGGGGGGCTGCCCCGGGGGGACGGACGGGGCAGACCACGGGAGGCCGGGTGGGGCTCATGGCCTGCGCCGTGCGGGCCGTGGGACAGCGGTGTGCGGGTTGTTACCTCCGAGCGGGAGTCGGTCACCCCGGGGAGCGGGGCACAGCGCTGCGTGGGGAGGGTCCCGGCGCTGCCTTTTGCTTCCCACTCCTGGGCAGCTCGTAGCTGAGCTGCTGTAAAAGTCAGGAAGGGTTTCCAGCTGCATGCCCAGCTCTGCTCTGGTGTGTCCCTGCCCCTTGCTGCAGGGCCTTTTCCTTAAAGGTGTTTTGTTTCTTTAGAAGAAGGAATGATTGCTTTCTCCTTCTGTGTCGTTAGGTCGACACCAGCCGAATCGTTCACATCCATTCTGTGATCATCCTGCGTCGCTCTGATAAGAGGAAAGACCGTGTGGAAATTTCACCAGAACAGCTTTCAGCTGCTTCCACTGAAGCAGAGATATCCTTTGGTAGAAACAGCAGCAAAGTCACCACTGAAGTGGTTTACCTCAGATCTCCTTTTATTTGCTCTTTTCAACTTGTTACAGCTTTCCTGAAGCTATAAACAGTTTCCCCCTTACAGCTGTTTGGTTTGGAGGGCTGTGCTGGCAGTCACCATTCTCTGGAGTCCTTATTACTTCCAGCATTTGCACTGGAAGTCTGTTATAACTGGGGGTTTTTTGCTTTGTTTTGTTTTTTTTATAATTTCTTTGTATTTGTTCACAAGTAAAACTGAAGTATGTTTTTGGGGGAGTGTAGACATAGCAGAATGTGAAAGGCTGACAGGTCTGTTTCTAAGTGTGATGCACTGGGCAGCCTTTTCCTGATGTACACTCAAGGATGCTGTTTTGGACAGCTTGCTGCCATCTTATCACTGCTTTGTGCAGACAAAATCCAATTTTCTCCTGCAGCAGTGGCACCCAGCAGGTGCTGGGGAGGAGGCTTCCATCAGCTTCCTGCCTCATCTCTTGTCACCTCTGAAGGAATTTGGAATTCTCTTGAGTGATGAGAAGCTCTTTTAGAACTTTGCTGGTTTTCCTTGTACAGAAACACTTGGTTCATTTGCTTTGGTGTCAGAAGTCACCTTGACTCACACACAGGTTGGCTGAAATGACAGGACGTCCCATGAGAGTTGTGGGCTGGTATCATTCCCATCCTCATATTACTGTCTGGCCATCACATGTGGGTAAGAGAAGTCTTGATCTAAGTTCCTTATGAAAACTCACAGCTAGCTCATTATATTTCTCAATTCAGTGGATTTTTACAACTGTACATCCTGTTTATCAAAGTCAAGCATACTCTGTATTTGTCCAGTCCTGGTGGGCTTCAGAAACCTCTTGTCAGTGTAGTTCCATTCCTGTCTGTGTGTTTCAGGTGTTGAAGCTGCTCATGACTCAGTAGTCACAGATCAGCTACTGTGAATACTCCTGTTCTTCCAGACAGGAAAGGTGAATGCAGGGTGTGGGGAATAGTGAAAAAGCTGTAGGAATCATAAGCCTGCTGTGGTGATCTTTGACATCTGTGAGTGTTCATGGAAAAAATGAAACTTTCTTGTGAAAGAAGTGTGTATCTTATAAATGTTTGGGGTTTTTTTTGATAACTTGGCTTGTATTTTTAAGATTTGCTATTCAATTACTTTTTTTTTTTAAGTTAGTCACCTGGAGTAAGCACTTCAAAGTAAAGCTTTTGACATTTGTTACCAAATCCCAGGCCACACTTCAAAAGGTGGCAAATCTTCTCCCACTCCTTGAGCTGACCAGTGCAGTTTTCATTCTCTTATCTCTCATTCTCTTATCTCTTTGTACACAGATGTCCGCACACAAGCTATGTATCAGATGATGGACCAAGGTTTTGTAGGGCTTATCTTTTCTTGTTTCATTGAGGACAAAAACACAAAGGTAGGCAACTTTAAAGTGGCAGTAAAACCTCCAGATACTCATGAGAAACATTGGCTCCAGAGCAAAGCTGAAACCCTTGGGTGCAGCCTGCAGAAAGGGTTGAGCTCTGCTTGGAGCACAGACAAAGCAGGGCAAGAATGGTGATGTTTGGATTGTAATCCCAACAACAAAAGAACAAGTCATGAGTTACTCTGAGCTTTCCAGGGCTGGGCTGGTATTAGGGTTCTGGGTCTGCATCAGGTGGCTGCAGGGTGTGTGTGCACTGAAATGGGTGAGAGCCCTTCAGCTGCTCACTCCACCTCTGGCCCACTTAGGAGATGCTGCTGTACTGTGAGATCAGCTGTCAGTGGTGTTCTTGTCTAGGTTTTCCAGGTAGCTATTATTTAAGATTTTTTAAATATCTAATGGGGCTCTCAGTGTGTGCTTGTGCCAGTGAATCAAAGTGAAAAGCAACTTTTACAACCTGTTAAAGTCCTAATTTAAAGCATATTCTGTGATCTTAAGAAACGTGATTATAGATGATTTTTTTGCTCTTGGAATCAGACTTTCTGCTGTCTCTCTTAGACAGGCAGGATTCTCTATACCTGTTTCCAGTCCATTCAAGCCCAGAAGAGCTCAGAGTGAGTACAGTAGAAGTATCTTATGTCCAATGTCATGGTGTATTTCACCTCTCTCCTTTCTGTCTCAAATAAGTGGCTCCTCAGGTTCATTACGAGGAGCAAATATTGTAGAAAGATTCCTGAATGAGATATCCCTAATTCTGCTAATGTTCACTGTTTTAAGAGATTCTGCATATTAGGACTTGATTAATCTAGCTTAGATAACTGAGTAGTTTAGGATTTGGTTTAGGACACTGTAGTCCAGGTGTAAATTTATGCTGTAATCCTGTGTATAAAAGGCCTTTTGCTTTCAACTCCAGAGGTCAAGGCTTCAAGCTTGCTATATGTAGACTGCCCACCAACTTCACACACTCTGTGCATCATGTTGTCAGTACATCCAGCTGTTTTAGCATTTTGTCATTAACATCTAAGACAAGTTTGTGGATCTAGAAGGCTTCCATTTGCTTATAAACTCAAGGATGTGTTCCCAAAAGTAAACGTGCAACAATGCTATGCATTGGATGGACTGTTGCAGATTTGTATAATTCTTTTTTTTTTTTCAATCTCATCTGTTTTGAAGTTAATTGTGTCTGATACCCATTTAGATATGAAAGGATTGAAATTCCTATTCATGTTGTCCCCCATGAAACCATTGGAAAAGTGTGTCTGGAATCAGCTGTAGAGCTGCCCAAGATCCTTTGCCAAGAAGAGCAGGATGCCTACAGGAGAATTCACAGGTAACAGCACTGGGGCTACACTCCTCTCCAAGACTGTCTTTGCTGACATGTTCTACTGTTGCTTTTGCAGTACCATAACCTTAGCCAGGGGTATGGAGAATAAGAAACATTAGCAGCTTGTGTGCCTTTATATGAAAATGGGTTGAATACCTTCACATTAAGGACGTTATGTTCTCTCAGTCTTCTGCACAAGAGCTCAACAAAATGCAGCTTGAGCATGCAGGAGTGAAGGATGGCACTTCAGTGATGTGTCTGTGTGTGACAATTATTAGTGTTTATACCAGGATAAGAGTGCTGACAAGTCTGAAAAATGATATTATGTATCAAGCTTTGGTTTTTATTTCTACCTTTGGTGGTTTCTGTGCTGTGAGGGCTGTGTTATTGTGTTATCCTTGTGGATGTACAGGGCCTCAGCAGGCAAAGAAGTTTAGATGCCCCTGCAGTGTCAGTGACCTGTAGGTAGCTGGTTCTGCAGGCTGGGTTTGCATGAAGTACAGTTCAGTGCTGTCTTGTCATTAACCTGCATTCTGTTCATTCTCTTAGCCTCAGCCATCTTGACTCTGTAACCAAGATTCATAATGGCTCAGGTAAGGATTCTTTTTTTTTTTTTTTTTTCCATGGAAGAATTTAGGATGCTGCTCCCAGAGTCCAAACAGTAAAGTCTTGGCCAGGGATTGGCTTGATTCTAACTCTGGGGAATAGTAGCCCACAGCTGTGTAACAGCTCTCCCTTTAGCATAAAAAGCAATTGTAAATAACTATAAAAGCAAAAACTTCTGTCTTTTGCTTTTCCATACAGTTAATTTCCAATCACAAAGCTCTTGGCTTTGGTGCTGTTACAGCACATGGGGGTTTTCTGTGTGTACTGGCATGTTATGTTCTTGCTTTTTCCAGTGTTCACAAAGAACCTGTGCAGCCAGATGTCTGCCATCAGTGGGCCACTCCTTCAGTGGCTGGAGGACAGACTAGAGCAGAACAAACAACGAGTGCAGGAGCTGCAGCAGGAGAAGGAGCAGCTTCTGGAGGAACTAGCAGCTTTAGAGTGAAGGAGGAAATGCAGACCCTTCAGAAAAGTCATGAAAAAAACTCTACAAGACCTGCTGGCTGAATGGTGGCCCTGCACTGCCTTACAGTGAAGATTCTAACTGTGCCTCATCTCTTGCTGTGTGCAGCAAGGAGCACTTCTCCAGGATAAGGGTTTTCTCTCCCTCAGCTTGATGAAAAGCAGCAGTATCTCTCAAGGTGTTGTATGATGCAGTGCAATTCCAGCTCAGTGATGGGGTTGAGCAGCATTTGAAGAGATTTCAGTTCTGGAGTGCACACACCAAGGGAAGATTGGTGTCAAGTCCCCTATATTTTCACAGAAGTCTTTCTGCTTTGCATATATTCCAGGAGCCTAGAACAGGAGGGTTAGAAGGGAAGAGTGTGTCCCTGAAATCATACCTGAGATGTTGCTAATTTCTGCCTTCTAGTAGCTTTAGTTGATGGTGATCTTCTATCTAGTAATGTTCTGGATTATCCAGCCAGGCATGAAAGAAGTGGGAGGGAAGCATGGGAAGAGACCTGGAAGAATGCAGGACCTGTGCTCAGCATACTTCAAACCAAATAAAAATTCCAAAGCCAGAGCTGTTTGGAGTAGAAATAAAATGGATACTACAGAGTGCCAGTGCCTGCATTTTTTGGACGTGGTCTGTATTCTCTTACTTCCTACCATGCTGTCAGATGCTCAGCACTGAGGTTCTCTACAAAATGGACTGATGGTTTTGATGGTTCAGTGAGAGGATCTGGGTCCTTTCCCACAGTTAAAAAGATTTAGATGCTTAGAAAAGAGCTGAAAAGATATGCAAGCCTGTTCTTCTTACATGCTGAACTTAACTGCAGAAGTTTTACTAGATTGAAATGGAACAAAATACCTGTTGTTGAGCTAATCCTTTAGATGTGATTGCTGTTGCTCTTCAGAGTATCCTCCATCATGTCATCTGCATTCTGTTATATTATTCTCATGTGCACAAAGGAACCAACAACAGCACAGCTGAAACTTCTGTTCTAGCTCCTTGGTTCAAATCTAAATCCTTACTCACTCTAGATGAAATGAGCCCCCTGCATTATTGCAGTGGAGGTTGTGAGATTCCTAATTGGCTTGACTGTTGCTCTGGGAGAGAGAAAGTAACACAGCTGAGAAGAGGCACTCCCTTTCCAGTGAACAGACAATACTGATGAGAAACCATAAATTGCTGTCAGATCTGGAAGCCCCTGAGCCAGCTTGGTTTTGTCAGAGCTCACTTTTCAGTCTTTCTGCATCAATATTAAGCAAAACCTAAAGAGCAGAACTTCTTTAACTGAAACGCTAACTACTTGATTACAGGTTTTTTGTTTGGTTGGTTTTGTTGTTGGTTTATTTTTTTTCTTGAAAGTGCTGTGAATAGTATTTTTCTTTATTAGTTTTTGAAGGGTTATTGGAGACTGTAGTGAAATAAGGCAGCCAGGTGCCACTAATTGCCAGGTAGTGGGAGTGAGCTTGTGTCAAGCCCACCTGTGCCTGATTAGGGCAGGCCCCCACTGCGCATGAGCAGGACCAGGGGGCCAATAAACACCCTAATCAGACAGAGGTGGGCTTAACACAAGCTCATGCCCACTACCTGGCAATTAGTGGCACCTGGTTGCCTCATTTCACTACAGGAGACTCTCTACCCCCAGGCTTGATGTAGTAGCCCAGGGCCTCATGAACCTCCAGTGCAAACTGCCAGGGGATCCTGCCACGCACACCCCATATGCAGTAAAACAGAGCTCTCCTGAAGTCCAGGTCTGCAGTTCTCTAACTTGTTTTTATTTGCTTCTCTCAAGATCTCAGCCAGGACTGGGTAATCCCAACTGGATTGCCACCCCTCTCTATGGAGTCTAGGGCCCATTCCCTCTTAAAAGTACAGACAACCCCTAGTAGAAAGAACCTAGTTTGGGTTTGAGCATAACCTCCCCCTATCCACTCCCCAAGCAACAAGTTTTATCCTTTCAGAGTCAATATTTGATGGGTTTAAATCTGCGGTACCACTCACCTTGTTTCCATTGCTGTACCCACACCCACAGCTCATTTGCCACCATCCATCACGCAGCAGAGATTTTTCTCATTAAGTAATATCTAAAGCCAGCTTGATGGCTTCCACTTCTGCAAACTGACTCAAATTACTTTTCTTTCAAGTTTCAGTGACTTGTGTAGGACCTCAGCTTTTCACCTCCAGTCTTTCCCCACACTACAACAGGGCTTACTGCTTTTTAATATGTTGGCAATTTATAGTACCCAGTGGGGCCTCTTCAGCACAAGTCCTCTCTCCTGGCAGCACTGCAGTTTCAGCCCCCAAGCCAGCCCATGACCATTTCTAAGATCCCTTGGTGATCTGGGTTTCCCATTCAAGCCCATTATGTTATCAGTGCAAACCACTCATTGTAGCATCAGCTGCATGATGCTTAGAGAGTGTCCTTCCTTTGAATACCAAGCTCAGCACAGGCACCTGAGCTGCCAGGGGTACCTGTGCTTCAGTAACAACTATTTTCTGAAGCAGCTCAAATTCCATGTGCTGCTATTATTTGGTTTTCAGTTGGAATATCATTGATAAAGGCAGGGCAAGAGATGGGGACAGCAAGGAGGTGTGTATGTGAAACTCAAAAGTACCTAGGAGAAATCAGAAGCTTTTATATACTATACCTACACAGCAACAGTTAAATTGAAACAAAGAAGCTTAGTTCATTATGCTGCTGGTATAAAAGTGACATTTATTGACATAAGTGACATTAATAAATTGACAGTTACTGATTACTCAAAATTACTAATCCCCTGAGCCATCAGTTCACAGCAGACAAACATATTCAGTCACATTGTCCATGAAAGACAAGTCACCTCCTCATTCTATGGTGGAAAGTGTCTGCATTACCCAAACCCAAATTGCACAGCTGCAATCAAAATTTCATCATATGGAGCTTTGATCTCACTAAACACCACAGGGCTTTGCTGAAAACCTCATGCTTTCTCTAACAGACTTGAGGCATCACCTGCCTACCACTTACTTTCAAGAAAAAGAGACTACTATCACTCAAGAAACTCTTTTTGCAAGAATGTCTGAACTCATACTGAAGTCATCCTCAGATCTGCCCCATTTCTCACCTGGAAGCCATCCAGACAGAATCAGAGGACTTTGGCTTGTGGTCCTGGATTTTCTTGCACGTGGCAATAGCAGACAGATGTACAGCTAGCAATTCTTCAGCACATACAGAGTTTTTTCTTTTATCTGTGTAGCTGACACATATAATGTCACTGCTCACTGAAGACATGCTATGAAGCGCTATGTGTAAATTGTAATTCAGAAAATTCCAGACACAGTCAGTCCCACTAAGGGCCTAGAACTGCATCTTCCAAGGCACAGATGGTATTTTCTGTCTGAAGTCTAAGAACAATACCCTGACTTGTAAATCACTATGGACTTTCTATCACCATTACTTCTAGCTCACATTTGCCCATTTTAGAAAATAGGCTTGAATGCTAAAATATTAAAATTATCTGGATTTTTCCAAAATGCATTATTATACTCATATTAGACTCATTTACATCAACATACAAAATTTAAGAAAAAAGTGTATTGAGCTATTACAAGGAATCTTGAAGCTTTGTTTTTAAAGCAAAATCAGCACTGAGTTTCCGCATGACTTCTGCATGACTCAGCCCATCTTGCTCCCTTTTAACAAGGGCATAGTTTTCTTTCACATGCTTTGCAAAGGGTGTTAGCTGTGTCCTGGCAGGAGTGCCATCCTTCCGAGCAGGCTGACTCAGGACCAGCTGCCCCCCACAGAATGCACACACAAAATGCTTTGTGTCCAGAGATTTCGAATGACGTCCAATCCTGAAATGGAAAAATAAATACTTAGATTTCACACTTAACAGTGGACAATGCTTGTGAGAAAGGGCTACTTAGCTCAGAATTCTAAGCTAGCATGTTAGAACAGGAAACAGACCACATACTGCACACAGTGGTACAATGAACTCTGTGTGATGCATTTCTCTAGCCTAGAACTTTTTCCAGTGCCTTTTCAGCTTGATTCTTTCCTGTCTTTGACTCTCAGCCTGGTATTATGAAGTGCTGCATTTCAAAACACCTCCACAAACAATGCATTGATTACTGAATTCACAAAGCTGCATGATTTCCCAATGACACTGAGGTCATTACTGGTATGGTTTCAGGGGGGCCAGGCTAGTTTTACAGTACCAATCCAGGGTTCCAAAGAGAGGGTCTTTAGGAACCTGAAGGACTGGGGAGGGGCAGAACAGAGGGATCAGTATTTTCTCCCATTTTCTGACATGCTCTATAAAAGCCAGGAGGACCAGAAGCCGTCTTTTCCTGCTCTCTTCTTCCTTGCTGCTTTGCTGCAGAGGTCTTAGAGAGAGGTTCCTGTTTTGTCATCCACTTGCCACTTTGCTCTGCAGGATCCAAATTCATTGGGTGCTGGAAAGAGCTGGACCCCCCTCCTAGGTCAGGTGTGCTGCAAGGGACTCTGAGACCCTTTTCTCTGAGATTACCAAGAAAAGGTTTCCATATATTTGTTCCTCATCCATTCCCTGTTCCAGTTTTAATTTCCAGCCTTTAAGTCTGTCCTCCATATTTCCCTTTATGTCCCTTTTGAGGCTGGAGGGGGACAACAGAAAGCAATGCAGTTCTCCATTGGTTTTTTGTTTTGTTTTTTTTTTGTTCACCCTGACTACTAAACAGAGAAAATTACATGCAGAAGCTTGTGGTCAGCTACAGTCTTCCAGAAAATAAAACATTTTCCATACCCATGAAAGGTAAGAAACCTGTGAGATTACTATAGCAACCGTTTCTTCTGCTTGATCTCAGCAACATCTAGAGCTCTCACTTCACAAATGCAGAAAACCAGACAGATCTGATGACCAGTGTTGCACTCTGTTAGTAGCTCTGTGTCCTAGCTTCAGTCCTTCTCATGACAGTGCTGTTCATATCTGTGTAGCTACTACAGAGACCTAGTCTTCCTTTAAATATTAAGTGACAACTCAGAGTATCCCAATTGCTTCACAATTTAAGATTTCTAGACACACGAGACTGCTAAGACCAAGTTAATAGTCATACACAAAATCAAAACATTACTCACGTAGCTTTGCACTGAACACACTCATAGGTGAATTTGTAATTAATCTCATAGCTGTGGCATCGTGTTACTACTGGCAGTTCTGGATGAATCACTGATGATTTTTTGGCATAGAATCTCCAGAATTGTCCATGCCCATCACGAACACCATTGATCAACCAGGTGGCTGCATGGCAAACCTCATGAACCAGAGTGTCTCGAAGACGAACTTCAGGTAAGGCAAACAAAAGACATTAAGATGAGTAAAGTATGAAGAAATACAGACTTTCATCCCTGGTCATTGCTTCAGACCTTTGACACTTGTTCTTTATTAAGGTTCAGAAGTTATTTTAGAGGTTGCCATTACCAATAATTTGAGAAGATAAAATTCTCATGCTTCCTGATGCCGAGTCTAAACCTTCCCTGACACAGCTTTGAACCATTACATCTTATCATTGGGTATCAGAAAGAGGAGATTTGCATCTCCTTCTCCACTCCCCCTTCTAGATACCTGTAGAGAACACTGAGATATCCCCTAAGCCTCTAGTTCTGCAAACTAGACAAGCCCTAAGTCCTCAGGTGCTCCGCACAGGACATGCCTTCCAGCCCTTTCACCAGCTTTGTTGCCCTTCTCTGCACTTAACATCCTTCTTAGATTGTGGGGCCCACAACTGCATGCACCACTCAAGGTAAAGCTGCACAAAGGCCAAATACAGCAAAATAATAATCACTTTTCACCAGCTGGTTATACTGTGCTTCATGCACCCTAGGATGCAGTTTGCCCTCTTGGGTGCCAGAGCACAAAGCTGATCTGTATTGAGCCTTCTGCAGACCAGAACCTCCAGATCCCTTTCTTTAAGACTGACCTCCAGCCATTCTTTGTCAGTTTATACTTGTGCTTGGCATTACTCCATCCCAGGGGCAGAATCCAGCATTTGGACTTGTTGGATTTCATCCCATTTATCACTGTCCAATGCTCCAAACTGTCTAGATTCCTCTGCAAGACATCTTGCCCCCAAAAGAGAATCAACAGCACCTCCCAATTTGGTATCAAACTTGCTAAAGGTGCATTCAACTCCTGCATCCAGATCTCTAACAAATTGATGACAACTACTACCACTAGTGTATTAATTTATTCAAGGTAATGTGAAATTTCAAACCAGGGTACAGTTTCCAAGGCCTCAGATTCATGTTCTTTTTTCTAGAGCTTGCTTTGTCAATGAAGAATCAGTGTTATCTTCTACCTACCTGCAGAGTCACAGACTTTCTCAGAAAGCTCTATGCGAGCATAACGGTTTGCTTCAGGACCTTTTGTCTGCCCAGTTACACAATACCCTGCTGTTTTTCTCATCTTCTTATTCCAGATTATCACCATTTTCTCTGGTAACTGAAAAACAAAACTGTACATGTAATCTGCCCTCTCCTACCTCCCCTTGTCTTCTTCTGGTCCTCTGGCTTCCCCTTACATATTTTCTACAAAGCCAGTACAGGATATCACTTAGCACCATTAACACAGCTGTCACTTAAGATTCAAACCCTCCCTCCATGGATTTTTATTCTCATGATCATTTTGTTCTGTAACCAACACTGGGAGTTTCAAAACTAAGACAAGAAGTCCCTTAGTTCTTGTAGTCTGCCTCCAACAGTGACTAACACGTGCAGATTAATACAAAGACAGGTCAGGCATTAAAGAGAATTTCCTCAAAGAAAAGCATTCTTCCCAAGGGCTTACTTGCAAAATACCTCACAGAGACACAGGTGGTTGCTTTGCAATGAATAGTCCTTAAAGTTGTTTGAGGAAGACTGTGTATGTGGAGATATTTAAGAATACATATGGTGGTTAGCATACACAGTCTATGATGAGCAGTTTCTACAGCTTCATAGTTTACAGGTCAAGTACCATCTGCTTTGATTGTTCTGAACCCATAACTTGCCATTTTAATTTGATGCACCTTCACACTGCAAAAAGGTGAAAAATTACCCTTTGCTCTTTTTCTGTGCTGCTCCTGATTTTACAAGCCCTCATCATATCTATCTTGCTTAGCTCTGTTCTTTTACTAACAGTTTTCTGTCACCTAATTTAGTTAATAAGCTTAAGTAAATGGTACAACAGTAGTAATCAGTGCCAGCACAGCTACAGGGCTGAAGCACTGGAGAGCAAGATAATCTGCTTTCAGCAACAGTAAGCCCATTTTGCTCAGCTTTATGCAACATCATCACCTCATCCTGTCCTTGGTCAGCCAAATACTTTCTCAGCTGCACTGAAACATCTTCCTTTCTGAAGGAAATTGTTGGAACTACTGAGGGCAACACATCTTTTCAAGGACATTTCTCACTAGAGCAGGATCTCCAGTATCTCAGACAATGTAAAGGTCAAGACAGGGGTTCTCTGAAAATGATCCTTCCATTTGAAACAGAGCTTACAGCTTTAGTTTCAGCCAAAACAGTTATTCAAAGGATAAGCAGTTTTTTTATCTGTTCCAGAAGGGCAGAGGTGAACATGCAATATGAATGAACCACAACTAAGCATATGACAAGAGGCCCTAAGAGTCAAGGATAAGGCTTTTATCTATCATCTCCTGGCCCTCTGCTTGCCTTTTGTCAGGTGCAGGCAAGAAAGTTGCACTACAACAAGCTTACACAGCCTATTACACAGTTCAGTGCTGTAGTAATGCTGCAGAGTTCACTAGTACATATAACTTCAGTAAAAGTTGAAAGAGCAAGTGGTAGGCAACCTTGAGCTTCCTTCAGCAACAGAGAAAGTACATGAAGATAAATACCAGTCAACTTTCAAAGACTAATCTGATCTAAGGCCCCTCATGTAGCAGTTCCTCATCAAGGTCTCTTGCAACAACATCATCCAGACTACTCCAGGATGGTACATTGCAGCTGGGAAAGCCAGCCAGGCTGAAAACAGCTGCACCACAGTGATTATCCCTTTCAAGGAAATTGCTTGAGCTAATTACAACATAAGCCATGTTTATAAAGCTTAACTTTTACTAACTGAAAAGGATAATAAGCAATCTCATTAAAAAGTGAGAAGCATCATATTAGAATTTTAGTTGTTTTGAAGCCAACCTTCTGCTCAAAGATGGTACTATTATAGAGACAGTAGAGCTTCTGTGCCAGCTCTTCTTTATTTTTCTTGAAATACTTCACATAGTGGAAATCTGGATTTGAGAGATCTTGCAAGAAACAATCAGGCACTGAGCACACCCTGGGCCTGCAAGAAAAGCCATGAAGCAGTTTACTGAAGTACAGATATCACATTGCAAAACAATGGATGTTTTATAGCTAATATCTCAGGGATGCTGCCTCTGGCATAAACATCTCCTGGCTCTTTTCAACAGCTTGCCTTCACAGCACCAGTAGGACAAACACATATACTGACTGTCTTCTTCCCACTTGAGCAGGAAGGTGCTGCAGTAGTTCTGCAGTTATTGCATTAATTCACAAAACTAGATTATGAAGACTCCCAAGCACAAAAACGAGGGTGGCTCCTATTTGTGACACAGTGAATCACAATTATACCAAAACTTGATAAATATCTGAACAGCCCTAACATCATCACCCACAATACAGGTATAAAACCAGCCAAAGGTGTTCTAGGAATCCTCAGGAATCCATTCAGTGCAAGCAAATTCTCCACTATGACAACTAACTCAAACACTACAGCATTCTGACGAAGCATCAGCTTTGAAGAATTTGTTTAAAGGTTTTTCAACTGATATACAGAAATATAGAAAGGACTAAAAGGCAGAATAGAGGTCACTATAAGAATTGAAAAAAGACATTCTCCTGAAAAGGCTAAATTGCTTTCATGTATAGAAAAAGAAATATGAACTTTGCAAGCTGAAGGATACTGCTCAAAAATAAAAGGCAAGCTTGTTAAAAGGCATGAATTACCAATAGAATCAGTTTTGACATATTTTCAGAGGCAGACAGCTTGAAAGATAGAATATGTCAGGCAAGCACACGTTAGAAGTTAGTGCTAGAGACAAGGAACAGAGCTAACACAAAGAAGGCCTGAAATTCATCAGATTTGTCAACAATTCCTCTAAGCAGAGATTAGCTTATTATTGAGACTGAAATTTTTGATTTCCTGCTACTTAACCATTAGCAGCTGCTGAAATGGTCTAAGCCTCTACGTATCATAAAAACGTCATCATACGCAAAACACTCTGCATCTCTTGGTCTACCTATAATGATCCCAGAACACAAAAAAGGAGATGAAACTTACCTTTTCTCTTTATTTGCTGATTGTGAACAACTGACCAATTCATTCCTAGGGATTCTTACAGGAGTGATCATCCTGGAAGGTGTTTCTTGAAGGCAAATGAAGTCTGGCCTTGGTGTCTTAACTCCCTCTCCTTGCAAGGGCTGAGCATCTTCACAGGATGGCTTGATGTTTCCTAGTTCAACAGAAAGTCACAAGACTACACATTATTAGAGAACCACAGGCATCAGCAACCAAGTAATGGACATCAGTGAAAAAAGTCAAATACTCCACCTCAGCATACATGCTCTTACTCTGCAACACTTGCTTTTACAACTGATGGAAAGGTAACTTGCTGTTATATACTACAAGAACTGCCACTCAATGAAGGAGTGACAGTTTCAAAACTTTCAAACATTATACCATGAGATTGGTAGAATCACTTTTCAGAATGCTCAGAGCAGTAACTTCTGATTGCATCAAACTCAACTGCAAGATGCTGACTTGCATTTCCTGAACAAATCCTACAGAAGAGAAGCAGGCAGTGAGCAGGCAATAGGGAGCTTGCAGATAAGCTGAGAACAATTGCTTACCTGTTGTGCTTGGCTGGTGGTCAGTTCTACTTGTGCTAAAAACTGGTTGTTTTCGGGGCACACTTTGTTTCCTTATCCTTTCTATTAATGATTCAAATTCATCATCTGAGCTATCTGACTCTACATCTGTACTCTGTCGTACTGCCACAGTTGGTGCTTTATTTTCAGTACTGTTTTCACAGCTTCTTTCTTTCCTTCTAACAAGCAAGTCTGGACTGCCTCTAGAAATTGACTCTTTCAGATTTTGAGGAGGTGAGAGTTTTATGTGCCCCTGACTCTCTTTCAAGTCTTTTACTCCCCATGTTTCATGCCATGAGCTTTCCACAAAGACAGAATCTTCAGCGTCACTTGAAGCCTCTGGATACTGCAATTCTTGACAGCAAGTGTTTTTCTTTGCAGAAGTCATTACCTTCCTGGGGGTCTGGAGATCCTTCTGTGCTGCAATTCAGAAGAAACAACCAAAAGTTTGGGTAGTTTCATCTAGGAAACCTATGTTTGTCTTCACACACACAGAAAAAACCTCTTGAAAGATACTAAACCAGACAGAAAATCCTCTCCTGTTACGCTAAAGGAAGAGATAAAGTGATCCTATATTTAACAAGATCTCCCATAAACATAAGCTCAGCAATGAATGCTGTCTTTCCATCCATTAAAATTCCTGTTTCATGTCTGCTGTTGGACTTGCCATTCTTTGTTGTGCTCTTTCTCACTTTGAAGTCCAAGAAGAAATCATCCAAGTCATCAATTAAGTCTTTCACACTGTAAAAGGAGAAAATAATGTGAAAAAAGTAGGCATAAGCAGGGGAATAGAAGAGCAAGTTTGTCTTGATGAAGAAACAAACCAAAAAAAGGCACCCCATGTAACATCATCAGTTGCTCACAGCAAATGTTACCAACTACATTCATCAGTAGGAATGGCAATAAAGCATGTACACTCCCAAACATCCCATTTAACATGTGTCCTGAACGTACAGATTGAACATGTAACAGTTCTTCAGTCTGCACTCGGTGCTATACCTGTATCTGCTTAGGATTTTGTAGCTTTTCATCATTTATCTGTATTCTAAATAGTAGATGTGATACAAAAAACTTATACATTACCACTGAAAAGTCATCAGCTACAGCACCCACCTGGCATCCTCTTTTCTAGAAACAGATTTGGGAGTTTTCATTCTAGATGAAACTGAAATAAAAGATTAATTAGGAACAGGGTTCTGTTTCTTTTGTTATGTATTTTTTTATAAGCTTGCAACTAGTAAAAATTCAGCTTTAAGTCAGTTCCTCAAAGCTGACAGCAGCTGCCAAGCATTTCCTTCACTATTCAATCCTTGCCCAGGACAAAGCCAGATAAGAAGTGTTAATGTGTATCTGACAATATCCAGTACAGCCTCCTCATATGTGTAGAACACTGGGAGTGAAATTGAATGGGTTTATCACTATTTTCTCCAAGCATTTCAGTGACTGCAGGTAGTAGTCTTCCTACTGCAAAGAGGTTTCCAAATGCTTATTCATTGTATTTATTGAATGGGGCCTTAAGCAACCTGATCTATGGCAGATGGCCCTGCCATGCAGGGGGGTTGGAACTAGATGATCTCTTAAGGTCACCATTCTACAATTATTCCACCAAGATACTACAAAAAACATTCAATCAAGATGGTAATAACATCCCATTGTAGAACAGCTGTTCAATACTACTACTCAGTAAAAAAAAAAAAAGGAATATTGGAAAAAGGAATATTGTGGTGACTGCTAAGTACAAAACCACAGTTGAGGCAGTGGTACCACATGCCCGGAGCAGTCACCCTTGAGAGATTATCAGAAATGCCATTAAAATTTCATACACCACCATTATGAGATTTAGGAAAGCTGAAGGGGAACAAATATTCTTCATGCATAAATCAGGATGAGAAGAGTGGAAACAACTGTCTGTCCTTCAGAACATAATGGGCCAAAGTGGCAGTTGAGAAGTATGTGCTCTCATAATTTCAAACTGCATGTATGACTTGAATGGGATTAGAAGCACTTGCACTCTGCCCAAAACCACGTAGGTTTTCTTGATATAGCTTTTATGGCCAATTCTGGTAGCACATCTGTGTTTGGAACAGTGACTGCTTAGAGTAAATGTGTATTCAAAGATGGTCCATAGACCAAGAAGGAAGCGAGAGACTGACAGCAAGCAGACAAAACTGAGGCAACAACAACAAAGGTTAAAAGCACCCAGGATTGAGACATAAGATTGAGGAATGCTCACTGCAGCAGATTGCTACCAACACAGCATTGCAATGAGAAAAATGTACTTTGCTGCAGTGGCAATGGAACAAAATCATGCATAAGAACTATTTCACTAGAACTAGACAGAAACATGTCCTTCTGGTATGCCTTCAGAAAACAACTGTTGTACTATTACTTACACGTTTCAAATTCATCATCACTACTGGAAGAGAAGTACAGGGCACAGCTGCAAGAAATGAAATGCAGAACAGTATCAAGAACATGAGGTCAGCAATTAGATCTGCATCTCTAATGGTCTGAAATAGCTGTGAACACTAAATAGCATATAGCTATTTTAAAATGCAGCATAGATGCATGACACTACAATTCTCCTAATGTGGAAGCAAGCCATAATACTCTTCCTAAATTATTTAATTAATTTCTGCCAAATGCCAAACTTTAATAAGTTAAAAACATGAAGATTGGGTAACTTTAATGTAGTTAAAAAACACTAACAATCAAGTACTGTAATTCTGAAATATGCTAACACCTAGCAATTATCGCAGAACGATTTAGGGTGTAATCTAAAATTATATTTCAATACGATCAATGAAGATAATAAAAGACACGAGGATGCATGGGATGGGGCTGCTGCCCCACCCAGCACCACCTCACCTGATGCCCCTTCGGCCGCGGCTCCCCGAGGCTGTTCCCGAGCTGCGTCCACCTGAAAACAAACCTCGGTTTGCACCGACACCGACCAAGCCCGAGATCCCGCCGAAGGGACATCCCCTGCCCCAATCCCCGACCACCCTGAGCACTGACCGCGTGTGAGGGTGGCCGGGACGCAGCAATCCCCGCGGCCATCACCGCCCCGGGGACTCTGCGGGAGACTCTGTTGCGGGGGGGTGCCGCTCCCTGCCCCCTCGGACTGCAAGCAAAACAAAGAGTGTGAGCGGCGCGCCGGGTCCAAGGACGAGAGGGGTCAATGTGTGAGGTAGAGAGGGCCGGCAGCCCCCAACGCACCGCTGCCCGCTCCATCCCGCATCAAACCGCCCGCGCTTTCCCGCAACGCTTCCGGGGCACCAGGGCAGGAACCCCGCATGCGCCACTGCGCCTGCGCAGAAGGGAAAGGAGGGCGCGGAACGGAACCGGCCCGCGGGTTCGCCGCTTCCAGAGCCGTGGACTCGGCACCGGCTCGTCACTGCCCCTCGGATTCAGCCATCGGAAAAAACAGATATAAGTTGTAAATATGCTGCTCACGCCACCTCGCGACCCCAGACAGCTGCTTCAGACACGGGGTGTGAACAGACCTACAGCCGAGGATTTGCCCCGGAGCCCACAGACAGCAGTGGCGCCCCGCAAAGGGAACGCATCACACAGGGTACAGCAAGCAGGGTGCGTGGCAGGAACTGGAGCCTCAAGCTAAACCAGGAGATGAACTCCTGCTACAGGTCAGCACCATTAACAAGGCTGACACTTGGACTTGCAGTCCTTTACCCAGCACAGAGTTTTAGGAGTTGGGGAGTACTGCTGTTGCCTATTCAATACTCATTTACAGAGAGGCTTGGGACTTCCAAGTTTCTACAGAGTGACCTGAGATGACAGCACTGTGAAGGTCAGAAGAAACAAGCTTCTGTGAGGCTCCAAATCCTTCTGAATTAACAATACACTCACAAGAGAGCTTTCACTTTTGGATGGATTTAGTCTAACCTAGTAGAACCAAACCTCTGTGTATGAGATCTACATCAACCTGGGATTATTTCTGCTGAAATAAACAGCATTATTTAAAATAAAAATTCAGAAAGGAAGATGAAAGCCAACAGGTCAGAGGACTTCTGACAGCAGCAGGGCAGCAGCAAATGTGAAATGTTGGTCAAACCAATCAAACTGGCAAACCAAAGCTTTATTTTTTTTTTTTTAAGTCTTTGCTACAGCACCTAGGACTGCACTTCTATACATAATTAACAATCATTCCTGAAAGATCTGTAATTTGGCACCAGTTTTTGTTTATCTGTAGGGAGAATTAATTTCAAATAAAATTTGGGTTTTCAACAGAATATGAGCTGCCATCATGAAGCCAATAAAGTGAGTTACTGGAGAAGCTTCAAAACAAACAAACAAACAAACAAACAAACAAACAAACAAACCCAAAACCAGAGTCCTTACCTAAACCAACAGTTTACAGAGAGCTCCAAAACAGGTCAAACATTAAAAGGCTGATATAGGCTCAAGTGGTTTATAAAACCTATAAAAAAAGACTACACCAGCAAATACGCCCTTTCAGTCCACAGTTTAGAAATTAATGCAGGGAGCAACACTCACTAGCTGGAAATCTTGTCAATGGAGAACCACACATATATCAAGAGGAGTACCCAAAATAAATGTTAAAATGTTCCAAGTTCCAATCCACATAAAAGGAGATTCATAAGATGATTATATCAACCCATGAAATTATAATTGGTTGGGCAGTTTAAGCTTCCCCTAGCAACCACTATGCCGTTCATACACACAGGCTCACATGTACATGGCTCAATCCCATTCCAATTACTCATGGAATAAAAGGATTCCAGGCTCTACTGAGTCTTTCCCTATCATGCAAGAAGTAAGTCTGGCTGTGCTTTAATCAACATCATGTATTACTTCAGCCACAGAGTACCAGGCAGATCAAGTAGAAATGCACAGTTTTTAGCTCATCATTTCTGCAGAAATGTTTGAGAGGCTCAGTTTCTGGGGAGTTTTGGGTGGGCACACACAGTCTCTCTTCACGCAGAGTCACTGGCCTCTACTGGCTTAATCATATGGTCTGGTTTGTTGCCAGCAGCATAGTGATCCCACATCTGAAGATAAAGCCGCTCCAGGTCCATTGTGTACTGCTTTGTGTTGAACAAAGAACTGGATATTCTCTGCTTCCAGACCTTGCCACGTATTTTTTTCAGGCTACAAAAAGAGTTAAAGCAGTCACAAGAGGTTCCAAACACTTCATAATAACCATTTACTTTTAAAATCTATTTTCAGCTAACCCAGAACTGGCACTACAACCATTTAAAAAAAAATATCTGCCCCCCCCACCACTTCCATCAAATTCTTACTCCTATTTCATCCCCTCATTATTTCTGGTACAGACCAGCATGGCCACTTTAACTCAAATGAGCCATGACACTAACATATTGACCTGCTGCATTATCTTTACTGCAGTGTCATTATACAGTGCAATTTTACCTTTGCAGTAAGTGTCAAAGTGCTAACATTAAATTTAAAAACAAGAAAAGTGAACTATTTTGCAACAGCCTGCACATGAGCACTCCTTCAAACAGGTAGCACTGTTACTTGTTTGGGAGTGCTGTTAAATTTACTGTAAAAGCAGAAGCTGAGATAACTGCAAGACAAGAAGCTTCTAGATGAGGACTGCCAAGCTACTTTAAATAACTGCAAGGTTAAAACTACTGATAATTCTCAGCTCTGTGCCCAAATACAGCACTTTACATTTTTGGTATTGCCACATTATATAGTACAAGTTTGCTTACTATTCCAGATCAGTTCCCAGTTTCACAGCAATATCCTCATATTCCTGTCTACTTTTTGCAATGAGCTCAAGACAACCCAGGCAAGTAAGCTGGGAGGCAGCAACTCGTGATGCAAGAGTCTCGCCTGTAACAAACAAACAAAACCAAAAACCACCAAAGCGATTGGTAACAGGAGAAAGCTTATAAAGTAATATACTGCAGAGCATCAGTTACTTTCCTTGTACCTCTAGAAGAGGCAAAGTCATTGAGCTTGCTAGCTTCTATTAAAAATTAATAAAATTCAAACCTATGTGCTCTTTGTAGGTTCCTCACTGTAATACCTGGCATTGTGACCATTGGAGTCCCAGCCCAGAGTACATCCATTCCAGTTGTGTGCCCATTGCAAAGCGGAGTGTCCAGACAGACATCAGCCAATTGCCCTCTCCTCACATGTTCTTCTTTGGGGGCAACAGGAGAAAAGATGATTCGGTTTTGGGAAAGACCCAAGTTTTGTGCATATTGCTGAATATTGGGTTCTCCTACAGCTGGGAAGCGTAGCAGCCACAGCACACTGTTCGGAACTCTTTTTAGGATCTAAACAAAAATAAAGAAGCAAATAGAGAAAGTTTGGCAAACTTTTTTTTAGTAAGAAATTACCACATACCAAGAGTAAGCAAAAGGCACAGTCACTGAATACTTCAACCTTCTGAAGTAAAGAGCAGGAAAAAAATGTATCACCATTTTGAGTGGAATAACTAGGACTGCATTTCTAATACCACTAAGACAACCACTGACCAATAGTTCACAAAGCAGCACATCCCAAAATTTATGATCCCATTTATGCTATTTAATATAAAAAAATTACTCCTAAACTAACTCTCAGCAAGGTACTATAAACTGCCCTCCATGCAGACACTCAGTGCTCAGAGCTATTAATCCACATACCACCAAGGCCAGTTACCACTTAACTGTGCAGACTAGGGAGGATCAAACTTATTTCACCATGGAGAACCAGCACACCTAAGCTGTCCAAGATGTTTTTTCTCACTGGCATCTGACATTAGACATCCATGTATAAAATTATATATATTATATATATATGTGTGTATATATATATTAAAATTCTATATTCTGAGCACTGTAAGGATTCAAATGAGTCAGTGTCAATGTTTTCCACAGAACAGTTAGTCTTAAGTTGCATGACTTTTCTGCTAACTTCAAAAAAACATGTTCCAGAAGTCTGACCTTAGATTTTGTATTAGATACAGATACTCACATTAGCCCACATCTGTAAAGTGGAAGGATCAATCTTATACAGCTGATTAAAGTTACAGTACACAACAGCATCTTCTGGTAAGCCATACTGAGAACGTGTAGTAACAATTATAGTTCGTGGAACTTCTTCACCAGTTGCTGCTTTGTTGTTAATCTAATGAAAAACAAAACCAACAGCTATTGGAACACTGACAGTGCAGTCAACAAACCTATGCCCTATTTCCCTGAGAGACACTGCAAGATTTGCTGGCATCCAAATTATAAGCATATCTTTGGTGTTCTGATATAAAACCAGAAGTGTCTACTTTAAACTGGTATGCAGATAACAATGTTGCAGCTACCAAGGCACAAAACACTGCATGTTTTTCTGCCCTTGCTCTACTCCTTAGAAGACCCTTGAGGAAATCTTGCCTTCAATTTCTGAACAACCAAATGCCTTCTTCATGCAACAAGATTAAACTCCTTTGGACTTCAGGAACTTCATGATATAATTTTGCTCTCTTTGGAGGGAAAGATCTGTACATCTGTAGCTTTTAACACATATGCACCTTTCCTTCATTACAGGAACAAAAATTAGCATGGTAGAAGATGGACACTTGGGTTGGAGTTTGCTCGTTACATTAGAACAGAGAGATTTAACATAAAAGCCAAGAGAAGAGCATCTTGAACCCCTCACCTGAGTAGTTGCTAATCCATTACTGATGTTGAATCCATTGATAGTTATCTGAATTTGCCCACGGTTAATCATCTCAATGACAGCTTCTGCAATTGTGTTCATAGGAATGACTGGCATACTGAGGGCAGCATTACCATCTGCATTGTCACAACCATCAGGACACTTCATCTAAAGATAAATCATATAAACATCAGAGAAAGTACCACTTTCAGACCCCAAGAATGAACACTCTGAGGGGTAGCTCTCACCTTAACAATCTTGACATCAGGGAGACTGTCAAGGAAAGCCTTCAAGTCAATGCCATTCAAAACAATTCTGTTATCATAAATGTGACCATTGGACTTGAAATCAATGACTGCTTTTTTCTGTTAAAAAGAAGTTTTAAAGTTGTTACAAGATCACTTAACAAGTATATCTATATGCCATTTTATAAAGCCAGTGATGAAAAAACCCTAACTTTTCCTGTCCCATTTCCTACATACCTTTAAATGGGGGAACATGTTGGCATGATCTCCAATAAAGAAAGTGTTTGGCATGTATGCTAATTTCTCTGAATACTGCTCAGCCACCTCAACTGGGGAAGTTTCTTTGTCTGTGATGATATAGTCCATGAACAATGCCCCACTGGTTCCAGGATACCCTAGCCACATGGCCTAAAGAAAAAAACAAGCAAGGCTTCAGTCCCAGGTGCATTGCAAAAATAAAGGAAGTTAAAAAAAAAAGTATAAATCAACACATTTAATTTTCCACCAAATTCAAGTTCTTTCTCGTACTTCAACTGAATAGCAACCCCAAACTTCCATTACTGAGACAGCGAAGAGTTCAAGGACGTTCTAAAATTGATCCTGCACTAATGCAACCAAGCCAGCAGTACACACAAACCTCACATAATTAAAGCTCTCTTCTGGGACACAGCCAACTGCCCATAAAGCACATTTTAAAAAAAAAAACAAAACCAAAAAACTAAACAAACTACTTGGCTTCAACAGAATGATCCTCATATATGCTAAGCCCTAAGAAGTCTCTCACTTGCTCAGCCTTCAGTATTCTTTCCAGTCTGGCAGAAGAAAAGAAAACCATTCCTACTCAGAAGCTATTTTCTGGATATACAGAGCCCACTAACTTAGTTACCTGAATAGGTGCTGGTCTCAGGGCAAATAATTCATTTCGGGCTCCTTTAGTGTAGCCATTCATATTAATAAGAATGTGTATCCCGTCCTGATGGATGCGGTCTGCTGCTTTTCCATTACATGGTATCTGAAGAATAAATACATAAAATGTGTTTTTTAGTCTATCAGTAATAAATGTGGTTAGTCACAAGTGTATCAATGGATGTCAATTGCATGATTTAGTTAGGTGAGACTTGTAATCTCTTTACGTCTGGTTTTACAAAGGTGCAAGTCCTCAACTCACCAAAAATAAATAAATAAGCAAATAAATAAAATAATAAAAAGCTAAAGCCAAGAAAAACCTAATTTTGCCAGACACATGTAAGCAGTTGCAGACAAAGTGTAAATGTAGTACCTGAGGGTTGCTTCTGCACATTAAAGAGTGATACCTAGTGCTGCCAAGATCAGCACTTCATACAGAAGAACATCACAAATGGACCACAAAAGAAACCTCAAGCAAATGAAAATGTTTCAGTTCAAAATTACAGGCTTACCTCTTTAAGTTTGCTAGAAGGTCAACATACAAAAATAACCTCACCTGAGATAAGTCAATGAAATGATTTGCTTCAGCCATCACTTTTACACGGAAGTTTGTACCATCATCAGGACTCAGGGCGTAACAGAACACCTAAAATATGAGGCACCAAAATTGAGTACATCTAATAACTTGTCAACAAAATAGCATTTCTATAAAACACATGGTATTGCAATTATAAATTATTAGCAAAATTATATGTAGTTTTATACAGATTATTTTATGTGTGTAGCATTTGTCACTTGACAAAGTGAAAAAAACCAAGTAATAAAAGGGCATTGTGCATTTGCTCCAGTTTTAGCTTCTTCTGGTGCTGGAGAACAGCACTGCCACCTTGCATAGATACATGCACAACGTTTCATCAGTGCAAGGTAATTTCAATGCTTATGCAAACCCATTTGTTATATCGTCAAAGAACCCCTTTTACAAGTCCCCTCTGAATTTCCAATTACTGAGAATTATAATTATAACAGGTTGAATAGACAAGTTAAGCTTTAGGGAAGCTTTTTAACATATTCTTTGAGGAGTGACTCCAAGAAACTGCAAGTGAGGTTGTCAAATAGACAAACTCAAGGTTTACAGGTTATGTAAACAGGCATCTTTAGCTGACCTAGCACATACAAAACAGAACAAATATGCAGATAATTTACTATCTTGCAGGACAAAAGCATTACTCTGTAGAGCTTCATAAATATAGAATCAGGTTGCCTTTTGTCTTGATCTGATTCAAGGTTAAAAGGTATTCTCCCCACAATGGACCACCAATTTGTTTCATGAAAAACCTGCTTCACAGTCACACACAACTCAAGCATGCAACTCTGCAACAAGGATTTCAGACTACAAAGCCTCCATGAACAGGAAAAAGCAAGGTTAAGAGGAAAGAATATAAACCAAAACAAACTGAACAAAAACTGGATTAGTGTAAATCACTTTTTCAAGAAGGACAGACTTACAAGCCTTTAAAAAGACAAGCAAATTCTCATGTCTTAGAAAGCAGTAGCTCAAAACCAAGGTAATCTGAACAGCCATGGGGGAAACTACGTAACTGGGAATCAGTTCTGTTTACCAACTCAATCCCTTAACATAACACTCAAATAAATACAGATGTAACTGTATTTAGCTTTGCTAATATATTATCTCTTTCTGGAGTATATGTAGTGGTGTGTTATTTCTTTTTTTTAGATGCAGGAGCCAGACTTATCTTGTGTTTGTGATTCCAGTATCAAGAGAAAAATAATAATGTAAAAAACCAAAAAAAAAAACCCAAAAAAAAAACCCAGCAGCAGAGAGAACAAAAACCAGATACGTATCTGTAAATTAGGAGAAACCAGACAGTAACAGCTTGATGTTGAAGCACATCTACTCAAAGAACAGCAGCTGAAGCATAAAGAAAAACAAAAACAAAACAAACTTACCTTTGCTCATAAATTCTACCTACAGTAATAATAATTAAAAAAAAAAACAACACACCAGGTATCTGATTTACCTACTTTCTAAAAAACACTTCATATTCGAAAAGGATGACACTCAGGCTAAAATGCTCTTCAACCAAAAAAAAAAAAAAAGCCAAACAAACAGAAAAAAAAACCTAGAAAAAAAGAAACAAAACAAATTTGCCCTTCCCTAGTTTACCTGCCTGCACCAAGCAAAAGGAAATGCCACTTGCAGCTGTATTTACAGATCCAAGTATACTATTTGTATTTTTACCTCAAATTTGTCTGGATTATGCATGCCTGGGATTGACTGCATAAGGTGTGAGGTTGGATGGTTTCCAAAATCAGAGCTCACATAGCCAATACGAAGTCTACCTTCACTGGCCTTCAAATCCTTGGGATGCTCATAAGGTGGCTTGTGAAGAACATTAATCTGTCAAGAAAATGTACATAACTGTTAATAAAAACTCAGGAACAAAACCCAAATGCTAAACAGGACAAAGAAAACCCCAGTTTTACTATCAGGAAAGAGCACTTTTACTCACTCTGCTTTACCAAAACAGCCCTCACATATACTTTGCAGAAACAGGTAAGTAAAGCTATGTCCTGTATTTCTCCAGGTCAGTGTCTCAGAAACCTTATAAAGGCTAACAATGTATTAGATTTTCAGTACAAACAGGCAAAACCACAGAACTTCAAACACAATTGACCTGTCTGTAACTTCCTACCTTGTCCAAACACAGATTTCCATGTCTCTCAGCAATAGCCTTCCTGAAACTGTGAGAAAGGGGATACAGCATACTATGATGTGGGTGGACAGAAGGCAGTCTGTTTTTCTCCAGCTGATCAGCTACAATGCTAACCAGCTTCTTCATTCTTTCATCATAGTCTGTCCAGTCACAGACAATCTAGAAAGAAGAAAAAATAAAGTATTATGACAAAAGCTTTTTGATCTGTATCAGATTATTTCTGAAGTTTACAGACTTATGCTTCTTCCAGAATATTTATGACTGTGTAATTTCATTTTCTGACTAAGGTCTCAAGACTACTCTTTAAATTAGTCAATGGCTGAGGTGGATACAGCTTAGCATTTGCTGCAGAGGAACCTTATGAATGACAACCAAAGCCTCCTCTTTCCTCACCTGCAAACAGTGGGCCAAGTTACAGTAAGCATCTGGAAAATCAGGTTTCAGTTTCAGAGCAGTGCGATAAGAAGCAATGGCTTCTGGAATATTCCCCGAATCCTATGAAGACAAAGAAATGAGTCAGCAGGTAAAAAACACACTCTGGTAAGTACTGACAGCGCCACGTTGTATTCTAAGAGTGAATCATTTGTATCTGCTACCTTGTGAATAGAAGCCAGGTTGCTGTGGGCATCAGCGAAAGCTGGGTTTATCTGAATGGCACGGGTGTAGCACTGTAGAGCTCCTTGAACATCCTGCATCTCCTTTAAAGTATTTCCCATATTGGAATAAGCATCTGCAAATGTGGGGCTGATCCTGAGAAAAAAAGATAGTATGTCATGAACAACAAAAGCTCCTGTTCCCATGAGAAACTCATTGCTCAGAATCTTTGCTTTGCAAAGCAACACTCTGTATTAAAATACTCTACTGCAAGTCACTTTGTGTACAATCTGACACACCTTCTTGTTATGAAATGCTGGGACTATTACAGATAGTATTCATTTACCTAATAGCTTCTTTGTAATGCATCAGAGCTTCCTGTAACTTCCCCTGCTGCTGCAGAACACTTGCTAAATTTGAATGTGCAGCAGCAAACTCTGGAAACACCTGGAAGAAAAACAGAATCTGTCTCTAAAATGCACCACGTAGACCATGTTAAAGAAAAAAAATACTTCTACGTTTCCTACTCTTTCTTTTTGTATGACTTGGGTCTCTGAACAGACTCTCCTCCACTTATGAAGAGAAAAAGTAGAAAAACACAACATCTCTGCTGTATTAATTCCACATCTCTCCCTCACTCCATTCCACTGTACCTCAAGAGCCTTCCGATACAGACGAACAGCTTCCTCAATATTTCCCTGCTCCCGTTTGATGTTTGCCAGATTGTTGAGAGAATCTGCATGAGTGGGACAAAGTCGAAGAGCTGTATTGTAGCATTCTTCTGCTTCTACCACCTTCAAAAAAAAGGGACACTGTTAATATGGCAGTATTTAACAGCACTGGTTATGAGAAATCATTATACAGCCACTTTTAAACAGGTTCAAGCTAGTGATTTCCAGAATTATTTTTCCTTGTAACTAGCTGAGTGAATAACATCCCATCTTAACAAAGCTTGTGATACATGGTGTCTAAAATAAACATTCACTGTACTCTTAAAATTTTTTAAAAGGAAAAATAATAGTCCTTACACTGCCTTTCTCCTTCAATGCGTTGGCCAAGTTACAATAGGCATCAGGGAAGTGCGGTTGTAGTTCAATAGCTCTCCTGTAGGTGTCTATCGCCAGGTCTATAAGTCCTTGCTCATAATACACACAGGCAAGGTTGCCATGCACAACTGCGTGATTTGGACTCAAACTCAAGGCTCGTAGATAAGCTGCTACAGCTCTGCAACAGGAAAAAAAGGAGGTAAACAATCATCCACAGAGCAAACTTGATAAATCTGACAGGCCACAGTGCAACAGAATTTATCTGCTTACCTGTCAAATATCCTTGCCTCTTTCAGGACATTTCCCAGATTGATGTAAGCATCCAGAAAATTTGGGTCAAGTGTTACAGCCTGAAAATATTTTTTAAGTAACAGTTTTGAGCATTAACACAAAAACATTCTTTATGAAACCTGCAGGGGGAGGGGGTTTGTTGCTTTTTTTTTTTAATTTGACAAACCACATCTACAAGCATCTGAGACTTTATCAATAAACAATAAGTTACATAAATCACAGAGCACCAGTTACTTATGCATGAAAATGACAGCATACACTACCTTCAAATTTATTCCTTTGCTTACCTATTCAGTTGGAACTACTGCAGAATTAAGAATTAATTAATAATTAATTACTTATTTCATGTAAGGCTGATTGTCCTTAAAACACACGTGTCTACCTACGCTATGCTGCTTTTGTTTTTAAGGGAGAAAACCCTAAAAAACCTGATGCATACACTTTATCCACTGCAAAACAAGACAGCATTTTGAAACTTTAGCAGCCCAGGTAAATAGATGGTTTCACAAAAACAAGAAAAGTGAAAAATATCCCTGTGTGCAAGGAAAAATCAGTAGGCCACTTAAGAAGAAGAAATAATTTTTAATTCCCTTCAAAACTAAAAAAAAATTATCAGAAACCTTAAAAACCTATAAAGCTATGGAAGATGCAGTAATGAAGGACATTACTACTTCAAAGGTCAAACTATCTCTCTCAGGAACCACTATTTCTAAATTAAAATACTTAATAACCAGTTGCTAAGTAGACAAAGATAGAAAAAAACAAACCCATGCATGCAAAATTATTTTTGTGGATCTTAAATCATGAATATCAGAAGAAAACATCCACCACATCTTAAATACAATTTCAGATCCTATTTTTGAAACTTGAGATGAGTACAAACTGAATTATGATGCTAACTGGACACTGAAACAATAGTGGGGGAAAAAGAATCCTAGAGAAAAAGAATTAGTGTTTCACTTAAAATTGTTCTCCTCAGTTATTCACGGGACAATTACACCTGAAACAAAATCATAATGAAAAATGATTTTAAGCAAGAAAAGTTGTTTCTCCCTTTCACACATGAAACATGCAAAACATCATTGCCATCAAATTATATGTTTTTTTAAAAATTATTCTGGAAAAGGACTGTAAAATGACAATGATTTTTTTAATCTTTAAAATGTGTGTGAAATTCCCAGGATCACTCCAAACACATCTCTCTAGTGGCATACAGACAGTCTGAATCTCTGGAAGTAAAACCAAGAAGCAAATAAAAAACCCTCAACAAAACCAAACAGAAGATGTTAACAGGGTCACAAGAAGTTCTCTACTTATCAAAATATTTGTATTATCAACAAGCAAACAACGGCAAATACATTACAACCTAGCAGCAAGGCTGACTAGCTTAGCAGAAGTTACCTTTTCAAAGTGATGAATAGCAAGCCAAATTTCTCCTTGGGCATTGAAAACACAGCCAAGATTACTCCAAGCCACTGCAAAGTTTGGTTGAGTCTCAATTGCTTTTAAGTAACAGGCCTTGGAACAGTTAAAGAGAGATACAAGGGAAGGGGAATATTTGTAAAAAGAAAAAAAAACGAGAAAAACAATTGTTAGTATGCCTTCTCTAACCAGCCAAAAGTGATCCTGCAGTATAGGCTAGCTTGCGCCAAAACTAATGCGCTGCAAACTGCTGTTGATCCTGCGCCAGCGCAAACCAAAACCCAGGTGCAAGCCAACCATTTTTCAGTTATGCTGGTGAAGTTAACATGCCTTTTAGACACCAGGTCACCACAGAAATGATCTTAGAAATGATTGCAAATACTTCAGTGAAAACATCTGCTGCTTCGTAGGTGCAGAGAAAGAAACAAAACAAGACAGCTGAAAAACTACGCTAGGAGATAAAATACTAAACTGAAGTTTTCTAAGCCAGTTAGAAGTTAGTTTAAAAAAAAAAAAAAAAAAAAAAATCAGAAAAAATACTGGAAAAGATTAAGCCATCCTTTGTTTTTAATTGTTCTTGTTAAGTGAAATGACATACCCAGTCCACATCTTGTTTCCTAGTTTCTTCAGTTACGCTTAATAACCTGCAGCTTCAAAACCTCAAATGACAGGATTGCACGAAGGTTTAGGTCCCTGTAATGCAAGCGCAAGAAATCGCTGCGCATCCTATCAGCACGGCGCCACGCTAACGCTGCCAACTGCTTTGCTATATTGACTGCCCCTAGGTCCAGTGAACGGCCAACCAGAACCATTAATCTACCAGACAGGCCCACAGATAAATTCAAATATGAAATTCATGTCTGCAGTCTAAATGCATTACAACCCAATTTTTTTTCCAAAAGGCTACAGCCTGGAACTCGGGCAGTCGCTCAATCAGAGATTAATTATCCAGTCAACCGTTCACGAGGGCTTAATCGCACACATCGCGCGTTACCGCTGCGCAGCCTTTGCGCTACTGCAGGATCACAGCGCATCATCAGAAGAGCAGAACGCTGCAATCCAAACAAAGAAGAAAAAAGGAAAAAAAATGAACAACCAGAAGAGTTAGAAGCTTTTACTATTAACTATCTCCAATTACTTCTTTAAAAAAAAATTAATTTACTTTTACTTTATTTCTTTGAAAGAATCTGTGGCTACTAGTATAAAATATTCTTATATTACTTGCTTGTAATTATATATTTTAAGCTGTTTCTGAAGCCACAAGACAGAAGATTCAGGCATGGAGGCAAATGGTTTTGCTGTGGCAGTTACAAACCCGTTACCATATTTCTCATCATGTGACTTTTCGGTGCGTTCCTTGCTGGAAGAGGAGGAGGAGGTGTGTGTCTGCCCTAGATCCAGGCCTCGAGCTCCCTTCAGCGAGGCACCTTACGCATGGAATAGGAGGTTTCACCCACCTGAAACCTTCTAAATACAATATCAGTGGTGAAAAACCAAAAACAAGAGAGAAAATAAAACAAGATCATTAGTAAGAGTTCAACAAAGCAATTGCATTTTTTGGATATGTCTTAACACATGGGAATGAGGACAATCTGTCTGTAACAAGGGAGACATGCAGAAGGGAGAGGGTTAATCAGGGCCATACAGCAGGGATTTTTTTTTCTTTTTTTCTTTTTTTTTCTCTTTTTTTTTTTTTTTGGAAGAAAGGCTTTGAAATATATACAAAGAAATTTTAGTTCAACTGTAAGGAATCTGCTGGCTTGGTCTTCCAAATGGACTGATAACCAAAGAAACACATTGCAATTTACTCAAGATCTTTGTCCTCATTTATTAACTTCTCACAAAACGGAATAACACTTTCAAACTAGGTGTCTCCAGAGCTCTGAAATGAAGAAGTCAGCAACCTAAGGCAGGCGCAGTGTCTTGGCCTATACCAGTAACACTAAAGCTGCAGTGAAGTGCAATTCATGTTAGCTGTCCGCTTGGTGGGCTGAGAACCAAGTGTCCCAAAAGACTTTCAATTCTAAATGCTGCTACAAAGTATTTTCAACCTGGATCTGACCAAACCAATTAGACTGCCCTAGGATGGTACACACATCCAAGTTAAGAGAAATAAAAAAAAAATAATGAACTTTGAACCTGCACTCCCATTCCCCCCGTAAAGATCAAAACCCTCCCTCCCCAAATGGTGCTACAGCCAAACAGACAGCTACGCTGTTCATACACTCCACTTTTTAGCATGCGCGTGGGGCTTGGAGTGACAGACGTGGAGTCCAGAGTCTTTCCCATTTCTCCACGCTCCTCACCCCTGCAGCGCGGACGCGTAAGGTGGCTTGTAACAAGACAATTTCTTTATGCAATCCAAGTTTTAAAATGCCAAGAATTTTAAACTCATCTTGGTGTTCGAATTCTTAGTTTAGGAAACGCAAGACTGCTAGAAGCCACCTTTCCACTACAGCACGTTTTCTTTCGATCAGTTCATTTCCCAAACAAACCAGCTTTGTCCTTCTGATTTCTTTATTTTGGGGGAGGGAAGAGGGAAGATATTCAGGGGGGTTTGCATACTGCAGCTATTGATTATTTACTAGCCTTTCTTCCACTATCAAGGGAAGGGAAAAGTTAAAAGAATAAAAATCTTAAAAGCCAATATTACAAGGTAACATTTGAGTAAGTTTCTTCTCCACTTACAAGCCACAAAGGACTTTAGAAGAGCAGCCTTTTCAATACCACCTGCATCGTACAGGGACCTTGAGCTACCCACAGGCTCTCTGCTTGTCATCAGCAGGCAAGCCTCAGATATGAAGGTCTGTTACTTAATTCCAGGTAAGAGCATGATGGAGCCCCTGCCAAATACTTCAGAATGTTATCAGATAGTCTAGTTCAGCAGAAAGGCTTGGTAATGTTCCATTTCTTGATTTAAACCAACTTTTAAACACAGGAAGGCCATGTCTTGCCCTGCAACTACTCTGTGGTGTTTCAGTGCCTTCAGTTTTCAGCAGTTTCTCAGATTGTAGATCAACGCAGATGTGAGGACTTGGTGCAAAGTTCAAGTTTACATGTAATCTACCCAACACCTACCTTGGCTTCTTCCAAGCGACCCAGGGCTTTGAGCAGGTTCCCCAGGTCACTACGAACACAGTACAAGTCCTGAAAAATGCAAGTCACACTATCAGCTTCAGGATTTCAGACACCCCAGAGGTCTTCACAGATAATCTGCAAAGTAACACCTCAGTCCTGTAAAGATTATTTTAAATTCATAATAAACAAATCATAAATGTAAATTAGTTTTCTTGTCCTAACATTACAGTCAACAGATCATCTTACTGATTTTAGTACTGGAAAAATGTAACTGTAAAGAAGTAGAAAGCTGTACTTAATAAAAAACTTCAGAAAACCAAAAACAAATGTCTCCCCCACAACCAACTTAAGTTCTTTTGCCATACATAAATATATGAAGCTGCCCCTATTCTTTATTGGTGCTAAGGAGGCACACAGATCTCTGTCCTCAAGATATGTATTACGTAGATCTGTAAGTTCATTGCACACAGCACAGAGGGAAGGGCTATCACCTGTTTGTTCCTTGAAACCTGCTACTTGTGTACCCTGGGACAGTACTAGAGTATGAACTTTGCTTATAAAATAAAGCTTTACTTACAGGGTTGTACTGAAGGGCAGACACATATGCCTGTACTGCTCCTTCCATATCACCTGCTGCTACCAGGGCAGCAGCTAAATTAATATATCCATCAATGAAATCTGGCTTGAGGCGCAGTGCATGTCTGTAATGTTCAATTGCTTCTTGTAGCTGTCCACGCTCCTTGTAGACATTGCCAAGGTTTGAGTAGGCTTCAGCCAACAGTGGATTTTGTTTTATGGCCAAAGTGCTGAAGTGAGCAGATCTGGAGAAAATTAGACAAGTTAGCAAAATGAAAGCCAAAACAAACCCCACCCTTGACTTTCAGTGTTTGGCTTTTTACCTAGTTACTTCATAAAAATTCATGTTTAGGTGAGCAAAACATACAGTCAACAAATCTGGACATAAATAAGCTGTCTTCAGCTTCTCCTAGCACAAAAGATCATCTGCCTATCATCTCTCTATTTTAGATTCTAATTAAGACAGACAACTCTCATTTACAATCAATAGAGTTCAAGTCACCTCACCAAATATGAATGTGACACACTTCAGAAAAAACTACAGAAATCCTGTGAAGTCTCTTCCAGCATTTGTATACTTTACATTAATGCTCCACTTGATAGGTCCTTTTAAGAAGCAGGACACAGCAACACACAGATTCACTACAAGTTAATGCCTGATGCACAGAAAGCAAGATCAGGAATAGGCAAGCAGAAGGAATATAGAGACAACTTTCAGATTACAAAAACCTTAACAAATTACACCATTTTCCAGCAGTCTTGCAACTTGAAAAAAACAAAACCACAAAACCCTGTGCTGCAGGTTGAGTAAATAAACAAACTTTTGTTAACACATGTTAATACCTCCAGGACACACAAGTGTTGCTGACACTCCAAAATTAATGTGTACCATATTAGATTAACATGAGAATAGTGACAAGATGTTTTGTTTCATGTAAAGCTGCCGATTCCAATTTCTATTTCTCTTATCCTAACAAAATGCAGAAAGAATTTCTGAGCAGTTCTTATTGCTGCCCTGAAGTTAGTCAGTATTTTGTTCAGTAATTACAAAAAAGAAATCAGTATTAGAAGAGAACTTTTGTCAACTATGCTCAATACTACTACAGGTGTAAACTATAAAGAAACCTTGACAGAACACTTCAAGTCTCCTACCTGTCCAGTCTGCGACACTGGAAGTGAATGGATGACAGTAATAAAAGCACACCAGTATTATCAGGCTCTTGTCTCCAAAGCTGCATGCAGTGTCTCTCTGCTGCTTCAAAGTCTCCTGCCTGATACTCACGATGAGCCAACTCCGCTAACCCTTGGAAGGAAAGCATATGTTTCGTTGGTTCTGGAGAATTATCAAAACATTTAAGGGGGGAAATAATAAGTTAGAGAACGTGAACAAAGCCCAAATAAAAGTGAAAAAAGTATACACAGCTGAAGGATGAAAATATCTGAAATTACATAAAACACTACACACAGCATATAGCAGTTTGAATTCTCAGATCTTTAAGCCCCAACCAATTACTATGCTATTTCTAACATCATGTGTGCAAGTCCATGACTTTATCAGCTAAAAATAAGAAACATGTAGACTGTAACAACTCTATATATGCAAGTCAATACTTTTCCCTTAAGATGAGATAAAAGATCCTCACAAAAGCCCTGGACTGTAAATCTTATGCTATGTGGTATTAAAAACAAGTTCTAAAAAATTAATAGGGAAATGAAGGACAGCAGATAGACTTCAAACAACTTGAACAAATTAGAATACTGCTATGCCAGTAGTGAAAATCCTTTAAAAAACCCAAACAAAACCAATGAGTATTCTCTTGTATTCTCTGTGATAAAAATTTGTTCACAGAAAAAAAACCCAAACAACCTGGCCTTGAAACAATCACCTGAGAGACAAACACACACACTAATTATTATGCAACCAGCCAAAGAAGGAACCATTAAATAGAGACAACATACAGGAAAGGAGTTGTTTCTGTAATTTAACTGGAAGGGGAGTGACAAAATGGTTTCAGTATTTAAGACATAATTGTGAAGAACAAAATACTTCAATAAAACAGCACCTGTTTTAGACAAAGCAGCCTTAAATATGAAGAGAAAAATTCTTACAACACAGGAATTGGTATTAAAATATATATACATGCAACTTGGAAAAAACCACAACTGTTCATCTTAAAGTTATGGCCTTCAAATTTTGCCTTTATATCAATGACTATTGAAAGGTTTGATTAATGCAAGTATCTCCTTTTTCCTCCTGAAGTCAAATATTTCTACTACTCTGCAGTCACTTAATTCCATTCATTAAACCTTTCCCACCTGGACCTACGGTTTTAAAAATTTTAATTTAAATGAAACAAATCCTTCCTAATCCAAGGAAGCAGCTCAATTTCTTGAGTACACATTTTTGCAGTTAGGTACAAAAATCCTCCAACACTCTTCAATTTTTTTTGAAAACTTAAAAGATAGCAAAACAATCACAAAGAGATGTACCAAGTTACTATCTAGTATACACTTAATGTAAATTATTTAAGATATTTTCAAAATTGCCTCTTTTTAGCACTGCCATGTTTTGAAGGTAATATTTCAAACAGTGTATGATGTAACAAGTTGTTTTATCAGACAGTATATTAACACTGTCTGGGCTAAAACTCCTTCTCACTAAGTCAAAACTAGCAAAGCCACTTGTTACCAACCAAGTATCTTCATCAAGATTAGATTCCTGTTTTCTAGGAGCTTATCTATTTGATAGTTTTCCAGACTCGAAGGGAAACATGGACTTCAGTACCTGGTTTAACACACTGGCAATAAACAGGTATGACTGTTATTCACCATGAGAATGAAAAGACCATTTATTAAAAGTCTAAAGTGCTGACATTAATAATGATATTAGAATACCAACACTCCAGTCCTCACCCCTTCCTTCTGCCTAGCAGCCACACAGGTTTAGGCCCTCTCTGGCAGTCTACATTTTCTAGTTCTGCTGATGGCACAAACCTATATAGAGAAGCTGGACAGAGGAAAACAGCACATCCCATGGACACAAATGAGTAGCTATAAATTTCAACAGTATTAAAAAAAAAAAAAACGAAGCAAAAAGAAAAAAAAAGCCCCAACCTCTTATTTTGCCTACTTAAGCAAAAAGTAAAACTGAAGTTGCAACTTGCAAAAGAGAAGGTGGTGCAGAAATCCTGTATTTAACACTTGGGAATAAGAACTGCTAACAAAAGCAACAATAAGTGAAACACTACCATTTTCTTTCATCAAATCTCTTCACAAAACCATTCCCCTCAGAAGACACAAGGCAAACTAACCACTCAGCATAAAATACCCAGTCATCTACCTCTAAATAAATATCTGGGGGCAATTAATTGAAAGCTATGAAGTAGACAGCCATCATCATGATTTTCAAAAGAAGCCAAACATTCAATGGAAAGTTGGCTGGAAGAAGAGTTCTACAACCCAAAGTATCCATAACTATAAAAGGTTGCTCACTGAAACCATTTCTAAAGAAACTAATTGAAGACTCACAGCCAGAGGAATCCCTTATCAAGCCTTGCATACATGAATTTATGTACCTAGGCTAATTTGTGCTGCATGCTTTGACAATGACCTTGGACAAGTCTAGTATGTATTATGCCAACGACCTTTCCTGTGACTTCTATGGAATACAAGCAAAACAACCCACACAGAACCATCACAAATGTGCCCAATGGCATTTTTTACCCAGAAAAAAACCATTCTAATAGCATTTATCATATGATCGTACTCAACCTTACATTCAGATAAAATCAAGGCCCAGAAACAGTTGCCATCTCCATGGGGGAAGTGGTGCCAAGGAGGCACACAGATCTCTCCCCAGGCACACACTTCTCACCTCCACAGATCAAACAGGATGAGGACGTCTAGGTGACAATGTCATGGAGCAATGAAATACCATCAGCCCCTCCACTTCCACCTGTGTATCACTGCCATTACCCTTCACATCCCCATTTCTGCACTGCGATCTTCTTTTTCTATAAAGCTTATCTTTCACCTACTTTTATTAGGCATCATTACAACTTTTCATACCTTCCCTCTGGCTACAGACACCCTCAAGTATCTGGGAAATAAACCTGCGTTGTCGTTTCATCCTTTCAGTAAGCAAAATACCTTTTTTTTTTTTTTTTCCCTAGAGGGAATAAGTAAGATTTCTCCTCATCTCTCCCCAGTCCCTCAAGTTCTATACCTGTAAGCTAAATGCAGGACACTACTTTCCTTAGCTAGAGCACTATTTATTACTGTCCAGAAACGCACAGTATTTCTTCTACGCTATGTCAGTTAAGATCTGTTCCTTAAGTGCAGTGAAAGATTCTGGAGCATTTTGCCCCACGTTTTTACGTTCCGTTCGTCCGCCACAAAAACGCAGTCACCTGACAGCCGGATAAATATAGCAAGCACCAAGGGAGCACCCCACTAAGAACTAACCGTGACGTGCTCCTCCAAGAACGGCTCGCAGGCTGCGGCCGCGCAGCGCCGACGCCCGCCCGCCGACGGAAGAGTCCGAGACCGCCGTCAGGCTGCGGCAGACCGTCGGTGCACAGAGGTGAGGGGTGACAAGCACAAAGGCGGCAGGGGCCGCGTCGGGAGCCCCCGCCTCACCCATGCTACTGCTTCTGGAAAGTTCCACTGGGAGCGAGCTCCGCGAGCAGAGAGAGCCGCACTCAAGCCGAAGCAGCGGCAGCCCCGCGGGAGCGCAGGCCACCGCGCGGCTCCGGGTAACCCAGGACCCGGCCTCCGCGGGGCTGCGGCTGCAGCGCTGATGGTCCCCGGCGCGCCCGTCCCCGCGCGGCAGGCCACAGTACCTGTGCTGTCGGCCACGTTCCCCACGGAGGTCGCCATCGGGAAAGGGGGCGGGTGAAGCTCTGGTGGAGGTAGCAGAGGGGCCGCGAGTGAGAAGAGGCTCACTCGTCTGAAGCGGGCGACACGGGACTACTCAAGATCCAGAGGCGCTGAGACGGCAGCTCCTGAAATGGCGGTGGCGGACGCAGCGAATAGCCGAATGGCTGCTGCCGGAACTAGCTTCGTACGGGAAGTAGTCCGCGCGAAGCCACTCAACTGTCCCCCAGGAAAAGCCTGTGCGGGGACTTGAGCACGAGCGGAACTTCCGCGCCTTCTGCCGAGAGCCCCTGGCCGGCAGACGGGGGTTACACGCAGTACATGAGCATCGCGCTTCTCCGCTTATCCTTCCGCGAAAAGCCGTGCGCAACCGCTGCATCTGAACTGCGCGTGCGCGGCCCCCCTCCCTTGCGCGGATTCCCCCGCACATGGCGCCCACGTTACATCCGGGTCCTGCGAACGCAGGGGTTACCGCAAGGGGAGGCCGGGAGCGAACGGGGAGCCCCGCGCCCCGCCCACGGCAGCTGCGGTGACGGTGCGGAGAAACACTGATGAAAACGGAGTGTCTATAAACCATCTCGAATTTTATTTACATGAACTCAGTCAGCAGAATTTCATACAGAACCCCTGGGTCTTCACATGCTTTCCAGGTGACAAAAAATGAGGCATCTCCTGTAAATAATTACACTAACTGAAGACTAATTACCAAATTCTGACTTCTGGGTCAAACTAAAACTTTTAAATAGACCAGCTGTTTTGTGAAGCTGTTTTTGAAAGTAGCTGGGTGATCAAAACAAGTCAAATTAGTTTCAGAAACTACGTTCATGCAAGGTCTCAGAGAAAAACTTTCCCTTCATGAAATGAAAATTGGTTTAAATTTTTTTATCAACAGAAAGTATTGTATTCCAAACAAGCATTTTTTCCTGATAGACATGCATGTATCCAACAGGCCATTATTAATGAGAAATTTCATCTTAAAGACTGAAGAACAATCCATACAGATCTTCATCTGAATTCTGGAATTAGCACATGTTCAGCAACTCAAAACTTCAAGCAAGGGCATGCTTGTCAAAAGCTTATTTTTCACCATTTACTCTGTCACATTATATGTTTACATAACTAGTTAAAATACATTTGAAGGTCTACTTCATGTTAATGCAGTCCACACTGCACTGATCCTTATACAAAACTGGGACAAGAGAAATTCAGAAGCCAAGAGTAGCCCCGGACAGCAATCACCTCAGGAAAGGCAGTTTATTCATCTGAGTCCAGGTCGCTGTCTCCTGCAATGGAATGGAAGTCCTCACTGTCTTCTTCATCCTCAGAAAGATGGACCTGACTTAGCACGCTTGGCCCACAGCGCTGCTGTTCTTCCTCTTCCTCCTCTTCTGAGATCTCATACCCTCCAATACTGCTGAAACTTGTATCTCTGGTGTTGGATTTTGGGTCTGGTTCTTCATAGCTGCCATAACTAAAAGAAAGATAGTCTCACAATACCACGGTTTCAAATCAGCTGCTGATACAAACTGCATTTAACTCTTGTAAGTTAATGTGTTATGCCAACGACCCTTCCTGTGACTTCCATGGAATACAAGCAAAATAACCCAGACAGAACCATCACAAATGTGCCCAACGCCATTTTTTGTGGTAAGTGGTCCCTGGCTTGTAGGACACTTAAAACCATTGTGCTGATGGCCCACTTTTTAAAACAAAAAACCCCATTCATTCTCCTGATGAAACAGTTGTCTACCAGCATCCTCATCTCACTCTGAAATACTCTGGACTGGAAAAATGGATCCCTCCAACACCATCTGTCACCTTTACTGCAGACAGAAAGGCTATAGATAGCCCATTGTCACCATCTCCAGCATTTTCTGGTGACAACTGCCAAAGTACTGGGCTGAGCTGACCATTTGCCTGACCCAGCATAGCTACCTGTATCATAATTTATTAGGTAAATATCAATAATAGCATTAAGGGACTGAATTTCACAAGTAGAAAAGGAACAGAGGATCTAATGATATGGCCAGAGTAGGAAAAGTAGGCCAGTATTCTCCCAATTGAATACAAAAACATAAAGCTGATATTGCTGTACCTGTCATTTTCTACTAATGGAACTTCTTACAAAGCACAGAATATGCACATCCCTATTCTTTAGGACTTCAACTAAGCAGTTTCCTTTCAAATAAGGAAATGCTTATTCTTAAGAGGAACAAAAAAAAAAAAAGAACAACTATGTACAGGAAATCCTTTAACTAAAAATATTTTTTTAAACTTAACTAACATTTTCATTAGTGAAAATGTAACAGTAAAACCATATTTCTGCCAATCAGTAAATTGTAATCATGGTTGCCACACTAAAAGCAGTAACAAAATACATTGAAACAAAACAGGTAAGATATTAATCAGCTTTTTATGATAAGCACTTCAGAAATATTCAAGAGAAGAGATTTTGTTTTGAAGAATTATTTTCACAAGATTCTCAGCTCTGATTACCTGATATTACTGTCTTCCATAACATGAGATGTCTCCCCACCATCTCCTTCATAAGACATCATGCTTTCTTCATTGTCCATACCCATCCGTGTGTTCTCTTGAAGAACATGAGGTTGTTTAGGTCTCACTGCACTGGGCTCCACATCTGAGTCGCTGCCACTCTCACTCAGCTGGATGGCTGCACAAGAGACCAACATATGGTCAAAAATCAACTGTTCTGTTCTGTCCATTATATAACCACTGGCTTTGTTTAAAGGCTACAATATTGACTGTAAGGAAGGTATTCAAAACAGTCTGCTCAAGGTAGCAGAAAGGGTATCTGAGAGGTGATACCATTTACTGAGTACTGAATTCTGATGTTACTCTAAAGCATTCTCATTACCACCATTACTCAAAAGGCCTTATTTGGTTGTCTATGCTAAAGAATTCCCCCTTCTTCCCCTCTAACAGTTTTCAGAAAATATCACTGTAAGCTCTTCAGCATGGCAAACTTTTTCAGTAAAACAAGGGAACAATCTGAAGAATCTCCAGACACCTTTTCTAGTTCTCAGTAACACTGACCACATTGTTTCATAAAAAAATAGATATTATGAACTTAAATTGCCCATTCCTGGCTCTGCACACCATACCATAGCCCCACTCTTTTCAGAATCATTTGCAGTTTCACTTTGTGAAACACAATCAAAATGATCTTAACTGCTTTACTTTGTGTCTGTACTTACAGCATTTCTATTCAACATTATTTTCAGACCAATTTATGTTCACCCAGTTTTTTCATCCTTCCCTTTGGTTTTACTCCCTTTTTGAATACTAGACCAACTAGGCTACATACCCCAATTATTCTCTTCACTCTCTGCTGCATGTTTTTGTGATAGGAGCATGAAAAGACTAGCTGGGTTTCTAAGCAACAAGTTCCTATTCAAAAAGGACACCTACATGAGAAAGGATTGTCTCCCTCTTCATCACTCCCATCATCATCATCTTCTTCTCCATCTGACATCAGCAAATCTTCATAGAGGACACTGGCCTGAGGCTGCTGAGCTGATCCTTCTTCTTCATCAGCAAGGTCACCATCTGCATCTTCAACTTCCTAGGTCACACAGAACAAGGATAGTAAAGATCAAACACTTAAACTACTGCATTTGAAAACTAAGTTATAGTCTGGTTATTACTATGAATACTGCTGTCTTTCAGGGTGGCAGATACAACAGACAACCTTTTAACTATGCACACTTCTGGTACTAGTATGCAAGCCAACATACAGCCTGTGGCTGGGATTTCTGTAAACATACTTACTGGGGCTGGAGTCTTAGGTTTCCCATCATCATCCTCATCAAATCCTTCAGTATCTAGGTCAGAGTCTTCTTCACCCAGCCTTCCTCGCCCCTGGCGCATCTGAACGGGGAGACAGAAGAATCTCAGGCACTGAACTGGAACTAGAACAGTATCTAGAGAGGCAAGACTGGGATTTCAGGACCAAATACAAGAAGTATTTTTTGTCATGGTGTTTTCATTATTAAACACTGTTCAATGAAATAAACTATTCTTAAAGAACATGGTAAAATGGTTCACAACCTCAGGTTCAAGTTTGTCAAATAGCAGATTTTAAAACAGAAATGACTACAGAGGCCAAAAGCATAAAAACACTCCAAAAGGATTAGAGATACAGAGAACAGGCCAATCTGCAGCTCATAAATACAATGGTACAGATGCAACACCTGTTGGCAACACCAATTAATAGCAGAAGCTTTGCTGTAAGGAGCACTGTATGTCTGCATCCCCTTACTTCTGGTCCTTGCCAGAGACAGAACACTTGATTGCATCAATCCTTGGTTTGACTCAGCATGGCCTTGGTAATTTACATTCCTGCAGTGAAAATGGTGTTGCAACCACAAATGCTGCTACCAGAACGGGAAAAATTCTGACACGTGAAATAGCAAAGCTTCAACTTTCAATCAATTCTGGGCAAATCACTGTCTCAGTAGTCCCTAAAGCTGACAAAATCAAGAAAAAAGATGGAGTTTGGATGAAGTATTCTAAAAGCCAATCTGTGGTTTGCATGCCATCTGACCTCTGAAAAGCTGATGAAGAACAACAGATTAGAGTTTTGATAAAGTGCCCTTATAATACATAATTTATATATCATGCCAATCTTCAAAGTGTTAAGAGCAGCAGCAGTATCATTTATATTAGGCAAAGCAGGCTTCCTAAGAATTTAAACAGACTTGTAAATCACAGACAGATGTCTGTTTGCTGTATTTGCTTTTTATATCCTGGAATCTGACTCCTGAAGACACATATGGGGAGATAAATACTAGTCATCATAACTGCATTTAAAATAAAGGGAACTAAGGCCAAGCAACCATCACCTGACCTGCCATCTGTGTAAGTTTCAGAGTGTGGGAAGTGGGTGGGTACATCCAGCCAAGAAGCAGAGGAAAAGGGTGGCCTTCAGATGACAAGCTCAAAGGAGAAGCTCAGGAAGCTCTCTTACATATCAAGCACAGAAAAGGAGCAGACAACTAATAAGCAGCTCACTGCTCAGGCTCCTTTGACTCTCTCTTGATAATCAACTTGGGAAAAAATCAGAACAGGTAACAATGTTCTTAGGATGGGAACCATCAAATAGCTTTCTTCTTCATTGATGTTTCTTCCTTATGTTCTCCTTACCTTTTCACTGCTTGCCTTCTGAAGGTTTCTGTCACACTAGTACAGTCTTTGAATTTCCAACCAACATTAACTTGTACCTGTACACAGTTCATCTTCAGACCAGTTTTCAATCTGCTTGAGAAATTACTATCTTTGTCAAAACTATGTCACTCCCAGAAGCATCATAATCACCTCTCATACATATCCTTAAAAAATAGCTGTTAGCACATCATCCAACAAAATACAGTAAACAAAGAAGCACCTCTAGATCAACTATCCTGGAGACTGAAACTAAAGAAAGGAAGTGAAAACTTTGGTCACTTGCCTGGGGAGTGTAGGGACCAGGGGTCATGGGATCAAGACTTTCCAGATCTGCCTCTTCTAGTGCTGCTTCCTTTGCAGTACAGATGTCTCTTTCTAGTTGAGTCAGGTGCTCATCATACTATGAACAAAGAAGCTTGATAATGTTGCAGAAGAAAAAATTCAGATATACAAAAATATTATAGTAGAGCTGTCCACATACCTCAGCTAAAGTTTGGTAACAGATGTTTACAATGTCCTGGGCTGTTTTTGTGTACTGACTGTCTGGCCCTGTAGTAAGAAACAAACCTTTTAATGCATTCTGACATTTGCTCAACTCCAGCCACTAAGATGAGTTTTGGTTACATGGCTCTTACGACAAAGGCCCCTAAATCCCAACCCCTTCCAATCTAAGGAGAAATATAAAGCAGCATTCACATTCAGCTAACAAAGAGCATCAGTTTATTGCAACATTAAAAAAAATACTTAGGAGATAGGAAGCTCATTCTCAAGGAAATTCTCAGAAACAAATCACTGAAGCAGAGTACTGAACAAGAAAATCCTCCTCAAATATAACTGCCCTATTCTGCACAAGATGGTGAAGAAAGCACCACATGACAGTGAAAACATTATTGTTTAAGCATGTATTTTCTCAGCAGGAGAAGAAAGCAACAATCAAACTCAGAATTAACAGCTTCAGGCTTAGACAGCACTACAGAACAGGTAACCAGATGTACTCATTTGAGTACAGAAGGCAGCTGAAGCCTTATTTGCACCACCTACCATTGTACTTGATGCTGTTGGCAAGGATTAGGTTAACATCATCCAGGAAAGTCTCTCTGTTCTGGTATTTGTGTTTGGAGATATTCTGGAAGAGAATGTTACACAGTAAATAACCTATCCTAAACATCTCTCAAGTGGCTGCTCAGTTCAAACTACACACCTTGCGGATAGTCTCCAGGTCCATTGGATTAGCAATCACCTTGTAATAATCAGGAACAAACTTTTTGTTAACTGGATGATGAAATGGCCACGACTGAAAGAAAGAAAATGCTTAAGTTTAGAAAGCTGCTAACAATTCAAGTTACAAATGAAATAAAGCAAGTCTGCAGAACTAATTAACACACAAACTGAAGTATTTATCACGAGGTGTCTTGAATCCGATCATTTACCTTCCTGAGGAACACCAAAAAAACATCTACCAGTTAGACTTTTAACTGGGCCAACCTACTGTTTGAAAGTATGAACACATAAGGCAAAATAATAATTATATAGAGGACTTCTCTACTTACAGAATCACAGAATGGTTGGAAAAGACCTCTGAGATCATAGTGTCCAAATGTTCACCCCCTCAATAACGTAATGTAACATCTATATCACTACGTCCACTAGTAGGACCATGTTCTGAAGTGGCTCATCTACACAGCTTTTAAATACTTACAGGGATGGTAACTCCACCACCTTCCTCAGTAGCCCATTCCAGCACCTATCTACTCCCTCAGTTAAGAAATTCTTCCTAATATCTGGTCTAAACCTACCCTGGTGCAACTTCAGGCCTTTTCCTCTAGTCCTACTATTATTTACATGAGAAAAGAGACCAAGAGCCACCTCCCTACAAACTTCCTTCAGGTAGTTGTAGAGGTGTAGATTTAATAAAATTGTTTCCTCCACAACATAACTGCAGCATCCAGTAAGAACACTCATTGCTTGTACAGTAAACAAAGAATATAAACTTAGGTCTGATCTCACAACAGGAGCTATATATACCAATATAAAAGGTCATTGTGGTCCAATGGCATCAAAGAACTCGTCTGTTTCTAAATATCAGACATGACACCTTGGTGACAACAGAGAATGGAACCAACAAAGTTCTGAAGAGAACTGGCATAAAATCCTCTCATTTCGTGTAATCACTACAGACTCTTGTTCCTTACTCAATTCAGACACAATATAGATACACAACTGTTGTCAGGGAATGTAGACAGGCAACCAGAAAAGCTAAGACCTCCTTGGAATTAAGACCTGCACGAGAGGCCAAGGCCAACAGAAAGTGCATCTTCAAATACATTGCAAACAAAACTAACACTAGAGGCAATATAAGCACTGAATGAGGTGGGTGCCCTGGTGACAGAGGCTACAAGGACACAGTTACTGAATGCCTTCTTTGTCTCTGCCCATGTTGCTGGAGATTTTCCACAGGAGCCTCAGACCCCTGAGGCCTCAGAGGAAGTCAAGATAAAGCAGGCACCTCGCCTTCACTCCTGGACCTTTGCTTCAGTGAAGGGGGTGAGTACAGTATTGTCTGTGAAAGTCAGAAAATTGAAGGCAAGCTCCCTGACACAACAGTCTTTTTTGCACTGCACTAACAAACACACTGTAAATACACAACCACAGGACCATAATTAGTACATTTTGCACAACACACAAATACTGTACTCGAGCTACATACATCTGGAACTGCCATCATCTTTTGAGTGACAATGTTATCCAAAATGAAGGAAAAGGCCACTTGATCATCATCATCCAGGAGAGGATTAATTGCTTTTTCTAATCGAGCCAGTTTGTCTTCCTTCTGCAATCAAAGTAAGCAACATCAGTGGCTGACTCTAGAGTAAGAAATGTAAGTATCTGAATATTCTGTCCCAAAAAGACTACCACTCACCTTTTTATGAAGACATTTATAAGAGGGATAACAGTATACATATAAGTCTATATAAAAGATATACAAGTAACAAAGGAGTACCTGGTTTTTTAAAAATAGTTCAATGTGAACTGTTTAAATTTTTAAAAATTCAAATATACCCAGAGGTTGGGAGAGGAGTTCCCTTATTCTTCAACTCTCCTTAAAGGCCTGTGTTTTGCCTCTTCACATCCTCAATCCTAAAAGTTCTCAACCAACCCTGACCATCCCTCCCCTCTCCACTATAACACAACAAATTCACAAGACTTGCCTCTTTTAGCTTTTCATCACACAGGTCCAGCATGGACTGAGATATCTGTGTCAGTGAGTGCTTTGGCCCTAGAAAAACACAGCAAGTACAGTGAGATAGTCCAGATTAAAACAGCAAGTTCTGTCACAGAGTGACTTATTCTTTACTCCTAGAGCATCACTAATTATATTTCTAGCACAGTTGAGATTATGAACACTCTCAATTCAATAAACACAACTACTGAAGTTTAGTATGTATTTTATAAGACAACAGGTTATTTGTAGCAAATATTCACACTTATGGTATACATCCAGTTAAAGTCTGGAAACACTATGAGAAACCAACTAAGCCTGTGGAAGACTGACCTCTAAGCCCTTCACCTTTGCCAAACTTTCAGAGTGTAAATCATGACAATTTGTTTCCTTCACTAAATCTAGTCAGTGAAGCAGAACTGCTGAGGAAGGCAAGATGTACATTTAAGCAATATTAAGAAACCACAGCTTCAAATAATTTCACAACTTCTCAGACATGGAATTAATTATTTGCTACAGAACTCTGAAAAAAAAGTCTCATTTACTAGGATAAACAGAGACCTAGTTATTAAGATAACAAAAGAAGTAGTAAAGACACAAAACAAGTGCTGTCAGTGTCAGCTCAAATGCTGCACAGCCCAGAGAGACTCAACACAGCTGGGACATCTTATATGTCACATGAGTACTTCTTTCCAGAGACTTTTCTGTTAGCAATCAGAATACAGCTGACCTACAGCTGTTCAATGAATCAGCACTTTTTATCAGCAGACACATGCTCTACCCCAGAATCTCCACACCCCTTTTTTTTAAACTATTTTTTCCCAAATGGGAAAAAACTTATTGCAACTAAGAAACAAAATATGCAAAATGTAAACTCCACTCAAAGCTGCATGCTCGAAGGCAATGGCTTCAAAAGGTGTGAACTATCTCTATTTGTATTGAAAAATTAATTCATTAAAGTATAATACTGAGAAAATAATTTCACAAGTACCTGCCCAACAATCTTAGTCTGAAAGCAAAAAGGCAGGACACTCATAATGTAGTCTACTGAAAACAATGTTTTGCTTAGCTTCACCTTATACATAGGTGATACGCAAGATGTTGCTTCAGTGCAGTTTGGCTTAATACATACATCGGTGTCTTCAGACATTGGTAGGCCCACAATTGAACTTTGGTTACTACATCACAATCACCATTTAGTTATTGTTAAATGCTAGGGTTCAATTCTTTCTTATTTATAAATTAGTTCATTAACATTAGTGTAGTCTTTCTGGAAAAACCTGTTTATTGTTGCCATCTGATAGTGCATTTATCCTGCTGTTCTTTTGCTTCTGTTATTTCTAAAAGTAGAAGATCCACACCTCATACATGTGCAACATATTAGCAGAAATACAGTTTCCATGCATTGTTAATAGCTTACCATTGTATGTTGCACTGTTCTTAACAATTAATTCCAGATGTTCTCTGAACTCTTCTCGGGATGGGTACTGCCGCTTACGAACATTTTCACGCAAGGTCTGTAAATCCATGGGCCGAGTAATAATCTTATAATAATCCTTGACAACTTTTGGATTAACAGGTGTATGAAAGGGATATGTCTGAGAACGAAAAGAAAAAAAACAAATACTTACTAGCACATTACTAGCACAGCTAATCTCAGTTTAATCTCCACATCTGAACAGGCACCAATATATAAAGCCTCTATACAATCAGATCCCCCACTGCATCAGGGAAAATATAGTAAGCTCAACCCCTCAGTGGCTATCATTTTCTTCAAAAAAGTATTCCACATTTCTGATTTTGCTGAAAAAAGAAAAATCACATCCCAGGCTTTGAGTATGTATCCAAACAAAACTTCAGCATTGTTGTCCAATGTGGACGTTTTCATCTTAAAAAGATTCTAGGCTGAGACAACTTATGAAATAACGCACACCAACTGCGTGCAGGGCAGGGCAGAAAGGGATGGCACACCACTCATCTGAGAAAAGCCTAGCCTAATTTTGGTGTCTACAACACATAATCTATATCAATCATAATGCTTAAGACATAGCTTATACTTACATTAGGAAGATCCCTTATGTCATTAATTATGCCCTCCAAGATGGATGACAGCGTGACCATGGGATCCGTTCGCCGTCGGTGGATAGATTTATGAGGACGCTAGAGAAACCAGAGGCACAAAAATTAAGAGAGTTTCAAGATGCAAAATATTTACTGACAGGCAATTTACTTTACTATTCTACTAAGCAGGTATCTGTGTTGCATGTGAAGGATCCATAGGAGTAGTAAAGAAAATGTCTCTACACTTGCAAGTGTAGAATCTTACATCTGGGTAGGAACAACCCCAAGAACTGGGGCTGGGGACTGAGTTCTTTAAGAGCTGCAAAGGTGAAAGGGACCTGGGGGTGCTTCTGATCAATGGAAGGATGACCACGAGCCAGCAATGTGTCCTTGTGGCCAAGGAGGAAACAATGGCATCCTGGGGTGCATCAGAAGGAGTGTGGTTAGTAGGTTGAAAGATATTCTCCTCCCCCTCTACTTTGCCCTGGTGAATCCACATCTGGAATATTGTGTCCAGTTCTGGGCCTCTCAGTTCAAGAAGGACAGGAAACGTTTTGAAAGAGTTCAGAGCAGAACCTCCAAGATGATGAAGGGAGTGAAACATCTCCCTGATGAAGAAAGGCTTGAGGGAGCTGGGTCTCTTCAGCTTGGAGGAGAATGAGGGGTGACCTCATTAATGTTTATAAATATGTAAATGGAGAGAACCAGGAGGATGGAGCCAGGCTCTTTACGACAGGACAAGGGGCCACAGATATAAACTCGAGCATAGAAGTTCCATACAAACACAAGGAAAAATTTTTCTATTGTGAGGGTGACAGAGCACTGGCACAGGCTGCCCAAACAGGTTGTGGAGTTTCCTTCTCTGGAAACATTCAAAACCCACCTGGACGCCTTCCTACGTGAACTCCTGCAAGTGACCCTGCTCTGGCAGGGGGGGTGGAACTGATGATCTTTCAAGGTCCCTTCCAACCCCTAACTGTCTATGAGACTGTGATCTGTCCAGTTGGTACAAACAGAAATAGAGATGCAGCAAGTTGCTCAGTAACACCTTCACTCACATTCAGATAATCACAGTGAACAGTTGTCCCTACTCTTCGCTTCTTCTTTGGAGGAAGTTGCTGTTTAGGAAACTTCAGGACCAGTGATTTCCTGCGAACCTCATCCGCACTAGGAAAAAAACAAAAATGCATTAATACTTTCTCCAGACCTCTTGTGAGGTCTGGCCCTCTTCTCCCCCTGTATTGGAGTCTCATTTGCCATAATACCAAATATACAACCAAAATACTGTATTGATAGTCTATGTAAAGCCCTGCCAGTTTATTCCGTTAATTATTTGCAGAAAATAATATACTTTTAAGTATTCTGCACTAAATTGTTTTTTCTTACTACCTATATGTATTTCTGCTTCTTCCCATACCTCTCAATCAGTTGTTTTCCCAGGACAATTTTTGTTCCTTCTACTTTGATGAGCTCTTCATTATCATTGGGAATCACTGTTTTTTCCAGCTCTTCCTCTTGCTCCTCTGTCATAGCAACAGGATTAGAAGGTGGGGCATTTGTTTGGTAGTAAAGAGGGCAGAACTTATTAGTCCTCATATGGCCAATTGCACCACATGCTCCACATTTTAGCTGCAAAAGTACAAGAAAGGCAGCAGATAAGAATTCATACATAGACTCCTAGTTTAGAGGCAAAGTATAACTAAAAACCCTAGTAAAACCTTTAGCACATCAAAAGAGTAGAAAATTCCTCCAGTACCCAAGACCTTTTAGCATGCTTTACACATGGATATGCATACTTTTAAGTCTGGGCGCTCTTTCATTTTCTTGGGCTTCTTTTCTGGAGGACCCTTGAGTTTCTCCTTTTCTTGGTTCCGTTTTAACCGCCGTAATTGTTCCTGGATCCTGCGTCGCTCCTTCCGCATTTCCTCACGGTGCTGCTCATCAAACAGAGCAAACTTTCGTCTAGGGGGAAAAAAAAAACAAAACCAAACCCCAAAACAAAAACACACAAGTTTTTAATCAGAGTTGATGATTTACCAGGTACTTTTCTGCAAGGTTAATCAGTGCACAAAATTCTAACACCCTCCAAATGAACAGCCATTAAATCTCCACAAGAACAATGCCAGGCTTCTACACTCAGTTTTACATTTCTTCATGATGCCAGTAGAATGAAACTATCGACAGGCAAAGATTAAAAGAAAAACTTAAACAAAACATTAAAAAAATCATTTAGGTCTTACATGAACTCTTCATCCTTGGTGGTCCGTATCCGGCAGTACGCATCAATAACAGCCGGCTTCCGAACTGTCTCACACCTCACGTACTCCTTCCCATCCTCATCTCTAAATGTGCGATAGATTTTGAGACGTCGGCCAGTGGCAGAGGAATTAAGGCTAGTGACAGAGGCAGTGTCATCATCTTTGTGAGAGTTTGCTGAGGCTCCTGAAGCTGATGCTAGAAGAAAGTGTTTCATTTACTTTCATTTTCTTTCACACTGTAAAGCACTGAATCGCAGAGTTTTGGCTTTAAAAGTTCTAAGACACAAGTTCAGGAAAACCTAAGCAACAAAAGTCTTTCCCTTGTTATTCATGTTTTCTTATATGTCTACCAATCTGAAACAAAGGTAAGATACTGAATTATCCATATGGATTATAAAGCCAGACAGAACAGCTACAGTCAGCAAGGACCCACAGGTGCCTAAGTACAGGTAACTGCAACATGGTCCTTCAGACTGCTTATAGTTGCAGTGGTTGTGATTGTAGGTATGGAGATATGGCAGAAACTGAAGGCCAACAATTATCCAGTTCTCCAACTAGTGTTACAACCTGTGAGGTAGTCTTGTCTCAAATGACCACAGTCTTTCCAGCATCATCCATAATTTCAGTTGATAGATCTTGGTAAATACAGCCCTACTTATCTTTTCATAAGGCAACAATCATCAGCAAATCTTCCACATATCCCTTACTTAATTATTCCAGTAGTTATTTAATTACTTATTTATTCCCAGTATTTGTTTCCAACAGCAACAATAACATTGACCCAGTTGCAGTAGAGCTCAACTTCGCTTATATACATGCAACATGTAAATGTGGTCATGAGCATGGCCGTACAGACAGAGTTCATTCACAGGTCAAACACTTTTACCTGCCAGTTAGGAATGAGTCAAGTCCTCTGCTGGAATGCACTTAAACACATCTCCAGATTTAAATCTGGCAGCTGTCCAATTACCTCTACAGCACACAGTATAACAGACAATGCTATCGGCCTACATGTGCATTATCAGCTCCACATACACAGCTGCATTTCCATACTGTATCAAATTACAGTGCCATATTCTCCTGGCAAGAACTATCTTTAGAAAACTACTCAAAACCAAACACCACCACGCCCTCCCCCTGCTCCTCCCTCCCCCCAAAAAACCCCTTAAGCAGCAGTCAGCAGTGAATATCTGAAGAAATACCACACTAAGTTTATAGTTCAAATTAAGTAAAGCTATGGGGCAAAGAAAACTTTAAATGAATTTTCAGACAGTAGCTGCTCAGAAGAAGGAAGAAGCTCCAAAAAGCTAATGTCTAAATATTCTCCCCATGAGGAACCCACACTATTCTCTGAGAAGACCAGATCACCACACTTTACAGCCTGACATAAAGTTTTGCATCCCTTCCCAGGCACATTCTGGTGGTTGCTATTACTTACACAGCCCCTTTTTGTCTCTCCTGTCCTTTTTGCCCCTTTCTTTATCATTGCCACTGTCTTCTCCCAGAAGCATCCTTTGCAATTCCTTTCGTTCCTGCTCTTCTCTTTCCCGAGACAGCTGAGAACTGGTTTTCTTGTTCTGTAACATATTCTCAATATTCTTTCCCATCTCTTCAAAGTCACTGTCTTCAGCTGAGCTGCTATCTGTGTCTGTTGACAGGATCTCTGTGGATTCCAGAACCCTGAAACAGGAGGAGAAGGGAAGAAAGGGGGGAGAAAGGAGGAAGAAAGAAAACAAAATGGTAAACTATGCATCTATATAATGATGGAACATGTCGTGCCATTTTACTTGGCAGACTATGCAATACATTCTTCCTTTCCAAAAGGTCTATGACAGCAAGACACTAAGGGTAACTCCTAAGTTTCTATTAGAACAGCCAAAACCCTCTTTATCAGTGCTATATTTGTGGGCCCAAGCAGTAGAATTAACATCTATACTACTACATATCAGTGGGCACCAGGCATACAGAGTGATGAATTTTTAAGGCAGGGACAAGGTAGGAGTCCAAGGCTGTAAACATCAGATAAGAACTTACTTATTTTGTAAATCAAAGATGCGCTGACACTCTTCTTTGTATCTCTCCTGATGTTCTGCTACAGAAAACCGAGAACCACGTGCAAATTTGCTCATAGGACCTTCCCCTGAACGAGCTTGCTCTGTAGACATCGTACGCACTACATCAATGACTTCCCACCGTGACAGCTTCTTTATCTAGAAAGGGGAAGACAGATGAGAAATTACTCTGGATTTCAACTGGATTTCAACATTTCAATGGACTGTGGATTTCAGCTCCTTTCCACACAAGGTCAGAGTAGAGAAGTATACATCCCTTCTGCCATCAGCTGATGAATCCATTAAGAGAACTCTGTAACCTGCTTCATTTTCATGCTCACCTCCTCTTCAGGCACTCCAAATTTACGCAAGAGCTGTTTGGCATTTTTGAGAGAAAGTCTGCGCAGATCAGCATCTGTCCCAGTCACTGTCTTTTTCACAGGCTGAGGTTCTTTGTCATCCTGTTCAGAGGAAGATACAGCCTATTAATGTAATTGCATAATCACCTTCCCTAGGTTCATATTTTGGTATTTTCTCTACCTGATACCTCATATTTACTTAATTTCTCTACCCAGCCTTGGGAACTGTACCTTCTGCTGAGTTGGCTTGTTTGGAATCTTCACATAAGAAAAACCTTCACCACAACCTGTAGGATCTGCTACCCCTGTCACTTCTAAGAGGCACTTGCCCTTCATAGCAGCAATGAAGGCTCGAGTGGTGTTCCATGGAGCTGTGCGCACCTGCCAGCAAGAAGAGATATACACACTCACAGTCCTGTTACCATCAAGGAGAATTCCATGCTTTTTATTTTTTCATTTTCCAGTCATACAGTGATTAATGATAGTGAATTACACTTCTTGGTTCTTTAGCTGCCCTGATAAAACCTCTCAGAAGAACCAAAGTGCTAGGTAGCTCACAAAAGGCATTTAGGGCAAAAAGCTTAGTCCTGAAATTACTGTCAAGAAGAATCCCCAAGCACAGGTATAAGTTTGGCAGCAGAGTTCATAAGTCAAAAGAACTTTTGATCTAATTAATCCTACTTTAAATACGTCCTTTATATCTGAAGACCTCGTTTCTCTTCTGTCATACAGATTTATATATTGGTATGTATGCTCATGCATCATTCTGACAATACCTCATCATCAATCTTCATTTGGAAATCCTCTTCATTCTCCTCTTCTGGCGCAAAGAAAGATTTCTCTCCATAACCTGCATCCTGTGGACCGCATTAGGAAAAAACCAACCTGAAATCTTAACAAGGTTACTGGAGACAGAACTACAAGCATATTATGAATCTTCTGTGGACGTGTAATGATGAACACATACAGTTCCACTGACAGTTGTCTGCAAGATTCATTGTGACCCAAAAACCTAGCAAGTTATCCAGCAGTCAGAGGTCTGATTTTCCTACTTTATAGCAAATCCAGCTTGAGGCTGAGGGTGCTATCTAGCATCAGCCTTCATAGAAGTACTTGTCAGTAAGTTACCTTAACAGCCCACAAGAAGCACTTACCTTAAGTCGCTGCTCAGCTGCAATCATGCTGTAATAAGCACAGCACTGTTCTGGGGATACCATTGCTCTGATCTCCTCCTCTGTTGGCAATCTGAAATCTGGCTTTAAAACCCACCAATTTGAGTCCATCCCTGAAAAATGCACAGATCAAACACAGAGTAATTTCCCACAAATGTTAGATGCCATCATAATCCCAACTGTATTTCAACATCTGTTACCCTCCTGCGCTGCTGCCAAAAGGAATGAGTAGGATAAATCTGTGATGCTAGAGCACCAGAAGTGATAGTTTTTTTCATTTTGCATTTGTCTCTATCAGCATTCCTCAACTCAGTGCCTGTTATATCAGCAAACTCATATATTCATGCTCATTCAATGCATAAAATAATTCAAAAGCATTTAATCCACCTTTTACTTCCTCACCTGAAACCACTTTTGCCTAAAACCTTTTGTATTACAACCTGGTTTATCATTATGCATATAGAAAAATTCTAACTCAAATTCTCAGAGCACTATTAAACTCATGATGTTGGTAAAAGCTTCCACTGGCGTGCATTTGCTCACAGTACACAACACAGCCATACACAGAGGGAAGGCAACTTAGATGTGTTGGTGTCTTGTTACTTCCTTAAGAAATCTTTGTCCAAAGAATTATAAAAAAAAATGACCAAACTGTAGTGATTTCACACCATCAAGCACACTTGTGCCAAGAGGCAGTGCACATATATAAAATCTGGAACACAAAACCCTATCAGGTTACATGTCAGTTCTCCAAATATTTGTTTTCAAAAATGGTTCATCATGAGATGCTGCCTCCTCTTACCCTGTTTGGAACTCCAAAAGCAGTAAAGGATGGTTGACCTCCACAGAAAATCTTTAAATACCTGTGCGTTTGAAATCAGCACAAAGCTTCAGCCGCTTTCGGATGCTGCTCTCTGAGTGTGATGGAAAAGCCTTCTTGATATCCTCCATGCGGATCCTCCGAGGACGGTCTCTGCTTTTCCAGAAGAGGCGATAAATAAAAACCTACAAAACAAGACTCACCTGTGATGTCCAGAGAAAGAATAAAACAATTTTGCAAAGACAGTACAGATAGTGCTGTTTCTAGTGATTACTTCAGACCTTAAAAGCCATTGAGCTCTGTGAACGCCATGGATTTTCCTGCTCTGCAAATACCTTGAGTTATTACTTTGAATTACACTGACAGTAACTGAACTGAAATTTTCTCCAAAGTCTAAATTTGGGGATATTTATTTGAATGGTCCCAAACCATAGCTGCCCATAACTTTTTCTCTCTGAGAAGAAGTTTAGAAAGCAAGGGGGTCCATTCTGAACAATGGCAGGGTCTTCCTCATTCATTTTCCTGATCCCTGTGCAAATTACTCCAACCTAATCCTGACTCCATTTCCCCCACCCCTGTAATAATTTCCCTGATCCTTGTGTAAATCAGTCCAGTTCACTTCCAACTCCCACATACCCTTCCACATAGCAATACAGCAAACCTTGCAATCGAACTCTGTTAAGTCATGCTTTTATAAATCTATATTATAATTGCCTTTTCCTAATCTTTGTTAGTGAATTCTTTAAGTGACCTCAAGACTTTCCACTCCCATCCACAACATCTCTTCAAACTCTATTTTAACTTCTTCAGTTTCCTACATGTCTTCCTACATCTATGGTCTTATAACATCTTATTTTTTTTACTAATAAAAAGCCTTTTAAGCCTTTTATCAGTTAGGATGTAAGCAAACAGAAATAGCACAATATAAGTTATTGTTTAAATAACAACCAAAATGGTCTGCAAGGTTAACATTGGTTAACACCCAACTCTTGTAGTGCTATCAGATCACCAAAAAAAAAGGGACCCATAGCAGGGCAATGAGCTTCCCAAATCAAGGCTGTACTCGAGGCCCATGCCTATGCCATGGGCTTTCAGTAAAGTCCCCTCAGATCCCCTTAGATCCCCAGAATGTCTCTTATCACATACCTGCAGAAAATCTCTGATATGGGTGTTAGCTCGTTTAGAGTTGGGACCAGGTACTTCATAAAGTGGGCACTCCTGACCAACTACAAAAATATCCACTAATTCTCGAACATAATAGCCTTGTCGTGTCCGGATAATCAAGAAATCTGTCTCAGGCATCTTATGCAAATAGATGGGGGCCCGGAAAAGGTTGTTTTCAAATGCCTAATCAAGAGAAACAAATCCAAGTTTGAAAGTCAGCTTTAGATCAAATTTTCTGTAAGTCAAAAATCTGCAAAAAAACATCTTAAAAAACCAAACTAGTCATTCCAATGCTACATTTATAGCATTTATATCTATATAAATATCATTTATATCACAATATATGTAGATGTCCTGTTAGAACATTCCTTACTTATACAGAGAATAGCCAAGGATGAAGCAGAAAACCTTAAGAAAACCTAGAACAAATACAGAAAGATGAAGGGCTCTTTGGCCTGACCTTTAGGGAGATACTTTAAAAAAGGACAGAAAAAGCACATACACAAAAGAATACTATAACCATGGCAACCAGATCAGTGTACATGCATAGCCTGGGAAGGAAACAGAAGCAAGGACTGTGGACTTGTTTAAATCAGCACCAAGGAGGCAGTAGACTAAGTGGACCTAGAAAGACCAGCCTCTTCCATAAAGGGTTTTCTTCTCCTCTCATAGGCCTTCCCTAAGCCTCACCCACTCTCCTATACTGCCCTCATCTGCATTGCAAAGCTTTCCCTGAAATAATGGCCCTGTCCTCAATTGAAGCTTTCCAGAAGTCTTGTTTTATCTGTCACGAAGTCTTCTTAGGCTTGAACAATCAGTATGATCAGTTCTGTGATAAATTCCTAATATCAATCTTAACCTTACATTTACCTGTGGTACAACATGGACAGGATTATTGCTCCATCAAAAGCAGAGAGAATTAACTGAAACCAACACATTTTTACGTTTGTCATGGATTTTGTAACCAGGTGGTCCTTACAACATTATTTCCTCTCTCCATTTATAAAGTATGTATTTCAACAACAGAGAAAGTCTCATAAAACCAGGAGTCTATACACCCAACTAGAAACTAGCATCAAGAAGGTAACTAGAAGTGCAATTCTCAGAAACTACACTAAAGGTTTTTCTCAGTCTGGACCATACTAAATACATGTTTTCTGCCAACACCTATTTACTGAGCTTCTCAACATTCATGCAGCTTTGACCTTCCACTCAGTCATCTCTAACAGTATTTCTAATGCCCTTACAAAGCAAAGCAGCAGTAAGTTCCTGCAACAATTATATAATTTCTGCAACAATTAAAACACACAACAGATGTATTTTAAAAAAAGAAATAAGCCAAGAACTGAATTATTATCAGTTAAAAAAAAAAGATAAATTGGAAATTAATCTGGTTTTTTGGAATTCAGTAAACAGGGTATGAAATGTTCTGCCTATTGCTAATTTTTTATCATCTTATATTTGCTTTTCTCACCTGTAGTAACTGGCCTGGATGGAGAGAACCGAGGAATGGAGAAGTGTGACAGTAAACAGTCTCTCCATATTTACAGTCTGGAGCTCCTGGATCTTTGCCAGGTTTCTGCAATGTGCAATGAAGGCACAGTCACCAGTCAGTGAGAGGCAGAAGAAAATCACTGTCCAATAGGAAAACCTGCAGACTTACCCTTTTGTAGTAATTTTTAATCTTTGTTGCCATGCCAACCTGCATCATTAAAGGGGCATTTTCCTCACTGTATTCAGCAAGGATGAGATCTCCATCCTTCCCAGTCAGATCCTGTGGTGTGCGCATGAAAAACATCTCACCCCCACCAGAAGCCTGACGCTCCTGCTCTCTCATCTGTGCCAGTGAAAAGAGAGTGTTAGGGGAGCAGCATGTGCAACAGATCTGCTGTGCAAATGAAGCCACAGCAAACGCCAGATGCAGGGGAAAATAACTGTACTTTGGCTTTCTTTTTTATGTGCTTCAGGAGAGGCTGCACTGCGTGGGGCCCTGGTTGAGACAAGGCACCAAAGGAATATTTCTTCAGGGGAGGCCGATGGAATTGTCGGAGCTTCATAGGACCCATATGGGTGGGAAAGAATGGCTGACGAAGTTCCACTGCTGGGATAGAATGCTAGAAAAGGGAGAAAATGTGTGTGAAGAATGACTCATACCACTTCAAAACCAAAGTCATCCTCCTTCCCCGCTAACCTTCATATAAAAAGGGTCTTAATAATATTTCTAGGTCTGCTACAAGTAGTACTAGTTCACTGAAATTTACTTGGTATCATATATATTGCCTTTTGACAAAAAGTGCTTAGGTCCACATGTAGATCTTTACTTTTATATAAAAGAAAATTTACCTCAATTTTCTAAGCTATTTTTATAATATCCAGATTAAAACTCACACTAGTAGCATAAGAAATACCTGACCTCTTGACTTTTTGTACCACTTTTTCCCCTCCCACTATTGCTTCAGAAACAGTATTACAGAAAGAGATATCAAAGGCAAGAATAGTAACTGCAAGATCTAGCACCTAAACCTCAGTTTGATTGGGAAATCAAGAAAAGTTAGTTCAAGCTCCTTTCCAATAACTTTAAATAAAAACATTAAAAATGTCTCTCATGAGCACTTAACTGACTAGCTGTAAACTAAACTCTGTTTTTCTACAAATCCTAAATAATCTCAGCTCAAGAGCTCCTATCAAAATACTCTCTAACTCTTTGGCCAGCACTACTGTGACTACCTGAATGATGTTGCCTCCAAAGGTTCCTCGAAGTCCCTGCTGTTTGGGGTAGTAAAACTCATCATTGGAGAGGTTCCACGGATCCTTAACCTCTGGCTGAGACATGTTCTAATTCAATTTTAAACACACAGAGAAAAAAAATTTTAAAAAATCACTCCTTCTATGTCATTCCCAACCTGTAAGGTGCTAAAGCTTATGCTGACCTGCTGTGGCTCTTCCTTGATGACACCAGTTTTTCCCAACAGGATTCGACTTTTCTTTAGAGAAGATTCTTTCTTGTTCTCCTTGGATGGAGAGTTCAAAGTCATTTCTTCCTTTTCATCAGGAATTTCTAAGAACACAAGTAATAATACTGTAAGGCATTTGCCCTAGGGTTCCCTTCTCAGCATCACAACATCCCAGTGAGCTGGAGCTTGGTCTGGACATTTTAGCCTTTTTGTTCAGTTTCTGGGGTAAGTGTCCTCCTTCTACACTCCTCCCCATTTTCCTCCATACAGGTTAATAAGCTCACTAAACAGAAAAACTCTATGCTTAAATCTCTACAGTATCTTCTTTAGCACTGAACAAATTTGAGTAGGAGGAGGATGACTGTGAGGATTGCTTAGGTATCCCATGCTCAACATGAAATTTACCAATAATCTAATCAATGAATGCAGCAAATCATAGAATTGTAGAATGTTAGGGCTTGGAAGAGACCTCTAAAATCACCTACTCCAACCTCCCTGCCAAACCAGGATCACCTAGGTCTGGCCACACAAGGACACATCAAGGAGGGTTTTGAAAGTCTCAAGAGAAGGAGACCCCACAATCTCTCAGCCTGTTCCAGTGCTCTGTCACCATCACATTAAACAGGACATGTTGAGGTGGAACTTCTATGTTGTAGCTCATACCCATTATTCCTTGTCCTGCTACTGGGTACCACCAAAAAGAAACTGACACCTTCCTCTTGACACCCACCCTTCAGATATTTATAGACATTAATAAGATCCCCTCTCAGCCTTCTTTTCTCAGTGCTAAACACCCTGGTTCTCTCAGTCTTTCTTCATAGGAGAGATGTTCAAGAACAGCAATAGATGTTTAAGAACAGCACCTATTCTGCCAAAGCTGAAGAGCTGACATACAATCAACAGGACTGAAAATACTGTTTCCCAACTTCATGTACTAATAATCTTTCTTTCCCATGAAAGTGGGTATGAAACCAAAGAATATATGAACCTGAACTCAAAAGGGATTTTCAAAAAAATCCAGGAAAGTAGCATGAATTTTAAAAGTTAGCAATTTGTGAAGCATGGATTCTCCAACTGAGATTTTTCACATGAGAAAAAGGGCCTATGACATGGGCTTGGTAAACATTACATCAATGTCATGAAGAGAACCCACGTCACTCTATATAAATTAAGAACTTTAGTAAGAACTCTACTTTGTCACTATTTATACAAACATCTGCAGTTTTGTGGTGTGTTTCAGACAAACAGACTGGTCTGTTTGTCTTTTATTTTAACCAAGCTCAAACAGAGTGACTTTCAAGGTTGCTGTCTAATACCAAATCATTCCAATCAATATATACAGAAATTCTGAGAACTGACCCACTTTCCTGAGGAAGGAAATGCAATCCAGGCCACATAAAAGTGCAGCAAGAGATACGTATCCTTAAATTACATAAGGCTGCAACACATAGATGTAAGAGAAAGTGGTGATTTTAGTGGTCCAAAGAAGGCAAAAATCTCTCCAGCCTGCAGTAATATAAGCAGGGAGTACATTCAACCCACACTGCAGGAATACTGGGAAAGTTTGTAGCAGCAACAAAAAAATGCTGAGAAGTACTATGCTAATTTATTGCTCCCATGTGCCATTACCATAGCCTGAAAAATGCTTAAGGAATCTGCTTCTTCAGGCTTAGTATAAAAGCCATGGTGAGAATGGCATGGGCTAGTTTGTGGTTTACTGCTCTACCTTCCCTGTTCAAATCAACATGCATGCAATTAAAATTAAGACAGCCACTTCTAAAACAACCCAAGAGCCAGATTAATTATGTTAAATTTAAGTTTCAGGACATTAATTTTTACTACCCTGTTATTAACTTGGAAGCTGAAAGTGTGTATTGCACCACTACAGTTACTAATACTGCTGCCTTCTGCTTAGGCCTTTGATGATTAGCCAATTATCTTTAAAAAAAAAAAAAACACAAAGAAGAAAGGCCTTAAGTACTGCCACAGTCAAGTTATTTCCATTGCAGTGTCACTATAAATGTTTGCTTCCATTTCCACTTGTCTTTTCCCATTTGAGTCAAGCTTCTGTATGCCATATACATACCTAGAATTATGTTTTCATCATTTGGATCAAGGGTTAAGATGGGGGGATCCAAGTAGGTTTCCATTGCTTGATCATCCCAGATGATATTATCTTCCCAACGTCCATAAACTAACTCTTCATTATCAATTGGAAAAATAGAGTACCAGGGCTTGTCTTCATCAACAGCAACTGCAACAATCATAAGGCAGATTCCTTCAGGGTTTTACACAATACCTTGGCAGAAAACCATTTTAGAGTTCCTACCCACACCTTATTCCCTCAACCTTTCCCATCTTTCATGGCTTTCCAAGGCAGGACTTCTAAAGGCAAAAGAAAACTCATCTTGGAAGCAAAGAGGAAGCAAAGCCTCACATCTCAGCTTTACCAAGGATTGGAGATTTTGCTCCACTGAAACACAGAGAACCTCCAAGAAGTAATGTGGTCCCTAATAGGTTTTAAAGCAAATAAGTATCCTTTTAATCCACACCTTGTTGACAAAAAAAGACCCTGTTATTACCCAGAACACAATGCATCACTTGCACCTATTCACAGGTCAAAGAAGGACATCCTCATTACCTTGCTGCTCAGTGGGCTGCTTTTCTTTGCCCTTTGCTATGCCTAGGACTCCTGCTACATTTGGTTTCTGTGTTAGTGGAATTGGTGGATTGAGCAAAGAGCCACTGCGGTTCAAACCTATAGAAAAGGAAACCAAAAGTACAGTTAGCTTAAGTGGGAGGGTTAGGGAGCACTGCATTGCCTTAAATCAGAACTTGGGGCGGGGCATGGGGAGTGATTTGCAGCCTCATTCATTCTACTAAACAATTTCAATTTAAAATGTATCTGTTTTTAAGAAGAAAATCTGAGGTTTGTATTGTAACTTGTTACTTTCTATCTAGAAAAAGAGTACTGTTATTGGCTCAGGAAAAACTTCAGAAGGCTTCTAAACAATTCTTCCAATTAAAAAAACCAAAAAAAACCAAAACATACAAAGAAAATTCCATTGGCAGATATTTGAAGTGCAGCACTGCTTGATAGTCATGCAAGCATCTGCTTGGATCAAGCATCTGCTACCCCACATGGAGTAAAGAATGTCAGAATTAGTATTTTCTTTAACAGAAGGGACATACTCTGTTTTTGGAAAGAAACAGAGTTTCAGAATTCTGAGCAAATTTGTGATTTTTGTCATTCACTAACTGGAAGAATTATGTTCAGTATCTTAGACAAAAGCAAGCAAACTCAGCTCAACTACAACAAGTATAATTCACATGAGACCACTGATTACCTTGTTGTGCATTGTATGCAGTGGCATTTCTAGTCATGCTGGATGGCAGCCAGCCTGCCAAACTTGCCCGTTGTGTCTTAGTCCCTTTGTGTTTAACATCTTCTCCATTCCAAATAACATCATCTTCCCATTGGAGCTGTGTCACCATAAGGAAATGCTCATCAGCTAGCAGATCATCCTTTTCATCCATCAGCCCTGCAACCTGGAAGGACAGAATAGCTACTGAAAGACCTGCATTGAATTTATACCTTCAAACTACAAGAGGAAAAAAAAACCCTCATTTTGCATGGTGCACAACCATTCACTGGCCCAACACCAAGATCTCATTGTACAGCAATCCCTAGAGCCACACACATCTCCACACCTTTCCCCACAGTTCCCTTCTCACCCCCTCATCTGTGTGGCCTTTAACCTCCTGCTCCTTCTTCTTCTCTTTCAACTTGAAACCATAATCAAATCCACTGCCATCTTCAGGGATCCCCAGCATATCATACCAGAGCTGTGCTGGGCCATAGCGCCACTCTGCCACCTTAGGCTTTGTATCTGTCACTTTGTCTATGTCACCAGTTGATTGGGAAAACTTGGATTCCACAGGTGCCATCATGGTAATCTGAAGCACAGCAAAGAAGGGAGTTATTATACTGATGGTCTATTTAAGTGTCAATACACATTTCTTCCTTCCAAGTTTGCCAGCTTATTCTCAGAGGAGAAAAGTATTTCTAAGAAGCACTTTTCCATACTTACTAGCTGCCTTAAGAATGTTCTGCACTTAGACTTCCAAGAACACACAGATTTCTTCTTGATACAAAGAGGATAAGCTCTCCTATTGATCCTGTACCACGGGTGGAACCTTCTCAGTAAGAAGCCATCACCTGAAGTCACTGACTAGCATCTGGAGAAGAGCTTCTGCATAGCTGGAATACAAGCCAACCCTGTCCTCCAGTTTTATTTTAGAGGAAAAGCTCTTCACTCTAAAAGTCACTGTCCAATCCACTACTAACCCCAGTGCTAGCTGGCGACCCTAAGACTCAGATATCCCACCTCATCATCTGAAAGGCACTGCTCAGGAGGGGGAGGAGCAGCAAACTCATACTCCCAAGGAGATTTTCCTTCCATTCCACTCTCTACCATAACTTCACCCTCCTGTATCTGCACTTCTTGTGCTAACTCCCGGTGTTTCTTCTTGCGTTTCCTTCGGGCGCTACGCCAAACCGATGGAACGTTCTTTCCAGGGCCAAAGAGACGCAGGAAACGCAGCACCTAGAACAAGAAAAAACAACAGGATCAGAGAAAAGAGACGCTGTGGGATGCCTGTCTGCCTTTCCCTTACTTAAAACGCAGTAGTGAAAGGCAGCACTCTGAAAATCAAGCTTAGCGAGTACTAAAATTCCAGCCCCGTATGCTACCAACAAGCTCTTTGTTGTACTTGCAAAAAAAGTTCTGGATCTATCTGTTCAATGGATCCTTCCTTTTCAAAAGGATTTATTCTTCATTTCAGATAGAGTGAAACAAAACAGAGAGAAGAAAGATTGCTTTACACATTGGGCATGTGGTAAGACTTGACCTGGGAATAATTTTTTTTCATTTTGAACAATACACAACCTTCAGAAAAACTTATTCATATTGAAGAAGAGTTGATCAAACTACTAGCAAAAGAGACAAAGCTAGAAGATAGTTATATAAAGCAAAGATTTCTTAAGCAACAGAGAAAAACATGGTTCAGAAATAGAACACTCATTTTTGTTTCCACCATAATGCAGTTCCCCTACATGCACACTGCATACCACCAAAATCAGCACTAATGACAAATTTCTTTCTTCTACAATTATGTTTGCTGGTTTTCAAGCATCAATAATTGTTACTCAGAGCACTCTTGTAAAGCATTATTCTCATATTAACAGATTTAGAATGAGAAATTAAAACCAAAGATTTGTAAAGAGACATCCTATTGATGTTCCCTGTTAATCTGTTATGCTGACCTGTAAACAGAATACGGTTTAAACAACCACTCTGTCAACCTCTGCCCACACTCGCATTATCATTCTTCCCAAAACTCCTGCAGATTACTTCTGAACCTTTGCCAGTTCCAGTGACTTGAGCCTCATCTAGATTTCTAGTAGACAGAGGTTACCTAATTTTCTAAAACATGACATTTCCTTACACAAAACCTGTGATAAAGGCAAACATAAAATGAAGTTATGCTGGCTTACAACCAGCATAACTATATGCTTGGCAACTACAAGCTTATCCTCCTTTTCCTCCTACATTTCCACTCTACAGCTTACTGAAATACACTGACCATATTTGCTATTTAGGAGCATTTAGGAAACTACTGCAATGAATTCACTTTGTGCAAAAAACATTCATTCTTTCAATCAGCTAGGTATTGAGCTACTTTCTGAGCCATACTGAGAGCAGTTTTGAGGAAGGATTAAGTAACGTATACAGATTATAAATTATTTAGGAGGAGAACACCACGTGCAGGACAGCATGGAAGGAGGAGCAGGAATTTGCCAGAAAAGCCTGAAAGCCAACAGATCATTTTTTTAATTGTCTGGCAAAAGTATTCCCTACTAAATCAGAAAAACAACCTCCACAAATCAACAGGCCTGTCCTATGGTCTTACAAAACAAAAAAAAATTATTTCACAGATGATTTATACAATACTTTTTAAGAGGCTCCTAAAACTGGAAGGAAAAGCATTACATATTAAACAGTCTGGTAAGAGTAGTGCACACAATCTAAAGAAACTACTGAGTGAGCAAGAACACCTAAGCTATTACTTACTACATACCCTTAGTACTATACAGTTCACATTTACATGGCTTACATGTTCCATTTTCTGTTACTTTCACATATCTATTACTATACCTTGCCTGGTCGAAATTCCGGGAAGAGCTCTGTAACACTTGGCAACTGTTTGGTAGCATCTCGCTGCATGATTCCTGCAAGAGGAAGTGTGAGTTTGCCTTCCTTGGATTCTGCCTGCCTGGCTTCTTGAGGTCCCATCTCTGACTCAGAATCAGAGCTGCTGCTGAAATCCACCTTGTCGGAGGCAGCAGAGGAAGAAGCAATGATGGAGGGCAAAATGATACCGTCTCCATCTTCAGATACTACAATAGAACAAGCACCTTATAAACAAACAGGTTTCCTCCCTGTCCCCTAGTACAGCCCCATAACGCCTCATCTACTGTTTATACCAAGTTATGCAAAAATTAAGCTTCTGCAGGTGTTATGAGTACCATTCTGGTTTAACCTTTCATTTTATCCTAAGCGTTCCAGGTGAATTTCCCAGCCACAACTGAGAGGATGAGATAAAAAAGCAGTTTCATTGTCAATATCAGTATTTTAACAACCACTAGAAACATAATATTTCATCCTGCATTTTAGACAATCCTCTAACACTGCATATCAGGACAAAGACCTACCTTAAGATGCAGTCTGCAGACAGAATTTTCATGATGCGTGGTGCTTGCCGCAGAGTGAGCTGCTATTCAGCAGTGTTTGCTTCCTTCAGACATTCATATTGCAGAGAGAAGAAGAAAGTTCTCACTCACCAGTGCCAGTTGCATCCTTTTCATCTTCTTTCTTTACAGGTACCGGAGGTGGTGGTGGTGGTGGCATCAACTTAGAATCAATATCTTCACAGTCAGCATCGTAATCATCTTCATCTTCATCTGATCAGTCAGGAGAAAAGACTGCATATTAAACAGACAATAAAGACAAACCAGGCAACCTTCCCATTTCTACTATTTCACAGCTGTTCTAACCTAATGAGAAGACTACGTCCTCTTATTAGTAAGGAGATCATTCTTATTTTGTAACTAGACACAAAACTCTCCCAAGTTCAGCTTCCTGCACAAACTCATTTGTAAGACTGAAACTTAAGAAAGAGCAGGAAGGAGAGAAAAAAGACAACCTGAAAGATGATTGAAGCACTTAAAATATATATATATATATACACACATGTATACATATATTTATTATATGTCTATTCTGCTATCACCTTCCCTTATTCACATTTCACAGAGCAAATTAAGTCACTGAAGAAGTAAGGAAAATGTGGTTAAAAAGCCAAAATCCCCTTTACATCCGACTAACCACAACAGGTTAACAGAAAGGTTAAATCTAAGGTAGCTTTAAGTAATATACAAAGATCTAGTATCTGCATCAGCAGCTACTGAAAAGGAAAAGCTGCATAGTTCAAAAAATCTTTTCTAGACAAGAGAGCTATCTCTGGATATCTCACAAAAGAACCAAAGTGCCTTCTGTAGAAAGTAATTTCAGTAAAAGAATTCAAGGGTAAAATAGGATTTATAAGGTCAAAGCAACTCTCTATGGGATCAGAACCTTATCTCTGAGTATCTCCAAGAAGTACCCAGCCTTCAGCACAACCTTCTTCCTAAGAATACAGTTTAAATAAGTATATGCAGGTATTCTCTTCAGGTGATTCCAAAGCAATATATCCTGGTTTCTCTTCTAAGTATGTTTCAACTCTAATGAGGAACTAATTCCTTTAAAAAGGAAGATCAAGGTGGGTTCATCCAGTGAACAGTTTCACAAAAGCTTCAAGGCAAGGAATGAAAAGCCTCACCAGTATAAGAAATATCACCAGTATAAGAGGCCGGCAAATCCTACTGCCCCAGAAAACCTTCTCCAGCTAGAGCTGTAACACTAATCTCATTTACCTGCTCTTCGCATTGGCTGCAGGTTGCCCATTGCCTGCTTATACCTACGGCTGTCATCTTCTGCCACTTCATTAATATCTGAATAATCAACAGCATCTTCTGTGCTCTTAATCCAGCCTGAAAAAAAGAAAAGAAATGCAGCCACAGAAAACTTTATCCTAGTATCTATATTAGTTTCTGACTTCACTATGTACATAAAAATTCTTTCCTATAGTTCCTTTTCTTAGAGTATTATTTTCCCTCATTCCAACTAAAAGCTCCAAGAGCTCTGAATTTCCCCTGGTAGGTAACTAACTTTAGCACAAGGAACACTCGGTGAAAAGGTTCAACAAGCTTCAAAATACAACATAAAAAAACCCCAATCTGTGCACAACACATAATGTCACCCAAGCACTAGCGTTTGGATGATGCTCTTGAACACAACACATGATTCTGGGAGGGACCCTACACAAGGTGAGGAGTTGGACTTGATGATCTTGATGAGCTCCTTCCAACTCAGCATATTCTATGATTCTAATAACACTGTGCATTAAATAGGCTTGTTTAACAAGGGGGCAAACACTGAATAAATATCTAGGAGGGAGGAGAGACAAGTAAAGAGTAAAGTAAAGTAAAGTAAAGTAAAGTAAAAAAAAAAACCAAAGAGAACAAGTGCAACAGCGACCAGAGATAATGTGGGATTCACTTTGAGAAGAAGGCAAAGCCTTCATCAGAGGACCTCTGACCAGATAACATCAGGATACTTCTTGCAGTCCCAGATGACCCGGGTGCATTTCTTCCTCTCCAGTAAGGGGTCTGATTCCGCAGCCCCTCTGTCATTTAACTTTAGACAATAAAGTTCCCAACCTTCCTCGTCCAGGTGGGCTCCATCGGCCTCCGGGCTGTCCTCCTCGCTGGCTGTGATCTCAGTGATCAGGTTGCCCAGTCCCAGCACACCCAAACCGGCGAGGTGCTTCTTGGATTCCTGGAGAGACCAGAACCACATCCCAGCTAGGAGGTTCTGCCGGCACCGCCAGCCAGGCTGGGTCGACCCGCCTGCTCGGTCCCATCCTGCAACCTGCCCCACCAACACGTCCTCCCTGGCCAGCCCCAGAGCCGCGCCGCTTGGGACCCGGATTCCTCTCCCATCCCTCAGCTCGAGCCGCCGAATGGGCCGAGCCGAAGCGTCTCCCCGGACCGACACCGCTCTACCTTGTCGAGGACGCTGTCCCCCTCCAGCTGCCCCGCCTCATTGATGTTGCCGAAGAGAAACCCGGCCAGAGAGAAGGGCTCGGTGCGCCCGCCATCCACCTCCTCCTCGCTCTCCGAATCTGACATCGCAACGACGCCGACCCGGAACCGGAACGCCGGGCGGGCCACGATCGGAGGAAGAGGCTCCCCCCCCACACACACCCCCTAACCCGGTTCGGCTCACAGCGCCCCGCGCGGGCACACCACGCAACGGCCCAAGGAAGCGCAAAGGCTTCGGCGTTCACCGAAAACTCGTTTATTGCACTTAAGAACGGGGGTCTGGCTTTCCACAGGAAAGAACTAAGTGTAGCGTTACAAAAGGGCAGAGTGAATTAATACAAGAGCCAAGCGAGATGAGGAAAAGTTTATTATAACAATTCTGCATAATTAAAAAAAAAACCTCTTCAGAAACGTTAGCAGTAAGACAGAAGACCGATCATTTTATGGTATAAAATTAAGTTGCCAGTGTATGTATCAGTACCACACTTGAAGAGTCTTGGGCTCCCACTGCTGATGGGCCCTCCCCGCAGCCCAGGCAGGAGGTCAGTGCCCCAGTGAGATTTGCTTCTTGGCACCAGCCCAAGCAGCACTGAGATTTCTACAGAGAAAACGTTAAATACTCAAGAGACAAAGCACAGTGAGGCTCTTCTAATTTAAATTTCATAGAAATAACTGTAAACGGGAGAAAGCGCTTATGCATCTAAGCGCACCTCGAGATCCTTTGGACACAGAATTCCTGGACTGCCCAGCTCTCTGTGGGTGGCTTCAACTGTATTTGAAAAACACTATTCCAGAGATCATTCACAAACTGAAAGATTAAAATTGGTCTCTTCATAGAAAGTCTCTTCTGTGAATCAAGAAATATACGCTGCATTTCTATTCAGTGACAAACCAAGGAAACTTAACAGTTTGGGAAATCCATACCCAGGTTTTCTGAACTCCCAAAAGCAAACAAAGTACAGCTGTGGGATTGTGTGAAGTCTCTCTTTGTTACCTGCCCCCAGAAAAAAAAAATGTAAGAAGGAAATAGATTGTAGGCTGATGCACAAAACTACTTACAATAAAATGCACCAACTACAGAGGGAAAAAAAAAGTAGGGAAATCACATACTGAAAATGCCCACTGAATGGAAAAACTAGTTGGATCCATGGACTCCTGAAGCTCATTCTAGTGACAAGCAGAGGCTGGAGGAAACCAGTTGCAAGCCTTCAGGATTTTTGCTCCTGGCAGAAAGCAACAGAAGCACAAGGCACAAAAATAACTATTAATGAGGTACTCCAAAGTCTGTAAGTAGTTTTGTTACAGTTTTCAAAGTTCACTTTCATGTTCATTTTCATCACTATTGTGCTGTTCTCCTCAGTACTGTTGTGCAATCCAACTATTAAGTAAATTAGAACACTTTATTGGTGTTCTAGCATAATGCAAATAATAACATAATAAATTCAAAAAAATTGGTTAAGTAGCTGAATTTTATCTCACCGTTCTCTCTTCCAGTTAACACCAGGATGGCTGCTCTGAGAGCCTACAAAACCAGGGGAGGTACATGCAATAATACTTGCTCACAGGATTTCTTTTCCACGAATTTACTGTAATCCAGTTGGGAATAACCACAAAAGATGCAGAACTAAAAGGCTTCAGTATGTAAAAAAAAACTTTTTAAAACAGTAGTAGGTTCAGTATGAAATTGCAAACATTTGCAAGAAAAAAAAAAAAAGTCTGTTGAAATTAAGTCTATTTAAGTGCAGTTCAAACATACCACAAGCTTTTTCAAAGTACATCTCAGAATGTAGCAAAGGGCTTGCACCAAGGCAACTAGACAAATTAGGCCCAACCAGTATTAAAACGCACGAGCACTGGCTTAAATAAATACATTTTAAACATGATAAATTCTATTTACTCAGTCGCTGAAATTTACCTACCGAAAATAATCTTGGATTATAAGGCACAGAGTTAATTGCTGCTTGCAAATCAAGCCCAAGATAAAGGCCTACTACTGAAGTAAAGGCAAAATGTGGTGAGCTGAGGTTACCTCACTGAAATACACTCTCACAGACTGCAGGGCACTGTGGTAGGAGCCACATGTGGAACAGCACTTTTATGAGTGCAAAAGACACAGACACTCCAGATTGTGGCACTTGGTGAAGAAAAATATGCAGTCTCTAGGCTTCATCTTCTAGACATGATGCATAATGGGTGTTTTGGTGTTGCCTATGATCAGGCAATACTGAGAACTCAGTGTTGGTCCACTAGCCATATATACCAGTATTTGGATTTACTGCAGTTAACCTATAGGTTGCAGTTTGCTAAAGCAGTACCAGTAAAAACACACCTCACATATACAAAAATCGCTGTTAGTGTCAGCATAGTTACACCAGCTGAGGAAAGGCACATCCTCTTCTAAGAGGGGAATTAGAGCACAAATACAAATATTTCTATTCACCTAGCATTTTTTGTCTACCTCAGATAAAGGAAGATCACTAATAACCCTGTTGATATATTTTCTGTTATCTCACTAAAATGCTTTTTGGGTTGGTTTTTTTTTTTCTGTCCAAGGTAGATACCAGCACAAGTTTTCTATGTGTGGGAATCACAGGAAAGCAAGTTCTGAATCATCAGTTAAAGCTGCATTTAGACAAAGACAGCACTGTCAACTTCAGACAACAAAGCCCAGTCCAGCACCACTGGTTTCACTCAAGTATCTCTGAAGCATGCCACTTTTATACCATCAAGTTCTAAATTCAAGTCTACAAAAGGTTTTATGATCATTTCTCAGCTGGGCCTGAAAATCACACATAAAGAACAGTGCACATCCTAAAATAAAATCCAGATGCCACTCACTAGAGCTGCTAAGCAAATTTTAAAAGTACACAAATAAAACTTCAGTTAAAAGAGTTTATAATAACTGTTCACAGAGTAGAGAGGAGAAAACTTCCTAGGTAATTCCAGCCAGTGAGTGGCTAACGACTATAAATTTAACTGAAACCATCAGTGAGTTGCCAGAAGGAAATGAGGGTTTCTGGTTCCTGTAAACAGAACTTCCAAATTCTCTGTCAGTGTTCCCCCAGAAAAAACAATAAAGGAAAAATCCATAAAAATGCTATAAAAATCCTAGGTGGTGGCCCCAAGAACACTAAGAAGTAAACCGATTAATTTCTCAAGAGCAAACGGGCTGCTATCAAGTCTCCAGGATTCACTGAAGGGATCACACTAAAAATCTTGTTTTGGCAAGTGTCATCCCAACAGCCTCAGTTGGTCCAAGAAAGTAATGGTTAAGTTTATTCTCAGGGTGCAAAGTATCTTCCGAAAGTGAAATAAAATCTGTTTATAGAAGACTTGCATATAAACTACTCTTCAACCTCCCAAAATTCAACAGTATGAAAATCACTCAAAGGAGTGATTCACCATTATCCCAAGTCCCCTACAGTAGCATAAAGCATCTTCTGCTTCTATTAATAAAACCTTTGCAGGTGTTCCCAAGGTCTTGCTCATCTTGCTCTTTTGCTAAATCTTCATATAAATAAGGTGAATCTCACTAATATTGCAGGCATTTTTGCATGTAAACAAATTGGTTTCAAGCTTTACATTGACAAATTGAAACAACTGCATAGCCAGACTTCTGTCTGTAAAACAAATTCCATTAGTAAATAAGAGATGGGAAAAGCAGCAGCTACACCTAAAGTTACCTGGATTTGTGATTTTTAACAGATGTACTAACTGATGACTATCTAGTAACTGATGGCTATCTAAAAAAGAAGTTTGGCTTCAGAGAAGTTCCTTCTTTTATTTCCCTCCACTAAATAAGTACAGAAGCCAAGTGATCCCTGGAGAAGCTGAAGACTGGAACTTTAGAAATAAAGTAAATATTTGACCTCTCAGCTGGAAAAAAACAAAACAAAACAAAACTGTTGTTTCAGTTTCCCTGAAGCAGTAAGACTACAAGAATATTCATTGCATAAAACATTTCTGCTTAGAGCTGTTAGTGCAAGATGCAAATCTTAAATTTAACTCATCAAAAGCCCTACAAGATCCAAGTCGACATTCAACTTCAAACATCCATCACCCAAGGTAACTATAATAAGATACATTTTCTTGTGTTCTTCTTGGTCACAGGATACAGAACTGCACGCACAGCTTCAGCAAACACCTCACGAACACCCTCCTGATTCAATGCTGAGCACTCCAAGTATTTGACTGCTCCAATTTGTTTAGCCAGCGAAGTTCCCTGCTGTGGGGTAGTGGGAGCCAAGCTTTGCTCTTTTAACTTTTTAACTGTTTCCAGGTCATTTCTCAAGTCTCTCTTCGTGCCCACTAAAAGAATGGGAACATTTGGACAGTGGTGAGAAACTTCAGGGTGCCATTTGTGCCTCACATTTGCATAGGAAGAGGGGCTCCCAATGGAGAAACAGATGACAAAAACATTGGTCTGAGGATAGGAAAGCGTGCGCAGGCGGTCATATTCCTCCTGGCCTGCTGTGTCCCAGAGATTCAGGCTGACTGTCCGGCCATCAACAGTCATTTGGGCACTGTAGTTGTCAAAGACAGTCGGGATATATTCCTCTGGGAATGCATTTGTGGTATAGCTGATGAGAAGACAAGTTTTTCCCACAGCACCATCTCCGACAACTACGCACTTTATAGTCTGCATTCTTCACCAAGAAACAAAGTCCTGCACAAAGCAAGGAAAAAAATTAAGAAAGGCATGATGGTAATTTTAAAGGTAGGTTTTAACAAGTGTTTTTAAAATGGCTAAAAATTTCTTATCACAACTAGACACACTCAGTGTCTCAGAAGCCATTATGAAGAGCTCACAGGCTATAAAGACAACAGTGAAATGGAGATCCAGTGAGTTGAGAGCTCAGTGACAACTGGCTGCATTCCAACCATGTAAGTACAAATTAGCCAAATTCCCACAGTCTTGCCTTACTGTCAGGCAGCTTCCCACAGGCAAAGGGACAAGTCCTTAGACCTCCAAGAATCACACTTCTTGTCTATATAATCTATTGCCCAAACAGTTTAGGCAAGGTCAAACAAGAGAGGTCAAAAAATTACAAAATAAACCAAGGTACTGGGCTGCACTCTACTGACTACTACTATAATTCACTCAATTCAGAATCAATCAGACCTCAAGAAACTGCATTATTTAGAGGACACCAATTAAAAGATTTAGAAAGTAGCATGAATAAAAGAAGCTATTATTTGAAATATAGCCATAGTATTCAGATAAGACTACATGAAGAATTTTTCTGAAGAAAGAGCAGAATATTCTCACTAATCAGTGACAGAACAAGCAGGACTTAATAGGCCTGAGCTACAATAAAGAATGCTTATACCAAGAATTAGAAAAATACATGCTGTAAAAGATGAACAATCAAACAGCCTTCCCAAACAGACTGGAGAACTGGTACATTTGACACTTAAAGGCTTCCCTATCACCTTCCTGATACATGAAGAGAAGGTTTGCTAATCAAACAGACATTGCCTAAAATTCAATTCATTCTAACCTTTCATCACATGAACATCACAAACTTTGAAAATAGCATGGAATAACTACAGGCTGTTGTATGCTGGAGCTTCCACTGCTAGCCTGAACAAGAAGGAACTTGAATCTGCCTTCTCACCCAAATGCCTTTGAGATACTGTACTATCAGTAACCCTCAACTTGCAACCAGCTGCCAATACTCTACTTCAAACAAAAGAAACAAATAGTGGGTGTAACTGTATTGCATATGCCATGAAGAACACAGCACCATCAAAATAACAAAGGGAACAAGAAAATGAGCAATTGTGAAGTACTTCACTTACAGAAGTCATTAAACCCCCTCCCTCCAACTTCCTCTTCAAGATTATCCAAACAAATCAACTCAACACCATTTAAGTCTCAGCTCTGTCATTTTTGACTAAGTATCTATATCCACATACTGTTGTCTTTCCACTGGGAACACATATGATTCTTCTGTACTAAGTGAAAATAGACTACCTTAAGCAAAGCATAAAACTGCAACAGGCAACTCCTAACATCAGCTGTAGTCGCTACAAAATACAAGTGTTTAAGGAAGCAACAGTGTATATACAGACACACTATCAAAAAACAATCCGTGGGAAGCACCAGGAAGACCCATCAGGACATTGGACATCTGCAGGAAATTTGTAGGAAAATAAGCAGAGCGAAGAAGCAGAAGCAGTTTATTCTTTTTCAAAGTGTCAGCAATTACATTTGTAAACAAACATCAATCACCTGAAATGAAATCTGAAGAGTACTTTTGATTTTTGGCAGAAAAGCATGCATGTGAGTTTCATCATACATCAAAAAAAAAATCAGTCATCCCATTCAAGACTCCAGTCAAATATAAAGAGAGATGTGCATGCAACCACATACTGTAAAGGTAAGCAGTAAAATGAAGAACAGCACTGACCAGCAAAAGCTGGCAGCACCAAGTTCTTCATTTAATAGACCTAGGGGCACATAAAAGGGAAAAAAAAAGATTTTGAAATGTGAAATTACTTAAAACATTAGAAAATTAACATTTTTTGCTTTGAATTATGAATAGAGTTTGAAGACTGCTACTGGCAGCATACATTACAAGATAATATTTCTGAACACAAAGGCTCCAAGTACTACAAGCAAACAGTGACAGTGAGCATATTTTAGTACTGTAACACTGCTCTATCTGGAGATGCAACAGTAATGCACCATCCTGGTCTCTACCACTGCTCTTCCTGTACAGCAGACCACTACCTGTTTTAAGACACTGTATGGTTTCTTTAGCAGCCTTCAGATCTTTCCAAACCCTGTTTCTCCTTCCCACCTCCTCAGCTGTGACCACACCACACTGAAAAAGGGTGAGGACTTGTTTCATCCTGTTTACAGAGTAGTACCCACGATCAACTGTGTTGGTACAACCAAGCCAGTGATGTGGTGGCAATTGAGTCATGGAAGGGAAACACCATATGCTGCTACTGCTTCTGAAGTACCATCAGACTGCAGCACAAAGAACAGGTTTTAAGCTTAATCCTGCTTTTACTTCGTATCATTGAACTGCTAGAGGATGTAATGCCAGAAACCTTAATGGTGACCAACAATTCCAGAGCAAAAGGTTTTTTCCAAGTGAACTAACTGTGCAACAGACCACAGTCACTAAGAAGTGACATCACAGAGATGGCAGAAGTAAATTAGCTGTATACATGCAATAAAAACCAAACTATAGAAACAGAAGCCTCATGGAAAACAAGATACAGGAAGCCTTTTATATGCCCAGTTCCTAGTTTCTAAAATCAACAAAAATAAATACACAGGGTATCCCAGAATTGCACCCCTACCTGCATACACCAGGCACTGATATCTGGAGGGTCATCACACCAATACTGTAAGACAATACAAGTAGTTTTATATTACTGGTAAACTACAAAGCCCAATGTATCCTGTACCATCAGCAGCTAAAATAGCTTGATTCACACTGATTTAAAATGTCTAAAAGTGTGTTATACAAAGATTATCTTGTTGGTTGTTTTTTTTTCAGGAGGTCATTAGACCTTTCAATTAAGAGAACAGTAAATAGTAAAGTAACAAAAAAGTCTGCAAAATAAATTCTCTTTCAGAACATCAGTATCCTGAATTACCTGACCAAGACTTGGATTTTAGAAGAGCAACACTTATAATAGGAAATAACTCTATGCAAACATTGCAAAGGATCAGAATAAGGTAAAAAGGAGCTAGTAAACTTTTAAGTATGTTTCTCTGAAGGAATCCTTTAAAGTAGGCTGTCTTAGCTGAAGGAATAGAGGGGCATATGTAATAAAAACAAATACACACCAAAGTACACATGATTTAGTACTGAAACACACAACAACAAAAAAGAGTGGAAAGAAGCTCCTATACTGCAGAAACCTGTATGTTGTGAGCAGGTGTAGTTTGGTTAAAGATTTACATATGGAAGACAAAGATTTTTTTTTTTTTTAATTTAAACCACAACCAAGTGAATAATATTACCTCCATCGGGCATTTTCTGCCAATTCCAATTATCACTTTATTGATAATGTATAAAGACTCTACATCTATTTTTTTATCTTCTAAACAATTTGCTTAGCAATAAAAGTCTTAAAAGAAGCTGGGGTTCAAATTTGCATTGAAAAATCTTTTTACTTCTCAAGGAGCCTTGAACTTGTCATTGCATGCTATCTGAATATAAATATATGCTGGAAAAAAAATATTCTCCAAAAATAAAATTACCAACAAACCATTACCAAGAGCAGGAAAATTGGTTTATGGTTTGTTTGGTTTTGTTTTTTTTTTTTTTTTTTTGGTTTTTTTTTTTTTTTTTTTTTTTTTTTTGGTTTTTTTTTTTTTTTGTGAGCTCTGAAAGAATTTTTTGGGGAAAACCTGAGAGAGAACACAAAGTACAGCAATTTACAAGAACTAAAAAAAGAGAAAATACAGATTAACATGCCAACAGATCAAAAACAAGACTTAGAATTTAGAAACAAAAAACTGGACACAAGCTTGAAAACCAGGCTTAAAGGTTAGTCAGCAAGAGAAAGGAGAGAGCAGAAAGTCCAAGGTAATTCTGGTTGCTAAGCTCTGCCAAAGAAAGGACTTTTGCTATAGTTAAGGTGGAAGATCCTAAGAACAGAAAGAGTTCTAGCAGTTACAGCAGAATGGGATTAATTTTCAAAGAACTACGAAAAAAACAACCAAAACCAAATCACCCCAAAAAGAAGTGTTGTTCAGAACTATGTAGATGAGAGCTATTTCTACCTTGTCCATCAGTGCCTTTGAATTAGAAAACTGGCATTCCTGTTTGGGTTAGCTTCCTTCTGAGAAGATGCTGCAAAGTTTGCCTTCCCTACCTGCATACTTGGCACTTCCATTGGAATGTGCATGATTTCAATCGACGTGTAGAAACATTGTCTGAAGCTCTGCTCCCCTTCTGACCTAATTACATATTTTCTGGTATCATTAACATAGCTTGCTCTGCTATAACCCAGCTGGACATCTGCTGGTGAAATTCACCATTGGGATTCCACCCCTCCTCCCCACAAAGATATCGTAAGTGAAATCACAGGATGATTGTGTTCCATCAACATTTTTGTGTAGCAGAGAAAAAAAGTCTAGATCTGCCTTTTAATACTTCTGAAGGAAAGTTCCCTGTTTGCTGAGAGAAGGGAGAAAACAGTGACAGAAAACAGCAAGTAAACATGAATCTGAATTTTTCAGGGTTTTTCCAGATTTTTACTTTTTATACTTCTCGTACTTTGAAGAATTCTTAGCAAAGGAACTACTTCTTAGCAGAATATGTCTCTACCCTTGCTACGTTAACAACTGATGCCTCTTTGTTAGCTGGATTTTAGCTCTGATATTGCTCTTTGATAATGTCATTTTCATAGTTTGTCAGGTCTTCCATTATCTCTTTTCAGTCTGGAAAGGGAGTCATTTTGGCCAAGAATGAGAGGAAACACCCTAGGAGTTAAGCCAAAATCACCTGTACTGAGCTGTGTCATTCTGTTCAGCCACCACCTTTGATCAATCCCTCCTCGCTTCACAGACTCCTAAGTTTGATGCTGCTTTATCAGTAGCAAACAGAAGCAGATGCTAAGAAATCTAAACAACTTAACTGTTCATCTTTCAGTAACAAAAGCCAGATCAGAGATGATTCACTCTGCCTAATAAATGAAGTCAGGCAGAAACTTCCAACAACTAATTGGGTGAATAAGGTAGTTCAAAGTATATCCTACCATCCTCACCCAGGAAAAGGAGTTAAAGGACTTTTCATGTGTGCACCTTAGCCACCAGATCTGACAGGGAAAAGGGCTCTCAGCAATATAACCAAGACTGTGTTACTCTTCCGTAACAGTTCAGCTTACTTGCCATTGTTCTAGACAACTGCTGAATGAATGCACATGTGCCAAACTTTCAGGATGCATGCCAAGAAATACAAAAAAAGTTAAATAGTAGACCTCATCCCTAATGCCCTTCAGCAATGAATGACCTACTTGGACTTCTCAGTGTCTTTCAAAGTTTTCACACTGCTTTCTGTCCTGCCATTTACCTGCAAGAGAAACAAAAGAGGTCAACAGTCAGAGTGACAGTAGAGTGGCAAGTCTGCTTTCAGACAGAGGGCAGGAGTCGTGTAGTCAGTCCATGACCCAGAGCTCCATGTGATCAGGGAAACTTTCTGCAGAGCTCCACCTGGTGCTTCAGCTCCTATGCACATATCACTGATACCTAACAAGAGCTCAGTTCCCACTGCTTGTTTCCTCTGTGTGAATCCTAGAAAGGCCCTTCCCCTTCTGGTACAAAAAGCTGTTTCAAAGAAATAAAAGAAACCACCCATTCCCTTTCATATAATGTTTTGACCCCTGTCAAATTAGGGTGACATTGGCTTATTGATGTAAATTTTTTTTTTTTTCAGGAATGAAACACAGAAGCTTTACAATGCAAACACTATTTCATAGGAAATGTGTTTGAAAAAGAAGTGGTCTGCATGAGGGGACCCCAACCACATAAATCTCAGTGCACCAACACACATACAAACACCTGTACTCCAAATTTTATAGTACAGCAATGGTACTAGTGTCCAAACATCAATGACCTTAAATTCTATTAATCCAAAATCAGTTATCTGATATTAAATACTTCCAACGGGCATTAGAAACAAGCTTGCTAAATAATTGCATGTCTGTGAAATAAGACATCAAGGTCTAGCTGCATAATCATGCAGGAATTGAAAACTAGGACTTCAGCAGAGATTTGGATCCCTAGAATATGTACGTGACATGTATCCTGCCATAATCAAAAGCTACACAGTATTAAACTTGGTTTTCCTCCTGTACATGATGTTACAAACACTGCAAGTTTATGGTACACAACAAGAGAACAGTTAAGCTGATGAAAGAGAGCTCTGTTGTGTCTGCTAAACGACTCCTGAAACCCCTCAGCACTCAGAATATTTTAGGCTACCTTGCACCACTCTTCCCAAGACAACAATTTGGTGGTTTTTAAAGAGAAGATCAAATACAACTACTCTTACATACCCCTGTAATAGAAATTCCACTCTCCCCACTCCACCTTTGGAAGAGGCTAATTCATCAAATGCAACCTTTTCTTATATCCGCGGGAAGATTGTCTGAAAGTTGTCCCAGTACTCCCAATGTGGTTAAGCATCAGCCTAACTTCAGAATGTCCAGCCTTTGGACGCCGAGGAAGAGGGAACAAAATGTTCACTGGGCCATTCCTGCTTCCCACACATCCCTGAGTGAGAAACGGGACCAAAGAAAAACTTGTTACTAAACAGCCCCCTTCCCCTGCTCCTCCAGCATCTCTGGATGACCACATCCGGCTCCACAAACAGTGCAGGAGCCGGGACCCGCATTCCACCTCCACCAACCTCTGGAAAGCAAGAAAACAACACGTCCCACGGCTGGGGGTTGATTACTCCCAAGTTCACCCTTCCCTCCTCTAGAGTCGGCCGCTTCCCCAGAAGGACAGGTACGAAGGAGCCACGGGCAGCGCGCGAACAGGCTCCCCCGAGACGGAAATCGCCACCGCCGCAGCTCCCAGGCAGGGAAATGCCGCCACCGGCCCCAGGCCACAGCCCCGCTGACAGCGAGGGTGGCGGCAGCGGACGCGGAGGATCTTCCTCTTCAGAGCACCGCCTGCCACGACCTCCGCCCGCGCCTCCGCCCAGCGGCAACGCTGAGCAGGAACAGACACGCAGGGTGGCCGGGGCCCCGCCGGAGGTCGCTCCCTCGCCGCCAGGCCCGCAGCCACCGCAGCTCAATTCACCTCAGGGCCTGCCGCAGGCCGCGCCGCCGCACACGGAGGAGCCCGGGGCAGCGCCCGCCTCCACACAGCGGTCCTGCCGCCCCCCCTGCCCCGCCAGCTCCGCACTCAGCTCCCTTGCCTCCAATCCTCTCCTCATCCCCGCGAACTCCCCTCAGCCCCGCTCTCACCTCCCGCGCTGCCGGCGGCCGCCGCACCCGGAGCGGCAGCGGATCCCGAACCCGGCAGCACCCGGGCCCCGCCCCTGCGCACGCGCAGTCTGTTCCCCCCCCCTCTTCGTCTCCGGAGGGCCCCGCCGAGGGGGCGCCGCGGAGGGAGAGCGGGGCCGCGGGATGCGCAGCCCGGATCGGCCCAGGGAACGGATGGGCGGGAGAACTGGGCGGAGGTAGCCCGTGAGTGGGGCGGAGAGCGACCTGGAGTGACTGCCCGCTCCTGTTATCAAGTATCGATATTTTAGTACAGTGGGCAAATGTATGCGTCGCCCTCCCCCTCTCTCTCGCTTGGCCATAGAATCATAGAATCATAGAATCCTAGGGGTTAGAAGGGACCTCGAAAGATCATCTAGTCCAACCCCCCCTGCCAGAGCAGGGCCACCTAGAGTACATCGTGCAGGAACGTGTCCAAGCGGGTTTTGAATGTCTCCAGTGAAGGAGACTCCACGACCCCCCTGGGCAGCCTGTTCCAGGGCTCTGTCACCCTTACAGGAAAAAAATTTTTTCGAATATTCAACTTGAACCTCCTGTGCTCCAATTTACACCCATTACCCCTTGTCCTAAAGTCGGTATCGACCTCTCGCATTCCGGCAGTTTCCCGTCTAAAGGTCTTTGCAGAGGAGGACGTCCAAGTCACCGCTGGAGCTGTGGTCAGCGATGACATTTCCCTCGTGACACAGTCGCCATCTCCCCTCCACACACTTCCCGGATCTGGCTTCTCCACTGTGGAGGGAGTGAGGCGGGCTGGGGTCTCAGGGTCAGGTTACGCTGCTGCCCTGGGGCTTTGCACCCCTCAGAAACGCCACGGTCAGGCAGAACGCCAGGCTATGAACACCCGGCCCCAGGGAAAAGTGGCACAGGCATAGGTGCAGACAACAGGGATTCTCCCGCTGTTCTGCCACAGCCGAACATAGGAGAGGGAGAGACAAATGGCAGGGTTCTGACACAATTCTTAAGAGTTTGTCTATCAGAAAATTCAGAGTATAACCTTTGCTCTGGGTTTTTATTACTTGCCACTTCTCACTGGCGGAGAAGGGTGTGCTCCAGCCTGCACGACTCTGTGCTGGCTTTGCTCCGCCGGAGCTGATACCAAAGCTCCCCACTAGCTCAGGAGCCTTCACTGCTCAGCTCCTTAAGTACTTGACTGTCAGTTGCTGTCAGTGGTGTTCCCGGGTTCAGTTCATCTTCTTCCTCCGACCAGCTCAAGCTATCATCAGAGTCTTCCCCAGACTCTGCCCCGAGCTCCTCTGCATTGGCAGCCTCTTTCTCCTGCTCACCACAGCGGTTCAACCTGCTTTGGGGGAGCTCCAGCATGGCCCAGGAGCCAGGGCTGGCTTTGTAGAGTGTGATCTCCACCTTGGTAGGGACCATGTTCACAAAGCTCTTCTCTATTTCTATGACCTAGAGAGATGGAAAGGTGCAGTGAGATAGGCAGAAGAGGGAAGGGAACAAATGCTTATTATTCCCCTTACTGACAGAGCCCAGTCAGAGAAGAATGGAGATCTCTTCTTGTGTGTTAGGAGACAGAGAAGGATGAAACCTGGGCTCCAGCTTAGGTTCACAGTGTTGTCTAAGCAGGACTGCGGTTTTGCTACAGAGCTCAGGAGAGCACAACAAGCCACAGCCACATGCAGGGTTGCAGTACAGCCCTCTCACCACACCACACCACACCCTGCTGCCTGGAGGCACAGCGAACACACACCGGAAATAAAGACATAATAAATATATAATTAATAAATTGTCATTAAATGCGCACACAAGTTCCTGAGTCTTCCTCCTCTTCTGCAGCCAGCAAGCAGCTGAGGAATCAGAGAGTAAATCTCTCATACCACTGCCTGCCTGGAGGCACAGCAGTATTGCAGAGGGAGACAGGGACCTGCTGGGCTAAAGACCCTTTGGTCTGAGACCAAGCCCAGAACAGCCACAGAGCTGTCAGCAACATCCAAGACTGCTCTTACACAGGATCAATCACTGCAGCCACCGCAGCCTCCAAAACAAGCCTCCTCAAAACCCCTGCAGTATTTCCTAGCAGAGATGGCTATAAATGCTGGTACCTGAGTGACCCGGGTCCCAGATGATCCCAACAAGAGCAAGACAGTGCTGGCAGTTTTCAAAAGAGTAGCCAGTGCGCCTTAGGCAGTGCAGAGCAGCCAGGCAGGCACAGTCCTGGTGTGGCTTCCAAGGGTGGTTACCAATATGATATCAATAGAGAAAAACCTAATTTCCCCATCAGCTTTTGCTGCTACAGAAAATTGGAGCTCTGGAAATAAATGGGTCCTCTCTACAATACAGTCAATGTCTGCCTCATACTCCATGCACAGGAAGGACTGTGCTGAAAATGCACCAATAACCATTTTTCCAAAGTCTGAGAATCCTAACTATGCAGACAGTAGGGAGGGAGCCTTTGTCTGAGGCTGCAAACACTTCTCTAAGGGAACAGGCTGCTTCACAGCATTGCAGATTAACCCCATGCAGACTTCTGGAACAGGGATAGCAGAATAAACAGGTTCTTACCCCCCAGAGATCCAGTTCTGCCTGGAAAATCTTATTCCCCTCAAAGGTGACACAAACCTCAAGCTGAAAAATCAACAGAAAATTATCTAAGTGGGTAGCACAACACTATCAGACTCTTCACTGGGCAGTCCAGCTGCCTTCCAGCATTGGAACATATCCCATATTCTATCTCTGTTGTAACAGTCTGGCAAAACCCCCAGCACCTGGGAGCATTTTACCTTCTTCAGAACATGTGGGGTTCACTTCTGTCACTAGCTGAGGGATTCAAGGCCAGTAAAGCCACCCACTGAGGCTGAAACCCACTGAGCTAGAGTGGCTGGGCAGATGCTGCTTGCATCAGCAGAGCTGCTGAGCTCTCAGCTCAGGGATGGCAGGTTGGCAGTGCCAGTCCTGACTGCAGCAATAGTCAGAAAAAGCCATCAAGGAGTGCCAGGCACCTGGCTGGCCCCTGCCTGTTGGCTCATCAAAATCAGGTGCCATGAAAGTACCCATCCCTAGCCCAGCACTGCCAGCCCCACTCACCATGGTGCGGTTGGCTTTCACGCTGCTGAGGAGGGGCAGAGGGTTCTTGGCATAGACTGTCACCACCACCTGGCTGCTGGTTTGGTGCCAGTCGTGCCGGCACGACACTGCCTTCTTGTCCTGTCAGAAAGAAGCACCCATCACAGGGTAACATCTAGCCCAAGCACACCTCTAACAGAGGGGATGCCTGTGCTCCTTTGCACATCCCCTCTGCAGAGTAAGGGGTGAGGTCAGCGCCAGCCAAGCAAGATCAAATCTTGCCTTTTGTGATTGTGTTTGAGGGGAGGTAGTTCATGTGAAGGTGGGCAGTCCTTGGAACATGAGTCATCTGTGCTTTGCTTGGGGTTGATCCAGAGGGATCTGTTAAGACTAGAGACATCTCCTTCTTGTTCCAGAGCCACTCTGCTGTGCCCAAGTTCAGAGACACTGTGCACAGTCAGAAAACTTGGTCTGGAGGGCAGTGAAGGGGCAGTTACTGGACATAGATCATACCATCATGCTAAATTTGGGAGACAGAGGAGCCCCAAATGGCCACATTTATCTTTCACCTTCTGTGCTTTGAGGGTAGCTTTTTCCCCACCAGTCATTTCTAAGCATCACCAGGAGACAAACCCCCTGCAGCCCTCAGCCTTGCCAAGACAATAAAATGCCCCAAGTGGAATGTCAGCTCCAAACTCAAATGACAGTGAGTGCAAAGCATTTGCATCACAACAATCACAGCTCATTCACTGCAGCTCCCTTCACATCCACGGTATGTTTTCTGCTCCAGGACAAAGAAACAAACTGAGGCAGTGGCTGACTCAGAAGAACATGATGCACTTTTCAGTGATATGGGGCTGCTTATGGTGCAATTTTCCCAGCTCCAGCCTGGTTCCATCCAAGAACTGTCCTGGAGAAACTTAACTCATCTGCAGTCCTCTGTCAAAACTGTGGGGCTTTTTGCAGGGCTTTTCCTGAGCTCAGCTGCCTGTCCCTGTGCAGCACCCTGCAGAGCTGGCTATGTCATGGTTGAGGCTACTCCTGCCTCATTCAGCTTCCTATTTCTGCGTGTGAGCACTGACACTTTTTGTGAATGCAGGAGCACTATTTTAAACAGCAGATGGGTGAAGATTAAACATTCAGGGGGCAATTACAAAAATTAAGATAACTGAATGCAGAGACTCCTGTGAATGCAGAGCAAAGGAAGGAGCACTCCTTGGGTGCCACAGCATTTTGCTCACAGGAGTTGCCCTGTCCCCTTACCTCCTTCCCAATCCAGCAGTGCTGCCCCCTCTTGCAGCCCGGTTGCTCCAGGAAGGCAGTGAAGTCTGTTGTTTTGACTCTGCAGCAGCTCCAGTACTTCATCCTGGGGAGAATAAGGTGACCTGAATGTGGACTGCTCCCACAGGAGCAGAAGAGACCACAGCAGGCTTTGGGATGGTGGGGGAGAGGGACTCAGAACCAGCAGCTCCCACTACCCAAACACACCAGCCATGCTGCTGAGGCAATACAACCTTGCAACACAATCCTTTCAGCCCTCATCAGGGCCAGTTAGCTTTTCAGTAAAGGGCTGATTCTTACCCTTCATGGAAGACAGGAACGCCAGGATGGAAAGTACAAAACTCTGTGTTGCTTTCTGGGCCCTGGTAAACCTGTGCAGTGAGAAGCAGAAGAAAGTTTCAGTTGTGTTTCTAGCACAACACGACATGGTACAGTCAGGTGTCTGCCCACTGATGTCCACACCCTGCACAGGGTACAGCACAATGCACGACATCACCCTTTCACTTGGTCCAGCATCCATGAGAACTTACTCTGGATCTATGCCCAGCCAGCAGCCTGGCATTGGTCCCTGTTCCCTGCCAGCAAGGCAGCCACCCCAATCTCACCAGTACTCCAGTGAGATCCCCATGACATTGACAGCAGCTCTTCTGCATGGCCTCTCCCAAACAATAGCCTGATTCCAGGCCAGGCTGGGCAGCACTGGGACAGTGGACAAGTCAGAACACCACAGGAACTCGCTCAGAGGTGCAAGGAGCTGTTGTCCATCCTTTGCCTTCCTCTCCTTATTAAAGTCCCATGTCCTCAGTGTTCACTCCCCTCAGAATCACAGAATTATTGAGACTCAAAAAGACCTCTGAAATCATGAAGTCCAGCCTATGACTTAGCACTACTGAACTGGCTACAGCATGGCACTAAGTGCTATATCCAGCCTTTCCTTAAACACCTCCAGGGAGCTATTCTGTAAAGCTGTCCTCTCTCTGCTGTTTTCAAAGTACATCAGCTCTCCTGCAGCTTGGTCCTTCTGGCACATGCCTCAGGGCAATCAGTCCTACAGAAGGTGGCCTTGGGGCAAGACAGAAAGTGGGCTGTGCTGCGTTAATTAAATGCTGGTGGAAATTATTCCACATGCATTTTACCTATATGCCAATACCCTGAATATGAGCTATATTTAATTGCAAGCGATAAGCAGCTGTGAAATGCAAAGATACCACCAATCTGGGAATCTAAAGGCCTCCTGCAGAAATGTGGCTGGGAGGCAATAGAAGCAGCTAATCCAGGGATGGAATAAGCAGTAACACATAGAGCCAGTGGGCACTGACACCTCTCACCCACATGGCACCCTGCCTGCACCCAGTGGCAGCTGGGAGGCAATGCCCTCCACCAGACCTGAGATGTTCCTGGTCATAATTGTACTCCGTGAAAACATGAGAACTTGCTGGGTACTCACTGCCTTGCAGGCTGCATTCTTGCAGGTTGTGCCAGCTCTCACCTGGGCAGCCATGTCACCTGCAAGAGCAACACAGCTTCACCTTGGGGCACATGCCACCCAAGCCTGCCCTCCAAGCCTTCCCCACAGCCCCCCTTGTCAGGTCCCCAGGCTGGTGTGCACACACCCTGAGCACAGCCCATTGCCAGGCACTGCATGATGCAGCTCTGTGGGTTCGCAGGTGGCTGAGCATACAGCCCCTGCCACCAGCACCTGCCATCCTGTGCTGAACCTGCCATGCAGAACCCCACGATGAACTTGCCACATGCAACACTGGTGATGTCCACCAGATCATCACTACCTGTGCAACTGCCTTCACGTCCCTCATCCTTGGAAGACAGATTCAGTTTCTCCAGTGCCTGCTCCAGAGACCTGGACACTTTAATTGGCAGCAGTACTCTTGGCTCATCAGAGCTAGGAAACAGCAGCAGCAAAGGCTGAGTGGTTTTGAGTTTTTTTGTAGTTTGTATGGATACCTCTCCTGAGGAAGCAGCAGGGCAGGACACATGCAGAAGCAGCACAGCAGGGCAACACCGTTAGCTGAGCCCATCTCACCTGGGTCTTTCCCGAAGCATCTTCTCAGCTGATTTTGGTCCTTGGATGATCAGCTCCTCTGCTGTTTTGGCCTTTGACTTGTTTGAGGTCTCCTCTTGGCTGAAAGGCTCAGGGGGCTTCTCCTTGCAGTGAAACCCCTTTGTGCATCCCTGAGCAGCAGAGGTGAGACCAATGCCTGTTTTGCCCTCCCTAACCCGGTGGCTGCTCCCAAGCCCTGCAAGTTTCCACATGCTGGAGGCTCTGGGTCTTGCAAGGGATGGACTCTGACCCTGCACCCCAGGGCAGGGGCTTCATCTGCAGAGATTCCCAGGAACAAGACAGTGTGGCAGCCTGACCAGGGCCATGGCAGGTCCCAGCTCTGCTGCACCCCAGCTTAACAGCTGAAGGGCAGCAAGAATACCCTTCACATTCCTGGGCATGAGCTGCCTCCTTGCCTCTACCCAGGACTGCTCAGACATGCACAACTGTGCTGGCACTCGGGGCATTTGTGTTCATCCTACAGGATCCTCGTGACAAAACTCAGCCCCTTTTGGCACTCTTCTCCAGGAGTGCCTGCCCCACACTTTAGGAGCAGCACCCTTTCTTGCAGGCTCCTTGAAAGCAGATAGGAAACCCCCAGGCAGCAGAGCAAAGGGGGCAGCCATGACAAGGCATGAAGATGGGACAAAGTAGGACATGGCAGGGCAAGGAAGAAAAGAGAGAGGAGCAGAGGGGGGTTATTTTGGCTAGTGGATCACTCACCTTTATGGAGAGGAACTCAGAAAAGTCTGTTGTGCGCTTCTTGCAACAAGACCACCCCTAGGCATCAGGAGATGACAAATTGCTCAGGAGCAGGAAATCTTGCCAGGCACAAAGTCCCTCCCTGCAGCTCCAGCCCTGGTTCCTACTTATACTCACCTTCAGGGCATCATGGAAGATAGGGACGCCTGGGTGATACTGACAGGAATCTGAAAAGGTAAAATTCGACAGAACCTTTCAGGAGGAGCAATCCTGCCCACAAGCCACCCATGACACCCAGTTGCTCCAGAGCCAGCTCCTGCCACACAGGCTGCCTGTGCTGGGCTCAGCTCAGCCCTGCTTGGCATCTCAGGCTATGGGGTAGCAGCTGAGTTTGCAGACTGGGAAAGTGGTATGTACCCCCATGCACCTCAGTGTGAAGTAGATGAGCCCACTTACCCTTAGTATTGTGCTCAGGATCAAACCTCTGCCCACAGCCCTTGTTATAGCATAGCAGTGCCATAGCTCAGGTGTACTCACGGCGTCCTCCACTCTTTTCATAAAAATCCTATCAGTTTCATCCCTGTCCGTGATCCCCCCTCTGCTTCCATGCAGCTTCCAGCCCAAACATCAGGAGGTGGCTTCGCCTATTTTTGGTAGCAGCTGGAGGAGGTGGCTGGTAATTGAAAACCAGGCTAAAGATGGACATAGCAGCTGACAGATCCGGCGTCCACATTTTTTTGAGAGGTATTTCTGTCCTGTGCCTGGCAGAAGGAATGAGTGCTGCAGGATGACTCTGCACTTGGGGTGGGCAGAGGACTTCCCAGTGGTATGGAGGTATCAGCACCACCCCCAGTGCTTGTGCTCAGTTCAGGACAAACTGTGACTCCTCTTGTGCAACCTATCTGACTCCTGGAACATCACTGTCCTCACAGAAGAGCATGAAATCTAATGTGGCTCCCACCCCTATACTCAGGAGGAGTTTGCTCAGATTCCCTGCTCCCTTTCTGGGACCCAAGGGTTTTCCTATACAAACAAAAACTCTCTTAAGATCTAAAGTTTTATGTAGCTCCTACAGGCATCTAAACCAAATATTATTTTTTGTTCTTGTTTACAGAGACAGCTGTTTCCTTGGTGCTGTCTTGGCCTGTCAAAGCACACAGCACCTGGAGAGTGTTTCTGCTCAGGGACCAGGTTCAATGTAAGATTCTGGCACTATCAGCAAAAAGGGCAAGTCCTGCAGTCAGTAGCTGCCCAGGAAATCTGCTCAGGAGGGGAACTCACAGTATCTGCTGTGACTGAGGTAACCTCATCCCTGCCCCAGAACATTTGCTCGACTTAGTTAATACCCCTGCAGCAGCTTGTAGAATCTGCTGCCACCCCAAGGGGACCTCCAAAGTCAGGATGAACCTTTACTGAAATTCTAGAGCTCACTGGGGAGAGAACCCCAGACTCACTTCACACTGCACTGCTGCTCCACCTCCAGTTCAGTTCTGCGACCTCCAACCCTGGCCAGCTGCAATATTGGGCTTTTCCCTGTCATGTCCTCAGCAGGGAAGGCATCCCTCCTTCTCAGAGAGAAAGACACATATCACCATCAGGCCTCCTTATACCTGAGTAGCCTGTGTATAAACCCACATTCAACCCAAAAGATACAAGAGAAACATGCAGGCACTGGGCAACCATCACACCAGCATGATCGATGTGACTCAAACTGCTGCCTACCTTGAAGGACTGCAGTGCCTTAAGACATAAGAAATAAACCAGTGGTTAAAAAAATGGGTTAAAAATACCACTGCTGGTATCCAGAGCCTCTGTTCAGGTGGGAGGGATCATTTGGGGCCCAGGAAAGTGGGCAGAGCCCTGTGACAGGGGAATTTGCAGTCCCAAGGGCCAAGCAGTGGTATTGGGTTTCAGATCTTGTCTTTTCCACAAGCCGTCAGCAAGGCTGCAGCTGCTGCCATCCCCATGCCTGTGAAAATCTGGAGCTTAGGTTGCCATGCACACCTCAGAGCAAATGACAAGAGGATGCTGTGGAGCCACACACACAGAGGCTCGTTGCAGAGGGACTGGGAGGTAGTTGGGGGAGGGCCATGAGCTAACAGAACCCCCTTCAGAATCCAAGGAGCAGCACCAGGAAGCCATGCAGGGAATGAGGTAACTTGAAAGACAGAACCTACAGGGAACACAGCACAGTGACATATAGGAGATTGGGATGTCCACAGCTCTGGGCCCAAGGGGAGGCTCCATATGGAGGACAAGGTAAGGAGGTGCAGCCTTGGAGACAGACACAGACCATCCACAAGGAAATAGAGATGAGCTCCAGGGCAACAGGATCAGTTGGTGACCAGCAGACTCTAGGCTTCCTCATTTAAAAAGGAAGAAAAAGAGGAGGTGAGGTTCAGGTGATGGCAATGAGCATGCTGGACTGCACATCTATCACACACTATCTAGTTTTAACCTATGTCTTCTGCCCTCAGAGAACAGGTTTGAAAAAGAGATCAGAAAACAATGGGAGTGGCTTTCTGGTAAGATCATGTGGGCAATCAGGGATGTGGGCAATCTTAATTTCTTCATTCAAGAACACTGCCCAACCCAGCCTGGGTAATTACAGGGCTATTGGCACAGCACTAAGTTTCACTGAACAATAACACCTTCAAGCTGTAATTAGTTGCCCAGCTGATGGGGATTTTTTCTGTGCAGTTCAGGCAGCCTTTTGTTCTCAGAGATAATTTTGAATCCTTGGAGCTAAGAGCTTGTTTACTCTGATGCTCATTCTTAAAATCCAAGCAATATTGCTCAAACAGTGCTTTGGTCCTCAACAGAAAATAGTCCAAAGAGTTGGACTCATCAGACTTAATTTCCTTGTCATTACCTGGCACCCATAACAAAAAGCTGCTGCCCAAAATAGCCTTAACAGGCAGGGAGTGTGGGGTTTTACAGGGTCTTATTGCCTTAAAGCATGGTCACTATGAGCTCAGGCAAAGCAGACTGGTCAGGCTGTAAGTGAGGGCTGTAGTGAGGTTGTGCCTGGCTGAGCTCCCTACTTGCTTTCCTTTTGGCTACCTCTAGCACTCAGGTGACTCACCAAGTAGGCAAGCAGATACCTGAACCATGTCCAAGACAGAAGAGGGAATGATGTCTCCTTTCAGCAAGGCCACAGGAAATCAAATCTTCCTTCCGTCAACTCCCAAAGGAAGCTTACTGGAGAAGTAGTTTAGAATAGCTCACCACTTGTATTTTTCTATAACAAATGACACCTTACAATGAATACACTGTGCTAGGAAAAATAAAAGTGTTTGTCTACTGCTTGGATGTCACAAAATTATCCAGGTACCAGTTGGATTTTTCAGATTTATCTTTGTTTCTTGCAAGTGCAGTCCCTGTTGTTTAAAGGGAAGCTGCATAAAGCACGTTAACTTTCGAAGACTACAAATGATGGGGGTTTAAAAATAAGAGCACAGTAGTAAGAACCAGACTGCTCATCAGTCGTTGGTCTGATATGAACTGATACAGCATAAGTGCTTTTTAAACCAACTGCTCAAATATCACAGCAAAAGGCAAGGGTAGCTCTTCATGACAGTCAAAACACTTCATCAGCCTGCAACTGTATCTACCAGCCACCTGGAGAAGCATACAGAAAGCAATGAGCTGCAGTCATTACCTTATTCAAGCAGTTTAAGCATCAATAGCAAAACCAAAAGTGCTCCTGCAGCTGGAAGTGGTTTGGAGTGAGGCAGCCTTTCTTGCCCCTGTGCCCAGGAACATAGCTTCTACAAGCAGGCACTGGTGCAATCTCCTCCTCCTGCATGCCTCTGTAAACCTCAGTAATGAAAACCTTAGCTTTACAATTTCCTTACTAGCACCTCAGTTTGTCAGTTTCCTCCTTTAAAGCAAGTGAGAATAGTTACCTCTAGCATTCATGGAGCATAGTTTTAGTTTTCTTCCTTTGCTGTTATTTTTCACCTTGTGTCTTGTTAGATGGACTTCAATCTCTTCCCCAGGATATGACATGTAGTAACCCTGTTACTACATACCCTTTTCTCCCAAGGAAAGGCAGTAACCATACCTATCCTTTTTTTACACTTGAATCTGACTAAGGCAGCAGCAGAGTACTACTGAACATTTGAGCTCTGCCCATTTGATTACAACAGTGACTTTAGTGCTGTAAACAAGCAAGTTAACTGAGCAATGGGCAGAATGAAAGACAATACAGATAACTGGGTGCAACTTCACAGTTTCTTCCAATATTCCACACTTTGAAATTCCCTTAGCAAAAATCCATGGCATTAGTGAATGTCTGCCAGCTGTTTCAGACACAATCCAGAAGAACAGATCCATCTCACGATCAGGCAACTGAAAAGCTCACTGGCATTCTTGTCACTTGAGATTTTGCAATATTCAGCCATCCTAGAAAATGTGCTAGCTGAAAAACACCACAAAGCAATTCATACTGAACCTACAGGCATGTCACAACCCCCCTGGTAATCATCTTTAAATAACAGATCACCTTAGCAAGTTAGCTACTAGTGCTGCTGATGCTTTTAAACCTGGCAAACAAAACAAGTAAATGAACAAAAAACATCAGCTGCAATCTCTCTTCAGTCCAGCTTATTGATCATGCCATTCCAGGCTAAAGCATTAAATAGCAGGGGTAAACCAGTGAAACCTCCAGTGATTATTTCATCTATCCCTATTCACAGGTTACCTACAGGACCAAACTCCATTTTTTATTTTTTTTAGGGTTACTGGCTTCATAAATGTTTTCATCTTCCCTATTACTTCTCAAGTCGTAAGGCAGCTTCTTATCTCTTATGCTGTAATTCTTAGCTTTCCTTTCTGGTCCCCCATCCCCAGTCTCAAGTCAAGAGCTTCAGTAAGAAGCAACTCAGAGAAGGCTCCTGTCCCTACAAATTCCTGGGTCTATTAGGTAAAGCATTACTGTTGACACATACAGGAGTCCTCTGGTTCCTGCACCAGTGTAAGAGCTCAGAGCATTGCAGTAAGGTCTGCATTCCACCCAGAGGCAACTGCAACACAGGGCAGAGACAGGCAGAAAACTCTGAACTATGCATATGAGACACGAATTGAATCTCATGCTGCCAGTAACCTATGAACAAGTCTTGCATCTCACTTCCCTGTGTCCACAACACAGAAGAATCCCAAGTGCATCAGAAACTCCTTTATCATGTTCTGAAATGCTGAAGTTGAAGGTCTCGATCCACTGCACAAGTAAAACTCTGTGGTAAGGACAAGAGGTAGCAAATTCTCACTGGTTGAACACCCTCTTTTTGAACACCTCTATGCAAGAACAACTTTGTGTTATAATCTGAAGCTTAATTTACTTCAGCTCCTCTGTAAACATTTTGATGCAAAAGCAGAAAACACACCAGATAAAAAAGGCTTAAAATCCACTTTAATAATGCATTCCTGTAACATTCCTCAGACAAACTCAAACTTGTTAGTGGGACAATTACAGCTTGTGTTCGAACAGTTTACATTAAATGAAAAATCTGTAGTACTTCTACACAAAAGACAGGCAAAGTTAAGATTATACAAACATTTGTTTCAGTTAAATGTTCAGCATGAGATACAGTATTGTTGTCCAATAGATTGTACTTTACTACCAGTAAAAATAAACAGCAATACAACACATAATCAAAAAATCCATCCAAACAAGAACCTCCCAGCCATTCAGGCCGCACATGGCAGTCAACTGCTTTAAAGAAAACAGATGGTCCAGATATAAAGAATAACTACAAGTTAGGAGGAAAAAAAAATAACAAAACCTGAACATAAAATCTCCCCCATAATTCACTACAGGACTGATCATTTGGAGCTATATTAATGTATATAATAATGGGAGCTGCAAAGTACTGCAGATGCTGCCCTAATTTTCCAGATTTTCCTGTGCTCATAAGCAAGGTACACTACATTTAAAAAATAGCAAGACATACTGTAATTTCATCTAGTTTTGTCTCAGGACTCCAGCTGCAAATAGGAAACCTGGAGTGATCAAGGCATTATGGTTTTTGCCAAATTTTATTGTTACTGAAAAACTACAGCAGCCTCCCAGAATCCATTTTTCACATTGAAATTATAGGAATGCACCACATGAAATTTTCTAAAAATGTTACCACTCGGACTGCACTCCCCCTGTCCTAGAGTGGCTTTACCAAACCAAGCCCTAATGAACTATTTTTAATATCCCCCCTGCTGCCCTGAGTTGAAAACTGTATGGCCTGCAAGACTCCTTTCCTTTTTGGGGTGTGTGCAGGGGTGGGCTTAATCTTAAGTTAGTATCTGCGACGCTTGTTAGGGCCAAAGTCACCCCCTGGATTTCCTCTGTTGAAGGCAGGTGGGTTCCCTCCCATTGCTCCAAGGCCTTCCATTGCACCACCCTGGCCAAAGCGATCTGCAGGTGGTGGTGGAGTCTTGTAATGAGGACAAATGCAGAAGGACAACAAAAGAAAACCAAGACAAAACAAAAGCCGTTTTAGTTGATTCAGATTCTTAGCAGATTTCAACAATTTCAGATGGCCTTGCTACAAAACCAACAAAAATATTCCCAAAGCCCCAAAACTGGACTGAAGTGGATCAAGACTTTTTGCCCATGTAATCTGTAGTCAAGAATACTGGAACACAGTTTGCATCTCTCAGCCTAGTGCCCTGCTGTGGAGCATGTGAGTAATGCAGTCTGGGAAACAAACTTCCCATTTTCACCACCAAACTCAATGGAAATGAGAAGCACTATACTGATACTGTAATGCTATCACAATCTGGGTGTGCACCAACTCCAAAATAAGTCACTCATACTAGTCTTGTGTCCTGATTGTGTCCTGTTATTTCCATTCCTTTGGCTCCCTCCCTCCCAGCTGGGTTAATGCTACTGCAGTCTCTTCCAGCAGAAAGTTGATGCTCAAAGGATAATTCAGGCTGGAAGGTACCTCAGGAGATTTCTAGTCCAACCTCCTGCTCAAAGCAGAGTCAGCTATGAGGTCAGACTAGGTTAGTTGCAGCTTTATCCCATCAGGTCTCTTGAATATCCAAGGATGAATATGGCACAACCTCTGTGAGCAACCTGTTCCACTGCTTGGATGTAGACATGATGCTTTCTTTTGGGGAAGATACTGAGGGCAACCACTGCCTCTTCCTTACTCTCAGACTGGAGCTAAGGACTACACAGAGCTGCTTTACACCAAGCTCCTGGGTTCTTTGTTCTTTGTCCACAGGTTTATAGCAGTGATACATATATACACAATGTAATGTGCTTCATATATGCACATAATTGGTACCAGTACTGTAATGACACAAGAGTATTGCCTGGTTCTACAGAACCAAACCAGTAAAACAATCAATGAGGAACTCCCAGGGACCCTCAGTGCTCACTTTGCTGGCAGTTCAGGGGAGGCACCAGCAGTAACACAGCACTCCTACATTTTCCCCTTCCCTACAGATGGAAAATTCTGAGTAATCACAAACATTTACTGTAGGACATCATAGGGAAGCACACAAACAGCTGGAGCAAACATGCAATGGAAAGTAACTACTCACTACATTAACAAAGAATGTGCACTTCATGGGCTAAGTCTAAAACCAAGCACATGGTCTAGAAAAATAATTTCCAGAAAGACTATACATATTTTTGGCCATTAGAGAAACAGCTTAACACTTCTTGGTCTAAATGGTATTTTGTAGTATGGATCTGAACTCATCTTTCCTTTCCATTCCTCTCCATCTTCCTCCTTTATTTTATTGTGCAGTGAGCATTCCCTTAACCTCAGCTACTCCATTGTTGCTACCACTTAGATAAAAAAGCTTATAGCCAAATAAAACTGTTCCTTATAGAAAAAAAACCTCTGTGATGTAGCAGTCAGGATAAGTAAAGTCTATGCTGGAAAATTTGCAGGAAAATTGTTTATTATACCAATGGATATAACTTGCTAAAGGAAAATGACCTTCCAGGAAAAACATGACTATGACTGCTGCTCTTTCTGCTGCTGACTTAAAGTGCTGACACTGAGTGGATTGATTTTCTATAAGATGAGATACATTACCATTCCCATGGCTCCATCAGGTATCATAGCTCCAGGACCAGTCGCAGGAGGTGCAGCAGCTGGGACACTGGTGCCACCTATAGCTCCTCTGTTGTTCATGCCAATGGCACCTGGAAAAGAAACAGGAAGAGTCCTGGCAGACAGTGACCAGGGTCTACTCATCACTCCAAAGCCACAAAACACTGTGTGAGCTGCCTTCAGTGTTGTATTCAGGCACAGAGTCCAAGTCTACTGACTAGCTTTGCCTCATTAGGTCAAGACAAACTGATCTGTCATTCCAACACTGTCTTAAACTACAGCAGGCTCTAACACTGTTGTATGTGCGGCCTGAAACTCTAAATCAAAGAGTCAAAATTTGGAAATACAGTAATCAGTATTATTTCCTGTGCTCAACATCCAGCACTACATGTTGTACCAGTTTCTGGATCAGCACAAATTTCTGAAGCTGACAGCAACTTCAGCCAAGTCTTTTGCTTACTGAGTGGAGCCTCTCATATGTATAACACTGCCTCATACCCAAATTTTGTTTTTCCTGTCATATGAATACTTCCCGACATGGAACTGGAAGATTATTACTGTGACTGAGCTTCTAAGTAAGAAACCAATAAAATAAGACTACTCAAAAAATGCACAGGTTTTGCAAAGGAGGAAAGGAGCATGCATAGGAACAAAGATGGCCTCAGAAGGCTCTTACCTCCCATACTCATCTGTCCCATTCGCATGTCTGGTGGCTCCCTCTGGAAAAAGATACCCATTTCAAATGATAAAGATTCAGGCTTTTAAAAATATAATTACACAAATTCAATGAGCTTTGAGATTTTACTACTGAAAACTGTGTAGGAAAGTTATTCCCAGGGTAAATTTCAAAAGAAAATCAATCTTCACACAGCTCACTGCTGAACAAGGAGGTCTTACTTAAAATTCCTCTTTCTGAAAGACTGGTTTTCACAGCTATAACACAGAGCAGCAAAGCTGCATGTGGAGATTTTATTAAACAGCAGTATAAAGCAATATTTAATATCTGGATGGAAAGATCCTCTGAGCAGCAGTTACACATTTGGTAGAATTAGTTTTGCTATTTCCTCAGCATAGCCAACATGCTTTTCCTGTTGGAAGAAATGTGATTTTACATAAAGACACAGCATTGGGTCACTTTCATTAAAACACCAGTTAGTGAGTTTAATTTCTCTTGTAAAACTGATCATAGGGGACACACCATAGATCTCCCTCACCACAAAGATAGGAGCATCTTGTCACTTCAGTGTGAGATACACTTTTTCCACAGTGGAAACCAAAGAACAGATTTCACTTTACCCACAGCCTCAGTGTCACTATTTACCATATGAAGGTATTCTTGCTTAGAGAAATAAGGAGCTCTGCTATGCTTGGATATATTCATGTATTAAGGTCAGTCCTATCAGTTAGGCCATTTTGGTTTGATATACTTAACTGTTTTGATTATGGGCCAATTTTTCACTGGGATACATGAACATTTGCTACCCAGTTGCACTGATACCATTGTAGCACCTCACTAGCACTATATTTTGGAAGCAGCTGTAAAGTTGCTGGGTCTGGAAATGAATTGTAAAAAAAGTCCTTTGTAGAACAAGAGATACTATTAAAAGGCAGGTTACCATAAATTTTTACATTACAAAAAAAGACTTGACCAACTGACTTCTCAGTATAATCAATTAACATGCAGCAGTGACTTAAGTTGGGATCATTTGATCAGGGTGTGAGAGACAGACTGCAGGCTAAGGATACAGCTGGGCACATGACCATAACATGGCTCTGCAGCTGTACTTCAGAACAGTGCATCTTTAGTATTGTTAGAATAAAATTAGTTAGCATAATCTTCTGCTCATCAAGACAGTTAGTGAAGGTCTTACATAAACAGCAGTGAGACCGTAACTGAAGTATTTATCTTCTCCAGACTAATCTGTATTGATTGTAGAGAGTCAATAATTTAGGGCAGAATGCCATGAAGAAGTACTGTCTCTCAACCAACAAGATAAACATCCACAGAAAGGCCCATGCTGCAGAAGGGCAGAAATCTAAAGTCATGTGCAGATGTAATGAGAAGATAAAAGCACTCGTACCGCATCAGCAAAATTCCCTTTGAAGCCTTCCTGCTGGCGTCTCATCATCTCTTCTTGCTGCCTTCTCATGTCTTCCTCACGGCGCCTGCGTTCTTCCTCTTGCCTGCAAAAAAGGTCCAAGGATGCTCAGCACAACGTACACCAACCATCTGCATCTTAGTGTTGCAGTACACCCTAACTGGTCTTGTTGGGAAACCTACAGCTTCAAGAACGTTATTTTGCCAAAACTGTGAAATAATAGGTACCTCCTTATGGACACATTAACATCACAGAGATGTTTCCAACACTTTCCATTTTAAGGAGTTCATATTATAAAACATAACAGCAGCACACGCTGTGTCTCATGAAGAGCGGCTGAGGGAATGGAGGCTGTTAATTAAGTCTGGAGAAAAGGAGGCTGAGCAGAGACTTTATCACTTTCTACAGCTGTCAAGCATAGGAATAGGCTGCTTAGGGAAGTGGCTGAGTCACCATCCTGGAGGTAATTAAAATGTGTGTACACATTTAGGGATGTGGTTTAGTGGTGGACTTGGCAGTGTTGGTTTTATGGTTGGGCTCAATGATCCAAAAGGTCTTTTCCAGACTCAATGGTTTTACATACACAGCAGCTGCCAAATACATGCTAAGTAGGTGCAACATAATGCATTCAAACCACCCAGGTCTCAAGTCCCTTCTAGTATAGAAGCAGTTGGAAGATCTTTCCAGAGCTTCTCAAAAACAGAAGAGATGCAATGGAGAGAGAAATATCTGAGACTAAGTTATCCCTCAAAGGGAAAGGTAGATTTTAGAAAGGGGTTTCTGAAGCCACTGAGTCATTGCACAGATTCTGAATTTTCTGTCTTGGTCAAGGAGATAATTTGAGACTAGGATCTGTTTCTTTAATAGTTCTCTATCGACAAAATAACTTCTTGATTTTTCTACCTTAAAATGTTCTTCCTACGAACAAAAAGACCCCAAATAACAGGCACACTTTATGCAGTAATTAAATTGTCACACTGAACAAGTAGGTGCACTGAAGAAGCATTTCATTCCATATTATTATGGACTCATAGAATTTCATAGCAGTCCCCCTTACCTGAGTTCCAACTGTTTACGTTTCTGTACTTCTTGGTTATGCAATTCCTCCATTCTCCTCAGCTCTTCCTGGCGTCTCATTAAATCTGTAAATGACAGTAAAAAACCTCAACCAAAATAATTCCCTATGCCACCTTTTATCAATTCCTAAACTAGAACCATAGCACACAAAAGAATAAAGTAGTAGAACCTCCAAATCTGAATCTCACTTCTTCCAGAACTGAGAAATCAGTAAGATTTCTCCATTCACTTGCCCCTACCATGCTTGGTTAAAAGTCAAGCAGCTAGGTCATGGCTCACATTCAGTGGGCTCCAGCCTGTCTGCTGCACCCCTGGATGTCACAGGGCCACCTCTGGATCCCTGATTTTTGACTGGTACCTTGCCGCATCAGCATCACTTGGTGCTCGTGGCGAGCTGCTTCCATCTCCATCTCCAGTTTCTCTCGAGCTTCCTTGATGTTGCGGTCTACTTGTTCCTGCTGCTGCTTCTCCATCTCTATCAGAGCCTTCCAACGCATGGCATATTCATACTCAAAGCTCCCAGGCTGTGCAAATCGAGGAGGCTGCTCACGCTCCCTGTCAAATAAGAAAGAGTGAGTGAGTGCTTTGACAAAGCATGGACAAACCAAGAAAAACACATTTGTGTCTTAAATGCAATGGCAGACACCCTTAACTGTTAAGAAATTAAATTTCTTAGTTTAATAACTAAGAAATAACATTTTCTTCTACTTTCTCACAAGTGCCTGAGATACCAGTGTTCCTGCTCCTCAGGAATCATCTTACTGAAAGTAGAAACTTGTGAAGAACCCTCCTGCAGGATTAATTATACATAGAAACTGCAATGTCTTCCTTCATAATAAACAATGACACTTCTTTTGTAAGACACCACAAGATTCAGGGTAGAGACATTTAGAAATACTGAAAATGAACAGGCTTTGCTCCTGCTGCACACCTTATGGACAGATCCACTCCAGAAACACACACTGACCTAATGTGTGTGTTAATTGCACTAATCTCTGCAGTTTGTACACCTGGAGCTCCTGACTGTTCTTTGTGAAGCCTCCCAGCTCCTAAAACTCTCACCTTCCTTGCTTGAAAAATTAATAAGCTCATGTGGTTTACTAATTCGCATTGCTTAGATCACATGATATCTACTTACACTGCAAAGCCTTCAAAGACCACGGCCTTATGCTTGGAGAGCTCTACAATCTCCTAATCCTATCCATATAATTCCTCCATTTTTTTTCCCCTCAGTTTTTACTGTGGGTTCAAATCTGTTTCCTCTATAGACTATCCATAATACTCAGAACAAGTAACTTCAGTTTCTCATCTGAGCAGGAGGATGCTGTCTCAAACTGACTCAATTTTTTAAATCCAAAACCTGAAATGGACTTTTGGAAAATACGTGGAGGCTGCTAGTCTTGTCCAGCAGTGTGCATCCATAACTACTGCTTTCTTTTAGCTAATCACAGCAAGTGAACAGTGTATGCAATTCTCTTTCCAGAGTCTGGTCATATTTAGAGAAGGAGGAGGATCTTTAGTAGCACTGATGAGCCACCCTGCTAAGACTGAGATACTAGTCAATGTTCTAGTCCATAGGCAGCCTCATCTCCTGTCACATGTCAGGCACCTACTTGTGATACTGCTGGTTTTTGATGACTAGTTTCTCTGGTAGTCCCTCTTCATCATCATACTGATCCATGGGCTCCACAGTGACAGGCCGAGGGAATCTGTAAAAAAATGATGGGATGCTTTCAAAAGAAATCAAGGAGCTTGCAGTATAGAAAAGGATATGTACTGCATCTGAACTTAAAAAATACTGCTGGAACATGACATTTTCCATTAGGACCTACTCAGGATCAAGTCTTGTAGTTCCTAGAGTCTAGCTTTTATTTTCATCCCTTTCCTCCCTTGCTACATGGCCAGCCATGAGCTGCACAGGTCCTCATGTGCCTTTTTGCAGCAGCCTAAAGCAAAGAGTAACTGCAGTGCTCCTCATTGTACTGACTGTACTATTCAGTCACACCCTCCTGGTGAGACCACCATGCACCACTACTGCCAAGCAGCAGTGCTTTAAGTGACTGCTGGGCTCCCCAGGACATCCACTGGTGTGCTTCACAACACACTGTACATGTGCTTCTGCCTTCTTAGTTTCTGCATGCAGAAGAAAAGTATTTAGCATAAATGTACCTTATCTCTGAATTAACTCCCCACCACAGCACTGATGCTGCTGCTCATACTTGGTACAAAGCAGCACTGCAGCTTCTCACTAGCTCCTCAATCTCATTTACCAGAGCTGGGGTAATGAAAGAGAAAGGATCACACTATGCCAAGCAGCAAGCAGTGCTCTGGCCCTAGGAGGAACACAGGATTACGAGGGGCTACAATAGATCCCCTCAGCTGAAGACCCACAATGTAGGATCCACAACGTAGCTTTTCATTTTGATGGGACATGTTTCATTATTAATCATCTTATTTTCCAATGTTAACAAATTCCAAGCAGTTGATCTAGCTGTTACTGTCATGAACTAGGAAGAACTAGAATAAATTTAACCAAAACCAAATCATAACTAGAAATAAGCAACATACCCACTTGCTGTCCTAGATACCAGAATCTTAAAATCCTGATAGCTACAAAAAGAATGAATGCTAAGGTCTTCTCAGCAAAATTTTGGTTTTATGGCTCTTTTGGAATAGATTTCTGAATCAGCAAAAGCTCCCTAATATCAAACCTCCTGCATTTCACTACACACCATGCTGGTAATTCCCAAAGAGAACGGGAATTCTCTCAAAGAGAGAAACACACAAAAAAACCAGACAAAACAACATCGGCTTTCTGAAATTAAATGTGCTTGTGTACACCTGTGCCATATGAAGGCCTACAAGAAAAAGGAGAGAAGTGAGAAGCACAAAGCTTATAAAATTACTTTAGAAAGTAGCAATATAGCCCAGAATTCAGGAAGTATTCAGTTCACAAATTCTAGGTCCATACATAAAAAAAAATGTACAGCAATTTTTATTTCTAGGAGATAAAAGATGGGTCCCTCTTAATGCTTTAAACAACAAGCAGTACTCTGAAGGCATCTAGAATTAGTAATTTACTAATAATGTTACATAATTATGCAAAGACACATTTTGTTCTGATATTCAAGGACAAGCAAAATAGTTTATTGTGGTGAAAACTCCAAACAATTCAATCTCTCTGACCAGCTTCTCCTATAGATTCTGTGCCCACAGTGGTGGACACACCACAGCACTCGCTGCTGAGTGGAGTCCCATCCCAATACTCACCTCTAAAGTACAATTAATACACTCCAGCTTCATTCCCAACAAGCGATACAGATACTCCCTGGAACAGCTCCTTCTGTTTACAGCTTTAATAGAGAAAGAGCTTATCAGGAAGCTGTATGCACTTACTCTACTAGCAGCTTCCCAAACCAAAGTTTTCAGACCTGAATTTCAGCACACACTTATTCTTGTGGAACAAAGATAAGTTATCCCCAAGCAAATCACCTACCACTAGCTGCCCCATTTCTCATCTGTCCTGCTTTGATGTTAAGGAATATTGCTTGCAAGACAATGCCCATCAACCAGTGCACATGCCAGTATAGAGCTTCTTGCTCTCCACACTTACGTAGTTAGCAGGAAAGACCCATCACTACATCTATCCAGGGCTTTCCTAGCAGCAGGCTTCCCTGAGAATTCCACAATGCCTTTCCCAGAGGATCGTCCTCTGTCATCCACAATAACCACAGCCCTTTCCACCTGGCCAAACACCGAGAAGGCTTCCTCCAGGAGCTCATTGGACACAAACTGAGGCAGGTTCCTGACTGTCAGCGATGCACTGTGGCATGCAAAACGCACTCTGAGCTGTTTCCCACGCAGAGGCATGTTGTCCAGCTCCACCTTTGCAATCTCTGCCAGAGTACGAGTTTCCTAGGGACAAAAAAGTTAACATTAAAATTCTCTGTGCAGTACAGAAACAGCCAGGCACAGCCACGACAGTCACAAGCCTATTCCTCTGAACAAGAACTTCACTGAGAGGGATAAGTAAGGATCCCAGCAAACTGCAGCTATTCTTTATTATCAGTGACTCTACCTGAATAGGCATATACACAGTTAGGAGGATGGGAGGAGAATACATCAGGTATAAACTTAATCCAACAGCCAGCATGAGCTATGCAAAAGATTAAATTATCATTATCTACCAGTTATATTAATCTATACACACACACACACACACACACAAAAATAAATAAATAAAAAACCAAAAAATCAAAAAAATCAAGATCTTACTATTAGCCAATTCTGACAACTGTAAGAAGGAAATGCCAACTGTATGATGATCCATGAAAGATATCCTATGGCAGGTTCACTTTTCCACTCACTTAAGTCACTACCAAGCAGCTACAGCAAAGCACTTTGGTGTTGCAAGCTCATACTCCATCCACTCATTCCAACCTTGTGGCTTTCAGAAAGATAGTACATGAACCAGTGAAACCTGAGAGCCACTAGTCTTACATTGGTAGCTACCTCCCTTCTAGCCACACTTCAATGTGGTATCCAGAGATTCCCTAGCATGATGAGCATTCATCACTCCAGTAATGCTGCATGACAACCTATGTCCATAGAAATGTCATGTTCAATCCTTCCAAAAAACAGAAGTCCACATTGTCTATTTTAGCATCGTGTTTATCTTTTCTTTGTTTTCTACCACTTAACTTCAGAATAACTTTATCAAAACTGCCTGATTTCACATTCCTTCTCATAACAAACTATGAACAAACCACTCATAGAAGCTGATCGCGCACACAGGTTACAGAAGGCTAAGTGAGAAAGTTACTGAACATCTACTACTTCTAATTAGCAATATTCCTCCAGTGAGACATCACCACAAGAACACTCCAAAGCAATTCACTCACCAGCCTGATAAAGCCAAAGCCTTTGTCCTTGTGTATGAAGACTTCACCTGCCTTGCCATACTTCTCAAATAACTTTCTCATCTCTTCCTCTGTAATATCTGGGGGCAGATTCCCCACAAACAGGCGGCTTCTCTGGGTGAAGGTCTTTTCACCAGGTTTCCGGAAATTCTTCAGGTCAATAGTCAGGCCTTCATCTGAGGGGAATAAGGTACACAGCTGCTCTACAATTGGGGGGATAAATTCTATTAGGTTTCATCACAGTGAATGCAGAGACACAGGACAATATAGGTCATGCCACCCCGTTCACTTTGGTCTCAAACCTCTCCAGTCATTTCTACAGCAAGAAGGGGATTCTTTCACACTGGGCATATGTTCTTTTTGAAGAAAACACTTGCTTGGACCTCACTGAATAATAGTCTAGAACTGGAGAAAAGAACACTGCACCTTTAAACAGTGAGAAGAGATTTCACTCAGCTTTTGGAGATCTGGTAAAGATCATCAGCCCACAGAAAATCAGCTGTAGTCACAGTACAACATGAGTAATTATAGAAAAGCCAGTCTGGCCAGCAACCAGATTTTTACTCAAAAAACCTCAAATGCCAGATGAATAGAAAAATATACAAACAAGAAAAATGTTGCCCAGACACATAACATTTGAGAAAGCTGTTATTCAGTGAGGTTTGATTCTTTGAGGTTTGATTCTAATGATTTGGGTTCTAGAGTCCTGGGTTCCAAGCTGAAGAGAAGGCTGGAATGGTGAAAATAGTGGGAAAATCCACCCCAAAACAGACATGTAGGTGAGACCTCAGGAAAATTCCAAAGTTTATCACAAAAAACCTATGTTCAGTAAGTAACACTAATAAACAAGACAAATAGGAATTTTCAAATCCCCACAAGTATACAATCTCTAATCCTTAATTCAGCTCTAGTCCAGCACTATCCCCAAAGCTCTGCTATACACCAGACACAGGTAACTTCACCATCACTTCCTGCATCCCATTTTCTTAAATGTATATGGAACTTTGGCATGCATGACAAAGAGAAAGCAATTCATCTGCTTTGCACAGGACACCCCTCATGGCCATACATATGAAATAAACTACTAACATGAGTGGCTTGATTCAGGCTACTAACTATGGCACTAACCAGGCAAGACTATTCAGGTAAAGACAATGCATTCAAGACATGCAAGGAGGACTCTTATAAGAATAAAGAAATCTCCATGGCTAAAGATTTACAGTGTTTCTGTAGAAGAGTACTCAGAGTAAGTTAACTACTTCACACAGCAAGGGTGCATAAGTGTTTTGTCTCATTAATTTCTTCACAGCATTATCAGAAATATTTGGGATTTGATTACAAGGCCTATGAATACACTAGGAGAGTCTTATGGTAGGCATTTGCCACTATCACTATTCTTCCTTAAGAATATAAAAGAATATAAGAAGAAAGAATATAAAAAAGAAAATACTCACTATAAGCTCATCCCCCTGGAAACACCATAACAGCTGTAGTGTTGTATTGTTTCCAACCTGACCACAAAAGGACTGATCTGCCACCCTTGCCTATTATCTTCCATGAAGTGATAAGGAGTCTGTTTAACAGGGCCACTTAAAAGCACACAGGAACTTTTTTTACTAAACTTATTTCTGCATGTATGTATATGCAGAGCATACACATGTGTATACAGAGCAATCATGCAAAGTGCACGACTATAAAATTTTGTTTTATACAAAGTGTCCAAACTTAATAAATAAATAACCTTTTCTAATATAACTAAAGCATCTGCTCTCCTGAAAATGCTACTGGGACTGTGTCACTGCCATACTTCTAAGTTACATCGTTTAAGCCAGAGACACCAGTAATTTTTATTGTCTTAGCTCACAAGCACCCCCTTTGCACTCCAAGTAACAGAGCTACAGTCCACACTTAAATAAGAACAAAACTGGAAACACACAAGATCTGGAGTAAAAGCCACATCAGTATCAACTGGCACTTGAACGCTGTAATATTATGAAGCTGGGTCTGGCCAGCATAAAAATTTAGTCCTACTGGATGCATGCAGACTGCTGTAACAACATTCTTATTACCACTGTATAACAATTAAAAATTTATTTTGCTAATACTTAAAGAAATCTGTGTCGAGAAGCCATCTGTTATGGTTACAAAGCAAAACAAACAGAACCCACGGAAAACAGACCATTTGGTATCTGCAAGGTTTACAGAAACACTGTTAAAGATTCAGACTTTCTAAGTCTGAGATTTTCTAGAGAATCTGAGACAAAGGAGGAATCTCTACATCAATTCCCAATTTCGGGAACACAAGAAACTTCGAACAAATCCCACTAAAACCTATGGGAGCCCCATACATCTTGAAATAGACTAGGCAAAAAAAACCCAAAACCAAAAACAACAAACCAAAACCACAAAGCAATCAATCAACCAACCAAAAAAAAACCCACAAAAAACAAAGAACAAAAACAAAAAACAACTCGATTGCAACTCAAACCACCGTCTCCAACAATGGAAAAACCTGACCAGTGCAGTCGAACAGCGAACTCAAGTCGCAGTTTGATTCAGGAACGGGCTTTTTATTAGTTCTAATCAAAAGACCGGGTTCTATTTGTTCCCACCAAGACCGTATAGGCCGGCAGCTAACCGGGACCCAGACACCCCCCGCAGCGAGGGCGGGCACTCCGCGCCTACACAAAGCAGGGCCAGGTATCCCGCCACGGCGGGCCCGGGACTCACTCTGGCTGTTGGCCTGCTGCCCGTTGGCGGGGACCGACGGCGGCGGATGCTGCTGGTGCTGGTGTTGTTTCCGCGGAGTGTGGTTCTGCTTCTCCATGTTGAAGCCCTTGTTGCCCTGCATCTTCCCCACCTAGAAGAACAGAAGCTCGGTAAGCCACGGTGCGGAGCTCAACCGCGGCTCCAAGACCTCGGGTAGCTCCTTCCACCCCCGGTCCCGCCTCATCGGTGCCCGCCCGCACGCCAAAGCGGCCGCGTGAGGCGATGGGGCGGGGCGGGCCGCACAGGCCGCGGCAGGCCTCAGCGGGGCCTGAGCGGCGGCGGCTGCCTGGGAACGCCCACCCCGCAGCCGAGCTGAGCCACGGTGCTGCCACCGTGACGGCCTCACCTGACGGAGGACACCGGCGGCCACACGGACCCTGCGCCCCGCCGTCTCGCAGCAGACCACAGAGCACCGCGCGTGGGGCCGAAACTCGCGCAGCCTAACGCTACACCCGTCACCCCCGCTCCCATTGGCTTCCCGGCTCCCAGAGTCGCGCACCCATTGGACACATTTGGTGCCACTCACAGCTCGGCCGCGGCGGGGAGGGAGCAGACTGCTCGGCATCCCAGCGCACGGAGCCGATTGGTTGCGCGGCCACCAGCGCAGCCGCCCAATCACCGAAGGCGGCATAATTCTTGGGTGAGAGGCAGACAAGGGACAAAGGAACCCAACGAGCCGCCGGAGCGCGCCGCGCAGGCGCAGTGAAGGTGGAGGGGGATGGGGGTGATGAAGGTGAGGGGAGCGCAGGCGCAGCGGGTGAAGCTCTCGTTAAAGAGACAGCGCCGGGGGCGGATGAGTGCTGCGCTGCCCCTTCTCCCCACGGGCCTCCCGCTTTACCGGGTTAGCGGCATCAGCGGTGGCCTCTGCCTCTGCTCTGCCCGTCTGTGATGGCCAATAAGTTCCGGAGCCCAGGCAAAACCCGCGGTAGCTGGGGCGCCGCTTGGGTTTCCTCAAGGCGCCGCAGGCGAGCGGCGGGCCCGTGGCCGCTCTGCATCTCTAACCGCGGGTTCACCCTTGTCTGTCGGATACCGTTCCCGCCAGCCCTCCCCGTTGGGGCGGTGCTGTGTGCTGTGGGAGGGCAGCCGGTTCGGCAGGAATAAGTAGCCTGCAGGAGTCCCTGGAGGCTGCAGAGCGCCGGGAACGGAACGGTCCGCCCCTGCGTCCTGTCTCGGGCACCGTATGAGCATAGTCCTGAAGAACGTCTGGCGGATTCGATTTCACCGCCTTTTCACAAAACCTTCCGATTCCTTTCGTGTCCCTTCGAACATAACCGTGAAGGTGCCGTACGGCCGTGGCCAGCCCACTCCCCAGGGCGCGGGAGCAATCCTTCCGGAGCGGGAAACAGCCGGCGATGGGGCCGATTCTCTGCGACTCCGCTGTCCTCTTTTAACTACTTTCCCCTCGCTGTTGCTGGGAGTGCGAGAGGTCGCCCCGGAGCTTCCTTCTAGCCCCAGGGCTGTGCACCCTGGTGCGCCGCTGGGACTAAGCCCCTGCACCCCTCGTCCTCACCACGAGGAGACACAAAAAGCAGCCTGGGACTAGTTGCGGGGCAGGGAGCGGGGTGGAGAAGTCTCCAAGGGGAGAATGGTGCCGCAAAGTGTCGAACCGCCGGGAGGGGGCAAGCCTGTCTGGGCTCACGAATGGACTGAGAAAGGGATAGGGTGGGGTGTCGCGGGTATAGAAGGGGAGCCCATACAGGGGGTATCATGGCTGCGGGAGGGGAGCCTGGGAGGTACGGTGGGGAGGTGGTCTGTCCCGCACGGGGGGCGGTGCCGTGTCCCGGCCCCCAGCGGAAGCCCCGCCCGGCCGTGCTGTCACTCACCGCCCTGGGGAGACGCTTCAGCTCCAGGGAGGCGGTGGCGGCGCGTGGAACCGGTCGGCGGCTTCCCGTGGCGCGCAGGTAGAGGTTGGGGAGACGTGGATCCCTTCCCCCCCTCGCCCCCGCACCCGGGACGGTAGCGGAGCCCGGGCCGTGCGAGGCGGCAGCGAGCTGGTTAAGGGTGGGGGGTGGAGGGCGGGGGTGAGGGGGGGGCGGAGTGGGGTGGTAAGCCCGCTCCGCGTAATCCGCTCCGCACTTTGCGGGTGATTCTCGTGGGTACCGGTGGGGACTGGGACGCCCCGTTCTGGCCCGCGCCTCCCTCCGCAGACGTCCCCTGTACCGCGCCGTGCCATACTGGGGTGCGGCCGGTACCTGCGCCCGGGTCAGCGAAGTCTCTTCGCGCGGTCCCCGCTCCGCCAGGGTACTCCGTTCCAGGTTTTCCGGCCACCCCGCGGAGTCCAGGCAGCTGCACCGATCCTGGGCTTGTAGCTGCACTCCGCGTTTGCGAAGCCTCCGTCTGCAGGCGAATCTCGCGAGCCCGAGCCCCGCCGCAGCCAATGGGAGAACGTCCCTCGCTCTGCACAGCCAATGCGAGCTCCCCTGCCCCCCCTCCGGCTGCAGAGCGCAGTGGGCTCCGAGCGGCGCCTCCATTTAAAGGGGCCGTGACCCGAATCCGGGCTCTGGGTAGAGCGGGCGGCTCAGCGCTGTGGAGCCCGTTAGGAGCCGCGCTAACCGCGGGTGCCTCCCTACGGCTGCACCGGAGGCTCAGGTGGGGCGGCAGCGCTGCTTGGAGAGGCCTTGGGGTGCTCGCCCGTTGGGCGCCGATTTTTGGTCCCGTGGGTGGGGGCGGGGTAGGCGCGTGCGGCGCGGGTCTCGGGTCTCGGGCGTTGGGGTTGGGGTGGGGGGTGTGCAGGTCGGGTCGGGCCCCCCAAACAGGATGGGGGGCGGGGTGCCTGTTGGGAGGGGGCGGGGCCGCTCATCTGCCCCCGCTGTGGCCACCGCTTGGGGGCGCCCTGCGGTGAGGGGCGGGTCCGAGGACCCCACCCCATAATGTGCGGACCCCATTTCTGGTGAAAGGGACAGATCGCCACTGCCATGGGGCTGAGGAAGATGTTGGTGTGACCCTTATCCCTGCTGAGGGAGAGTAATCCTTGGGGATCACCTCGGGTATGGTGGGGGATGCCCTAGCCTGACACCCATCCTTGTGCAGCCCCTGCCCCGATGCTGGCTAGCACTGGGGCAGGCAAGCCCTGAGGTGTCCCCCGTTCAGGTGCTGAGGGTCAAGAGTACCCTGTTGCCTGGGCACAGGCTGGGTCTAGGGGTTCATGGTTCATAAGACCTGCCCCATCTCTCAGTGACTCCAGCAGGGCCTATCTCTGCTGCAGAATGGCAGCATTTGAACCCCAGGCTCACCCTGGCCCCAGAAGCCCCAAAGCTTGCTATGCATTTGGTGCTCTGTCCCTGCACCCTCCTTGGCTCCCCTCTTCCTGCATCTTGAGCTGAGGCTTTGATTCTTTTATGTTGTCACCACACATGGTGACAGAGTCAGTGAAGCTTGCAAAAAACACAGCTGCTGGTCTGAGCTGTCCACCCATTTTGTCTGTCTGTCTTTCCCCTGTATGGGTGAGGTGGGTCTGGACTGGAGCAGGGCTTGGGAGTGTCTCTTGAGGTCTGTAGAATGTGTTTGGATCCCTGGGCACCATGTGCTGCTCTCGAGGACCAGGACTTGTGAGAAAAAGGTGCAGGTCCATGGTGCTGGAGCTGCCTTGTGCTGCTGGAGGAGGCAAAAGCCTCAGTCTACTGAAGTCGAGGCTGGGCCAGGCTGCATGTGAGCAGAATAGCCATGGCCAGCAAGATCCCCTGAGGAATGTCAATACCTCCTGTTTTAAATGCAGAGGTGGAGGCAGGACCAGCCCCAAATGGGAGGGTCTGCACTGGTGAGGCTGGGATCTGCTTATGGCATTTGCCTGGCATAGGAAAAGGCACTGGAAGTTGCATATGGTTGTGTGGGCAGAGGCAGCACTGGACATGGTCTGTCAGCTGATGTTGGGGGACAGAGTGCTCAGCTGAGTGCTGGGGAATGGTTTCTGTAGTCTCTGATAAGAATGAGAACTGCTTTGTGCTCTTTCCTTCTCCTGCTGTGCCTCACCTATGGCTTTAACTTCTTTCCCTCTCACTGCTGCTGCATTCCCTAAGAAAACTTCTAATCTTCATTTTCTCACCCTGCCTATTCTGGGATCAAAGCTGGTGATAAGAGTGTAGCTCTGTTGTTATTGTCAGCCTAGCTTTACTGGAGGAATAGCACAGGCTACAGAGCTGCTGCCTGTAATGGCCAACCTGCAGCTTACAGGCCCAGCATGCATGTTTGCACCATTTCTCTCTGCACCTGCTCACATCCCTCTTAATGCAACTGCCTTTGCTTTGGAGGATGACAGTAAGCCACACCAGATTCCTTCAGAGCTCTGACTGACCAAGCAATTGGCTGAGCCTGAGCCCACAGCCTTACTTTGGGAGTGAAGCTCCTTGAGTCATTTCTTTTACAGATGTTTTAAGGTCAGTGATGCTGGGATGCATGACCCTGGTGAAAAGAGCTCTGCTAGCTGAAGCCTTTAGCTCAGAATGGCTATGGTGAAGGCAATCCAAAGGAAGTATGCAATAGGTTACAGCTGTAACAATGAATTCCTTAGCCTAGGGAAGGGTGTGCTAGCAGGATTTTGCTAGAATTTTGTTTTAATCTTAATAAGAGTATTAAAAGTGTTAGCTTCTTCCTTTGCGGGCAGCACAGGTAGTAAAGGGCAGTGCATGAGACTGTTCATCAGTCCTACTGGACATGGCCTCTGGTGCTGTCTTGCAGCAGCTACCAGTAAGCCTGTTCTGCTGTCTCAGCCCTCAGGATTGTAAAGAGAAAGGAGTTGAGCTGGCTGCTTGTGGGAGGCGTCCAGGACTTTGCATTAGGTGATTTGACACCTTTCTGCAGTATTTGGGCAAAAGGTAAGACTTGGAGCCATTTATTTTGACCACTTTCAAGTCTACTGTCTATTTCTGTCTTTTAATCAGTGTGTTAATATTAGGGCAGTTTCAACTGAAGAAATGTTGCTTATTCATGCTATAGGCACAAAGCTGTACAAATAGAAGGAGTTTTCTCTCTGACTTACCTCTGAGTGGCATTGTAAACAAAGCAAGTTGTGTTAGGGTATACTTAGACTTGTTGCTCCTTTCTCTGTTGCAAGGCCTTGACACCTAGTTTCCAGGCAGATATTGGTCTTACGAAAAGATGTATGTAAGTAGGTGCTGGGATGATGATGCATAGGTAAGCATGCATGTACCTGTTGTTTGTCTTAGAGTTTACTACTACTACAGAGGTGTTGGGTGCAAATAGTGCTGAGAACCAAGGAATGGTTCCTTGAAACTGAGCTGGACTTTCTAGAATGCAAACTTAAAATCTAATTTGGTCTTTCCTCCATTTGAGGAATTAACAGGAAACTCATGATGTGTTTTGCATCACTATCTGCTCAGTGTTGGAAGGTTCAGGTTTTCTTGATTCTAGGTGACTGCTATACACTGTTTGAGGCCTGCACCCTAAGCTGGTATTCCTGCTGTAGAAAAATCAATGGAGGGTCTTTGTTCCTGCTGGCTTTGGGACTGTTAGAAGAGCATTGCTGGAGTCTTGAGGCTGCTGGTGATGTTCTGGGAAGGCTCTTCCTCACCTACCAGTTTCTGTTGTGCAGACCATTCCACTCACACATGGACACTGGTCTGAAGGGTGTATGGTGATAGATACTTCTGTTTGCACTCTAATTGACAGAATCAATAATACATTTGGAGAGGAGATGAGACAACTATTCACCAAATCCTGTCTGCAAAGCACAAGCTGAAGAACTTGACCAGTGACATATGCAGTAGCTATAACTGACTTGGAAAGAGTCACTGAATGCTGTTGTAAAATCTCCCAAATCACAGAGAATCTAAATATCCCTGGGTAAGTTGTTTATCTAATAATCTATAATGCTGATCTGGAAATAGCTGTTTCTGAGTTTGTCCAATTTTGACTTTCAGCAATTTGAGTCCTCTTGAGCATTTTTCTGTAACTCTGAAGAGACTTCTGCTGTAGATTTTCTTTGCGGTTTGGTTTGGTTGTTGTTTTTTGTTCTTTTTTTTTGAGATGGGTCATGTTTTCCCTTTTATTTTCAATGAACAAAACAGTTGTATCACTGGAAGGTGTTTTCTGAACCCTGGTTGATTCCTAAAGTAGTAGGATTCTTGCATTACTATGCCAGATATTTATTTTTTTAATTTAAAATGCCTCAGCTCTCCCAGAATGTCATGAAGTTGAGGCACCATCCAAGAATGAGACCGTAATGGTCTAATGTGGATCTGTGTGCAAGCAGCACTGTACTGAATGTCACCAATGGGCTTTGTGCTATAGATGGGAGCTCAAAGAGCTGCTTCTCCAAGAACATTTATCAATAAAAATTATTTCTGTTCCTCTGTGGAGAATTTTGATTGTACTGAAAACCAGGTTAATGTGTTAGGGCTATGCTTTAATATTAGTTAACCAATATGTAATAAATGTTTGCAGTACTTGAATCTGGAAAGCCATCAGTGGCATAGATAAACTCAGATAAATCACACCAATACTTTTTCCATATCTCTTACTCAAGGGACAGTATTGTTAATGAAGATCTGTTGATTGAAACCATGGTGTTTAACATGGTATTATTTTCTTAATATTTTTTTGATAGAGCTGTATATCAGCCACTGTTATTTTTGTTGAGCAATACTAATCTGAGTGTTACTGCTTACTCTAACTAGGTACCAAAAATTGGAACTTTCTTCAGAGCTCTGCTTAGATCTTACGGAACTTGTAGGCAGGAATTAGATGGAATCAGTTACAGACACTGATGTCTTTAATAAACTAAAGTCCTAGATGGTCACTTGCTGTACTTGAGTGTCCTGGTAGAGATGTCTTACTCTGAGCTTCCAGGTCTGAGAGATCTTTGTGCCCTCTGTTTGACTGAAAAAGCAGGGTTGGTCTGGTAGTCACACATGATGGATTTGGTGGTCAGTGTTGTGTTCTAGGCCAGTCCCACACACTCATGGAGAACCCTCTGCCATCCCATTACTTCTATGAAAACTCTAACCTAAGAAGCACTCTACATCAGACTGTGTTTGCAGGGGTCTTTGCTCTTTGAACTTGATCTTTCCAGGAATATTTGTTACCGAATACTCTGGAGAGGATGGTGCTGAGTCCTAAGTAAGGATTTTCCAAATGTCCAACAGAGCAGTTGTATCATCTGTAACACACAGGATTTCAACACATTGCCTCCTCTTTGTTTGACCAACTCATTCCCGTGTACTTTCCTCACTGTTAGGTATGTGGCTGGAAAAGAGAAAGATTTCAAGCAGACAAGTGACCACAGTCCACTGACTGAGCTCTGCATTATATAGACCTGGAATAAAAAAGGTGATGACTTGTGGTGGATCATTTCAACATCTGCCAAAAACAATAAGCTATTTTTCTTCTGTTGGAGAAGAGGCTTTCCCAGAGGTCAAGTGCATGTTCAGTTGTCATCTTAACTCACTGTGAAGCTCAGCAGAAGCCCAGATGAATCTGAATGCCTAGGGCAAGCAGGAGAAATTGTTTCTTACTCTGCTGCAGCTCTGATTTCCTCAGGTTGAGTTTGACTTGAGCCCACAGGGCCAAAAAGCATCATTCTTTTCTTTTCTGAGTGTTGCCCTCTTCATCCTCATCAGCTGGCATTTGAAAGCCATTGTAAAGACTTCATTGTCAGGGACTAAGAATTGCAATGATGGACAGGGACTTTCCTTGATTCCCATCCAAGCTGCTTGTCAGCATTACTTTCTTGGGTCCAGTTTCGACTCTTAGCTCCCATCAGCTTTTCCAGATTCTTAGAAATACATCAGAAGTCAGCACTCATGTGTTCTGTATTGCCTCGTCATGGAGCTCTGCTGCAGCAGATTTAAATTAAACAAAAGGAAAATACTTCTAAAAACTGAATGCTAGCTGCAGAATGTGCCTCTGGAATTTTTGCAGGCCCAAAGTATAAATTGGTTTGAAGAGGGATTAGGCAGATTCATAGAGGATTTATCCAGTACAGACTCTTAGCAGTGACAGTCTCAGTGCAACTTCAGCCAAGGAGTTCTTCACCAGCTGAGTGCCACTTGATCAGAGGATGTGCTGAAGAGGAAGTCCTGTTGGTTATTCTTCTTATACTCCTTCTCCAGGTACCATTCTTGGTATGTATAGGAGCAGGACGTGTTCCCTTTGTTTGACTGACTGCAGCAGTCATTAGCTTTGCACATCTTAAGAACAAGTTTTGGGTGATTCACCAGAAGTTATGAGCTATTCTGCTGGTCACACAGAGCTGATGAAGATGGACAGGACACACAGGACAAATGCTGTGCTTTTAACCAGAACAGGCAGGTGATGGTTTTACTGTGAACTCTTGGGTCTGCAGAAAGGTCTGTGTATCTGTCCCAACCACATGCTAATAGTTTGGAGTTGACTTAGTCTACAGAATACTTGTTCTCTTTAAGATCATTTTGTTCCTCAGTGTCATTACGTTTGTCAAGAATCTTGTCTTGCATTGTGATGTTCGAGTGCCCAGTGTTTGAAAGCAACATTAAGGTATATGCTGTTGAAACCAGATGCTTTTTTTCTATTTGTAGAGCACGAGTACCATGACTATTAATAGATTAATAGTTTCTTGGATTATACTTTGGGAGGGAAAGCTTAAATGGATTTCTTTTGTTCCCAGTGTCTCTTAATACAAAGACTATGCCAGCTAAAAGTGGTAAATTCTGCAGCAGTAGCACCTCTGTGTTTCATTGCATGCCTGTGCAAAGTATCAGAAGGCAAATTTGAGGAGTATGCTAGTTAAGTATACCTATAAATGAACTTTCCTCATTCATCTAGGTGGCTTGACCTCTCTGCTGCTTATAGTTGTAAGGTCTGCTGTCCTTCTCAAAGTCTGGGTTGGCGTCATCTTTGAGAAGGAGTCATTGTTTGTATTCTGAGCAGCAGAAAAAAATGTGTTTATCACCTTGGGAGAGTTCTCACCTGTTTCAAGTACTTAGAGCCTTTCTTTCAGTTTTTTTCTATTCACTTTGTTCTTCTTTATGTTAGCCACCCTAAAACATATTTCATCCCGTACTGATCTGGAATTGGCTTATTCTAGAAGCTTTGTCTCCTCTCTAACCAGTGAAAGTGAACAGAATCATTTGGTGAAATTTGCTGATCATCTTTGAAGATTACTTCTTCTGTAGTTTCTGTTTGTGATTTGGGAACAGTGATTATCCTCTACTGTGAAACAGAGAATGTTGCCTTGTTTTTAGACAAAATAAGGAGGCAATGACTTAGAATTTCAGCTATTGAGTATGATTCCCTAAACTGCTTAAATGAGTTTTAGAAGCGGGGTACATTCTCTGTCCAAAGATCTTCTGGTTAGTTCTGAGTAAACCATTTGTGAGTTAAACTTTGTTATCTTTTTGGAGGGAAGCATATCTTAAAGAAAGAATTAATCAGTCATCACCAGTGAACTTATTTCAGGCTTCCTCCTTTATTGATATAGGTGAGTTATGTCTGTAGTAAGCCCCAGTAGAAAGGAATACTGAATCTTCTGCTTCAGGGCTTAAAACAGTGCCAAATTCAGAATTCGAATTACTCTACTGGAGAAGATAGGTTTTATAACTCTACAGGTGGATGTGATTTACCTGCTGGTATCCTGCTTAGAGCTAGCAGCATTACTGGGCCTTTTTTCACTCCAGCAGTGTTCAGAAGAGGGGACAATTAATGCAGTTTTATAACTTGCAAGTCTTTTTCTCATTTTCAGTTGCCATCATCAAAATGGATTCCAGTGAATTTTCAGGATCTCTGGACCCCCTGTCCTTGCCTGACAAAGCACTTATTGGTGATCTCCCTGCTGATATGGATTTTGGAGAAGATCTCCTGGGCTCTCAGACAGCTTCTACCCAGAAAGCCTCAGTTCTTCAACCCCCTAATTGGGATCAATCCAAGCAGATGACTGCAGATGGGGACTTGGACCTTTTAGTGAAAGCAGACAGCCTATCTGAAGTAAACAAATCAAATAACATTGTTCTAGATAAACCTAGTGTCTTGGATATGGTGGAGAAATCTGTGGTCTTAGATGACTTGGAAAAAACTGCTGGCTTGGAGCTAGATAAATCAGAGGGTCCAGATGGGCTGTGTAAGACACATTCTTCCCAGGATATGGAGGATGAAACAGTGGACTCCTCTTCCCTCTCTAGAGAAGCCCTTGTTCCAGAAACATGGAAGGAAGGGGAAGATGCATCAAAAAATTGTTCTGGGGACCTAAAGAAAGTTGGTCCTTCTGCTATTCTCTCCAATGACAGTGCCCCTGAATCACCCCGACAGCCCACTTCTGACTCAGGGGACCTCAGCAGTCCCCCAGCCACAGAAGACATCACAGCACAATCCTCAAGTCCACCAGTTGCCCCACCCCAACTCAGTCTTAAACAGACAAAAAAGATGAGGTTGAAGGCACCAAGAAGGAGCTCACCCATGCAGAGGGAAGGACTAGCAGGGGAAGCAGAGGTGAAACTGGTCCTGGAAAACAGTACTGCAGCTTTGCCCCTTGAGCACACAGAGGAAAACCAGGCAGAGGAAGGGAGTGATAGTGGGAACAACTTGCTTAAGGAAAGTAGTGTACTGAAAGCACAGGAAGCCTCACCACCATCAGGTAGGTTGCTATCTCTGCAGAACTTGGCTTCCTTTTGCTCAGGAGGTCATAATGTGCTTGAAGCTACTCCCTTGGTGCACAAAAGCTCTAGCTCTGGCTTTCATAGCTTTAATTTTGATTTTCAATGCATGTCAGCTAGGACCTTCCATAATAAAGCTGTGGCTGCTCATCAGCTTAGCTCACACTCTTCATCATTGAAATCTTTGCTGAAACTGAGGGTCACCAGGAGAAGGTGTTTCCAGTAGGCAAAGTTCCTCTGCCCAGGCTGTTCATCCTCAGGAGATGCTCAGTCTCAGTCAGAAGCAGTTGAAGTACACTGCCCAGCATGCCTTCCCCATGCAGGGAAGACTCCCCCATACACAACTTCTCCCACGCTGTGTGTTTGGATCTCTAACTACAGGTGATGGGTTTAAGAGCTTTCCTGTGTCTGATCACCACCAGAACTGTGCTTGTTAACCAGGATTGTCTAAGGCTTCATGTGCAGACTGACCCAAAGGGTGGCTGCACCTGAAGAACACCTGTCCTCTTCTGTTGGAGAAAAGCAAGATGTTAGATGCAAGCTTCATCTGTGCTTCTGTTCCAGGAGAAGGCCAGTCTGGGAAGGCAAGTGAGCTGCCAACTGAGAAGGTGAGGAGAATGCAGTCAAGTATATATGCTACAGGAGCATAAAGGATAGCTGGCTGTTGCCATACTATCTGAGGGACACTGGCTGTCTTGTGTTCCCTCTAGGAAGGAGTTTTCATGTCTCCTGTGATCAAGTAATCCCTGTGCCCTTGTACCCAGCACTGGTGAGGCTACACCTTGAGTACTGTGTTCAGTTCTGTGCCTCTTGCTGCAACACAGGCATTGAGTTGCTGGAGTATGTCCCAAGGAGAGCAAACAAGGTGGCAAAGGTTCTAGAGAAGAAGTCCTATGAAGAAGAGGCTGAGGGAATTGGGACTGTTTAGTTTGGAGAAGGGGTGGCTGAGGGGAGACCCTATTGTTCCCTACAACTGCCTGAAAGAAGGTTGTAGGGAAGTGGATGTTGGCCTCTTCTCTCAAGTAAATAATGACAGGACTAGACATTAGGAATAATTTCTTCACTGAAAGACTAGTCAGGCACTGGAACAGGCTCCCAAGGGAGGTGCTGGAGTGACCATCCCTGGAAGTATTTTAAAAATTGTGTACATGTGGCACTGCTTTGTGTACATGTGGACATGCTTTGATGGTCTTGGTGGTTTTTTTCTGGGTTGAAGTTTGGACACTGTGATCTTAGAGCTCTTTTCTAACTGTGACAATTCTGTGATTCTGTTCACTGCCACTGTGCTGTAATGTGTATTCATTTTTTTCCTTCTGCCCCCAGCTGTAAGGTCATTCTCATAGGCCTACTTCCTTCTCTCCCCCATCTTGTCTACTCTGGTCATATCCATTTTCAGCCTAGTTATGGGGAAAGCAAATCCCAGAAATTGTAACTCCACCATGATGTGATATATTTATCTATGGTTGTTGTATCAGATGGTTTGCCTAAATATTTTTCTGAATGTCTTCTAGGAACAGAAAAGAAGTGAACGAACCAGAAGATCAGAATCTGTCAGACCTGAAACTGTGAACTCCTCTGAAAGCAGTAAGTAACTAGGGATGGGTAATGTCTGTTTTCAGCCAGAGAACAGAGGCCAGCCAGGCCCATTGGGGGCAGGTGATTCATGGAGTGTGGTGGGAACTCTGGGGCTTCTGTGCAGACTTTCCTCTTAGGAAACAGGTCCTTTCAGCCTGTTAGTCTTCATCCTCGGGGTACTTGCTTTTCTTTCTTAGGGAACTAAGGTTGAAGGGAGAATGATAATATATTTGCAGTGGTGTGTGGATGCCAAGCACCAAATAATGGGTGAGCCTCTGTGATTGTTCCCAGAATATCCATCTTCCATCTCCTCATCCAGGAACTTTCTTCCTTTGTCTCTATGGCAGCAGGGTGTCTGAAGGGAGTTTGCATTTTGGGGATTTTCCTGCAGAAATATGTGTCACCCTGCTATTCCCTAGTATTTGTGTGTTGTTCCTTCATTGCCTGCCTCTCCTGGAGACTGGTGATCCAGCTTGTTCCCTTTAAGATCTAATAGGTTTTGGATGGTTTTCTGCTCTAAATTGTTCACACTCTGGGCTTCTGCTCAACCTTGGCAAGTCATGACTTCCTGGAGAAGAAGTGTACTTAAGCCCAATTTGCTTAATGACTTCTGACTCATTTCCAGTTCCAACAGAATGTTTTAAGAGTTCCTTAACGTTCCACCAAGACAGGTACAAAGCATGTAGAGCGACTCCAGAAATGTGACCCCAGAAAGCCCTGGCCTGTGTCTTATGGCAGAAGTTTCTGTCTCCGTTCCTAATGAGGCATTTAGGTGCATCTTTCTCTACTACTTTGCAGTTCCAGTCTCTGATGAAGACTCTGATGCAATGGTGGATGATCCCAACGATGAGGATTTTGTTCCCTTTCGTACCCGACGCTCGACTCGCATGTCCTTACGCACCCAGATGGCTCAGCGAGCTGCCCGCTCAGTCACCAAGATGACTTGTGCCAACTGCAGGGCCCCACTGCAGAAGGGACAAACTGCCTACCAGCGTAAAGGGCTCCCCCAGCTCTTTTGCTCCAGCTCCTGTCTCACCACCTTCTCAAAAAAACCACCTGGCAAGAAGATATGCACCTTCTGTAAAAAGTGTGTGTTCACTCCCTTTTCTTCAGTGCTCTTGTTCTCATGACCCCCTTCACAACCCTATGTGCCAGTCCCCATCTGTGTAATCCTCATGCTTCACCCACATGTCTCCAGCTCCTTGCCAGCTACTGCCTGATGCCTTCCTTCATACATTGCATATCCCATGCTTCTTACACCCCTTCCCCTGCCTGTCCCCAAGCTCAATGTCCCATATCCCAGCCTCCTTTTAAAACAACCTCACACATGCTCTGGCTTCAGGCACCACCCATCTAGGCCAGGACAGAAGGTGCTGTGAGACAGTTCTTACCACCCTTGGGACACCAGAAAGTCCTGTGCATTGCAGTGTGCCACCCTGTCCCTTCATGGCAGGACTGTACTAACACATTCCCTCCTGATCCCCAGAGAGATCTGGAACACCAAGGACTCTGTGGTTGCCCAGATTGGCTCAGGCGGCTCTTTCCATGAGTTCTGCACCTCTGTCTGCCTCTCCCTCTATGAGGCCCAGCAGCACAGACCAATGCCTCAGTCTGCAGATGCCTCGGACACCAACCGCTGCAGTGTCTGCCACAGACCTGGCGAGGTAAACAGTCCCTTGTCCTTCCCCTGTTGTGGATAAGGTGTTTGTGACCTACAGCGCTTGGCCCTGCCTCGGACCATTGCAGAGTGTTTGCTAGGTTCTCCTATGGTGTGAGGCCTCTGCCCCTGAGCTTGCTCAGGTTAACTGTGGGGTTCTTGCTACTGTGAACCAGCCCTTATTCCAGCAGAAGAAATAAAGCTTTGGCTTCTCCCTGCCTTGAAGCTCACTGCTTCCTGCAACTTCACCCTTCCTTACTTTTGGTGAGGGATGCTAGTCCGACTCCACACCAACTTTCAGTATAGCACTTGCCCAAGTTTTAGTGTAACAGGCTGTTATCTCAAGGGCCATGGTAGTAATGGTGCACATGTCAGAAGGAGACACATGGTGGTTTGTGGAAGTGACAGCAATGATGTCTCTGCAGATTCAGCATGAAGTCAGCAATGGGAGTGTCGTTCACCGCATCTGCAGTGATGCCTGTTTCACCAAGTTCCGGGCCACCAAGGGGCTGAAAACCAACTGCTGTGACAATTGTGGACTTTACATCTACAACAAGGGCTTGCCCCTGGAGTACCTCTTCCACGAAGGCCAGCAAAAACGCTTCTGCAACTCTGCCTGTCTCAACAATTACAAGAAGGTGTGTGGGGTTACCTGCCTGGGGTGGGAGGTCAAAGCTCCTTTGCACAACGTGGTTCAGGGCACTTCATGCAATAGCAAGTCACCTGCATCCTTTTGGGCTTTTATTGCTAACAAAACATGTAAGAGATTGCTGTGGAGAAACATTGAAGCAAGCAAACAATTTATTCTGCAGGGGGCTCACCTTGGACTCCAGCATGTGTCAGGCACTTATAAGCTGGACTCTGCAGGGACACTGGTATATGCAGTCAGTATGGGCTGGTGTCTGTTGGATGTCTCCCCAAAGTTTGGCTGGATATGTTTCTCTCTGGCCTCAGCAGGTTTCATTTAACTGTCTCAATGGGATTGCTAAGTGCTCTATTCCTGCCAAGGTACTCTAGAAATGTGGAGGTGAGGTCCTGAAGGTAGCCTTTTTTGCTACCACCATGTGAACTTGCAGACTATGAGCCTCAGTCTGGCATAAGGTATTCCATGCAGGAGAGCTGTCCTGGTGAATACAGTAGTTGGATGGGATATGAGGATCAGACCTCACCAGCTGTGGTGGTTTCCCTGGCAGCTCTGTTCTGCTCTGTTTGCAGAAGAACACTCGGGTCTATCCATGCATGTGGTGCAAGACGCTGTGCAAGAACTTTGACATGCTGCCCAACGTGGATCGCAGTGGCAAGATGGGCCTGTTCTGCTCTATTTGCTGCACTACCTCCCACAAAGTGAAGCAGTCAGGCTTGGTTGGTAAGAGCACCTATGTACAGGGAATCAGTGAAGACTCCACTGTAACTATTTCCTTGCTACTATTTATTGCTTGTAGATGAGACTGGAAAGGAAACATTTTACTTGCCTGGGGCAGAGTCCAGTAAGAAAAGTGAAAGGAGATTTGGAGGGGGAACACATAGACCTCTTAATACTGAGGGGCAGCATGCATTGCTTTTCTTGAGAATGCAGGAAGCAGTTGTATTACCATACTATGCTGGCATTGCACAAAGTACCAGGGTGTCCAGGAATGGGTAAGGTCTCTGGTTTAATATTGCAACCTGTTTTGTCCAAATTCCTGTAGTGCCAGCGTCTCTCCCTTGGGCCACTCTGTTCTTCATCTGTGTTTAGCATTTCTGACTTAGCAGAATCTATTGCTCCTGGTTTCTTCATGTTCTTGCCCCTTATTTTTTGATAACTGACAGAGAGACTGAGAATGAGTGAGTGGCTTGCATACCATTCAGTCCCACATCTTCTGCTGCTGCCTTCACCAACTCCTGTCTGTTTCATCAGGTCCCCCTAGACCCTGCGGCTTCTGCAGAAAGAGTTTGTCTGAACCATGCTATTACAACAAGACAGACCGGGTTGTCTACCAGTTCTGCAGCCCCAGCTGCTGGACGAAATTCCAGGTACTGAAATATCTTTCATGCTGGGCAGGGCCATAGAGCTCATGTCTCCTTTGACACCTAGCAGCAGAGGCTTCACCTTCCTCAAGTTTCCTCAAGGAAGGGTCCATAAGAATGTGTCTGCTGGAGCACAACTTGCAGCGACTGTGGTTGCTTCAGTCTTGGTCCTATCTCCCTCTTCTTCTGTTGGGATAAAACAGGCTCTAATTTACTCTTATCTATCAGGTTATGTCCAGCAGTGCAGAGCTTTACTGCATGAGTGGTTTGGGATTTGGTTGCCTTAATGAGGGCATGAACCAAAGCGTAAGTAAAGCACAGCGGGCACCCACTGGTGTGGTGAAAAGAGGCAGAGCTGCCCTCTGAGCCAGGTGCCACCAAGGAACGTAAGTCTTCAAGGCTGTCTAAAAACTTACAAAAATCAGGCCTGGATATCTCATGTTCAATAATCCTCAAAGGCTGGGTTTTAAGGTGGGTTTTAATCTTCTGATGTTAAGTTTCAGTGTGGGGTGGTTTTCAGTGTTTGTGGTTTTCAAAGGCAACTGAAAGAATACTAGTTTTGTGCAGCTATCAGACTACAAAGCAACAGCCAGGAAGATCTGTGAGGCCAGAACATGCCTTGGGCAACTGAGAAAACATAAAGAATCTAGAGGCAGTAAGTTAGTTACTGGCAGTTCCAGTATTTGGTTCTGAGGGTTGTTTTTTCTTGTGGTTATTGTGTTAAGGATTTTTCAGGGTTTGTTTTTGTTTTCATTTTGCTTTCATAAATCCTTGATATAATCCTTTGCTGAGACCACTACTGGTATTGGTAGGGTAGTGGAAAATTTTTTACAGTTATAGACTTCAGAAGACTTGAATCATACAATGTTTGGGTTGGAAGGACCTTTAAAGGGCATCTAATTAAACCTCCCTGCAGTGAGCAGAGACATCTTCAACTAAAGCAGGTTGCTCAGACCCCTGTCCAACCTGACCTTGAATGTTTCTGAAGATAGGTCATCTACCACCTCTCTGGACAACCTATTCCAGTATTTCTCATTGTAAAAATGTCTTCTTTAGTCTAAATCTACCCTCTTTTAGTCTAAAACCATTGCTTGAGTCCTGTCACAACAGTTTGTCCCCATCTTTCTTAGAAGCCCTCAAATAGTGAAATGCCACAAGCCTCCCTGGAGCCTTCTCTTTTCCATGCTGAGAACAATCCCAACTCTCTCATCCTTTCTTCATACTTGAGGTGTTCCATCTCTATTGATCATTTTTGTGGCACTCCTCTGGACCCATTTCAACAAATCCATGTCTTTCCTGTGTTGAGGACTCCAGAGCTGGACACAGTACTCCAGGTGGGGTCTCATCCCCAGAGCAGAGGGGCAGAATCACCTCCCTTGTCCTGCTGGCCACTATTCTTTTTGGGCAGCTCAGGATATGATTTACCTTCTGGACTGCAAGTGCACATTGTTGTCTCACAGCTAGCTTTTCATCCAATAGTACCCACAAATCTCCATCTGGATGCCAAGCTATTGACCACTGCCCTCTGGATGCGACTGCCCAGCCAGTTCCTCATGCACTAAACAGTACATGCATCAAATCCATCTTTCTCCAATTTGGAGAGAAGGATGTTGGGGGGAACCATGTCAAAGGCTTTACAGAAGTCCCAGTGGATGACATCTATAGCTGTTCTCTTATCTGCTGATGTAGTCAGTCTGTCAGAGAAGGCCACTTAAAATATTAGTAGGCAACATTTGCCCTTGAAGCCATGCTGGCTGTCTCAAATCATCTCCCTGTCCTTTGTGAGCCTTAGCATAGCCTCCCAGACATAGAGCTGAGGCTGGCAGGTCAGTAGTTTCCAGGGTCTTCTTTTCTACCTGTTTTAAACAATAGTGCAGTTTTTAGTTTCCCTTTCTCCAGTTACCAGGGATTTCACCTAACTTGAGTTACTGCCATGTAAAACCAGCCTTGTAATATATGAGTAAACGCATGAAGAATTTGATTTTGAAACTGTCTTTCTGGCACAGCTCAACACACTTGTCAAAGGCAAGCCATTGAAGAGTGTTTCAAGATGGCTTCTTAGGGATCAGTATTAAGCCCAGAGAGTACAACATCTTCATCAGTTACCTGTCAATAAAGGCAAAGTAAACATGTTAAAATTTTGCAAGTGAAACAAAAACTGGTGCAGTGTTAACTCAAGCTGAGGTCAGGGCAGCCTTAGAAAGCAAAACAATTGAATTGCATGAAAAACTGGTTCCTCCTAACATGTTCTTAAACACAGTTCATTGAAAGATCCCGTATCACTACTCATGTAATGTGGGTAAGTCAGTCCTGGGATAGTATGAATTTTTAAAATGTCCTGGGATACAGGAGTTAAGCCATTCAGTATGAGTATCAGTTTACAGCTACAGAAGAAAAGATTAATTAAGATTAATTAAGTTATTGGAAGCAGAAATAGAGGAACAGGGAGTTAAAGTTTGAAGGCTAGGGAGCAAAAGAGCTATCTAGAATGTTGCACAGGTGTTGAAAAGGAAGAGCGTTCATCTGATGTCAGTGTTGAAGAAAAATTGGATGTGTGCTGGAAAAAAACAGAAAAGTTGTATTTTGATTTGAAGAAATGCACCTTAGCTGAGGTTATCAGAATAAAACCAGGAAGATTACTTTATTAATAAATATATCCATGTGGACAAGACACCAATGCTGAATGGCTGTTTAATCTAGCAGAGGAAGGTGGGATGAGTATGACTGCTTGAATTCTAAAGTTTCATTACCTTGAAAATAGAAACCAGGAACCCATGCTTCAAGATTTTGGAGAAGAGGTAGTGGTGCCCCTGTCAACTAATGTTTTCAAATCTAGAGGGGTGGCAGCTTGACACCTTGCCTTCCTGAGAAGAGCTGGACCAGTACACTGAAACCAAAGTGAAATTGCTCAAGAATCTGCTCTCCAGCATCTTGAGAAATGGTCTGATGGATTGACTGTGAGTGACTGATAGGGGCAGCAAGCACAGGTCTGAGCAGGGGCAGACAGATTGCTGTGAGCAGTGGAGGAGGCAGGAGGTGGTGGCAGTGCAAAGGGGTGCTCTGCCAACTACTGAGCACCTGCTGCCCTCTGTGTGTCTCTCCCTCCATGAGCTGTCTCTGTCTCCTGCAGCGTACCAGCCCGGAAGGTGGGATCCACCTCAACTGTCATTACTGCCACAGTCTTTTCAGTGGGAAGCCGGAGATCCTAGACTGGCAGGTGAGGACTTTCCCCAAGAGGATGTTGATACAGAGGCCAACCTTAGGGAGGATCACAGGGCTCCTTCCTCTCCCTGCTCAAAGCATTGCTCCTTCGGTGCCAGTGCTGTGAATGTCTTAGCTGCAGAGACCTGTGTGGAGACTGCACTGAGTGCTGTGCTCCTGATGTTTAGCGGGATGTCAGAAAGGCAGGAAGACAACACTTCTGCCATACCCCTTACCAAGAGAGCTGGGGTCCTGGCTCAGACCTGTAGATTTGCTCTTGCTTCCCTGAGAAGTGTGGGGACCTACTGCTGCTAAGTTGGGTGACCCAGTGGCGGTCTCTTTGGCAGGACAAGGTGTATCAGTTTTGCTGCAAAGACTGCTGTGAAGACTTCAAGAGACTGCGTGGGGTGGTGTCTCAGTGTGAGCACTGCAAGCAGGAGAAGCTGCTGCATGAGAAGATCCGCTTCTCTGGAGTGGAGAAGAACTTCTGCAGCGAAGGTACTTGGGGAAGGCAGGGGAGAGGCAGAGCCCCCATGCCAGCCCATGCTATGGGAGGAGAAGAGAGCATGCAGAGGAACAGAGGGGAGACTCTTAGCCAGGCCCTGGGGCGAGAGAGCCTTACCATGCAGTTAAGGGAGAACTGTCTTGGGGATGGCTTGCTGTCCAGCCAGGCCCTAGGGCAATATCTTTACCGTTCATTGTGTCCTTGGGGAGGGCTTTCTCACAGCTTTTCTCTCTCTGGGGGCTGGGGAGACAGCAGGTGGCAGCTCCGCTCCTCCTGTCATCATGCACTTCTACGCTCTTGCGTCTGGGCTGGCCTGACCTGGCCTTGCCCTGCCTGCTGGGTTCCTGCACACAGGAGGTTGGAGTCAGACTCTTCCTAGAAGCATAGAGGTGAGAGATGGCAAGTCCCCATGAGGTCCCATCTTATCCCAGCCCCAGGGGCCAGTGCTGGATTGTTCCCTACAGTGTGTTGCGTATGCTCTGTTGTCTCCGCAGACCTGGATTCTGGTCATGTTTGGGTCAGGGAGGCTCCCAGTTCATCCTGGGAAGGTTTCACTCCTATTGTTTCTCCGCAGGGTGTGTGCTTCTTTACAAACAGGATTTCACCAAGAACCTGGGCCTGTGCTGCATCACCTGCACCTACTGTTCTCAGACCTGCCAGCGGGCGGTCACCGAGCAGCTGGAGGGCAGCACCTGGGACTTCTGTAGTGAAGACTGCAAAAGCAAATACTTGCTCTGGTACTTCAAGGTCAGTATTGGCACTGGCAGCTTGTGCTAAGTGCTGTGGTGGGCACGGCACCCAGATAAGTGGGCATTGCACTGAGGAAGTCCACACTGCTGGAGTCTGGCTGGCACTGCTGCGGAGAACCTGGCACTGCTGGAGTCCTGCCTGGCAATGATGGGACACTGCTATGGGAAAGCTCACGTAGCTGGAGTCCCCAGCTGATCCTGCCAGAGCACTGCACTGAGGAAGCTCACAGTGCTGGATCTGCGGCTAGTGCTGCTCTGAGAAGTTTGCACCGCTGGAGTCCCTGGCTGGCACTGGCAGGGCACTGCTGCGGGGAAGCTCACAGCACCTTGCTATGTGCACCTTTCACTGGAGAGTTGTGTTGCACTCAGAGGGGGTGTGGTTAGTTACTCGTTGTTTCTCTCCTGCTGATACGGGCTTTAGGCAGCTCGGTGCCATGCCTGCAAGCGTCAGGGGAAGCTGCTGGAAACCATCCACTGGCGGGGGCAAATCAAACACTTCTGCAACCAGCAGTGTCTGCTGCGATTTTACAATCAACAGAACCAGCCCAACCTGGACACGCAGAAGGGGCCCGAGAGCCTGCTTAACAGTGAGTAGGAGGGAGGGAGGGGACCTGAATAGCTAAGTCTGAGAGACACAGGGAAGACTGAACAGCAAGGGGAGGAAGCTGCCTACCCAGGACTGGATGAGATGCTAGGGAACAATCCTGCACTGGCCCCTGGGGGGAAGGACGGAGTGGGACCTAATGGGGCTTCTCCATCTCTAACATCTATGGTTCTATGACACACAGGGCGCAGACGGGAGGAGCCGGTGCCAGCGTGCTGCCTGTAGCTTACAGTCTTAGCAAGGATAATCAGGGATTTAACATCCTCATGTTACCAGCGGAGAGCTTGATTTACAGTGTTAGGGGACAGTGTGGTTTAGCATGATATTTCTACCTGCAGCCCCACACCACCTCTGAGCTGTGACCTTCTCAGATCTCATAAGCTAAACAATACTGGGCCAGGCTCAGTGATTGGATGGGAATCATTCAAGGAAAATACAGGGTGCTGCAGGAAATGGTGCTGCTGATGCTGTAGGTGAGCTCTCCTCAGATAGAGCTGAACCAAGAATGATCTTGAGGGAGCAGTGAGATGCTGGATGCACTCTGTCTTGTGATGTTAGGTTGCAGTACCACAACTTAGCCAAAGATTGCTGCAGCCCTGTGGAGCTGCAGACCCCTGTGTCCTGGATACCCCAATTCTACGTCTGTGGAGTTCCAGCTGGAGAGGAGATTTCCACTGCCCATTGCCCCATTTCCTATCATTAACTTGAGCCAGATGATTATGGAATATTGCAAAGTGCTTTGGGATCCCTCAGGATGGAAGGTGCTTGGAGTGACAAAACATTGCTTGGCCCTTAGGCACTTGCATAGTGTCATTCTGCTTGGTGCATAGGCCACAGTCTTCCAGATGAACTCTCGAATGGCTGCATCAAGTTTTGGTGTATCAAGCCTTGACAGGGCTGCATGACAGGCTCAGAGCTTTTCTGCCCTCCCTGGGATTTCATGAGATATAAAACCCTGACTAGGGTGTGCCAAGGAGGGGAAACCAAGACAAGGACCTTCTCATGAGAGACCTTTTCCTCCATCTCCAGACTCTTCCTGGTTCCTCACATGATGGCAATGGTCTGATTGCAAATGCCCTGTATGTCAGTGCTGCTTAAACAGCAAAGCAGAACTGTTCTTCCAGAAGCAGAAGGTTCTCCCAGCCAGAGGAGTCTCAACTTACCCTTAGACGCCATGTTCTGTAAGATGCTGTGTGAGACGATGGCTCATGTGACGGCACACTGAAGTGACCTGGATAAAGAACTGTTGGTTTCTGCTGGCATGGGGGTGCCCAGGAGAAGTCTGCTTGATGGAATACAGACTGTCCTGCTGTCCTGGAGGTTTTCAAGTTGTTGGCTTCTTGCTCACCAAGGGATTCCACAGCCTTATCTATGCTGCTCTGTTTGTCCTCTGCTTTCAAGGCATCTTGCTTGTGAAGGATCAGTAACACTGCTTTTAGGACACAGGCATGGCAAACAAGCTCTGTCTCAAGCAGACAGAAGAATGTTTCATTTTGCCATTGTCTCCTTAGACATGGACCACAAGACTGAGAATTACCTTCTCCATCGCCAACAGCCATGAGAGTTTGAGCTCTCCTCCAGAACTTCTCTGGAGATGCCCAAGAACTTTGGTGTTTGGCACGTGTAGTATTACCCTTCACCATGCTGCAGTTATGTTCCCTATGAGGCAGAGGACTGAGGGCAGCCATGGAAGAACCTGTCAGCAGTGTTGGGTGCTCAGCTGAGCACAAGCTCCAGCTGCCCCAGCACCTGCCATGCTTTGTGAATGCTGCTGGTGGCACTGGGCTCACTATGTGTCCTGGCACACACATCTCCTTGCCGGTTGTGGACATTCTTGTCTTGGGACTGTGGCATACTTGCAAAGGAAGGGTGCTGGAGCCAGGTCATGCTGTGTGATTACACAGGGAGCTTTCCAGACCTACGTGCTGTGCAGAGGATTTCAGAAGGAGGAGCTTGTCAGTGCATGGTGAGAACAATGGCTTCTGCCTGATCCAGGCAGGGTCTCCTGTGGACCTGGCAGCTCTGTTGGCAGTCACAAGGGACTACTTGGATTTCAGGCCTATGATGGACAGAGCTGCTTATTACTTGTTGCTTCTGTTGCAGCTAGTGGTTGCCTAAAACCATTCATTCCTGTGACCCACTGGCTACTGACCACCTGGTGATACTGAGAGTGCTTGCTGATGAAAAAAGTGGCCATTTCTTTGAACTGTGCCCAAAGATTTCCAAGAGGAACTGGCTCTGCACAGGGCTATCCACCCTGCTTGTGGGGCAGTCAACTTTGCTTTTGGTTTTGCTGCAGCAGAAACTCTGCTCATACTCCATAGGTTGGTTTTTCTCGTTCAAGTCATTAATATCTCCCACCTAGATCTGTCCCACATCCACTTTGGGATGGTCAGGGGGAGTTCTTGGACCCATTGAGACTGTTCCAGTTCCTGTCTGAATGCTTAGCTTCAGGTTAGGGAGCTTTCTCCAGTGGGAACAGGCCCACCCCTCTGTGGTGGTCAGCAAGTGGACCCTGCTCATCTTCCAATTGCTCAAGAGCTGTTACGTGTTTCCTAGATCAGAGGAAATCTGCACAGTGCCCATGTGTTGGTCCTTGGGGCATCTGTGTCTTTCCTGGAGAACCTATGTGTTTATAAGAGGTGGAAATGGACCCAGCACTCCCTTTGTGTGCTGAGATCTGCTGCTTTCCTTGCAGGTGTCCTTCTTGCATGGTCCATGGTTGGTCAGTGGAAGGCAGTTTTTCTTCCCAGCCACATGGGTATCTGGAGACTTGGGTGAAGGTGCTCTTTTAGCTCATCAGCCTTTGAGATGGGTGCAGGTTCTCTGCAGAGCAAATAAGATGGAATTACCATCCAAGCCAAGGAGCATATTGTCACCACCTGAGACTTATGTCTGCCACATGTAACTCTTACCTGCAGGTGGTCCCCTCTTTCCTTAGGGGAATGGCTGGGGCAAAGCTGTCTCTCTGCTTTCTGGGATATCTTATAACACTAATACTAGCTCTGTCACTGTCTTCCTAGGGATCTTGAAGCACTTTGCCCTGGTACTTGTAGCAGGGAGATGGAGCCACAGGTAGGGGCCATGGCCTCGGTACAGCAAGCCAATAGGCAGAGCTGAGAATAGAGTCTTGGATCCCACTCTCTACAAAGGGCTGGGATTTCTCCTGACTTACTGTGATGGCAATGGGGTAGTCTGCAGGGGAGCATGAAATCAGATTGGAACAACTTTGATTTAGGAGTTTTAGGCTGCTAGGGCTAGAGACTGTGGAAACATTAACTGTTCCTAGACTGGCCAGGAACAGTTTCTGGAATGCTTGTCCTTGCTCTGGCAGCTACTACCTCTAGTCCCAGCAGTGGGACCTCTTGGCCCAGGAGCTCTTGAACTTAAAATTCATTGCTTTCTCTTTCAGGTCAAACTTCGGAGCCAAAACCACCTGCCCCTTCCTCACAGAAGGCAGAGATTAACATGGTAAGGCCTGTTTGAAAGAGATTGCAGGATAGCATAAAGGGATGTCCCCAAGGAGAGGACAGATCTGCCATTGCACAGAGAGGTTTCATTATTGTACAACAAATGCATTTGAAGATGTCTGGGTAGTGGGACCTGACAAGAGCTTCTGGGGATGGCAGCTTCAGCCTATCTCTTGGAAGGGGGAAGAATAACTATTCTCCAGGAATCAATGATGGACTCCAGAACAGCCTGCCACTGTGGCACTGGCTCCTCTTTGCACAGTGCTCCCCTGTGTTTGAGTATACTTGGTGTCCCACTGTGTTCCCCACTGCCCCTTGGTGCAGCAGCAACCACTGCCAGACTTCCCTGCTGGCTGCTGCAGATGCCACACAGGTTTGCTGCCTGCCATGAGCAGCATAGCCTGACTGTGGGAGCATCCCCCTGTCGTGGGGACTGCCAGGCTTCAGAAGGTGCTTTGAGAATCTCTCCAGCTGTACCCATATATGGGAAGAGATGGTGCTGCCTTAGGTGGACACCAACCTTCTGCTTTCTGCATTTTCTCAGCTGTCAGCAAAGACTTCCTCAGCCCAGATGTCTCCAGCCACACCGCCTCCTCCACCCCCTCCAGTTCCAACTACCCCTCGGAAAAACAAAGCTGCCATGTGTAAGCCACTGATGCAGAACCGAGGTGTTTCCTGCAAGATAGAAATGAAGTCCAAAGGATGTCAGACAGGTAGGAAAACAAGACATCACTGCAGAATTACAGGGGCATTTTGGAAAGGCAAGTGGCACTTCCCTGCTCCAAACTAATTAAACATGAATCAGCTTAGTTGCTGTATGGAGTAGCTGGGTGTTTGGCACTGTGCTGAAGAGTCTCAGGCCAGTGCAGGCCACACATGGCAGGGCTGGAGGTAGGTAGCCCATTTCCATCATCAGCATAAGGAGATGCAGAGAGCATTGCACCATGATCCCACCTCTTGTGGGACAACTCCTGTTACTCTGAAGATCATCAGTTTGTCTGAGGGGCCATCTGCTCAGCAGGTTCCACTGTGTAGCTCCTGATGGGCATGTGTGTGTTGTTTACAGCATATGCAAGGCAACTAGACCTCTCAGCAGGGCCATGTGAGAGCAGGCATTGCACCTCTGGTTAAGGCAAGTCTCTCTTCTTGCAGGGCTGTTTGGCTTGCTGCTGCTCCAGCTCTGCCCATGATTCACAGAAGCTGGTAGCTGGAAGGGCCATGGTGCTGGATGGCTGGGGGCATGGCAGTGCACAGTGGGGCTGGGTGGAGGACCTGCCAGGAGCAAGCTCACTGACATACTTTTGCTCTTGTCAGAGGCTGACTGGAAGCCCCAGGTGATTGTGTTGCCAATCCCTGTCCCAATCTTCGTGCCTGTGCCTATGCATATGTACTGCCAGAAAGTACCTGTGCCTTTCTCCATGCCTGTCCCGGTAAGTGAAACACTCCATGTGCTCTTACTGTCTCAGTCCTGCCTTGCTGCAGTCTCCCTGCTTCTATGCTTGTCCTCTTCTGCCTCTCCTTTTATATCAATAGGCTGTGTGTCAGTTTTCTGCCCGGTGTGCTATTTTCTACAGGTGCCTGTACCAATGTTCCTGCCCACCACATTGGAGAGTGCAGATAAGATTGTGGAGACCATTGAGGAGCTGAAGGTGAAGATCCCCTCCAATCCCCTGGAGGCTGACATCCTGGCCATGGCTGAGATGATTGCAGAGGCTGAAGAACTGGACAAGGCCTCCTCAGACCTGTGTGGTAGGTTCTGCCCATGGCCTGATCAGGCCCAGCAGCTGGGATCATGTGGGGTCTGCCAGCTCAGAGCTAGAGCATCTGTGTGGATCACAGCTCTCCCAAAGCCTTTGAAAAGGGAGCAGGGAGGAGCAAGTCCTCAACTTCTGCCTAAAGAAGGAGGAAGGAAGGGAGGGAAGAGCTGCAAAAGGGAACAGTGGCTGTTGCTGTCCCTTTTGGGAGTGCCATTCTCATGTCAGAGGTGCACTGTTAGTTTATTCAGGTGGAATATTCAGGCTCACATTTAAAGCAGCTTCCCAGAGAAATGGCTGGTAGCAGCACTCCTTACCTTGCAGGAGGGCTGCATTCCTCAAGCTGCAGTGACTAGAGCTTTGGCTGAGCAGAGGACACAGACGTCCAGTATCTTGTTGTCCAGGGAAAGCTGGGCAGTACAGATGTCATGGGATGCTTTGAGTCCAGGCCTGTGCTCTGCAGGGAGCCTGACTTCATTTTCCAGCTGTCACAGGAAAAACAAGCTAGAGACTTTTTTGAAAGTTGTGTTTATGATCTACTTTTGCATTGCAGACCTGGTGAGTAACCAGAGTGCAGAGGGTCTCCTGGAGGACTGTGATCTTTTCGGACCATCACGGGACGATGTGTTGGCTATGGCTGTCAAGATGGCAAACGTCCTCGATGAGCCGGGACAGGACCTAGAGGCTGACTTTCCTAAGAGTAAGCACTGTGTGAAGGAGGCATGCAGGACTGCTCACGCTGTAGCAGCGTCTTCCTGCTGCCATCAGCTGACTGTTGCCAGCAGCATTAAGAGCTCTGAACTTACCTCCCCATGCCTTCTGACTGCCCAGGCTTGAGGCAGGGTTGAGGAGACCACCACTTTTGAAGAAGTTTGCATTTGTCTAGATTAACTGGCCTGTTGTCTGTAAAGAAGGGAGAATGAGAAGCTTATTTTAACAGCACAAAGATCAGGGCAGTAATGCTGGTGTGCTTATGGATGGTGGTCCCAGAGGATCCAGTAAAGCAAGAGAGACACCTGGAGAGGGCATGACATCCTGGAAGACAAAGGTGCTCTGTGACCATTAGCAGGCAGAAGGTGGAGGAAGGGGCAAGGACTTGAAAGAGCACAGCAGTGCTAAGGCAGGATGGTAATAGCAAAGGATATTGGGTTGCCAAGCAAAAAAACTATCAGAAAGGAGAATGTGGAGCTCTCATTAGCCTGAAAAGCATAGCAGCATCTATAACAGCTGTGTTTCCTTTTTTGGAATGTGGCTAAAAGTTCATGTCAGGCAGTGATGAAAGGTATGAAGTACTGGGCTGTGTGTTCTCTCTTCATCTTGTTGTAAGAACCAGGCTGACACAGCGAACAGGATGAGAAGTCTCAACTGAGTCCTTCTGTCTGCTTTCTTTCAGACCCTCTAGACATCAACCCCAGTGTAGACTTCCTCTTTGACTGTGGACTGGTGGGACCAGATGATGTGTCCACAGAGCAAGATCTGCCTCGGGCTGTCCGAAAGGTGAGCTCTGGGTGGATACTGCCTGCGTAAAGCTCTTTGGGTTTGGAGTGGGACCTGCCATCTGGGACATATGAGGTGAAGGGTACCAGAGGTTTTGGTCTGTTGAGGAGGTTGTGCCCTCTCCCTTCAGGGCATGCTTGGCCTGCTGGCAGTTTGTTGAATGGAGATACTTACCTGTCAGTTCAAAGATCCCGTGAGAATTGACTTCTTTCCTGCCTGTGGTCCTTATAACTAGTAGGCATTGTTAAGTTGGCTATCAGCAGAAGGATGCATGCAGGCAATTGGCAGAGGCACACTGTGAGGAGGGACCTGGCATTCAACTGGTCTGAGGGGTGCCCAGGACTCTTGGATATGTCCCAGGTAGGTGCCCCATCTCAGTGTACACCTCTCTGCAGGGACAGAAGCGTCTGATGCTCTCTGAAAGCTGTTCCCGGGACTCAGTGAGCAGCCAGCCCAGCTGCACAGTGCTGAACTATTCATATGGTGTGAATGCTTGGAAGTCCTGGGTACAAGCCAAGTATGCAGGGGGAGAGACCAGCAAGGGAGAGGAGCTGCGCTTCGGTCGTAAGTACCCTCATCTGGATGGGGTGGGGTAGCAGAAATCTCTCAGGAGCAGGGTCCCAGTGTGTTGTGGCCTTGTTTCTGCAGCCAAGCCCATGAGGATCAAGGAAGACATCTTGGCCTGCACAGCAGCTGAGCTCAACTATGGCCTGGCACAGTTTGTCAGGGAGATAACACGGCCCAATGGGGAGCGGTACGAACCGGACAGCATCTATTACCTCTGCCTTGGCATCCAACAGGTGAGGGAGGGATTGCCACCCTCAGGTCTGCCACAGCCAAATGTAGGGAGCAGATGTGGTGAGGGGAGCTTGTGCCCTTTATTTTGCCTTCTAGGGACTCTCTGGGTCCCTCACTGCACTCCTATTCAGTGCCTCATCCCAGTAGGGCAGCCCCCCTGATTTGATCTTTGTTTCCAGGCCCACTGGGTAGGGTGGCAGCTACTCCCCAGCCTTGCACTCATCTTGCACACCATTAAGGAAGGCTGGTAGCTCTTCCCAAACTCAGTTGTTTCTTCAGCATCAAGTCTGCTTTGTCATGCCCCAGGGGTTTCTTCACAGCTCTCTGAAGTGGCTGATTTTAGGAGCTTGCCTTGCAGCTCTCCTTGAACTAGAAGGTGCTCTGCATATGTGCCCTGGGCTCTGGGGAGGATTTGTATTCAGGTGCCACCATTTTTCTCTTAACTGTGTGTTCTGTCCTTTCTAGTACCTGCTCGAGAACAATCGTATGGTGAATATATTTACAGACCTTTACTACTTGACCTTCGTGCAGGAGCTGAACAAGTCCCTGAGTGGTTGGCAGCCCACAGTCTTACCAAATAGTACGTGTCTCCAGAGTACTTTCAGTCAGCACACATACCCAGTTTGTGCTCCTTGAATCCTCCAGTCTGATTGTGCTCCCCCAGCCTCAACCTTCTTCCTTGGTGTAGGCAGCACAGTCCTCCTGTGTCTCAGGGTCATGCTGACCCATACTGGCAGTGGGCCCAGCCTGGTTTATGCCTCAGCATCTTCTGTTGTCCTGAGTCAGTCTTGGAGCAGAGCACTGCTACTTTGTGTCCTGGGACAGTTTGAATTTTCATTTTTATGATAGTGATGTCTCCACCCTTTGGCAAAGAGAATACCACGCCAGGAGGCACACTGGTCCATACCACTGTGTTGTTCCCAGCACATGGGTGAGACCTATACACTGTGCTAAGTGTTGGGAAGGGTTGCTCTGCTGCATCCTTGTGAGCAGTCTAACTTAAAGCTCTGCAAAGGCTTGTAATGATGCTGTGACCGGGGCTGCCTTCCCTGCTGTATCTTGTGAGTTGTTAGTTCACAGATCCAGCCTCACCTCTGCATAATGACTGTCCCAGGCAGAAGTGTTGGCCTCCAAACCTGTGTGCCTAGGCAGGAGCTGGCCATGTCTATCCTGCCTGCTGCTTTTCCTGTATCTCATGTGGAGTGTGGTGGAACAGTGACCTGGAGTTCACTTGATATATACATCACATCTATAGGGATGAGCAGTTAGGATTGATTTGGGTTCTGGCCTGTGGTTTGGCTGCACTCTGGGGTGGCTTGTGGCTGGGCAGAGCCAGCATTTAGCTCTTAGAAGTAATCTCATGGAAAAAGGGATGTTGTGAAGCATCAGTGTTTTGCAATGCTTGCCTGGGTGGGGTGAAGGGATTGCAACAAGGCCATGTTGATGTGACCTTGTTCTTCCTCTGTGTCTCACAGATACAATTTTCTCACGTGTTGAGGAGGAGCACCTCTGGGAGTGCAAGCAGCTGGGTGTTTACTCACCATTTGTGCTCCTTAACACCCTCATGTTCTTCAATACCAAGTTTTTTGGGCTGCAGACAGCAGAGGAGCACATGCAGCTCTCCTTCACTAATGTGGTGCGTCAGTCCCGCAAGTGCACCACAGCTCGTGGCATGACAAAGGTGGTGAGCATCCGCTACTACGCTCCTGCCAAGCAGAAGAAAGGCCGAGGTAGGGTCTGACAGAGCATCTCTGTCCCTTCCTCTGCCTTCCTTCTTGTGTCCCAGACATGATCCTGTGCTATACCTCTCTGCAGATGGCAGCTCTGGAAAGCGGAAGCGTGAGGAGGAGGTACCAATGCTGGAGCAGCGGGAGAACAGGATGAACCCACTCCGATGCCCAGTCAAGTTCTATGAGTTTTATCTTTCCAAATGGTGAGGCTTTCTCTGGAGAAAGGGCATGTGCTAGTTTAGGGCCACCCTTTCAGTTTCAGTGGACTCTGGAGTGGCTGCTGCTCTCCAATCATTTGTACTAGAGTATGAAGCCTTGCCCAGAGTCTGTGCTGCTTATGTAGACCATGGTCAAGAGGGTACTTCTTCCTGCTCCCTTCCACTACTTGTCTCTTTCCTGACAGTCAGGACTGTGCAGTATGAAGCCTGGTGCTTGGCTGATTAGTGGCTTTGGTCCTGAGCAAGGAGCTGCAGACTCAGTTTGTCTCCTTCTCCTGCTGAGAGCTGAGAGGCTGTGATAAGCCCCCTTGAGCCCCTATTGAAAACCGTGAGGGCAGGACAGGCTTTCTGAGCACTGGAGCTGATGTCCCAAGGCTCCTCTTCCTCTGTCTTTACAGTCCTGAAAGTCTGCGGAACCGCAGCGATGTCTTCTATCTGCAGCCTGAACGGTCATGCATCGCCGAGTCCCCCCTCTGGTACTCGGTCATCCCCATGGACCGGAGCATGCTGGAGAGCATGCTGAACCGCATCCTGGCCGTCAGGGAGATCTACGAGGAGCACAGTCGGCTCAGTGGCCTGGAGGATGACATGGACTAAGAGCAAGATGCTGCCAGGCTGGCTGCTCTCCAGCCCTGAACATCTCATCTTCCTGCTTCCTGCTGCAGGGCAGGGGCCATGCAGTATGGGAGGGGACTGTGCTATAGCAGTGCTATTCCACCATCGTTACTGGACTTGGACATCCCATACAGCTTGTGACAGGCCCCTGCACTCAGTTCTGTCTCATGTCCTGGTTGCTGGGTGAGCTATCTTCCTCTGGGTCCATCCCCGTGGCACAGGCGTGGCAAGGCCCACAGGACAGCTCCCCTCACACAGACCTGTCCCCCCTGCCCTTACACTACCCCCCTCTGTCTCTCTCGTGGGGCAGGAATGACACAGTATGTCACAGTGCTGTTGGGGACCAGCAGCCCTGAGGCTTTTAATTCCGCCTTCCTTTAACCTCCCCTCACAAGGCTTCGGGTGGCACAGAAGAGTTCTGCTGCTGTGGCACGATTCTGTTTTCAAGCCAGTGGGGAAGAACCACTGGCAGGGCTTGTTCCAGGGGTGGGAGAAGTTTGGGCTAGCTGTGGGCAGGGGAGCAGAGGGAACTGGTGCTGGAACATGAGAACACAGACCTGGCCTTACTGCAGGGCACCTCCTTTGTACACAGCTAAGCTGCTTCCCTCAGTTTTGTCAATGTTTTGAGTCAAGGGAAAACTGATGGGGGTGGTCTGTGCCAGCACTGCCTCTTCCTCCCCACCATCCTCTGTCTTGGTGTAACCCCCCGTCCCTGGTTCAAGGTGCCATCAGTGGGTCCCTCAGCTCTGGCCAGGGGCTCAGGCAGCTGCTGGCAGAAGAGAGAAGAGCTCTGCCTGTCCTCTCCCTCCCAAAGCAGCAGGGTGCTAGTACCTTTCCTAGGGCAAGCCTGACATTGGCTGTGCCGCTCTCTGGTGCCTCTTGCCCCTCCTTGTGTTCTGGTTGGTTTTCTTGAGCTGTACATTGGTTTTCTGTTGAGCCTGTATATATTGTTCTTGGCCCTCTGTTCTCTGTGTCCATGTGGAGAGTGAGCCACCCCCCAGTCTTGTTGTAGTGATGCCAGGGTGGTAGGACTAACCCTGTGTCTCTGGAAACCATTCATTTCAAATAAAGATGCAGAAAACTTTAGGCAGCTCCCTGCTTTTCCCCCGGGGCATGGTGAGCACTATAGGAGAGCAGGGCTGGTGGCCCACTGCTGCCATGCACCTTACTCCTGTCTGTACCTGCCTGCCAGTGCTGCCTGTGATTCCTACCTTGTATGGCCTTTGGTGTGCTGCCAGCTCTGGCATGCTGAGGTGGCCTGTGACCCTGTGCCCACTGCTGCCAACCAGCATGCCCTGCCTGTTCCTGTCCTGCTTCTTGTTCTGTCCCTTCCTGTAGGGCTGCAGTCCAACCCAACCCAGCAGTGACCCTGTCCTGGCTACACAGTATGTCTGTGTGATGGACCTGTTGGGGAGCAATGTCACTGTGCCCATGGGTAGAGCAGAAATGGAGTGAGGTGCAGTGTTTATTTACTCCCCCAGGGTTGTCAGGCCCCTGCCCATGCCTCCCGCTCTCAGCCTTATTGCTCCCAGGAGCACGGGGAGCAATCAAGCTGTGTCCTCAGGTCCATGCCCATCTCTTGCACTGGCTGAGGTCCATTCCACAAGCCTGTGACCCACTGCCAGCCTGTACCACAGCTTCCTGCTGCGCCTTCTCCTTCAGATGCACCAGGTGCAGGATGTGGCCAAGGTACACAAGGCTAAGGGTATATACGAAGATAATCTGCAGGGCCCAGAAATGGAGGTGGGAGATGGAGAAGGTGCTGTTGTAGCAGGCATTCTGGTAGCCAGGCTGCTTTGTGTTGCAGAGGAAACCACACAGCTTATTACCCCAGACCCACTCAGCAGCTGCCCACACCACCAGTATGCAGAAGGAAAAAAGAACAGTGAGCCAGACCTTCCCCATCACTGTGGAGTACTCCTGGGTACTCTACAACAGCTGTCTCAGCAGGCTCCAGTCCCCCATGGTACAGCTGCACCCTGCAAGACACGTCCTTCAGCCGTGGCCAGCTTACAACCCATGCCAACCCCCAGCCAGGTGAGCATGCAGGGACTCAACCCAGACCTGTCCGTGGAGTGCCCCCACCCTGCATCCCATGCACGGTACCTGTAGCAAGACGAACCTCTTTTAGGGTACGGCGCTTCAAGGTCCAACCAGGTGTTCCAGCAGAGACTCACAAACAGTGCTCTGAGCCTATAGCTCTCAGGGTTGACTAGCCTGGATCGGTGCTGTTGCTCTGAGAGCAACTGATCTCTCTGCTGACTAGCTCAGGAGTAGGCTGAGCCTGTGTCTCAGGACTCACCTTTTATTGGCCCCCTAATCCTGCTTATGCGCAGTGGGGGCCCACCCTAATTGGGCACAGGTGGGCTTGACACAAGCTCATGCTCACTCCCTGGCAATTAGTGGCACCTGGTTGCCTTGTTACAATACAGGTACCTCCTACCCTGTCGTGTGAAGGGCAGTGGGGGCAAAGAGCTCTGGCAGAAAGCAGCCCTGCCATGCTGGAAGCATCATCAGGGACATCTAAATAGTGAACCAGCATAGTGAACTCCTCACCATTGTCAGACATATGGGGCAGAGCATGGTGGTTCTGTGCCGCTGGCCCCCCTTGGTAGGCTGAGATGGGATGCTGCAACACTCCTTCCTGGCTGGACCCCAGCTCCCCAGTGGGGTGTGACCAGGTCTGCCCAGCTCCATCTGTCATCCTGATGGTGGGCACAGAGCTTTTGGGGCATGAGGCCTCTGCATGTCCCATTGGCTTTTGTTGTGACTGGCAGATGAAACAGCCACTGGGGAAACATCTTCCCTCTATTTTTGCTCTGGGCACTTTTCTAAATATATTTGGGGCTGGAGGGCCTGGTGCTAAGAGAGCCCATGGACACTGCTCAATGACACCCAGGGTCACTGCTCCCACCCTCCAGCTGCCAGGACACTGCAACAACAGTCCCAGTCCAGCCCAAACACTGCAGCCACCACAGCCCTTGGTGGCATCCACCTTGGCTACTATGCAGGGGTGGGGAAGTCACACTGCAATCCTAGCCCCCAGCATGTCCCAGTTGGAACAGAAAGAAGGGAGGCAGTGCCTGAGAATGGAGATTTAATGGCCCAAGATGTCCTCCTGGCCATCCAGGACAGACAGACTGGTGACTGAGGGATGCTATCCATGGAACAGGGACAACACAGGGCTGTGGGGTGGCTGTTGGGTGGGGATAAGGGTTGGGGCCCCTGCAGCACAGGCCCTAACAGGCAGAGCAGCGGTCACCCTTCTCCTGCAGCCCTGGGTTGCGGCGCAGCATGTCCTTGAGAGAGCCGTCCTGCTCCGTCAGCAGCTGGTTGATCTCGTTCTGCTTGTACTCAGAGGAGAGCTTGTGCCCATAGAAGGAGCCTTTCCCCGATGAGGGGTTGGAGTTGTGCTGGCCTCGGCGGGCACAGGCCCGCACTACCAGGTAGACCAGCTCTGCCACATTGAGGACAATGCAGATGCTGGAGGTGACCAGCATGAAGACGGTGAAGATGGTCTTCTCAGTGGGCCGGGAGATGAAACAGTCGACAGTGTTGGGGCAGGGGTAAGCCTCGCACTTGACCAAACGTACCATCTGGTAGCCTGGGTAGAGCATGTAGAAGATGTACATGAACACAGCCTCAAAGAGCAGCCTGAAGACCACACTGCAGACGTAAGTCCACCACAGTGAACCGGATATGCGCATCTTGTGCTTCTTCACCTCCTCCATGTGCTTGGGGTCTGCGTGTCCCGTCAGCACCAGCAGCTTCTTCTCTTGGTGCTGCTGATAGGCCACATGCATGGCCACGAGGAGGGCTGGTGTGGTGACAAGGATGAGCTGTAGGGCCCACAGACGGATGTGTGAGATGGGGAAGAAGTGGTCATAGCAGACGCTGTTGCAGCCAGGCTGCTGGGTGTTGCAGGTAAAGGAAGACTTCTCATCCCCCCAGACACTCTCAGCTGCCACCACCAGCACCATTATCCGGAAGATGAAGATGACGGAGAGCCAGATGCGCCCGATGGCGGTGGAGTGGCGATTCACTCCGCTCAGCACCGTGTAGAGTCCGGCCCAGTTCATTGTTCGTCACGTCTGCAGGAACAAGCAGCAAGATAGTGTGTTAGGAGTGGGAAAGGCCCCTGGCTGAGAGCCACTGTGTCTCATCCCTGGTGGCAGCAGCCCCAGGATGAATCCAGGAGCAACTGGCTGCCACAGCCATGGTAGGTGAACAGCAGGATGCACAGATGGTGGGATGGCAGGGTGCTTCCCAATGTTAGAATAGCACAGGACAGCATTTTGGACAGAGCAGCAAGGGACTGGTTGGCCTTCCAGTGCCTTGCTCCTGCCCTACCACCCCACACTGGCATAGGGATTCTGACTCATGGCTGCCCCAGAGAATGGGGATGAAGCTCCCACACCTGTGCAGGGACTCCAAATCTGTAGCCAGTGCCGAGTTCTCTGGCAGAGATGGACCCAAAACGCTCCCCAGCCTCCTCTGCACCAGCACCTCCTTGTCCTCATCGGGACCCCTCCATACTGCCATGCATTGCCACCCTCCTCAAGCCATCCCTGCTTAGGGAGCATGGGATGACTCTGCACCCCAAGCACACAGACTCCCACCCCGCTGAGGCCACCCACCAACACTCAGCAGCCTTGGAAGCTGCTTCCCATCCCAGTCTGGGAGGCTGAGACCTACCCTCTTCTCACCCCTGGTGTGGAGAATCCCGGCGCTGCATACCTGCCAGTGAGGAAAGGTCCTCACGAGCTGCCCCCAATGGCCTCTCTAAGGTCTCATGTCTCCTGCAGGAGAGCTCTGCTCTGCCTGCACTCGTCTCTGTCCACCACTGCCCTGCACTGGAAGTCATATGCTGCTTTATAAACTATTTACATACAATGAGGCCTTTATCAGTGCCTGAACAACACACTTAAGCATTCAGATCCAACGCCTTAACTTCCACCCACCCTGGCCAAACAAAGTGCTTGTGTGCTGCATTCCCCCTTCCTGGCCCCACACCAGCTCCCACCTTGCCCCACGTCAACCATGGCCGCAGCCCCTCAGCTGATGGCCACAGGGTGTTCCTCATTCTGCCACCTGCTCCATGGGCATCACCAGGCTGGGACAGCCACGGGATGCCTTAAGGTCCCTTCCCCAGGATGCAAGGCAGAGCCCAGCTGCATGCCCATCCTACATGGAAAACACAGGCACCATGACCACAGCTGGAGTCTGACTGCTCCCCAGTGTGGCACAGAGCCATCTGTGAGGACCTGTGGGGCTGGGTGCACTGGGTATAGCTCTTGTAGATTCTGCCATGTCTTCCTCAGTGCTCTGCTGCCAGGGGGTTGGTGCCAGCAGCTACAGTTGAAGCTGCCCTTCATGTGCCCCATCCCACTGAGATGAATACGCATGAATACGCAAAGAATCTGCATGGGTGACGCTATCTGTGCGTAAACAGGGGCTCTGCTCAGTGCTGAGAGACACGTGCCATAGGAATTGTGCTCCTTTCCTTGGACAGGGGGCCACTGGTGCTACCTCACTGCATGGACACACTGGTGGGTGTCCTTGTGTTTGCAGACACCCCGAGCCCCTGTCTCTCAGGGCTTGTGTCCCAGCCCACACCATACTCTGCTCCATCCCTGTGAGAATGATGATATGTCTCTTGGGTTTTGTCCCCAGGCTCAGATGTGGAGCAGCATATCCAGTAAAACCTTCCAGCTGCAGGCCTGTAGGGCTGCTGTCATGGTCAGGGTGAAGGAGGTGACTAGGCAACAATGCCATCCCAAATGCCACCTCCACCCCTTAGTCCAGCTGGTGAATGCCTGCAAAAGGGGGTGGGCAAAGACCCTTCAGGGATGCAACAGGGACAGCACTCACTGCCCAGGCCATGTCCTGCTTCTTGCCCTTCTCCCCCCATGTGGACCAGCACTCACACCTCTGCCCTTTCTGGCCCATGGCCAACCCCTGCTGCAGCTCCCACCCTGTACCCCTGATGCCTCCCATCTAGAAGACATATAACCACCCCCATAGCAGTGCAGTGCCCACTGGGCTCTCACCTCAGCACCAGGACAGGAAAAGCTCTTGGGGAGCGCAGTGGCCTCAGACTCCAGCACAGTACGCTGGACTTTATACTGCCCTCCGGCACGTCACCCACCCCCTCCCAAACAGACTTGTTCTTTCCAGGACTTGCTCCAGGCCAAGTAAACACCGCAGGTGTGTCTAGCCTGTGCTCACACTGCTGTGGCCACCCACCAGCATCCACTGTCAAGGCCAAGCATCGTCCCCCTAGGGAGAGCCCAGGGGTCACCGCAGCACTGAGGCAGGGCCAGCTCCCAGGACGGTCGCTGTAGGAGCTCTGTAGGAGCCCCTGACCACCCTACTTGTGCGTATCCTCCCCACCATGCCCCGTGCAGAGTACATGCACCACGGTGCAGCCTTGCTCTCCGTCTTGGGGGATGGCTCTGGGCACCCCTGGGACCCAGAGAACCTTGATCCACTGCTGCAGGCTGATGGCTGATTTCTGGAGAGCCACCAACACCCAGATTTAATGTATTAAAGAGCACCTAGAAAAGGCAAACAGCCTGTCAATGATTAACAGCTAACGGCCCACTCCAAGGTCCCACTACCCTGCATGGCCCTGTAGTGCACTAGGACGTGGCGACCCGATCCTGCATTTTGGGGTCTGGGGGAGAGCTGCAGGACTCTAGACACCATCCCCTGCAGGAGGACCGTGGTGGTGCCACTGTCCCCTGCATTGAGGCAGGGTGGCACTACAGGGCGGTGAGGGGTGATGAGGGGCGATGGGAACTCCCTTCGTAGTGCGGGGGGGCAATGGGCAGTCAGGAGCCTGGGAGCGCCGCGGGTGCGGGGCGGGACGAAGCCTCAATTTCGGCCCACGATATGCCGCAGACTGAATGCTCCACGATATGGAGCACACAGACCACGATATGGTCCCCACCCGGCCGGGAGAGGGAGCAGCCGTAGCTGCCGGCATCGCCCAGACCACGCACCCGGGGTCTGCAATGCTCTGCGAGATGTGCCCGGGACCAAAGGGCCCTGCCCGGAGCGATGGACAGGTGGAGGTGGAGGCACTGGTGGTGTCGAGAGACGGACTTGGGGGAGGGGAGGATGGGCAGTATGAGCAAGGGGAGGGGATGGACCCAGCCTAGGGGGATCGAGCTGGGTGGGGAGCAATGAGGGATCCCGGGGGCGTGCGGCAAGTCTGGTGAGTTAACTGAGGGGAAGAATCTGGGGACTGCAGGAACTATATTGAGGGGGTTATTGGGAGCCAGGCTGGAGGTCACTGGAGGGCTGGAGGAGGCAGTGCAGGGCGAGGAGTTGCGGTCGCTCCCCGTCGTACCGGCTGCGCGCGGCAGCAGGTGGCGCTGCGGGGCCGAACCGGGCCACGCTGGTGGGCGGTGGGACCGGGCCTTAGGGACTGCGGGGCCGCACATGCCCAAAGAAGCATCCGGAGGGGTCCAGAATCCACCGGAAAAACATAATTAACATGGAGAAAAAACAGGAAAAAGGAGGAACCAAGAGTGTCGCTGCATAATTCGGTGCCCCTCCCCCCGCCCTCCCCAGTGCCAGCACCGGGAAGTGATGGGAGGACTGGGAGTCCCGGGGATGGGCGGGAGCGCCAGCAGTACCCTTATGTGCCCGGGCTGCCGCTGACCAATTCCGCGGCCTATTTAAGGCAGGCAAAACTGTTGTGCAAAAGCCAGAGGTCAAGGGCAAGCTGTATGAAGCAGTCGTGGCCAGCATCACCTCCAGTGCTTGGAAAACTGCCCCATCTGCAACCGTGTGGACCAGAAATGTGCTCTTTGTTAATGATGTAATCGTGGTTAATTTGGTGTCTGTAGTTTCAGTGAAGAGCTCGAGGATATGGGCACATTGCACGACAGGATTTGATGAGACAGGCATGGCTGAGCCAATGTCCAAATGGCAAGACAGGTGTGACACAGATGCTGGCTACCTTGCTGGGGTCAGCGATCTCACAGCCCAGCAGCCTTTGTTGGTATAATGGAGGAAATCAAGCTCCAGCCATCACTGAAACACCTGTGTTGCCAGGAGAAAAATAATGCTGCAGAGCAGGCTCTTATCATCCCCCTTTCTACTGCCATCCTGCCCAGGGAGGGCATTGCAAGGTCTGCTCGGCTTCCAGGCTTGTATCCATCCCTGGATCCAGGCTGCTGCCCTCAGAGAAACAAAACCTTTCTGGCTTGGGTCAAATCTGCGAGGGCAAGAAGCAGGACATGGCCTGGGCAATGAGTGCTGTCCCTGCCAGGAAGGGCACTGACAGTGAATGAGCATAGAAATCCATTATGCCGCTGCAGCACATGGCAGACAGGCTTGCAGTGCATGGCATAACAGCTTGTTCTGCCCACTTGCAGGTCTGCTGTCCTGTGTCCTAGATGTATCAGTGGTGAGAGAACCGGAAACTGAGACTGTCCCGGTGATGCTGCTGTATGGAGCAGTATTCCTGCCTTCCTGCTGGCTTTGTCTCCTGGAGCAGGCAGGCACCAGGCACAGGTCATTCATCACCCCATGACCATGCCAGGGACACTTTTGTGGTCCAATTCTCACATGAGACTCTTTGCCAGCAGCCTTAGACATGCCCCCGGAAGCTGAGGGTGACCCACAATCATCACACAGATGTTAACTGAACCCCCTGGGACACAGTGTCCCCTGGGTTTTGCATGGCTGATGGTCAAGGACACCCTGGACAGATGGCAGACTTGGGAGTTTTGCAAAGGCAGTATACTGTAATAGCAACTTGTCATCTGTCACCAGCTTGCCCTTGGGGTCATAGCTGGGATGGCTGTGCTGACAGACACAGGGACAGCAGGCAGCTGGGGCAATTCAAGGGTGAGGACGAGGGACAGAAGAGTGGGGCAGAAGAGCCCCTGAGGCAGAAAGGCATCTCTCCTTTGATAAATCAGTAGGCATTACAGCAGTGGCAGCTGACAGAGGTGCTGAGGTCACAGGGATGGGCCACTGGCCACCAGACAGGGCTGACCCTACACTGCCACCACAGTGTGGTGGCTGCTGTTGGAGCTGTGCTGCAAGGCACCAGCATGTCCATGGAAATCTGGCCCCGTGGCCTGCTGTGGGTTTTTCTTGTTGGTGCTTCTTGCAACCCATCACAAAACTAGGGCATCCAGCAGCTGCAAGAGAGGGCCCTGGCACCCTGTCCTGGGGCTTGGTTGGATTAAAAGGGCAGTTGAGGCAGTGCAAGATGGGTCTGCAGGTCAGTATTCAAAGTGGACAGCCATCCCCCTGCCCAGAGAGCTGAACGTGCAGAGAACATGGGAAAGCCCAAGGGGACGCTTGTCCTGGGTGGGAGTCCCACTGGCCCATCAGAGTCCCATCACAGCTCAGCTCTGCTGCTACGAATTCCAGGAACTATGCAGCATCCCTGCCCTTCCCAGCACAGCACACTGCCTGCCTCCAGCACTTTCCCCACCTTCTCCATCTGCCCCATGATGAGGGTCTTGCTGCCATCTCAGGCTGGTGACCTACCCCATGCCCACACTGCCTGCTGTGTTCTGCAGCTCCAGGACACAGGCCAGCTCGCAGGGGCTTGAGATCCCCCACATCAGGCAGTACTGGGGGTGAATGGTGGGTATGGCGATGGAGCTGGAGTACAGTGCTTGGCAGGGTGACATGTTCTAGTGGCACTGCAGCTTCAAGAAGTCCCTGGTAAAGCAGTGCAGAGGTCCCCACGCAGCCCCCTGCTCAGCCCTCTGCCTGCTCCCTGCCTTCCTGACTCGGGGCCTTGGCCCTGGCTCTGCTGCCTGGAGGCGATTCAGGCCCCATGCCTGGTTTCCACGGCAACTCCAGTTGAAATGACATTAAAAAGAAATGAAACCAGCAGCTTTTCTGGTTGGCAAGCAAGGGGGAGGGGAGTTGGGATGCAAAAGGGAGGGGGAAGCTCGGCGGAGAGGTTGTGAGACAGATTAAGTCCCAAAGCTGGGAGGGGCAGGGGGGCAGCAGAGCTGTGGGCATCTAGGGGCTTCCCCACTGTGACACCCAGTTTTGGTCATCTTAGGCTGCACGGTTTTCAGCTTCCATGTGTGCTGCTCTGGGGCTCTAGCACCCCGAGCTTGTGGGGTCATACCAGAGTCCTCCCGCAGCCTCTGGGGGGGGGGGGAGAGAAGGGGCGTGCCAGGAACACAGGGACCATCCAGACATACTGACATCATGGCATGGCCATGGCCAGAATGGCTCTGAGCTAGCACAAGGCACTCCACCCCAATCCCTACCTTCAAGAAGAGGTGACACACACCACTATTAAAAATATCACTTTTGTTTTATTTGGAATTTGTTACTCTGCGTGGGTGACAGGGTATAAATACATTCTCCAGCAAGCATCCTCACCCCAGCTCTGCCTGGGGGTGGGGACCCGGGCAGGATGCAGGGCCGGGGGGTGGGGTGATGTGTGCTGCCCCAGGTAGTAGGGCCAGCCGGAGCCGGCGCGTCACGGCCGCCAGTGCTGGCAGCGTCTGCCAGCCGGACCGTCTTGCACAGGGACGAGGTATAGTATTCCCACAAGGACCTGTGCCGTCCTCCTGCCTCCCCAGGACCTGGGTACCAGCGCCCATTGTAGGGGGCTGAGATTTGGGTGCCCTTCATGGGTTACCGGGCAGCTCCGTCTCCATATCTGGCTTCACCAAAGCCCCTCGCCTTGAGCCACACTACCTGCAGCTGTGTGCGGTTCAGTGGCTGCCAGCAGCCCAGCAAGTGTCCCAGCCCCGAGGCATGTGCTCCCAGCCCCATTCAGGCTACATCGTCCCCAGCGGCTCTGCTCGAGCAGCCCATGTGAAGCCGTCTATCCCGGCTGCGCGCCCCAGTGCCGGTGCTGGAGTCACTGCGCGACAGGGGAAACCCCCAGTGAGAGCGAGGTGGGAGGCAGACGCTGTCGGGACACTGCTCACCCTGCTCCTGTCAGCCTCAGAGCACTGCCCACCCCTGCCGCAGGTTGCAAACCGTTGGCTTTGCTTTCAGGCAGCCGTGCAGGCAGGGAAGGCACAGTGTGACCCTGGGGCAGTTGTGAAGGGGCCTGGGATGCTCCTGGGTGAGCAGAGCAGGGTGAGCACTTGGATATGGTGCCCAGAGGCTTCCTTTAGGTTTATGGGGTACACAGATGGTGTTCACAGAGGGTGATGCCCATGCAGGGCAGTGTGTGGATGGCACTAGCCAGTGGTGTCAGTGGATTGGACTGGGGTGGGGGTGCTTGCAGGCAGGCGGTCGGTTAGGCTATTTGGCTGAGATAGATGGACACGGGCAACAGAGAAGGGAGAATATAAAAAATACAAAAGAGCGTGCCCCCTCAGCACAGGAGGCAGTACCCTGCCTGTCGCCTGCCCATGGCAGGCAGGGGGGGCTGCAGGGGGCCTGCACCGCGCGCACACGCTGGCTTCTAACTGGCTTTTTATTTTATATCAAGAACACTTGGTTTTAAAATCTTTACAAAGGACAAAACGCGGCAACTGTTAGTGTGTAAAGAACTAAAGATCTGCTTAAAAAACGTCTCTGCAAAGAGAAACGACTGACACAAAAGAGATTCTCTGCAGCATGAAGAGGGGCAGAGGTGCCAAGTCTCTGGCCTGAGGTCCTGCTCCCAGGGACTCCAAGGTCCCCGAGCCCTGCAACCAGCCCCAGTTCCTGCACCCAGCATGAGGCTGGGTCCTTGGACCTTGCCCACTCCTTCTGCCTATAGCACCATGGCCAGGGGCCACTTCTCAACACAGCAAAGGAGCCTTTTCCAGGGCACTCAAGATGCCAAGCTGCCTGGGGATGCCTGGGTATCAGCCAAGGGGGATACCTTGCCCTGCTCCTTGTCAGTTCCAGGGTGCTCATTGGTTGGAGCACTGAGGATGTGATCACCCCATGGGGAGACACAGCCCCAGTGTGGGGAGACCCATGGCCACTGATAGTAGGGTCCCACCTGCATTGCTGCATGTGCACAGGGGCTACACCATATCCCCCCTGCACCCCACTGACACATGGGGCTTTCCAGCCAGGAGCCGGCAGAGTCAAAGCACTTCTCAAAAGTTAGATAGGGACAAAAGAAAGCACCCAGGGGGACAGCAGGGTATCCAGCTGTGCCAGGACCCCACAGGTCTCCAGGCTTGGTGCCACACCATCTGTGGGCACTGCCCCTCTGTCTGGGGGCTCCGTTGGCCTTGCTGGTCCCTCTGCCAGTGTCTGCTGCGTGCGTGTGCGTGCGTGCGTGCATGTGTGTGCGCCCGCATCGGGCAGCTATACCCTTGTGGTGGAGTGTGAGTGCGGGAGCCCCGTGCTGTTGAAACCAGCAGTGAAGGTGTTGTAGGGATGCAGGGTCTGCAGCCCCACCAGCGAGTTGGGGATCATGGTGATGGTGTTGGGTGTCATGAGCGGGATGTCATCTGGAGAGCGGCGCAAGGTGAGAGTGTAGTCGGGCAGAGCAGCCAGACGCAGGGTATCATGGGGCGGCAGAGCCTCGCACTCATGGTGCCCCTGGCTCACCTGCAAGGAAGGCATCTCCTCATCGGGCATGTGGGTGATATCATTGGTGGTGCCATGCTGGGGGCTGGGCTGCCGATGTGTGTCCTGACGGCGTTTGTCCTTACGGTAGTAAAGGGCGGCAAAGGCCAGCACATTGAGGAAGAGGAGAGAGGCGCCCACAGCAATGGTGACACTCAGCTCAGTGGAGTAGTCACGGGGGCTTTCGAGCAGGATGCCTGCCTCTTGCTCCGGGCTCCACTTCTCTTTCCCATTTTCACTATTGTAGGCAGGTGAGATGGCAGGGCGCTTGGTGGTCCAAATCTTGCCATTGGGCCGGCGAGTGATGTGGGAGTTCTGTGTGGTGTCTGGTGGTGGCACTTTGGTGGTGGTAGAGGTGTAATGGAACATATCATGCAGATTGTACAGGTGGGGGACAAGATGCTTCCAGAAAGCCACCTTGGTGGCCCGGTAGTGGTCACGTACTCGTGGTTTCAGCCCGATATGGAGGTACAGCTGGTCACGGGGGTTGTACTTGGACCAGGCCACCTCTTCAAATCGGTTGGCCTTGGTGTGGATGAACTTGGTGTCCTGGGGGACAGGCTTGTTGGGGTCCCTGTGAAACACAGGCAAAACAGAGCTAGCAACAGAAAAAGCTGGAGAGGTGAGGAGAGCTGGATGAAGAGATGGAGGCTGGGGGTACCTTTGCCAGTGGTGGCACAGGGTGGGGTTGTGACAGGTCTTGCATGGCATGGCTGAACCTTGGGTGAAGTCCCACCCATGATAATCACAGCCAACCAACCTCCCCAACCCTGCTCGTGGCTTAGTCCAGTCCCAGGGGCTGGCTGTGCCCTCACTGTGGTTGATAACCTGACCCCAGTTATCAGCACAGCACCTCTGGGCATGGGGGACTCAATGTCCCACAGCAGGCATGATACCCCCCCTACCACAGCAGGGTTCCAACGGGTCCAGCTGCAGTAAGAACAGATCCCCAGGCACAGCACCCATCCCCACTCACCCTGTCTTGGCAAAGTTGGTCCAGTAGGTCATCACCACAGCGCTAAGCATGACATCGTTCTTGGAAAAGTTGCAGGGAAAGAGGTCTGTGGGGCCAATCATGGGGATCCCAAACACGTAAGGCACCTCATCCCCATGGGCCGCGTCGGACCATGCAGGCTTCATCAGGCTCTGGCAGTGGTGGTAGAAGGCGTAAAAGTAGGTGGGGGAGCCATAGCGGGCGTGCAGGTCAGCTGTCACTACTGATGGCTCAACCCACTGGTGGTCAGTGAAGAGGGCCACCAGAGTCTTGCGACGTGTCTCAGGGTTGTCTCTGTCAGCCCAGTCAGTGTACATGAACTTGATGGTCTCCCGCAAAGTGTCCTTGCCTTCAGGGTAGCCATACAGATTGTCTACAAAGTTGGAGACTGAGTAGTCAAAGTCACTGCCTGAGACACCATCCTCGGGGTCCACCACTCCCTCCACGAACTTTAGCCCCTCACCCTGGTTGACCCCCAGCATGATATCATAGTTGAGGAACTCGCCCTGCTCCATTAGGATCTCCGGGTCATCCGGGATCACATCGCCATCAATGACTGGCCCAAAGGCTACATGGTAGCGAGCTGGCTGGATGTCTTGCTCCACCAGCTCCTTGGCACTCTTCTGCCGCAGGCAGTCCACCATGTCCACTGTGTCCAGCACATTGCAGCCCACCTTGTCAGCCAGCATGCTGGTGTACTTCACGGGCTGGTAGTTCACAGCCCAGCTGGAGAGTGCAGAGCCACTCTGTATGATGGCTCTCTGGAAAAGACCTGCAAGACAGGCAAGGAATGGAGAAAGCTAGCAGTGGGGTGAGCACTGTTCCAATGCTCCAGCATTGCAGTGCAGGATGCAGTGTAGCACTGATGCTCTTGGACCCCTGCAAGGACCCGGTGCTCCAGCCCACGCCTGGCCTTGACCTGGGCTGAGACAGCCTCACACAGGGGGCTCAGCTCAGAGCCACTGTGAGGGTGGCAGAGTAGAATCTGGGTGCTCCTGGCAATAACCAAGGGCTGCTGTGCTCCCTGAGGATTCCATAGCAGGGAATAGCCTGGCATCCCTCTGTCCCAGGGCAGGTAGGAGAGGGACAATGGCTGTATCACAGCCGGTCCTTGTGGAGGAGCCCACACCCAGTGGCCCCATGGATGTGTTGCCTGAGCTGCCAAGGGGCACATACTGCCCCTGGCTCAGTGCCCATCCTCCAGACCAGGGTAACACCAGCTTCACTGAGCAGCCAGGCTGCAGGGTGGCAGCAGCTGGAGGGTTAACGCCTGCTCAGGGACACTTAACCCTGCAGATCCTACCCCACCACTCCCTTTGTCAGGGTCCCCCTTATCCCCCTCCCTGCTGCTTCCTGCCCAGCTGGGTCTGCTTGGTGCCAAACCAGCCCAAAGGAGCATGCTGCCAGATGCACAAAGAGGGCCTTTCTGCCACCAGGAACACAGAGGGAGTGGACTTTCGCCCTGGAAAACAGGGCCACAAAGGCCCTGGCCCAGGCGGAGGAATGTGTGGCTGGGCTCCAGCCCCATGTCAATGGCGCTTGTGCTCACAATACAAAGGGCTTCGAGGAAGCAGAGCCTCTGGGGTGGTGAAAGGCAGCCGGGCTCTGGGTGTACTGTAGGGTCCCTGCTTTCTGGCCAGCCTTCTCCTGAACCCCAACTTCTGCCTGCATCCTCACCAGATCCCAGAACTAGCTCATCGTGGGGGACTATTTCAAGAGGTTCCTGAATGGTGCTGGCACAGCAACATGGTGGCAATCAGGTTGCCCCCAGCCCCCTGAAACACATGGCACCAGGATGAGATGCCCCGTGCATATAAGGTTGTGCTGGTCTGCAGGAGAGCATGCACCTTCCCACAGCAGAAGTGTTCAGAGGCTCCTGGCTCCCCGCCACCATGTCCGTAAGCTCTTGTCTGCACACACAGTCCTCACACTGCCAAGTACCTGACGTACAGTCCCATACACTAGGACAAAGAGAAGTCACAAGCTCTGTTTGTCACCTCTTGAAGCCCTAGAAAGCTGTATCCAGCCTACAGGGCTGGAGACTGGCCATGGGTTTGCTTGCACTATAATCCACATGCCAAAGAGGCAGGATGGGGGGTCCCTGATTCTCAGGAGATGATATCTTAGCAGCAGCTATTGGGCCCCCACCAGCAGCATAATTTCTCAGACAGACTCACTAGGCTGGACTTTGTCCCTGCCCACCCACGCCTGGGGAAGCAAGGACACTTGGTGTTACCAACAGCTGGTCAGGTCCCTGATGAAGCCCCTTTGCTGTGTTTCTGCATGTTCATGTCCTGACTCAGGAGGACCCAGGAGTCTGGGGGAGCCCAGACCTGCCACATCCTCCCACTCCATGTCAGCACCCAGCTGAAGTTTGACAAGCACCCCAGGGAGCTCAACTCGGAGCCTGCTGCAGCCCAGGCAGGAAGATGCAGCCCTGCCTTTCCTTCCTACTCCCTTCCGAGGTGAGGGTCTCAATGCACCCTACAACCTGAAGAGCTGGCTGCTACTACACAGTGGATCCAAGCAATAGGACCAGGGCTCTGCCAGAGTGTACCTGGTGGTGCAGGCTGCCACCAGCTCCTGAATTTCCCATTGGTTTGCACAGTAGCTGAGACTGGAAACACCTCTAGAGTGTTCTGGGCCAAGCCCTGCAGGAAGCTGAGTACCTTGTCCTGCTCCTGCCCTGGCATAGCCAGCTAGGGAAAGAAGCAGCACTTTGGTCCTTGGCAAGGAATCCATTTGTGTACAAGACCTAAGACTGGCAGGGAAGCTGCAGGTCTTCCCAGCACCCAGATACAGCATGCACTGCACCAGCCTCCAGTGTCTGCCTCTCAGAGTGCCCGGCAGAGCAGACAGAAATTAGCAGCTTCATCAATAGCTCTTGATCACCGTTTTATTTTGATGTAATAAAAACAAAGCCTCCTGGTCTGCAAGCTGCATCTTAACACAGCTCCCCACTGTGTTCCAGAGCCCTGGCCCAGGGAAGATGGGTGCTCCAGCACAGGGGTTTTCTTGAGGTAATTTTATGGCATTTGCTTTGATGCAAAACTGTCTGCAGCACCAACCACTCCCTTCCCACCTCATTGCATTTAAAGCTGGCAGCAGCTCCTCTGCCAGAGTAGCAGGAAGAACCTAGCACTGCTGCAGTGCAGGGGGGACCACACCACAGGCACTGGGGATGGATGGGGTAGCAAAGGTCATGGCATGAAAAGTGCACAGTTTAGTGGCAGAAAGATTAGTATTACCTGAAAAGCACTATACTGGCACAACAGTATTTTTTGTGTGGGGGAAGTTAGGGAACCGACCCTGCAGTCCACTCCCAGCTTCTTTCCATGCTGCTCCCTCCATCCTCTGCCTATTCAAGTGGTTGGGGCCACCTGGGCATCCAAGCACGTGGTCCTGCTTCCAAAGAGATGTCACCAGCTGGCCATGAAAACCAGTCTGCAGCCATGGGGATGACCTGCCAGAAACATCCAATCCCAAAGAGGAGACTCATGGACCAAGAGCACCTCCCCATGATCCCCACCTGCCTCTCAAGCACTCCTGTCATGGAGAGGAGCACCCTAAGAAGCATCATAAATGCATTATACCCATCATCCTCTCCTCAGTCTTTCACACTCAGTATGGACAGAGAAAACTTTTTCTTTCTGCAGGAGCTTCCAGCCTAAAAGACTCCCCACCATGCTACCAGGCTACCAGGATGCCTATACAAGGGCAGGAGGTCACGCAGAGCCCCAGGTATCCACACAGGGACTCTATAGCTGCACAGCATCCCCTGCCCTACCTGTTGCTCAGACATGAGTCTGCAAAGATCTGCCTATGCTCGGTTCTTACATGCTGCTCAATTTACAATCTAACACAAGCAAAACATCCTCTGGCTTTATCTGTCAAAAGCATCTCCTCTTGTGGGCTACAGAGCTGCTGTCTGACCTGCATAGCACTGGGTGGCTGGGAGGGCAGCCCTGGTCCTGCACTGCAACATTAGCAGGAGCTCTGTAGGTACAATTCACATTTTCTATATTCTTGAGCTTATTGTAGTCTAATACCCATAAATATTTGCCCAAGTCTCTTGATGAGGATGGGGAGTCCCAGGAGCATCCTGCTGGCAGGGTGACATAGACTGAGCACAAAGCGTCCTGAGCTCTGGGGTGGCAGGGAAAGCATCTTACCGGAACAGATGTGTCCTCAGCAGGCAACAGCATCTCCGTACATGCTGCCAGGGCTCGATCACTTCATCTTTATCTGCTTTTTACTTTCCTCAAACATGGCAGGGCACTGGTAACAGCAGAGCTACCAGGCTATGTGGCAAGCATGGAAAACCAGAGACCACCATGGCCTTAATGTATGAGTTCCCAAGCTGCCAGCTTTTGGGAAGCAGTTGCCCACCAGATCCAGACATGTCTCTGTTGTAAGGTCTCTGAGGCAAAGCATCCCCCAGAAGTATGGTCCTTGGGGCACCAGCAGTAGAAGCAACCACCCTGAGAGCAGAAGCATTATGTACAGGGTGGGTTGGTGCTCACTGTGCCATGGGTTTCAGCACAGAGAGAGCATGGGACACCTGTGGACAACCCAGGAGGCTCCAGAGCTCCTCTGCTGATGCTGTGAGCCATGGCAGCATGTCAGCCTCACTGCTTCAGTTCACTGTCCCACCCAAGGAGAGCCTGGCAGGCAGCTGCAGCTGCTGGGGATCCTGATTGGCAGCAAGGATGGCTGTGAAGGCATGGGCAGCCTGTCAGCCTCACTACTGTCCCTTGGGAAAGGCCAACAGTGGGAAGCCGATCCCAGCACAGCAATGTGTCTCTGCATGCAGGTGGCCTCACTACAGAGCATGTGGTTTGCTGGAAACAGGCAAGTTTAACCAAAAGGGCAGCTGGAGAAACCTGTGGGAAGAAAGCTGTTTGTGCTTGCCTTTGACTCCATGGTGAACATCCAGTATCCTACGAGCTCTGTGACAGGTCTGGGCTACACAGGGTGCTGATCTTCAGTCCCCACCATGAGCACAGGCTCTGTCACTTCTCACTGAAACTAATGCAGACCTCATGCTGCCTACAGCACCTGCAAATATTAGTGTTAAATATTACCAAGCAGTGATGCTGGTGCAACCACCTCCACAGCAGCCTGGGCTAAGTTAATTTCTGCTTTCAATATTGGGGCAATCAGCCCATTGACAGCTCTCAGGGCCAGAGAAAGGCTGCCTAACTTTGCTGTCAGCCTGACCAGTGACAACCTCCACCCATCCACTCTCCAGCATGCCACCAACTTTGCCAATGTTCTGAATGTTTCCTTCATTTCTGTGTGGTTTGCAGGCTGCTGAACAGGGCTGCAGTTCTTCACAACAGCTTCAAGTGCATTTTTGTATCTGTCTCAAGTGCAGACTTGTGCCTTTGTCCACTGCCCATTCATGCCTCCCCAGCACCACACCTGAGGACACAGCACTGGAAAAGGGCTGCACCCTCATGTAAAATCCCTGTGATCAAGTCCCTGGCAGTCTGGTCCCCAGTGGACCAGTTCAGGCTTTGCTTCTTCAATTTCCTTTAGGAATTTTATCAAGAACACCTCTACTCCCATGGCCAATTTTCTTTTTCACTATTACTCAATGTAAATGTCTACACAGCTGGTTTACATGCATTTGCTCTTATGCCAACACAATCTTTTAGCACAAATAATTCTTTAACTGCAGTAAAGTCTTTGCTATATTTACAGATATTAATCATATCACTTCTATGTGTGTTTTGCTAATTGAAGCATTTCCAGTTCTCCCAGTCGTGCAAGATGGGGCCCTCCAGCCCTCCTCAGCCTTGGGTCTGGCTTCCCCTCTATTTGAGTATGAAAGTCTTTTCTAGCTCTGTGCTAGCTCTGGGAGCTCTGTGCTCCCAGTGCCCTGCATGATGCCTTTACACCATACCAGCACGCAGGTGAACCCGGGTTCCCAGGCAGGGTGCCAAAGGAGGGGTCCCCACCTCCCTGCATGCTCAGGTGCTGACCCCAGGCTGCAGCCTCACACACTGGGAGCACCAACTCCATCTCTGGTTCCCAGGTGCTCTGCTGCTAGCCTCTCCCTGTGTATCATGAGAAGGTTTTGCTTCCCAGCCCTGGGTTAGGGTCTCACCAGTGACTAATTAAAAAGCAGCCCCGACTTTGTTAGGGTGACCAGCAGCACCCAGGTGGGCTCCCTTCCATGTGTTAGCATCAGCAGGGCACTTGCTCACAGCTGCCTGTGAGGTTCCTCAGGCACAGCTGACACCTACCTTCAGAGTGGTGGGAGAGGGTGAGCAGACTGACGCAGGAAGCACCAATGCCAGAGCCAAAGACAGTGATCCTCAAGGGATCCCCCCCAAAGAAGGCGATGTTCTCACTGACCCAGCGCAGTGCCTGGATCTGGTCGAGCAGCCCGTAATTGCCCTTGGCAGCCTGGTCCCCTGTGCTCAGGAACCCTGTGGGCCAAGGGGAGCTCGGTTAGGGATGAGGAAGCAAGGAGTGTCCTGACCTCCCACCCCCCCACTTTCCAGGCCCAGGAGAGCTTTTTTGGGACCCTGTCCCACCACAAAATGAGAGCCAACTACCAAGAGAGTCCTGTGAACTCTAAGCAGGGACACCACTAAATTCCAGCCACCCTCTGCACAGCACACATAGGGGCAAAAGGCTGCACGTGTGGCTGCAAAATCCAAGGAACCTCTTCAGTCAAGTGTAATCAGTGATGTGCATGAAGCACTGTCCCAGTGCCACCCAGACCACCACCTGTGCTAGTAACAAGTCAGGACATCTCATTGCACACTCCAACCAAACCCAAGAAAGCAGTGGCGGCTGCAGACAAGCTGTGTGCACCTGAAGGAGATGGGCCTGGCAGGCAAGAACCAACTGCTGCTTCACACAAAGGCCCTCAGTGAGGAAGATGCTAAGAAATGCTTTCAATAGCAAAGGGAACACCCAAGATAAAGTATCAGTGTTTGCTTTGAATCAGTGCAGGAAGCCAAAACAATGGTCCTTAGGTAAAATCTAGGTGGGTAGCCCCACTAGGCGGGGAGGTCCACCAGTGCTGCTCCAGCACTGGAAGTGCTCTGGATGGATGTGCTGTAGCACTTTGATGGAGGTGACAACGGCACCAGTTAAGACTTATTTCATATTGTTAGTTACATCTCTTGAATGTGCACCTATCCATCTTAAAGGCCTGACTTTTAATATCAAAATAGACTTGTTTTTACTGAAATGCCAGGTATATGTCATCTTCACCAAGAGACTATGGCGCCCAGAGGCTGTCAGAGGGAAGTGCTGCCTGGGGAAAGCCCTGTGCCGTACTGGATGGCTGGTGAAACATTCCTACCATCAGCTTTGCTGGGAAAGAGCTCTGACCAAACCTCTGCACTCCTTGTTCTCCCTGCTGCTAAGGGAGGCAGCAGTGATGCTCCAAGCAAACCTCCTGTGTTTCAGCCACCCAGTGGTTTCTGCTGCAGTAGGCAGGGGACTGCACCACCTTTTGACCCTATGTTCCCATTTTGCCCCTGTAGGTCACCAATGCTCATAAAAATAGGACTGACACCCTCCTTGATATGTCACACAACATCCTTCAATGACCCCTGTGCCACCAGGCCACGATGGGCAGCTGCAAGGATCGTATCAGCTCAACCAGCTTGGAGAGAGCTCATGTCCAAGGAAGTGAGAGTTGCCTGATCCCCCGGGGCAGCTAGGCAGCACCTGCTGGCAGCTCTCAGAGCCCTCTCAGAAGAACATGCTGAGTAAACACATTTACTATTTATTTAATCACAGACCAATATTTGCTTTCAGCTGAGCCAGGTTGTGTAAATGAGCCTGGGGGGGGCGGGTGCCAAAGCCCGATGATGCTGATGGCAATGCCACGTGTGCTCCTGCTTGGCTGCCAGGGCCAAGGGCGGGGGCAGCACCGGCAGGGCAACTCCCATCCGCAACTCCCATCCACACCTCCCACCTCCCTCTTCCCACCTCCCTCTTCCCAGCTCCTTCAAGCCCAGTTGGCCCTGGTGGCTCGTCCCGCTGCCCAGCTGCAGCCACGGACCCTCTGGCCCAACCCGGGCAGCCCATACCGAGCACTCCAACGCGGTAGTTCAGGGTGATGACAATCACGTTCCCGTAGCTGGCCAGGACGCTGCCATCTATCATGTTCCCTGTGCCCTCCATGTAGGAGCCACCATGGATATACACCATCACCGGCTTGGCCCCGCTGTCCCGGATGTCTGGAAGGAGAGGCAGGTAAACACAGAAGCCCAGCGGCTGCAGCACCCTGCCTGACAGGCTGCCAAAGACAAGGGCAGTGTCAGCTGCCAGGAACGGGTAGAGGGCTTAGGAACCAAACCCAGAGCTCTCCTGGGGGCCGCAGCATGGACCTCCAAAGTCGGCTGGCACTGAACCAACCCTGACAGCTCCTTTCCGATTAGCGGCTGCGTTGTCCCCACACTGCTGTGCCCTTCGGGGGCCTCAGCACATGCAGAAAGGGTGTTGGGTGGACCCGGCTGCTTTTCTGGGCTCTGGCCACATGCGGGAGCCAGACCAGCGGCACTTCAGTTGCTTCTGGGAGTTTCAGAGTCCAGCCCCAGAATTCAGCCCCATGCTCTTTGGCTGGCCCCAAGCCCTCAGCTCCGGGAGTCCTGGAAACTGGCATTGCAGAGAGGCAGGGGTGGTGTGTGCAGGACCTGGAAGGCAGGGGGCATTGGCGGGTGCTCCAGCATCTGACTTTCCCATCCCTCCTTCCCATTCCTCGGGGAAGGCAGAAAGCTGCCAGCTATCTAGATGTGAACCCATGACACCCCGGTGCCCAGACACAAACATGGTGATGAGGCAGACACTGTGTGCACATGTGCATGTCAGGGAGGTGAGCACAGCATCCAGACAAGGACGGGGCATGAGGCATGGAGTGAGGATGGTGAATGAGACCCTGAGGATAGGGGAGGAAGAACTGCAAGAGCCTAAGATCAGGGAACAGCCACGCTCCCTCTCTCAACTGGCCCTGTTGGGGGATGTTTTGCCGCTTCTGCCCCACTGTCCCTCATGGAGCCAAGTCCAGGCAAAAAGGAAGAATGTCTGTGCTCAGCTCTTGGTACATCTCACCTGTGTTACATGGAAGACACATGCTCCCATTGTGGAAATGATGCCAGGTCCCACATGCCTGTGGTGTTCAGCTCTCACATGGGCTGGCAAGCCAGCACCAGTTGACTTTACCCTCCCTTGCACTCACCTGCACCCAGCACCTTGCTGGCATTGACTGCTGCCTCAGCTGCTCTGGCCTGCCACTGCTTCCTGTTGCCTCCCTCACTGCTGCACTGCAGCCAGGACTCTGGGGGCACAGCCACAACTCAGCAGGGGATGCCCAGCCGGGGTAGACATGGTCCCTAACACCCATCTAATTCCTGCCTATGTCCACTCTTCCCAGCAGCTTGACCAGGGTGCAAGGCTGATGGGTACTTCTGGCCATCTCCACCTGCAGCTGAGTTCCACAGCATAGCTAAAGGGTGGCCTCCCTCCCACAGAGAAAACCTCTTCCCTCCAGGAGAATGAAGATGTGGCAAAATCTGCATTGTCTCTTTCTCTGTTGCTGGGATGCAGCCAGGAAAAGGCACAAACCTGGGGAGCAAAAAGTGCTGGTGGCTCCTCCAGGACAGACATCACCTGTGTGGCATCTACAGCAGAACAACTCTTCCCAGGGCCACCTGCTTGAAATGTTAGGGGCAGGAATATCAGCGTCTGTGCCTTTGTCCTCTCTTCCCTGCCAAATAGTCCCACATCCTTGCAGCAGAATGGCAGCAAAGTGCAGAAATGTACCAAGGAATAAATGGTTCCTAATTGTTGAAGCACATTTTAGTGCCTGGGGATTTAGCAGAGTTTTCTAACTTACACTCTGGTACGCCTGGGGCACAGGTTAGTGGTAGGAAACAATTGAGTTTTGGTACTGCCAAGGAAAAAACTTTTCACTGGTTTCCCAGATCCTAAATGCCGTCTGTCAGGCTATGCTCAAGCTGCTTTGGGATGCCTGCACACCATGAGGTTTTACTGTCCTCAGCACACTGGGGCTGTACCCTCGCTGACTCTTCCTCCTGCATCTTCTTCACATCCCTGAAGCCAAATACACTGACTCTGGACCCTGCAGATGAACAACCCCATTTTACTAAAAATACCTTATTCTGCAGATAGCTTAGCCCTGGCATACATCTAGAATCACATCAGCTTGAAAGCCCACTCACTTTGCCTTGACTGGTGTTGCTCTGCTTGCAAGAAAGACCTTGCTCACATTGGGTGAACAGAAACCACATCTGAGCAGACCACAGGTCTCCTGTGCACAGTCAGGTACCTGTGGGTAGCTAAGGGTGCCAAGCTGCTGGCATGGCCACCCTGTGGTGATGCCCGTAGTGGGACCAAGCAAGGGTGGAGGAGGAAGGTTGCTGTCTCCCAACTGCATATCACTGACTCCAGAGGCATGAGGCTGGAGGTGGGATGTGACCAGGCTAGGGGTGAAATGGGCCCAGGTGCCCACGGGCTCCTCTACTCCCAAGCTGCCATGCTTCACCCCATGCCCTTGCTCAAGCAGAGCAGGACCAAACTTACCCTAAGACAAACAAACAAAAAAAACCCCACAAACTTTCCCACCCCATCCTAATGAGGGGAAGGATCTGGGCACCCTGCACAGCCAACCAGCCTGCCCCCGGCCCTGCACAGCTGCCCAGCACGGCAGACAGACAGACAGACAGACACACGCGCACACACACACAGAGGGCTCTCTCTGAAGTTGGCAGCAGATGGTGGGCAAACAGAACCGCTTGGTGTGTCATGCAGTGGCAGCCTCAAGCACAGAAATACCTTCGTCTTCATCCCCGTCATTATCCGCTAAGTCCTCGCCCTGTTTCTTAGCGCTGGCTCCTAGGGACCAAACACGAGGAGACAGAACAAAAAGAAAAACAAAAGGAAACAAAAAACCCAACAAAACCAAAACAAACAAATAAACAAAACAAAAAACCAAACAAAAACAAAAGAGAATTCAAAAACAGCATGATAGCAGAGAGATGGGGCCAGGCCTGCACCCCACAGCAGTGCTAGCTACTCACACTGTACCTCTCCCAGAGCCAGGGTAGTCCGGGGTGTGGACAGGACTGCCCCGGGAGCTTTGCCAGGATACTGCTTCACCCAGACCTCAGATCCTCCTCTGGGGGTGCCAGGGCAGTGGGGAGGAGGAGAGCAGGTCTGGGGCAGCATCAGCACCAGCAGCAGATCTGCCTCTCCAATCACTTGCCAATCCTCCTGCATATCAGCCTGGTCCCTGTATGCCCACACACCCTTTGCTCCCTGCACTGGAGCAAGGCTCCCTCTCTTACTGCCTGGGTGCAAGCAGGAGCCTTGCTCCCAGCTCTGCTTCCAGCAGGAACAGACATCTCCTGCCACAAGCAGAGCCCATGTGAAAGGTTGCCCTGGTTGGCCACTGACCACCAGCTGAGATCCTGCCCATCACCCCTACATAGTGCATGGCTCCATGTTGTGCCTGGCACAGCTATGGCACAAACCACCAGTGCTGCAGCATGAAAACACCACAGCATGCTGCAGGGAGCCACTGTGGCAAGTGCTTCCCTGTGCTGCTCAGTTCCATCCTGTACCAACTCCCTTCTTAAAAGACTAGTTGAATGGTTAACTGAGGATTGCAAAGGCACCAACCAGATTGCACTGACCAAGGCAGAACCCTAAAAATATCAATTTCTGTAATGTCCTGAATGCCTTCCAGCCATTGCACAGCCCTTAGCAAACCCATCATGCCAGGGCACAGCCCAGGCTAGCAGTCCCAGCCTGGTACCATGGGATGCTGTTGCAGATGGCATGCACCAAGCATGGCACTTCATGAGCTGCATGCAGCCAGTATGAGCCAGGAGGTAGTGAGGAGCAGACATGGTACAGACCTGTACTGAGGCTCCATTGCTGCAAAGGGCTGGGTGACCTTGTTTGCACAAAGCTGAGTGATGCCATCCCTGGGCCCTGCAGCCCCAAATTTTGTGAAGAAGCAGTGCTTTCCCTAGTCCCTTAGAGATGCAGACCAGTGCCTGTGCTCCTCTGCTCCCTAATGCACAAAAAAAGTTCCCTAGGTGACAGTGGTGTCAGCTGTAGCAACAGGACTTCCTGCACTGTTCCCATGCTGTCCTCTGACCTCCTGCAGATGCACAGGACTCCAGGGTCCTGTCTGGCACTTAGCCCATTCAGGGCTCCCACTGCTATTACCAGCTGGCCCCGTTGCCACTGCAGCAAGGGTTCTGCATGGTCTCCAAGAAGGCTCTCATGAGCAAGGGAGCCCTGCAGCTCAATAAAACCACAATGAAGTGAGCACAAAACTGGGTGGGAAGATGAAATCTAGGAGTCATCCTCACTGCCATTCTGGGAGTGGGAACCTGCAGGTCACATGGGTGGCATATAACAGAGGTGGCAGTACGGAGGGGGACAGGGTTTGAATTGAAAAGAAATTTGTGATGGGGAAAGTGAGGCAGCTCCATCAGGACAAGAGGCTTGCACAAAACAGCCATGACCTGCTAGAGAAAGCCTGAAGCAATGATCATAAGTATAGAAAAATCCAGCACCCAAGAAGAGTTTGGAGGAGGGTAGGTCACATGAATCCCAGGAACAGAGGAGCAATGGGAGTTACAGCAGCATCCTAATGCATGAAAGGCCACTGTGAAGTAGTGAGGTTGAAGAACAACTCCTGTTGCTCCATGAGACAGGTTGAAGCTGGATGAGAAAAAAAACCTTCCTAGCAGAAACGGCAAGAAAGAACTGAGAGAGGTGGCCTGGGGAGGTATTTAAGGTCAGACAAGACACACTGCTAGGAAGAGTGAGACAGAAATGCTCCTGCCAGGGCAGAGATGGACTGACTGTCACCAGAGCCATCCTCATTTTCTCTGACTCCAGATCTCCCAAATTACTTCCTTAATGCCCCAGCCCTGCCCCTTGCCTCCTGCTTTGCCACCCAGCCATCCCCTGGGGTCCTCACATCATTCACCTGTTTTCAACCAATGCCACATCCATCCCTGCATCCCAGCCCCAGCTTTCCCCCTCCTTGCTGTGTCCCTCCCATGTGCTCTCTCCCCAGCCCACCTGCCAGCTCCGCACTCAGCTGGGTGTGTGCAGCTGCAAGATAAACCTACTGCATCTTCTTTAGGAAGAGCTGCAAGCCCAGAAAACACTTCAGTGAGGAAGAGCTCATGCAGTATTTGCTAACCAGTGCTATATGTCAATCTCCTTGGAGGGATGCTCTCAGGGATGAGGATTTTTCTCTAATGAAGACCACAGGTAGTTAGCCTTCATCCACACCATGCTTCAGAACTGGGAAGGCTCCCACAGGGAGCTGGAGATCCCTTTCCACTGCTGAGGGCCCTGGTGCTTATTAAACTCCAAACTGGGCTGCATCCCTCCAGCACAATCTTCTTCAGACAACAAAGCTCTCCAGGCAGACAGGGATGGGAGAACTGGCTATGAGGAGCTGTCAAGATTTAAAAGAGGCCAGTGGACAAGATCACTGTGATCTGAGCAACTGTCCTGGCTGAGGCTGAGCAGGGAGAGATCTGTCTGGAGAACACTGTACCAGAGCTTAGGAATGGCTGAGACAAGCCTCAAGTAACCTGAGCTTGAAGCACTGAAGAAGGGATGATAAAGAGCAAAGCTGGGAAGCTAGCAAAGCAGAGTCACAGTAATTTGGGCCAGGGGAAAGGGGAACAGACACATGTGGATACCAAATGCAAAGCACAAGCATTCCTGGATGGCATGAAAATGCCAATGTGGCTGTGGTTACAGTGAACACAGGATGCTGTTACCTAGTGGGCTTTCTGCTTCTTGTTTACCATGTACCTACATGTTCATTGCCATGATGACCCATGGATGACCCACAGCTTGTGAGTGTAATTACAGCTTCACTTCCCTCACTGATCCCTTGCATTTTCTTCCATTACCTCCCTAAATCTGTTATTGCCATGGTCAGGGACACCCACTCCAAGAGATCTTCCTTTGCACTGGCAAAGGCCACCATGCAGAGTCCTGCAGAACCTACCCCCACAGGGATGATTTTAAGCTTGTGGATTCACAGATGGAAAACCCAAAAGGACTCCTGGCTTTTACTCTCCTTACCCATCAAAAATTCACTCTACTAACCTAGTGTGACTGCCTGTTGTGCTGCTTCACATTAAGCTGACTGCAAAGTGACACTGTTCAAGCTGATAGGAGGGACGCACATGCTCTTAACTGAAAGCTCTATGAAGATTTAAGCTCAAGTTCCATAAAAGATATAATCACTTTCCCTGAGACAGGGGCCTCCGTGCTAGATTTATTAAGTATATTAAGTAAACCATGCTAACAGCACTGACACCAGTATAAACAGAGATAAAGGAGAGTGTGGAGCCTCAGTCCCTGGAGCCTTTGTGCTCAGCATGGTGTGGATATAAAAGCAGGAGCCTGAGCTGACACATTTCCAGATCCAAATATCTGCTCAGGATGGCCATGGGCAGTCCCAGCAAGCCCTCCTCAGTGCAAGCTTCCTGGGGCACCCACTCCCACGCAGTAGCCCCAGTGCTGTCACCATGTCTGATGGCCATGGCCATGGTCTGATGGCAACCAGAGGCACATGTGCTGGTGGCCACTCCATCTCAGGTGCTTCCCTGGGGGTGACAAGGAACAGGACTGGGACCAATGGCAGCTGTTGAACGTGCTGCTGTGCAACCCTACACGGGGCAGGGGGGAGGAATGGGGGGTGCAGGTCAGTTCCCCTGGGACCTGTGTCAGGTGGCCCTGCCATCTACCAGTCCTTGCTCCAGGACTGCAGTGCATCTTGGTGCTGCCCTGCCCCTCCCTCTCCTGGAGTGATGCAGAGGAGTTACCTCCATTCTTGAGTGGACTCCATAAAAGCACTGCATCTTCCCACACTCTGCTGCCTCTGCCAGCACAAACACCTAACCCTCACCTTTGCAAATTGCTCCCTAGAGCAGAAGCGGAGCGCCCAGACAGCTCTGCAAAGCAGCAGGCTTCACAGGAGGCTGGTGAGAAGCTTTTCACCAAGAGAAGACTGCAGAAGTCACGCAGCCATAGGGAAGCCTCAGCCAGCACTTGGACAAGTTTGCTTCTCAGAGAGCAGCAGAGGGGCCCAAACAGAGCATCCAAAGTGCATCCTGAGTGAAGGAGCTGCTGGGAGCTCCAGCCACCCTTGCACAGCAGGGCAGAACTCTGCACAGGCCCAGCCAGAGGCATTAGGCAGTCAGTAAAAACTGGTGAGGCCTTTCATGGGCAGGGCAGTCACACTTCTCCCTTCCAAAAATTACATCCACTTCTTTGCATCCTGCAGCAAGACCTGTCCAGGCTGGTGGTGAAACAAAGGGGAAAACATCCAAGCACCTTTCACAGCCAAGCACATGGTGGAAGTGTTGGCAGCACAAAGCAAAAGGCAGAGCTGCATTTTGCACACAAGTACTGTACCTTGGGTATGTACATGCTATTTGGGTGGGCAATGTTATTTTCAGAGCAAAACCTGAGACCGTCAGCTTCCCTGGAACTGTGCATGGCTCTCAAAGAACCACTGTCCTGACATACTCACAGAGAAGGGACCAATGTGCATGGAGGAGACTGGCATGTACGAAATTTCCACATAGGAAATTACTGTGGGCAACTGTGCAGGTAAACAGGAACATTCTTCTGTCCCAGCAATAGATTCTTATAAGTTTTCAGTCCTTTGGCTTTTATGAAATACACTGTGCTCAGGGGTATGGACTCCATGAGTCAGCAAAGCCTCGTAAGGGCAGAGGGAATGTCCCCCACCAGCTCACCACGAGGTGACCTGCTGAGCCACTTGGATCCTCACAAATCCATGGGACCAGATGGGATCCACCACAGGGTGATGAGGGAGCTGGGGAAGAGCTCTCCAAGCCATTCTCCATCACTGGATCACTGGATCACTGGGGACATCCCAGATGACTGGAAGTTGGTGAATGTTATGCCAATCCACAAAAAGGGCTGGAAGGAGGACCCAGGAAACTCCAGGCCTGTCAGCCTGACCTCAGTGCCTGGCAGGGTTATGGAGCAGATCATCCTGGGGGCAATCACACAGCACCTACAGCATGGAGAGGGGATCAGACCCAGCCAGCACAGGGTTAGGAAGGGCAGGTCCTGTCTGACCAACCTGATCCTTTTATCATCAGGTGACCCACCTGGTGGATGAGGGAAAGGCTGTGGATGGAGTCTGCCTGGACTGAAGCAAAGCCTCTGACACCGTCTCCCACAGCATTCTCCTGGAAAAGCTGTCAGCCCAGAGCTCAGACAGCAGCTCTCTGCACTAGGTTAGGAACTGCTGGAGGTCACCAGAGAGTGGTGCTGAACGGTGCTGATCCAATTGGTGGCTGTGGTGTCCCCCAGGGATCAGTGCTGGGCTCAGTTCTGTTCAATATCTTCACTGATGATTTAGATGAGGGGATTGAGTCCACCATTAGCAAATTTGCAGATGACACCAAGCTGGGGGAAGTGTGGATCAGCTGGAAGGCAGGAGGGCTCTGCAGAGGGACCTGGACAGACTGGAGAGTTGGGCTGATTCCAATGGGATGAGGTTCAACATTCCAAGTGCCGGGTCCTGCACTTTGGCCACAACAACCCCATGGGGAGCTCCAGGCTGGGCACAGAGTGGTTGGAGAGCAGCCAGGCAGAAAGGGACCTGGGAGTCTGGATCGACAGGAAGCTGAACATGAGCCAGCAGTGTGCCCAGGTGGCCAAGAAGACCAATGGCATCCTGGGCTGGATCAGGAACAGTGTGGCCAGCAGGTCCAGGGAAGGGATTCTTCCCCTGTACTCAGCTCTGGTGAGGCCATAGCTTGAGTCCTGTGTCCAGTTCTGGGCCCCTCAGTTTAGGAAGGAGATTGAGGTGCTGGAGCAGGTCCAGAGAAGAGCAAGGAGGCTGTGAAGGGATCCAGCAGAATTGCTGTGAGGAAGGGCTGAGGGGGCTGAGGGTGTTCAGGCTGGAGAAGAGGAGGCTCAGGGGAGACCTCATCACTCTCTACAACTCCCTGAAAGGAGGTTGGAGCCAGGGGGGGGTTGGTCTCTTTTCCCAGGCAACTCTCAGCAAGACAAGAGGGCAGGGTCTCAAGTTGTGCCAGGGGAGGTTTAGGTCAGATATTAGGGAGAAATTCTTTACAGAGAGGGTAATCAGGCATTGGAATGGGCTGCCCAGGGAGGGGTGTGGATTTTCTGTCCCTGGAGGTTTTTAAGAAGAGACTGAATGTGGCACTCAGTGCCATGGTCTAGGAACCACGGTGGTGGTGGATCAAGGGTTGAGCTTGATGACCTCAGAGGTCCTTTCCAACCTGGCTGATTCTGTGATTCTGTGACCAGATGCAACTGCAGATGGGCTGCTAATAAACCCTGACCATGATCAAAGCCAGGGGGAAGGGAAATCAAGGACACCAGTGTGTCCAAGGTGTTTTTGCCATGCCTTACATTGTCCTCCTTCATCAGCCAAAACCCAGACCCTGCTTCCCTGGCCCCAGACGTAGGGCTAGGGGCAGTGGGGGTCCACCAGCCCAGGCAGTCGGTGTGAAATCTGGGAAAGGAAATGCTTTGAAGTGGCTGGTGGTTGCTGGCACAGCCAGCTCCGGAGGCAGCGTGCAGAGACTCCCTAATACACAAGCCTTTTCAGGGGCAGCCTTGGCTCTCAAAGAGATGGCATGTGAATAGCCAAGACAGCAACAGGAAAAGCAAAGCAAAGAAACCCAGAAACAGAACTTGGGCAAATGGCTGGATGGAAAGTGCTCCCCAAATCTCCAAGCCCAGCTGTGTTGGCCCCACTAATCCCAAGGCTGCATGGAGTTAGAGACTGGGATGCAGGGACCCTGCTATCACAAGATGCTTAGGACTGCAGCCCCTGATTGCCAGACACTCCCTCCTTGCACTGAGCCTTTCAGAAGAGATTGGCTGCCCAACCAACTGCACAATCAACTTTGGGATGCACAGAATAGCCTGGGCTCTCCCTGTCTGCAAAGGGGCCAGGCAGCAGGATGGGCAAAGCATCATATCCAGCAAGAGGCCAAGACAGCTCCCATTTCTTTGTCACCATTCCCTGGTCTGCAGCACTGGTGCTGGCCAGGAACATGAGATCACTTTGGGGCAAGGGGACCAGTTCAGCAGGAAGAGCCCTGTGTGGCCCTGGGGATGAAGGCAAGGCAAAGCAGAAATGTGTCTGAACTGGAGGTGCTCTGCTGACTGCAGGACAGTTGGGGCTCAGGGAGGATGCTGTGCCAAGGGGTGGAGTGCAGATCCTCACTGTCAGGCCTTGCAGAGGCACAGGGTATGAGCAGCAGGGAGAATCCTTTGCAGGACCATGGGCTGGGGCAGCATGGCTGTGTTTACCCAGCCATGAGTGGTTTTATGCTTTTTATGCAAAAGCTTTGGATGCAAAATGACTGGGATGGAATAAGGAAAGAGCTCATCTGGGATGAGCTGCTGTCTCCCATCACACAGGTGCTTCCCTGGCTGAGTCTGTACATCCCCCACAGGGGATGCACCCCTAAGGGATGGGTTCATTTAAGTAATACCCAACCTCAGAGCCTCCCTCTCAAACCCAAGGGCTGGTGTCAGTATGATGAAGACAGGAGCTTGGGCTCAGCCTGGGAAAAGCTGTTCTGAAACACCTGGAGCAACATGAGCATCCTCCTCTGACCTGACCCCAGACCTGTGCACCCAGCTGGCTCCAGTCCTGGCTTACCAGGCTAGGAAGCAGAGGTGGCCAGAGCATCCTGGGGCTCCTTCAAGAGGCAAGTGGGGGGCTGAGAGGGTGGGCTGCTCAAAGGGCCTGCAGTCTGGGTGCTAGCAGAGAGAGGTGCTGGAGGAGCGTGCCATGGGCCAGGGGCTGGCCAGACACCCTCTCACTTTTTCACTCTCTCTCTTTCCTCTCTGTGCCTCTCTGCCGGTCGGCTTGCTACATACCTCCTTTCCTACATATTTTCTTGTTGGGCTTTCGGGTGCATTCCTTGGAAATCCGTTTTACTGTAAAATGAATAAAAGACTACAAAATAACAGGAGGCTCCATTGGCAGGAGTGGGCATGCAATCACAACCACACTGCCACCCTCCCACCACCCCTGGGACCGCGGGAAGTGGGGAGGAACTGTCGCTGTGGGAGGAAAACTCTGGGCCAGCTGTGCTGGATGGGAAGGAAGGCACAATGCATCTTGTGGCCAAGGGCCTCAAGGGCAAAGGTGTTGAGCCAACTGGCCTGGGAGATGACACCAGTCCACCAGGCCACTTCACCACATGCAGCAGGCTTGCTGCAGGTCCCTTCCAGCACACTGAATATCCCCTGGGGCTCCCGTTGCAGTAAGGCTAGGGTGGGTATGTGGGCAGATGTTGCCTCCTCTGCCTTTTACTTACAGTTCAGGTGAGATCCTACAAAGGAAAAGGTTAGACAAGGAGGCACCCAGTGCCACTCAGCCTCACCCCAACGGGACCACGCCCCATGGGTTCCCAGCACCGCAGACTCATTGCTCTGCCACTGTCCCCTCCAGGGGACAGGTGAGCAGTCAAGCAACATGCCTATTGGTGCCCCAAACCTCCCGCCCACAGTGTCCACAAAAAGGCTCCATGGTTCCTTCCCTGCTGGAGCATCTCCCCTGTGAGAGGCAGAGAGTGTTCCTCCCAGCTGCAGCCACAGCCCCCACCCACAACTAGCGAATGGGCCTGGGGAAGGTGGGAAAGGGGGAAGGAAGGACAAACTCCAACCAAGATAGAACCTGGCACTCGGCATCTGGGGAGCACAAACCAACTTGTCACTCTGTGGATCTGCAGTCAGAAAGTCGGATTCAGATTTAGCAACAGAAGAGATGCCATGATGATGCCATGAAGGTGGAAATGGGGGAAGGGGACTGGGAGGTGTAGAGGAGCAGGAGCACACAAGACAAAGATGGCAGCTGAGGGCAAGAGGGTGAGCTGCACAGCCAGAGAAAGCTTTCCACAGACAAACAGACAGCATGCTGCAGGGTCTACAACTACATGCTTTAAACACAACACCCAGGTGAGACCAACCACTACAGGGGAGGGGCAGAGTGCTCCCCCCACCATGCCCTCCTGTGAGCACCTCGGCAGGGACTCACCATCCTCTGTAGGGATGTAGATGTTGAGGTACAGACAGTCCTCATTGGGGTCCTGGATGTATGTGGCCACAATATCCAAATTTGAGGTAAACCAGATTGGCAGCATGATCTCAGGAACAGCGTTGTGGATATTCTGGGGGCAGACTGGCGAGAAGTGGGTAGCATTCCTGATGCCTGACCAAGATGGTGGTGGCTCAGGGGGCATGAACCTCTTCTCCCCAATGGGGGGGGCAGCATAAGGCACCCCTAGATACTGGTCCACAGGCCCCAGGATCTCGCTGGGCAATGGCACACGCACCCCTCGTAACTTCCCATAGTGCGTGTTGACAGTCGGTGAGTAGACCTGGCCTTCCATCTGCACAACCACCGAGGTGAAGCTCAGGACCCAGAAGGTGAGACGCAGGTCCCAGCCAGCCACCAGTTCAGGCACTTGGAGAACAGGGGACAAAAGAGGACGTCTCCAGAGTATCAGCCACATCGTCCAGGAAGAGAAGCATCAACATCCAGGCCTGAAGCTCAGGGCATCCCCATCGTGCCAAGCCTCCAATTTATCCACCGGGAACAGATGGAGCCAGAGGGCTGGGAGTCAGGAGCGTGAAGCCCAGCCACACCTTCTGCTGGGTGAGTCAGGAGCACAGACACCGGGAGATGTGCCACCACTCCTCACAGCCTGCCAGCTGCCCACTGCTGTCTGCCTGCCAATGGCCCGGCCCGGAGGTGACTGCTGGTACTGTGGAGAGATGGAGGGAATTAACAGCAGGCTTGCTCTGAGAAGAGTCAAAGAGCTGCAGCACAGAAGGAGTGAGGATTCCTGGATGGACACTCCCACCAGTGTGTGATTTTCTCATGTCCCATGCTGCAGGAGGGTATCAGCAGACAATTATGAGTGCCAAAATAAGCAGGAGAATGCCACTTCCCTGGCACCATCTCTCCCCATAAAAAACCTGTTGGACTGCCATTCCCCAGCACTGCCCCTACACAAGACCCTGCTGGCATCTCTCCCCTCCTGGCTGAGCCAGAACCACCTGTGCTCCTCACCTCAAGCATCACTCCCCTGCCTGGATGCCACCTCCCACCCCATGCACCCACAAATTAGACCCATGTGTCCCATCCAGGCACCCATCTTGCCCACCCTCATGCTCTCCAGCCATCTTTCTCCCTCCACACGCTGCTGGCCGAAGCACCGAGGCCCCAGGCACAGCCCAGGTGCTGGGCAGGCAGGATGGGAACAGCCAGAGTGCTCTGGGCAGTCCTTGTGCTGGCACCGCAGCATCCCGGCCACCCGAGCAAGGGGCACAGGGCTGCTCCCACGTCCCCCCACCGGCCTGTGGCAGGGTAGGGAGCAGAACACGGGTGGGAGCTGCAGGCAGACAGGGCAGGCAGCAGCTGCAGAGGGACCTGCGGATGTATGTCAGCGAGCAGAGCTCCTGCGCCAGGAAGCCCTTGCTGGAGGCTGCGTGGATTTTCAGTGCTCTGCCCCTCCCCGCACCTCCTGCCGCATTCAGGCTTTATGTAAGTGCCCCACCTCCTCCCTCCCCCCCGCACCGCTGTTCCCGGGGGACCGGGGCAGGGGAAGCGGCAGGGGCTGCACCCGTCCGGTGTTCGCCTCTCGCTCCGGCCGGGCAAGGGCAGCGTCAGCCTGGGGCCGGCTTCACACCTCATCAGGCGGCTTTGCAGCTCGATCCTCACTAAAGGGCACTGCTTAGTGGCGGGTCAGAGGATCTCGTCCTGTCTCAGCCACATGTCCTTACCCTGAGAGTGACGCCAGTGATGGCAGGGCACCTCTATTTTGCCCCAGAGTATCCTTACATGTCCACCTGGTAAATCTCTCTCAAGCTTAGAGGGGAGCAAAGTTGCCTTGGAGTTACTGGAGCACAAAATACGGGCTGTATGTACATGGGAGGATGTGGCTCTGGTGGAGGCTCATCTGGGCAGTGATTCCACGAATGGAAAGCACCTCATACAACGAGGAAAATCAGCAGAAAAAATTGCAATAAAAATACCCAGAGAGGGCATCTCAAATCTGCACTGCCTATGTGCAGGCAATTAACTGTTGGCCATTAAGGAAATGGGCCTGTGCTGTGCCTGCCCTCTTGATATACCCAGGGAACACAGCACTCTCAGAAATCAGGGTATCACAGGCATAATAAGGAACATTCAGCCCAGAAAATCATGTTACTGTATCCAGCCTGCCCAATCAGTGAGGCCTCGCAGGGCTGGACATGCAAGCACCTTTCCAAGATCCCAAGTGGGACCACAATTAATACCAGACCAGGAGGGTAGTAAAAATACTGGCATCAGTAAAAATACTGACACAGCCACACCTACTGGACCATCCATGGCACAGGGATAACCTGAGAGCTGAGCTATCATGACCAGCTTTGATCCTGCTCTACCCCCTGACCCCCATCACCTTTGTGCCATCGTTCACCTCCTCCTGCATCACCAGGCAGTGACAGAACCACACCCAGCAGGTGCACAACACTGCTGCATTAATCCCCAAACAGTTGCCAAAGCCTAAGAAACAAAAGGTGTATTAAGGGATAGAAATACAGCTGAGGCACCCAGAGACCCCAAGCTCTGCTTTGCCCCACCACTGCTGGAACTGCCTCTAGCACAGTGCTTCAGCTGCCCTGCTCTGTCCCCAACTCTGGAAGAAAGCCATCCTTCACCTTGCAGCAACACTCCTTCAGCAGAGAACTGGCCTTTGCCAAGCAATGGCATCCCAGGGGAGGAATGACAGCCCAGGATCCTCGAAAGCTTTGTTCCCAAGTGGCATTTCAAGGATGCTTCAGCCCACTGTTCTTCCCAATGTTGCTGGAAGGCAAATCACCCAGTGCAAATCTTCAGCTGCCATGAGTTAGGATAAAGCCAAATTATTAATGACTGTCATATCTGATTTATATAATGGTGCCCACAACTCCCCACAGAACCATTTCCAACTGACCCCCCATCATCTTCCCTCTGCAGCAACACCACAACCCTGCCAGCAGTGGTTTACAGCTGATCTCCCAGCTCAAAAGCATCCTCAGGGCTGTGGCTGCATGCTGTCATGGGCATTGCTGCTCCACCAACTCCTCCAGCCAAGTGATTTCATGACACCTTGCAGCTGCAGCCTGAAGCTGTCTGGCTGGCCTGTATATACCAAATTAAAGCTGAATTCCCTACCCATTTCATGTCCTTGGAGCTGTCTCACACCCAGCATAACCACTCTGTCCTGACACAATGAGGAATCCTGTTTTACAAAACACAGATGAAAAACAGCTTCTTGCTACAGCTCCTCAGAATTATGTTATAATTTGGGTTCTTGTTTAATCCTCACCCATGATTCTTTTAATAGCTTTTAAAACCATGGAAATCTGAAGAAAAAATATATAAGATAAGATAGAATTAAAATTCCAAGTATGCATCCTTAACTTAAATAAAATGATGTTACAGGACTTGCAACTATCCCCAATTTTGAGTTTTATAAAGCATCAGGCACAGAGGTGAGTTACGTTAGCAACAGCCAAACATGTTTGGAGATAGAGATTCACAGTCAAGACCCAGCAGCCCCGGTGTTGCCCTGGAATGCCATTATGCCTAAGACTCAAACTCAGATCACAGTTGTAATTGTAATTCCACATTTGGTTCTATAATTTTTTTAATACTTTTCCTCTCTATATGCCCATGTACCTGCAGCACAGAATAAAGGCAACCAAATAATCTCAATGATTTGTGCCTAAACCTTCCTATGTTTGGATTGTTTTGAGTTACAAACCCAAAAAAACAATGCATACCCAAAGTCTGTAATCCCTGGTCTTCAGATGCCTCATTTGGGATTATTAGAATACCCTTGTAGCAGATCTTATACCTTCATATTGCTGTTCTGTGCTCTGTGTTTTCTGCTGTAACTTCATGTTAACAGAACATTTAGGACGGGAATTTAGCCTTAATTTAATATTGACAGACTGCCATTAAAAGCCAAGATCAACCCTCTTCACCAGGGCTTGTTGTATGTGCTTTGCATTGCTGCCTTCTGCCCCAGCAGCTTGCCCTTGGTCTTTCAAAGCATGCAAAATAACTGGAAGATCTGAGAAAGGACACTCCATTCCTTTGCAATTCCCCTTGCATCTCACAGGAGGTGGCAGCTACACTTCCCCAGTTTTGCCACCTACAGTGCTCCAGTTCTTCCCTCCAGCATCGAAGCCAAACACATCCATCAGCAAAGATGGCTGCTGCCTCCCTGTAGCCTTGTGCCAGGGGGAGCCATGCCTGCCAACTGGAAGGGAAACCAGACCAGGCTGGATTGATACAGCCAAACTGGGAATGTTCAGACAAGCATGCAGTGAGGAGCCGGGAGAATAAAGACACCGCAGGCATCCCAGGTCACTCAGACCACTGGTGGGACGAGCAGAGGAAGTGAGGCTGCAGGCTCTTAGGGATGTTATTCATTTGCTTTGGAAAACAAATGCTCTATCAGTATTTCCAGTGCCAGACGGCTCCCTATTCAACAAAGAGATTCTCTCCATGGAAACCTGGGCAGACAGGATCCTCTAGAAGCCTCTCTTGTGGATACACAGGCATCTCAACACCAACTAGATGAGCTGGATCCACACCTTCCCTGGCAGGGAGCTGAGACGTGAGCAGGCAGCCTGCACTCATATCAGACCCTTCACTGGAATCCAGCCTCCTGTCCCCGAGCACTCAAGCTGACCCAACCCCAGACTCATCATGTTGATGCTGGGGTTCTACATCCCTTGTGGTTCAGAGCCAGGACAATTTGGGATCACCTGGCTGGCACAGATGATTTCCTCCCAATGGCAAGTAGACAGGATGTCCTGCTGCACCCTCCAGCCACACTGCCTTTTGCAGCTCTGCTCACCATCTACTGTCGTTGTATCACAGTGAGAGGGAGTTGGGGCCAGCCCACACACCCCATCACAGACATGCACCTGGCAGTCAGCATGAGAAACCTCTGGCTCCTCTTCATTAGAGTGAACAAGCTCCAAACCTTTCTACCAGCCTATGCTCTGGGACCTAAGGCAAACACTCAGCTCTGAGGCAGCAGCACCTCTCACATGTACTCCCCACCCTGTCAGGTGCTTTCCTCTGCTGGGCAGCAACCCTGACTCTCATGAACCCCTGGTTCTCTCCCACCTGGCCTGCAACACTGCACAAACCCCATTGGAGCTGCGGCACAACCAACTGGATTGATGTGCTTGTATCTGTGTGTCCCAGCAGCTCCTGAAGAGCATCCCTCTACCAGCAGGTGTCAGCTCACACCCTCTGATGCTTGTGGCCTGGGTCAAAGTTGGTGGTTTTTTGCTATGGATTTTGACCAGTGGATCTTTCTGACCCATAACAGGTCACCCCTCCATGCCACAGGCAGATCTTTCCCAGTCTGACAGCACTGGGGAAGCAATTCCTGGACTTCAGTTCCATCACAGAGCTGATGCACAATAAATGGTCACCAGTGGCTCATACACTGAAAGTAGGGTTTCACACAAGTAGGGTTTCAGAAAGGCCTCCTCTACTGCTGCTACTGCTCCACTTTTCCATGACTGCCCTAAATGACAGAACAAAGTATATTTTAAAATCTAGCACTTTGGAGCCCAGGCTAGGAATTTGACATGCTCCCAACAGACTGGTGAAAGAGTTGAGAGGTGATGGGCAGCACAGTAAGTCATTGAGAAGTAAAAAAAAACCTGCACAAACAGACAACAGATGAAAAGGCCAGTGTTTCTGCCAGATGGGTCATAAGGGCTACAGGGAAGTATAAAATGAACATGAGCCAGCATGCCACTGCCAAAAAAACCCCAAAAAAACCCAAACAAAAAAACCCCCATCAGATACAGCAGAATGTGTTAAGTAATTTCTCTCCTTTCAGCTCATAAAGGCATATCAAGTAATTATACTGCACTTCTCCAGAGAAACCAGTTCATTTCCCTAAAGATTTGGACCAGCTGAGAGAGGCCTCAGGAGACCAGCAAGACCACCAAAAAGCCTTGGACATAATCCTGAAAGAATGGGGCTAGTCTAGACAAGATACATCAGAAGACACAGCTTTATAACATTTAAAGGCCACAGCAAAAAGGGACAGGACAGTCTGATATTGAACTTTGTGCTAGGTAGGAGATGCATCCATGTTAAGGAAGAAGAATCAAGTACACCAAGAAAAGTTGAAGCATCCCTTGCAAATCTGCATAGATTTGCTACATGGTAGATGGATGGACCTCAGCACCCCCTCCAGCCCAGTCTCCTACACTTGTCATGACCCTAGGTGGCAGCTCTGTCCCTGTCCCCATTTGTTCTGCATTTGTCACCATCTGTGCAAACTACAGCCACTTTGGTCATGAAGCCTTCAGCATTCAGGACATTCTGAAAGAACAGAACACTTAGGAGGCTTCCCAGCACCACAGAGCCCATTGCATCTTCTCTCCACTCTGCAGAGGTCTCCCCCAGAGTCTGGTGCCCCTGATCTCATTATCCTCCTAGAGGCACATCTACACAACCTTCAGTAGGCACCACAGTTATTCTGATGTGACTGAAGGAAAAACAATCACAAACCTCACCCTTGTTTACTTCAAGTGCTTCAAGTGACTTGCCTTTCCTAACTTCTACCCACAGCACCATCAATATTTAAAGTAAGCTGAACACTAGAAGCCTATGAGATACTACTCTACACCTCTTGTGCCTTTTGGAGGGCATGAGAGACTGCATGTCAGTTAAGTTCCTCAGTGCTGCAAGAACATACGTGGGACAGAAGCTCTTTGACAACTCCCAGACATGTGCCAAGAGCCTTGAGAGCTCCCATTCAGAAGAGTCCCTAGAAACAGACAATTTCAAGTACCACTTCTGCTTTGGTGCCAATGTCTTCCTGCTGCAATATGGCCTGTCCCCATTTGCTCCATGGTCTTTAACAAGATTGCGATGAAGAAGCCAAGCCTGCCTTGGGAAGGACACAAGGTGCAAAACAGACTCTGCCCTTACCCTTCTCTTCATCTCTTTCAGACATTTTTAGTGTTGAATGCCAGCACACTGTTCCATGCTCTGCTTCAGAAGGCACACTACACAGCAGGTGAGCTAGCCTGGCTCATTTCCAAGTCCTGTTTAGCATCAAAAGACCTGAAAAAATGCAGGTTTTTCAGTTTCACTGAGCTGAGTATGGTGATGCTGCTGAAGGACAGTCAGTGAGCACTGCAATAGGGACACTGTTGAGGTCAGCACCCAATACTGCCAATGCAAGCAGAGAGAGCCTCTATACAGGACCCAAGGACAACTCTGCTTGAAGACCTGGATTCTTTTGGAGTGGGCTACACGCTCACCTTGAGCTGACGTAGATATCAACTGATGTTTCTATTCACTGCTTCTCTGGAATCTGATGCAAATCTAAGGCAGGGCCACAGCAAACAACCAGCAGCTGTGTATGAGCAAGAGGTTCTTCTGGGATAGATCCTCGGCTGTGAAGAGGGAAATAGCAGCAGCCTCTTCATGGACAGATGACTATCCACGTAGCTCAGTGACAGCTGATGGAAGTAGGCAATTTTATGCCACAGTTTGGGTAGAAAGAATCTGCATTATCCAACATTACAGCTTGCCTGGCCCCAGCATTAAGAGATGGTGGCTGCTTTTCTCTCCCTCACCTTGCTGCTTCAGTTTCAATTTACAATTTTTTCCCTGCAGGAACAGAGGTTAATGAGAACCACCGTCTAAACAGCAAACACAATGTTCTGGCCTTGGCATGGCACACTTGCTCCCTAGCCAGAAACACTGTCAGGAACAGAAGAGAGCTTGATCCAGTCCATAAGATCTCAAGAGAATCCAGAAGCCGCTGCGACTCGGGTTGCTGTGCACACTGCAACAGCTGAATCCTAGCCTGAACGTGCCTGGTCTGGCCTGGCAGGACAGGTGACCACGGGGCAGTGCTTTGTGGTGTTCCCTGAAGATGGTGTGAGGGGGTGCAGGCTGCTCCTTGGTCACTGCTGCTCCGGCTGGGCAGGGTGAGGGTCCGGGGGAGCTGTCCCTTCAGCACCGCTCCGCTGCCTCTGCTGCTGCGGGAGGGGTGGTTCTGCTCCGAGCAGACCCCCTGGACAGCCCTGCAGCACACACCGCCCAAAAGGAATTCAGTATTTGCAGGAAAAGTGCTCAGTGTTTCTCGAGCTCTGGTGGGCTGATGGTGTGCCAGCCGGAAGAAGTGTGGGACATGCCAAGAAAACTCTGCATCAGCTGCGCTGGATAAGGAGCCACCTCATTGCCCTCTGCAGCGTCCTAGGGAGGGTAAATGGAGATGGAGATGCAAATGTTTTCTCCCTGGTAACCACGATTAGGATGTGTGGGAATAGTTCAAATCTGCATCAGAAGAGCAATGTGTCAGGGCATTAGGAAGCACCTCTTTACCAAGAGGGTGGTCAGATATTGGAACAGGCTTCCTAAAGAGGTGCCATGGTCTGGTAACCACAGCGGTAGTGGATCAAGGGTTGGACTTGATGATCTCAGAGGCCCTTTACAACCTGGCTGATTCTGTGATTCTCATGCCTGTCACTGTTTTCAGAGGCATTTGGACAATGCCCTTAACAACAGCCCTGAACTGGTCAGGCAGTTGGACTAGATATCACTGTGGATCCCTTCCAGTTGAAATATTCTGTTCCTTTCTATTCTATTGGAAACAACACTTTGTAAATAAATGGCAGAATTACTCTACTGTTTGTTTTGTGTGGGCAAGTGACTGACAATGCAAAAATGCATCAGCAGAACCCTGGAATTTCCAGACATCTATTCAGGAGTGAACTGACAGACAATCTACTTTCAGCCTGCCCTTGGCACCAGCACAAAGTTCATGCCAAGACAACTTGCTAGCTCTTCAACACATCACAGACAAGGACCAGGCACATACTTTAAGGAAATATAAACTCACTCACAAGTCTGAGATTAACACTAAGCAGCTAGCAACTGGACTACAAATCTCACACAATGAAGAGGAAGCTGTTTGCACAAGCAACATTGCCCTCACTTCCTTCTCCAGCTTTGGAAAGCTGTGCATTGACATTATGCCAGCTGCTCATCACCACCCCCCTCACATCTGCCAGAGTAATGGCTCCTATGTCCTGTCCCAAATAACCACCTCTGGAAACTACTGTGGCTACCAGGGGCCCTGTTCATTAAGTTAACATAGATCATTATGACTAAACCATGTTAGAGAACAATTACACAAGCACAAGGCTCTTTTCAGAGCAATAAACTTCTGAAACTCTAAGCCCAAACAGATTCCTATTTCTTAAGTTAGCAAGAACAGGATTGAAATTTAATAAAGAGAGATGACTTCAGTGACCTAAAGAGGCTGTGTCAATGCAATGACACCCCCATTTCTGAAATGCCCCAAACTAAGCATCAAGTATGAAAACCAGCTGCTGATGTAATGGCTTTCTATGAAACTCTCTCATACTTCAGTCCCTCAAGCTCCATTCTAGGCACCCAGGCATACAAAGGACATGGACCTACTAAACCAATTGGGCCACGGGCCATTTACACAAAGCCCTGTCCTACCTGAACCACCACTTGTGCAAATAACAGGTCAAGATGTCTCACGTGTACTCCAAGGAAATCTGAGAAAACATCAGTGGCTGCAGGCAGGCTGAGTGCATGTACAGCCAAAGCTTTGCATGGACTCATGGGGCCTGGAGGAGGTTCAGTAAATGGAAGGAGGTGAGCTAGGCAGAGAAGAACTGACTGCAGCTTAAAATACAAAGACTTCCTGCAAATGTGACTACAGAGGGCGGGCAACAAAACCCAGGAGTGCTTTGAATGGGAACAGCTATACTCAAAATAAATTGTTAAGAATTCATTTTTACCAGCTCTAATCAGGAAGCCAAAAGAACTTAATCACAGGTTGTAAACCAGACTGTGGCTGTAAGAACCTCCAGTTTCAGCAGCAGTGCTGATAAAGGATTTTTTCCGTTACTGACACTTGCCCAAAGCAGCTATTTCTTCCTAAAATCACTGTCCACCACTCTTCCATACCTCAGCAAAGCTTTGAGGGGTGGGGTGGATCTACAGAGAGAGTAAATCCCTATACAAGGCTGTGTACAGGCCATCCCCACAGAGCCACTCCTCTGGGGTCACAATGCAGGCATCAGGGCATGCATGCTCCCCATAATACTAGAAAGTTCCAAAAATTGCAATTCAGCACCAAATAGTTTCCTCACTGCAATGTCCTTGGTGGCAATGCTCAAGAAAGCTGTCCCAGGAGATGTTTTACCTCCACTGTCCACACTATCTCAACCTTGTTATAACAGTCCCTACTTCCAGGTGAAACACCAGATAGGCTCTGCACAGACCCACACACCCAGAGGACAGGAGTGGCAGTGCCACCCCAGAGAGATGCCTTGGCTGATCACCAGCTCATCACTCCAACCAGAGGTGAGTGAGCCACCACATCCTGCCTGACACAAGCTGCTGAGTTGTGTGTTAATGCCAGTACCTCAATCAAAGTCCAGACACAATTTTTTGACAGCCAAGACAGTGTCAGGGAGGCAGGGCTTTCTATGGCCAGCAAAGAAAACCCAGACAGATCAATCATCACAGCATTGCCATGTCAGTGCCCCTTCTAGGCCTGACAGCATTAGCAGTGACCCACCACTCCATGACACTGTGGCTTGCCTGGGGACACAGCCAGCCCCAGTGGCAGCCACCATTGAGGGCCAGGGCACTGCTCAGTCCCAGCTCTGCCTCAGCTAGCCCAGGTGACTGGTCTCTTCATCTGCAACAAATGATTGCTCTCTACAAAGCATTCAGAGGTGGGAGACTCAGAAAGCTCTGGACTGAGGCAGGAGTAGGTGAACTGTAACCACTGGTAGCAACATACCTGGAGAACAGAGCACAGACTCATGCAAGATGCATTTGCTAATGCTAAAACACCTGTTCCCTCTGCTCCTGCCAGCAAGTGGGACTCAAAGGAAACATCAGGAAGGGAAGATCTGAATGTGGGGGTGTGAAAAGGCCATTGCTGCTGGAAAGCACCATGGACTTCTCTGTCCACAATGCTTGACCTCCCCACCACCCAGCTTGAAGCTGCTGGTGGCAGAGTACACCAGGTCCCCCTCACTTCCAGCTGCGCTGTGCCCCTCACCTCCACAGGGCAGGGGAAAACAGCCTCAGGGCAGCACCTCTCAGCAAGGCTCCTGCCAGCAGCCAGGGCTGCACACCCAGAGCCAACATGACACAGCGTCAAGCAGCCATGTCCTGCAGCAGCCACTGCTCCTCCAACATGACGTCAGCCTCTGCAAGAGCTGGCAGGCAGGACATGCTGTGCATGCTGGCCAAGATGCTCCCAGACACTGCCTGGCTCTGGCAGACACCGTGGTCTGTGTTCCTCACCAGCTATGGCTTATCTACAAATTAAATTTCACACTTGCTTGCTCCAGAACAAGGCACAGGTGCTGAAGAAGCCACCCTCCCCCTCCACATCTGTCTTCCCCCTCACCACTCCCCACTGCTGAGTGCGGTGACCAAAGATAATAGCTGGTGGCTGTGGAGGAGATCCTGGGAAAAGTCACTGACTCTGCACAGCCAGCTCAAGGCGGAGCTGCCATGGTGCTGGCTGTGCCCTCCAGGCTCAGGCCAGCAGCAGGGTTAGGGGAGCCTCAGGGCTAGTGGGACGTTTACCCACACATGCTGCTGGCACAGCATGGCATCCCAGAACACCCATCTGCAACTGAATGAGATCAAACCCCATCCCAGAGTCAGTGTTTTCCCCGGAAACCCTAAAGGCTTTCACAAGAACTATGGAAATACACGGATTTGTTACATGCTCTAGTGAACAACTTAAAGAGTTCATTTAGATGTCATAGCCAGAGATCACCATTGTCACAGGTTGTGCATACAGCTGAGGGCCCGGACAGATACAGTATCAGTCACCTTGGAAGGAACTTCAAGGTCTAGCCCAAGCTCACAACAGCCTCTACTCAAGACAAGCAGCCTCCTCAAGCAGGGAAGCCTGCCCTCAGCAAGGGCTCTCAGCTGCTTATGTCCCCAAACTGAAACCAAAGCTGGGGTCACTAATAAGATGAAACTGCCTGGGCTGCAGGGTCTCTGCAAAGTCTGACTCTTGGTTGTGAATCCAGAGCTTGAGAGGGACTGGAGGCCACGCAAGCCAGCAGCAAGGAAGGAAACCTGTTCAAATTTAATACAAAATGTATTTTATATTTTTCCTTGTAGATTTCTACCATATTTTCCATTTTTAAGCAACAAAAAAGCAGCCAGCTTAAACACTCTGGCAATAAAAAATAAAAATTAAAATAAATTAAAAAAACAACCAACAAACTAAAACCAAACCTTTAATCTGTTTTACTGTAAAGGCTGCCCAATGTTAAGAAACAAGCTGGTCCAGAGTAAATCAGCCTAGGATGCCTTGTAACTTCAGAGGGAGGAGAACAAGATGAGAAAGGACATCCAGGCAAGCTGCAAGGACCACTGATGCCATGGAAAGGTTGCTTCTAGTCCCAAGAAGGTGCTCATGCTCCCTGCAGCTTCTCAGAGGTCTCTGAGCACAGCTCTGCCCCAGCAGATGCCCACTGTGAAGCACCACTCCTGGTGCACATGGGAGCTGGTTTTTGTTACCAAGAGCAGGTAACCACTTGGCTCCTTCCTCCTAAGGTCATGAGCATCAAAGTACATCAGCTCCCTGACCAAGTATTTAACCTCAGATCCCCAGGTCTCACAACAGAGACCAAAATGGCAACAAGATCCCTATGGCTGCTAGCCAAAGGCAGATTCCAGTTCTGTAATTGCTAGGACACCATTGTGTTGGCTGGATACTTCCTTCAGCCCTCATGGATAGAGCACTCCTGAATGTCATGAGGATGGGAAGCAGTGTCTTCTTCATCAGCTTTAACCTGGCCTGGCTGTCTCCTACCCAAAGTCCCACTAGATCCCCAGCTGAGCTGGGGATGAGCTGGGGACCACTAGATCCCTAGCTTATCTCTCCATACTGCTCTCCAAGTCTACTTCTCCCACAAAAAGAAAACTTCACCCAGTCTGAACCTCATGTCTTTCTGCTGTCCTTGTACATCTCTGGACTGCTCAAGGAGTGGGGAGACAGCTTTCTGGCACACCACATACACCAAGATAAGGCTGAACTGGACCATGATGTGCAGCAGGACATGAGTTTTTCTCATCTGGGCATAAAACCAGGAATACAACTGAGACCAATGTTTCCCGGGATCTGTGAGAACCAGCAGAGCCAGGAGACAGGAGGAAAGGGAAATGAAGATCAGATCCCCAGTGATCCCATGATGCTCACCACATGCAACAAGTACCAGGGAACTGGGATAACAGTAGAATGAAACTCCAGATCTTCTACCAGCAAGTCAGGTGAGTGCCCTGTGTCCAGGGAACCAGAGGAAGCAGAACAGCCAAATAACACCGGAGGGAAAGGCTATTGGCATCCATTTTCAAACCAACCAAATTCGCAACTGCTAAGGAAAAAGTCCTTCAAAAGTCTCCAGAAAAGGATCCTGAGATGCCAAAGCAGAGGATCAGTGCTTAGCACAGGTCCCATATCTCCCATGCACTGCATCTCTAGCACATGAGGAGAGCATCCCACACTGTCAGAGAGGAAGCAAACTAAAGCAGGCATCTGTCACCCTGTGCCAGGCAAACTAACACAGAACTGGATGGGGATGAACTCAGTCTCCTTTATCAAAGCCCAGTGCTCCCTCCTGGCTCCACTCTCTGGTAGTCAAAATGAAAATAACAGCCCAGACCAAGGGTTCATCTTGTTCTATACACTTTCTTGCCAGTAGTCAGAACCATGAGCAATTTGCAGCTCAGCAGCAGCCCAAATCATAGGTGGACATCAGTGTATTTATTGGTTCTGGGGTAACCTCTTGTCCATCTGGAATTCATCCTTTTTCTTCTGGAACCAATGTAAAGTTTAATGTTCACAACACCTTGTTCTAAGGACCATGTCTGTGAGAAGCAATGCCACTCCTCCTGTTTGGAATCTCCTGCTAGCTTCATTTCATGTGATCTTGTACTTGTAAAGAAACATTACATCTTCTCTCCTAGCCACCTGAAGACACATCTTATCCATCTTCTGTTGTTTCTTTTCCCTGAAGAACCCACCCTTATTTAACCATTTTTTGCACTGAGGCTATCAGACCTCTGACCATTCCTGCTGCAACTTCCAGGCATCTGACTCCACAATTAACACCCACAAATCTCTCCTGATCTCCCCTGGGCAGTTTGAGAGACAGAGAAACAGAGCAACTCCTGTGTCCTTCTGCATCACTGTCCCACGAGTCCTCAAGTTGCTCAGTGGTGCCTGGAGTCATACCAGGGTACAGGGATGAAGTGAACACAACCAGGCTCACACCTCACCTCCACAACTTCTTTAGTGCTAGGTGCCAGCACCAGATTGACATAGCCACCTCCATGGTGACTGGCAGGCAAATACTTTGTCCACACTGCAGACCTGGGCTGCTTCTTCCCCTCGTTTAGGGTAGCAGTTAATGAATGCCTGATGAAGGCAAATTCCCTGAAGCCTATGATCAGAATGCCAAAGAGCACTTAGCAGTCCCCTTCAAGCCCATGTCAAAAGCCTTCCTGACCAGCCTTTGCCAACCACCCTCATCCTCAGAGAGACACAACAGATGAGGCACAGATCCAAACAATGGATTGTGCACAGTACAAGCCCTGAAATATGGTCTCTCTGCAACCTTTCCCAAATTTTGTCACCTGCTCGGTTGGCATGGCCAGAGCTTCAGATCTGCTTGGCAGGCACCTTACAGGATACACTCACACTGAAGTGTAGTTTAAAAATGACACATGTTACTTCCCTGTTAGGCTTTCTGCAGTGTCAGGAACAAGGCTTCTTTAAACACATCCTCCCAAGCTCCTTGCCAAGGCAGGCTCAGCCCAAAGAGCATTCCTCAGCTCAAAGCCTTGCTCCATGCTACCCTATGCCATGTGCCTGCTCTGCTGCAAGACAGACAACGTGGCAAAAGGAACATCAAGAGTTTAGGCCCATCTGGTACCAACCAGGCCTCTCTACCCCCACTGTGGGATAGGAAGGAGAAAATCCACCTAAAGGTTCATTAAACAAGAAGAGGACAGGGAGGTTTTCATTCCCCAATTATGGTAACAGGCAAACCCAGACATACTCAACTTGGGAAGAAAACAACCTAATTTAATCTACCATGAGAAAAGGAAAACATGACCAGATCTTACAACCTCTGCTCTCACCCTTCCCTTTTGCCTGGGACCAAATTGCTTCACTCCCACCTCTCCCTCGGTGGTACAGGGGGATGGAGAGTGAGGGTTCAGGGTCTGATCACCACATTGCTTCTGCTGCCTCTTTCTCCTCAAGGGCAGAACTCCTCACACCCTTCCTTGCTCCAACGCAGGGTCCCTCCCATGGGAAAGAGTCCTTCACAGCCCCTCCAACATGAGTCTCTCCCACGAGAGTCCCTCAGGAACAAGCTGCTCCAGTGTGGGCTGCTCACAGAGCCATGGTCTGCCTTGGGAACAGCCCCCTCCCCTCAGCACAAGAGCTTCCCCAGCTGCAGATTCACATTTGCCCCTCTCCACGATCTTTGGCTCCACATCTGCCCAGCTGTGACACTCCCTGGCAGCAGCTCCATGTCTGCCCACCGTGGTCCTTCAAGGGCTACTCCACTGCTTCTTCAGGGACTGCTCCACTGTGCTCCTCCATGGGGGACAGCTGCCATCTCAGACACCTTCTCCCCTTCCTTTCTCACTGAGCTTGGTGCCTTTTGTCTGGCATCGCTCTCACCTCCTCCTCTCTTCTTCAGGTCCTTTTTTTTTTCTTTTTAGTTTTTGCAGTTTCATTTTCCCTTTTTTGAATGTGTTGATCATATAGATGCATCCTGCTTCCTGTATCTTCTTGGCCTTGGCCAGAGGTGGGACCTGAACTGGAACCAGGGGAGCTTCTGACAGCTTCTCACAGAAGCCACCCCTGTGCCCCCCATGCTTCCAAAACACACACACAGAAAACTTCAGGAGCTACATGTACCACACAGGACTCAGCAGCTGCAGACAGAAGTTCTGTGTCTTTCCACCACTTCACCCCCTTTTCCCCTCAGTCATACCTTCCCCAGGGTCTGCATTATATTGCTTCAAGCTGCCATCGCTAGCAATTACAGGACTTTTTATTCATTCTCCTCACACCTGTTGCACAATCCTGCTGAGGCCACCAGCACCATGTGCTGGTCACAGCCTGTTCCTGCCCCCAGCTCCAGGAACCATCATATTGAAGACCACTGGACCATTCAATCCACCATGCAGCACCACTCAGCTCTGCTAGTCTTCTAACTCAGCTCTTCTCAAGCACCCTGGCACCAGGATCCACCTTGCCTCCTTCTGCTGATGTGCCCCTGCCTGCCAGCTGCAACCACCTATCTCCCCTCCACGACAACCCAAGAGCAATGCATGCCCCTGGCTGTGGCTGTGGTTGCAGGTACAAATGCCAGACCCTGAAAACATTCTGTCAGCAAACATTCTTCCAAAAGATTTATCAGCAGTAGCCAATAACAGTCAAGGATCTGTCTGGGATCCCATGGGAAGCAAATAACTGTCCTGTCCCTGTGGCACTGGAAGCCCCATGGGCAGAGCCAAACTGTCCCTGTCTCATCCCTCTGCACTTGGTGTACAGTCCCAGGACTACAGATACTCACCCCTGCCATGAGATTTCACAGGTTCCTCCATAGCTTGTGACCTGACACACACACTCTCCATGTTTCCATCTCCACCACTTCACGCCACCTGTTCACTCTCCTGTTACTGAGCTCCTCCAGCTGCCACTTGGCACATCATGAACACCCCACACCAGTGTGTGCAGGACCACAGCTACTCCTGGATAGCCAAAAGGGCTTCCTTTCTCCCCCTGTCTGCTGTGCAGAGTAGCTCCCATCAGGAAGAACAGGGGAAGATGACAGCAAAGTGTTTGGGAGGCAGCTGTAATTGGGGAGCCTCTGAGCTGACGCTGCTCATGGATGGTTTAGATGGAGCTTAGAGACTCAACAACCCCAATGTCCCATAGACACCTGCTCTCCTAAAACCTCTCCTCCCTTGACGTAAAGACAAGGCCAATGAGGACCTGCCAGAAGATTTGGGAAGTCACTGTCTTCCTGTTCTTGCTCACAGACTCAATGTGATCCTGGTCAAAAGGCACCTGGACCAGGTCCCTGTCTGTGTTGGACCTAAGCAGACAGAGCAACCCCCACAGAAAGCCAGGAGGGATGCAGCCACCACAGCTGGAGCCTCAGCACAGCTCTCTGCCAATTCTCACACTTCCTTCTGAAGCCTTGGCAGCCCCTCCCCACAGGCAAGGCTCTGCCAGCCGGCACAGCAGCAAGGATCACAGCTCACAGGCTCTGCCCGCCCTCACCGCCCTGCTCGTAAGCCCCTTCACTCCAGCCCTTTGGGAGAAAAGCCTCTACATTTGGTCTGGGAAGGAGACAAACACAGATGTAAGGTCCATAGCAACACCCTTGGCATGGGCTCAACCTTTCTCTCCAACAACGCTGCCCTAGATGCACACTGCATGTTGAACATAGGCGGCTGGAGACTGAAAGACAGTAGCATGCAGACTCTGCCAAGATGGACACTGCAACTCCAATTCCTCAGCAAATGGCTGTGCAGCACCCACATGTCAAGGTCCAAGGGCAGTCCTGCATATTGGTGGCTTTCACTCATGCCCTGGTGCTCTGGAGGTTGAAAGCTGCCTGTTTGCAGGTGTCCAACCAAACTCCACATCCTGACTGCACATGTAACCATGGCAACTGCACATGCAAGCGCAAAGCCTCAAGCTGGGCTAACTGCAAATGCAAATGAAGCAAACAAATGCACAATGCTAAAAGTGTGACCTCTAAATGTCAGCCTTTAACCATTTTTCAGACATCAGCTCTGCTGGTGGCCACCTGCAGTGTGCAGAGCAGGAGGAGGTCTGCTCCAATGGGGACCTCAGGGCACCCAGCCCTGTGCCAGGGGTTGGCACAGATGCTCTGGTGCAGCGTGGGGAGAAAAGATGGCACACACCTTTTTCAGAGCTAAAAATGACCTCTGCCTTGGAAGCCCACAGCTCCCTCTTTGGGGACACATCCACCCCTTAACCAGCTGGCAAATGCCCCTGCTTTCACAGAGCACCCTAGTTTTCAGAGAAAGGAAGAGCCCACCAGGCTGAAATAAGGCACAGTCAGAGCAGGTGCCCATGGGGAGCTGGCTCTGTCAGCTCTCCCACTGCTCCCACATGTACCCAGCCCTGGGAGCACTTCCAGACCTGGGCCAAGCCAATAGCAACACCAGACAAGGCATCCTCAATGGAAGGGAGGGAAATCCCAGCACTGAGAGGACTTCATGCCAGAGCCACCTCCTCCAGGGAGGCCCATGGCCTCTGGGATGGGCTGCCAGTGGAGGCAATGGGAGGTGTCACCATGTGGGAGAATGTGGTCCAGAAAGAGACCAGATGGCCAAAGGCCTCATGTCCCTCATCACTTCTCCTTTCCCTCAGTCCTGAGGGACAGTCCCTCCCAATGTTAACCATCACCTAACACACACCTGTCATGCTCTGTGGCTTCAAGCACAACAAAACCTAGATCATGCAAAGAGTACTGACTACAGCCATAGCATGTGTCAGTGGAGCCACTGGCTAAACCCTGCACCATGTGGGTCACCCACATGCTGCTCAGGGATGAATCTGACAGCACAACAGAGCCCCTGTTTGACATGGAGCCTACCTCCACCCCAGCTCCACCCTCCCTCTACTCAAAACTGAGACAGGGGAATGCCCCTTCACTCCAAGAGCCCAATGACTAATGTCATTCCACATGCTATGCCAAATAAACAGAGACAAGGGGATCGATCTCCTGTCCTTGATCTGAGGATGCTTAAGCCAGCAGCCTTCAACTTAGGCAGCACCAGGTGCATCATTGCAACCCAAATAACCGCCCCTGTCTGCACCACCACCCCCGATCCTAGGCAGGATCCCAGTCCTGGGGCAAAAGTGCCCTAGCCAGGAAAGACCTTGCTCCCCGTGCTTCGTACTGGATCAGATGGGCTGGGCTGAGCCGAACCGGGCCAACCGGGTGGCCTCGGGCTGGAGATGTGGGGCGGGGGTTGGGGATGCGGGCGGGGGTCGCGCAGCTGAAGCGGGCGCACAATCCCTCTTTCAGCGCGTCGCTATGGCAACCGGCCGGCTCGCCGCGGCCGCTCATCCGGCCCCGTTAACCCTCGCCGTTACTCGCCGCCGTCGCGCTCGGCTCCGCCCGTTAACCCCTGCCAGGCCACGCCGCGCCCCGGTGCCTGGCCTGTCCCGGACGCCCTACCCAAGGACCGGGACAGGCCACCTGCCACTCCCGCCCCAGGAACCCCATCACCGCCGCGGCGACCATCCCCGTGCCGTGGGGCCTGCCCGTTTCCACTCGGCCGCTTTCCCCAGCGAGAGCCGTGTCGGGCCGGCCCGGGCGTGGCACACTTACCGTCGGGGGCGGCGACGCCGCTGGGCCATGCCGGTGGCTGCAGCGGCTACTTCGCGATCCGCTCGGTCCGGCCCGACGCCGCACCGGGAGCGCGCGGCGCGTGCACGGCGGGGGCGGGCGGAGGAGGAGCCGCACCGCAACACCCCTTCGCTGCCACTGCCTGCGGCATCCTCGCCCGGTACCTGTACCGCACTGATCGGGTATCCCACGGCCCCGCCACTGCAGCGGCCAGGCCTGGTACCGCATGCTCCCGGCACCACCGCCCTGGGTACTGCACTGAGGGAGTGTTGCAACCTTCGGGCCGCACGCAGTCTGGTACTGCGCCCATTGGGCACTGCCACTGACCGCACCTGCACGCCCGGTATCCCCCACAGAGATTCCCCCACAGACGAGAATCATTTGCCATGGGCACACTGCACCATCCTGAGTATCTCTGCTGTACCCTGATCGTCCTGCACCATCCTGGGCATCCAGAATCCTGCCCCGCCTTGTACCTGTCCTAACCACGGTGCATGGCTGCCTTCCACGCCCCCCTGCCCTGCATAGCCCTGGGCTGTGCTGCCCCGGCAAACCCTACAGCAGCTCTAGGGCCCTACAGCTCTCGTATCCCCGGCATCTTTCCTCACGGCCAGGGGAGAACCCTCTGTCTCCCCTGCTGCTCTGAAGCACCCAGTTGGTCCACGGAGGATTCACTAGGTACCACCATGGCAGCCTCAGCCTTGGGGCCAGGTGCAGCCCTGCCACCTGCCCACCCCTTGCCACACACCATGTTGGGGGCTCACCAGCCCCAACGCCCTAGGCCACAGCAGCACTATGTAACAAGACTCAGCCTTTCCTCCTGGCGTGCCTGTACCCAGCATGGGGATATCTTCCTCTCCAGCACATGGCCTCCCAGGAGGAGCCACCTCTTCTCCAGTATGCCTCTGATAATGCTGGGGCTACCCTTCTATTTCAGTCTTGCCAGATGGGATTACTGAACTAATTTGAAATGGCATGGATTTGGGTCCTGTTAGAGCTGTCTGGTCTCTTCATCTCTGCCATACCCAGGGCAGCACCTGCAACAATGTCTGATCTAGGAGCAGAATGTGCAGTTACCAGCAGACATGTCTGTGCCTCCCGACCCCAGCAAGGAGAGCTGGGCTCTGCCTCCCTCCCACTGCTGGAGTTGCAACTCAGATGCTAGCTGGGCTCTGCAAAGCAGTTGCTGCTTGTGCATCTTCATGTGATGAACAGGCAGGTATTTTCACCCTCCCACATGCCATTGGCATGTGCATTGAGTCAGTGAACATACAACCTGGGAGGCTGGCTGGGCTTCACTAGCTCCCACTGCAGAGCAGAGAGCTTTCCTGTCCCTCTTGCCCCTCCCTCTTCAAGTGACTGTTTCTTGCTGGTCAGCAGCTTGACTGGTTTGGGTTTTGGCCTGTTTATATGCAGGGTGTGCTGTGTGCTGCCACTCTGCACTTCCTTGAGCAGACAACATGGTCCAGCACCCATAGGATGGTTGCACAACCTTGTCCCACGAGGGTTCATCCACCCTGAGAAGCACCTTAAAGGGGCCTTTGCAGACTGGGCTCCATGCATGGCTCCCAGTGTCCTGCTGCCCAGTAAAACCAGCCCGGGACAGGGCAAAATACAGAACTGCAGTGGTGCTTCATAACCTGCTCCCCATCACAGGCACCACGTGGAGGGCTGGGCATTTTTATAATGGCTTTGCTCACAGCTTCTGCTGCTTGAGTGGGCAGCAATTGATTTTCTTGCAGAACATCAGTTCTGATGTCACCAAGCCTTGTGCAGTCCCCACTTCTCACCATGTGCTGGGTGCACACTGTGTGGCACTGCCTACATGTGTTGCCTGTGGATCCAGCCCAGGCATCCCCCTTGGAGCTGCCCCCAGCTCCAGAGTGGCTGGAGACAGGGGCAGGCTTTTGCAGGAGGAAAGAGTTGGGGGAGCCACATTGCTGGGGCATGGAATAAAAGGAGGGTCCACTGTCAGTAAGCAACTGGGCCCAGGGAGAGACTAATCCTCCCCTTTAAGCCAGGGAGGCAGGATGCATTTTCACTAAATTCCTGGGGCCCTGGAAGACACAAAGCAGACCAGCACCCCAGCCTCACAACAGCTGCTGTGAGGGCAACACCCAACTGCATCCCTGCCTAGAGCCACCTATGGTGGGGCTGCCTTCTGCCACCATGCCCAGGCACCACTGCTGGACTCTCAACACCAGCACAGCAGCGATGCAGAAGGCAGCATCCAAGTCACTGATTGGTTCAGGTTCAGCTGTCTCTAGGGGCTGGCAGAGGAGCACCTGCCCTGAGGAACCCACCTGTCCCAACTACACATGACACAGAAGAGCTTGTTCTGCCCAGAAACAGTGCCCAGCTTCCCCAGGCTGTGGCTCCACGGGCACCAGGGCACTTCCTACTCACAGCTGTAGCAGGATTGGGAAGAGCAGGTGGGAGGACAGAGAACAACTCCTCCTCCTGCCCTAGGTCCATAAAACAGGGTACAGCAGGCACAACCATGGCCTTGGGCATGGTTCCCTTCCACCTCATGGGTCACCCAGCACAGGCAACCCACAGGCAATGGCCTCCCCTGGGGCATGAAGGAACTGAGAACCAGACAGGCTGCTCCCAAGCCTAATTGTCCATAGAAAGGCACAAGCAGGGGACACAGAGGAAACAGCCCTGCACACACGTCTGTTCTCATTAATAAGAGTAAGGCCATGAGGCCAGGCCTGCAATGTGGCACAAGGCTGAGACAGAAGGGTGGTGGAGCTTGCAGATGAGCAGAGCACAGGGTGGGCGTAGTGCCAGGCAGGTGTACTCTTGACAGCAACCACATCCTTGCTAGGGGGAAGAAAAGGTCTGAGCTCCAATTCTTGGTGCAGCACAGGCCCATCAGTGAGCATAATGGAACTGCAACCCTCACATTAGTCTGAGTACAGCTAAGGGCCAGAGCCCTATCATCTCTCCTTCCTCTCCATTAAGTCTGCCTCCTTGCTATGGCCTACCCTACAATTTGTCCATAAGATCAAATGCAGCTCTTTTGTCTCTGCAAGCCTCACCATACCCCACATAATTGGGACAGAAATAAGACACTGGTCAAAAAAGCTAACAGAGGGGCCACAAGTCAAATGGTCCACAAGCATTTGCTGAGGAAAAGCTGAAGAGAAAAGAAAGGTGTTGGTGATAGCACTTTTCCAGACTCAAAAGACAGCAGGAATGGAGAGCACTAAAGCAGCTTGCTACAGACATGCCAGGAGGCTGCATTAGCCAGGTCAAAATCCCAGAATGCAGCATGTTACCATCCAGAGAAAGCACTATGGCTGTCACAAAGAAGCAGAGAAGCCCTGGTGTTTATCAGCAAAACCATGCTGCAATAAGTAGTGTTACGAATGCACTCAGTCCCCAGCTCCTCCTAGTCTGCAGCAGCACTACCTTGAGCACCTCAGTGCTGGAAAGCTAGGTGTTTAAGGACTCAGAATGTAACACCCTACACTATAAATTCCTCTTTGCTTTATACCTCTGCCCTGGTGGAACCTGCCACAGACTACTAGTAAAGCTCTTAACATACAAATCTTAGCTTGCACAACCCTTGCAAGCATGTGAACAACAGCTTATGAAACAAATAGGGAAGAAGGGCTTTCTTTCCCAAACCAGACTGTTTAGCGATTCACAGAAGCTGCAAACACAGACATTAGTTCTACTGAGAAACAGATAAAGACCACGTGTAGAGGTTCTGCTGGGCTGTACTGGGAGTAGTGCTGAGGAGGAAAGGCAGGCTCTGAATACACACTCCTTTTGCAAAGTAAGCTCTCTGTATTCTTCCGAGAATGTGTGCAGTATGGGATTCATCTGGTATAAATAAAGTACAAAATTTTACAATGTCTTAATTATTATTTTAACAAAAATACTAAAAGCTGAGTAAAAACTGAAACCAAAGTCGGAATGGAAACTATCATCCACAAGGGAACGCCATAAATGTTTGTAAGAAACTGGATAGTAAAAACACTTTCTCTGTACAATAAAACCATTCTCCCTGTGAGAAAGGCAGTGACAGTACTGCCCAAAGACAGAGGTTGGGCGCAGCCCCAGTTTGTGGATCAGACTGAAGAGGCTGTATCCAGTCCACAGTGATGTCTTCCCTCCTGGATCAGGCTGACGTGCCACAGGTCAGTAGCGTCCAAATGGGTTGCTGTTCTGCTGTGTCTGTGTATCTGTTGAGGTTAAGACAAGAGTTAGCCACAAGGTCTGGTTCAGAAAAGAACCAGAAAAGAACTCTCCCCCAGCACCAGCACAGTATGAGGAGTGTGTCACAGACTGTAACAAGAAAAATATAACCTTTATGGCAATCCCTGCTCTGCTTGTTTGTCTGAGCCTTTAGGCAGCAGTAGAGTCAGGACCCCACATTCTTTGAGGAAGAGACTTATGTGCCAGTCCCAATCCTGAATCTTCACCAGAGATCTCTCCATCCCTCACAGTGGAATTGGTGCATCATAACTAATCCATGATAGGAGGCAGCTAGCTGGGTGGGTGAATCTATGGATGAATTATTTCTGATTTTGAAAGAACATCAGTCCTCTAAGACTGTACAACACCTGAAGCCACACAAGCTGCACAGAAAGCATCCAACACTCATCCTGAGGCACACCCAGAAAGCAGAGTTAGTGAAGGTTTCAGAGACAACTATCCTGGCTCTCATGTGTATTTTGATACAAATGAAAGACATGCCTAGAGGCATGTCCAGATGGCACTATGAAGGCAGGAAACATGGTAAAGTTATATTCAAGAACATCATGAACTTCCAAACTGCTGGGACTGAGGTTTCATAATGTACAATGCTCACAGTATACTTGGGTACTGTCTGATTAATAAAACTAGTTTTTTTCCTGAAACTCCATCAGCACATTTGACCCTAACTCAGACTTAAGTAAAAGGGGTCCAGTGTAAAATGGCTAGCTCAATGTTTTCTGCTCTGCTGGAAACAGCAAATTCAGGGATACACTGGAGCCTTCTAATGCAACCTATCCTGGACCCAAGTATTTCTGTCCTCCTCCTACAGGCTGTTCTTCATGTCCCGCTTTCCACTCTATCCCATACACTACAAGAACACCAGATGGTTCCTGGTGGAACTGATGTAAACCCAGTGAGGGAGCACAGAATCTGCATGCTGACAACACATGACTGCATTGGATCCATGCATCTGTTCCATATGAAACGGTCCCATTTGCTGTACAGACAGGGTACAAAAATATAGCTATCTTGCTATATTCAGATTCTTATGTGAGGTCTTCCTTTACTTGAATATCCTGGCTGGGATCCTTGCACAGACTTGAGGCTTGCAAATCAAGCTTGTGGGAAACTTAACACATTAAAACCTATGGTTTAGGGCGGGTCTTTAGGTCACAAGGACTAAGAATTTTCCATCAGGGAACAAGTGTAAGGGTAACTGAGTGCCAGCAGTGCATTGGTAACTGCTTGTGTTGCATGTCCTTAGTGACACTCAGGGAGAAATGGTGAGCACTCAGCACAGAACCAAAGCTGCAGCTATGGCTGGGAGTGGTGGTGACCAACACAACAGTGGTGACCAACACCTCCACCCAGACAGAGGTAGGGATGAGGAAGGTGGCTGCACAGACCACAGGATGTAGGAAATGCCTAGATCCCTCCTACAGAGCAGGGATTGATGTCAGTCCCACATGTAAAAGGTGTACACAAGTGGAGCATCTTTTGCAGCACATGGCTGAACTGCAGGAGGCAGTGAGAAGGCTGTGGGACATTCAAGAGGTAGAGAGGGAGATAGGTAATTTTTTTTCAGGTACACACTGAGGCAAACTCACAGCCTAATCCTAGAGAGCAAATAACTCCAACAAACAGAAAGTAGGGAAGTGAATATAGGTAACAAAGAAAAAGAATGGAAAATGGCTAAGTCAAAATCAGCTACAGGGGTGTGTAGCAAGACGACATGGGAAAACAGTTTAAAATTTGATGAGGGTAGATTTAGGTTAGACACTAGGAAAAAATTCTTTCCTGTGAGGGTGGCAAGATGCTGGAACAGGTTGCCCAGGGAAGCTGTGGCTGCCCCCTCCCTGAAGTGTTCAAGGCCAGGTTGGATGGGGCTTTGAGCAACATGATCTGGAAGGTGGCCCTGCCCATACTGAGGGGTTGGAACTAGATGATCTTAAAGGTCCCTCCCAACCCTAGCCAATCTGTGATTCTAATTTCACAACCCCCACACCACACATCTAGTAATCTCACACATAATACACAGCAAAATAAAATCTGTGCAGCCATTACCTTGTCCGTTACTGCAGCCACAGAAGCCTGCAGAACACTGCAAACACAAGTGTGTAGCAACATTTCCCAGAATACTCTCCCTGTCTCCAAGAACTCTTGTCCTGATCACAACACGCACACAGTATTGTGGGTATTCCATCAAGTGAGTGATCCAGAATTAACAGCCTCCCTGTGGCCCTCAGTGATCATCTGCAGCAGAGGAAATACCTCTGAATGCTTTAAAGCTGCAGGCTGGATACTTTCTAAAACACTGTATGACAGCCCCTACAAAGATGTAGCTCCCTCAGCCCTCTGCAGGCAGCAGAAGGAAGGCATAGAAGGTTGCTCTCAAGCTGGCAAGTACTGCTTGCCCTTGCTGCTGTGCCCCTTTGGGCCAGACATTCCAAGTCCTGATACCACCTCCCTGCCAATGTAATTCATGGCCTCAGACAGTCTGTCTTGGCATTGCTTCTCTACCCCAGCATACCTGCAATACAAAACAGCAGGGAGGAGACTAGAGACAGGATCAAGAACACTAAGGCTTACTGGAAAGCTGCTGTTGAAGCTGTCGAACCAGAGCAGCTGTTTGCTGCTGCTGTTGTGTCTGCTGGAGGCCCTGGCGCTGGAACTGCAAAAAGAGAAATGTGGTTATAGCCACAGCACCTGGCTGGAATTCACACAAACCCTGTGAAGTGCAGGGAAGGGGAAAGGGAAGGTGGAAGAGCACTGTTGGATTTGTGCTGGACCATCACATCCCTCTGCCTCTCAGGGAACACTCACAATGGGCTGCTGTGGGGGAAGAGCCTGCATCCCCAACCCTGGGGGCTGGCCTTGAGCTTGTGGTTGAGGCACTGTGGAGACCTGGGGTTGTGGCTGTGGTTGTGGCTGCTGCTGCTGCTGTTGTTGTTGTTGCTGTTGCTGCTGTTGCTGCTGCTGTTGCTGCTGTGAAGACAAAAGAGAAGGGACTGTCAAGAAACTGTTTGGGCAATACATCCAGCAACCAGGCACTGGAAGGGATGAAGGAGGAATGATGCTCCATGCAATAATACACCTTATGCCATTTTCCTTACAGGTACTTAAATTACCCAAATTTCACCAGGACCCTGTCCCAGGCTGAAAAGTGGCAAGTAATACAAGGACAGTAACAAAAGTTGCTCTGCAAGATGAGCAGATGTCAGGAAAAGAACTATAAGTCTACTGGTCAACTGGGGAATGACTAAGACCAAACAAGATACAAGAACAGAAAACAACTAAGAGCTTCCTCAAGAGGCTGGCTGGTTAATCTCTTGCCTCCTGGTTAAGACCACCAATACTGATTTCACTGAGTATTTGCCTGACTTGTTCTCAAATTTTTTCCATAGGCAGCAACAAAGCTCCTATAACCTTCCTACACAGTGCACTCCAGATCACAGTTACTCATGCTACTGGAATTTTCCCCAATTTCTACTCTGAATCTCGCATGTTATGATTTATGGTGATTTCTCATCCCAAGGCCAAGGGACAAGAACAGGTAAGAGCCATTTTTTTGAGACAAAAAAATTGGAGACTTATCTGTCCTCTTCTTTCTGCCTCTCCAACTTGATGCCCAGCTATTTCAGCCCTTCCTTCTCAGTCACATTCCAAACTATCTATCTTACTGTCCTTCTCTGCCACTCATGCTAGCTGTAATTGCACTTCAGTAAAAACATAGGCATAAAACTGGATGCAGTTCTCCAACCTAGATGTTGACAGGACCAGTTATGGTGAGACTATTTAGTGTTGAACTTAAGAGTCAGCATATACCCAAAAATCTCAAGGTTTTAAAATTACTCTTAATTTTCAGGTATTTTCCCATCTGCCAATATGGTTCTGAACTTATATCAACAGAAGAATTTCTATCAGAAATAGAAAATTACTGAAGTTAACTTTAAAAAACAAAACCCCCCACAAAAACAAAACAAACAATATGGTGGTGGTAGTTAAGGTTACAAAGGCTGTCTTTTCTACAGCCCACTACATCATGACAGTTGACTCAAGCACAAGGGGCCTGTTCTGAATCTGGTATACTTCTGGTAACACTGCTACTGAGCTAGGAGAATCACTAGCAATTTGTCTGAGACATGCTCTTTTTCTAAATATGAGGGATAGAGAATCCTATAGGTTTGCTAGGCCTTGTCATAAGATATGCAATCCACCAATTAACCCAAACTACTTCTGTATTTCTCTGTTAATTCAATAAATTTCTGTAACTCCAGGAAATGTACTCATATCTGTGTATCATATAAGACCATAATACAAATCCATGGAATACTCATGTCTGTTGTCAAATTCCTATAAACTTCTTCAAACCTAGAGAGGTGGGTTGAACAGCTTACGTTGTCTCAGCTTTTCACCATCTAGTGTTAGATATGGAGTAAATGGACTGATTCACACCAGATTTCCAGCCATTTGAAACAGCAACCAACACTTATTTTCATCTTGTGAAAATGCAGATATGCTCCTAAAAATTATCTTGTAAGGAAACACTTTACCTTCTCTTGCGTGGGCGCAGGAATTTTCACTTTGTTTCTAGCTCTGGCAACAAAGACAGATAGCTTTCTGCATAATTTCATGGGCTCAGATGGAGCAGGAAAAGATGGGATGCAGGCCAGAGAGGACTAAACAGACCTCATAACTTCCCTTAAGCCATACTATGTGACTGGCAAAAGGCAGGAGAGTGGGTCTCTTCATCAGGCATGGCCAGCTCTAAGACAGGGAGAACTGCCTAGCAAATAATTAGAGATAGCCCCCAACAGAATTGTCCTCCTTCCTGGCACAGAGAAGCAGAGCAAAGCATTGCTGACACAGAGCTGGTAGCTCTGGGCAAGCTCCCTTCAGCTCCAGCAAACTTCCTTCTGTCAGCAACCTCTCACCCTCAGCATCTGCTGCTGCTGTTGCTGCTGCTGCCTCAGGTACTGCTGCTGCTGCTCAGGGAGTATCTGGCTGGGTCGAATTCCTGAGGGTACTGCTTGTGGACCCAAATGATTCATCCCACTCATCATGGGGGCCTGCTGTATTGACTGGTGAGGATACCTAAAAGAGAAAAGGAAAAGCTCATGAAGTAAAAGATCCATGGGCAGCCAGTTTCTTTAATCCAAACCCAACTTCTACTATCAAGACAGACAGCCCCAACAGTCCCTTGCAATCCATATTGCCTCCATGCAGAAAGGTGAGGGACACGAGAGCCTTTCAAGGAGAGGTTTAATCCAACCTGGTTTTCTACAAGTAATAAGTAACAGTCCTTGGTACACTGTTCTGCACAGTCTCCCTGCAGGATATGCCTATTCAGGAGCAGCAGAAATCCCAGATACAGCCCTTTGGTTATGATCTGTTGGTCAGATTAGAACTCAAAACTATGACTTTTCTCATTAATTTTTCTCCTACTTCCCAATTCCATCTTTCTCTGGCTGTTAACTTTATTCCTGCCTGCAACTAGCATCTCCAAATTTCAACCTGTTTGTTTCTTCCCAGGACTGAAAAGCTGGATAAACACGTTCCCCTGAGGATGTTGTATAAACACAGCACAATTAACAGGCTTCTTTTCAGATTGCTTTTAGGGTTTTTTAAGCACAGCTGGGAAGCTCATGATGAAGTAGAGCTTGTTAGCAACCAGTAGGGTGAGAGGTACCTCTGTGTGCTGCTCAAGGTGTGTCCATAGCCAGGGGCCTGCTGGTGTACATAGCCACTTGGTCTCTGCTGCATCTGTCTAACAGGATCCACTAGGGCAGGATTAGAGCTGGGGTGGGAATTCTGATAGGGCTGGCCAGAATAGGTAGGAGGTACCATCGTTCCTGACTGGGAAGGGTGCTGCTGAAGGCCTATGTGGGAGACATAAGGTGTGTAACCCTGAAAAAAACAAAAAGCTTTTATAAGTCATGGAGTAAGGTCCAAAAGAAAATTTGGAATGCAGGACACCAGCCTTTTGTAAATACTGTCACAAGGCTGCTCATCTCTGGGATTCAGATTCATGCTGCACAATAAGCGAGGAATAGGAAGAGCCAACAGATTGCAGGATTTAATAGCAGAAAAAAAGATGGTGCCCTGTGCTGGAGCTGGATTCCAGTCCTACCACTGCAGTCACTGCCACTTACCTGGGAGGGTTGCAGTACTCCATATGATGGAGTTGGAGCCATCTGGCGCACAGGCTGCTGTCCCATTATGCCTTGGCCCTGCTGGAAGGCAACACAGAAACACTTTTTTCAACATCTCCACAGGGCAGAACACTGCTGCTCTCTTCTCAGCAGCTCCCACCACACCAGGCAAGCAGCTTCACTGCTAAAACTATGAGGATGGTGCACAGCTTCCAGATGCTAATGATTTCTGCCTCACCCCAACTTGGGACAAATAGGCCACTAACATCCCTACCACCCCTGAGCCACGATGTGATGCTCTCATTGCCCAGGAGCCACAGATGCCCCCATGCACTTCACTGATAGCTTCCACCAACTGTTAGTGACATGGTCCCACAGAGCAGGTGGCAAATACAGTGCAGCACAAAAAGGAATAGATATTAGAGATAAAATCTTTCCAGAGCAGAAAATAGAGACAAGCTGGGAAAATTCTGGCTAGGAGAAGCCTCAGCAAACAGTTTGGCCTTGCTGTACTGTGGGTTCCAACAACAGCAAAAGCACAGCTCTGACTTACCAGCTTTGCTTGAAGCTGCTGCCTCAATATCTGTCCCTGGGACACTGGAGGCTGCTGTCTGTACACTGCTGGCTTGTAGGAGGGGTCAATGCCCATCATGCTCCCCATCCCTGGATGCAGCACACCACTGTAGGGAGGGCGACTTTGGACAAGCTTTCCCAGTGGCATGCGTACGGGTCTGTAGGATGTATCCAGGCGAGGGCCACCTGCAAGTGGCAGAAAAACAGGCTAGGCAGTCACACACTTTTGCTGAGCCTTGCAGCTCCAGAATGACTGTTCATCACTATATCTAGACACATGACAGGCAGAAAGGAAAAAAAGTGTAGGGACTTGTGTAGAACCATCTCACAGAAGGGGTTCTTACAAGATGTTCCTAAAGAAGTGCAATGTACTCACCTCTCCTGTGCACATACCTGCTGGAAGAGGCTGATTTTGGGCATAGAGACCCACAGGTGACTGCCCATATGCCAGCCTTGACATAGTGCTTCCTGGCTGATGATGCAAGAGATCTGTAGGCATACCAACTCCATATGAAACCCCTCGGCTGGGGCCCAACACAAAATCCTGCAGACAAAGAAGTATTGAAGATCAGTGTGCACTGGGAATACATGAGTACCTGAAGAGTATGAAAGGGTTGTAAAGTCCACAGGAGGAAGCCTGGAATGGTGAGCTGAATAGCCTCCCTCCCTCCCACCAGGGATTAAAGAAAATGTTTGCCCAGCCCCAGGCTAGAGAAAGCAGCATACAGCTCCAGCACTTTCAGCTGAGAAGAAATGCCTTCCATCTTCACAATTACACCAGTCTCAGACTCCTCAGGAAAACTCAAGGGAGTGCTCTATGAGGGATGGACAGAGAAGGTCCATAGATGTTGGGCAATCAGTTACCTCAGCTTTGCTGGCAGATTGGTTGCGTTTCTTGGTTTTGCTCTGTTTCTTCTTGCGTTCCTCAGTAGAGGTGGCAGGATTGGAGCTCGTTTTATCAGACTTGGCTGGTTCTGCAGCTTTCTTTTCTGGCTCTAAAGCCACAGGTGTAGGAGGCTCTTCTTCTTCAGGGGGCAGTGGCAATGGTTCCAGGTAGTAACTGCGGGGCTTGGGTTTCAAGTGTGTGTGGTAAAGAAGAAGCCTCTGCTGCTCCTCAAATTTGGACACCTTGCGATCTACACGGACTGTCCCAAACCATCCCCAGGAGAGAGGGGCTGAGTGCTTTAAGCCTTCAAATAGATCCCAAGGGGAAATCTTCTGCTTTGTAGAGACTTGCAAACCCTTTAAAGCAAGAAAGATAAGAACCTTGAAGTCCCTGCTGTTTCTCCTATGAGGGTAGAGGAAATTCTCTGTGTCCCAGAAAATTGCCTTTCATGTGGCAGTCATTTCTAAAGGCTTTTATCAGCAACCACAAGTCTCCTTCATCCCATCTCTGCCAGTCTTCTGCAGAAAAAACACTGGTACTGCCCTGTAACTCATGTGACAGTGATTATCTCTATGTTTATATAGCCATAAGTACAAAACAAAAGTTTAAATAACTTTTCAGGCCATAGCAGCATGTATTGCCAAGCATTAAAACCCAGTTTTTCCTTTCTGGACACAGTTATGTATCAGTTTGTCTGCCAGCCACTTCAGGCATGCAATAAAGATGCCTCCCAAGCTGTGTAGACTCAAGACAGTAGAGCGCGAGGAGCTACACCACCTGTGCTCAAGGAGCTATCATGCAAAAGAAAAAAACCCCAAAAAAACCCCACAAAAACCTCCCAACCTTCACTTACCTCCTTTTTGAAGATGGAATCAAATCCAGCTATTTTATTGCCTTTGGTGTCAATGAGGGATCCCTGAGGTTCACAGGTAATGACATCTCGGGTCTGCTTGGGAAGTGGCAGTAGCTGCCGCACCTTCTCCAGGCTGTCAGACTGCCGGTCCCCTAGTTCCTTCTGCACAATGGAGAATACAGAAGACTTAAAGAATGTGGAAAACCAATCCAAAGTCCAACTTTCCTTCATCTGTTGTCAACCTCCATCCCACTGTTATCTCTCACCTTCATACCCTTCAGCCCTAGAAAGGGGGGGTCACCCTCACTGCTTCATCTAAAATGCAGCAATGGGACAGGTACTGTTTATGAGACATGAGTAAATTTGCACAGCTGAACAACCACAACACAGTACACGCTGCTGTGTCTCTCACCCTGAGTTTCTTGACAAGATTCATGTATGCCCTCTTGTTCTCCTCCATGCTGCCCTGAGAAATGCTGGACATATCAGCAGCCAGGGTGCCGTTGATGAGAACACTCAGCATGTCCAGCACGGTGGTGAAGAGCTCACTGTTGGTCAGAGCAGAAAGGTCAAAGTCACCTGAGAAGCATATAAAGAAGATACAAAGCCTCTGCCATCATAGTAACACCAAATATTATTAATTAGATTGCCAAAAGTACTGCCTACAGTCAGAAGTGCCAGCTACTTCAGCTAACTTCTCACACTAATCCTTTTTGCTTATACACCACAGGATGTTCACTCCTGACTGAAGTGCAGTATCACAAATTAATACAGACCTCCTGTCTATCCATTCAGCTTCTCAAAAAAGCAGATCCCTCCTGCTTCTCCCTCTACATCTGAAAAACCAAGTTTTCTCTGGATATGTCAGAGTGCATTTGGATACCAAGACCTATGCTGTAGCCTGCTTTCTCCCTAGACTCTTGTGACAATCGCAGTACTTGTGATAGATCATCTAGAGAGACCTCTAATTCACACAAGAAAATGTGGCAATGGTAACAACTGCCTCATTTGGGAAGAGTAGAGATTAGAAGTCAGCAAGAAACTTACTTGTTTGACTGCATGTCCACAGTGCCACTGCTGATGATGTCCAGGAGAAGCACAGCCCACTCAGTTGTCTGCTGTGTACTGCGCTGAACTGTGTCAAACATTCCCCCCACCTGTTAGAGAAAAGTAGTTAAATCAGAAGGACACCACGAAGAAATATCAAGATTTAAAAGTGAAAAACCAGAGCAAGTCCTGTGCTACACCAACTCCTACTGAGAGCTGAAGGAGACTGCAGTCAGCAGGACAAATCTCAGTAACAAGTAGTTGTGCTGTGGACTGGAAAAGCATTGAAATGGGAAGGCACATCTCCAAAACAGAGACCCAGGCTGTGCATTTCCTGTCTGAAAGAGTTTTTCCATGCACTCTATCCCACTCAAGGTTCACAACCTAGAAGCTGCCTGTCTCTCCTACTTCTTTGCCTCAGGGCATACATGTATGTTGTAACAACATCAAAAAATCTCAACAAAACTCAACAAACAAGAACCAAAACCAAAACCAAAAAACACACAAAAAACAGAAAACTCTCCACCCCATACAGTTAAGCTCTATTTCTGCAAATGCTCACCAAATTCAGCCGCAGTTTCAGGGCCTCATGCATTAGCTGCTTGGCTTTGCAGTCATCTTGGTACTGATCTTCCCGCCAATTTGTAACAATCTAAAAAATTCAGAAGAGAACAGACCACATAAGGTTAACACTGAAGTTCATAGAGAGCAGCTTGGGCTGCCCACTGTTCAGTGACTCAGAGATGATCAGCTCAAGTACCCTTTATCAACCAGGCTAAGATCTTTGCCTTATTGAACATTTAATTTGGCAAAAAACATCCTTGAGGACAAGTTCTGTAGCCTGCTTGCTGGGTGAGCAGACCCCTTGAGGAAAGTGAGGGGAGAAGAAAGACACCTACCTGCTGGACCTGACTGTACAGAGATGTAAGAAGTCCTTCCCGTTGCTCATCCTGTCCTTTCAAGCATGTTAGCACCAGTGACAGAAATGGCTGCTGGCTCAGGAGGGACATGCTGCAGAGAGAAGAGAGTTGGAGCTATACTGCCAGGCTGGGGGATCAGCACAGCAAGCACTGCCTGCTTTTTCCCCAGGACTCGCCTCTTCTGCTTCTGGCGGTCCCGCTCTTTGCGGGATGATGACCCCAGATGTTGTCCTTTCTCCAGTTCCTCTCCAGCAGCTTTCAACACATGGCCCTGCACTGATGTTGGAAGTTTGGCAATAAGAGGGGCTACCAGCCACACTCCTGACCTCTCCAGGGAGCTGTAACAACATGGGAGAGAAAAGGAGTTTGCAATCCAGCCTGTGATTAAAACTCATTCACAAGGCAGCTGCGTGCTGGGACTACACCTACCTGAGAATGGGTCTGGATTTGTTGCTGGCAGGTGTAGCACTTGCTGAACTACTGATACTGTTAACTCCGTTGCCAGCAGAGCTAGCAGAGCTGGTCTCTGCTGACTGTTGGAATACTTCAATGGTAGCCTTGGCTATATTTTCTAACAAGGAGTTCATTTCCTGGAGATAAGGAAGAAAAGACAGCCCAGTCCTTCTCTGAGAACACCCACTGACAGGGCTTGCAGATTTCAACACAACTCAGTACAATCCCAGTTTGCCAACTTCCCCATGGCTATTACTCTTCAAGTCTCAGACTCATTGCACCCTTCTTATGCTTGACTTTCACAGGCCTGACTCCCTCTTTGCTTACTTCTTCCTTATTCCCACTTCTTCCAGGCCACCTCCCCTCCACCTCACAGGCAGCCACTACAACACCAGCAACACACACCCTTGAGTGATCTTACTTATTTCCACTTCTTCCAGGCCACCTCCCCACCACCTCACAGGCAGCCTCTACATCACCAGCAACACACACCCTTGAGTGGTCCTTCTGAGCAGAAACTCACATTGTTTGCAGTCTGCTTTATCATGAGCTGCAGCTCCAGTGAGGACTGCCTCATGGTCCACTGGTCCAGATTCTGCAACACATGCACGCATGCTTCATGAGTCCTTATTTCAGTTCAAACTACATCAACCCACATCCTCAGCTTCCATGATAACAAGAATCAGAGGGCTGCATTTACAACAACCCCACTGTAACAGTACATTAGGCTAAGACACTGATTCTGCCAGGAGTCTGTACCTGTAAAATGCGTTTAATCCTCTGGCGCTGAGGATTTTCTCCTTCCTCGTTGTCCAGCAGCCGGTGTGGATAACAAATCAGCTGCATCAGCCTCTGGGCCTGTGTGCTGCTCAGGACAGGATCCTGCAAGTCATTGCTGTCTTCACAGAGGGATTTCAGACATCGCTCACCAACCCACTCCTGCAAGATGAAGGCAGTCAGAACAGTCAAACTGATGCCTGATTCCAAACCAGCATCCCTGCTTTCAATCTGCGAGAAATACAAGGAACACATCAAACTCATAAAAACATTAGGTCAGATTTACACCTGATAATAATTTCTCTTCATGAAATGTACTATCCTGATTCAGCAGCCATCAGGCACAGCACAACAATCAGAGAGAGAAAATATGAACTTTGACAAGTCAACAGTGGTGAAAGTAATTTAGTAATTAATCATACAGAATATAGGTTTCAAATGTACTAATGAATACAGGTTTCAAATTGCAACTGTACATCCTGCCTGTTGACAGAATAAATTTGTAACCAAAGCCTTGGTTCAACACCCTACAATACCCATTTTCATATAGCAGTGGTAAGGGGCATTCTACTCTGCAACTAAGTACCTTATTAACCAGGTTTCAGTTTCTCAAATATCAATTTTCCACAAAAAAATAAAAGAAATACTGGTGCTGTCAGATTAGACTAAGCAAAAGATTTTTGTTGTTCCTTTAATTAACTAAAGAGGGCACTGCAAAGCCCAGGGACATATTACTAGCCTAGCTGCAATCAACACTTATGCTGTATTCTGAAAGGCACCATTTATCACTGCAATAAAGTATCTCTCATACATTTTATTTTGCCTTCAGCACCTATTTCAATCAAACCCATCCCAGTGCTCCCTTCCTTGGACTTGAGCTGTGAACCTATTGCCAAAGAAAAGATGTGCAGTCCCCACATACTGAAACACCTAATTCTTGATAACTGTTTGCCTATTTTTTGCAACCCAGATGAGCAACCCTTGACACCACCACTTGCAGAACCATTCTTTACTGATTTTTCAAAGAAATAGCTGTTAAACCCAATCTGCAGGAAGTCCCAGTATAGGATATATCTGTCTGCAGAAGGGATAAGGACAAACTCACCTGTTGACATATACTCCTTAGTACATACTTGGCATAAATATCCAAGCTAGCTGTTTCTACAGTTACTACCCGACCACCAGCTTTCCTGGGGCCCAGTTCATCATCCATGAGATCATCAACACCTCCAGGGTGGGAAAAGCCAGAGCCTTTCAGTTCTGCATCCCCTACAAAGAAAGCACAAGCATGACCTAATCATTTATTGCTAAACACAAAGCCTAAAACACAAAACATCTTGACCTTTTGCAAAGTCTTCCTGCAGCTAAGAGACATAAAGCAGGTTTACAGCTCAAACAAAGGGTGTCAGATGAACAATATATTCACCAAAATAGATCCTCCCTGGGTTCTGTACAGCCAACAAATGCAATACAATGCATTTCTTCCACCTCCCTAAAAACACTTTTACAGGTTCAGGCTAATACAGGTACACACCCAGAACAAAGACAGCTTTCAGCACTGCAAAGACTGCACCATCCACAATACGATTCTGGGAAGCTGCCAGTAAGTGACGGTCACAGGAAGAGCGGATTCCCACTGTGGGTTTGTCTGCAATGAGAACCACGGGGAAGGGCAACACTCAGCAAAAGAAAAAGTCCAGAACTGCATGAACTATATGCCAGACAGTACTACAAAATCAAGCATATAGAATCTGGAAGCTAGTCCTTTTCCCAACTATAACACTGGGTCAATTTAATTAAGTTTTGTGAAGCATAGTGCCAATGACGCTGCGACAACTGAACCATAACATCCAAACAGGTAGCAGTGTCCAGGACATGAATTCCAAGCTCTAACTTTACCCTAACCTAGAATACAGACTGTGTTTAGAGAAGCCAAGAAGAGAACTTCATGGACTGTTTCCATCATCATTCAAAAAAGGGAGTACTGCAAAATAGCCACTTTTGGCATCAAGTTAAGAGGATATACAAAAAACAAGTGATCACTCAGCTTACTGACAGCAAGGCCACCTCTCATGGCTGGCTTCCCACCTCCAAGGGCCTCCTTCCCAACATGTCTGGCTACCACTAAATAATATAAATGCAAGGATACAGAAAGCAGCATATCAGGCTTCACCTGCTTTATTCAAAGCAAGTAGGTCATAATCTCTAACCAGAGGGTCCAGTATCTCTTTCTTGTGTGTAAGCGTCTCAGTACTTTCCCATAAAGGAAGGCTCTACTTTCATTCACTTACTGCCATCCTGCTGGCATGGGTTCAGCTGTGGAGTCTTAAACAGATGAAGCAAAATCCGGCAGGTCAGACGTGCTCCTGGTTCCGAGTCCTGTTCACTGCAGGCTAGGTAAAGAAAACAGTAGACTGAGATTTCTTAAGCATTGTGACAGTTGACGTTCAATCCAAAAGCTATTCACAGAGCACTGCCCTGGAGCATACAGTTGAGAAGCTTCAGCAGCCTACTGTTTTACAAATATGCAGTATATGCAGCAATTAACATGCAAGTGAGCAAGGTCTGTATTATCGCCAGTAACACATGCTGCATTCTGCTTGTTTCATCTTCTCAAACTTTACCCTACAACAGTCTGGATGCTGCTGCAACTTCCTGAGCAAACTAGTAGGCTGGTGGCAGATCAAAGGCAGATTAACCCCTGGTGCTATAAAGCCGAGTTGGTCAGGCTGGCTGCTTGAGCCAAATACCCAAGCTGAACCACATCAGCAGTGGGAGATGTACTGCTGGAGTTCAGAGCCTAGTACACTGGTCAGACTGAGGCTGACAACATCTTTCCATGCTTATTTCAGGTTGTACACAAACTCCAGAGAGCAAGACATTGTAAAACCTTAGCACAACCAGTTTTTCACAGAAACAAAAACGACAGAAACTCTCTATAGTAAAACATTCAGTTCTTAAGTACCATTCTATAAAAAGTATTTGCGGCATGTTTCACAACTGAGGTTCACAAAGTACTATTAAGCACAGTCCTTTGGGGCAGAACTGAGAATAAGACCAGCATTCTCCAGGGATGCCCTTACCAGCATTGAGGAGTGACGGGATAGCAGCACAGCGAATCAGGTCCTCCAGCAGCAAGCACTGTCGGGCAATGAGAATGGCAACAAAGGTGGCCAAGGAGTCATGGAAAGATAAGTCACTGACCTGGAAGACAGAATAGCCCGTTATTACAACAGTCTCTACCTCATTCCCTCTGTCAACAATGCTTCAACTTGACCAGGACTTGGGGGGTTGATGGGCCTAAAATCCCAGGTCAATGTCCATGATCAGCCCAAGATGCAAACATCAGAAGGTAGCCCTTTGTATTCAAAGCCTTTCTGTCCTCATATGAAAAAGCCTCCATCCCTTGTTCATTTCTGCCTTCCCCTAACTGCCCCCTCCACTTCCTGTTTCAATTCCTTTTCCCCTTTTGAACATTTGAACTTGCATCAACATTGCAGAGAAGATCATTGAAGCCGCAGGTCCCATTATTGGAGGAACAGCACAAAGCTTTGAGCACACCAAGCCACTCAGCACTTAGAGACTTGCAGTACCCAGTTAGCTCAGCACACAGGATAGCAATGTCATTCACCCTGTGAAACAAATAATAAAAAAAAGCAGAGGGTCAACTTGGCTGCTCATGAACACCATCAAGTCAGTAATTCTCTAAGGGACCCCAGCCTTGGCTCCTTCCTCTCACCCCAAGATATCCAAGGAATGGCTACTGGATTTCTTACCCTCACCTATATATTTTACTATCTCAATAGAACCATGAAAGTCCTGCCTCTCACCTGTCTGGATCGTGGTGTCCCACACACACGTGCATAAGTGCATTACAGACAAAACTGTAGCGGTTGGCTGGGTTTTCATTGAGGCTCTTGCCCAGGTTGGTGTATGTGAAGTTATGTGCAGATGGGTTTTCAATAGTGTCAATCATGAACTCTGGTTCCCATAACATGTTGGAGTCAGATGGCTCCACATTGCAGTAGATTGTGTTTTTAACCTTGGAGCAGAAGTCACTAAACAGGACAGGAAAGAAAGATTAGGAACACAAAAAAATTAAGGTTCTGATGAACTCTGATAAACACAGCAATCCTGTTCAAGACAAGCCCTCCCTGGGCAAAAACAGCTGATGCCCAGAGAAGAATTTAAGAGCGAGGCAAGCATGTGGCAATACTGCTCCATCATCCTTTCCCAACCTGCTGCAACTTGATGTTCACAGATTTAAAGATAATGCTCTCCTCAACATATTTTCCTTCTGCAAATTTGTCCACCTACTTTTTGAATCCAGTAGATTTTGACATTCACAACGTGGAATGAGTTCCATGTTAACTATGACAGCTATGAAGTTTATTCTTTTCTTGTGAGCCTACCATTTGTTATTTTCTACTCATTCCTTTTTGTGCACAGAAATTTGCACAGAAATAAACCAAAAACAAAGTCAAGCAGACACAGAAGCAGTCCAAGCATTATCAGGGAACTGAGTGCAAGCAGAGAACAACCTTCAGGACGAATTGCTCAGTCATCAGGAACGAACCTCTCAACTTCCATCCTCCAGGAGTGGGGTAAAAGCAGCACTATGGAGCAATTTTATCAAAACCAACTTGATGATCCAAAAGCCAAGATTATACATGGGATCATTATTCACTATAAAAGACACTACTCCCAAGATTTCAGTTCCCAGTTGAGAGGATCTCAGGGACAGTTCCACAAAACAAGATCATGAGCAAAGCCTAAGCCAAGGTGTTATACTGGTGAGTACCCACTGCATCCCACCTGCCTCAGACTCACCTGAAGAGCTCCCCAAATTTACTTTTGAGGTGACTGCAAGAGGTATACAGGTCGTAGAGATAGGCCAGGATACAGCGCTCTGCTGAGGAGCCATCTGAGCGGTTCATGCCATGTTTCACCACCCCACACAGACTGTAGAGACAAAAAAATGCTGCAGCAATACAAAAAGAAAGTCTGAAAGAATAATTTCATGACATCTCCTCCCAAGCTCAAACAACAGTGCTCACTGAATAACATGTCCCATCTCCCACAAATTCTGTGAGCTGAACTCTCAGACACAAAGTTGCTAGCTTTTAGGAAGGACACAGACACACCCCTGCCCCTAAGTTACAAGCCCCTCAAAATGAGATTGTTTCCTTCCATATGGTGAGGGGAAGATTCCCTTACCCTTCGAAGACCTGAGCCATCTGGTCCTGGTTTAATATAAGGCAGGAGTGGTAGTGCCGCAGCACAGCCACGATGCACAGGCACAAGCTGGTGGTGTAGCTGCCAACAAGGTCAGAGGACTTCAGCAGCAGTTCTGCCTCCACCACGCTCAGTTCATTCAGCAACTGCACCCAATGACAGAAAAACCCTTCAACAGCCACAGGGGTAAGGTATGGTCAGAAACTGAGCCGGCACACCATACCCACAGTATACAGGACTTGCCATGAAAGAGACAAGCAGACACTCTCCTGCCTAGAGATACACTTCTGGAACAGTTGGCATCCTATACTTAGGCACAATGTCTCACTCAGGTAGTACAAAGAGCTGTGAGTGTGTGGGTATCAGAGGGTAATAACAGATCATAGCATGCAGCTTGTCTTGTAATGCTGTGCTGCATAAATCTCACTCAGCTCCCTTCTTGAGGCTAACAGCCTTAATTCTGTCAGCAATAGGCTGTGAGAAACATCTGGCAGTCTGCAGAAATAGCAACAGGATTTTAGCATAATTCAGTAGGCAGCCTGGGCTGCCATGTGCCAAGTACCCTTCCAGAGGAGTAAGATGGGAGAGCTGCTAGATACAGACAATCTCTTTCTCATTCAGAGCAAGGCTTTGCTGCATCCAGTGACAGAAATGCAATACAAGTCCTTTGGAGACAACTCTGGAAGAACAGTGCTCAGAACACAACATGTAAGACTATCTGCCACAAACAACCTATTTCTAACAGCCAAAGCCCAGAAGCACTGCACTCACCACCTAATCTGACCAAGTCCATGACACAGGTCAGAGGGTCACCAACGATTCCAGAAGCAGCCCAATTATCACAGCACAAACCTGCTGCCTTTCATTCTGATAATGTCCCCACCCACCCCACCCCAGAAGTGTCTGAGTACACTGTGCTTACCTGGATGGCAAAGTCAATAAGACCACTGATATTGAGTGAATACTCCATCAAGTCAAATATGAACTGCACATGCTGTACCAGAGGCAGGTGGTATGACATTCCCAAGGCAAAGCTGGTGATTTGTTCCAAGACATTGCGAGATACCTGCCAGTGCAAGATGACACACATCACATCTCCCCTTGCAGAAATCCCTCAGCAGGCCAATTTCCTTTTCCCTCTGGGAAGCTGCTTTAAATAATGCAAAGGGACAGGGTCCAACAAGCACAGCAGTCTTGACAGTTTCATACCTGAGATGTGACTTGGTGCTGATCAAAGTGAGAAAGGTGTTGGAACTTTGCAAAGATATCTTCAGCTGTTGGGAATGCCTCTGGCTTGCTCTTTTTCCTCTTCTGGCCTTCTTCTCCACCTACCAAAGTTGGGAAGATGAGAAAACAGTATTAGGTTACCTTCATCATCAGAGGAGGACTAGACATCAGCCATCAGCACTTGTCAGACACTCAGCAAGACCAGCCCCTGCCATGCAGCACAGCCAAAAAGTCTGAATCCCAGACCTTAAGCTGATAAGGACCATCCTGAATTCAAAACAAACTGTTGAGGAAAGGATTCGTAACTTCAAAATAACAGTACAGTTAACATCTAGCTTATCCCTTGTTACGATGCTCCTTGCAGAGGGAAAATACTTTCTTCCTCAATTTAGAGGTACATTGATTACCTGATGAGAACAGATATTCTGGATGGGCAATGTTCATCCTCAAAACCTGTCAAGAGTACCCAATCTTTTAAAGAATCATCTTTCTACCACATTTCAAGTTTCTTTTCAGAAATCAGACTAAGAAAGGAAATTGTAGCCAGACTTCATGATAGAAGTAAGAGGCTATTAATTTTGACACAGCTATACAAATTTCCCATCCTATGCATTTAGTATGTACCCAAGTATAAGTTCAACCTGAGCCATCAGTGTACACTTGCAATCCAGAAAGCTAACTGAATCCTTAGATCTGCTGCATCAAGAGAAGTGTGGCCAGCAGGTTGAGGGAAGTGATTTTCCCCCTCTACTCTGCTCTTGTGAGACCCCACCTGAGTATTGAGTTTTTAAGGCCAGGATGCAAGGGCTTTGAGCAACCTGATCTCGTGAGAGGTGTCCTTGCCCATGACAGGGGAGTTGGAACTAGGTGATCCTAAAGGTCCCTTCCAACCTTGAAAGTTCTATGATTCTATAATGGCATGCTACATTTAATTAAGGTCTTTGCTGAATACACATAGGCAAAATCCTTTTTGATTCCTGTGCAAAGATGTAAATGCAAGAAGAAAATAAAATTTGAAAAGCTAAAGTTCTGGATAGTGTCTCACTCTGAACCTGAAATTACTTAATCCTCATCTGAAGAAAATATCAATTAAACAGATATTGTCAACAGGAAACCAGACATCTTGCTGCTTAGTATGTCTGGGAACAAACGCACTATTCCAGACTTTCAGTGACTGATACAGCTTACCAGGCACCAATATTTTTATACAAATCTTTTCACTGGGAGATTCCAGACAAAGGAGTCAGCCAACTGGAAGGATGCTCTTACTTCAGAAAGGAGTAGCTCAAGCTCTACTAACCTGTCTCTGCAGTGCTCTTTCTGTTTAAGACTTTCAGAATATCTTTGGTTATTTTCTTGATTGTATGCCGAGCATCATCCCGTTGTTTTCCAACCCCAAAAAGAACTACCAACCGCTGGTTACACTCATGACTGCATGACTCCTCCTAGGGAACCAAAAGAGACAGCTGCATTAGCTGAGGCTGAATGCTTTAATCTTGTTTCACATCTGAATCTCTTAAATGAAAGGGAAAGCTTCATCTCACAAGTTTCTCTGGGAGTAAGCAAGGAGACATCATAAGTAGATCAGCTGCAGAAATGCATGACCATATTCCTTACCCACCCACAGCAGTATCACAGGGAAACACAGCAGCCTCATGACCAGAACACAGGCAGTAGTTGTGAGCAGGGCTCGTACCTGGGGAATAGGAAAGTGTGTTGCATACTGGATGTGTCGAGGCTGGTCATACAGGGATGCTAGCATTCCTTCCACAGACTTATCCTTCAGCAGAGGCTTTGCTTCCTTTTCAGCATCTGGTTTCTCCGGGGAAGGGCTGGCTTTAGATTCACAATGCATTGGAGGAGAAAACATCTAGGGACACATAAGAACAAGAAAAGATAGTTAGGCAACACAATCATGCAACCATGAAGATTGTTGAAGGAAGGTACATCTGCTCAGGCCTAAAAAGAAGCAGGAAGAGGGCAGTTTTTAGGGCAATGACCAAGGCAATGCATGAAGACATTATTTCCCCATGCTTCTGGTCCATATTGTATATCAAATTAAAAAAATAGGAAAATTAACCATGAATTAGGATTTTGGGAACAACCACCCACACAGGACAAGCAAGGATCTTGGGAAAGCCATAGGAAAAAACCCACACAGCTCTGCACATCACACCTATCCAACATGTACCTTGTAAGGCCAGAAATGGCTGAAGGAATGTAGATTCTGAGGGATGTTTTTAACCACAAGTTATTTTTATTACTAAAGCACTCTGCAACTATGTCCACAAATATAAAGAACTGTGAAACTGAAGTAGTAGTGAAGGGTACACAGTACACAGTACAATGATAGCAGACCTGTGTCTTCTACCAGGACATCAAGAAAACCTCTGCCAAAGGTAACTGGTCACTCCCAGTCTCCTGGTGCTATCATCATCACCCATTTCCCACCCAATTCCAAACAACCCAGTTCCTACCCTGCCCAAACAGTGGACTGGCAGTGGCGTAAGAGATCCCAGGAATGACCAGGTCTGAATCAACTCCAATGGACCCCAATCTGTGTAAGTGGGTTATAAGGACCTCTTTAAAGTGTCACCTGCATAACCCAGCCACTTCCAACATACTAGTTCTAGAATAAAGACAGAGACCTCACACAAAAGCAAGGCATGTGCTGTCTCTAATCCCACTACAACACACTGACTGACCTACTGAGTAGTAGTTAGAAAATGCAGGAACATACCGAAAAGTCTGTCTTCTCCATGTCATCAAAAAGCATGCTGGAGTTGTGGTCGATGTCCATGGGCTCAGAAAGACCTGTGTCCTGGGAACAGACTCTTTACATCTCAGTGATGTGCCAGGGAACAAGATAGTAATTGTTTACCACAGTACTCAATGCACATGTTGGACAGTGATAGCAATGTGCCAACACACCCATGGTGCCTGGCAAGGTGAAGCCTAATACACTGCAAAGATCAGAGGCCTCACACAGAACCTCACGATATGCTGCTCTGCTTGAGCAGTGCAGGATTTTTTTATCTACTCTGTTACATAGGGGAAAGGGAGCTGGGGGTGCTGGTGGATGGAAGGATGACCGTGAGCCAGCAATGTGCCCTTGTGGCCAAGAAGGCCAGTGGCATCTTGGGGTGCATTAGAAGGGGGGTGGTTAGTAGGTGAAGAGAGGTTCTCCTCCCACTCTGCTCTGCCCTGATGAGGCCACATCTGGAATATTGTGTCCAGTTCTGGGGCCCTCAATTTCAAGGACAGGGAACTGCTTGAAAGAGTCCAGCGTAGATCAACTAAGATGATTAAGGGAGTGGAACATCTCTCCTATGAGGAAAGGCTGAGAGAGCTGGGTCTCTTCAGCTTGGAGGAGAATAAGGGGTGACCTCATTAATGTTTATAAATACATAAGAGGAGGATGGAATAAAGCTTTTCTCAGGGGAGACTAACAATAGTACAAAGGACAATGGTTATAAACTGGAGCATAGGCAGTTCTGTATAAATATTAGGAAGAATTCTTTCCCTGTGAGGGTGACAGAGCACTGGCACAGGCTGCCCAGGGATGTTGTGGAGTCTCCTTCTCTGGAGACATTCAAAGCCCACACAGGAACACGTCCAGGTGACCTGTTATAGGAGACCCTGCTCTGGCAGGAGGGGTTGGACTTGATCATCTTTTGAGATCCCTTCCAATCTCTAACTTTCTGATTCTGCCAGCCCTTTCCTGCCACTTAGAACATAATCTTCTACATTTGAAACTGAAATGTTAAGGAAATAGGCTGGGGAAGGAGAAGCATGAGTCACTGGTACATCCTCCAACAGGTAATACCAAGGGAGCTGCAAAGCCAGTAAAAACAGACAAGCACAACACCAGGACACGAAGAGGAGGGCCATAGTGCTTGTGCTCTCACCTCTAGCTTGATGCCACTGTTTCCCTCTGTCTCCTTCCTGTCGTGCTCCTCAGCAGGGTCATCAAAGGGTGAGGGAGGGCGAGGCCCATGAGAATCCATGGCAAGATCACCCCGGGAGATGAGCGTGCACATGTAGATATTGTGAGAGAAGACATCGTGCCGGATTAGCTCACAGAACAGCAGCACCAGGTTAAAGAACTCCACCTTCTCATTTTCTTTCCCAAGATCAGCTGAAAGGACACCAAAACAGTCAGCGCTATGAAGAGTCCTTCTCCAACACTTCAAGTAACAACAGCCACCTAACCTTCAGTTAAAAAAGTGTTTCCAGAGATCTCAACATATTCAGTTACTGATACACAGTTCTGAGATCACTGCAGGGACTACAAGCAGAAATCCAGTTTCAACAGATGGCAGTTATATAAGTCAAAAGCTCTCCAGTTAGTCTCTCAGACCAGAGGCATAGGACTTCAGCAGGGAAGTGCCATTCCTGAGTGTACAGTTGCCTACATCATCCAGAGCTGCATTCTGTCCCCCTTAATGTGTTTGCCGTACTTCCACTGAGAGACTATTACAGAGCTTTGTCACTTACTAGTTAGAAACCTCCCTCTAGTTCTCTGAATTAATTCCTGATTAGGCTATACTCATTTATTCTTGGTCAGCATTCTATTAACGAAAGTGCTTCTGCATTATATTTCTGTCATCTGTCCCTCCAGGCTGCTTTCTCTCTCTCTCTCCAAGATATGCTCTGCATCACAAGGAAACCAGTGAAAATTTATGTACATCCAAGATCTATGCAAAAGAGCACATAAATTCCAAGCTTGCAGGAGAGGGAAATCTTGGAACCAACAGACTTTAAGTTTTTATTACATACTTAGCATAGGAGCTTGAGTGTCAAGGAACTGCATAAGGACATCCTGAAAGACAGGAGCACTGGCTGCTGAGAGAGAGCCCGAGGAGATGGAGCCCTTCTCATCCACGACTTCAGAGTCCCCACATCTCTGTAGAAACAGAAAAAAGTACCCACTGCTGTCACCGAGGAGAAATTAACGAAGTTTTCAAGAGATTTTTGCAATCTTGAGCTTATAGCAGATCTACCACATAGGTTTCTGTAAGCTACTTTGCCATCTCAAAGTATGCCAGTATTTCCACCCCGCAATCACCCTTCTTCAATGCATTCAAGAAATGGGATACATGAGCCCTATAGGCTCATTATGACCTAATTTTGGCTCAGATGTAGCAAATGTCATAATTAACAGGCACCATTGTTTAAGAGGCATTATGGTGATCTGCCTTTGCCCTTCAATTTAACAGATAATTGTAGTTAGGTAACCTCTGTTCTCCAGCTGCTAGCCTTCCAGGAGCAAGGACTTACTTCAGCCTCTATCTCTGCTTGACGCTTCTCCAGCAGTTTGGCCACAACCATAGCCCTGTGGCGTCCAGAGCGTTTATAGCTGACAGCCCACTCACACAGCAAGGCCACCACTGCATCATCATCTGAGGAAATCTGTTGAAGTATAAGCACTACAGTGAGGTCAAGTGCTTATATGGTAAGTATAAGCCAAACAGAAGAGGTCTAAGGCCTCAGGCTGGGTATAACAGTAAGTTTATTTCTAGTAAAGAACAGCCTGAAGGCTGCTACATCCCTCTCTTCCTAACATGCAGGACAGATGTCAAGCTATAGCCCTGCTTTGTCTCTGCTTTGACTTCACTTTGAAACATGAGGGATCCACAGCCCTTAACAAATCTCCAGGCTGGGTTTGCTTCAGAATATTACTTCTCCTCCAGCAGTGCATCTATGGAGTGCTAATCTTAGCACAGACTGAAACACAACACAGCTTCTCAACAGTGTTATACAAAGCCTGCAAACTGCCAGTCCTGCAGCTCACATCCAGAAACCAATCCAGTATTGGTTGCACTATGGTCCCACACAACATAAATATGTCACCTACCAGGCTAAGAGGAACTTGAACTGTGAGCTCCCAGACTCACCAGAAGCAGCTGCCAGCCCAGAATTTGACAAGGCTACCATTTACTTCTCTCAGACAGATTACATGTCTTTATCAGCAGCCTACTATTGGGACTTCCATCAGGATGTCTTCCATCAGGAATCTCTCCTCAGCAAGCTGTGCAGACAGTCTCAAGCTTAGAGATTTGTGTTTACAGACTTTCTGGAGCACTGACCTCCCATTCTCACTTTAATACCTCCCTAACCTAAGGCTGCACAAAAATCTTTTCAATGGGCATTACACCCCTTGGCCAAAGGCCACTATCTAGTCAGCTTTCTGCAGACACAGGACAGTAATCCTAGAATATAAACAAGAACATAGCCACATCCAAGATCAGAGCCAAGCAGCAAAGTCCCAAGGCACCTCATGACTGTCTTTGGCTGGACCCAGCCCAAATATCCTGTTATACAAGGAATCTAAAGAGTTGCTGAAGTCAGATCTTTCAAAGCTGTGACTGTCCAGAACTTCTAGAGTGTGCAAGACACGGCCAATAGTGAAACCTAGAAAAGAACAGAGGAGAGAAATGCATATTTGGCAACTGATACAACACACTTTGCAGCAAAAATTTCTGTAAGCTCATTGCTCAGGAGACTCCCTAAGGAAAGCTGTACCAATCAGGCAAGGATCCACCTAGCTTAGTATATCCTGACCTTCACAGCAGCCATCAGCAGAGACTAGTGGAAAGCATTTGATATGGCACACATACAAGAGTAGAGTTCTCTGGTACACAGTTAACTTCCAGTAACAGAAACTTCCCTATACTTCAGGAAACAAACCCACACAAGATTTTGCACTGGAAAGAAAAAGAGCCATTTGACTTTTTTCACTGCTGACAATAAACACCACCAACAGCAAATAGGAAAAATCAAAGAAATCAGCCAGACAAAAAATTTCTCAGGGTAACCCATGAAACAGGGGTAGAGAAGCTTAAACCTACAGCAAGTTACCTGCTGTGGTTTCCTGGCACTTGTCAAACGACCAGCGAACCTCCACAGCCTGGCCACGTTCCTTTATCTGCTGCTCTATTTCACGCAGCTTTGCTCGAACCTAAAAGAAATGGACTTGTGTAAACACAAAAAAAGATGCCTCAGAAGGTCCTGTGTACAAAATTATCAGAAATAGAAGCGTATGTCAGCAGTGCTACCCATGGTTATATTTTGCCTGTCTTGCTCATAGCAGAACGGGAGCAATTAAATCCTTGGGAGTGAGACATTGTGTCCAGCTCTGTTTATCACACAACATGAAAAGAAAATCCTGAAAAAATTAAGATGCAAGTATTACACTGGACCACACGAGCTCCCTTTTTTGAAGGCTGCTTACTTGCTGTGTAAATGCTGAATTCCCTCCTGGCATGGGCAAGTTGGATGGGGCTATAGGCAGGTGGTCCAAGGGAGAGCCAGTCTTTATCCTGCTATCTGTCAATGAGTAATGCCACACAAGGGCACTTGGACAACACAAAATTATACTCTGCAACAAACAGAAAAGTCACTATCATTGAGCAAATCAAGGTCAAAACAAGTATGCTAGATTATTCTTCACATAAATAACCACTCCTTTATCCTGAATATCTTAAATGCCTAGGCATTCATCATCCTGTACAAATATAATTACTATTTTTAGTTTTAAGCTCTGAAAGCATCTTTGGGCTAAAGACCATAATAGAGTAGAGAGGAGTAAACTTGTATTTTTGCTGCTCTGACTTTCTTGCGTTAGTTTAATGCTGGGAGAGCAATTTAATTAATGACAGATGCCCTCTACTAACCCTTCTCCCTTTCCAGAAGGGGAAAGGAGAGAGACTAAAGGAGAGAGACCTGTGGGCTGGAAGCTAAACTATACATATTTAATGAAAGATTAGTGACGAAAATTAAAATTATTAAATATTTACAAATATATACAATCATGCTCCCTCCCCAGGTAATTGCTCATGTCACCACTAAGGCTGAAGGGCAGACCCCAGAAAGTCCCAGACTCAACTCCTGGAGTCAGCAGCACAGAGGAGCTAGATACAGGAATGCATGGATTCAGGAATGCATGGATTCAGGAATGCATTGAACAAAGGCAGACAAAGTCCTCTGACAACATTGGCAATGGACGAAGAGGACTTTGACCTTCATGATCCTTCAGATTTACAGAGTATGATGCATATGGGACAGAACACTTTGTTTTGGTCAGAATACTGTCTGGTCTGCTCCTACCAAAAGGAGGGTTGGAGGTGTGACACTTCTACTCTCCTTTGTTTCCAGAGCACAAGATGTTTTGTGGAACCAAGCAATGGTCTTCGTTCTGCATACCTTGGTTCTGCATTATCAGTCCTAAATGCAGACACTGACTGAAAAACCTGCTGCTAATTTCAGCTACATAGAACACACTCAACTGTAAAGTAAATTTAGTAGGAAGAAAACTGATTCTATCCTGGCTCAAGCCAGGACACTTATGTATGCTTAGTAAGCCAAGACCAGAGTTCCATATTATCCAAAAGCAGCAATATCTTGCTGCAGAGCTCCCTGCTACTTATTTTCTATTTTTTTCTGCTGCTTCCTTTTTATTTTTCTCTACTTATTTCTATAACTCATATCATCAATGCAGAATCCAACTCTCATGGCCCCAAAGCAGAATTAACATTAGTGAGTTACAGATCTCATCAAGTCTTAAGTGTGAGAAGAAGCATGTGTCAACAGACCTATACTTAATATATTATATATTGTATGTTACATTATTAAATAATTACAAGTATGGTTATAGTAATGATTGTAATAACAACACTATTATATACGCATTCCCATTCTTTCATGATCTTGTACAGATACCCAAACACAGCAAAAAATTTACTGAACGATTCCTAGGATACACCCCTACAACTTCTGGTTCCCAGGGAGCCAGACATTAATTTGGACAACCAAGGCTGTTTTAAAACACTCAAATCACAGAACCCATCATATCTCAAGGACATCTGAGCAAAGGTCATTTATGTACACTGTTAGAAATGCACCAGTTTCTAGCCTGATTTTACCCAGCTCCAACTTCCAACCATTAGATCTTACTCTGCCTTAGCCATATCTACCAACTGCAGATCAGAAGATGTGTAATTTCTGTCAGAACTCTTCTGAGACATTCTAAAAAAAAGATCAGACCATCATTAACCATTTTGAACTTTTTAAGCAACCTATGTTCAAATACCAAATCATCCAAATCTCTGAGGTGTATACACTCATATTTTTCCTAGAGTAAGCTCCCCAAACAAAGGATTTTCATATATAAGATGTTTCATCAAACAGAAACCAGGGAAAAAAACCTAACTCAAATTTTTAAACTGAAAGCAACAAAGAAAGACTTAAGGGGAATACAAAAGGGTTATTTAGAACCCCCATATTGATCTCTGGCCTTTGTAGACAGATCCTTACTTCTAGCCAACTGTACTCTAGGAAATTTCTTTTCTACCCTATTTGGCTGACTGCTTCTTGATCCTTTCAAGGCTCCTTAATCTCAAGTTTATCTCTTGAGATCATGTTTCCAAGCTCTGTGGTCTCTTACTCTCCACCTCCTGCTTCATTCTGCACTCTGAAAGCTCTCCTGCTTTAATGTGCTCCTTTACTCCCTTAGAAGGAGAAATTTCTGCTCCTTCTACAGGGACCCACCTCTCCTTTTGAAGGAGAAAAACAACCATGCACGCACACGCAGAACCAAACCCATCAATCTCCCTGACACAAGGACTGTATGGACCAAGTCCTACAGTGGCAAAGTAGCATTTGCCCTTCAAACATCTATAAATAAGGCTCCAGTAACCTTGCCCTCTTACTGCAATATAAGGTTTAATAAATTCCAAGTGTAAAGATTATGAGTTCAGAGCTGTTCCTTTTAATGGCCTGCTGCCACTGCTGAGGGGGGTGGTCTGCCTAAATAGCTAAGGTTCTTCTACAAAGAGGTGGGAGGGGTTTTTTTGTGTGTGTGCTTGTTGTTTGGTTTGGGTTTTTTGTTCTGCGGGGTGCATCTTTCTGATGAGAGGTTGTTTAGTTTAAAGAGCTCACAAAATTACTAAGCACTCTAATGTTTGGCATAATTTCCTTTCCTAGATGACAATCTGTTACTGACATACACAAGATGAAATAACCCTTTCTTTCTCACTCCTTCTTCAAAGCTCTCACAGCCTCCCTCCAAGGCACCTGTGAATAGAGCAAAAAGCTCTGTTCCAACCCACTTTTCTTACCCAAGTCAGTCAAGGGCACTGCGACACCAATTATGTTTGGTACAAAAGCTCTGTGACACATCTACCCCTTGAAAATCATGATTTGGTATTTCTGTACTCAGAAAGTTGCTGAGTCAGACTGTAATGATTTTTCTGTTATGGCATACAATACAAACTGTCCCTGTTGACCCTACTATCACTAACCACTATTTAAACCTACCTGGAGAATGCAGCTAAGACCATATACCACTGGCCGGTGCTGGGCACACAGCAGTAAGTCACTGAAAGGGCTGGAAGGATTCCCTGCAGCTGGCTGAGGGGTGGGAGTCGAAGGAAGAGCATTCCCTGTCTGGGCAGACAGAATGTGGGGTGGGTGCCCACCAGCACCATCCAGCTGCATAGCAAGCCTGCGTGTGCAGAAGTAGGCCAGACGTCTGGACAAGTATGCAGACTGCACAAACTCTCCTGAGTACTGCAGGAAAGAGGGAGAGGGGAAAATGTCCTTGTTACAAAAGCAACACAAGAGAAACCCTTGACCCTCCTCTCCTGAAGTGATATACTGCTTGGCACTGCCTTGTAGAGACAGTCCTGTTTAACAGAGAGCTACTTAGCATCAATCACCCACTGGCTACTAAGCATCAGAAAAACCCTCTACATGCTCTATGCAGCAATGAGTTTATCTATCAAAGCATACCCACACCCAGCCTTCCCAGGGTTTCAAAGGTCTGCACACAATCTGTTGCAACAGACAGAAAGAAAAGCAGTTTCCATGTAGTGGTGTACAATGAGTCCAACTACGACAGCTACAATATGGGCAGGAATTACCAAGTCCAGTACAGGGAAACAGGGCAAAGAAGAAAGACACAGAAGAGAGCAAGATTAAAAAGGTATCCTTGCATGAGCTAAGAAAGCTGCTCAGGTGGACACTCCCTGGTGTTCTTGGTACAGAACAGCTCCCCATAGGCAATAGGAAAGAGACTGAAAGTGGCAGAAGTCACTCAGAGCAAGTTGAGTACTATTTCTCACCCTCAGCAGCAAAGGTAGAAGCATTTTCAGAAATTCATCTTCTCCTGACCGTATCTTCTCAAAGCACTCAAGGACCCATGTCAGGAATTCATGTCTGTCCAGCATGCCATCCTGTACATGGATAAAGGCAGAGAAAACAGACAAGGTGAAGCAACATGCACTAAGGTAGAGAGTAGCAACAGTCTGCTTCCTAACAGTGGACATAACTCCAGAAGTTTGGACAGTTTCATGCTATTCCTGTACTTCTGAGATCAAAACTGCATCCAGCCCTAAAGACCTAGTCAAAGAAAGAAAATAAATTACAATAATAAATCACTTTGAATACACCTTCCCTAGCTCTCCTCTGCTACACACCCACTCAGCAGCCCCCTCCAGTTCCTCACCTGGAACATGAACATAGCCAGTTTCTCGTTGTAGTCCCACTGCTTCAAAGCCTGTTCCACTTCTTGGGGCATTGGTCCAGATGGTGAACCACAGCCTTGCCCTGGGAGCTGTCTATAGAACTCAGCAATTTTCTGCAGCTGCTCTGAAAGGTACTTGGTGATGATTTGCGTCCATTCTGAAATGGAAACAAGTTTACAACAACTGCCATGGTTGACAGAAGCAGGAAAGAACAAGGTTGATGTGCAGGCTGAAATCCAAATAAGTTCCTATCACTTGAAAATCATAGAAAGACAAGAAAATAAAAATAAGTGCTACAGTATTTGCTTTGCTTGTGGCCTGAAGATGGAAGGGAGGAAGAGGCATCCACAGAACTAAGAACAAGGGGGAAAACTTCTGTGTTTGGGGAGCACTGTTATTTTGTACCAAAAAAGTTTGGAAGACAGATTCCTCAACTGCAACTGCTGAGATTCAAAAGAGAGAGAGAAGAGGCAGTTTACCAGACAACAGTAAACTGGAGCAAGCCAGGATGCAAAGGATGTTACACACAGGATCCAGTAAGGCTTAATGAAATTGGAAACACGAGCAGGGTATAATATAACTGAACTCTTTGAGAAACAAACTTACACACTTGAGAAGAACTAATCAGCCATAGCTAAGTTTACAGTCTTTGCAGGGTAAGAAAAAGGTTATACAGCTGAGGAGCACAGGAGAACTTACTGGGGAGAAAGAAGAGGTATGGTCAGGAAGTACTTGCAGCTGCTAAGACTTATTTTTTAACAGTTTACTCTCACAGGTGGGCCCTGTTGTTTTACAGAGTTATGCATGTCAGAGCACTAGGGCTTATCAGCAGGAAACAAATTTATATAGATTTCCAGTCTACCTCTTACTAAACAGGAGCAGGCTGAGAAGGAAACATCTGGGATTGACAAAAACAGTGTTCCACAGATAGTGCTCACCAATGAAGGGGTCGATGACATGACGTTTTTTCACCTTGGTTTCTGTGATGGCAGCATAATAGGCACAAGTCATTTTGATGAGCCAGGCTGCTCTCATTACTGGAACAGTGTATTTTGCCAAATAACCAAAGACCTCTTCCTTCTTGCTAAAGATGGGCACCTGTAACAGAATTGAGAGGGAGAACTGTAACCAAGGGCTTCAACAGGAACAATTCCATAGCAACTACACATGCTGTAGGCATTGCAAGCTGTGGAAAATGTAAAAAGGGGAAAAGGTACTGTGTTTGTTGCTCTGCATCTCTTAAAACCTACTGCAAAAATTCAATTCTTGTCAAAAAGCAACAGTACCAGACCTGAGCTGCAGTGTAAACAGAAACAAAACAAACAGAAAACATAATTATATCACTGTACATACACAACCTGAACACTACAACCAGCTTGAGGATAACCTCCAGAGAGGATATACACAACTACAAAAGGTACAGCCTAAGAATTGAGCCAGAAACACAAAGTACCTACTATACAGACTGAAGACAGAATTCTTCATTTGGTAAATAAAACAGTTACAAAAATCTTGTAGTATCATGAGTAACCAATAAAAAACTGTGAGAAACAGGGATTTGAGTATCATAGCAGGAAGATCCAAGAGTCAAAATTTAAGATTCAGCATTTGAGGATACCAGTGAAATCACTGACTGGAGATCTATAAACCAGGAAGCAGTAAATACATCACAGGAAAAAGTATAGTTGTGAGTCTCATTTTCACAGGACACTATGGAGACCAAAAGTATGCATGTGTTCACAGAGGAGTGAGACAAATTCATAGTGACTTTGTCCATTTGGTAGAAGTCCCTAAACTACCAAAAGTTTAATTGCTTACTTGCTACATTTCTTACATTCCCCTCTATTATTCTCTTATGCCTCAAATACACAAAGACACAGACTCACACATACTCTTCTCAGCTTAAAACCAGAAAGGTGTCACTCTGGTAAGTCACTCAGCTGATTATTTCCAGAAGTCATCTCTATTGACTTTTGAGAACTTGAAAAACCCTGCACAATAGGAGTGGTCCTAATCTAAGCAACAGATCAAAGACAGTGGCAGCAGATCTTCTGGAAAACATCTGAACTTTAAAATAAATCACTCATATCATACAAGCCAAAAAGAAAAGCTGAACACAATATCCAAACAACAGATGAGGGTTAGTTCCTTTGAGTGGAGGCAACAACCAGTGCACTACAAACCCTGGATATGCTCTTAAAACCTAAAGCTTTTTTTTCTGCTTAAAGCTGAAAGCTTTGAACTATGAGTTCAAAGTTAGAACTTTCTACTAAACATACACTTTGCAAACAAGTATTGATTAAAGGCTCCACCCTGCCAGGGAGCTACTCCTGTAAACATACCTTCTTAGCAAGATGAGTGAGGGGCTTAGTTCCAGCCAGATCTGTGAACCAGTTATTTATGGCACTCTGAGATCGTGCTGTCACCAGCCAAAAGTTATCCTTCTGATTCACCTGGGGCTTCCGTCTCCCTGTGTCAGGCAGTGTATTGCACCGCAGCTTTTCTGCAATAATACTGCTGAAATTTGAGCTGATCTGGAAAAAAGAGATTAATTACATTTCACCGATCTATTATTTGTGCTTAAAATCTTATTTATCATTCCTACCAGAAGTCTCACCAATATCAGCTTCTGAAACACTAAAAAAATGCTAATAATTTCCTTTGTTGTACTTGCAAAGAGGAATGCTTCTAGGCAACTCAGACACCTCATACCAAGCAGGGGTTCAAGATGGACACTACTCTTTATAAGGCTCCTCGGACAGACAACAGCCAAGGAAAACAAATACATTGTGCTCATTGATTGCCATCTACCTAAGTCATTACTTGTCCTCTTGTTGGGGCAGCCAGGAAGTTAACATCTTCATTTTAGAGACTGGAAGCCTGTAACTCATATGTTTAAATTGGCATATGTTTCAAGAAATCTTTGTTTTGTTCTACCATGGCCACAATGTAACCAAAATAACATGAAGAATTTTCCAGCTGCTGTCATCCTAGACTTCGATATTAATTGCAGAATATAAGGAGACTGCAGACACAGTCCTGCCCCTAAGATGTGTGGAGCAAGACAAGAACCTGCTCTCTCATAGGCAGTTCCAAAATAAGATTCTACAGGAACAGTGGGTTAGGTCTCACAACACCCACCCTAAAAGGAAGGATCTCCTGGTTTAGGAAAAATGGAACTAAACAGACTCACGACTGTCCAGGCCCCAACAGCACTGACCATACAGGCACCTGCAAAATCCCCACACCTCCCCGGTGTCTCTCACCTTTGCTGGGTTGAAATTGACATTTTTGGCACTGCCGTGCTCGTCCCCAGAGACTGCCGGCTGGTTATTGAAGCCTTGCTTGACGTTCAGAGCAGTCAGCTCATCCTGCAGAGGAAGGACCATCAGCCGGGGCCGGTAAGGCCCATCTACGCCAAACACCCGCAGCCTGTGTCCCAGCCACAGCGGCGCAGACGGGGCCACAGCCAGCATGGAGACGGGGAAAGGCAAGGGCCCGGCGGCTTCCAGCCGGCCACTTCCAGGCCCTCCCAGGCAGGCAGCGCCCCAGGAGAGTGCCGGGACACAGGACAAGCCAGGGACATGGCGGAAAGGGCCCTTCATGCCCAAGCAGCACGGGGATGAAGGGCTCCCTGCCTCCACCTCGGGGCCTCCCAGCGCACTCCCAGGACCTCCTCAGGGTCAGTCCCGGAACAGCGGCCCCGCGACCCGGGTCCCCTCCCATGTCCGGGACCCCTCACCTCCTTCTGCTTAGGGTCCTGCGGGTAGACGTCGGGCGGGCCAAGGCGCGGGCGCTTGAGCGGGCGGTGCTCGTAGCTGAGGACACCGAAGGCCGCCATCCCAGCCCGGCCGGCCACCAGAAGCAGCCAGGCCACAACAAGGAGCGCCGCGACGGCCCGCGCTTGCGCCCTGAGCCCGGACCTCCCAAACGCCGCCGGAGAGGCCTGAGCGACTGTGCCACTGTAACGGGCGCCGACGAGGAGAGCCGGAGTCTGACGGAGTCTCCCGAAGTGGGACCGAAGAAGGACGAAGAGTCCCGAGCGGCGCTGTGGAAGCCCCGAGCCTGCGCCGAGCGGAAAGGCTCGGAGATGAACGGCGCGGCCCGAGGGAGGCGCTGAACCAACAGCGCGGCGAGCTCGGGTCACGTGGCCTCCTGCCGCCCAGCCCCGCGGCCGCCCCTCAGCCCGCACAGCGAGACACGAGGCTGCGCGGGTGCTCTGGGCAGCTCCGTTGACACCGTCACCCACACCGCACCCCCGGTCACTGCCCCCATGGCTGGACCATCACTAACTCCATTACTAGCCCCGTGGCCGCCTCCCGTAGCTGCCCCCAACTCCCTACAGCTGCCCCTGTGAGCCTGTGTAGATGTCTACAGACATCTCATATATCCCCCATCTCATATATCCCCCATCTCATATATCCCCCATCTCATATATGCCCCATCTCATATATCCCCCATGTAACTTCTCTGGTGACTCGGTTCTGCTCAATTCTCAGGGACCAAGCCCAGGACACCCACGAGGGTGGGGATTCCCACACCAGCCCTGCTCCTGGGGCGGCAGCCCTGTGGGAGTGAGCCCAGTGGCATGGCCGGATGAGCCATGGGCACACATCAGGATGAACCCAGTGGGGCAGAGGGGGGGGTTGAGGGGTGTGTGTGAGGGAGGGATGAGACGTGGGGCCTGGGCAGGAAGGATGGTGGGGCTCTGATGGGATGAACCATGGTCTCCACTGCAGTGACCTGCAGTCATGGGGTGGGGCTCTTGTCAGCGAGCAGTGCTGCAGGGCAGGAAGCAGGCAGTGGTGTAGAGCAGGAAGTGGCGCAGGTGCAGAAGGCATCTGCAGCGTTGGCTGGAGGCCCTTCACACGCACCCCACAGCTCACCCCACCATGGCCGTGCCCGGTGACTTTTTCGCACTCGTCCTTCTCTGCGGGCTAGGGCTCTGCCTTGCTGCTGCTCACAGACCCTCAGGTAAGGGAGCACATGGGACCCAGGAGGGGCAGGAGGCCACAGACCTCAGAAGTGGTGGCGCTGAGGGAAGTCACTCCCTCCTAATGGCGGGTGAAGTGGACAGAACGTGGGGGAGCGTGGGGCAGTGAGCCACTGGGGTGTGCACCAGAGACCCCATGAGCCCCCAGTGTGCCCCAGGACCCCCAGCACCTACATGGCCCCTTGCTGTGCGGCTGCCAGGAGAGCAGGCTGTGCCAGAGAGCCCTGTTGAGTGTCCGTGCTCCTGCCCCAGCACTGCAGCGTCACTGGCCCTGTGGCTCCCAGCTTCATGGCTTTACTGGCCCCCATGGCAGTTCCCAGCCCCTCGGCTCTATGAGCCCTGGAGCTGCCAGCCCTGCAGACAATGCTGGCAGAAGGGATCCTGGCCATGGGGGTACCCCATAGTGGGTTGGAGTGGGGTGAGGTGGCAGGATGTGGTATGCAGATCCCACTGACCTCATGCATCAGCCTGGCAGGGGAGCAGCTTGGCTGATCTGCACCAGTCTCCCTTTGATCCCTGTGGTGTAATCTGTGCTTTGTGAAGGCAGGGAGTGGGGGATGGGGGCCAATGTCTTCTCTTTCCACGCAGTACCCTGGCCCCAGCTGTCATTTTCTGGGAAAAAATCCACTTCTTGGCTGACTGTCCGTAAAATACCAGCTTTCTGTGGAAACACAGACCATTTGTATCCATGGACTGCCTAGGCTGCCAGGAAGGTGCCCTCCACCTCCATGTGCAGAAACAGTCAGAGCACAGTGCCTGTTTGCTCTTTCACATTGCTTTACAACCCAATAAATCCCAGTTCTGGCTTTGTCCTGTCTCCACAGTGCTTGTTGATGGGTTTGGGCCTTGGAAGGGACCAGGTGTCCCATTGCCTGATTTTCAAGGGGAAAATTTTCTGTGAGCCTTAAGGACAGCTTTTAGCCATCTTAGCATTCACAAAGGCTCTATGCCTTTCTCCATTGAGATATTTGACAGCAAGTGGCATCAGTGGTTGCTAGAGCGGACTTTGGTGCAATGCCTGGTGTGGGAACCAGCACCACACTGGTGGCCCTGCAGCCCCTAGACAGCCCAGGATGTGGTCTCCAGCTGCATAGGCAGGACTAGGGCCAGCATAGCTCAGCGGGAGGAGGCAGCAGAGGAGCCTGCTTGGGTGTCTGAAGCAGTTGCTTGACCTCTCAGGGCTTGGCAATATTTCCTGCAGAGCCTAAGCTGCTGGCACAGCCCCCAGCCCTGTGGTAGCATAGCCCAAATCACCCAGACACAGGGCCACCTGCAAATACCCAGAAGGGTAACATTCATTTAGCCAGGATGGAGACATCAGGCACAAATCCTGTAAAAGCCCCAGTTTTCTGATGGGGTAAGCTAAGTGGGTTGGCAGGGAGGGTCTTATGTCCTGTTCCATAGTGCCAGGGGCTGCAAACAGATGCCGCAGGGTGAGGGAACCAGATGAAGGGTGAAAAAACACATCTGGAGCAAGAGGAGCCCATGGCAGAGATGTGGGTAGGATAGCTGCTTGGCCAGCAGTTCTTTGCAGGAAAATGTGGGGCTGCCAACTGCTGACAGCAGGTGTGAATGGGGTAGTGGGGGGCTGGCATTGCAGGCAGACAGGCTGCATTGTGGCTCCCCTAGGAAGAGGTGGGTTTGTTTGGCTCACATGAAGGAAAGCTGATGAGGATATACAGGGATCCCTGGCACATGCCATGTCTCCCTGCTGTGTGCCTGTGCCCTGCTGCAGCCACTCACCACCATCATTCCAAGCAGTGTCTGTTCCTTACAGGAGTGGAGTGTGTTGTCTTCAACGAGGAGTACATGACCTGCATGTGGGGAAGTAGAGAGGCACTCACAGCCAACTACTCCCTCTATTACTGGTAGGTGCCTCTGCCCCACAGCCACCCCAAGGAGGCTCCAGGGCACACAGGATGGGATGCACCAGGGAGAGGGGTCCTGAGGAAGGCCAGGGTGTGGGGGGTCTTGGGTCATACCACACAGTAACCTGCTGTGGTACAGGTACGAGAACAGGTCTCCTGTGGTGGAGTGCATGCACTATCTGCAGGACCAAGGCATCAATGTTGGCTGCCACTTCAACCAGAGTGAGATCATCCAGTTTCAGCCTTTCCGTGTCCTCATCAATGCCACTCTCGGCGGTAAGACCTTGGAGATCCCCAGTGAGCGCATGGATCTGCAGGACCTAGGTATGGAGTAGTAAGGGAGCACCCACACTCCTCTGTGGGACTGCTGTGGGCAGGAGTGGGGCTGTGGATCTCTAGGACTGCCCCATCATGTCCTGGCTGGCAGTGTGGCCACCAGGGCATGGGGACAGCACTCACCAGGCATCTCCTTTGCCTTGCAGTGAAACCAAAGGCACCTGTCAACTTGACCATCCATAACATGAGCAGCAACCAGCTGCAGCTGACCTGGACCTCCCCCTACCCCAAAGCCCAGTGCCTGGAACATGCTGTCAAGTACAAGAGCAACAAGGACACCAGTTGGACGGTGCAAACCCCCCCGGAATGCAGCAGCCCTGTGGCTGAGTTGAGATGAGCTACACATCAGCCTCCACATCAGTGTTGGCCTTCATTGTATGGTTCATGTCTCTCTGCAGGAGCACCGGGTGAAAGGAGCGGTCTTCTCCTTCCCAGCGTGGACTATGAGAAGTACTACACCTTCTATGTGCGCAGCAAAATCAACAACTACTGTGGCAACACCCAGCTGTGGAGTGAATGGAGTGTACCAGTGGTCTGGGGCAACAACTCCACCAGCAAGGGTAGGTTCTGGGGGCTGTAGTAGAACAGAACTGGCTGGGACATAGTGGAGCTCAGCATCCAAGGGATGGCCAAGCAAGTAGAAAACTGACCTAAGGCAGAAGCTGTAGGTGTGATATCCATCTGGGCATCTGAGGCACAGGCAATGGCATTGCCCCCTGTGTCCTTTGGACTTCTGGAAGCCAACCATCCGCCATCAGTGGGACCTGCTGACTTTTGCCAGGGGTTTCTTAGCCCTGGAGGGCTGTTCTAGAAAGGCCAGTCCAGCACAGTGTCACCAACCAGTTGTGATGACAGTGGGGCAGGGATTGAGGGTGGGCCACTTTTCCATCCTCCAGTCCTGTCTGAGCCCTGCCACAGATAATGCCCAGGTCCCAGGGCCAACCTCAAAGAGCCACATGCATGACCACTCCTGTGAAGTAGCAGTGTGTCAGCTGGGGATCCATGTCACCTAGGCTCTTTCCAGGTGCTGCAGAGGAACAGCTGCACTGGTTCTGGATTCAGACTGTCTTGATCCCTGTTGCCTCCTGCCTGCTCTTGCTCATCCTGGTCATCCTGCTGGTGCGCATGGAAAGGTGAGCATGAGGCACTGGTGGGATGCAGCAGTGTGAGGGCTCTTCCCCTCTGACATGTCTCTCCTATGCAGGGTGTGGGTCATCCTCATGCCCCGAATCCCCAACCCCAGCAAGAACTTTGATGACCTCTTCATCACCCACAACGGCGACTTCCAGGTAAGGTGGCTGTGGGCAGCCCTGTCAGGGGCTTGCCTCCTGTAAGATGGAGCCTGGATGGGTGGTTACTCTTCTCACTCTGCTCTGTTCCCTGGAGGAATGGGCTGGAGTCCCCAAAGACCTTGTGGAGAGCCTGAAGCCCAACTACACTGAGAGCATCTGCTATGTGAGTGAGCTGCCTCCTAAGGACAGCTATGAGAGCCTCCAGGAAAGCAGCAACCACTCACCATCAGTGATGCCCCATAAGCACAGCCCCTACAAGAACATCTACATGGGAGTGTAATGCAATCCTGCACCCCTGCTCTCCACATGCTCCACACCTCTGCTGCCCAAACCCTCACTGCCTGCAGGCCTCACTCCTCTCTCACACTCTGCCTCCACCAAAAGCCTGGGTCCCCCAGCCCAGTTCCCTGGCCACACTTATCCCCTCATGACACAGCAGGTGCTAGGTGAGTGCAGTGTCCTGGCTGCACTGGGCAGTGCACAGGATGTGGCACATAGCACCCTGTATGCACTGTTAGACAGGGTGCTCTGTGTGATACATCAGGGTCATAGGGTTCTGCTTTAGATGCACTGCATGGTGCTCCAGCATCTGCTGTCTTTGGAGAGTGCAGGAGGGCAGGGTGACATCCCACCACAAGCTCTGCTGTATGCAGGATCCTTTGCACGGTTGCCACGACAGAGCAAATCTGTGGGAGGACTGACACACTCCCACACTGCACTCCTATGGGCCCCTGTACTGGGTGTATTGGAGGTGCAGGGGGCTGGCCGAGCCCCCATCCTTGCTCCCAGGTGCCTGCAAGCACCTCCAGGGATGTGTTCCGGCAAGGGGGCATCCCAGGGGCTTGACCCTCACTGATGCCCAGCTGCAGCCAAGCAGGCAGGAGCCACCGGCTGACCAACAGGGACACCGGAGCTGAGGAGTGCTAAGGGCCAAGAGAGGCCAAGCCACCGTGTCAGCCTGGCCCTGGGATGCTGTCCACAGGCTACAAGCAAGCCCCGCTGTCCCACTGGGGCATCGCCACCCCAGGGCCCGCACCCCCGTTCTCCCCCTGCAATAAAGCTCTGCTGTGCCACTGGCTGGGCTGACTTCGTATCTCAAAGTGTGGGGAAGCGAGGACTGAACCGCGCACCCCTCCCACCTCTGATAACACAAATGCTGCAGGGTGGGGTCCACTTCCCCCCTTCCCAGGCCCGGGTTCAGGGCGGGTGCATGTTCAGCGTTATTGAGCACGGAACAGTTGAGTCCCCTCCCAGCAATCCCACGGGTGCCTCCTCCCCAGACACTGGGGTCACGCTGTGGCTTCACCAGGCTCATCTTCTGGGCTCTGCAGCCGCTGCCTTCAGCCACCACTGCTCTCCCTGCAGATGACCAAAGCTTTCTGGCCAGCACCAACCGTACCATGCTGTGGCTGCTCTCACTCATAAGGAGGATGATAAAGGTGCCTGACACCTGCAGGGCTGTAGCTGCCCTCCCCTGCCTGGCAGCCGAACCAGTACTTTGTGCCATCTCCACTGAGATGCTGCACAGGCTGCCCATGGAGTTGATGCAGCAGTGAGGTGGAAGGTGTACCCCACTCACACCAGCAGCCCACATACCCACCCCCAGCTTACCAGGCATCATTGACCTGTTTGACAAGCTGGGCACCCCTAAGCTGCTCACAGGTGACAATACCAAGTGAGAGGACCAGCAAGTTCCTCCAGGCACAAGGCACCTACTGTATGTGCAGGGTGGAGCTGAGAGTTCCTGATAGGTGTCCAGGCAAACAGAGCCACCCAGTCCTTGGTTTCCTTGCAGTGCACATGGTGGTGGGTTGCAGCAGGCAGTAGTGACTATAAGGCCATCCCACAGGGACAGTGGCGAAAGGAGCGTGTATACTGGTCCTTCACACCCTTCCTGGAGCAGCCCAGCCCATTGCTGACAGGTGGGCAAGGGGTCAGAGATGGGGTGCAGTCAGGTAGGTAGGCATAGGCATTGGGGCTGCCACATAAGCACTAGCCCCATATCTTGCAGCAGAGGCTTGCACGGGAGGCAAACCAGCACACCAGACATGCTGGAGGAGAGGACGCCTAACACGAAAACACTGCCCTCCAGTGCACATGGCCAAGGACTGCAAGTGCAGCCATGGACATCACCAAGGCTCCTTCCTGCCCGAAGACAGTGACACTTTCAGACACAAGCTAGCCCTGCCCAGGGGATCTTCAGGACCTTCCCACCCCCGTGACCTTGAGAACCTTGAGGGCCCACAGCTCATAGCAAAAGCTGCCCTGTCCTCATGTATACTGGCCCCCATGCCCTGTCCTCCCTTTGTGCCCCACTCCCCCAGCCCTATGCTGTGCTGCCTGGTCCCTGTGCCTGCTGTTCCCATGCCCATCACCCTTGTGCACCACTCCTTATGCTTGCTATCATGTCCAGCTGTCTGGGCCCCATGCTTGCTGTCCCCACATGTCATCAGCTTTATGCTTCACCTCCCTGTCCCCATTCCCTATCCCTCTTAGGCCCCACTGCCTTGTTCACCACCACCTTCAAGCTCTATTTCCATGCCCCACACCCTTGTACCTCATTGCCCTTACCCCGGTGCACCCCTCTGCTGTAGCCCTTTGCTTCCACACAGGGGAAGGCATCGGGGTGAGGCCCAGGCAGAGTGAGGACAGAGGGAACCCGGTGCAAGGCAGGTTCACCTGCCAGGGCATAGCCAGGCCCAGGCTAGCAGGACAGGCAGCATGGAGGCTTTGTCATGGTTTAGACCCAGCTGGTACCAACCAGGCCTCCACTGGCTCACCACCCACCCCCACCATGGCAGAGGGAGTAGAAAATTCACCTTAAGGTTTGTTAATCGAGACAAGGATAGGGAGGTTTGCATTCCCTAATTACGGTAACAGGCAAAAACCAGACAGGTTCAACTTGAGAAGGAAAAAAACCCTAATTTAATCTACAATGAGAAAGAGAAGACATGGCCAGATCTTAATGCCTTCTCCCCCCAGCCCTCCCCTTCTTCCCGGGCCCAGATTGCTTCACTCCTGCCTCCCCCTCAGCAGAACAGAGAAATGAGGAGTGGGGGTTTAGGGTCAGTTCACACGGTGTTTCTGCCGCTTTTCCTCCTCAGGGGAAGGACTCCTCACGTTCTTCCCCTGATCCAAAGCGCGGTCCCTCTCACGGGACAGAGTCCTTCACGAACCCTTCCTCCTCTCACCAGACACAGTCTCTCAGGAATGGACTGCTCCAGAGTGGGCTGCCCACAGTCACCTTCTGCTTCAGGAAAAGTCATCTTCTCTGCCATGGGGTCCTTCACGGCTGTTGATCCACATCTGCCCCTTTCTGCAACCCGGTACAGGCTGCTTCTTCACCTCGTCCCACCCATGCCCCCCTTCAGGGGCCACAAAGCCGCGTTTACCCCACCGTGGTCCTTCAGGGACTGCTCCCCCGTGCTCCTCCATCGGCTGCAGGGGCACAGATGTCATCTCACCACAGGCTGCGGGGAAATCTCTGCTTCACTGACCTTGATGTATTTTCTCCAGCATTTCTCTCTCACTTAATCTTCTACTCCGCTCTGCGGGTCCTTTTCTTATATTTCTGCAGCTTCGTTTTCCTTTTCTTTAACATATTACTCACAGAGGTGCACTCACCTTCCCGTATCTACTCAGTCCTGGGCAAATGCTGGCCAGGGATTTGAACCGGGAGAGCTTCCAGCAGCTTCTCACGGGAGCCACCTCTGTGCCCGCCCCCTCCCCCTAACCCAAGTTAGGCTCAAAAAGCCTGGGACTGTCCTTACCACGCGCTCCCCGGGGTTGCGGAGCCGGCACTGCCGTGAGGCAGCCGAGGGAGCGGAAAAAGGAACAAGGAGAGAGGGAAAGAAGGGGGAAAGGGAAGGAGGGGAAGAGAGGGAGGGAGAGCGCCGAGAGAGAGAGAGAAAGAAAGACAGACAGACAGACAGAGACGGGCAGAGAGAGAGACGACAGAGAGAGAGAGAAAGAGAGAGAGAAAAAGAGAAAGTGACAGTGACATAGACTGACAGACGGACAGACGGACAGACCGACAGCACTCCAGAGGCGGATCAGATCCGGCCCCGCCCCCTGCCCGAGGTGGGCGGAGTCTCCGCTCTTGACAGACGGGTAACTTTCCACCCCTGTCCACGTGGTGCACTGAGCTCTGCTCCCTGGCGGCCGATTGGGAGCGCGGAGCCAGATGCCCCGCCCCCTGAGCGGTGATTGGCAGATACGGGGCGGCGGGCACACCCCCGCAGCTCGGGCTGCAGCTGTGCCCGGCTCAGCGCTGCCGGCAGCCGAGACGGGGCAGGAGGTGGCGGAGGGAGCTGGTGCCGGTCATCAGTACCGGACACGGCACGGAGCGGCGAGGGCTCACCATGATCGTGTGTCCCCAGAGCGCAGAGCGCCCCCGAGGAAGTCGGTGTCAGCGGCTGCCGGGGCAGGTAGGAGCCGCCCCGCAGCTACCAGAGTCTATACCGGAGCACTGGGCTCGTCCGTGCTCGCCGACACCGGCCCGACTACGGCACCAGCAGGCTTGGGCATGCCCGTCGGCGATGCGCGGTGCCGGCAGGGTCGTGCTCTCCTGCTGCGGTGGCCGATGTCCCGGTACCGGTGCAGTGGCACCGTCGCCTTTGTGAGGGATGCGGGAGGCGCCGTGCCTCCATCACTGCCAATCAAACTTGTTTTTCTCTCTCCGCCTGCACTGCCCGTGCAGCACACCGGGGGCGCTGCCGCTGCCGCTGCCGCCCGCACAATGGGACCTGGGTTACCGGCAGCCGGCACCTGGCCCGGGACCGCAGTGGAGACCCCGCCGCGGGCACTGGGACTTCTGTCCCCACTAGAACTGGGGCGGGGCCGGAGGTGTCAGCCACGGCCATGTCACCGGCGAGCATCCTCGGTGGAGCCCCCGGTACTAACGGAGCCGCGGTCTCGCCTCACGGGGGGATTGGAGCCCTGGGGATATGCAAGGTTCACATAGCGGAGTCTTGCCCGGTCAGGAGGGGAAAGCGGGGTCCCGCGGGGTTCGGCGGCCCTGCCACGGCTCCCTGCCCTGCCTGGGCTAGCTCCCGGTCGGACGGCACAGGACCCGCAGAGCTCCTACATCCCGCCTGCTTTGCGTGCAAACTGCTGACCGGGCAGCGCCTGCCCGGACAGGCAAGGGTGAAGCTGGTCATCGGTATGGGGTGGAGGTACCTGTTGCGGTCTAGGGGGCTTGGTCACATTGAAGCACCACTGGGGAAGAAGGTTATGTTTCCACTGTCTAGGACTGTGAGTGGGTACAGGGGACAAGGATAATGGCCGGGGAGGGTGAAGAACGTGGCGCAGAGGCTGAGAGGGTGTGGCTGTGGTGTTGCTGTGCCGGCAGGAGACCTTGGGTTGAGCTGGTGTTGGGAGCAGGCAGGAGAGCCCAGCTGGGGGCAAGGGCTTAAGCGAGCGACTGCCCTGCACCTTTTCATCCTCCCCTTCCAAGACGTCTGCCTGGTCCCTTGCTCCATCATCACCTTGACAAGCAGAGCAAGAAGAGCTGGCAGCCCTGGAAGCTGTGCCATGGGCTAGTAACACAGCTCCTTGCTGGGGACCACCATTCCTGGGGTGCAGGAGTAGGCCTCCCAGAGTCCTCCACCTCTGCTGACTGCGAGAAGACCACTGGCTGTAGCTCCATGGGTATCCTCAGGGCAGTTAATTTCCTCAGGCAGACGAACTTTGTGGGGGACTGTTGCAAGTCAGTTCTGGTTTGCATCAGCTTCTCTGGTCCCCACCAGTGCTGTCCCGACCCCTTGGGTTACTTCCTGGTGGCACACTCTGCTGTTGCAGAAATTAAGGTCTGATTAAGGCTCTCTGATTGCCAAGATAGTTGCTGGCAAGTCAAGGTGCACGGGGCACTGGGGTTCATGGTCAGGGCTCTGAGGCCTGCATGTGTCTTCTGGCTGTCAGCAACAGCCTGGGGTCATAGTGGAGCAGGGACTGCCTTGTCCTGGTCACCAGCCTTTGGGTGACCGCACTGGAGAGATGGGGCGGAGGAAGGAAGATGACCATGCTGTCCACCGGGACAATTTCTCCCTCAGGAGATGGTGGCTCAAGTCCAAGAGGGGAGGTTCACCCTCTGCAACCAAGGGTGCTCTCTGGGTTTCTGTGTATGAGTGGGAGCTGTGATTTTCTGTGTGACAAGAGATACTGCCTGCTGTGCCTTGATGTGAGTGAGCTGCAGGTGTGGGCCTTGCTCTTCAGTGGGAGGTGTGACAATGGGGTTGTTGGGGCACAGCAGCTGCCTGGGTGCGTTTTGCACATCCCCACCCTCTGCTCCCACCACTCTCCCAGGAGGGACTGTGGCAGTGTGGCTCATTGCTGGGCTTGGCTGTGGAGGGTGCTGCTGGGTATGTATGGAGCCCCCCTTGATGAGCTGGACATCTGTTTTCACTGGTAGGTGCATCTGGTGTCTGCTGTGCCATGCATCTGTATGCTGTGGGACCTGCTCCCATGCTGTCTTCTTGGGCAGCACATGGGGAGACCTCTGAGGCCCTCTGTGTGCTACCAATTGCATGGTGGATGCCAGGACAGTGCTAGCCCCTTAGCTTGCTTGGGCCAAGAGCATGGGAGTAGCTTATCTGGCTCCATAGCTCTCCCCTCTGTCCCAGTGCTGGGCAGGAGGGCTCAGTGCTCCTGGTGCAGTGGCCCAGTGTTAAGGCTGATGGGCTGCTCCATCCTGAAGGTCTTTTCATCTGTTGTGTTTCTCCTGCTTTGGTCTTGCATTTGCCTCTAATGCTGCAAGGATATATCGTTCTCAGTTTGCCCTGTGCTTCTACTCCCCAGGCAGTGCCCTTCTTTTGGACAGAGACCACTGTGTGTTCCCTGCAGCCTTTCCTCCCACTAGTAGTAACTCCTCTGAGCAGTATTCTGCCCAGCTTCCTGACCCAAGCCTGAGTCCTTTGTGGTGGCTTCTGACCTGTTGGTGTCCCTCTGTGAGCACCAAGCTGGGAGAGGGGATCCCAACCCCTCTTAGAGCCTGGGTTTGCCTGGGGTGGGGCAGCTGCAGCAGGGTCTGCTCTGAGGGAGAGCTAAGCAAACCGTGTTCCCTGCAGGTAGTGAAGATGTCTGGTAGTGACCCTGAGCGCCCCCAGTTCCTCTTCGTGAAGGTGCTGGCGAGCTGGGGGCGGCTGGAGGCAGTGACCCAGCAAATGGGCTACCACCCACAGTACCTTGACAGCTTCCTCAAGATGCAGCACTACCTGATGCACATGGATGGCCCACTGCCCTTTGACTGCCGGCACTACATTGCGATCATGGTGAGCTCTGCTGGGAGTTGCCAGAGAGGATGGGGGAGGCTTTGCTTAGGCCCTCGAGACTTCCTGCTCTTCCTCTATCAGAAAGCCTGTGCTGCAGACTTCTCTGCAGAGGCCAAAATCGTGATGTCCTGGAGGTGGGGCAAGAGATAGGTAGAGGGTCCAGGATGATGCCTGTCTTGCTGGTGCAGGGATGCTGATGTGCTGCTCTTGCAGGCAGCAGCCCGGCACCAGTGCCGGTACCTGGTAAACCTGCACGTGCTGCAGTTCCTGCGGGCAGGGGGCGATCCCCAGTGGCTACGTGGCCTTGACTTCATTCCCCCCAAACTCCGTAACCTCAATGAGATCAACAAGATCCTGGCACACCGGCCATGGCTTATCACCAAGGAGCATATTGAGGTATTTTGGGGGGCTATCAGCCAGGGACCAGGGCAGCAGGGGGACAGCAGCACCCCCAGAGGGTGCTAGCAGCCTGCCCACCTGTGTGTGTTGTATTTCTGTTCTGTCTATGTCCTGCAGAAACTACTGAAAATTAGTGAGTGGAGTTGGTCACTGGCGGAGCTGGTGCATGCTGTCGTCCTCCTGGCGCATTGCCACGCGCTCGCCAGCTTTGTCTTCGGCTGTGGCTGTGAGCAGGATGAGGGGATGAGGGCCCGAGGCTTGCTGAAGCCCTTGTCACCCGGGAACCAGTGCTTTTGTGAAGCCACTGCTGGCACCTGCTGCAGCCAGGAGCTGTTGCGCATCAACCGCAAGCGGGTGAGCCCCTGAGGGTGGGAGCACAGTGGTATGGGGGTGTTGCTGGGACCTCTGCCCTCACCCCTGGGCCTCTGTTTGCACAGTCTCTGGATTCCTGCATGGAGCTGGATTCCGTCCGGGAACACATGCAGCAGATCCACGTGGAGACTGAGGGCAGGGAGGAGATGAGGCTGTTGCAGCAGGACCGAGAGGAAGGTGAGGGGCAGGGAGTGGAGGCGGGTGTGCAGTATAGGGGCTTGTATGGCTTATGTGTTGCTCCCCAGTGTATACTTGTATTTTCCATTATGTATGGTTCAGACAGGGCCTCCTGGGATGGTGGTAGGGGGAGGGGGAAGAAGGCAGTGGTACTTCCCCAAATGGTGCAGCAAGACCCAGATTTTGATGCTTGCTGCAGCTGGAAACAGGACAGCTGAACATTGCTCTCACCCACCTGGGGGGCTCTCCCCTCTTGCAGATACCAATGGGGAAGTCACTGGTGCCACCAACCTAGCATGCTACATGCAGGATCCTGACTTTGGATACCAGGACTTTGCTCGGCGTGACGAGGATCAGACGCAGGTATTCAGAGCCCAGGTGAGGTTCCTGCTCTTTCTGCAGGCAGCAGCCTGGGCTGCCATGTCTTCTCTCATCTCCTCATCTCGTCTGCTTCTGGTGGGGAGCAGATGGTTACAGGGGTGCCTGTGCTGCCCAGATCTGGTGCAGATGCTTTTGCAAAATGCCTGAGTGGGGAAGCTCAACTCTGAGAGGAGGCCTGGCTGGCCCACTTGGTGTCAGGAGAGAGAGGTGCCCTGTACCCAGTGGCTGCCAATTTCTTCACATTGCCCTCATAGAAAAAAGGGTCAAAATCATTCAAAAGCTGCATGAGGGATGTTGTGGTTTGTGGCAGAGCTTCCCCCAGAACAAACCTATTTAATAATGCTGCATCCTGAGGTCTCCAGCCCTTTTTTCTGAGAACATGCCCGAGGCTCCTTTTTGCAGTTGCAAAAGCCTCTTGCTGTGCTCAACAGGATTACTCCTGGGAAGACCATGGCTTCTCGCTGGTCAACCGCCTCTACTCTGACATCGGGCATCTCCTGGATGAGAAGTTTCGGATGGTGGATGGTCTGCAAAGCAGCGCCATGGCCAAGCGGCAGGGCTGTGAACCCTCTGTCTTCAAGCGGGGCATCTGGAACTACATCCACTGCATGTTTGGCATTAGGTAGGGAAACCAACTTCAACTTAGTGGCCCCGGGGAGAAAACTGAGCTGACCCAGGCGGGAGGAGGGTAGAATACTCAGGCTGTCTTGCAGATGGGCTTGGAAAAGAGATGGAGGTGAATTGCTGGCCTGGATGGTGTGCCAGGCAAGGAAGAGCTGTTCAGATTCTCTGGCCAGGGCAGGACACTTGGGGGATGGGGCTTCAGCACCTGGTGGCTGCTGCCTTGTGTCCCCTTGCCCTGTGGCTGTGCCGTGCCACAGGCAGACCATGGGTGAGGTGCTCTGTAGTGACACAGGGCTGTCTGTGACTTGCCCCTGTGCTCTCTGTAGGTACGATGACTACAATTATGCAGAAGTGAATCACCTCCTGGAGCGAATGCTCAAAGTTTACATTAAAACTGTAACCTGCTACCCAGAGAAGACAAACCCAGAAATGTTTGACAGGTTCTGGAAGCAGTTCAAGCACAGTGAAAAGGTGGGACATCCAGCAGCTCCTGGCTCTGACCAGCTGCAGTGGAGCTGGGAGTGGGCAGAGGCTGCAGGCTGGGGTATTTCAGGGGTCATACAGGAAATCTTTGAGCCACCAAACTAGTCTGAGGCTGGGAATGGGAGGGGGCAATGGAAAGTGGCAGTTTGCAAGGAATTGGGTTTAGCATGGTGCGTGGCTGCCCACAGTGTGATAGGCATAGGGGACACTGTGTTGGTGCAGGTATCTCCAAGCCCTTTACCTCATGGGTGAGTGTCACCAAGCAAGCCCTCCATTCGGGTGTAACTTGCAGGAGTGGCTGCTGTGGGTGGCAGGGATTGTGCCTGTGCCAGACCTGCACACTGGCGCTGTGTGTCAGGAATCTCCAGCACTGCAGCTCTGGGAGGCAGCCACAGCCTCCAGGGCTGGGAGGAAGGGGAAAGGGCAGCGGTCTGTGCTGGAAAAGTTGATTGTGTTTTGTCCTATGCCAAAAGACTCACTAACCCAGGTGGGTACTTGCTTGCAATGCTGCCTGCAGCACACTGCAGCTACCTGAACCTCCTTTGCTTCTCTCCTTAGGTCCACGTGAACCTGCTTATCCTGGAAGCCCGGATGCAGGCAGAGCTGCTGTATGCATTGCAGGCCATAACCCAGTACATGATCTCCTAGACAATGGGGAGCTGCACTGTGGCAGGGCTGTGACATCCTCTTTCCCTGGACTCATGTGTGCCACTGGGACAGACGTCAAGGGGTTACTCACTTTACTTGTCTTATTCCTTTTTTTTTTCCCCCTTGTGGAGCCTGGTGAGTGGCCATGTTATGTGCAATTACCGAACTGTGAGGCAAGTCCATGCTGCTGAGATGTTGGTGTGATGCTGGAGACTAGAACGTGTCCAAGGTGGACTGCCAAAGACATGGGGGGAGAGGGACACAGGAGAGGACTGTGGCTGGTTTAGAGACATGCTCCCCTGAAAATAGAAGCTCTTTGCCCAGGTGCTGTGGGAGCCTCAGCTGACACAAGGAGGGCAGGGGAAAGCTGGTTTCCTTCCCTGTGCCACTGTGGCTGCCTGGCTTGCAAGCAGCCCTTCAAAGCCTGGCCTCATTGGGGTGATGCATCTTGCTTCGGAACAGCACAGGCAGCTCACAGGTGTGTTGCAATATCCTGAGTTGCATAGTAATGTAGAGTAGAATGCTAGCTCCAAGCAAGGGCCATTTATTTCCCAGCCTGGGATGGAAAGGGAAAGCACTTACTGCCTACGCCTCCTCCTGTGTGTCAAACCCTTCAGGGATAGACAAGCGATGACCCAGGTGAACTCCAAACTGTGAAGCTCTTGATGGCAGGGTGCCCTAGTGCTCTGCCTTCTCTTACAGCAGGGTTAAAAGGTCTCTGACAGTTTTTAGGCTCTGAAGGTTTCTGCAGGGGACTTTAGCAGTCCTTGGGGGCTTGCCCCAAAGCCCCTCCTCTGCTTTCAGCCATCAGGGGGGCAGAAGGAATAAGGGAAGCTTCCTGAGGTAACATGGATTTTATCTTCTCATCACCATGAAAGGGCTGAGGTCCTGTGCTCAGTCACTTGCTATTTAGCAGCATGGTGGAGGAGCCTGCTGTCAGCAAAGGTGGGATATTGAAAGCTTTTCCTTGAACCTAGGCTGGGGGACTCCCTGGACTTGTCCCCATTCAAAGAGAGGCAGTCCATGCACCAGCCCTGCCCTTCTGCCCAGTCAGCAGGAGCATGCACCACTGCTGCCCCTGTCCCAGGGCTGTTCCCTACCTGTGCTGCAGCCCCCACATGGAGAGGTATGAAGGATCCAGTGCAGGCTCAAGAGGGCAGCCATGAAAAGGGAATGAGGCCACCCCATCTTAATTGGGAGCCTGAAGCAAGGGCAGCTTTTGAGTCAGCCCAGCACATGCTGCTTCAGTCAACCTGTTTACTGCGTAAATGTATGGGGAAGAAAACCTTGTGTACGGAAGCTACAGAAAAAATCCTATTTTTGCTATAAATATATTACATTTGACATGGATGCATGCTTTATTTCTGCTAGGGAAATAAAATATGTTGGGAAGGGGGTCCAAACTTACATGGCTGCTTTGAATACAGGACAGCAGTTCCTGGCTAATCACATCCCCAAAATGGCTCCAGGAAACCCAACAATGCCAGCTGCAGAGGGGTTCTGGCCCAGAGCCAGCAGCTGGTCACTGAAGCTGGACCTATCCTGCTCAGCTATGTCCTGTCCTCTTTCCATGCTTAGAACATTGCATGTTCAGTAGGAAAAGAGGGGAGGTTTTCAAGGGGCTTTGATGCTCTGGCAAGAAGGAGCTATCATAGGAAGAAGCTGGCTTCTCCCCTGCCAGGTACTTGGCCATGAGTGGGTGGGGTGTGGGGGCTGCTTTGGCAGATGAGAAAGAAGCATTTTACTCACACTCAAAAGAAGGTACTCGGTGAGAGAGGCCAGAAACCAGGACCAGCTCTTTCCCCAGTGTTCGTGCAGGTATGCCCTCCCTGCAGCATGGGCTGGAGGAATCTGTGCTGGGGGTTGGCCAGCTTGTACTGAGCCAAACTGGTGCCTGGACAATAAAATGCCAGGACAGTTCATGCTGGACAGTACTGTTTGAGTCAGTACTGCTGCCTAGACAGTGACACCAGTGCCAGGATGACTGCTGCTGGGACAGCTGCCACCAGACTTTGTTTGACACTACCATCTTTTAGCCTGAGGGTTAGGGACACAGGTTGGCATAGCTATATCTTCTGCTCACCATCAGACATAGCATCCCAATTAACCCTAGCAGCCTGGCTGTTAGACAGCTGCTTTGAAAGTCTGTGCCCTGCAGGACTGGGACAAGCTGCAGCAGCCAGTTCTCCACAGAGCTCACCATTCCTGAAGCAAGCAGTGCATCTGCAGCTCTGTACAGCCCAGCAGCAGCATCCTTACCAGCCACCATCCCCCTGCACTGCTGGGAAGAAAGAAGGGAGAAGGCAAGCAACAGTGTGATCCTTGCTAGGAGAGAAGCACTGCCCATCCCTAGGAGATGGGAAGTGGGTTCCCTGTTGCATAAGGAGCAGGCCTTGCAGGACCCAGGGCAGCTGCTGCTTGATCTGTCTCTCAGAACAGGCACTGGTCACAGCAGCAAGATGAAGGGCTCCATGGGCTGTCAACCCTGACCAGAAATGAATGCAGTTGCTACTAATGGCCCTGGAAACTGCAAGCCTCACATCCCCAACAAGAAGCACACCCAAAATTATCTCAGAGCTAGAAAGCTAGAGATGAAGCAACCATCTACTCCCATCCCTGTGGATGCTGCAGAATTACCATCATATCCTGTAGTGAAATGAGGCAAGCAGGTGCCACTAATTGCCAGGGAGTGGGCATGAACTTGTGTCAAGCCCACCTGTGCCTAATTAGGGTGGGCCCCCACTGCGCATGAGCAAGAGCAGGGGACCAATAAAAGGTGAGTCCTAAAGCACAGCCTCAGCTCAGTCCTGAGCACGTCTGCAGAGAGGTCAGTTGCTCTTGGAGCACTGTATTACCTTCATTGTACCACTAGCACTCATCACCCTCAGGGTGAGGCTTGAGCGGCGCAGCCGGCTAAGACCCAGTACTGCAATGCTGAGGCCTCAGGTTTGAGACTCCTCAGAAGAGAGAGACTGCTCACAAGATACGCTAAGAAGTGTTCAAGGCCTAGATGAGGGAAAGACAGTTCCCCTGAGGATCTCCTCCTGATCTTCCACTTTTGGAAATTAGTTTAAATCTTGAAACAGAAGCCTTAAGGTTCCTTCCAGAGTTATTTGAACCAACCATTTTAACACTACTATTTTTCACATGTATTAATTATCAGACTAATATTGAATACCCAAGGTTTTGAATGCAAATTTGCTGGCCATACATTGTGCAATGTCTTGAGACTTTCTCCTCAGTAGTTTTGAAAATATCCCCAGCTTGCTCTCCTTGTGTCTCAACAGGCCAGTAGAATCAGTGCTAATGACCTTATCTGTCCCCACTCTAAAGCAGCATGACTGGGACTCTGAAACAGTCTCTTCTGCAAGACCTCTCCTGAGCTGTGGTGCACAGAGGACTCTCAGACCAGAGAGGGGGACAGCACATTCTCTATCCTCATCTCAGCTGCATTCTTCTACTCTGACATTCATGTGCCCTTTGAAAGGCATCTCCAAGCCATTATCTTCTAATACCAGAAAACACTCAACTGTACTAACCTTACTTTTTCTGATGGATGATTTGAGGTATGCAAGCAAAGATAATCACTCACATGCTCCTATGTCCTAATAGTCAGTATCTGCTTGGGGATGGGGTGCTGAAAGAAGAGAGCAGCAGCAAATCCAAATCTGTTCCTAGAGGCAACTGGTAGAGTTGAGTTGCTGACACTCAGCTTTATGAATGTAACTATACAAAATGGAGTACTCTTCTGCACTCAGGTATAGAAGGACAAGGAATGAAGGGGCTTGAAGACTCTAGACTAGTCCTGCAAAAGTTAAAGCTCCCTAGGGTCAGTTTTAGGGCTTGGCAACCAAGTGGGTCCCTGCATGCTGCCAGCAAGTTGTAACAGGGCACTCTACACACTGCAGAGCACACTGGGGCCTTTTGTGGGCTGTCACACTGCAGCTCCACCACCTCTGGCCAGCTGAGGTGCATTTCACCAAGGGGTTGCCCTAAGAGGTGAGAGGGCAGAGAAAAGACGGGAAAAAAAAAAAAGGTCCTCACTGGGGAAACAGAACAAACCGCATGAGACACAGAGCAGAGGATTACAGGTTTTTATTTGTCAAACGTTCCCCTCTAGTCTAGCACATTCTACAGTCTTTGCTAGCACAGATGGCAACAAAGAGCCTGTAATGGTTCAAAAGTTACACTGCAACAGAGAGCAAACAAAAGTAGATTTATTATATATATAAAAAAAAGTGAGAAATGGGTGAGAGTGCAAAGGGGACAGGGTGGAAGCTATGTCAGGTAGTGTTGCATGCTGTGTGCAGCAGATGTCTGTGCTAGCAACAAAGAAACCCTTTCTGTAATCACATCAGGCGAAGAGTCCACTGTCTGGAAGCACTGTTTCACAGAGTCATCCCCAGTGCCTTATGAAGAAGGCATCTCTCAGGAGAAGTGACCTATCTGCTATGTAGCCAAGCCTCTCAAGACATCTTTGGGAGCACCAGAGGGTAGCACCATGCTGTGTACCACGGTACCAGCTACAAACATTCCCTTCTACCACATACCATAATGCTGCCTTAGCTAGAGAACCATCAGCTCTTTCACCTTCACCTTCCATTGTCTCTTCTTCCTGCTTTACACCACAATATCAGATCTCATTTTTATTGCATCAGATATTTTTTACCATCAACTGAGACACAAAGGCCACAGAAGAGAGTGGATCCCTTTCTTGAAGAGTGAACAAGGGGGTTACCATGCTACTGAGCTTTTACATGGACAGATCTTCCAGGCTTCAGGAGTCACTGCTTGCTTTTTGCCCTTGTGTTAATTAGAATATGCTTATCATTGGATATCCAGCTGAGGCGAACCTTAAGCTATCCCTGTTCATGCTCATGTCCCAGAATTCATCAGTTTGGTTGTTTGGGGTTTATTTTTTTATAATGGGACAAAATTTGTACATTATTTTGTTGACAGTCCAGGACACCAGTCCCAAAACACTCCCACCCATGTCACCAGACAAGCAAGGCTAGCTCTGAAGCATTTCAGTGTGACTATAAATAATCAACTAAATAAGAAAATTTACAAATTACAATCTACATAAAAGCTTTCTAGGCATTTCATTTGGAAAAGCTGATTAGTGCTACTTGCTTCTAGTATGAGCCAAAGTTATTAATACACCCAGGCTCTGGAATGCTCCCAGGGCTTTCATTCCTCTCATTTACTAGGGTGATTTGACTGCTGTTTTTAAAGCAGCACAGGGTAGGGGAAGACATGTTTTTAGACACACCAAGGAAATGTAAAGGCTCCAAGAAGCTTTCCAAGCTCTCACAGGCTTGGAGTATAGTAAAAGATGCTTAAATTATAAAGGAAGCTCAAAAAATTTGCTAAACCCAGGTGTAAATAAAAGCAACAAGCTTGACTCCTTATAGGCTCCATGGGCTCAGTTAGACAAATCCTTTGTGGCCCAAAGCTGCATGGTAGCTTCACAGTGTGGAAGATGGCATTTGATCCTCTGGAGATGAAAAACTTGTTACCCAAGCTCAGTGAGGACAAAGAAAACACATGCAGTACAACCTATGGCTTCATGTCAGAAGTCCCCTGCTCACTCCCCTTATTATTCAGGAGCATCACTCCCCATGTCACTTCCCTCCCCACTCAGCTTACAGCTGCTCTCAAAAGCACAATCTTTTATTAGAGCAAAATCTACTCCACAAATATGGGTTCTGTGATGCCATGAAGATCCACCAAGACATTGTCCTGAATCCAGCAGCAGTCAGCAGCAAACACTTTGGGCAAGAATTAAAAAAATGGACAAGTATTGAGCAACTCCCTGTGAGGTACAGCCTTTCAGCAAGCAGCAGTTTAGGAACTTTGAAGTTTAGCCCCAGTCTAGAAAAGCTCAAGGTTTGTGAAAAGGAAGCTATTTGAGAAGGGGCTGGAGAACTCCTAAATTCTCTGCATGCCTGTCCTCTGTGCCCATGATTCAAGTTATCCTGCTACACATACAAATGGAAAGCTAAGTTGTCTGCCTAAGCCTGCCACATTGCGTTCATGCTCTATTGAGTACTCTGAGCACTGCTGGTTTTCCTAACAACCCAACAATGTGCTCTCAGGCTCCTTCAGCAGCAGGCCAGCTTCTGTTGAGGAAATGGAGAGCACCTGCATAGACTGCTGCAAGACAGAGATGTCACTGACAGCACATTGGTATGGCAGGACTCCAGCCAAAAGTGCCCCTATCTCTAGTGCTGTCCCTGGGGCAGATGATTCCTCAGGAGTTTGGCCTGGTAGTATGGGGTGGGGAAAGATACGTGCTTCATTCCATAAAAGGACTCACTCTGTAGGACACCAACCATGATGAGCCTTGGTGTATCTGGGCTGCAGCTCCTTCAGCTGGAACATGCTGAGGACATGTACTAGCTGAGAGTATGTCAGATGTCCCTGGGCTACTACTCAAGTGCTCAGAGTGAGGGTCTCCACAGTCAGAGATCAGGCCAGGTCCCCAATGCCATCACACACAGTCCACCTTGAACAGCCTGAAGACAGCACTTCTGTCCTACACACCAACCCATCCGTAAACAGCTCACCATGGATTCACAGCTCTGTGGTACTGGGTATTCATATCATCCTTCCTACAGCTTTGGGCTCTTTTTCTTAAGAAATGAGCAAGAGATTCACATACAAGATGAACAAACATACCGATGTCTTGTCCTTTCACACACAGCTGTGAAACTTGCTCTGGAGATCGTGGGATTCATTTCCTCTCAGCTTCCAAGCTGACAAAGTGACACAAAGTGCCAAATAACACAATCACACCAGATCTCTTAACTGTAGCCCATAATCCCTGATTCTTTTGTGCTGCACATGCCATCAGGTGTTTGTGGAAAAGGTATCCATCCATTTGTGTACTGAACTAACTGCAATGAGAATATGCATCCATCACTCAAGTCTGCACAACCTGGGATCCCAGCTTAGGATCTGCTGCCTTCTTTCCTCATTACAAAAAGGTGTGGCCAGAGATGCATATTGTGGGTAAATTTGAAACATGTCACCATGAGGTGTGTCATGAAGACAGCTTTCACAGCAAAGGTTAGTGAACTATTTGAAGGCTCTGTGGCAGAGTACTCTAAAGATGAGACTGTTGAAAGACTCCTTGTTGCATGTAAATAAATAAACCACTCCTGTTCCAATTTCCTCTTAAATGAAAATGAATTAAAACCCAAGAAAACAGGGCAGACAAGGTTGGTAAAGCAGCATGGTTCATTGCACTGCATGATACCAACCTTCTGAACAGAAACCACTACCACCACGTTCAAAAAGCACCAGAGAGGCTTTCTGCCAGAACAAGTCTACCATAACACCATGACAGCCCATGTCTCCCACAGATCCTACCATTGCAAACACTGAAAGAGGTGACAGCAACAGGCCAGCTAATGCTCTGAACTAACTTCTTGTCTCCTATCTTCTGTCCTGCAAGAAAAAAGAGACAGGGCAGAATCCCAGGCACGTTACCATAGGTGTGCCTACAGGCTTCAAGTTTCACAGCAGAAGCAGCAACTTCACCAAAAAAAAAACCTTCAGAAACCCAAAAGTGAGCTAACAAGTAGAACCAACTGAGCCTCCCCAAGGACTACCCAGAGTGTCAGCAGACCTAGCAGGATCTAGTCCAAACTATCTTCTTGGCAAACTAGGGAATCTGTCCTGTTCACCAGCTGCAGTCCAGCTACTTAACAGATTACATGAGAATGAGCACGCAGTTAATGATTAGCATTCCCTAACACCATGTTCCTGGTTTGTCAGGAGTGCTCACTCCAGGAAAGAGACTGAGCAGCTGTGCCTGAATGTCTTGCCATGCAGGGACCTTCTGCCTGTTCTAAGGAGAACAGCTGTTCCCAACTACAACAAGGTGCCCTTCCCACTTTTCCAATAACATTTTCAGCTTCTTGGCCCAAAAAGCCTTAGGCGTGGCCCCTCCCATATGATAATGTGATCCGATATCAAGGGAATAGATGCAACAAATGTGGTGTTTTGTTTTTTTTTTATCCAATAATCTCATTTTCAATTAAAATATATAATATATATACTTAAAAAGGTTTAGAAAAGCTTCTATGTAATTTGCAGGTACTTTTACATATAGATTACAATAAAGTACAACTCTTCCCAAGGGTGGTTTGAAACCACAGGTAGTTGCCAATTTTCTCCTCTCAATTATATGCATTATGAAAATAAAATATGTTTATCCCTAATACAGCTCTGAAAAAGAAGTCTGACACTGGTACCTTCTCAGAGAGTGAGATCCCTAATACACCTTAATGGGGAAACACTTAACATTGGTTTCATGTTCACTGTAGAAAGTTCCCAGATTAGTAAAAAAATATTCCATCTATAGAAAATGCCCTTCTGAAAAGCAACCAGGGCTCTGTTAAGGCCACACCCAGGCTTTCCATTTCTCTGCTGTAGCAAGACAGATCAGTAACAAACCCAAAGTTATGTTTTTATGTCCCAGAAACAGCTAGTAGCACCTGGGCTTATTTTACAGGGCAGCCTGGTGTATTAGGAAAGTGCTGAGAACAGCATAGGGCCTTCTTGAAGCATCCTTCGGATTCAACGGGGCTCAGTTGGCACAGTGAAAAACACAATGTCCTCCTGTTCCACTCAGATGGACAAGGGGAAGCTTCTACACCACAACCATCACCCTTCCCTGCAGAATGGTAATGGGTGCTCTGGAGATGGGCACACTGAAACCAACCTCTGAAATAGCACACTCTTTTCCTGCATGGCTTCCACCAATAGGCTCCTTCTATTTTCTCAGAAAGTCTGGGCGACACCAAGCACACATCTGGTGGCTTAATGAAAATGTCCAACTACTTTGCTCCAAAAGGCAAGCCAAGTGAGAGCAGAGCCAGCCCTCTGCCAGCCTGAGGCACTGGGAGACTTTCTGCCATAGCAGAGAGAGGGTAGCATTTGAGACATTCCTTCAACAAACCCAACTCCTCACATGGGAAAATGCTATTGCCTGGCACAGTCTTCTGGCTTAGTTTTTTTTCCAGGGCTCCTCTTTGGACATGTACAGCCCAGGTTTTCTCCAGATGATCCAAAGCAGGGTCAGGTTTGCAGGAAGAGCCATGGCATGTAACAGGATTCTTCTTTTAACACTCTTCCTGTTGCAGCCAGATACTATTTTTAAACTCCTCCTGATGCAGCCAGATGCAGGTTGCATTTTCTTCCCAGGTGGGCAGCATCTTCTGCCCAAGGCATTGTGTGCAGGGAAACCGAATCCAAAATGCTCCATTCTTTTCTCTGCCAGAGGTGGGAAGGGAAGTCAGAACCTGATGTTCAAAACCTGAAGGACACTACAAAGAAGAAAAATAGAGTGAATGGTTAGATCCCTCTAGTGGGAATCCCAGATGCACAGACAAGAAGTTATTTACTATAAATCAGTTTCTGCTGCTCAAAGGATGCAACTTCCAGCAGGGAACACAGACCGCAAGAGACCTAGATCAATAGTCAAGTGGAGGATGCAACTGCTCAGCTTTAAGCTTTGGAGTATGTTTAATACAGAAAGACAAAACAAAAGCACAGAGGTCAAAAGTAAGCACCCCTCCTGTAAGTTTATGGCACCAACAAAGCTCTGCAAGATAAAGAATTTTGAAGAAGGACTTGGCTAACACAAGAGGCTTTCCCAGAAAGCAGCAAGGAAGAGGAAGATTATTCTTCCCCCTTAAACAACCACAAATGTCAATTGTTAGGGATAAGACTAAAAAAGTGGGTTTCAGAGATCACACACTAAAATGTTCATGCTCACCAACTTAAAGAAATACTGTATTGTCATCATTTGAACAGGAGGAGCTAAAGAATGAGGGCTTTTGGACTCAGAGGGGTGGAACACAAATGGAGGGCTCTGTTCCCTCCCATTTTCTGCCCATCCTCTCTAAAGGTCATGCAGACTCCAGCCCCTCCTCTCTTTTTCTCTCTCTCCTGGCTGCGCTGCTGTTCCCCTGCGCTCCTTTACCCCCAGCTCCCCACCTGCTCTTCAGAGTCCAGATCTATTGGGTGCTGGGAAGAGCCGTGGACCCCCCCTCCTGAGTCAGCCCTGCTGCAAGGGGCCCTCAGGCACCCATCCCTGCCCGCCTCCAGATCAGGTTGTATGTATATATTTGTATTTTTGTTACTTTATCCCTTAAAGTAACAATTATTTTACTTTAAAATATTTTAAAGTATTATTTCCAATTTCCAACTTAAATGTCCCCTTTTGTCTTCCCTTGTGTGTGAGGGGGTAAAATAGAAAGTAATTCTGTCCTTCAGTTTCTGGCAAGCCCAAACTGCTAAGCTGTGAGGGAATAATTGGCACGCAATGCAGGGCTCAAATTTAAATTCTTCTTTTAATTGAAAACAATGGAAGGGTGGAAATTGAAAAAAGAAAAATGGTTTTCAAAATGGTGTGGGTGAAAGACTGTGTTATATACTGCCCTTTTAAAATTTACTCATCCATGCATGTTGTTTCCTAGTGCCCCATCTTCCAGCCATGTTACTTTCCTGTGCTGTTAAAACAGTGATTTCTGTAGGAAGGAGTTTGGTTGGGAATTTGATTGGGGAGTTTCGGGACTCTTAGATGAATGTGTTCACCATGCAAAATGATTCTGTTCCTTTCTCTGGTGAGTTTGACCTGGTAGAGTTTGGAGGCCTCGGTGATGATTGGTGTTACTTGTTTTGGTTATTGTTGAGACTGAATGTGTTCCAGGGGTGGTTCAATCTGTGCAGGAAAACTGTCCCCACTGCAACCACCACCGCTGCCTGGGGAGGGGTGATGATGATGGAAGAAAACCCTGATCAGCAAGAGCCAGCCCAAGGCAGGGGACACAGGAGAGTAATTCAGAACCTGAGATTATGCTCAAAATGAAGGTGAATCACTGACTGCTTGGATGCTGCTCTCTGGGACAAGGGGGTGGATGTGGTAGACCTGGAGAGCAGAGAGGTGCCAGATCGTTAGCCAGAGTTAATACACAAGATTATAAAAAGCCTCATAATGCAAAAGAAAAGCTTGATTGACTCCCCTCTCTCTTTCCAGTAAAGAGATCTGTTAAGTACAGACAGAAAAACATTATTAATAAATCCTAAACAGTGTGGTGGGACTTGGAATCAGAGGGAGTTAAATTGTGTTACAAAATATGTTCACAAGGTTTGTGTTAAAAAATGTGCTCACAAGGTTTAAGTACACCAGCTCAAAGTACAGCATTTCACTTTCTGAAGGCACTTGTCTAAAATGGCTGTACTGGGGCACAGCAGAAAAATATTTAGGTAAGTATCTGTTCTTCAGCATAGACAGAACAGAAATCAGCAGAAAATTCAGGCTGAAATGGGCCTCCAGAGGTCACCTAGTCCAAACTACCTCCAGGCTACTCAGGTGCCCAGGAGAGGTCAAGTACATGGTAATTTCACTCAGTCATTTTGAAGCTCAAGGGCTTTCCACAACTGAAGCATTACCTGCAATTTGCCCTGAATTCTGACTGCTCATCTAGCCAGGACTAGGGGCTGAACTTGCAAGACTAACAAATACCTATCTGCCTCCTAAACAGAAAGTATTCTTGGCAAGGCTTCCACTTCCCAACCAGTACCCAGCCTGTGCTCCAGTCCATTAAAAGAAACTGTCCATTTTCTGTTAGCTAATGGAGCTCAAAGTGTGAAGTATGCCTTCAGCTCCATTTCCCTAATTCTTCAACTGTCTCAGTTGTTCAAATCAGGGAGTGAGACCCTAAGAGAATGAGACATTTTTGAAGTTTGCTCTCATATACACTATTTGCCAAACTGTATCTAGAAAATTTTGTGCAAACATGAAAGATCAATGAAGAGGCAGATTTGTTGTGCATGGGACAGAACTAATGCATCCTCCTTTCATCTCCATCCATGCTGCATTCCAATAATGGATATACAAAGAATTCATAGGTTAATGTTGACAAACCAGTTGACCAGAGACAGACACTACATTCCAGATAAGGGAAAAGTTATCTGAGAGTAATTGTGTCCATCTGCACACAGGGAAAAGCAGGTAGCCATGACATAAGACACTTTGCAACTACACATACTAGAAAATTTTGCAAGGATAATAACTTGGATGGAAACACAGTATATGCTTGGCTCAGTTCAACCATTCAGATCATGTCTTTACTTATGGAATCAGTATGTGCTCCCAAGTCCACTTCAAAGCTACAGGCACAGACCCACATCCTGCAAACCAGTCAACTTTGGTAATGTAAGAAAATTGGAGTTTTATTCAGGTTGCTGCTCTATTCCATAAAGGGATTTACTACCTGTAAAGTTAAACCCATCTACCTTTATTCAGTTTCTTCTCCTTCTAAAATGGAAGGTGGATCTCCTAGTAGCTTTTTACTCAAAAGAGCACCCACACTTCTAAAGAGCTATCTTTAACTTCTGCATCATTAGGCACAGGAACTGTCCCAGCAGCCAGGGCTGTTGTTACTTGAAGGCTGTAGCATTTTACATAATTGCACCTACCTTTTTGTGCTCCTGAAGTTAACTTGGTACCCAGGTATGGTTGGAGGCCTGTGAGGTGCTCGGATAGCTGGCAGTTGACAGAACAGGTTCAAAATTAAAGTCCAGTCCTTCTCCATCCATGAGTTCACTGTTGATTATGTAATCCATATCACATTCAAGGTTCTCCATGTACATATCCATGTCCAGATCAATGGGCAGCCTGTCCTGGTTCAATCCCAAGGGAGCAGGGCTAGCAGAAGAAAGGAGCAGAGGACTGCCCAGCTGGACTGACTGGGCAGTTGTCACAGAAACTGGAGCCTTCAAACTGGTGATGCTGGCAGTGTTTTGAGGAGATGTTGCAATTGGAAGTGTTGATGGCAAAACACTGGCACCTACTGATTCTGCCTGCTGCTCTGCAGGCTTTCCTCGTGGATTGCCTGAGCTCACCTTACTCTGGGTGGCTTGTCCACCCAGAAGCAGAAGAGTTTGGCTGCTCATCCTGTTACCAGTCTGTGGAAGAACTGGATCCACCTGAGTCATCATAACATCTCTTGGAGGTGGAGAGCTGGGTGTCAGAAGAGCTTCCAAGGTCTGAGGGCCAGAGAAATGGCTGACAGAACTTTGCAGTGAGATATCAACAGGATTAAACAAGGAATTGCCAAATGTAGTGGTGTGACCAGCTGCATTTGGGCTTCGCAGGGAGAAGCTGGAATCTCTCTGGATCTGACTGCCTGAGGCAGACTGATGAGCAGGTAACACAGATGAACTGGGAGACATCAAGTTTAACCCATCAATGAGCTCAAGCTCCTCAGTCACAGTTGGTGGAACATTGCTGGATGCACTGGAGTACACTAGAGAAGGAAGCAACTCTTCATCAGGAAGGTCATCCTGCTCTGTCAGGATAGGAGAAAGCCTTGCACTAATGGTGCTTGCATTGGAACTGGTTCGAGGCCGGAAGGTGCTCCACATATCAGAGTCCTCATTGCTTCTTGAAGATGGGCTCCCAGGCCACTTAGAGAATTGGGAGCCAGGACTGTCAACAGTGGATTCTGGAGCAGACTGGAGAGAAGGCTTCTTTTTGGATGCTTTACCTCTGACTTTTGCAAGTTTGCTGCTGTTGTCCATAGACGCAGCTCTTCTTCTTGGTGCTTTTCCACTTTTACCACCCTCAGGATTGAGCATCCACCAAGAGCTCTTTCCTGTGGCTTCATTATGGACTTTAATGAACTTGCTGTGCAGGGACAAGTTATGTCTAATAGAGTTCTGGGAAAAAAAAATACAAGAAATGAGGACCTGACAGTTGACACACCTCCCACCTAGAAACCTCACAGCATAAATGCAATCAGACAGCATCCAAAGAAAGTTAAAGTAGAAACCTGGTATTTCTGGTTTGAACATGCTTGACAGCAACAGCAAGCAGTGCCATGTCTCACTGCAGCACCTGGGGTGACTACTGTGACAGCCAGCAGCTTCCAACTGGCAAAATACTACAGCAGAACTGTAGCAAACCACAGACCATACTGAATCTGCTAAACCTAAGCAAAGCACAGAACAAGTAAGCAAATTCCCAAATACAGCTTGCAACTTCAGTAGAATAATTTAATTGGAGCTAATGCTTCACCCACTTTTCTGCCAGCCCCATAAGCCAACATAATACTGGCTTAAGTTTTAAACTTTTATATAGCTAGCTTTCAGGTGGATTTAAGCACAGCATAGCAGTAAATTAAATACACCAGGTGCAGAGAAATGGTAGAATAGTTCTAATTCACTATGTCCATTACCATCTTCATCCCAAAATCAAAGAAGTAAGAGAGAACCTTTGTGAAACACAAGTCTTAGTAATCCTAGAGTCCATCAGCTTCACTCTGCAAGGAAGCACTGTGATTCCCTCTGTGTTAATTTCTAATGGGTAACGGGTTCAGCACCTGGGACACTCCCACTCAGTACATCCCAGTTTTAGTCTCTACCATTTTTTTTATTTGGCAAGGCACACATTCCTTGCCTCTCCCAGTTCCCTTTATTTTAGCTTAGCTGGAAACTGCAAGCTAACATATCTGTACATAACCATCAAACTGAATTTTCATCCTGCTAATTACAAACATCCCAATATTTTAGAATCAGCAAGCCAAAGATCTCATTCATTGAGCAGATCCTCCATAAACACCCCCTGAGGCCTATGCTGTGTATTTATTTGATATTTGTATTTGACTTGTTCAGATGGTCAAATTACACATCATTAAAAGGTGCAACACTGGTAGCATAATAGCAGTCTAAGAGCAACATTTTCTTCACATAAATTACCACCACAGGACCCCAGAACTAGGAACACACCTGCCTGCCTGAGCTCACCTGTGTACTGGAGACTCAAGTTCAGAGAGTCTCAATATATAACTGAACCCACACACCTCCCAGCTTGGATGGTGTAAGACAGCACAATACTTGCATACCACACACTCTCCTGCACAGGAATCTAGAATGATTTAATAGCTTTAGCATAAGGAGGGCAACCTCAAATATAATTTCACAAGTGAAGGGCAAATCAATTACGCTAAAATAATCACAGAACTCCACGTAAAACCTGACAGAAGAGGAAATTACAGAGTTCAGTCAGCCAGGCAACCCAAATTCATTTGCTTTTTTGATTTTAAGCAACTCAAACCAGAACCATATAAATTACATTGACTTTTTAAATGCTCAGCTTGAGCAGTACAAGAGGAACCCAGCTGGCCTGAGCACTTCAATCCACGTCTTGGGTCTCCAACATCTTTGACCATAAGGAAGTTTGTCCTGATGGAAGAGGACAGGCAGGAATCTAAAATCCTTAGGGACCTCTTCATCAACTAGTTAGGAGTGTTTTTTGCTGTTTATTGAGATATCTTAGAGGTTCTAATGGTTGCATATGAAGAACTGAATTGAAAAAAAAATTGCAAGTCAGTCTCTAATCCATCACAGAATAAGATGATTGCTGTAAACCACATTGAGACAAAACCATTCTAAAATTAATGACATATGCAAAACAAAACCCCCCACTTTGTCTACAGATATTTATTGTACACTGAAGGGTGAATCATTCACTAGAACCCTACCACCAACAAGCTAAGATGTAGGAACCAGCCAGGCATGGATAGCAGCACACACCAGCTATTCCCTAATTCTCAGTTACCACAACATTAAATATTCTTATTTGATATAATCTCCTAGCCCTATTCAAAGGATGGGAACAATCCTTGTCATTATACCAGGCTGCCCAAACACCACTGTCAGTGCTGCTGTGGACCCTGCCCAGCACAAGAACAGCACTTCAGCCTCAGAATGGATAATTAGCCACAGGAGCTGGCAGTCCAACCAGGCAATTATCCCACCCAGGCAGCCTTCTGCACAACTGCTATAGACACCAAGATGGTATGAAAAATGCACAGGTGGGTCATACAGAAGACAGAATGCCAGTGAAAGCCTTTCCAGGAGACTATGTGACTTTGTAGGCAAGGCCAAGTTTATCTACCATAAAACTGCAGTTTTACTCAGACCAGGTCAGAACATTCAAGATCATTTGTTTGAACTTGAAGGTTCCTCAGACTAAAACAAACTCAGTCTCCTGTAAAGCACTTTCTTCACTTACATACTAATGTGACAGAAGCAGAAGGAGGCTCCTGTGCCCTGCATGGAGGAGCTCATACACATAGCAGTGGTGCATGAGCAGAGTGCTAAGGGCCAAGCACAAGGTATGCTAAGACGGACACAAGGAACAGCAGCTACCCTTAAAATTGTTTGCCCACTTTTGACTGGATTTTCAATCACTATTCCCTAGCACCAGGGTCATTCTTCTGGCAAACATCAAGCTTCTATTAAAACCACAGATGGACCAGATTCTTTAACAAAAAAGCTCCCTAAGGAATGAGTAACAGAAAGAAAAAAACAAGCTATCACTGCAGCTGCCTGTCATACACTCTCACTGCCTCAGAGGTACACAAAGAACATGGGCACATTCCAGTGCAGTGCCATGTTCCAGAGACAGGCTTATAATTGTGCTGAATTATCATTTGCCATGGCATTCTTTGGAGGATGCAATGGGAAAACATCTCACCTGCTGTGTTAGTCTGTACCTGTCTCAGCATGCACATGGCCACTTGGTTCCAAAGGCTTCAGGAAATTGTCTGTTGCCAAGATTTTGCAAAGTTATTCTCCAGCAAGGAGGCAACTGCTCCAGAACCAGGGAATTATAATGTTTCCCCAGCAACACCCTTCCAGAAGGTACACTTGAGTACAGGCATCAAGCTTGGAAGATCGTGAGCTGTACCTTAGAAAGAATATTTTCTCTCCCTGTAATCTCTAGTGGGAGCCCAGAAGAAAATCCTAGCTCACTAAAAAGCAAAGACTGAAGTGATTTATAAGTTTACCAAGAAAGACAGACATACACAAGAAAAACTGTTCAGTATTCAATCAGAAGAAATTTGTTGGGACAATACCAACAGCTCCGGAGAAGCATTCTGTGAGGACTGCCTGGAAAATTAAGCAGGACTGGAAGGAATAATCTTTCAGCAAAAAAAACAAAAAACAAACAAACAAACAAAAAACCCCAAGAAACAGCAAGGGAGTAAGAAAGAATAGCAGCAAAATCTTCAGGTAATTTGTCTGGCATTGCATGGAGCTGACTGACTTGTCAAGCTCTCCCCCACTTTTAAGTGTGACAAATACATTCTACAATGCTTCAAATGAAAAAATTAAACCTTGCACTCCCATACTTACTCAGGGCATTACAACTTGTTTGGTAGGAGGGACTGTTAATGCCACTTAAGCAAGGGGCATTATGCATGTGGCTACATTGCAGTGTTGGGCTCTCACCACAGTTGACCACCTGACAGTAAGTGGTCCCCATGAAAAAATAGGACACACAGTGACCCTACACTCATACCATCATCCTGCTCCTGTGCACTGCCACTGGCTCTCATTTTCCACATCCAGCCCTTCACTGTCTTCCCAACACTGCCATGTTCAGCTGCCTTCCTCCTCACTGAGCCCAGACCTAGGCCGGGCTGCTTAAGGACCAATGGGATCAAAAAGTAAAAGATTCACTTAAATGAAAGACTGATGGACAAAAGCCACACATGCTCCTCAGGTTTCCATGACAGGCTCTTCACTACAGCCTCTGGCAAGTTTTGTGCATTATTTCATTCCCCCTGCTTTAATGAAACCCAGCTAGGTTGTGAGCAGATGGACAGGGAATACCTCTCCTGGCAGCATACATTGAAATAATGGGAAGAGCCCAGCACTCTCCATATAGTTTCAAATACTCTGGATTCAAACAGCCACACCCTTCCTCCCCTTGCATGGCAGCAACTTCCAAGAAATCAAGATAATCCTAATTTAGTAGAAAGCAGAACCTACAGCATTACTCAAGATGTAGTGGATTTAAGTACCAACACTGAGAGAAATGGCCTCACTATTCCACTTCAATTTAGAATGTGCAATTCTTCATTTTTAGTGTCAGATTTAACACGGAATTGCACAAATTCCTGATTAAGTGCTCTGACAGGTGAGACGTGATCATAACAATAAACATTTTGGGCTTTCTCATGATGGTCAACAGAAAGCAATCTTCCTTCTTCACAGGCTGAGGTTAATGACTGTGCAGCAGTCAAAGTCCCAGACTCTAGCCTGAGCCTCCCCTATGCACAAACCCACGTAATGCTGAAGGCTGGGCAGAATTATACTTTGCTCAGAGCTAAGGCAATAGAATGGTTTAGATTGGAAGCAACCTTAAATATCATCTAGTTATAAAACCCCATGCATGGGCAGGAACACTTTCTATTAGACCAGGTTGCTCAAAGCCCCATCCAACCTGGCCTTCAACACTGCAGGAAGGGGCAGCCACAGCTTCTCTGGGCAACCCATGCCAGTGTCTCACCACCTGCACACTAAAGAATTTATTCCTAATATCTAATCTATCTTCTCCAGTCTTAAAACTATTACCCCTCATCTTACCACTACAAGCCCTAGTAAACAGTCTCTTCCAAGCTTGTTTGTAGGCCCTCTTCAGGTACTGGAAGGCCACTGTAAGGTCTCCCAAAGACATTCTCTTCTCCAGGTTGAACAAGTCCAACTCTCTCAGCCTCTCCTCATAGGAGAGGTGCTCCAGCCCTCTGATCATCTTTGTGGCCCTCTGCTGAACTTGCTTCAAGAGCTCCATGTCACTCTTGTGTTGAGGGCTCCAGAACCGGGCACAGTACTCCATCCAGGTGGGGTCTCAATGAGAGTGGAGTTGAGGAGAATCACCTTCAGTTTGTTGGTCAGGCTTCTTTTGATGCAGCCCAGGACACAGTTGGCTTTCTGGACTGCAAGCACCCATTACTGGCTCATTAACCTTCTCATCAACCAACACTCCCAAGTCCTTTCCCTCAGGGCTCTTCTCAACCCAGTCTCAGCCTGTATTTGTGCTTGGGACTGCCCCAATCCAGGTGCAGGACCTTGCACTTGGCCTCACTGAGCTTTGTGAGGCTAGCATGTGCCCACCTCTCAAACCTCTCATCATTCTCATGGATGTGAGAAACGCAACAACCAATGTAAACTGTTTCAGCTTTACGTTCTACTTTATTCAAAACCCTCAACACCTTCCTTCCTTCAAGTAATTTTTAAGCCAGAACAAATTTATCCTCTTACGCACATAGCAGCTGGTAGAGGATTACAAAGAAGGCCCATGACACACCCCTGCAACACAACTTCTGCCTTTCGGGTTACTGAATTCTCAACTTCAGCTGAACTACTGCAGGGAGAGGTCAGATTGCATGCCCAGTAAACCTGTCCTTTACAAAGTGCTTAGAGAAGTTCAAAACCAGAGAACACTATTTTCCTTAAAAACACAGATTCTTCCACAAGTCACAGAGGTTACACCCTGGCAGCCTGTAACAGCTGTATTTTACCCAATTATATGGTGGATTAGGACAGCTGCAAAGTAATTATGAAGCAACAATGAGTTTATAGGTTCATATTAACTACAGTACTTTTTTTTTTAAGACATGTTTCTTTTAATTTGCTGTTTAAAATTCTCTACTAGAACTACACTACAAATAGGAAATACTATCAGTATGGCTCTGCCCAAACAACACAGAAATAGGAGAACTCTAGGAGTTGTAATACTATCTTAAGACATCAAAATGCTTCATCAGCATTTAGCAGCAGCTCCAAACTCATTCAATTCAAAACTGAAAAATAAATTGAGCTAAGACAAGTCAGTTGGTTTTCCTTTTACAAATTAAAAAATATAGAAGCAGAGCTTCAGAGCTCTAAGAATACCAAGACAGAGTGAAAAAAAGAAAATAACAGGAAGGTCCACTCCTCAACTAAAGTGACATTTTGATTTTATTCAGTTTGTCTTAAATGTAAAACATGCACTTACTATGTTTACTCTAAGTCCACAAAATCAAATCAAACTGATTCAATGAAATCCACATCTTTGAAACTCTAAATAGGTAACCTGCTTTCATCTAATGCACCTTGATGCAACTAGATTTAAATAAAACAAACAAAACCTCTTGCAAATCTTCATAACTGTATGCTAAGATAAAGCAAGGCTATCAGAGTGGGACTCTTTAGAGGGTGCTAAAGTCAGAGCAGTGTGGTCACAGGTGATGGAAGGGCACTCTGCCAAGCCCTGACAACAGAATTTGAGAGCGTGATCAGGGAAGAAAATGGAGCAGTGGGAATATACCACAGCCCCCTTGACCTCTCCTGTGTGTACAAGATTAACTCCACACCCCCAGTACATCAAGCCAAACCCCAAATGTTTGGCAACATCTGTTAAAAATAAAAACAAGATTTCTGGAGAATTTCCCCTAGCATTTAAACAGTTTAAACTGTATTGCTATTATGGTTTTCTGTTTGCTGGTTAAAATCAAGGGTTTTAAACACTACAAAGCAGGCTGATTCCCACCACAGCTGATGTCATTCTGCCCTTTCCTCATCTTTCCTGGCAAGAAGTTCCTGTTCTCTTCCCCTATTAGAGCCAGCCTGAGTTAGTCCATCCCCAGACTGAAAAACCAATAATGAATTTCACACTAAAAATTCATCACCAAACAGCTACAGCAACAACATCTGAGAAGAGACCTCAAGCCTTGCACTTACACAAATTCTCATCTCTGCCTTTCTGCAAGTTAAATCCAACTGTATGTTTACCAGAAGTGAAACTGATAAAAAGAGAGTAAATCCAAAGACTGACAGTCCCATTACACATGAATGAATAAAACAAAAACCAGCCATGCTGATTCAACCCAGAAGTCTAGCTATTACAGCATCCAGTTCAACAGGACACTTCACTATATTCCAGCTTCCCCACAATATCTGCAGATGCATTTAAGAAGCCACATGGACTTTAGTCTCAGACACGACTGCCCAATAGATACGGACACATTCCTGAAGAGAAAATACACCAGCTCCATAAACTGACTTGCAAAATACTGTTACCCCATATGATAGCAGCAGAACCAGGAGAGCACACCTAGCCTGAGGAAGGAAGAACTATCTCCTAGTGACACTACCAAGTCTTCTGAAGAGAGGGAAAATGCACCCAAGCACTGTCCCAAGTCAGATCTTAATGAGGATTCAATCAACACATAGGAGGAAAAAAAAAAGTTCACTTTAGTCAAACTGCATATTCTCTGGCAATTTAGTGAGCCAGATAAATGGGAGGTGAAAAGTTTTTATCAATACATGCCAGCTGCATCCCTCTCATCACATTCCTACACTCTCTCGAGCAAATATTCACACTCTACAACCACATGGCCTGCTACTTCAGAGTGAGCTGAGCCAGCTGAAAGCTAACCTACTAGAAAAAGCAGGGGTTTTGTTTGTTTGTTTAACCAAATTCACTCCCCGTGCTGACTTACTGCTGAGTCACACAAGGCAGAGCAACATGTGGCTGGAGTCACAGAAGCCCCAAACCACACTGGCTCGACCTGCCACAGAACTGCAGCATGGACGAACTGCTAAGCAGCACCACAAATGGGAGAGGTACACTGAAAACAAGAGTGTGGTCTTAATTCCAGTCTGCAGCAAAAGCAATAGATAACACTCTCTTCAGACTATAGTCACTGTGGCATGCACTGCAATATACCAGGACAGCCTGAGGAACAATTTGGCAAACCAGCTCTCAGATCTCCCCTTCTCTTCGCTGGAGTTGGTTTGACTAAAGAGAATGGGATCACCAGACTGACACCCACAGAGAACGGAAATGAAGTTTAGCTCTTTCAATAGAGCTTCGGGAATGCCTGTTTCCAGAGCAAGATAAGAAGTCAAAGTGGAGACTTGGAAGCAGTAGATGTAGAACTTCACTGAGTTCCGGCAGAGGTCCCTACTCTCTGCACGGCTGCAGCACCAGCACATCTCTGGGACACAGCACTCTTTTTAAAGGGAACCAAGAATGCCTGCTATCAGTTCCTTACACTGAGCTTTAACACAGTGATGGTAACTATGTTCTTGCATTTAAAAACTCTTCAACTGATGCTTTATCTTACACAGCAGCTTAACTACAAGCTTTTAACTGGCCCTCATTCCTTTCCTGGAAAACTTCTCAAACACAAAGTGCACCAGAACCAGCATCACGGGGCCATGCTGCAACCACCCACCCAGAGAAGCCTGCTCCTCTATGCTCCAGACACACAGAGAGGAAGCTCGGGCTGACTCGGAGACGACCTTACTCTACACTCACAGGCAGGCAAACTTGCGCCAGCCAAGAGGCTTTCGGCAGAGCTGAACCCCAGGCCGTCGGGCTGCCATGCGGGGATTAGGCACTGGCACCAACAGCGCCTGGCTGGAGACGAGTGGCAACAGGTGAGCACGGGGCTGCGCAGAGGGGAGGCCGCTGGGCAGGGAAAGCGGCGGCACCACCTCGGCAGCAGGCGGAGCGGGAGGGCGCCTGGGGCAGCCGCTCCTGGCCCGGCCGCACAGCCCACTCCAGCCCCGGCACGCCACGGCCGCCCCGCCGAAGGCCGGGCCCGTCCCTCCCACCTCGTCCCGTCGCGCACCTTCCAGCCGGCGGAGCTGTTGCTGTCACCCTTGTCTTTGAAGTAGGGGACGGAGCGGACCATCCACTCGTAGATCTGCGCTAGTGTCAGGCGCTTTTCGGGGGCGCTCTCGATGGCCTGACTGATGAGCTCGGCGTAGGACTGGTTACCCCAGGCATTACGCCGGGAGCCGCCCTTCCGCGCCGCTGCGCCGCCCGCCCGCGCCGCCTCGGTCCGTCCGGGCCCCTCCGCCGCGCCGCCCCGGTCCTCCTCCGCCGCGCCCGCCGCGCCGCCCGCCTGCGCCGGCAGCTCAGGCCGCGGCAGCGGCCAGGTGCAGGAACGCGGCCGGCTCTGAGGCTCGAAGTCGGGGTCGATGTCTGGCGACGCCGCAGCGCCGCCCGCCTCCTCCATGGACCCTCCTCTCAGCGCCACCACCGGGGCTGAGCCGGTCCAGCGCCGCGCATCGACCCGGACACCCACCCCTTTGTGAGACCCAGGCCCCGCTGCCGCCGCGCCGCTGTGTTTACCAGGGAGCAGCGCTGCGCTCTGGGCTTGCGCACGCGGAGCACGCCGGGAGCGGTAGTTCCATCAGGGCTGCAGCAGGCGGCCGGGCCTGGCGGGTGGACTACAATATCCAGCGTCCCCTCGAAGGAGGGGAGGGGGTGTGGCCCTGACGAGTGAGCGTGGCAGGTTGTGCTCCTGCGCGACTACAGTTCCCAGCGGGCACCGCCACAGCCCCCTCTTACATAACCGGCCCCGCCCTAGGCCGCGCCCCGCCCCCAGCTGTCGCCGGGTCCGGTGTCCCGTGCGGGGCTGCCCCGGGAGCCCTCAGAGCCGCGGCCGCTCCTCCTCCGCCGCATGGGAAGGCGCTGCAGCAATCTGAGGTGCGCGGTTGCGGACCTGCTGCTCCCTCGCGCCGTCTTGTCACGGACAGGAGCCCGTTTCCGGGATGCGCCCCAGCGGAAGACATGATAGGCCCCGTGTCCCGGTCCATTCGTCAGAATCGCGGCAACCAGGTTCCAGGGCCTCAGACTCTCGCACCATACAGCATCCGGGGCCGGTCCCGCCCAGGATGCTGTGTGGCGCAGTCCTAACGTACGTGATTCAGCCCTGGGTCCCGGCTCCCAGACCGGGTGCACAGCAGGGCTGACCGGAGCTCCGCACCCTCCCGACAAGCACGACCCAAGCACCGCGAGGTAGCGTTGGGAGCGAGCCCAGCGTGCACGTTCCGAGGCTGCGCATTGCGGGGCCCCGCGCCCTGAATACCCGCTCCACTTATGCAGGAGGTTCCGCGAACGAGGCGGCAGCGGGAAGGCCCCGGACCCTGGATACTCTGCCACGTTATGCAGGCGGCGGGCGGGCAACCTTGCGTCGTGCGCGGGTGGGGCGGGCTGCTGCAGCGGGTAGGCTGGGCCGGGCCAGGCGGGGCGGTGGCGGCACCGACATGTCGGAGGCGGCGGTGGCTGACACCCGGCGCCTCAACGCCAAGCCGCAGGACTTGACCGACGCATACGGGCCGCCCAGCAACTTCCTCGAGATCGACATCTTCAACCCGCAGACCGTGGGCATGGGCCGCGCCAGATACACCAGCTACGAGCTCCGGATGCGGGTGGGGCCTTCGGGCTCGGGGATCGAGGCGCGGGGGTGGGAGACGCCGAGAGAGGCCTCGGGGGCTCTGGAGCCCTGTGTGTGCGGGGCTGGGCTGTCCGGGGGATGGGTGTACGGCCCGGGGAGGGGCGGGCAGCGCTCGGTGCGCGGTGCCAGGGTATCCGGGGGAGGGCCGAGGTGCTCTCTGCCCTCCCTGCTCTGTCCGAGCGCATCCTGCATGGTCGGTGCGGGGATCGGCGGTGTGTGCGGAAGGAGCCGTTGCCGGGGCGGCCCGCTGCAACCGGGGCGTAATTCCAGGGGCTGGGGGTAGCCAGGCAGGGGCTGTGCTTCTGAGGAGGTGAACCTCAGCACTGCAAGTCGGGCAGAGCTGAGCTGGGGCTGGCAGCTTGCCTGCGGCTTTCCAGAGGGCAATGGCTCAAGGTCAGAGCTCTCACAGCTGGTGGGTTTGCCGTGGCCTTACGGCATCCAGTGAGAGCTGCTATGCGCAAGGACAAGGAGTTTGCTGCCTCAGCAGGCTCCTGTTCCTGTCACCTCTGTAGGGCCCCAGGCCTGGCACTTGGGCACCGTTGAGTGCTGAGCAGGGCATGACTGCATGCAGCTGGTTATCATAAGCAGGGAAGGAAAACCAGCTAGCAGTGTCTTGGGACCTGATCACAGTGCCATGTAGGGAAGAAATATAACATACACTTCTAGTATATGTTATAGTGTTGGTGTTGTCTTCTGTTCACAGTATAATTTAATTTTCCACCACTTTTCAGGAGAATTGAGTGTTTGTTATTTGCTGTTCTGAAGCTTGTTTCCATTATCCTCCCAAAGAGTGCCTGGCAAGTGTCAGTGAGACCCTGATAGTCCCACTGGAACTCTCTCTTGTGGAGATGTATTGAAAGCAGCTGATTTTCTTTTCAAGTCTCATAGTATTGCTGAACATCTTGCAGCAATACTGTGTTCATCTAGGTGCTGCTTGTCAGAAGGTTTTGCTACCTTGGTTCCTTGAACATTTCAGGAATTGATAAGGTAAAGGTGAAGTTACTGTGGCTGTCAGTCTTTAGACTCCAGTGACAGGAGGAGGGTGGGGAGTTGCTGCATGTTCCTCCAGTGACATGAGCCAGATAAGAAAAAGCTGCTCACTGTTATGTTAGGCTATTTATTGTGACAGAAGATTGTAGCACAAAGTCTGGCCTTGAACAATTGCTGGGAAAATATTTCTTCCCTTAGTTCTGGAAATGCCAGTGTCAGGTGGGAGGCATTTTTGCTGTACAGGTTGCTGTGAAGCTCTCTTGTGGATCATTTCAAAATGCAGTGAAGTCAGGGGAAAAAAAATTTGTAGAATGGTTTGGGTTGGAAGCGACCTTAAAGATCACGATAAAGATCCTGCAGGTGGCCCTGCTCTGGCAGAGGGATTGGACTAGATGATCTTTCAAGGTCCCTTCCAGGTGCTAACTTTCTGTCATTTCTGTCATTCGTCATCTAGTTCCAATCTCCATGCATGGGCAGGGACACTTTCCATTAGACCAGGTTGCCCAAAGCCCTTTAGTCTTAAAACCATTACCCCTCATCTTATCACTACAAGCCCTAGTAAACAGTCTCTTCCAAGGTTGTTTGTAGGCCCTCTCCAGGTACTTGAAGGCCACTGTAAGGTCTCCCAAAAACCTTCTCTTCTCCAGGTTGAACAAGCCCAACTCTCTCAGCCTCCCCTCATAGGAGAGGTGCTCCAGCCCTCTGATCATCTTTGTGGCCCTCTGCTGAACTTGCTTCAAGAGCTCCATGTCACTCTTGTGCTGAGGGCTCCAGAACTGGGCACAGTACTCCATCCAGGTGGGGTCTCAATGAGAGTGGAGTTGAGGAGGAGAATCACCTTCAATCTGTTGGTCAGGCTTCTTTTGATGCAGCCCAGGACACAGTTGGCTTTCTGGACTGCAAGCACCCATTACTGGCTCATTAACCTTCTCATCAACCAACACTCCCAAGTCCTCCCCAGGGCTGTTTCCAGTCCATTCTTTGCCCAGGCTGTACTTGGGGATGCCCTGACCCAGGTGCAGGACCTTGTACACTGGCTGCCTGAAGTCCATGCAGTTTGCATGCACCCACTTCTCAAGCCTGTCAGGAACCCTCTGGATGGCCTCCTTTCCCTCCAGGGTGTTGATGGCACCACACAGTTTGGTGTCATGCTAAGCACCAAATCAGCTTTCTCTGTCTTGTGAGCCCTGGTTCCTGCACATGTCCATGGCAGGGAGAGTTGCTGAAGGTATTTCAGGGCAGACTACTTTTGTGTAGCCTGTCAAGTGCTTGCTTTATTCTGAAGGACTTTGGTGCCTGTGCTCTCTGCTGAATAAAGAAGCTGGGTGTTAACTGTGATCTCCTTAGAGGCTTGGTTTTCTGAAAGTGGTTTCAATTATGTGTTGAAATACTTTTTGGCTTCTGAGACAACCTGCAATTTAACTAATTTGTTACAGACAAACCTTCCAATCTTCAAATTGAAGGAGTCCTGTGTGAGGAGACGATACAGTGACTTTGAATGGCTGAAGAATGAGCTGGAACGAGACAGTAAGGTGAGGCCTGTCTCAGACCTATCTATTCCTGAAACCAGGACATAAGGGGAAAATTGCAGTGACAAGCTTCAGCTGCCCAAAAGAAAGTCTGTGGTCATGGACAGCTCTTGGGGCTTGGTCTCTATCCAAGATGATTGTCAAGTGTAGAGGATGCCCACTTGCTGGTGGCTGTTTGCTGACAGGGTGATTCTGTGCTTTCAGATTGTAGTGCCACCACTGCCTGGAAAAGCTTTGAAACGACAGCTTCCCTTCAGAGGAGATGAGGGCATCTTTGAGGAGTCCTTCATTGAGGAGCGAAGACAGGGACTAGAACAGTTTATCAACAAGTAAGCTTGATGTCCTGGGTTTGCTGTGATCTGACTTCCTGGCTGTTGCTGGTAGAATAGGACTGTGGGCTGACTGGGAAGGAGTTTTGATCTATTACACTCAGCTGTTATGCTAATGGATAGTGCTTTCATCCAAGAAATGAAGCCATGCTTCTGAAGCATGTTCCCCCTCGTGTGTGGGTTGTGTTCAGTGCTCTCTTCTGAGACTGAAGCAAATCTTAGCAGGATAGTTGTGCTGCAGAGACCCACTGACCAGGCTAGTGTTCTCTTAGGATGCTCATGCCCTGATGCAGGGTATGGTGTGTGAGGGAACACCCTGTGCTCAAGGACATCTTCCTGGCCCTGTTGCAAAGCAATCTGGTGACCTTAGCCTGAGCCTTGTGCCTGTGTGCTGGCTGCCTGTTAGTGAGGAGGTCTGCATTATTGGTCCCTACAGAGAGTGGATTTACAGGGTTCTTGATGGTGACTATGCTAACTTCCACATCTGATTTTTCTTACAGAATTGCTGGACACCCCCTGGCACAGAATGAGCGCTGCTTACATATGTTCCTGCAAGAGGAGACTATTGATAGGAATTATGTTCCAGGGAAAGTGCGCCAGTAGGAGCACCTTACACTGTCTTCCTCCATTCCACCCTCCGTCCTGCAAAAATGACATTTATTTTTACACTAAATCTGTCTTCTCTGAACCAGCTTTTCCTCTCTTGAACCTCCCAGTTTGTTCAGTATTTTCCTCTTTTTGTAACTGGCAGCAGCTTGTTCTACTGGGCTGTGGTCTTGGCCTAAAGGTATGAATTATGCAAGTGAGCATGTTGTCCCACACCTAGGAGCAGATGTGAATAGGTGTAGAGCAGGAACTTGCTTATGGCGTTACGGTGTAGGAGCTGCCTCTCTCCCTGTACAGGAAGGTATGAAATGACCTTCATTCTGCAGGAGACTCTGAAGAATAGCAGTTGTCATGTTGATCAGTGATCGCATCAGGTATTAGAGTTTTTGTAAGGCTTATCCAAAACTGTGAGTAGGTGCCTGGGTGTGTTGCTCTCTTGTCCACCCCATTCGCCCTGCATGATACCCCCATTCTTCACTGTCTGGAAGTGCTGAGACCCAAGACCTGCTCTAACCCTGCTCTCAGCCTCCTGCATTACAGACCTGTTTGTTGTATTCGTGTTAATCCCCCTCCTTTCTGATTTGCTGCTGGCAGCTTGAGGGGTTTCCATCATATGTGCTCTCATGATGCTCTGCGTGGTCAGTTTGGCATGTGAAAGCTGGGACAGCCTGGGCTGTAGCAGTGTGTGCTGTGATGCCTTGGTCTAGGGCTTAAAAAATGTCACAGCTTGTTCTGTGGGCTGATACCGTGGTGTTTCCAGCAGCACCCTGCTCAGCTGACCTGTGGTGACCTTATCCTGTACCCCAGCTGGAGAGGGGAGGAGGTGTATCTGGCTGGGGAGGAGCAAGAGAGGGGTGGTGGCAGCTGTTGTAGTGTGTGGCCGAGATGGCTGTCACAAGAGGAGCCCAGCAGTGGGGCTTGGGTTGAGGCCACCTCTCCAGAAAGGGACAGCAGAAAATAGACCTGGTTTAGGCATTTGCTTATGAAGTAGGAGAACTAACAGTTGCTTTTTGTGTGTTCTGTCTTGTTTTGCAGTGAATTAGGCAGTTACTTGTGTGGAAATAAGGACACAAGACTAGTCAGGGAAGCATTCAGAGCTTGAGAGAGCCCATGAGGTTGTGACTTGCTGCAGCAGAACAGCCCTTTGGGGGCTCCTCCAGCTGTCAAAGCTGTGATGAACAAAGTTGGGCCTTAGCTCAGGGGCACCTTTAGTCAAGGCTGGCGGATTTATACGCGCTTGGTCACTTTGTGGTGGTTCAAGTTGAGCCTGTCTTGGAGCATAGGCCTGCAGCGACTGCCCTCCTGTTCCTGCCAAGCACGTTCTCCAAGGCCTTCCTAATGTCTCCTGGGTTTTCTGGTGAGGAACTGGCGCTGCTGAGTGAGAGGTGGCTCTGGGGCAGGAGGAGAAGTTGCTGAGACCGTGAAGGAACTGCTCCGGGAGGCAGCTCGGTGCGGGAAGGGCTGTAAAGCAGCGTGGAGGCTGTGCCGTCAGGCTCAGCCCCTGGCCCCTTCCTCCTGTCTGTCCTGCCGCGGGGCTGCCATCCATCCAGCTGTCTCCACCCTGTCCAGTGTAACGTCCCGGTTCCGTTCGCATTAAAACACTGTGAACCCAAGTCTCTGCTTTGTCCGGGGGAGGTTCTGCTGCGCGGGGCGGGGGCGGCACCGGGCGGGGGCAGCGGCAGAGCCCGCAGCGCCCAACTCCCGCGGCAGGGGGCGCTGAGCAGAGACATTGAGGCGGGAGGTGGCGGTGCGTTCTGCTGTCGGTGTGCTCCGCTTCTCCGCGCTGTGCGGAGCTTCCGCGGCAGCCGCGTCTGCCTCTTTCTGCGCTCTGCCGGGGCTTCCCCCAAGACGAGAGCCACGCCATCGCTACCCGCCTGCAGCTCGGTGCTGTCGCGGAGGCCTCGCAAGGTCCGGGAGAAGGCAGAGCCCCGCGCCCTGACGCCGCCGAGCCCGTCATCTCCGTGCCGCTGCGAGACTCATCGCTTCTCGACACGAGGATCCCGGACAGGGCGCGCCTGACGCCCGAGAACGGGTGGTCACAGAATCAGCCGAGTTGAAAAGGACCTCTGAGACCATTAAGCTCAACCCCTGATCCACTACTGCCACGGTTCCCAGACCATGGCACTGAGTGTCACATTCAGTCTCCTAAAAACCTTCAGGAACGCACCCCTCCTGAGCCCAGACCGTGCCAGGCTCTCCCTCTGCCGTGCATGAGCCTCCCTGGGTCCGGAGCTCCCCGAGGCTGGCAAAGGGCTCAGTGCCCCGGGAACGAGGCTCCCCCAGCCCCTAGGTGAGCCAGAAAGAGCCCCAGCACAGCAACCTGCAAAACCCTCTCTGTTCCCCAGGTACCAAGCTGAAGGTGATGCTGACTGTCAAGCCCAGCAGAGGGGCTGCCTTAGAGGGGCAGTCTCAGTGTTCAACCTTAGTCCACTGTAGCTGCTGTGAAGGTTAGAGGTTGCAGGCACCCCTCACAGAGGCTCTCTACGTACATTCCTACTGTGATTTCTCACTTCTGATTGTGGCCTCCGGGAAAAGTGGCTTCCCCCAGGTGCTTTGGTAAGCGTGAATGTGGTCAGAAGCCCTAGGGGCTGTAGGGCCATGGGCAGGGGGAGCTGTGGTCCTGGGAAAAACATTTAGGTCTTGACTGCAGTCAAGGCTGATGCTGGGGAAGGGACAGAAGCATGGTTGGGCTTAGAGAAAGGGAAGTGAAACACGAAGCAGTAAGGCTTGATAAAGTCTTTTTCCCTGGATAGGCACTCAACAAAGAGCCTGAACAAATCTGGTGCTCTGGTTCATCCATAGCATAGGGAGTGGCCCTAGAGAGGTGGTAGAACCATGGACACTAGCAGCAAGGTTGTGGAGTACATATCTATCTTGATTTTGAGCTCATACACTTTCTAGTGTGGACAGTGCAGGCGAGGAGGGGCCTGAGCAACAGTTCATTCATCCACAAGGGCTGAGAGCAGGAGAGGCTGTATCACTGCCCGGCAGCTGCACTCGCAAGATGTTGCTGTTAACATCACCTTGAAGTATTTTGCTGAGCGGATCTCTCTCGTCTACCCAGCCCGGGGGACAGGGTCTGGGCACGCTCTGCCCCCCTGGCACCTCCTCTCCGCTCCCAGCATCCAGCGGGCGGAGCCGGTCCGCCCTCCCCAAGCTTTTGGCGGCAGCGGAGCGAGAGGGGAGGCTCGCATCTCATCGGCACAAGTGGAACCCAGCCGAGTCTTACCGGGAGGAGCGGAGTTGGACGGGACTGCACGGAGCGAACCGAACTCCTCTGGTGAGTCGTGGTGGGTGCCGTCGCCCTGCCGGGCGGGCCCTGGCGCAATCGGTACCGCGCTTGCATCATCCGCTGCCCGCACGTGGGGCTGATGCCCTGTCTCTGCCTCTGTCACTGTCACTGTCGCTGTCACCTCTGTCTCCGTCGCGACGTCTCCGGATCAGCGCCAGGTTTCACGGCGGGACGGAGCGTGGCTGGCAGCTCCCCGGGGCTAGAGATGCCCCCGCGGGGGCTGGCATGAGAGTCCCGAGCGGGGGCTGACGACTCCCAGTAGCTCCTATGGTATGCGTTGGGTAGCGAGATGCAGAGGGCAGCAGGATGTAGCGGGCAGCGGGAGGCTCCTGCCGGAGGGAGCCCGTCACGTTGCTTTTCTGCTCTGCCCGCCTGTAGCTCACTACCACCTCTCCATCTCGGGTGACAGCGTGGCTTTCTAAGAGACACGTCTTCAGCCGTGGGCTGAGCCTTCCCATAAACTACCCGGCTGCCTGAGCAGCTTCCCTATCCCAGCTTTCTCCAGAAACCCACTGGTTTTGGGGAAGCATTCGAGCTGTGGCTACTACTGCAACTCTGGTAATCCCCCTCAGTAAATAAAGGGTCACTGGAAGAAGGTAGATTTAAGTTAGACATTAGGAAGAAGTTCTTCATTATGAGGATTCTGAGGAACAGGTACAAATTGCCCAGAGAAGTTGTGGATGCCCATCCCTGGAAGCATTCAAAGCCAGATTGGATGGGGCCTTGAGCAACCTAGTCAGGAAGGTGTCCCTGCCCATGTAGGAAGGTTGTGTCTTGATGATCGTTAAGGCTCCTTCCAACCCTAACTATTCTACGGTTCCAACCCAAGCTATTCTATGATTCTGTGAAAGTTACCACCTTGTATTCTTACAATGGATCATACAATGTGGTGTTGGTGCTGCTCTGGCACCCTGGCTGAAGCAAGTTTCATTTCCCAGTGAAGGGAGCGGAGTTGGACGGGACTGCACGAAGCGAACCAAACTCCTCTGGTGAGTCGTGGCGGGTGCCACTGCCCTGCTGGGCGGGGCCTGGCACAGTCGGTACCGTGCTTGCATTATCCGCTGCCCGCACGTGGGGCTGGTGCCCTGTCTCTGTCTCTGTCACGATGTCTCCAGGCTTCATGGTGGGATGGAGCGTGGCTGGCAGCTCCCCGGGGCTAGAGATGCCCCTGTGGGGGCTGGCGTGAGAGTCCCAAGCAGGGGCTGACAACTCCCAGCAGCTCATACGGTATGTGGTGGGTAGTGAGATGCAGAGTGCTGCATGTCTGCCTATGCATCCCTTCCAAGGGTGTAGTGCAGGTGTTAGGAGTTAAGAAGGAATGGCCACATCCCAGTGAGTCAGCCCAGCCTACCACATTGTCTGCTGGAGGAAAGATTTGCTGATATGCACACCCACACACCAGGCCCTGAGGGATATTCCAGTGATCAGTTTTTTGGGCTGATGTGTCTCCAGGCTGCCAAATCAGTGGGGAGTTGCTGGGACACGGTGTACAAGCTCTGGGGTGTGTTTGGGGGCTCCATGGTGAGAACCATACAGGGCTTGTGCAATGAGCCATTTCCCAGCATGGATGCACTGTGTTCATCCCTTGCTTGCTCTCCTAGTGCAGGGTCTGTGGTGCCTTGAAGGGCTGTGCCACAATCTCTGCCCCACCAGTGTGGCAGGGGGTTGATGCTGATGGGTTGACTGGGAGCAAGCACAGCTCCTATGGGCATCACTGCCTGTCCTGCTGCCTTCAGAACACTGAGCTTCATGCTCCTACGGTCCTTTCTCTTGCAGGGATTTTGAGCAGTTGAGCACCACCCACAAGAGGACAAAATGTTTGGGGGAAAAATTACCGGCATTGGGAAGAAGTTGATCCGCCGACGCATGGTGGATCTGAGCTCTGAGGACACACGTTTTGCTCGCTGCCTCTCCACACTGGACCTCATAGCTCTGGGTGTGGGCAGCACACTTGGGGCTGGCGTGTATGTGCTCGCTGGAGAGGTGGCCAAGGAGATGGCTGGTCCCTCCATTGTGCTCTGTTTCCTGGTGGCTGCTCTATCATCAGTACTGGCCGGACTCTGTTATGCAGAGTTTGGGGCTCGCGTCCCCAAGACTGGTTCTGCCTATCTCTACAGCTATGTCACTGTTGGTGAGATCTGGGCTTTCATAACCGGCTGGAACCTCATCCTCTCCTACGTGATAGGTACAAGGCTGGGCAGGGTGCTGGACTGTGTGCCCAGGCTCCTTCCGGCACCACACTGGAAGTGTGAGGGGCTTATGGGGTAACGTGGTGCTGTAGGAGCAGGGTGTGGGGTGCAATCAGGAGGGAGGTGGATGCTGGGGTGGGGATAGTCAGTGCTGCTCTGCCCTGGGCTCAGGCTGATGCACAGATTTGCCATCAACCAGGCACAGCCAGTGTGGCTCGAGCCTGGAGTGCAGCATTCGACAACATAATTGGCAACCAGATCTCCACCTTCTTCAAGAACAAGACCACAGTGCACCTGCCAGGGGTGCTGGCTGAGCGCCCAGACTTCTTTGCCCTGATCTTGATTGGGCTGCTCACTGGTGAGTGTGTAGGACTAGCTTGTGGCACTGTGGCTGGTGGCATGGGAGCCTGGTGGATCCTCACTCACTTCTTCCATCCCTGCAGCACTGCTGGCCTTTGGCGTCAGTGAATCTGCCATTGTGAACAAAATCTTCACGGCAGTGAACCTGGTGGTGCTGATCTTTGTCATCATTGCTGGCTTTGTGAAAGGAGACATCAAGAACTGGCAGCTCTCAGAGGAGGACTACATGAACTGCTCAGACCTGGACCTGCTGGATGGCACCAGGTAAGGAGACCAACTGTGCCAGGCCAGGGTCTGTCACAGAGCTGGCAACCACCCCACTGTCCATGCACTCCATAGCAGCAGCTCTTCTCCCTCATTTCCAGGAAAACCAACTTTGGCTCTGGTGGGTTTGTTCCCTTTGGACTGGAAGGGATCCTGACTGGTGCTGCCACCTGTTTCTATGCCTTTGTGGGCTTTGACTGCATCGCCACCACAGGTACCACCTTGGGTGAGGGCAGCATGGACATTTCCACAGTGCAGCGGGCATCTGGCTGGGACCTGCCAGGGAGGATGCTCCATGGCATGGGAAGCAGTCTGTCCCACTGCCCCTGGGAGGTTTTCCCATGGTGATTCTGTCCCCAGTTGGGCCAGCAGAAAAGAGCTCACACTCTACCCTGCCCTCAGAAAAGGGGCTCCCCATGCTGCACCTGGCCTGCACCAGCAGCTCCTGGGGCAGTGGGGAGTTTTTCTGCTGTTGGGTCAAGGCTGGTATGTCCTGGTTATTTCCCAGCCTCAAGCAATGTTTTTGTTAATAACTGGGTTCATGCATAGCCATTGCTTTCTGGTGCACAGGGAGCCCACTTAAGTTCTTCTCATTCCCCCAGGAATGTATTTAGTGGGTGGCTGGTACAGGCTGTTCTGCCTGACCTTCCTGCCTGTGCCTTCCTGCCCACGGGGCTGTGCAATGCCTTTGCAAAGGCCAGGGGGCATAGGACACAATGAATGTGTTGCTCTGCATTCAGTGAGCTCTGTGAGGTGTGGGAGCAGCTGGTGGGGGCAGAGGGCCAGCGTTGCCCAGGGAGATGTGAGCCCAACTGCTGGGCAGCTGCAGCCGCACACCTCTGCTCTCAGCAGTGTTGAAGCCTTTGCCAACACAGCAGCACGGCTCGGGCAGTCTTGTCTCCAGCAGTCCCTGCCTGCTGTTGCCCAGCCCAGTGCTGTTATGGAAGGAGCCTGCTGCAGCTTGTCCCCTGGGCCCAGCTGCCCTGCACTGTGCTGTGGAGCAGGTTGGACACTGCCTCTTGTCTCCACACAGGGGAGGAAGCCAGAAACCCACAGCGCTCTATCCCCATTGGTATCATTGTGTCCCTCCTCATCTGCTTCATGGCTTATTTTGGGGTCTCTGCGGCCCTAACCCTCATGGTACCCTACTTCCTCCTCAACAAGGAGAGCCCACTGCCTGAGGCTTTTAAGGCTGTGGGCTGGGAGCCTGCCCGCTATGCTGTTGCTGTTGGATCGCTCTGTGCTCTCTCCACCAGGTAGGACTGGCACTGTCTGGCATGGTATGGGGACCAATAGCATGTGTCCCAGCTGGGCCGGGTTTGCCGGGTTTGCTACTCCCAGCAAAGAGCTGGCCCTGTCCCCATCTTTGTGGTGGGTGTGGACAGGTTGCTTGACAGGTCCTGAGGCATCTCTCCCCACGGCAGCTTGCTGGGCTCCATGTTCCCTATGCCCCGTGTGATCTATGCCATGGCGGATGATGGGCTGCTCTTCAAGTTCCTCTCCAACATTAACAGCCGCACAAAAACCCCCCTGTCAGCCACCGTTGCTTCGGGTCTTCTTGCAGGTAAGGCTCCCAGCTGCCACCTGACACTCAGTCTGGAGCCATGTTGATGCTGCGTGTCCTTCTTGCAGCCATGATGGCCTTCCTGCTTGACCTGAAGGACCTGGTGGATCTCATGTCTATCGGCACACTGCTGGCCTACTCCCTGGTAGCAGTGTGTGTGCTTATCCTTCGGTGAGTCCCTCCTTTTGCATGGCAGTGCCCAGGGTGAATGTGCTTGCTATGAGCCTGAGGGCTGTGGCCACAGCTTTTTCCTAGAGAGGCGCAACCTGAAGAGACATCAAACCCTGAAGATGGAGGCTGCTCACAACAGCCTGCATGACATCTCTGGGTACATTGGTGGGATGGCTGTTGCAGGGCCACTGTCAGAGCAGCTCATGGGGCTGGAGGAGTGGGAGGAGTATGAGGGTGTTGCCCACTGTCCCCGTAGTCTGGGAAGTTTGTTAGACTCCACTGCAGCTTGTCTCATATTCTCAGGTACCAGTTTGGACAGCTGAACTCCCCAAAGGCCATGGAAATGCTGGAGCTGTATGGGAAAGAGGAGGAGAGGATGATCATTAACCCAGCCAGTGCCCAGCAGAAAGAGACACTATCTCTGGTGACTCTCTTCAACCCACCCGTGCGCACACCCACCACGCTCTCGGGACGCATTGTTTACATCTGCGTCTCAGTCATTGGTGAGTGAGCAGGAACTGGCTATTGATGTCTCCTCCTGCCAGGGTCTGGAGGATTTTCAGATGTCACTACATAGCTGGGAAGTAATGGCAGGCACTCTGGGTCGAGGAAGGGGTTCAGCAGCACAAAGCTACCACATGCTGTTGGCACTGGACCTACCCTGCCTTGAGCAGGGTGCCAAGTACAGGGCATGGCTGAGCTTTCAGATGCACGAGGGCTGATGGAGGATGTGGCAGGTGGATACTGAACCAGACATGTACAGGTGGTCACGGGAGCTCCCTGTGACAAGCCAGGCTGGTCATCCAGCAAGGTTGTACCTCAGCACCCTGAGAGCACTCAGGCTCCACCAGTGAGGTTTGATCCATCCATCAATAGCTTCATTGTGCAGACGGAATGGGGCAGCTCAGCCAGGTCTGGGTAAGCATCAGAACTAGGTATGAGCCCAGCTGAGTGCAGCCTCTCATTGGCTTGCAAAGCTGGCAGGTTCCCTCTGTAAAGCACTTTCCTGAGGCTTTGAGGTGGATGTTGGAGACAGCATATGCTGGACCCATACCTGACCTGACCTGAGTGAGTGAGTGCCTCAGCCCAGCAGTTCACGAGCCTTGATGTCACAAGGAGGCCACATACTGCACAGCCCCCTGACTGCTCACTTTCTTGCAGCCACACTGATCACAGTCATCTGCGTGGTCCTGACCCTCGAGGTGACTGCACTGAAAGATGCCAGCATGGGCTGGATTGTGGCCCTGGTCCTGCTCCTTGTGGCTCTGCTCATTCCCACCATCATCGTTTGGAGGCAGCCACAGAGCAATGTGCAGCTGAACTTCAAAGTGAGTGCAGCCCCCAGTAGCTCAGTCTCTACACCCATGTGGATCCCTAGTAGTGTCTGGGCCATTGCAGAGTCTGCCAGGACTTGCTGCTGGGCAGTCACCATCCAAAAAAGCCCAGGGTCCTGAGACATGGCTCTCCAAGGTGCAGTCCCCATCACAGGAGTGCCCAGGTGCTCTCTGGGTTATGGCAGGGGTGGGATCTCTCTGTGGCCAGAAGCATCCTTGAATCTGGCCAGGTCCCTCAAGGCACAGCTGACACTGCACCTCTTGTCCCTCACAGGTACCTTTCCTCCCACTCCTTCCCATCTTCAGCATCTTCATTAATGTTCTGCTCATGGTACAGCTGAGTGCTGGCACTTGGGTGCGTTTTGCTGTCTGGATGGCTGTGGGTACGTGTTCTGCAGAGGGGAGTGTGGTGCCTGCAGGGTCTTCTCTTGGGGGCTGTTACCCCAGCAGCCCACCATTGTACATTTCATTGTGGAAACTTTTCTGCAGGTTTCATAATTTACTTTGGCTATGGGATCCGGAACAGCGTGGAAGGGAGAAACATGGAGGAGCCTTGTGCAACAGTAGAAAAGCCTCTGCACCACCCTGGACCAGACCTCAGCCCCAGGGCTGCTGTAGTCTGAGGGACGAGGCACCAGCACTCCATGGACCTCTGCCAGCATTCCTACTCAGGGGACAAAATCATGATTCACATGATGCATCCAACCTGTCTCCCACAGGGAGTGAGTCCCAGAGTCAGGACCATGGAGCTGGGTCTCGTGTTGCCCTTTCCCCTCACAAAGCAGAGGTCAGGGAGACAAATCCCTGGGTTGGGTGGGAGTGCTGGCTCATCCAATGCCTTTGAGGGGCAATGATACTGGCATTGCCCTCCCACCATGGAAACTGCTGTCAGAAATGCTGCTTTTCCTGAGCATAGGAAGCCCCACATGATGGTCCAGTTGTATTTGTTCTGTCTGTCCATGTAGCTGTGGTCACCATCGCGTCTCTCTGCTTTCTAAGTGCTGGGTGTGTACGTGACAGCCATGGCTGGAGTTGTGAGTTGTGTGATGATGCTTGAGCAGCTCAGTCTGGTGCCATCAGCAGTCTGGTGCTTCAGGTTAAGTCTCTTGGTGCATCCCACTCTGATCCCCGTGCTACCCCAGCCATGCTGCTTGCTATGTGCTTGGGTGTCTGTGAAGATATTCACAGTGTATCTGTACCAATGTCCAACCGTGGATGCCTTTGTATTATTGGTGTTTTGGTGTTGACTTTTATACCTATTAAATTAAAATTAAAGACTTCTGAAGGGCAAAGTTTAACATGTTAACTAGCCTGATTGCCAGAATCCCTTGGGAATCAGTCCTGAAGGATGTAGGAGTGGACGCTCTTCAAGAATGAAGTCTTGAAGGCACAGTAGCAGTCCATCCCTTTGTCCTGTAAGGCAAGCCAGAGGCATAGAAAACTATCCTGGCTGAACAAGGAGCTTTGGTTGGCACTCAGAGATTAAAAAATATTTTATGGTCTTTGAAGAAAGGGGCAGTGCTCACAACTTCTACAAAAATGCTGTGAGGCTATGCAGGGTGAGAATCAGAAGGGCCAAAGTGTAGCTAGAAATTAATCTGGCCTCTATGGTGAAAGACAGCAAGAGAAGTTTCTTAAAATATCTTAACAACCAAAGACCAACCAAGGAGACCCTCCATTCCCTGTTGGATGCAGGAGGGAACATAGTGACAAAGGATGAGCATGGGTCATGAAGGGTAGGTCCTTCAATGGATAAAAAACTGGTTGGATGGCCAGGTCCAAAGAGTTGTGGTCCATGGAGTTAAATCCAGCTGGTGGCTGTCATGAGTGTGGTGTCCTCCCCAGGGGTCAGTGCTGGGGCTGCTCCTGTTTAGCATCTTTATCTGTGGTTTGGATGAGGAGATAAGAGTTCACCCTCAGTATGTTTGCAGAGGACACTGAACTTGGTGGAAGTGTCAAATCTGGCTGTGGGTAGGGAGGCTCTGCAGAGGGATCTGGACAGGCTTGGTCGATGGGCCAAGGCCAATAGTGTGAGTTTCAACAAGGCCAAATGTTGGGCAACGAGGCTGAATAGGGGTCTGGAGAACAGACCTTATGAGGAGAGGCTGAAGGAGCTGGGGCTGTTCAGCCTGGAGAAGAAGATGTTGAGGTGAGATGTTATTGCCCTCTACATTTACATGAAAAGAGGCTGCAGTGAGGCAGGTATTGGCCTTTTCATCCTAGTTATGAGCAATAGGACAAGAGGTTATGGGTACAAGTTGCACCACAAGAGGTTCTGATTAGATACAGGGAAAATTTTCTCACCAAAGAGTATTGAAGCATTGGAACAGATTGCCAAGGGAGGTGGTAGAGTCAATGTCCCTGTATTAAAAAAATGGGTAGATGTGGCACTTTGGAGGATGATTGAGTGGTTAAGGTAGTTAGGAAGGTGGTTAGACTTGGTGATCCTGAAGGTCCTTTCTAACCATAATGATTCTGATTCTATGATTCTAAATGAAATGGGGTTTTGTGCTTGGTTGTGTTGGTCCTACTGCATCTTGTGTTAATGCTCCATGGTCACAGAGTCCCAGGCAGGACCCCACATACTATTGGGCTGGATGCCAGGCTGGTGCCAGCACAGAGCAGGGCTGGGCCACAGCTGGCTGCTCTGGTGAACTCCCTGCCTGAAATATGGTGCCTGGAGTCATTTACACTCTTACTGTCTAGGAACCACAGAGCACTGCTCCAGACCAGCTCAATCTAGCACTGCTGGTAACTGTGGGCAGGACAACAGCTTGTATTGTCCCCACCCTGCAGTCCCTGTAATGGGTGGGAGTGTATCACCACATCCCAGGGCAGTGGCTGCCATAAAGACCTTAAAAATATTTTCTGAAGGCTCCAGCAACAGCCTGCAGAGGAAGCATGGCCAAGAGCTAAGTTATATCCATGAGAAAAGATGATGATGATTTTCCAGATTCTGTTCTGGTCTAAATCAGCCCTGACAGATTATTTTGCAAAATAAACTAATTTAGGGCAGCTGGATCTTGAGAGGCATTGGCATCTCTCCCTGTTTACTGGCAGTGAAGCAGGGTCACTGCACGGTCAGCAGCAAGGGCCCCACAGCATCAGCTCTGCTCAGCCCCCTCTGAGCAGGAGCTGTGAGCCCTCCTTCAGGGCTGCCTGTAAAGGGGGCTCTGGGACCTCCTCTGGCCCCATGCTGGGCATTGCCTGCACAGCTGCCCTAGGACAGGGTGCCCTGTCAGACCCACAGGCTCCAGCTCTCAGACAGAGCTGACTCCTGGTCCTGGCTCCTTGCAGGTGCTTTCAGCTCTTCTGGGCACACCAGTGCCTCTGTGTGTCAGGCTAGGTCCCACCACCCTATTTGTTGTGTAACTGGAGGTTTGGGGTGTGGGGTGCAGAGAGCTGGTGGCTGTCAGCCTCCCTCCCCACCTGGTTCCACCCAGTCCCATGCCATGTGTCTGACACCGGCTGCATTCAAGGCACATGGGGCTTTCTTGGTGGAGGCACTGGAGCAGCTCTCTACTCACCAGTTGCTTGCCAAGGAAGCAATTTCAGGGGGCTGCCGAGAGGAGCCTGTGTGGGTATGCAGGCTCAGTACAGCATGGAAACAGGGTTGTGACACAGAGCCACTGGAGTGGGAGCTGGCACTGCCCAGCCTGCCCTGTACACTGCTCACCCACCAGAAGAGGGGTGGCCTTGGCACATGGGGATGTAGCAGCAGATTAAATTTTCAGTTGGGTATAATGATCCATTTGGAAGTCAAAATAGGATGGCTGGTCTGCACAGCTCTGTGGCACCAAGTATTTCAACCTGAAGGGTTAACACATCTTCTTCTTCCCTGTGGGACCAGCAAGCAGGTACCATCAGAATCTATTCCCTGCATGTTAGTGGCTGGTGGAGCAGAGCTGTGGTGGCTGCTGGGTGGGACACATCCATCAGCAGGGCATGAGCCCTCAAATTTGGGGAATGCACCCCTGGGCAGACAGGGTTAATGGTGTGACAGAACAGCTTGTGATATTTCAATGCTGCAGGGCCTCACTATCCAGAGGAACTCCAGGAGATCAAAGCTGGCGCTGAGAGAGATTTTAACTGCTTCTTGCTCATCCAGTTCCAGGCAGGTCCCAACTCTTTTGCTTTCTGTGGAAACAGCGAAAGTATGCATGACCCAGCAGCTGGTACAAGGCTGTGTGCATCTGATAATCCTCCCAGCCCTAAGCCATGGCAGGTGGCCATCTCTTTAATCATGCAGGCTTAATGCTCTCCTTGCTTTGCCTTTGCAGGTCTCTTTGAAGGAAGTGTTAAGAACAGCAATAATGAGAAAGACTCTCATGCTGATAATATGAACGTACGTGCAGAAAGCAAACATAAAAATGTTAGGATTCAGAGTAAGACAGTCACTAAGTACCTGCTCAGCTCATTTAATTCAGCTAAAATCTTGTATTCTACCGTTTTAAATCAAACCTCTACTTTTCCTTGCTCCCCCCTCTCCATCACAAAAGCAGGATTTTATTTTCTTTGCCTTTGCACGTTACCTGAGCCAGAAGGAGCTCTGCTCAAACCTCTTCCATTCATAGGTTTCCACTCCAAAATTGTAGCAGGGGATTGACAAGTAACAGGTCTGCAATAAAAGACTTCTATAATGTTCTGGTGGAAATCTCTTCAGATCTTTGCCACTCCAGTCTCAGGTTCTTTACAATGCATTTTACTTTAAAGATACATCCACTCTTATCACATCTGACCTTACCCAAGGGGATACTGACCATGACTAAAATGAAATGATAATTGTGTGGTAAAGTGAAGCATCATTAACCAGTTCAGGACATGCAAACCAGTGGGATTCTTGAAACACTTGAGGGACAAAGGAAACACACTGAATGAAAGCACCAGAACTGTGTAAAGTCAACAATAGAAGTTCAGTCTGGAGAGAAAAACCTGGAATATTGCAACTTAATTTTTTAAAAAAACACAAAAAACTTTTACATAGTTAAATGAAGAGGATTCTACCTCTGCCATGGTATACTTCTTCCCAGCATGAGTCTTTGGGGTCAAAAGCCATTAGTCCCCATTACAAGTTCTAGGAGAAAACTGCTTTTGAATGATTGGTTATTCAGAGTACTGTTGCTGTCTGCTTTATCAGTAAGCCCCAATAGTATCTGTTCATAACAGCTTGTCTCTACTCTGAAATTATTTGTAGCTGCCATATGTCATCCCCAGAAGTAACTGAAACATCATTTTATATGTTAAGAGGCCAGCAATATTTACATTCGTTTTGTCTCTGCAGCAACTTTCTTTTCAAAATGTAAATAGTTTCCTTTAAGTGACTACAGATTTCAAATTCTCAGAATGAGTAATCATATATTGCTTGAAAATTTATTGTATATTTCATTGCAATCCAGAGAAAAAAGCACAAATTCTGCATGCATGAATTGAAAAAAATTTTACTCTCAGATGTGAAACCCTTATTTTTCATAAGTTAATTCATCAACATTTTCTTTCTAGAACAGAAATTTACTGTATGAAGAGGAAACCTTATAAGCATGAAGGGAAATAAGATGAAGTACTGTATATGGAGGCTTTCATGACTTTAAGAAATTATGGTACTAAAAAAAAATGTAAATTGTTAGAGGGAAATGTGTAAGTTGTTATATTGCATGGACTGAACTGTATTAGTGGACAGAACAATCATGGGGAATTTCAGTTGTAATAAGTGATGAAATTGGGTGAGGGAGACAAGTGTCCTTCTGAGCAGGACAGGACACTTGGTAACCTTCTTGGCAAGGACACTTCTGACTTGCAGCATGGTGCACGTGGCAGCTTGAGCTTAGAGCACCTATTAACTTCTGAACTTTCTCATTGCTCTTTGGTTTTATTTGGGATTGCTGTAGAATAAAGGGATCCTGACATCTATGAGAGCTGTAGCATTTGAGGTAGAGTCTTTTAGGCAGATACCTGTATTTGAATAAAAGGCAGCACCAATCTCTTTGCAAAGATTATGCTGAAAGAGGAACAGCACATAGATTCCGAGCTCTGCTGAAGGAGACATTCTTCCTCCATACTGAAGTGAGTGGGACAGGGACAGCTGTGTAAAGCTGAAATCCCAGAATTCTGCAAAAAATTGTGACTTCTGCAATCATAAAACAGCTCAGACACCTGACTGAACAGATTTCTTGTATGTTCAGTCACATATGTAGAACTGATATGTCCAACAGGCCACGTCAGGCTTTCAGGAGCAACTGGAACCTTGCCTTATGGTTCCCTGCCTCATACATGAGAAGTTCCTTTGCTCATTTTAGACTTTCATGGCTAATACCTCTCCCCATCTTCCTGAAGTTTTTCTGCTTCCCTGCTGTATTTGCCCAGCAGTAATTAATATTCTGTACTCTGTAATTCATATTTTCCACAAGAGACCTCATTCTGGTGCTGCCTTGCCAAGCTGGACAGATGGCTACTTGTTTTTCTCACTCAATATCCTGCTCCTTTTCATGGCATCTCATAGGCAACCTACTGCACTGGCTTCTTAATGCCATCATCGCTTAAACCTGATGAATAATAAACATAGGGTTCCTTCAAAACCTGTGACAGTTGTACAGGTACAGTAACCAGACAAGCAAAACAAACGGGTAGAAAACTTTTCAACAAACTAAACGTAAAATCCCCTTCCCACTCAGTTCTCAAGACTGGGGTATCGTGAGTGTTAAAATAATTTAAATTTTATACCTGGTCTGCAGATGAGTGTGCAACAGTTTCTATTATCTTGAATGAGATAATGCATGAAAAATCATGACTGAGCACTACTGGGCAAGGAGAAGCTGCTATTATTTACTTAACGCAAACAGAATTTACAGATATTATTTAGCTTCTTCAGTTGAATTACCGTTGTAGCTGAGAGGTTCTTGGGACCGATCAGAAAGGGGTTTTATCTCCTTCTGGTACCTTGTTTAGACTTTAAGAACATGTTAGAGAGTGTCAGCCATGTCTTTCTTAAAGAAGGAGGAAAGTCTGTCATAAACACAGAGAAGGGAGTTCAGGGTTCCTTCCTCTCTGAAATGCACACTGGGCCTTTGTTTTATGCACTCCTTTATACATTGCTTTATACACTCCTCTGATTGTGGAACATGTGACAGGATATGGAAATATTTCTTGGAACCTGCTGATATATATAAGGACTTCTCTTTCTTATTCAGAGCATTCATACACTTATAAGGAACTTCTTTCTGACATCAGCCATCAGCTATTGCAAAACAGAAGAGGAGGAAAAGCCAGTACTAAGATGGAAGCCAAATACAGCAAAACTTGCTTCCTCTTGCAGTTCTACCCCTGGGGCAGCAAGTTTCAGATGCTGACAAAGGAATTGAAAAAAACACATTGGCAACATCAATTGTAGTGTAACACTTGGCTGACTTTGACTGCAGTTCAGACTGAAGTTCTAACATGTCTGGTACAGCAGCACTCGGTGGTGATGTGAGTTCATCCAGGTCACAATAGTCTTTTGTTAACCTCCTGCCTCTGTAGGACTTTTGCACTGGCCATATGGGACTACTAAAGGGTGAGTGTAGCAGACAATGCTTTAAGCTTTGGAAACTTTGGCAAAGCAGTTAACAACTTTAAGTAAGAAGAATGTAGGTAACAGACATAACAAGACCTTGGTGAAGAGTAAAGTAGAACATACTTTGCTTTTCAGGAAAATTACATTTACCAATTAGAGGAGGCTCTGCTTTGCATGAACACATAGTCATAGCCTATTAGCTTGCAATTAGAGTGTGTGATCAGCTCATAATAACCAATTATGAAGTAACACAAAATATGCCTGTACTCATGGACAAGATAATGACAAGTACAAAAATAGAGATGTCTCATAGAATAAACACTGATGCTCAAAAGACCCCAGGGTCAGTCATTCTATGTCACAGCGGGTGAGGATCTTGATGATCACTCTTTGGTTCTCCAGCTGATGAATCATGGATGAAGCCAGGGAAGCTCAGCCTGTGTAACATTGCTGCTGGTGAACCAGCCTGGTAGTTCTTCAACTTGCAGCAGTCCCACAATGACGGGATCTTCCAAGAGTCCAGGCAGGGCAGACAGCTGTTTGATCTTCTCTGTGTTCACAGTGGGTAAACTGAGAGCCCATTGGTACCAGTTTGCGTCCTTCAAGTATGCTCTCCTGAGTTAGTCATATGCTAAGGATACAAATGGCCTCTGGGCTGGTCACAGTTGGGTGCTTTTGCCACTAACACTTTGCTCTAAGATCATCTCAGCCTCCAATACAGACAGTTCTTGGCATCCTATTGTCATTCCAGAGATACAGCTGGTTCTGTGCCTGTACCCTAATGGCACCAGAGTACACTGTGCACCAGTGCCCACCATACTTTTGGGGGTCTAATGTGACATGCCATCAAATCCACACAGTTCAGTATACCCTGTCATCCCCTTCCTCCTCCTGGTCAAAAGATTCCTGTCAAAGTATTCGCTATCTGACCCTCTCAGTGTCAGATCAGAAGTACTCTCACCAGAATCAAAGGAGGTGATCTCACTCCTTCTGTGCCTGGGAGATCACTGCTTGCCTTATTGTGTATGGCAACTAAGGTGACAGACTCCTTGGTGGCCCATTCTGAACAGCTGTCTTCCCTCTCAGTTTGTGTACAGGGGCCTTCAGCTTAACGGGGGTTCACCATCCCACTTGTTCATGTCCTATCCCTGGTCACACAGAAGATACAGAGTGCACCATGTGGCATGTGCCCAGGGCTCCCTTTCCCTCTGACAGGGGGACTGACTGCTTGGGATGCCCCTGACAGCCAAGGTGCAGACCCATAGGGATGAGGATGGGAGTTACGTGAGGTGGTCACAGCAGAACACAGAGGGGTCTGTTCCTTCCCATTTCCTGCCCATCCTCTCTAAAGGTCATGCAGACCCCAGCCCCTCCTCTCTTTTTCTCTCACTCCTGTCTGCGCTGCTGTTCCCCTGCGCTCCTTTACCCCCAGCTCCCCACCTGCTCTTCAGAGTCCAGATCTATTGGGTGCTGGGAAGAGCCGTGGACCCCCCCTCCTGAGTCAGCCCTGCTGCAAGGGGCCCTCAGGCACCCATCCCTGCTGTCGAGATTGGGTTGTGTATATATATATATATTTGTATTTTTGTTACTTTATCCCTTATGTTATTGCCTTTCCCCTGTGTCTGTAAATCTGACTCCAATGGCTTTCAATTTCCAACTTCACCCTTTTATCTTCCCTTTGGGGGCAGGTACTAGAGAGTAATTCTGTCATTGGTTTTTGGTCTGCCCAAACTGGTAAGCTGTGACAGATCAGCTGTCCTGAATAGGTCCTTAAGATCTTTCCCACCCCCAGCCTACTGAGTGAGGAAGGAATGTTGGAGAGACAGCCTTGATGCTGTAGGAGTACTGATCAGAAGCAGCCAAACACTGGTGTGTTACCAGCACCCTTCTAGCTACCAATACAAAACACTCTGAGGGCTGCTAAGGGGAAAATGAACTTCATCTCAGCCAGACCAAATACTACTGTTTATTTAAAAAATTAAAATAAACTCTTTAACAAAATCATGCTGAACAGTGAAGATGTGGAAAAGCCAGGCAGCACTAGGGACATCATAAAAAGAAATGCTCTGCAGGCTCTGGCCAAGCCAGACAGGCACCTCCAGGGTGATGTTAAGACCTTGTTCCACTTCAGTCATCCAAACAGTAATACTGCTTCTGAGCAGATAAGCTTGCAAATTAAAATCCTGAATCTCTTGTGTATCCCCACAAGGGACCCAGGCACTGGAGGTCTCCCATGGTGGTAAGATTTTAAGAAGATCCATTTGAGAGCAATCACGGCTGCAGTCACAGCTGAAGGAAGCCACCTGCTTAGCTGCAACATAAAGAATGTCATAGCACGAGGTGTGTGTTACAAGCTGAGCCTCTTCTTACCCAGAATCCTGCAGAGCTGTCCATTTTTTTTCCTTGTTGCCCTGTATCAGCACAGAATATCTTCTCTATCCCAGAAGGAAAGGGGAATGAATACACAGTATATCCACAGACTAAGGAGGGTCACCTTTTATAGAACTTGGATCTCACTCCCTGCCCCAATCCAAAATGGAAAAACAGGGCTAGCTCTGGAAGGACAGAGCCCTCTACAATCTAGGACCCAAGAGGGCAATTAGTAGATTGCAGGCTGATGATTTGCCTTCTGCATCTGAATGATCTTGCCAAAGCCACCTCTTCCCACATCGTAGTCTGTCCGGTACTCATCTCGCACCTGGGACACAGCAGTAACACAGATATTAGCACCCTGCACTGCCTGTCTCCTGCTAGACTTCAAAATCATCATCTCATCCTTGCTCAGATGGTGGGTAGCTAGCTTCAGGTTACCAGAGCTTTTTACTTACTTGAAATCTCTCTGGAAAATCACCAAAACGTGGTAATGGTAGTGAAAATGACAAATGAGGATATATCTGATTGCTGAGATCTTTTTAGACAAGAAGCAAAGAAGGCCCCAAAATATTTTCATTCAGCTTTGCAGTCCAGCTTTATGAATTACCAGGCTTGGCCTCCAGAACATTTTCTCTACTCCACCTTGGAAATGTGCAAAGGAACCTCACCTCTACACTGAGGCAAACTGCTGTATTATGAGACTGGCCTAGGAGCTATGCTGTCCCCCTCTATTAAAATTCTACATAAATTTAAGAGTACTGGTTTGGATTAGGGAACATTCTACTTTCACCACAGGAAGTTTGGAGCCCTGGAGAGAAATGACTGTAAGTTCTATTTCTAGCTTTTAACACCAGGTAGTGGCTAAAGTTCATCATTGGGCCTTTACAGCCTACACGTTGTTCTGCATGAGATGAAACTGGCAAACCAGGAGAGCAATTAAATTCAAGGTATGGACCAGTATTGCTTTTTACCTGTCCTCCAGTTTTTCCTCTTCCATACTGTCTCCCCTCCTTAAACCCTGCATCCCAGTCAGTTCGAATGATGCGGTCGTCGAGTCGCGTGCCGTTAATGAACCGCATCGCGTGCTCAGCATCTGCTCTTGTGTAGTACCTGAAGCACACTATAAGGAGAACTAAATATGCTGTTTTGTTGTGTACAGGGAAAAGAAAATAATAGAAAACCCTGCATTCAAACCTTTCCTACTCTTCCAGCTCTTCCCTATGGGATTAAAAACAATGCTGATAAAAATCCGCACCAAAAACAGCTCCCACGCAGAAAGGATTCTGAGTTTTAGTGTTAGTACCTGCACAGACAAAAGGTAGCTTTGGATCGCTTATTTCACAAGTAGATGAAAACAAACATGTTAAAGCAAGATACCTGTAATATGCCTTTTTATACTACATGAATCTTGATTGAATTTAAGCAAGAGAAGCAGTCTTTACCGGAGAGATTTGCAAAAGTAGTTCCTGGTACAACTTGCAAAAGCATGTACCCTGTCCTTGGGAATACTGCCATGGCTTATCCTGCTGTTTCATACAAGTCTAAAGGTGAAAAAGTAAACCTCTTCGGGCCATGCAAGAGCTCAGACTGATGATCTTAATAGTTATCTTAGCCCTAGAATCACAGAATCATAGAATCGACTGGGTTGGAAGGGACCTCAGAGATCATCAAGTCCAACCCTTGATCCACTGCTGTTGCAGTTACTAGACCATGGCACTGAGTGCCAATTTTTTTCTGCAAACATGGTGGGAGTCTCATTAAAAACTCATTAAAGACACTAACAAAATAATCGACCTTTCTGCCACCTCCAGAAAGTACATCAGTGGCAGCATTTTTCACCTACACTGTACAGCCTGCCTCTCAATTCAGGTGGTGGTGGGGAAGTAACAGGGATGGAGGGGAAGCTCTTGGCTATCAGTAGTTCTCACAGGTAATTCACCGTACACCTAAACTTGCTGTGCAGGGAGGAACTATAGGTGGCAGCCACACAGGGGCTTACAACAGAGAACCATAAAGGATACTCGACAAAGCAGAAGCCACAGGGAGTTTTCTTGATCTTATCCAGCCCCATGACAATCCTCTTCACGTCCCCACACTTGGAGAAGAGCTCCTGGATCTGCTCCTCAGTGGTGTAGAAGGACAGGTTGCCAACATACAGCGTAGAGGAAATTTTCAGGGACTTTTCCTGCAGCTGCCGGCTACCCTGGGGGCAGAGGGGAGCACACAGCCGGTTAAGCGCTCCCGCCGCCCACCTCCCACCTCCCCGGCCCCTCGCACGGCCTTGCCCCGGCAGCAGTCCCACCCCCCCACCCCGGGTTTGGGCTCCACCGCCCCGACCCCTGCGCCTCAGTCCCGGCTGCCGAGCGCACCCGGAAGTGCTGGTCCCGGTACTGGCTGATCTCGCAGTAGGAGTCGCTGTTGAGCCCGCTCAGCGTTGTGTGGAGCAGCCCCGACATCTCGCCCGCGCCCGACCGGGCCCTGATCTTTGGATCCTTCCAGAACCACCGCGGCGCCCACCGGATGGAAAATAAAGAAACCGAACCGCCGCGCCGTCCGATTGGCTCCGGCCCCTGTCTGTCGCTCAGGCCGGAAAGGCGGGGCGATGGTGCCGTGATGCCAATCGGCGGCCGCAAGCGCCAGGAGCTCCCGGTTCGGTTCGGCCCCGCCCCGCCCGGCGTGCTCCTCGGCAGCGCGCGCGCGTGGGGTGCCTGGCGCGCATGCGCCGCTCGCCCTCCCGTCTCCTCAGGGTCTGTGGGGGCTCTGGAGATGGCGGGGACGCGGCTTGAGGCGGTGGAAGGTACCGCCTGCCCCTGGGCGGGGATTCCCTGATGAGCTCCTAGGAGTCACTGCCCGTTGTTGGCTGTGTCTGACGTTCCCGTCTCCTCCTGTCTCGCAGGACTGGTGCGGGAGCTGCTGAGGGAGGAGGCTCCGTCCCGCATCGCCGCCCTCACCGAGGAGCTCTTCCAGGCGGCTGGGAGTATCGCCGAGGAGGGCAGAAGTTCCCCGGTTCTGGGAGAGCCTCAGCCCCTGGGCCCGTTACCGCTCTCCAGCCCGCCCCAAGCGATGGGGGTTTCACGTCCTCCATGCCACACAGCAGCGCCGGCCCATGTTGGTGCCTGCAGCTCTTCCAGCCCTTGGGTGCCATCTGTTGAGGTGAAAAGCCAATGCTTAAAACTGTAGCGCTGGTTGAACGCAAACAAAGCAGTTTATTTTTTCACCTTTTAACCCAATAGCATGAAAGTTCAAAATAAAGGGGAAAATACTGATCCTATAGGTAAAAGGCTCGTAATTCCTATTGTAATGGGAGAAGTTACTGGTATCTTAGTGATGCAAAGGTTTTTACTTCAGTTTTCTAGTAGTACATGGTTTCAAGTAAAAATGTCTGGTGGTGGACAGGTCACTGCTGTGTTACGCACAAAAGATCCTTTTTCAGCAGTCATTTTCAGTGTGACCCAATCCAGGACAGTGAAATCTAATGGATTTTTCCTATTCAGGTTGAAGAGGTTGCGATAAGCCTGTGGAACTGGGCTGTGACCAAACACATGGGTTCTGTTCTCAATGATGAGCAAAGAGCTAAACGTATGTATGTGTTCCCTACCTTCCTAAAATGTGAGGAAAACTCTGCTGATGGGCATATATGTGGAGTTGTAGCTTTGTTTGGATCTTTTCAAATAGTATGTAATCAGACAAAAATAGGCATCTGGGTTTGTATAAACAGTTCAAGAGGAAGCAACCTGTTATCCCTGATCTTGTGACACAGGATCGTTGCAGGCATTCTTACCACTCCCCCTTTCCCCTTTACCTTTTGGTGATGTGACCAAAGGAAGCTGTAATCTGCCTTCTAATGCTACAGTTTCAGTCTAGAAATGTATGGAAATAAAGTAGATATTAATTTTAGGCACTTTGTCACATAATTTATATAAAGCATTTTTCCTTAATTTGTCTTGTCACTGTTTACATACTTTAAATCCGCTTTATGCTTCTCTGCTTTAGACAGGTACCAAGCTAGTGGGTTTGTTTGGAGCCAGGAGCAGGGCTGGGGGACAGCAGAAATGAGCTGCTCCCTCAACCCATTCTTTATGTGGTTCTCCAGAATATCTGGCCTACATTTTTGTCATGAGGGATTTTGTTCAAAATTATGCATAATGTGCATCATATAATTATATCGGGTAAAGGGAAGAGGGCAAGTTAAAGCAAAATAAGGAGTAATTGTAGAGCATAATGTTATCAGATCTTGTATGACAGCTGAAGGGATGGGGAAAGGCTATTTTAAACAATGTAAGTGGTGTCTTTTCCATCCCTGATGTATAAGAAAGGCCTGAAGTTTTTTTTTTTTTTTTTTTTACTTTGAAAATATAAAGATTATTAATGTAATTTCCTTATTTTGCTGAAGGCTGTTTTGAGGCTCTCAAGACATGTTACTGTAAGCACTTGCAATGCAATGAAGTCTTTGAATACCTTGTATTTAATTTTAATTCTCTCTGAAGTATTTAATATGTATTCTAATGAGAATTTTTTTTTCTTATTGCCTAAAGAGGAGGTTTATGTAACTTGGCTAAAATTCAGACTGTTTTCACTCCTGAAGCTTTACATTTTTTCTCTCTTCTAATTTAAAATTGCTAGCAGTCTTGCAGATATGGTAGGGCCTTACTTTCTTAACAAATAAAAGACAGAACTTGCATATCTCCACGTTGTTCTCTTGCAGTAAGGTTTGTGGCTTGCAGACTGGTTTGCCTTTGTGAAGGCAGTGATCCTCCAGAGGAAACTATTCGAAGGCAGATTTTGGTAAGTCTGGTGGTGGATGAGCACTGGAGTACAGTTAATCACCCAGGGAAACCTTCAAAGTGTATTATGGTGTATTATGGAAAGGGAGTGAAATGCATCTGTAGTTCTGGGAAGTACACGTGCTGAATAGGAACCTCTGTTATCACAGATACACCTTGCTGAGCTAGTGCAGTTAGGATTTTATGCATAGTGTGATTAGAATCACCCCTTTGTTGTAAAATGTTATATTAACAGCATATTGATTTATTTCATTATCTTATAATGTCTAATAGGGCACCATAGGTCTTGCACTTCATCTGAGTGTTAAGGACTTCATTCATACATAAGAGACACCTCTCAGAAATCAAAGAGCAAAATGCCCCTCTCATGTGTTAGATACATGCATTAATGAGATCAGATCTAAAATTGTATTGTTTAAATATACTTACTTTCAAGGAAGGCACTTATTTTATTTTTCAGATGTCTATGAAAACTGGGAAAGGATGGATAGATATTGGAAAAGCTGATCTTGCTGATGGATTTCTAGAGATTGCCATGAATGTAAGATCTTTTCAAGTTTTAATTTCTTACAAACATGTCTATCTTTAAGTTCCATGGGTGATACCTACACTTTGTTTTCCAGAGCATAGAAAAACTGTATGCAAAGTTACTTAATGGGAGCGATGGTGAAGCAGATATTTACGTGCACAAAGCTGATGTGGAAAAGAACCTCTTCAAAGTAATATCTTACCAGGCTGAATCAGTATGTGTTCTTCTCAGTTTTCCCTATAAGTCACTAGGGGTAAAGAGGGAAACTCTGACCCAGTTCTTAGCTACATGAATGCTTGGCATTGAAGAATTGCTGAGGGATTTGTTTCCTTAACTTAAGGATAGTAGATTTCATGTTTGCATTCAGTGTTGCAATGATATAATGATTTTTAATTTGCCTAACTTACCACAGTTATTTCTGCTGTGGTGTTTCTAACTAGTTCAGATTTGTTGCTCTATGATCTGGCTAGCGTGGGTGCTTATGAAACAAGGGACTGCTTCTCTGAATCAAACCTGTGGCAGTTCCAGAGCTGTGCTGCACTTGACTGAAGAAGTGGGATGGGACTGGTGTCGAGCCTGTGTCCCCCAAACTGCATTTGTGCAACATGTACACAGCAGGAGTCCAATCTCTTTGGGATGCTCATCATACTTTGCTCATATTTGCAGCTAGGCTGATGGAAAGTATGTGAAGATAGTATTCATCATGGTTGCAGATAGCCAACAAGTAGATATTATAAGCCACATGTGCAGAATCTAGAAGAGGAGTGTTGTATCTGGAATTCTCAAGAGCTTCCCTAAACATGCCAAAGTGTTGGCCAAAAGTTTTGATTTGATTATGGAGACAAAAGAGGACCTGAAGTTATTGGAGATTTGCTGAACTGTTGTATCCTTGTAAGATCTGAATGAGCTTGTTCCACCCATCCAGCCTTTTCACACTTCCTAAAGACTGCATTGGTTTTCTGTATGGATAGAGTAATGCACAGAATTACTGTAGGTACAGGTATCTAGTCCCAAACCTAGCTTCACTGAATGTGAAAAAAACAAGTCCTATTTTAGAGAATCAGTCCTTTAAAAAATTTTAAAGGCAGGTTGCTCACTAATAGTTTGTTGGCATGTTCTGCTGCTTTCTTAGGCAGTTGCTCAAAGGGATTTTGAGAAAGCAGTGACATGTGTTCAGCGCTGCAAAGACATGCTGATAAAATTGCCAAAAGAAGTAAGTGAATATTTTATATCCTCCTAAATCCTTTCTGTATGTTAAAGAATAACATACACTGTATGACATTTTGAAAAGTACTCCCTCAAGTGTTTCAAGAATCCCACTCGTTTGCATGTGCTGAACTGGTTAATGATGCTTCACTTTACCACACAATTATCATTCCATTTTAGTCATGGTCAGTATCCCCTTGGGTAAGGTCAGATGTGATAAGAGTGGATTTATCTTTAAAGTAAAATGCGTTGTAAAGAACCTGAGACTGGAGTGGCAAAGATCTGAAGAGATTTCCACCAGAACATTATAGAAGTCTTTTATTGCAGACCTGTTACTTGTCAATCCTCTGCTACAATTTTGGAGTGGAAACCTATGAATGGAAGAGGTTTGAGCAGAGCTCCTTCTGGCTCAGGTAATGTGCAAAGGCAAAGAAAATAAAATCCTGCTTTTGTGATGGAGAGGGGGGAGCAAGGAAAAGTAGAGGTTTGATTTAAAGCGGTAGAATACAAGATTTTAGCTGAATCAAATGAGCTGAGCAGGCATTTAGTGACTGTCTTACTCTGAATCCTAACATTTTTATGTTTGCTTTCTGCACGTACGTTCATATTATCAGCATGAAAGTCTTTCCATGGTTCTCATTAATTCTGTTCTTAACATTTCCTTCAAAGAGAGTATTTTTATAAAGAGGTTGTTCCCAGTTCTTTTTCCATTCATAAATGATAATGAAGGGATTTGAGAACTTCAGAAAAGTGTATACGACTGGTGTTTTAACTGATTTTATTTTTAACATTATTTGAATTTCTTGTAACAGAGGTGCTTCATTGAGGGCAAATCCTTGATTGATGAAAGATACAAACACCAAGGTGAAAAAATAATAGTTACAGATGGTTTGGGTAGGGTCTAGATAAATGCTGTGGTATACTTAGGAAGTAAAAATTTAGGCTATTGTAAAGAGTATCCTTACAGCCTTAGCTCATAAAATTTGTTTTTTTATTTCTTTTTATTCTTTTTCTTTTAAATAGTCAGAAGAAAGTGAATGGCAACATACCTAACTGAAAATTTCTATTGTCACAAATGTTGTCAAAGAGGATCTGTAGAAATGCTTGGGATTAATTACAGCTGGTGTTTTGAAGACTATTTATTCTTGTGGAACAGTATATGATAAGTCCTGATGACAAGATTTGAGGAGGAAATAAATCTCTGCAAAGTGGTTTATCTAGAGAAAGAGATGCAGCACAATCTAGTGGTTTAGAATTTCCCTGTAATGAGATTGTGTTACTTAGGAAACAAATGCCTGGTGATTGTTTTTCTTTCTAGCAGTTCTTCATTCACAGCATTTGAAATCAGTTCTGGTTTTGTGGAATTGCCACTACATTTTCTTCTGGGGGGTCCTTTGTGCTGGTTTGAACTTGTAGAAACAGAATGGAGAATCATAGCTCCCAGGTTCTGTTTCCACCTTTGCTACTGCCTTGCTGTGATCTTGAGACCAGGTCATGTATGACTTTTGTATATGACTATATTATATGTTATGTGAGAATCAGAGCACTTGCTTTTACAGAACCTCTGTGATTTAAGCTGATAAAGCCTATTGAAATGTTTGAATAGAAGATACTACAGGAGGTGGTGCAGCAGGTTGAAGACAGTGATTGAGTACAATTTTTAATGTGAGGATATAGAAAGTTCTAGTAAGAGTGTCTGTTCTCTAGTAAGAGTGAATACTGAGATTAATTTGTTCAGTTTATGTTTTCTAAGTGTTTAAGAATCGGGAATGTGTAGGAATATTGCACATACCAGAAAAATGGCTGAATTTATCTTTGTCATCCCATTTAATTCCTACGTTCCCTTACCATTGATAGCCAGAGTTATGACATTGGAAAGATGAATATGAAATACTCTGTTGGCAAAGAAATGCAGGTAAGAAATAGAAAAAAAATACTGTTTACAAACAGGGGCATTTTGTTAATCTGACTCCTCTGTATCACTGCTTCTGCTGTGCCAAGCCTGTCTAACAATTCTTTGGACTCCTTTTTAGTACTCTCTGCTATGGATTTTCATGAAGCTGCAAGTTCAGTTGCTATGAGCAGTCTTTGATCAGTCTTAAATCATGTCTGAATCTATTAGTTCACAGGAGTTAAATTTTAGAAAGTAAGGCTGAAGTATACTCTGAAAGGCCATCTTTTTTTCCATTTCTCCTTTTCTTTCAAGGCATCATCAGTTACATCTGTGTAATTTCTGATAGATGTTTGTCTCATTCATAGGTGTGTTACTCCTTTTATTACCCACAGTGGATATAGAGATGATTTGTTACCCTCTTCAGATGCATCATTTATCTATTTTAAGGCCATTACCATGCATGTCTTTGTGTTTGTTTTGGGTTTTTTTTCATTTTTTTAAATCTCAGTAAAGTTTGTTCCTCCTGGTTCTTCAGTTTCTTCTTTCATTCTGTTTTTTCCAAATCTCTGATTTTCCTTCCTACCCAGTTCTCAGAAGTCTGTTTTATTCATGTCCTGTGTGAATTCCAGTGCTGAAGACTGAATATGCTTCAGAACTGAGCAATCACTTTACATGTCTCATGCCTGACAGGCATTCTTTTAAATTAAAGAACTTTTATTTTTCATGACCTTAATTTTTAAGTCTTTTGTATTCATATAGGTGTTCATATATGACTATTTATTTTTCTGCTGTTCAGATGGCATTTATATTGAAATTTGATTTTCTTTCCAGGCTAAAGTGCTGCGATTGTTAGCTACAGCCTATTTCGAGTGGGATTGCAATCTGTATCTTGAAAAGGCATTGAAAGCTATAAGCTTGGCAAATCAGGTAATATATTACTTTATTTATGGTGTGCAAAAGTCAAAACTCCAGCATTTATTAGCATATTGATAGGGACCAAATTAATCACTGGTGTGTTAGTGTGTTATCCCTGATGTCAGACATTTGCTTTGGTTTTCATACTTGGAGTCTCTTTTGGTATTCCTAGATTTTTTTACAGAGAAATACTTCTTTGCATGTAGAGCTGTCTTGCTGCCTCGTAGCTATTAAGAGTGAGGTCCTTTGGTAATGATATGACTGAAATTTCTCTGGTACATATTCAGGAAAACAGTACAAAGAGAATAAACTACAGTAGGGTCTACTTGAGAAAAGAAAAGCATCTGGCTTTTTATGCACCAGAACTTTTGAATTACTTAGGGTTATAATGGGCATTGTCTGTGGATTCTGAGTCCCCAGCTCATTATCTGTACAAATATTTGGCCAAGTGCCAGGGTTCAGTTTTGAAAGCTGTGTAGTCATGATGCATCTGTCTTATTTCAAACAATTAATTTAGCTTTACTAACATGACTGTATGTCTTCTGAAATTTGAAAAATGAGCTGTATAAAGGAAGAGCTACCCTGAATAAAGTTCATATATCTCTAAGCAGTCACTACAGTGAGGTCTATTACTCTTTGGCAGATTCCAGTTCCTACATAAAAACATGAGTCACTTTTGTGTGTCTACCTTTTCAGGTTAATTAGAGAAACTTAAATTTGAAAAAAAAATATTTATTTTTCGTTGACCATTTCTGAACTTTCAGTTTCTGTTTCATACTAAACAAGTTTTAGGTATAAAAATCCTGCTTTCAGTGAAAACTCAGATTCTGTTTTCTACATGCTGTTCTACTCTCTGTTCCTGAGACCAGGATAAAAGGCAGTGTATCTTGATGATGCAGCAAAGTGCTACTACAGTAGCTCAGCCTTTTGCAATTTCTATTGTATTTACTTTTGAAAGTGTTTTTTTCATAATTTTTGATAATGCATATTTTGATACTTTACAAGAGGATGGAAAACCAGAAGAAAATTTTTGTTTTAGAGTCTGAAATGTGCAGTGCAAGATGTAGTACACAGGCTTCATTGTTTCCATTTGCTTCCATTGTTGTTCTTTTCTAAATTTCATATTATTACAAGCTACTTTGCATTCTGCTTGTATTAATTCTAGAGTAATCCAGCAAATTTACACATAGAAAAGCAGGAAATGTTTCTAGCATTCAGCAGCATTCAGCTTCTATTTAAAAGTATTGGAAATGGACCACAGCAAAATTGGAGTCATTTATCTCTTGCTTTCCTTGTCTTCATGGTCTTTTGGCAGTATAAGAATAAATAATAAAGATGCACATTGAATTTAAGAAGAAAATACTACCAGCTGCTTACCTATTGCTTCAGTTGTTAAACTGGAACTGTAGAATATAGTGAGTGTATGTGGTTTCCTGGTATTTGTCTGTGTTACCTCTGTGCTAGACTCTCACAGGATCTGTATTCTGCAACTAGCTCTCCAAGGACTGTATTGTTTTTTATTTTGCAGGAGAATTTGCATCCAGCAGGGCTTCTCTTGAAAGTTAAAATTCTTCTGAAAAGTGGAGCATCAGATGAAGATATCAGTTCAGGTACCACAGTCTGCATAGGTTTCACAGTAGGATCATACTGCCTTTCTAAGAAGTTGGCCTGAGTTGTAGATAGAAAAAAAAAATGCCATTTCTGGTGTGTTTTAGAGGAATCTTCATTTGCTAAATGTCATTCTGGTTTTGAACTGTGAGCAGTCTGTGTTCACAAAGGAGTTATGCAGGTGCTAGCACATGTTTGAATTAAGCATAACTTTATTTTTGTTGAGAATTGAAATAGCTTTGCTGGAAATAGGGAAGGGGAAGACTGAATGAAGCCTGTTAGAATGAAGGCAGTGAAAATGTATGCAGGTGAAGGTATAGTTTATTTTAGACATGTGCCTAATGTTACTCAAGAGTGGTGAAGGTGGATTGTGTCTTATGCAGTCAGCAGAGGAGAAAGGCTCATGAAACATTGCAGTTCTCTGGGTGTGTTGCAGATTTTGGCCAAGAGGTATCAAGTGCTGATCAGTGTGCTGTCACAAACCTGTGTTACCAGAGTTTATTGAGAGTATCTAGGGCATATTAGCTCTCTTCTCCTTTTTCCTCAAACTTGTCTTTTGAAGAAAAATAATTTTTCTGTTGGCATGAGAGGAGAAGGAAGTTGTCTGGGGAACGTTAATATAGAAAGGGTGGTGTACTAAAAGAATTTTATTTTCAGAAATAATGAAATCTTAAGCAAAAGAGGCTTTGCACTTCCCATGGTTGGAAAGCATCAAATGCATAATGAATGCTCTAAGAAATAAATGTAGTATGAGATGAGAATTTTCCTGCAGGAACCTGAATGGTTTGAATGCTGCCAGACTAGTGGGAATGGAAGCTCCCACTTCAGGTTGCTCCTGGGGAATTTCAGATAGCTTTCAAGTGGTCAGTTATTCAAGACTTACCATGGCAGTAGCTGGCTTCTGTCCTGCAGGTTGAATTGTGAAGCCATAATGTTGCCTATCAAAATGCACATTATTTGTGTTTAGAATCATAGAATTGGCTGGGTTGGAAGGGACCTCAGAGATCATCGAGTCCAACCCTTGAACCACTGTTGCGGTTGCTAGACCATGGCACTGAGTGCCACATCCAGTCTCTTTTTAAATATCTCCAGGGATGGAGAATCCACTACTTCCCTGGGCAGCCCATTCCAATGTCTGATCACTCTCTCCGTAAAGAAATTCTTCCTAATATCCAACCTAAACCTCCCCTGGCACAACTTGAGACCGTGTCTTCTTGTCTTGCTGAGAGTTGCCTGGGAAAAGAGCCCAACCCCCACCTCGCTCCAGCCTCCTTTCAGGGAGTTGTAGAGAGTGTTGAGGTCTCCCCTGAGCCTCCTCTTCTCCAGCCTGAACACCTCCAGCTCCCTCAGCCTCTCCTCATAGGGTCTGTGCTCGAGTCCCTTCACCAGCCCAGTTGCCTCCTTTGGACCTGCTCCAGGACCTCGATATTCTTCCTGAACTGAGGGGCCCACAACTGGACACAGGACTCAAGGAGTCTTAGTAGCACTAAGACTCCAGTCAATTTTTCAAGAAAGCTTATTAATAAGTGGATCTCTGTCTTTTCTTGTGTGACTGGCAAAAGTCTGTAGTGTCCATTCACTGCAACTTCTTTTGGGTGAAGGTTCCTCCTGAGTTTTAGGCATTTAACTAAAATGTTGTATTGTGTACTTGTACCCTGGTGCCTTAGAAGTGCTTCCTTTAAAATCTGTTACAGTCATGTCCCTATTTGTTGCTTCTTTGATCTCATCCAAGCTACTAATGTATAAATTTTTTTCTTAACCATCCAGCACAGTCTGGCAATTTTTAAACTTTATCTGAGTGGTTTAAAACTGATACCTCCTTACCAGCACTGGTCATTTCAGCAGCTGATGCTAAAAGGCATTGGGTTTGAGTAGTTCCCGTTGCAATGTGACACTACCACACAGCATGAGCTCTGACCTGTCTTAAGTGGTTCCTGCTGGATAAGGGTGAGGCATTTTGATGGAAGACAGCTTGAGGGAAAAGTTTGTGCTACTAATGCCTACAGTGTTGCTGTTTAAAGAGACAGAGGGCTAGAATTCAAGGGCTGGCAGTATGTCAGCTTTCTGTAGTACTACATTTATTGTACAGCAAAAGGAGAGTCAAAGCACAATAGATATTTTTTTGTTCTTCCTTTTGTTTTATGACTATTATATCAGGGTGGGGTTTTGTTTGGTTTTTGTTTTTTTTTTTTCTCAAAGAAGCTCCAAGAGGTAAATGATAAATTGAGCAGTTAAGTGCCTAAGTTGATTAAATAATCTCAACTGCTTTGTGTTCTGTCCAGCCACTGCAGAATTCATGCACCATGACTTCTCTTTAGACTTTTGTCTGAATATTGCCAAACTGCTGCTGGAGCACGGAAGGTATGACAGCATCACTGAGTGGGGTGAACACAATATTTGGGCTCTATAGGTGTTCTTTTATAAGCAAAGAACATCTGTTACACTCTGATGCCTTATTTTAAAGAAAAAAAGTTTTTAGGGTGAGCCTCTCTTTTCTACAGCAAGGTGATAGAGATTATGACAGAAGCAGAACAAGGTGTGAGGTAGTGTTGATTGCCAACTTGCAAGGCTGTAGCTTTATTTTGGAGTGATTAAGATTCTCCCTATGTAGTTTTACTATATATCTGGAATAATACCTACATGAATCTGGAATTACCTGACTGAAATCTTTCTTCCATACCAAACCTCAGAATGCAAGAGTGTTGAGTCCTGGAATCAGTCTTGTGAAAACCAGCATAAGGATGATCAAGGCATGAAATTTCACACTGTTGAACATTCTGTGATGTTCACAATGCTTCTGTCTTACTCTTTCATTGTGAGGAGTAAACTCATCAATACTGTGTAACAAGTGTGTGCTAATAGGAAATTATTGCTGAATAGATGAATTGCAGTAAATTCATACACTGACTCACTCTGTCAGTGTGACTGTGTGCCATCAGCATTAGTGAGAAGCATGCTGTATAGCTTGAATATGTGATTCTCTTGAATGGAAACTTAACAGCTCTTCTTGTGCAGCATCCTAAAAATGCATCTGTTTGAACAGGGAATCAGTTGGTTTTGATTTTCTGAAATCTATTCCTGAACGATACGAAGCTTCACCTGACCTTGGAAAAATTGCTCTACTCCACTTAGAGTTCCTGTTGCAGAATAAGAGGGAGCTGCTTGCAAAGCAAAAGGTTGAAGACATTATTATAGGTCTGTATCTATTTTTGCTGCTGTTTACTGAAAACTGGATTTAGTAGACTAAAGCCTTGTATTACGATTCTCACTTTTTTGCTTATTCTTATAGAATCATAGAATGTTTTCTGTTTGAAGGCACCTTAAAGATCATCTAGTTCTTATGCATAAAATCACTGTCTGTTGAACACACCACATCACCAATGGCAGCAAATGCCCATCCCTGGGCCACTAACTGTTATTTCTATATTTTTATCCTTGCTTCTGTTTGTGACAGTTCTCCCTTATGCGTCTTTTACATGACAATTCTCAGTTTCCATAATGAATGACAGTTGTGTTAAGTTCAGGGTTAAATTCACTTGCTAGAGCAGCTCTTCCTTTTTAGTGTGGATTGAGTGGGACATATGAGATTAGAAAACATCAGTTCTATAGAAATGTTAATACTTTTTCCATCCAGCCCAGTGTGGGTTTGTTTGTCAGTATTAAAATAGGGTGCACAATCTTGTTTGAGCAGCTGAATAACAGTTTCTTTTTCAGGTCTATTGCACCTGTAGCACTCTACTATTTTTTTAAACTGTGAGATGTGCTGGAAATTAAACTGTATATTACATAGCATAAAGCTGGGTGCAGTATCCCCTTTATGTTGTCTGAGCAGGAAAATATTTATTCTCTTACCCACTGGTTTTGGGGTATTCTGTTTATTTGTTTGTTTGTTTCAGAAGCAGAATATGAAACCTTGGGTCCTGTCTGAAAATATTGCTGTGGGACAGTCTTTCATAGACCTTCAGTGCTTCTTAGTGTGCTTTTTAAAGTTCCTGTAAAGTGACAATTTTCAATATATTTTCAGGTCATTATACTGGGAAACAACTGTTGCCTGAAGCCTTAAACCAGCTGCACATCATCTTATGGGACAGAGCTGCCAAACATTATGAGGTTTGGGACCAAGTTTTAGTGTTGTTATTTGTATCAATGAAAATGAACCTCTTCAGTTTGTTCTTCTGGGGGAAATGTTGCACTAGAATATACTCGATTATCTAAATCTTTCATATCCTATAACCTTTTTTTTTTAAAAAAAAAAAAACATTGGGAAAATGTAGGCAGTTTAATCACCTAAATAAGGGTGTGTTTGCTTTGTTTTGTTTTAAAATTTCCTAGGCAAAAAACTATTCTGAAGCTCTTCACTGGTACAATTATTCAGTCAGCTTCTACATACCTGGGCAGGTAGATCAGAACTTGGCTAAGCTGCAGAGGAACATAGCCTCTTGCTATCTTCATCTAAAACAAGTTGACAAGGTAGGTATATAATATTTATTTATTTATTTGCATTGTTTTTATTTTTGTAGCTATATCTTTGGGACTTTGCCTATCTTGTATTATCCAGCAGAGGGATGTTCATCATTTTAGCTGCCATGGGGACCTCTTCTATCATCTATCAATTCTGATGGGGGAATCTGTTCACAAGTTGTGTGAACATGCTTCAGGATACCATTTTTCTTCTCAGGTTAGAGGTCCTTCTCTCTTCAAGACAGATGTGCCCTGGCTGGAAAAATACTTGATGATCACTAGAACTTCCCACAACAGTGTTACCCCTCATCTCTGCAGAGAAGTGCACCTGCTTTACCTGTTGAGGTGTTTTGGACTGGGGGTGCTAAACTTTACAGAGTGGCAGAAGGAAGCTTAATTTTTCGGCATTGTCAGAGCTTCTCTTGCTTCTCGATTCTGTAGTTCTGATTTTGAAGCATTGTCTTTTCCCTCAGCCTGGTAGCCTTTGGTGCCATCTTCTGGTCACTTTTCTTTTCAGAGAAGATGTTGCCAAACCAAACTTCTTGATTCATTACATAAATAACAGCAATATAACCATTAACATTTTGTACCTCTTTTAATCTCTCTTCAATTGCACATTATATTACTGGTATCAAGATGTCCTTGTACTGATTTCCTTTAATCTCCTCTATGAATAGGCTAAAGAGGCAGTTAAAGAAGCAGAGAGGTGTGATCCAGACAGCATCTTCACTAAATTCAGTGTCTATAAGATTGCAGTGATGGAGAAAGATACAGATAAAGGTAGAAACTGAAAGATAAAGGGTCTTCTACAGAGAGCAGAATTGCTGAATATATTAGAAAATACTAAGCAGATTTTGACTGTTCAACTTGAGGAAGACAAAATAGAGGGAAGCTACAAGAAGAGCCTGTAAAGTTATTGAAACTGCCAGGCTGTATGTTTAAACTGTTAGAGTGAGATGCTATATACAAGATGTGTAGTCCATTGTCATAACTGGTATTGTCTGAATAGAGCTTTTTGCTAAGATGTCTTTAATCTGATGGGCAGAAGCTGTATTAGTATCCCAGAGTGAGAATCACTGTATACTTACTGTTTCTAGTACTCTTTTGTATGAATATACAATGTAAAAAAGGGATACCAAGCTAAGTTAACCTTAACAGAACCATTACTACTTCTGTTAATTTCTCTGGAAAAGTAGAGCCTGAAATTACTACAAAACACAGGAACTACTGAGATGACTTACAGAATGACATATTTCTGTAGTCTCTTTTTTATAATGACTTCTGCTGGTTTATATTTTAATGAGAATCTTAGGTCAAGTAATGAAAATTGAGAAATATGGTCTATACTTACTTAGAATACATAGTAACATGCAGAGCTTACTTTCCAATGAGTTCTGTACTGACTGATTGTTCTCTGTATATCACTGACAGCATAATTTGTTCACATAATATCAAGTGGGAACCATGACAATGTGAACATAAAAGTAGTACCCTTAGCATAAGCCAAGATGTGGGAGCTTGGAATCATGCCCAGACAATGTATTAGATAAAGTCTGTCTTGGGTAAATAACAGTTACTTGGCAGAACAAAATTATGCATGTGTAATTTCTAAAGCATCATTAAAATAGTAGAACTTCCCACCTTCCAATTGCTTCTGTAGAAAAAAGCAAACCAACAAACTAAAAAATTTCTCTGTGTGTGTTTCAGCTGTGGAAGCAGTTTCTGAAATGGGGAAGTTAGCAGAAAAGCCATCTCAAGATGAAGACAGCCTGAAAGTGGATGAAAGTACAGGCACTAATCTTCTGAGTTTAGCTGCCCAAATTGCTTTAGAGGTAGAGCAGATAACATGGTCTTTGCTTTATTGATACAAGTGGGACAGCTGTAACCTCTGTAACCTGTCCTACTTTTAATATTTCTATGTATTTCTGCATTTCTAAGTATTTCATGCATCCATGAGCAAGGTCTTACTCAAATGTGTTGTGTAATTCAAAAGAAAAATTGATTTCACGTGTAAATAAATTATATTTTTAAGTATTTCTCCAGGAAAATAAAGAATTCTGAGGTATAAATGTTGGTACCTGGAAATGACATGCTGTATTTCCATAAAATTCTCCCTTGCAAAATATTACATCTTTTTTTGCCTGTGGGATTTGATCTTTGTGCGAGGTGGAACCTGTGCACAAAACACACCTAAGTCAGTGATGAAAGGCTGGAAGGTCACTTGTACCACGTTTGTCTCTTGTTTGTTGACTTGAGTGATACCTGAATTGGCTGATTAAATTTGCATAATTAGAAAAGGCTTTTGGTTGCCTTCTAGGGCTTTGTTGATAGTCTTGTAAAGCATGATCAGCTGTACTGATCCTGTTCTTGTCATAGTCCCTTTGGACACAGGATCATGTCTCTCCCTATGGTTTTCTCTTGACTGTGAGACTCTTCTGTGGAGAGTCCTTTGTTCTTTTACTAGTAGACTGGGGTTTTGGAATATGCCATTCCTTTGGTTTTGGGTTGATTGTGGGTTTTTTCAGGTTTTTTTTGTTTTGTTTTTTTTTTTTTGTGATTGCTGCTGTGGTGCAGTTTATACAAAATATGTTTTAATTTCTTTTCAGAATGAACAACAAGTTGTGGCTATCAAAGCTTTGGAGTATTTGTCTGAACATTTACAAGACTTCCAACAATTATTTGCAGCTTTAAAGTGAGAATTCAATAGTTTACAAGGAAAGATAAATTTTTCTGTCTTCTTTTTCAAAAAGAATATATTATATTGAGGAAGGTGGAGAACAGATTAGTTAGTCTTTCTAATGCTGCAGGTCTACCTACAGCCTTTATATCTAAAAGGCTCTCTTATAAACTCTTTATATCTAAAGAACTTTCCATGTCTAAATGTATTCCAGGTCTCTCTCCCAAGCAAATAGTAGTGGTTGCTCTGAATTTTATTTGATTTTATTGTGATTTGAACAGATGAGCAACAGTGACTCTAATGACCTTGCAACAATTTATTTGGAAAAAATGCAAGTTCCTTTGTAACTTCTGATTAAGTGCTGTCTTCTTTTGGGAATATTTCATCTTCTTTATAAAAACAAATATTGTGAGATAGATTTATTTATTCCAATATTTGCATAAAGTACTTGTCAAAGTACAGTTACTTACTATGAAATGATTTTAAAAAGTCATACACAAAATAAGTCAATAGAATGGGAAATAGTATGCTCTTATTCTCATTTGGACACTTTTGGTTCTTCTGTGAGTTCCACAGGCTGATACCATAAGGAAGAAAAGTGATCCTTTCTGGCAAAATGGGAAAAAGTGTCCTGTTAGACATCTTCCTGTTGGAAAAAAAAAGTCTTGTTTCTTCATTGCTTATTTTTGTCATATTTAGATGTTTGGTTCGTATTATGTTGTCAAAGTTCATGGCAGAAAATGAAGAGGATAGGTGAGTCTGTTTGCAAAACCTTTTTCTTATAGTGCATATGTTGTACAAATGGTTCTGTTTATTATCTTATATTAAGTTTAAGACTGCCAGGTATTTTTTGAGAGGGAGTGTGAGCTAAACAACATCTTTAACTTTGACACTAGGATGTGATATCTTTCAGAAGTTTTGAGTGACAGCTTCAGAAAGGGACAGAACAGCCACTTCACAAATGGTGTGTTGTCTTAGAACTGTACTGCTGGCTTTTTACTGTCAAGAAAACAGAGTAGTGTCAGTGTGATTTGAAGTTTAACCTACAACCCTAACAAGTGTGAGAAAGTGTCCTGCCACACTGTTACAATGACCTTCACAGCTGCACATCAGTGGAAGTTTCTGCAAACCTTCAGTATTCCTTCTTGCACCTTCAAGTGCTGGAAGTTCCCAATAGCTGAAATGTTTGTCAGGGGAACAATGGCGATGTGCACAATTACAGAGATGTTGTATCCCAACATAATGTGTTCTGTTGTAAGAAAGTTAATCAAATATTTTCTAAAACTTAATTTTCCCTCCATTTTAGAGATGAAGATATCAAGTCAATGATAACTTACTTTACCCTGGGTATGCTTTTGTTTTATTTAAATTTTATTTTGTTCATCCAGCTGTGAACATTTTATGGTAGAGTTTGGTAGATAGCAAGCAATTGTTTAGATGCCTAATTTCAGTCTAGGTTCTTAACTTCCCGTAGAAATTATTGAAAATCAAAACTGGAGATTCAATACTGTTATAAAATTGGATCTCAGATTTCTGCTATGGAAACCTTGCACACTAGTGTTGGAAAAGCTGTTTCTAGTAAAGCCTGTGCTTGTGAGCTCCTCTCAGGTAAAGGGTCAGTTTCTCTTTCATCCCTCATAAGCCTATGCATGCAAACCACAGACATTTGGATACAATAGCTTGGGTAGCTTCAAATGACTGTCTCAGACTGCGGTAATCATAGGATGCATTGGGTTGAAGGGAGGTTTAAAGGTCATCTAATCTCACCCCTGTGCAGTGAGCAGGGACATCTTTACCTACATCACACTGCTCAGAGCTCCATCAAGCCTGACCTTAATTATCTCCAGGGATGGGGCCTCCACCACCTCTTTGAGCAACCAGTGTTTCACCATCCACATAGTAAAGAATTTCTTCCTAATAGCCAATGTAAATCTACCCTGCTCTAGTTTAAGACCATTACCCCTCATCCCATTGCTCCATGCCTTTTAAATAGTCCCTCCCCAGCTTTCCTGTAGGCTCCCTTCACATACTGGAAGGCTGCTGTAAGGTTTCCCTGGAGTCTTCTCTCCAGGCTGACCAACCTCAACTCTCTCAGCCTGTCATCATAGGAGAGGTGCTCCAGCCCTCTGATCATTTTTGTGGTCCTCTTCTGGACTCACTCCAAGAGTTTCACATCCTTCCAGTGTCTGGGGCTCCAGAGCTGAAGCTGTCCTTTGGAATAGAGTTGTCTTGTTTGCACTGGAAAAGATAGAGAAGTTTTACAGAGGACTTTTCTCCATGAGAATAAAATGTATTTTTACCCCTCTCATCCTATCTTGGACAAGAAAGAAATTAGATAGTAAAACTTTATCTATAGTAGCCATTCTTTTGCAGCTAGGAGAAGAGAATGAAGACTGTAACTGAGTAAATTAAAGGCTCCTTGAAGAAAAGCCTCAAACCTGTTATTAGATTTAAAAACCCTGAACATCTTGGGAAATTAAGTAAAACTCCTCTGCATTAGACTTAAGTGCCAGTAAACTTTGAAGAGACAGTACTTGTTGGCAGCCTTATATCTTATCTAAAATGCTGTTTGAGGCACCTTTTGATGTTTTTTATAAGCCTCTCTGGCCAAGCATGTTAGATTTAAGTTGTGAGACTAAATCATCAGGAATTACATGTCAGTTCTAGAAACCTGTTTTATAGTGTAGTTAGTTAATATGTATTATTATATTTCTAAGTGTCACTTATGTATTAAACAACACATTTCCTGCAGCTCACAGAAGACTTGCTGAGTCTTTGACAGAAGAGAAATTTACAGAGGACATGAGGATCCTTGAAGCTCAGTGGTTTAGAAAAGTTGGTAGGTTGCACTCTCAAATCTAGACTGAATCCCCTCTACCTCCACTTAGCGAGAACCTAAGGTAGAAAGAAGTGTTTAAAGATGTGGTAGATTTATAAAACTTGTCACCTTTGACAGTTGTTGTCTTCAGTCTTCAAGTAGAAGCAAAACCAGTCTTCAGGTTCTGCTGCATTTTCTGTCTTATGAAACTATATGGTATAGCTCATGTACCAAGGTGTACCAAGGTGTATTTGATAGCAGAGAAGATGGTGTAAATATCCATGATACAACTCTTTAAAGTTCACCATTTTTCTCTTAATTAGCCCATCACTACCAAGACTCTGTTACAGAAGTAAAATTTCTGGTCAGGCAAATAGAAAGAATACTGGTTTTCTTCAGTGTCTGAAAAAATTGATGCTAAGAGCAATTAAAAAACTTATTGCAGATCCTATATGCAAGTTTTCATGTATGCAAAATAAGATTTAGAGAGTTCAGATGAGTGTTACTGGTGTGATTGGTGCAGGATGAGCTTACCTCTGCCCCCCAGGTAGAATGTTTTCATTAGTCCCTTAAATTGATTGTCCAGGAGTTTGCCTTAAACTACAGTATATGAAATGTAAGCAGCAAACATTATCATAGATATTTTTTTTGCTCCCATGGAGCAATTTTTCAGAGTCTTGCTTCTGCCAGAGCATGCAGGAGAGAAAATAGTTGAAATAAGTAACAAAAGACATCTGCCATGATGAGCTTTTGCATGTTTCCTCACAATGTAGCCATGCTCCAGTAAAGAGTAGCAGAGGAGGGAGAAAAGCAGCAGAGGTCAAATATGGTAATGTGTGTGATGTCATTTGTAGTGACCATAACCTTTGCAAGGCAGCACTCTCACTCAGAATAAACAATGCAGAGAATACAAAAAATATATCCTAGGGAATAAATTAACATGAAAGCTGGACTGCAAAGTCAATGCAAAATATTTAATTGGGACAGAGTCTCATACATAAGTCATTTGATTGTCTTTTAGATGTTTCTTTATCTAGATGTTTCTTCTGGATGTTTAGATTTACAGATCAGCATTGTGTGTTTTAGTTGCCAATTGCCCCTGCTGTGCAGTAAACATAAGAAAATGCTTCTTCCAGTTCATCCTCCTGTGGGAAGGCTGTGTGGTAGAATGAATACTTTGTGATGATTAAATTGCTAAGACAAAAATTTGAAGCATGAATAAGCTATTTTATAAAAATCACTATTAATTGTATTTCTTTCTGTTAATAGATGAGCTGTTGATAACATTTGGTTAAGAAATTGAGTTGTATAATGTGAACTGTTACTGTAGAGACTAGATGGGCATATCCATAACACTGCAGATGTTTATTCTGCTCTCCCATTCTGTCTGTCTTTGTTAGCTTGGAACTTAGCTGTACAGTTCAAAGGCTACCCTGAGAAGATGAGAGACTTTTTTTTACTCTCTTTCAAGGTAAGTATTCTTGCTAATACTATCTCTGACTGAAGAATATTGTCATCTGTCTAATTCTGTTAGAAGTTACATCAATGTATTGGTAATCTCCTTGGAGACATGCATGCTTGTATGCTCTGGAGTGCTTTTGTCAGAAGGAAGTTGACTTGTATTACAAAATATAAGCATTAGTGTCATATTTTACATTCTGTTGCTTAAAAATGTCATAAGAAACTTAGACTTAAATGAGAACTTTCTAAAATAAATGGATTCTGTTGCCTGGAAACTGTCATTAATACAAACGTGTTAAATAATTGAATCCTAATCACCATACAGAAATTCTACCAACACTGTCAGTTTTTTATGTGTTTGTACAGAGGGGACTTCAACACTGCTTGACACTTAATATTTTAAAATTCTTGTGGAATTGTACAAGAAAAATTGCATTATGTGTATAAAGTATTCATTATTGGTTCTAAAAGTGTCATCAAGGAGACTCAGCATTCATATGTTCAGGAGCAAATTGCTTTATATGGGCAGAATTCTCATCACTTTTTCCAATTTTGGTATCAGTTGTCCCAGTTTTGTCCTTCTGACAAAGCTGTTCTAATTGCTCAGAAGACATGCCTGTTAATGGCAACTGCAGTTGATCTGGAAATGGGGAGACAGCAAGCAACACCTTCTGAGCAGGTAGGGCATTGCTCTGTTAACTGATTCAGTGTGTATCAGTGTAGCAATTTTTTTCTTTTGATTTTTAAGTCTTGGTTGCTCCACTCAGAACAGGGAATTGAGAATGTAAGCATGAGAGCCTTTCATAATTAATTGGAAAGCACCTAGTGCTTCCCAGACAGTTGCAAATACTGGATTTCTGTGGATTTGAATAGATTTATATCAGCAAAGGGTCATGGCAGTACCTTATCTCAGAGGAATTTCAGCCTACCTTATATATTACGTAAGGAGTCTGCTGCTAAACATTGGTTGATCAGGCAGATAATTATTGCATCTTTAGGATTATTCCTTTGCTGAATGTAGGTACCAGTACAGTTTATGCATACATCCTTTTTTGAGGGTCTTGTACTTACTTGTGGTAAGAAAACTAAGGAAAATGTCATGGTGGTTATGAAGGAAATACAGAAGTGTGCTGTACAGTGATAGTTATAGAAACTTCTGTGGAGAGCAATGCACAGCAACTTGTGTTGTGAGATTTCATGGTTTGTCAGTTGCAATAGCACTGTATTATGCTTACAAGCTAAAATAAATTATGTCCCATATGGTTCTTTTTGGACCAATTAAATTTTCATTGTTCAGGCTTTCTCTGAGATGTGGAGGTCTTTGAAAAACAGAGATAAAAAAAAGAAACAGTAACTGGTGTAGAAGATGTCCTAATTAAGCTGATTCTGAATTTATATTATAGTTGGGTATAAAGATCTTTTTAGTTGTGACAAATATATTCCTCTTGCTTTTGAAACTATTAAAAAATAACTTCCTGAATTTTGTAAAATAGATGGAGCTTTTGACTCAGGCCCTTGAACATCTCCAGGCATGCAAGGAGATATGGAAAGTTCTGAAATTGACAGGTAAGCTACGAAGTGTTCAGCACATGTACCTCTTAGACTTACTCACTGTATTAATGACAAATGCAGGGCATAGGAAATTGCTGCCTTAACTGAAGAGTGTTGAAGCAGATAAATGGCACTATGAGAAAAGAGCTGGCAAAGTCAGCTACTGTTTTTTTTTTTTTACATCTTCCTAGCAGTTTTGCTGCTCTCCCACTATTCTTTAGTGTTTAAGGCTTTAATGACTTTCTGAGAGCTTTTCTACCAGAAAGGGGACAATACAAACATTTTAAGCTGATAGTAGCTTCTTTTTATAAGCTTACCTTCTGAGCTGGTGACCTTCAGCTGTCTCTTTTACCTGCCTAGGAAAATGCTTCCCCTAGTAGCTCTTACTGGACCTATGAGGATTGTGTGAATTTAACCAATTACAGTCAGGTTTTTTGGAGGGCAGGAGGCATTGTGGTTGGTGAGATTGTGTTTGGATGCTGAGGTTTTCATCCCACTGCTTCAGTTCCACTTGCTCTACTGTTAAGCATGAATCCTTTAATGGTTTTCCTGCCTGTTGAAAACAAAATGTATACTTTATGGTACACCATGTGGCTTTAAAAAAACAGATCACTACATACAGGCAGTTTTGTCTCTTCTGTAGGAGATTTTGCTAAAGACCCAACAGACACATTGTTGCTGCTTTATGAATTTGAAGCCAGATCCAAACTGAATGATCCAACACTCTACAACCTTATGGAGTCAGTATGGGAGCAGCCACAAATAGAGGTCAAGACTCTAGAAATCATTGCATGTAAGAACTGCATTTGCACTTTCAGAGTTCTTCAAATTGTGAAAAACAGCATTTGTTCATTTGGGGTTATCAGGTATTGTGCAGCATGCAGGAAATGCATATAACTATATATATTTTTATATATATATATGTATATATATATATAGGCAAAGATGCTTAGGATCTCAGCAACATTAGGAGATTACCTGGATGATGGACCAGAAATTTGTGACATCCATCCATTTCTAGACCCCGAGATATTTGTCTAAGTTGTGAGTCTGGCAAAAGTGATTCTGGTAAACTTTTACAAGCTCCAGGCTGTTAAAGGCCAGAGAATGATCCTAGCTGATTCATTCCCTAGTACAGAATTTTTAGGATGTGAACTTTGGATAGATAGGCACTTTCAACTCTAAAGTTAGTGTTGTGAATTTTTAAATAGCACTTTTTTTACTGTACTATACTTTCATCACAAGATCCTAGTCATGTCTCCTTTAGAATTTCATGTTAGATCCAAGGAAGAGGAGTAAAATTTCATAGAATCATAGAATCATAGAATTGGCTGGGTTGGAAGGGACCTCAGAGATCATCAAGTCCAACCCTTGAACCACCGTTGCGGTTGCTAGACCATGGCACTGAGTGCCACATCCAGTCTCTTTTTAAATTAATTTTAATTTAAATTTTTTTTTTTAATTTAAATTTTCGAATTACCATGGCTCATCTTGAGGATTCTGTAGGGTTGCATAAACACCTATTTATCTCCCTGGTCTTGAGGGTAGACACACCAGAGCTTGGAAAACTGCTGACATTCAGCTCCAGCCTAATTTTTCAATCCAGAGACAAACAAAACAATACTGTTTACTTTAGACACCACCAGACCCCACAATGTGTTTGGGTTACTTCACCAGAAGTAAACAGCAATTCAGGTACTTGTAAATTATGAAATCACGTGTCCTTCTTGCTTGTGGTCTTCACTGATGATGTGCACAGTAAGAAGGTATTAGAGAAACACTAGCTTGTGGCCAGTGCAGGCATTAAACAAATCTCTGCTGTTATTTATCACAAGGGATCTGGCAACATGCCACAGTTTTATTTTAATGACCAATGACAATGAAGTCTGGTTTCAGTAATTTCTTTTTCTTCTCTATTTTGTTTTACTTTTAAGCATTAGCAATGGAAGCTCCAGCTCGATATCCTGTACTGTGTAAGAGAGCTCTCAGGAGTGCACTAAACCTTCACAGAAAGCAGACTGTCATTGATGCTGTGAAATTTAGGTTAGTGTTATCACAGCTTTGCCATGACTGGAAATGTGACAGGGAGTAAAGCCTCCAATTTGAAAAAAGTGGATTTTAGCTTATGTGCAGGGTTCCACTTCTTGCTGGCCTAACTGTACCTCTCAACTATGACTGTAATTTATTTATTTGGCATATTTTCTGAAACAGTTGTATTTCCAATAAAGTAATCCACTGAGGAAGGAAAATTAAAATTGGGTCCAGAAGACTTCTCTGGCTTTTTTATGAGGGAGGTGTTAAGTTCAAATGTTACTTTGCAGTAGTGAGCTAGATATTTTAAAGACAATCAAGTGACGAGAAATTAAGGGCTGAGAAGAAAGCCCTGAGTTGTCAGTTAGTGCTATGGTGTCATAATGTGATTTATTTTCCTGGGTAACTGGCTCTGTAACAGCTGTACCTTGGGAACTCTGAAAAAACAGCCTGGTGTGTGTCCTTCTCTTGCACTTATAAAGGATTTTTTTCCTCCTTGCTGATTTCATTGCAGTAACAGCTGGGCAAAAGTACTGCCTGTCTCCTTTCACACTGAGAAGGGAAGACCTGTGTTCAGAAACCATGTACATGTTACTGGTTTTAAGGGGATGCTGACTGCTTAGTTCTTCTTGGTGAAGTTAGAAGAAGTACTTTTTCCTCACCATCATGTGTAGCACCCTAAAAATACTATGTCTCTCTTTTTGCATTACTTTAGAGCCCAGCAATGAAAATATTGCTACTCTTGTCTTTTTTTTTTTTTTTTTTGCATAGTTCATATGAATGAGATCTGAGACTAGGAAAATGTGGTTTTCTGCCATAAGAACGTGAGTGTAGGAAATGCCAAAGTGACCATGTGTGTCTAGCAGTCAGAGAGATAAAAGTTAGTGTGCTGCTGATACTAAAAAGTAGCTGTTTGTGTACATGGTATTTATTTCCTCTTTTGCTCTGTTTCAATTCTCAGCAAATGCTTAAATAGTTTGATTAATCTTACTTTGCCAACTGGATTAACCGACTTGGATGCCTGTGTCCTGCAGGAAGTGTGGGGCTACTTTGAGGATGCTCTTAGTGTAGTCAGCAGCACAGTAAGTTGAACAGGAGAAGAAGAGGTTGGGAGATGATCCTGACCACATTAAAAAAATATATACACCAGACTGAGAATAATAGCAGACTGAATGTTTTGTAGTGTTATATGTGGAGCATCCAAGGTGTCTTCTGTAAAAGGTGCAATGAAATTACCACAAGGAAATGGCTCTTAGATATTTATAACTGAGTAGTTAATTGCCTGGAGTATTGTCAGGCCTTTTTAAGAGACATTTAATGCCAAATTTTCAGTGCCTGTTTTAGAAACATCTTGAGTTATAAGATCCATCTTTCTTTCTCTTGCTTTCTACATTCTGAATATATTTGTTTGTTTTTTTTTAATGTGGTTTACTTTTCCACATCACTTTAAAGCCAGCTAAAATTTGGATATCAGTCTTGCTGTTCTTCTCAGCTCTGTTTTGTTAAATGCATTTGGGACTTTATACATTATTATTTTTTTCCAAATGGCCTAGAAATAGATTCCTGTGCTGTCTGTACTTGTGGCACCACGTGCCTTGTTTATGTGCAGACAGGTAAATGGAGAGCAAAATCTTTCAGTAAGCATTTTTGGTGCTCCTTTCAGACCTGATGCATAGTGCTGTACAGTGAGGGCAGTTATACTGAGGAAGCCAGACATTTCTATGTAGAATTTCTAGGTAAAAATCAGGGAATGTTCCTGTTCAGGACTAATGAAACCAATACTGTGTTTCCAATACTTTGTTCCACTGCATGGCTGTTTCTTCAGCCAGATTTGCATGTGTCTTTTTTTGGTAAAAGTGACATATAAATGTGCTACTCCTGACTTCAAGAAAAAAAATGTGTCCACATTCATGCCTGCCTTTCACCAAAATTCTAATCTATAACATTGATAACATTTTCATTGAGGCATTCAAACAAATTAAAATGTTAATGCAGACTGACATAACAGCAGAATTTCACAGCAGTAGAAAGTCTTGCTTATGGCAGTGGGTACTAATTGGTACCATGCTAGGAGAAAGACATTGGACCATCACAGCAGTATGTTTATCTGGTACACTGCTCATGATTTGTAACTCCTACTCAGAAATGGATGCTGCAGTTAAGAAATTTGCTCTGGACCTTCTTACTTAGGATGAGAAGTATCTATCAAAGAGGGAAAAGGAGTTCTTCTAGCCTCCCCTTAAGGATTTGCATAACAAATTAGGAATTTTTTGTTCTTGTCCCAAAATGTATCAGTTCCTCCCCAGGTTCAAAGTGCTCTGGTTTCTGTTCTCTAGTTGTAAGTGTAATGTTAACTCTAGCAAGCCATTGCCACAGTGCTTGGAGAAATTCTGAAGACATAAGGACTGCTGCTTCTAATCTGTAGTGAGCACTTGTGTCCTGCTGTTCAGTACTGAGTGAATAAAAGGGAGAATGCTGTGGCATTGAGTTCAGGCTGTTTGCAGATAGACTGCTGGAAGCCATACTCCCATTCTAGCATCATTCCCAGACCCACAGAATTGTATTTTCTGACCTACCAATGGGTAATTGCAGCATGACTTACTGAAAAAAAGCTGTTTGATAGCAGTACAGATGTACTGTGGGGTACAGGATGGCTCTGCAGGAATTGTGCTTTCAATAAGAGAAAAAATCCCAACACTATTTTCCCACTCTAAATCTTAACGTAGTCTTTGTTGGCCAGGTTTAAAGTTAAGAGTCTACTTTCTGATGAGCTGCTGCTTGTTGTTTGTTACTCCAGGATGCTTACCCAGAGATGGAGATCCTTTGGTTGATGACAAGAGCCTGGAATACAGGAATATTTCAGTACACCATTGGTAAATATAAAGAAGCTGAGCAGTGGTGTGGCCTGGGAATGCGTTTCCTCAGTCACTTAGGATCTCTGAAGAAAAGCTATGAAGGCCATGTAAGTGTGAGCAGATGGATTTGAGGATGTGGGATTGGATGTGTGGCCTGAATTTGAGATGTGGTTCTGGGTGAAGAAACTGCTACAGCTGATCAGGAGATGCATTGTACCTAAATATTTTGAGGGAGTTTGGTGCTAAAAGACTTTTTTCAAAGTGAGGCCAGGAAACTTTTGACAGACAGTAGAGTAGTGTAGTGACTTTTTACTGGAAAGATCTTGTAAATGGGTGACTTGAAACAAAATTCTGACTTTTTGTGACCATGAGAGAACCCTTGTACCTTGCCTGCTTTCACTAAAGTCACGGTGCTGTACCAGTTCACTTAAATCAGTTGTTGTATGAATACTTTCAAGTTAGATTTCTGGTATAATCTGATGCCTTATCAGTAGTGTTTAAGATGATGTGAATAAAATAATTAAAGCTCATGTTTCTAGGTGTGGCTTAACTACTTTCTGAGAGGGAGAAATTCCTTGTCTAATACCTCTCTAGAAAGCAATGACACTTTTTCTTGCTCTTGACAAGTAAGCTTCTCTCTACAGTTTTTGGCTGTGTTCCTACCTTGATTGGAACACAGTGCAGCCTGGCTGGTGTATGGCAGCATCATTCATTCTCTTATCTGTGAGCTGGGCAATCAAGAGCTAGTTGCAGCTTTTATACCATTTTAAGTACATCAGTTAAGACAATAAAAATTGAGATCACTCCCTTCCAAATTCAACCATTTTGTTACTCTGTGAATAGGTTTATTCACTGATGAAAGACTCAGCTATAAACTGCTTTTTGTCATATAAATAAATATATAATATAAATATATATAAAGGTGGGTATAAATAAAACCCACCTTTTTTAGGTTGCACTAATTTTTTTCCCCCTTCCTCTTAAACCACTACATTTAAATCTCTGCCAAAATCTTTACAGCAATCTGAAATTTCAGGTTTAGAAGCTGATGGTAGTCTCCTTGCTCCTGTTGCCTGTCACTTTCTTGCATTATCTAGTTGAATGATACAACTTTATTTATCTGTGTTGCCAACTGTGCTTATGTTCTCCAGATGATTCGTCTTTATAGTGAGGTTCTGGACAAATTGGACAGAGTGAAAGTTTTTATTCCAAATGAAGATGAAAATGACAACCACAACTGCAAAAAGGAGGACAGCAGAGTCTCTTGGAAACGTTTTGCTGAATAAAAGAGGCCATTACCCCTGTGAAGGCATAGGGTCCCTGAAATAGTTGGAAAGGAACCAGTGTCTGCTTTGTGTTGCCAGTTAAGTTATGTAGATTTTAGGAAGTGTTAATTGAATAAATGTATTTGTTTTCCTCTAGGGAATTTTAATTTTCTGGAGCTGTGTAACATTTAGAAATAAATACTTAAGTGTTTCATGAGCTGCATCTGCTGCTGTGTAACTGATTGGTTTAAATACCTGATTTTAGTAGCAAGTGGCAGTGAGAGAAATAAAAATATTCCAAGACCAGGCATCTAATTTGGATGCCGTAGCTGCCTTATTGCATAAATATTTATCATTTTGTTTAGTTTTTTTGTATGGATAAGAGTTCAGAGCTGTTTGCCAGCTTCACAAGTGAGTTAGGATAAAAAAGAAAAAGCTAAAAGCTTTTTCATAGAAAAAGCTAAAGCTTTGAGTAGGTATTGCTACTTTAAGCTACTAACTGAAACACACAAGTCACAGTTCAGCATGAAATCCCCCCTCCAAATACACAAAAACACCACAGGCTGGTAAATGGATGTGTCTTGGTGCAGCTGGATTGAAGCAGTATCTCCCACCTGAAATTCAGCAGGAAAAGTGAGTTTCACCAGCAGGTTCAAAAGTCAGAAAACATGGTCTGAGTGTTCTGTACTGTGGCATAGATGTGCTCTGTGATACCTCTTGGTGTCTTAACTCTGGGGGACAAATTATGGTTGCATTCTACATGCATGTGTCCATCTTCCAATGCACCCAGCCCTTCTTTTGAAGGAAAAGTGAGTGGAGTGGAGTGGAGTGGAATGGAAGGGAGCAACACTTGTGCTCCAGTAAAGCCCTTTGAATGCTTGGGGACCAGTGCTGTAAGTTCTAGCAGAGCCTAAATAACACTCAGGTGTTTTCTGTCTTTTGTTACATTGCATTTTGTTTTGTTTTTTTGAAAAAGGCTGATAGGGTGCTTGAGCAAAAAGTGCATATTTAGGCTACAACTTGCCTGCTTAGAAAATGAGGTAGGTATCACTGATTCCTTTTCAGTTCAGGCTGCTGCACTACAGTGAGCAGGTGCAAGGCAGGACAAAGTAAAAGATGGTATATTATGTCTTCTGTGTGATAAACCACATTTATATTTGCCCTGGAACTGGATATATATTTTCTAAGTGGATTATTTTACTGTTTCTTTAAGAGGATATTCACCCTGAGGGACACTAACAGTCGTTTCAAGTCCTCTTCTGCTTAATAGAGAGCTAAAAATGTTTTGCTGCTTATTCTTTACAAATACTACACAGAAAGCAGGGCTAGGGAACAGCAGTGTCTTTAAGCCATGATTATCCAGTTTGAGATTAAGACTAATTTTATTTTTGAAATTTAAAAATATATTTTACTTAGAACCAGATTATTAAAACCCACTCAGACAGAGAACAGGGCCACTAACAGCAGGGTGGTGGCAGAATGATGCCAATGTCATTGTCAACATCCCTGTTCCCTAATGTCTCACTTTACTTCTCCTGTGTGCAGTTTTAGAAGGAAAAAAAAAAAGAGACAATATAAAAATATTGAAATATGTCTAAATCTCATGTTAAACTGTAAAAAGATGCTTTGTATTAACTGTCTTTATATCCAATACAGGAACAATTCTGTAGGAGCACATAAACCCTAGTATTAGATCTGTATTTATAAAGCAAATTCAAGCCATGACCCAAAATATATTCATGGCATTCAAGGCAACCAACCAGGATCCTCATGATCAATTTGGTACTGTCTGCTGTCCCATGGAGTACATCATCTTTTCCTCCATGTATCTTGATGAGAGGGAGACGAGCTACTAGGGGGGGGAAAAAAAAAAAAGACAGGAACAGTGAGACTTTTTCACTTACTTCACTTCTTCAGGAACTGACGTTTATAGGAGCCAAAGCAAGATCAGCAGAGGAGGGGAATTGATGCTGAACAGAAATCCTTTGCCAAAGTTTGCTCCTTCATGGTTGGTCCCACTGAGAGCAGAATCCTTCCAGCTCCCCAGCCACATCTCTTCTGCAGCAGTGTTTGCTGTCCCAGGAAGCTGCTCAGTCCCTGCAGGGCTTCTTGTGGTGCAGGACAAAGACAGCTTCTCACCATGGATACTCCTACAGCATTTCTCATTCCTACTGAAAACCGTGGCCTATGTTCACCACACACCAACTGACACACTGATAACTCTTATCTGCAGGAAACAGGACCAGCACCCTGTGTGTTCACTTATCCCTATAAAACAGGGGGGGGGACAGGCCAAGACTTACCTGCTCGTCTTTGTATGGTGATTTCCTTTGTTCTGGTGCTTGGTAACAGCACTCACCAGTTCTTCTTCAGGTGGGAGCTCTTTTCTATCTGTGCTGTGAGTACCCAGCAACACGGCTCCTTCTCAAAATGCTGCTTGAGCTCCCTCCCACCTTCACACAAGGCTCTGTTTCCCACTCAAGTGTGGAAGCCAACAAGTCCTCAAAGACATTCTCAACTTAGGGCCAACTCTCTCAGCACCAAGTTGCCTCCCTTGAAAACTCCCTGTCCACAGCAGATGGGTGCAGCTCTGCAGCCCCTGCCCCACAGACCTGTGAGCACAGGGCACACAATTCAGGGTGCTGAGGTGTTACTGAGAGAGGGAGGACAGCCCAAGCTCAGAAATGATTTATGCAGACATGCCAGAGGCAGAACCAGGTGAGGCAGCCACACATTCACTTGTCCTGCTCCCAGACCACCAAGCAAAGTCCCTGCTTTGATGGAAGAGACCACTAAAACCTCCCTGCAGCAGAGCTGGGAAGTTCCCATGAAGCAGGGAGGAGAGCAAGTTTTTCAATTTTGTTACTGATTAGGAAAAGTGTGAGTGTCCATCCCCAAGGCACAGCTGGAGGCTTTTCCTGCCAGTGGATAATGCAGAAGGAAATGCCAGCATGCTGCTGCAAGGTAGAACGGGTCATTTCACCAACACCAACAGGTACAGGGCCAACCCAATGTCCCAGGTTTTCCACAGCAACACAGGACAGCATTTATGTTTGTTGCATGTGGATGGTTGAGTATTTCCTAAGTAAACACTGCAGACCTAGATTCTATTTACAATAGAGTCAGCATAAAATACAAGTTAAAAAACTGGATTTTATACCCATTCAGTTCATTAACAAGAGGAAAAAAAAAAAAAAAGAATAATGAAAAAAGAAAAAGCCGACACAGTAACACAATGTGGTTTTGGTTTAAAATCAGCTTAAAAAAAATAGAACCAAAAGGAAACCTCTCATGCAAACACATAAGGTGATGTGGAAAACAATGTGCAATTTAGTATCATCCATTCTCTTGCTCTGCAGCCTCCTGCTCAACTTCTGTCTTTCAGCTTCATTCAGATCCACTGCTGCTCCTTGCTGTGTTACTCTGGACCCCTGGTCCCTTCTGTACAGGCAATGTAGCAGTCTCTGCTCTGTCTCAGACCCAGGCTGGCTGGCAGGAGATTGGCCCCAAAGGAAGATATTCTGAAGCACCTGGTACCATTTTGCTTGCTTTCTGCCCAAATGGACTCCCTAAACCCAGCGTCTGGGACAGAGTAACTGAAAGATCCTTGAAATAATACAACACATTTTAAGAGAGGTCCCTCAGGTTTCCTAGTCCACATACATATATATATAATATATATATAATATCTCTCTATATATTATATATAAATTACATATACAGATAAATAAAATGCTTTCTGCTGCCTTCCTGTCACACTGTTATGAATTGCTAGACAGTCACACTTGGAAAAATGCCCCTGGAGCTCTGATGCTACCTTGTGTGCTCAGAGTTCATTGTTTCACTTGTTTCTTATGTTAGTCCTTAGCTAACTCCTCCCATCTTGATTCTTGGTTTAGTTAATAATAATAAAAAGAAGACTTTGAATGGGTTCTCATGTGTCTCTAATGGAGCAATGGGAAGGTCCATGCAGGAACAGTGGGAACAGTCAAGTGATGAATGAGTTCATCCCAACGAAAGAAACAGGACTAGAAAACTCAATTTTGTGACAATCTAAAAAAGGGAGCAGGAATAGTTTTCATATCCCCCTCAACCTCGGGCAGAGAGCTTGGGTGGGACTCCAGAGATCTTCTGCTCATGGGGAAGCAGGTGGGGGGGCATCTTCAGAGTTTCTCTGGGGATGGGATCCAGATGTAGTGCCCGGACTGGTCTTCAATGATCTGTTTGATTTTGCTGTAAATCTCTTCAAGAGAATCTCCTTGTACAATTGCTGGAAGAGGAGAGAACAAGCAAGACCTTGAGCATCAGGCAGTTCTGCACATTCCCTGCCGTGATCTACAAGAAGGGCCTTCACTCTGCACCAAAGGGGATGGCATGGCACAGCTAACAATTAATGAATGACACAACTCGTGTCAAAGGAGCTGAAACAGGCACATGATGACACAGAGGGTTAACCCAGCATGTCCAAGGGTATTAGTGAGAGCTGATCCCATGCTAGGAGAGCTTCCCATACCTGTGAAGTGCCAATTGGGTTCTCCACAACAGGCTGTTAATCAGCTTTGCAAACTGTGTCATGCTGCTCTGCTGAGGCTGGAGGCAGCTGGCCCCAGCAATGCAGCTCCTCCACCATGGTGAGTGGAAGGGCTTGAGGAGGATTAGCTGCTCTGCACTGAGCACATACCCTGAGGTGTCAGATTTGTCCATACCCTCCAGTCAGCTTCTGAGGGCTTCTTGTCTTTGTTGCTTCCTCTGCTGTGGGGTGGGAATGGCAGCACTGCCAGGCTGGACAAGGCCAGCTTGTGCCTGTTGCTCCCAGCAGTTAAATCTCTTAAAGATCAGCAAAAGTCTGGCTGTTTAGTACTGGCATAACATGAAGCACTCAAATGTGCTTACACCAGAAGATGACACGGACCATCCTCCAGCAGCTCTGTGCCTTTATGATATTTCTGGCACAGAACTTGCTGCAGCAACTGTCTGTCCATTACCCATTCAACACCCACTTCAACAGCAGGGTTCAGCCATGAACATTTCCTCCCCGGGTCAACTTCAAACTCATTGTCCAAGCACATTGTGGCATGCTGAGGTTCTGGCAAAACCACAGCATGCAGTTCCTTTGTGCTCTTTCTGGAAGAACAGCTGGCAGCTCTGTACAGCCCAGGACAGGAGGTCTGGGGAAAGCTTTTACCCTGTTTGTACCAATGCATTTCTCATCTGAGATCTGTTTTTGGAAATTGCTCTGCTTGGGATTTTTCCTGGTAGTTGTTAGGAAGGTAATAAAAGGCTTGGCAGGATTATCACTCCTCAGCATTAGAAGAAATAGTTGCTGAGGGAAAGACAGGAAAACAGCTTCTCTGCCTCTTCATCTGCCTGAGCCTTTCATGAATTAATCATGTAACAAATCATGTTCCTTAATGCACAAGGATGCCTGTGTCATGAGCAGCTCATCTCTGCAGGCCCAAAGTGCTAGGCAGCCCTGATTTGGCTCTTCAGCAAAGACTACTTAGGTAGCCAGCCAAAATTCCAGTCTTTTTTTGGGAGATGTTTTGTAACAAATTTCTTACCTTTGCTCTTTTTGAGAACACTCCCTTCTCCCCAGAGCAATAGTTTTATTTCCTCTAGCCTTGTAGCACCCTGAATCTATGCTGTGCTTCCCCTGCCTAGAGATTTTTTTTTATTATTAAAATTGGCAATAAGCTTTCACAAACATGTCTGCTTTTCTAGAGCTGGGTTACTCTTATCCACTGATCTTAGAGCAGTCACGTTGCAGAGCCCTGCTGGCAAAATGCCGTTTCTTTTTTGCTTTGATGAAACTGGACATTTTTGCATGACCTTGCAGCAAGAAAGTGCGGGTAGAGACCTTGCAGCAAGAAAGTCCAGGTAGAGACCTCACAGCTGCCAACTGGAAAAATAAAATAAAACAGATAGAAGCCTGCTTAGGACACTCACCTGTAAAATACTCTCCAAACTCTTGCTCAAGTTTCATGGCTTTATCAAAGACCTTGTTGGCCTGTTCATACGTCTGTCTCCGGTTCATCTCCCTGCCATGTTCAAAAAATAGAAACTGATCTCTTTTTCTTAGCAATGAACCAAAGCAAAAATAGCCCATAGGGGCACCATAGGGTGCCTGGGAAGCCTCTGCATACCAGGAGGGAAAGCTGTGCCAGATCCAGCTCCCAAAGGCATACCCCTTTCCCATTTGCTCCTTGCTGCCTTGGCACTTCATCTCAGCTTCCAATAGTTCAACCCCATTTCACCATAACACGTAAGTAAACTCGAATCCAGACACTACTCTGAATTTGCAAGACCACTGCAGGAGTCTCCCTGCTTTTCCAGAGCCTGTCACCACCTTTGTTGTCTCGGATCCCTCTTCTTCATATGACACTCAAAGAAGCAATTCAACCACTTCTGGACTGATGCCAGCAGAGTCTTTCCTGATCTCAGAGCCCACCTCTTGCTACCACATCTTCTCACTGATAAGACACTCTCTGCTGCTGCTCAGAAGAGTTTGCGAGCTCAACTCTTGCATCCTTTCTAGCCTGCCCCAAGGCCAGGAGCAGCAGGATAAGCAGAAGGCACACAGGAAATCTCTCTCTGCTCCCCAGGGCTGTCCTAGCTCGGCCACCATTCAGCTGTGATCCACCACTACAGGCTATCTGCAGCTCTCCTGGCTGCGCTCAGGGCCCAGGGGAGCAAGTTACATTTGGAAGTATTTTTAGATATCCCATGGAAATTTCCTCTTTGGGGTGAATGAGGGCTTTAAGCTGGACCAATCCATGAAGCCTTAATGCACCATGGCATTAGATATGGAGGGATACCACAGAGACAGCAATGGATCCTGCTCCCTTTAAGGGACAAGGTCAGCATCAGTAGCAACCTCCACTGCTTTCTAAAAAGCAGAGACAGCAAACATACAAACCCTGACATCCTAGAGCTGCTCACCATGTCAGAACACAGAACATGGTGTTTTACTTACATGAGAGCTTCAATGGATTTTGGTTTGATGAAAATGGCAATGGGATAAAGTTGTGCTTGTTGCAACCTCTTGATAGCATTGCCAGAAACATCCAGGATGCAGTGTTTCCCCTGGAAATGAGATGATCAGGATCAGACCTACCCACACAGACTACTCCATGAAGAAAACAGCTTGCTCACACAGATGTGCTTATAAAAGAGAGGAGCCACACGAGTCCTGAGACACAAGCCAACTTCAGTGGAGTTGTTCCTGCCTGCTTAGGGCAGGACAGCAGCAACACAAAGGGACTGAGTCTTTCTCTGAACACATGAAACCACTTACAAGCCATCAGTACTCCAGTACTCACTCCTGTGGAGGAAATGTCGATGCTTCAAGGAGGGCAGCTTTTTAAAGTGGTGTTTGGATGACAGAGGTCCAACAGAGGTGGAGCAATGTGGCTGAGAAAAACAACCACATGGCTTGGCAGGACCCTGACAGGAGGGAGGCTCACGTCACACTTGCTTAATGTGGTTACAGCCCTTCTTTGTTAACAACATGGGGAGAGGAGGGCAACTGCCAAATGCGTCCATGTTCAAACCGCACACATTCCTTTCCCAGGAATTCCACCTGACACTCACCCTCTCTGCTACTGCCCGCACTGACTGAATGCTGGTCCCGTAGAGGTTGTCATTGAACTGTCCAGCCTCTATAAACTTGTTGTCCTGGATGTCTTTCTCCATCTGCTCACGGGATGAAACAAAGTGGTAGTCTTGTCCGTCCACCTCGTTGTCGCGCCGAGGCCTGGTAGTGTCTGGAGGAGAGTGGGAATCACAACCCTGAATTGATCCCTCCCAAACCTCCATCGTTCCCCCCCTGGCCACTGCAGACCAGACCCTGAAAGCAGCAGAGCCACTGCTCTCCCCCCCCACAGCAAGGGCACCAAGCATCAGCTGGGACTTACGTGGCACGCAGGAACCAAACTTGTGTGGGAATTCGGAGATGAGGTCGTCGTTGATTCTATCCTTTGTCGGCCCCAGGATGATCACCGGCCTTGCGTAGTGAACTGCAAACAAGGGCCACAATTTGAGGCCTCATCTGCACTATGGGCAGCTGACCCCACTGCCACTTTTGGCATCACCTTGTGCTCTCCCTGCTGGCAGTGCGTGCTCCTGCTCACATGGACACCCAAAGGTGTCCCTTTCATGCAAGTTTATCTCGTTCTGGTCACAGTCAACATCTCCTTCCCATCTGACTCAGCCCTGGGGAAGGTCTCTGGGATCACAGATCAGCAAAGCTACTCCCTCACTCAGGACTGGAGGCAACCACTTGAGGATTTCAGGATGATGGGGGACAGATGGAAACCTAAAACTCTGACCCAGCTTCTGGCAAGGAGAGTCCATTGAGGCTGAGACTATACAGTTTGTGAAAAGCTGGGAATTGGGATTGAGCACTGAATAGGGTTAAAGAATGAGGGCTGGGGGGAGTTTGCTCTGCAGCAGGGATATAACCTAAAGAAGGGAGCCATAGCCCTGGTAGCTGCACTAAAGCCCAGATCACTTTTAGCCCTGTATCTCTCCCTTGGTCTTACAGACCAGGTCACAAGTCTTTCCAATTCATTAAAATGGGGCAACTGAGGCCAGGGAAAGCCCCACAAGGAAGCATGCACACCTGGCTCCCCTGCTGCACACAACAAAAAAGAAACTCCACTTCTGCTCTCTTGGCATCATGCTGGTATGACAGAGGAGGGGAAGAGGTCCCACCAGTCACCCTGGCTGTGCCACAGACACAGGTGGCCATGCTGGAGCAGGCACAGTGCAGTTCACCACCAGGACTTACTTTCTTGCCGTGTCACTGGCTCATATGACAGGATGGTGTCCTCTTGTCCTTCTGCAACAGAAACAAAGAGAGGCAAGTGAATGCTCACAACAACTTTCCAGCCCCTCTGCAGCCACAAGGAGCTGGCACCTGCCCCTGACAGCCACCACCAGGATTTCAGCTGATACAGAGCATGATGGGCGTGCATTTAGCAGCCCCTGATCCACATTAATTATTCAGCTCTGGATCAAGCCTCCTCTAACCCTCCCCACTGCTGTGGGCTTGGGGCCCATTGGGACACACCATCCCCTCTGTGGTGCAGACATCAGGTGTGCCACAGGTATTTAGAAGACCCGCTGAGGATAAGGCATTTGCCGTATCTGGGCCCTCCTGCTCTTGAACAGGCTTGGGCTCCAGAAGCCACCTATCCTACAGGACCAGCTTCTGGCCATTCCTTGCTGCAACAGGCACCAAAGATGGGTGACCATCATGAACTGTGAATTCAGAGCCCTGCAGCCAGGAGCAGGGAAGCAGGAAGGCTCAATCCTGCACCCTGGCCCCTGCTTCCTCCATCCCCAAGATGGGAGCAGGCCACAGTATCTCAGTGTCAATAGCAAGAAGGACCAGCCTCCAAACAGAACCAGGAGAGGGACAAGACAAGATGGAAGTGCCAAAACATGCACACAGATACATGGGTGCAGGGATGGGAGAGCAGGCAAGAAACACACTTACTGGAACTGCTTTCGCTGTCACTGGTGTTTGATGTCACGCCCTCTGCAAAGCAACGAGAGACTCCCTTCAGAAGGAGTGTGGGAAGAGGGCACAGGGGCACCTTGGCTGTCACCCAGCACTACTGACCCAGGGCAGGGCAGCACCAGACTCCTGAAAAGCCAGCGCCCTAGCATCCACTGGGACAAGCTTGCACCACGTGGGCCAGGTGGCATCACTTGCCCTTTGCTGGGAAACATTGGACATGCAGGAGGATGCTTGGCTACTCTGTGAGAAGGCAATAAGGGCAGGCATGTGCAGATGCTGGGCTTCCCAGACCAAGGAAGAGAAGATGGAGTGCATGGGGAGAAGGGTACAGGGAGGGGGGGGATGTAGGAGGAGGTGCAGCATGCACAAAGGGGACAGGGGAGGGCAGAGCCCTCCAGGGACAGGGGAACATACCTCTGGGGACAGGGCTTGGACTCACATAGACAAGACGGGACAGAATTTGGGGCTTTACTTGCTCAGGCTGATCCCAGTGCTGTTGCTTAGAGACTTGCTGGCTGCTGGTTGCCTGAACTAGGTGGGGGGTGCAAAGCCCAGGAGGTAACAGAGGGGCAGAGGGCAGCTGAGGGGCTCCTGCTATCATTGTGCAATTCTGGGTAGGTGATTCCCAGAGTAAGGCAGCAATGCTTCAAAACACTGTCACCAACCCCACACAGAGGGGACTTCTCATGGTCATGGCAACCTCCCACCTGGCACTGGCAGTGACTCGAGTCTCCGAGCACTAAACCATCAGCCAGTCCAGCTAGGAGAAGGAGGAAGAGGGGAATGAGGAGGTACAGCTCACCCTGTAAGGAGCAGGCAGCCCTCACCTGGGCATGGCCAGCATCCCAAAGCAAAGTCCCCCACCCCCTCCTGCGTGCAGCAGCAGCACCTTCTCAAGCACAGCAGCCTCCACTGGCAGACACAGCATTCCCTGGCAGAGGAGCAGTGCCCATGAGGCTCCTCCTTCCCTGCACCCAGAGAAGCACAGCTGCCATGGACAGAGAACAGCCATTCCCCAGGCACCATCAGGCATGCCAGTGGCAAAGTGTGAACTATGCACATTGAAGTTTGACTTACTCAGGTTCTTTGTTCCGTAATAATCGTCACTTAACCCAGGGAAGTCCTGATTTCACAGAGAGCAAGAAGGGGGAGAGGAGGAAAGAAGAGAGCATGGGAGAGGGCAGTCAGAGTGATGGGGGAGACAGAGCCAGACCAGCATTAGTGACATGAGTGCAAAACGGCCCAGAGCTGCAACTGCAAGTGAGATTAAATGTTTTCAGAGCTGACGCCATCAGCCTGCTGTCAACATCTTGCCTTGTGTGGCTGGACCCGACCCCAAGCTCATCCTCTCTGTCAAAGACCCCCCAAGAGCCACTGGGGTCTGGGAAGGGCAGGGTGGCCATGGCAGCATCTGCTGGCACTAAGTGGTTACAGCAGGCTGGGCAAAAGCATTTCCCTGTGATGCCTCATCTGTACTGTCAAGGTGGATACCTTGCCAGTATCTTGCCTCTGCATTCCCCTAGAACAGCCCAGCTTCTCTAGGGGCATAAATAGCACAGCCAGCCTTTTAATGCAGGGGCAAGTTTCTACCCACCTGTGTGTCAGCTGCCCACACTCCAGTGCTTGCACAGGCTCTGAAAAACCTCTACTGCAAGCTGGGATGAACAGCAGTAGAGCATAGGCAGGGAGATAGCTGGGGGTCTGTGACATGTTGCCTGACCCATTCCTGGGCAATACATCACTGCACTGCAAGGCTGGCCAGGAGCAGTGCTCCTGCAAATCCCCAGCTCCAGCATGGAGCATGTAGCCTAGTCTTGTCCAGGCACTATGAGATAAGCAGACACAGACTAAACTCTCACCCACAAGACAGACTCACGCTGGCTGCTAAGGTCATGGCAGCAGAGGGATGGAAAGCCCTAGGAGCAGCCAAGCATCAATCTCCTGCCTCTGCATCATGCCCTGAAGAGCCCTGGAAGGGGAAGGCACCAGGGCAGAGACACTGCTCTGCCTTGGCCACTTCTTCCCTGAGGTGTGAGGACAGCATTTCTCTAGGTGCTGCCAAAGGCATGGGTGCAGTTTAGCATCTGGAAGGAGGAGGGACTTGGTTTAGCAAGACACTCCAGTGGTGCTTATGTCAGGACTTGGGGCTACAAGCTGAATCCCCTGCCTTCACTGGGAGCCCCAGGGTGCTGCCAGTTGAGAGGTGGGGACCCACCAACATCTGCTGCCAGCTACCAAATATGTGCCTTGTTTGCAGGTGGGTGGCTCCTTCACCAGCAAAGGCATAGGTTCCCTCATGCCCATGAGATTTAACCTGCAGGAAAGGCTCTCAGACATGAATACGTAGCTGCAAGTAACTTGTAGGGGGGATGAGGTGTGCAGCCTGGATGTCCCCAGCCCCTCAGCCCTGAGAGGGACAGGAGAAGCTCTGCAGAAGGAGGCCAGCCCCTCATCACAAGGGGAGTAGCCTTTGACAGATGGTGGGAGGGAGCAGAGCCTGCAGCAGAGAGGGGAGAACAGGGGGAGGCAGAGCAGGGGTTAAGGTGGGTGTAAGGTTGTATGAAAGGATGAAGACATTGAACATGAGATAGAATGAGAGAACCATCCCACAGCTACTTTTATTTAAATCTCTGTTTTCTTCCTAGCTGCTGGCACAACTCTGGAGCACAAACTCTAACATGGGCAGATACCAGGACCTCTGGCTAGAGAAACATGCCAAATCTCTCCTCCCAAGACAGGGAATCTGAGGGTCACACACTTGCCCCCTCTGGCCAGCTGCTACTTACGTTCCTGTCCACTGCTCTCCTGGACCAGGTTCTCTTTGCTCTTGTAAAATGGAAACTTTCGAGAGAGGCGGAAACTCTTTTTATGTTTCGTTTTGATCGACTGAAGAACATAGAGATGGAAGGGAGGACAGAAAAAACAATGGTGTTTAATGTGTGAGGGAAAAATTAAAATGAAGAGACAATGACATGTGTCAGGGCAGTTACCCTCAAATGAAATAATGGAGATTACATGAAAACTGTAATGCAGGAAAAATAAACGAAGAGTGGAGAAACATGTGGTAGGGATGCTGGCATGCTGATGGGGCAATCAGCAGCTCTGCAGGGGTAGCCAGGCCATTCTCTCTTCCTTGTCTGCTCAATGAGTGAGCACAACTGGCATGGGCTGCTACTTTCACCTGCATGAGCTGCCCTGCAGTTAGCTCCCAGTCATGGGCTGCAGTAGGATGGGCTCTGCTCCCCCACCATTCCAAAGGGTCCTTCCCCAGCACTTTTGCACCATCCCAGGCTCCCCTGCTCACCCCCTGCACAGTCACAGAGGATTCATGCAAAGCAGATGCAGGCCTAGGATAGGTCCAGTCACACTGCTCATTGCTTTGGGATTGCTCCAGCCACCACACCTGCAGCTCTGGCTGCTGAGGGTCATCCTGCTCCTATTAGCTACTAGCTGAGCCCTAGCTTGGCACTTACCCTGTTGGACTCAATCATGCCAGTCCTGGCATGGAACTTCACCGTTTTCAACCGTGCTCTCTCCTTCTTTTCCACCCTGTTTAAAAAGTGAAAGGGGAGAAAGAGCTAGTCCCATGCATGTGTCCTCCATGAAGCCCACTTGGCTGCTCTGTGCACCCCTAGGTGGTGGTCCCCTTGCTCAAAGGCAGCTCTTTCCTAGAGAGGAACAGAGGTGGAGCCACCTGCCTGGTGTCTTGGCAAAGGCCAGTGTCTGCAGAAGTAGGAAAGGACAAGACAGCCTTCCAGAAGAGGAGGGATGGATGAGAGAAATGGGGCTTCAGGCTCTGACACCTGAAGGCAGTGACAGCCAGCTCCTCTGCTGTGACTTGCCATCTCGTGGTTCCTGGCTCACAGAGCTGGACAAGTTGTCAGCAGACACAATGAGCAGCCCACAGTCAGTACTGTGACCACTTTACCTCTTGAAGCCCCAGACTGGCTAATACCAGCTCTCCAAAGCTTTGGGGGCACAGAGGGGGGCACACCTCCTCATCTGGAGTCTCTCCCAGCTTTAGAGAACTAGGGAGACCTGCACACAGTCCCAGCTTGCAACCAGAGTGCCCTTCACACTGCACAGCCACAGTGGGGCAGGTGGGACCGGGATATCCCACCCTGAGCAGATCCCCGAGGGCTGCAGGGCTTGCAAAGGCTGAGGGGTTCCAGGAAGCAACACACACAACAGACCCTGCTGATAGACACTCACCTCTTCTTGCTGGGGATGACCCCGATCTGCTCACTCTCACCATGAGGAGTGACAAGCCTGGCTTGCCACCACTCATCATCGGAGGCGTTGATGACGTGCAGGATGTCCCCATAAGAGAAGCTGAGCCCCTGGCTGGGCAGGCAACTGTCTCGGGTCCGGTCGTAGTCAAAGAGAGCTCTGTGGAGGAGCAGAGGACCAATGCATTTCCCAATCACACCCAGGCAGTGAGGGCAACAGCACTGCCAGCTTCCTGGGGCACTACCACCTTAATACCTTAAAGGATTTACATCCAAATTTTGGGCAAGCCTTCTGCTGAGGCAAATCATGCCATACACACCCTCCTGCTGGCAAGCTCAGAAAAAGCCACGAGGAGTGCAATGCAGGAGTGACAGTGCTGGACCAAAAAAACTTGCACTTGACCTTAGCTGTGAGAGGCACACAAACCACAGAGGCACTGAAGGTGGCTGTGGCTAGCGGGCAGACAAAGCCCATGCAGTCTCAAGAAAGCAGCAGTGTGCAGGAGGGCAGCAAGGAACCAGGTTATGGCTCCCCACCACCCTCCCCAGCAGCAGGGCCAAGGAGCAGGATGGGCAATATCAGACCCTACTGCTGGTGGGCTGTCACATAAGCAGAGACAACCAGGCACTCTGAGCACACACTTTTATTTATGTACAAGGGTGTGTTAGTCCAGAGCCTGTGAATTAGGGATGTATTTTAGGGTATATAAACCCTGCTTCCACAACTGATCCTTTTCAGACTCCTTAATACTTTCCCCGAGAACAATTTAAAGTGATCTTCACTATTAAACTAACAAGATACAGAAAAGAGTTTGTTTATTTTTTTTTTTAAAAAGGAGCACCAATACCCTTCCTGCTCACTATTACACACAGCACAGTACAGTACACCTGTATCTACAAGCCGCTCCCACTGGCTTCCTGTGTAACTCATTCTAATAATGTCAGATATCAAACTGCATCTGCTTTGAGATATATATATATTTATCTACACATACACACACACACTCACTTTGCAATAAACCAAACCAAGGGAACAGTCACTAAAAGCACCACAGCTGGCAGCACAACCCCTGTGTTTGCTCCTGGGACATCATCCCCCCTCACACCCCAGCCCAACACAAGCCTGAGCACTGCAATGCCTGGATTGCTGCTAGTTTAATCCTGGCACTAAAGAGCCTTTCTCAACCAAGAGAGACACTCCCTGCCCTGCTAATTACCACCTTTCATTGCAGGGACTTCAAAGAGGGTCTGAAAGCACCCTCTGTGCAAATAGAAGGGCCAAGGGATCAAGGAACAGGTCCCCATGGAGCAGAAGAGCTGGGAGGGCATTTCTTTAGCCAAATCCCTGCTCCAGTGCTGCCGAGGGAGCACTGACCAATGAAACCCTTTGGGTCACTGGGGAATGGGTCAAGGCAGCTGGTCTTGAATGGGAAGGAAGAGAAGAGAAGAGGGGCTGTAGCTCAGAAAAGGCTCCTTGGGATGAGACCTGATGTAGCTGTATGCATCCAGGTACACGCAGCTAGCACATCACATTACTCCCTCTTTCCCACATTGCTCAGGGCTGAGGTAGCTCTCATGCTCAGTCCCTTTGCACTCAAGCACAGTCTCCAGCATGCTGCAGCCAACAGCAAAGCACCACAGGGCACTTTGGCTGAAGGCAAACAACATTCTTAGGCAGCTACCAGCCAAAAGATAAGACTGTGCATGGCCAGCAAGTCCCTGCAAGGCCAGCACTGCTGGAAGCACAACTGGTCAGGCCAGTTCCCAATCCAAGGTAGGCTGTGGGGCACCCTGCCTACATGTCCTAGAGCAGTACTGGCCCCATGGCTCCCTGTCCACAGCAGCCACAGGGCAGGCACAGCAAGATTTATGCAAGGGCAGGACACCTGGGAAGTCAAAGCACAAGGCATTTTCTTCCCCAAGGTGTGACACACCTGGAGACCAGCCCCTGGCTGTGTTGGCATCAAGGATCCATCATGGCTGGATGTTCCTCAGGTACACAAGGTGCAGGTACCAGATGGCAGCATGGTTGCTCTCCTCTGCCCCTGGGCTGGCTCACAGCACAGAGCAAGAGCAGCCAGGAGAGCAGATGGTTTGACTGGAGGGCAGGGCAGCAGTGCCAGGGACTCAGCATGGCCTCTTCCTAGTGCCCAGGCACATGCCTGCCTGCCTGATCCCCACCCCTGCCCCAGTGCTGGTGGACTTTGCCCTGTGGCAGGGCAGGCTGGCAGGCAGCAGATCAACTTTCCTCATCTCTGCCTGTGCTGTTCAGCTGCAGCTCTGAAACACGTGGTGACCACCAGCACCTCCAAATCAGCTCCAGCAGGCACTCAGGTGCCCAGCTCTGGCCATGTTGATGCAACCCAGTCTCACAAACTTGACTGAAGCAGCTGGGCAGCAAGTCCTGCAACTGATGTCTTGTCCACAGTGCAGCAGCTCAGCTGGTTTCAGGTAAACTGTGCTTGAAACTACTCTGCCCAGAAAGGCTGGGACAGCCTGGGTGCCCAGCAGCTCTTCCAAGAACATTTACAATGTGCATGGCCACCAGAGAAGGGGATGGTCAGAAAGAGCCATGCTGAGGGAAAGGTCTCCTCTGGGATCACCTCTCAGCAAGGTGCTGCTCAGCCATGTGGGTTTATAGGAGCTCACACAGCGCTGCAGAGGACAAAGCCACATTAAGGGATGCATCAAAAGATGTGTCAAACCACAATGAGCCTGGAAGCAGCAGACCCACAGGCTCAACTGAAGCTGGACCTAACCTAAACCCTGTTCCACCCACGAGAGTGCCCATTGGACAGCAAGGGAGCAAGGCAGAACCAGGAAGACGTTTGTTCATTGCATGATCCTAGAAGGGAGCCCCGAGATGCTAATATCAAGCAAGATGTCTGCAGAGCCTCAAGGAAAGGCATGAACTGTAGAAACTTGGAGCTGCAGCTCTCACCTTCTACTAGGCCAGGTTTGCACTAAGAAGGCCCTGTGAATGGGGCTGCTGAGACTGATGCCTTGGCCCCTGTCATCCTTCCCACACGGAAGGAGATACATTCCTTGCTCCTGACAGCCCCCCAACCCCAACAAGCTGTGCAGGGCAAGGATTTACAGGATTATTTTAATTAAGAAAATTACTCACTAGCTGTCATCCCACTTGTGCTGTGGAAGGCAGGAGGTGGCAAGAAGCAGGCAGTGAGTGAGGGCTACCCTGTCAGTGCAGGACTTGCAGCTCTTAGAGCTGCATGTCTACTTGACCCCTGCCTGCCCAATGCCTGGCTTCAGACCAAAAGCACACTGAGGGCTCAGAGCAATAATCCTCCTAAGAGCTCATCTCCCTTCCAGCAAGATCCTGCCACAGTAAGGGCAGGAGGAGATGGGAAGAAGCCTGTTAGCAGCCAGTGGTTCAAAGATAGCACCCTGAATGCTGCCCTGAGCTGTCCAGAGCATAAGTGATGCTACATGCCCAGCATTTCCCCATTTCCAAGTGGGCTGGCATGGTCAGGAGCTGCCCAGGCCTCTATAGAGATATCTGTGAATTCCAAGGTGGAGTGGCCCTTGAAAGAGTCACTTGAGTTCAGAGCACCCAGCCCTGGCAAACAAGAGCAGGAACACCACTCTTTCTGCTGCAGCCTCTGGGCTTCACGATGCCTCTGTCACACTCACTGCCTTGGCCTCTGAAGCACCCAGGCTGAACTGTCACATCCCACACTGGGGGATATACTCATCCCACCCACCTCTGACTGTCTGGAGCAAGGTAGCAGGCAGGTTGGGGTCAGCCTTACCGGACATAGAGAGATCTCTTCTCGCTTGTCCGGAGTGAGCCGGAGCCAGAGCTCATGCTGCTGTTCATCATCTGCTCCCTCAGGTCGTGGATCTTTGACTCGAAGCGGCTGTACTCTGTGAGTAAAGAGCTGATCAGTGCAGGCAGGAGCTGCCCCTGAGCTACACGTCTGTGCTGAGAGGCAATGAGTCTGTCTGTGAGGCATCTTGCCCATGTGCCCGTCCATCCCCACACACGAGAGACAACAAAGTCAGAGAGGCTGCAGCACCCTGTGGGAATCCACACCGGGCACCAGCTGCTCTGAAATTCACCCCAACCCTCCACAGGCAGTTTGAGCAAGGGCTGCCGAGACCTCCACCACTGCTGAGCTGCAGTTCAGTGAGGGAATGGGTGGGCAGGACTCAGCAGGGTGCTGACCTACAGAGCAGTTCAAACAGAGGAATAGAGCCCCTCCAGGAGATTGTGAGGAGCAGCTGACACCCTGCTTCCTGCTGCTGCACCAGCCCAACTTTCAGCCAGGTATAAAGGCTGGGCCAGCAAGCAGAGGGTGGAGGCACCGGCCCTGCTTACCCAGGACTGACCAGGGAAGTTTTGCCAGGTGCTGAGTAACTGTGGCATCATGACACCAGGGAAACTGCTGGCACTGTCACAGCCCACCCTAACAGTTCTCACCTGGTACTCTTGATTTTGTCCCTTGGGCACAAACTGCAGTGATGGCCCCATATACTGGCAAGAAGGAACCAGCCTCATATCTCCTGTATGAGTTGTATACAAAGCCTTCTCCACAGCCCAGCATTTTAGATGTGGTTTGGGGATTATTATTTTTTTTTTTTTTGTGACCCAGAGCACAGCAGCTCAGCAGAAGCAGCAAGCACTTGGCTGCAGAGCAGAGCCCCAACAGCATGGTGTATTTTGCAGGATGCTGCCTGCCTTGCAGAGATGCATTGCACAGGAGCAGCAGGAACAAACACACTGCTAAGGAATGCACTGTGGGCTGTGTTTGAGAACGAGCCCCTCACTCTGAAATGGAGAAAGTGACTCTCAATGCAGACACTTCTGCAGCTACATCTTGGCATTTACTCACTATCCAGTCATTCACTCTGCAGGCTGGACCCACCAAGACATTCCCTGGCCCAGCACTCTGCCAATTATGCATTTTTACTTAAAGACTGGAGAAAAAGAAAAAAAAGGAAGATACACACAAAACCTGCCAAGCAGTACACTGAAATTAAGCCCTTCCTTGTGCTGCAGGGCATCAAGAGGTGCTACCCACTGAGCAGGGTCAGCCACTTAATGCAGAGGTCACCAGATCCCCAGTGACCCCAGTTGCTCCAATGTCAAGGGATGCCCATTGCCCCTGACTGCTTGCTGCTTGGATAGGGAAATGCAGAAGTGGCCGGGCAAGCAGTGCTTTCACACTCATAAACCTGCACTGTGGTTTTACAGAGCTCCTAGCAGAGTAAGGTGAGCTTCATCCCACTCTTCACCTCTTGCCCCACACCAGAGTGGACCACAGCATCTGCAGTGCAGCTCATTCTGCCCCAGGAAGTTCATCAGCTCTTATATCCCAGAGAAGCATTCATCAGAAGTAGGTACAGATGCTCCATAAATCCTCTTCAGTATGGAATTATTATTTCCCTCAAAAAGCTAAAGTGGTGCTACAACCCCTGACCCCAAGTTGTCCCAGACCCTGCCAGGGGCACTGACTCTGCACAATCCACACTGAGGGGATCACTGCTCCCCACCAGGTGGGCTCGCATCCCTTCCATAACACCCTTCTCCACGAGGAGCACAGTGTGGAGGACAAACCACGCTGGATCAGGCAGGCAGCAAAGTGGCAGGGGCAGGGATGTTGTGAGGGCAACCTTTGGGTGTCACTGCCCTGCCACCAGCCATGTCCCCTGCATGCAACCCAAGGGCAGAGCTCTCAAACACCCTGCCTTGGCCAGTGCACTCCATGGAAAGGGGCTTTCCAAATTTTGCTGAAGTGGCCACACTGCTTTGAGGGACTTGGAAAAGTCATACCTGCATGACAAGCACAAGCCAGGCTGGATGCAGCAAACTGAAGAACTGAAGTGCTGCTCTGGCTTATCCCCCAGAGAGCAAGCACAACACCCTAGGGTCTCTCAAGGAACCCCCAATTTACATTGGCTCTGACTGTGAGAAGATGCAGGACAGAGGAGAAGCCAGCCTCAAAACCAAACCTACCACCTCCACCACCACTCTCCCAGTGCAGGGGAGGCAAGGTTACTCCAGGATCGAGCTTGGAAGCTGCCACCAGCCCTCCTTATCTGCAAGCTGTAGCAGCCTCTGAGACAATTACTGGTGGTTAACCCTCAGCAAGCAGCACTCCTGCCTTTGCTCTCTGGCTCATAGCTCTGCACCCCAGAACATCTGCACAGCTTAAAGTTGCCTGGGAAACGTGCTCATGGATGGCATGGTGGGGAAGTGAGCCATGGCTGAACCCCATCTCCCCAGCATTCCCATGGGTCTCAGGTGCTGGACACACTTACAAAAATGAAAAATATGCAACAGGTGACTCAGCACCTCTCACCACAAGTGTCCCTGTGGCGCTGTGCCACGCACCAGGAGGTGCAGGATGTTTGCTATAACCACTCAGCAACTCCATAAAAACACTGCTCCACCCTCCCACCACTTTTTCCTTCCCTGTGCCTGATCCTGGACCACAGAACGAGTTCAGTGCTGTGAGCAGGCTATGCCCCAAGGGCACCCAGGTCACAGACCATTAAGATGAGGCAGGGATCACCTGCCTGCACCAAGAGCCACCAGCACCAGCAGTGTGGTGCAGCTGTAAATACATCTAGTGGAGCTAAACATGACAGTGGGCTTGCAGTCAATTTCTGGGCACCAGGAGTCAGTACAAAGGGAGAAGGCACTAGTAGAAAAGGAACTGCATTGGAAAGCAACCCCCAAGGGTACATAAAACCTTGTGTGCTTACCTGATTCTCTCCAGCATGCAAACCTGCAGGCCAGGCTGGCTCTGCAATGCCCTCAGCAGAGCCCTGGGCTGCCTGGCCACAGGCTCCAGGCCAGATACCTGCAATAACTACCCTCAGCTTTCCCCTCCCCTTATCACCCTGACCCCACACACCTTCCAGCAGAGGGGTTAAAGTACAGACAGGTTCCTGCAGGCACACATGCTGCAGGCTCAGGTGACTGGAGGGGAGCAGGACAACTGGAAAAACTTGAAGGCTTTTTTAAGAGTCACCGCACAGTCCCGGCACTTCCCTTTGAGTGACGAGGTCAGAGAAATTCTGTTCTGTGAATTTTTGTATTTTCAGGCAAGGAATACCAAGGCTTTGTCGTGTGGGGCATAAGGAAGGGAAATTGCCAGACCCAAGTGCTAGTGACAGCATCAAACAAAGGTCAGGGTGAAAAGTCCTCAGTGGGAAGCAACCTCAGGAACAGCTCAGAGGCACCATCACAGGGATCAGCCTCCTCTTCCTTGACAGCGTGCAGCAGTGGTCAGAGGCACTGCACTCACTAGGCACAGGTGTTCAAAGGAGACAGGAAAGGAGCTCCTCTCTCTATCCTGGCTTTATCTTTGCTTCTTTCAACTCCTAGTGCCTGGCAGAACCTCACAAGGAAGGCTCCTAACCCCAAGACCTGCACAAGTAGTCTCTTTGCTCCCCTAGTGAAGTCAGATGCAGAGCACACCTGCACTCAACCAACACCCTATGGGCAAACCCTACCAACACTTGCGTACAAAAGAGAGGTGCCATCCTTCTCAAAACCCCTTTCCACCAGAATCTGCTCCTTTGGACATTCCATAATCCCCTTCTCCCGCGCTTTCTACAGCAATGATGCACACAGAAGACAAACATTTGGGAGCAAGTATCACCTCAAGGGGACCAAGCTTTACCTGCACCTGGGGGTTCATGCCAGGGAGACCTTTCTCCTTGGCTCCCAGGCTTTCAAGCCTCTGAAGGGCTGAGGTCAAGTCCCAAAAGACATAAGTCTGTATTTTGTAGCAGCAATGCTGCCCCCCAGCATGGCTGCAGCCTGTGTGCTGGGTGCTGCTGCCTGCACAGACCAGCAGCCATCATGGACCCAGAAACACAACAGCTACAAACCACTGACATTTCAGCCTTAGTCTAAAAGATTTTTGTCCTGCTTGACATTTAGGAGCCACTCTTGGTTGGTGTCTCTGCCAAATCTCAAGTAGCATGGGGAGCCAAAACCACAGAACCATTAAAGTGCTTCCCAGAAAGAAAGAAAGAAAAAAAGAAAGAAAGAAAAAAAGAAGCCAAAACAAAAAAAACCCCATACCTACAGCACACCCCTTGAGCAGCACTAATAGCTCTGCAGCCCAGTGGCCTCTGCCATGGGACAGAGGAGTCACAGCAGGGACAGAAACCCTCAGGGCAGCACCCAGGGATGCACATGAGGGGGCAAAGGGCATGGTGGTCTCAGTGAAAAGGACCAGAACTGCTGTGGGAGAAAACCAGTGGGGCTCAGGAAAGCCACCTGCAGCAGGGAACATGAATTCCTGCATCCTGGCACCAGTACCTTGCCTCCTGGGACACGGAACAGCCCGGCAGCACACCCGGGAGCAGCTCATCACTCCCTCTCCCCAGCTCTTGCCCTTCCCCACGGGTGACACCTCAGCCCCCACAGCTCTCTTTCTGCAGCAGCCCTCCCTCCACTTGCTGCCCCACGCAGGACCCAACCACCCCTCGCGGGACCACCTCCCCCAGCACCTTTGCTAAGGGAACTAAAGGCCAGACGGGATGCTCAAGAGCCGGGAACGAGCACTCCTCTCAGAACCGAGGCCACAGTTCCAGCCCGCTCCCCCACCCACCCGGAGTCCACGGCGCTGGGGAGGTGGGGGAGAAAGGAGCCGTACCCCAGGACGACGGGCGGCAGCTGCAGCCGTGAGACCCTCCAGGGCACTCTCTCGGTCGCGGCTCCCCCAGCAAGGCTCAGGGGACCCCACAGACCGAGGCCTCCGATAAACAGCCAACCCCGCCCCCCTCGAAGCGAGGTCCCCCCCCATCCCGGCCCAGGCCCCGCCTGTGTCGCCGGGCCAGCTGCAGGGCCGGGAAGGCGCAGGCGAGGTCGGCGAAGCCCCGCTCACCTGCAGGCCGGCGTGCGGCGGTAGCAGCGGCCGCAGCCCCGGACCGGCCGGCCCGAGCACAAAGCGGCGCAGACCCCGCCGGCGGGACCCCCCCGGCCCCCACCGCCCAATCGGCGGCCGCACCTCCCCGCGGGGCCGCTTCGCGCCAATGGGCGCCTCGCCGGCCGCCCCTCCCCCCGGCCTCCCGATCCGCGCGCCAGCCGCCCCGCCCCGCCCCCTTCATCTGCACGCGACGCCCCGCCCCGCCCCCTCTCCCCTCCCCCTCCCCTCCCTTGTTCCCGCTGCCGGTTCCCCGGTCCCGGTGTCCGGTACCTTCGGGCCGGTACTGTGCGATGATGGTCACCGTCTGCCCCGCCCGCTTCAGCGCCGCTGCCGCCTGCTCATGGCTGGCGTTGCGGAGGTTCACGCCGTTCACCTGCCGGGACAGAGTGGCTCCGTTGGATCGGACCGACGCGCCCTGCCCTGTGGCTCGGCCCAGCAGCCCTGTATCGGTACCCGCAGTACGAACTCTCGTCACCCATCCCCTAAGCCCCCAGGATCGGCATCTCTAGAGCATCCCAGGCACCGGGGTCCCCTTTGCGGGCCATGAACCATTCTCCGGTACTCCACTGCGGGACAGATCCCGGCACCCACTGCTCCCGCTCCCGTTCTGTGCACCCAGGGGCCACATCCACGACCACACTGGGGCTGGACACCCTGCCGAACCATATCCTGGGTGGCAGCGGACAGGTGTCCTGGGGGTGCCCTCCCGGGAATACTCACTGAGAGGATGCGGTCTCCCCTCCGCAGCTCCCCGCTGAGGTCAGCAGGTCCTCCGGCCAGGATGAAGGACACGAAGATCCCCTCACCATCTTCCCCTCCGACGATGTTGAAGCCCAGGCCAGTGGAACCCTTGTGCAGTATGATTTTCCGGGGCTCCCTGGAAGGAGAGATAGAGGATGGGGAGACATCAGGGTGAGGAGCAGCAAATCTGGTGAATTGGCTGTGCCTGTGCTTCCCAGGACACGAGTGGGTCTGGAGTCACCCTGCGTGTGACTCAAGCCCTCAGCACAGAGGAGGCCGATAGAGAAGAGGTGAGGGCACTTGCACAGGTGACATGAGACAGAGCATCCATCCGCCATGAAACCACACCCAGAAGCATCGGACTGAGGCAGCATCAGAGGCCACGAGCCAGGGCATCAAGGCTGGCACAGCCTTGCCATGCCAGGGGGATCAAGCACTTCCATGACTGTGCAGGATGGCAAGAGTGCCTGCAACCTCATGCACCTACATGCCACAGTCCTGTGCAGCTCAACAGAACTACTAAATTTTTGTATGATGACTTAATTCTTTTAAATTAAGATAGGCAGGCAAAGGCAGAAAGATTGCCTAGCATCACAAAAAGCCTGCATCAATTTTTGTCTGGGAAAAAAAAACCAAACCCGATGGGAACAATGGCAGCTCCCAAGCTCAATTGGTGGATTAAAATACAAGGCAATAAATGATACCAGACAATTAGCACTGGCTGGTGATCACTGTCAGCCAGCACAACACTGGGGACCACTAGAACATCTGCTGTGGTGACTGGCTGGATCCCAGGCCCTCCAGCAGGTACACAAGGGCCAAGGACCTGCCAGAGAGCTCAGCAGCTTGATCGGTTCCACACGTGCTGGGGAGCAGAGGAGGAGCTCCAGGACATGGTAGGAGAGATGTTTGAACCCCAGAGGTATGGCACTGGCCAACAGCACCTGCAGTGGACCTTGAAATTATGGCAGACTTTTGCTAGGGAGATCCTGGGCCACCAAGGAGGCTGGCCCAGCTGCCCCCTCTGTCACCCTTGGCTGCTGGTGACAGCTGGGGAAAGAGTGAAGCTCGGGCAGCACAAGTGGAGTAGGGACCCAGAAGAGTAAAGTTTGGCTGAACAGACAGCACGAAGCCTTGCAGCCTGGCAGCATGCTTACAGGCTCATCCAATGAAGTATCTTTTTCAGCCCCTTGGATAAGTCTGTAACACTTGGATAACTGCTGTCACACAGGCAGATGGGAGAAAGTTTTGGTGCTTTCATGGATGCAAGAGGCAGGATTAACTGGCAGGGACATGCACTGGCACACTAGGAAGCGTTGCACCATCCTTCCAGGGTTCCCATAGGCTGAATGCCACTTTGCTCCATGTAACCACCTGATAAAAACCAAAAGGAACAGGAGACAGACAGAAGTGCAGGATGCCCTGCAAGAAGGTCTTGGTTGGTTTCTGCCCTGCTCAGACCCTGGGCTTTGTACAATTCTCCTGTCTCTCCCAGCTGCTCCTGCCTCTGTCCCCACTCCTCCCACCAGGCATAGATAGCAGCATCCTGGTCCCCTATCAGAGGTCAAGCGTCCTCCTATGGCCTTGCCTCTGCCTGGAAGCGGTTAGGGATGACTGGATATTGATGGTGAACATTGCAGTGTGGCAGCCTCTGCTGGCAGCAACAGCTGGGACGTGCAAGGGACAAAAATGTTCTCAATGCCCTGCACCACAGCAACCGGAGCTGTTTCCCAGACCCACACACAGGTGTTTTTATGGAACAGTGCTGAAAGAAACCTTTGCTCTGCTTGATTGTACCAATCTAACTCCCCGGACTTGGGGGAGCACCCAAGAGAGGGCAAATTCACAGCCTGGCTCCCTATGCCTCCAGGTCCACACACAGCCCCTTGCCTTCAAACACAGAGGTACAGCAGTCATAACTCCATCTATCCATTTCTGATGAGATAAAAGCTGAATCTACCTTGTGACCTCCAGATAATACCTGCTTTATCCTTATGGCCTTTGGATGCATTCCAAGCTCTGAGCTAAGGGGGACTCAAGCCTCAGCTGGATCATAGCGTGGGGCTGGGACACACCAGAGGAGACCAGGGAAACACCATGGCTACCCCATGTCCTCAGGATGCCACCAGTACTTGGCTCAGGGGCCACTGTATCAGGGCAGGGAGGGCTACAGCCATCACTCCCTCTGCAGCAAAGCTATGTTCAGGGATAGAGATCTCCCAGGAGAAGAAATAGGTCAGATCTATGGGTCTGCAAACCCTGCCTCCAGCTAGCTGATGAACTTGCTCTGCCCCTTGGGTTTTGCTGCTCTCCAAGCAGAGTGCAGGAACCACCACCCCAGCACCTTCAGCACCATGTGGACCAGACAGTTTGGTTACAGGAACCAAGAAGAGCAAATGAGGCCCTGGACAGGCACATGTCATGTCTCACTCATGACACACCCTCTCTGCTTCTATCCTCATCCTGGGAGGCCTGGATCCTGCAGGCAGATCCCATGCTAGACATTGCAGCATTTGCATTGGAACCTCAGCACAGACTGACTGCAGGAGTTCTGTGGGGCTGTGCTGGGTCTGAGTTGCAGTGGTGGAACTCATTGGAAAACATGCTCTGGTTCCTGGCCCTGGTTGCTCCTCCAGGGTCACTGGAGCCATGTCCATGTCTGCAGCAGCACTTTCGCCTATGTGAGGGGAAAGAGGATCCAGGCCAGGACCTTTGCTTCTAGGGAATGCCTGGAAGAGCTGCTGCCTTTGTCCATACCAGCATTCCGACCACACAGGTTCCAGTGCACAATCTTGGTGATGCAGGACCCAACAGACCTGCAGCCATGAAGCTGGGGTGTCGGTGCACATGAGGTTTTCAGCACAGTCTGGGATGGATGAGGGGGTGCGGAGCCCCCTGTAGGCTGCGAATCTGGCCGAGAGCAGGGGGGCTATGGCTGAGAGCAGTGGCCAAGCCTGTCTCCAGCAGGGCAGCACTATCCCCTAGTGGCCACTGGCACGTGCTGCATCAGTGCCACGGCCAAGACACCGCTGATGCCATTGCCACTGGGCTGCTCTCTCTGCTCTCTGGCCCACAAACAAGGACGTTGGACACTGTGGTGGGATCGAGGCCCCTGGCAAGAGACAGATGGTGGGTTGTCCAAGCGCTGGTACAGAGTCCCTTCCGTGGTGCAATGTAATGGCAGAAAGCACTGGTCCTGCATGGGGCATCATCCTCCAGTGCCCCAACAGCACAGGATTTCCTACACTCAGCAAGTGTAGGCTACAAGAACCAGCGTTTTTGGTGCTGAGACCAGACAGGAGAGATGAGGTGTGGGCAGGGGCCTGCACAGGTCACAGTACATAGAGGCATCAAGCTGCAGCCAAGCATCAAGAAGCAGGCCACTCCCTGAGAGGACAGCAGACCTGACACCAGATGGCAACTCTGTCATTTGCCAGCATCCTGCAGAACGGGACAATCCCAGTCGAGGCTATCACATCTTCCATTGAAAATGCAACCCCAAAACCAGTGTGCAACTTCTCTCCTAATTGCAGAGCCAGTTCTAAGACTAACCTGAGTGCCAGCCCTAAGAATACAGCCTGAGCCCTAGAGCCCTGGCCCTGGGGATACCAAATCCAGAGCAGGCTCAGCACTGGCCCCAGGGCTGTTGCAAGCAGAGGGAAAGCTGTGAGCCCAAGCAAGCAGAGCAGGATCAGCGAGTTCTCACTCTCTTATCCTCAGCATGAGGCTTTTGAGAAGTTGTACACCAGATCTAGGCTCAGAGCAACATCTCCTTTGTGTTCCTCTTTATTTCCTGAGTTCAGAAAACAAACCTGCTTGAGCACTGTAAATTATGCTAGAGGGGCAAAGGGGGCCATGCCAGGGCTGCACAGGGGGCTGTGAAGCTCAAGGCTGGCAGCTGGTGAACTGGCACCTGGTTGCAGGTGTTTTGGGATGCTGTGCTTGGGGAGCATGGGAGAAGGAGCCCTACTTTTACCCAGAGCTGTGCTCTCTCCCCAACCCCTCACCAATGCTGCTTATATTGAATGGCACCAGAAGGGCAAGGGAACATCTTATGTTCCAGGTATTGTGAAATAAGAGAATGAAGCTGAAATGCAGATGTGCAAGGCTCAGGGATGAGCAGGAGAGGGAACAGGAAAGGGGGGGAATGCATTGAGCTAGAGGGTGAGCACAGAGCTCACTGTGGGGGCTCCAAGCTTTGCACCACGCATCCACAAAAAGGCTTCTGGCTGAGACTCTCCACCAGCAGTGGGGATGAGGTCAAGCAACCAGGGTTGGAAAGAAGGAAGGAGGAGAAGGAACTAGGGATGCTCATGCCTGGTACCCACCTGGTGAATTCCTCATCCCCAATCATGTGCCGAGGGACGGGCGAGTACCGGGATGGGGTCACCTGGGCAGGGATGGGGTAGGCAGGCTTGCTCTCCATGCTGCCCAGGTAGCCCAGACTTGAGTTATGGCTTAAGTGGTTGTCAGTCAAGGCTGAGAAGGCTGCAGGGAAGGAGAAGGGCATCCATCAGAAGTAGAAATCCATCTGCAATGCAGATATGGAGACAGGACCAGCCCAGCACTGCAGGCCACTCCAGCATGCTCTGTCCCCCCTAGCCCAGCAGTGCCTGGGGTGCTGTGCCAGTGGTTGGCATACGTACTGCTGGCATAGTCGGGGGGCGCATACATGTCATTGAGGTGGACATTGCCGGGCTTGGCCACTTTCAGGTACACCATGTCAGAAGTGTTCTTCAGGGCAGCTACCGCCTCCTCGTGCCGCACATCCTGCAGATTGGTGTTATTCACCTGCCAGAGGAAAGGAGCTGTGTGACACAGGCAGGAGGGCAGGGGCTGATGCAGCCCTCCAGAAGTGGAGTGGCTTCCCACAGGGTAGGTGTTGCAGTAGCTTTGGAGACAGGGTTTGGCCTTCCAGTTCTGCCTCCCACACCACTGACTCAGGGGGATGCCAGGTAAGGGGCATGGGGTTGCTGGTAGGAGGGGTGATGGGTTTTGGGATCAACACCATGACCAAGATTCATCTCATGTCTGACTGTGGGCATTGGGCTCACCGCAAGCAGCCTGTCCCCAATCTGAAGGCGTCCATCCTTCTGGGCAGCACCTCCCTCGATGATCTTGGTGATGTAGATGCTGTTGTCCCCTGGGATATGCTGGTTCCCGATGCCCCCTGCGATGCTGAACCCCAGGCCTGAGGGAGATTGAGAGGTCAGGTAAGGTGTGAGGAACAGACAGATGGATAGAGCCCCAGGCTGGCACCATGGCACCTCTGTCTGGCAGGGCTTCCCACCCTGCCCTAACCCCAGCAGGCAGTAGGCCACCCAGCTGCTGCATGGGGACATCCCAGCCATTGTGCACTGCACCATAGGCTTTCCCACAATCTGTGCCCCATAGCATCCCATGCTGCTGGACCACCCTGTGCCATCCTGCACCTCACATCCCACATCCCCTGTGATGCTGCCTCACACCCTGTGGCATTCCTCATGGAGGGGCCACCCTGCACTGGGGTAGCAGAGCACCCTGGTCCTGTGAGCTGTGAGGGATTCACCTTTGGGGCCTTTCATGAGGTTGACCTCCATGATGGTCTCCGGTGGGGGCTGCCGGCGGCGCACCACGAGTCGCACCACGGGTCCTGCTTCCTTCAGGGCCTCCACAGCCTTACTGTGCACCACTTCGGAGACATCCACGTCGTTCACCCGCAGCACACAGTCATTCACCCTGCAGGCAAAAGGTGGCCCTGAGCTCGCCTGGGGGACTCTGCCTGTACCACCCTCCCATTGACACTTCTGCCACCCTCCTCTGGCCACACAAACCCTTTTGTGACAGAGTTGCTCAAGCTGGCCAGATCCTGCTCTGCCAGGGTGAGAGTGGGGTCACTCCTAAAGGGGGGAGGAAGTGGGATTGGACCCCACAGTGTGACCCTGTTGAAGATGGGAGATGAAGGGAAAGGAGATGGCTGCAGACAGGGACAGGGGATTGCAGGAATCCCTGTGTTGAGAGGACACAGCTTTGGGGAAGGGATGGGGTTGGTCCAGGGACCATGGCAGGGGAAGGGGGGTAGGAGCTGTCCAGAGGGTCCCTGGGGAGATCCTGGGTGACACCCTGATGAGGTTGCTGCCCTGGCCTTGTACACTCACCCCAGACGGCCGTCCATGGCTGCTGCTCCCCCGGGGATGATTTTCGTGATGAAGATACCTGGGTCATCTGGAACGTGAGGGTTGTCAATTCCTCCTGCTATGCTGAAGCCGAGGCCAGAGTTACCCTGTGGGAAATCAAACACCGCATCTTTCCCCCATGGACAACTGCTTGCTGCTGGCCCTCCTGAAGCAGCTCCCTCCTAGCTGCAGATTCTTGGGTGCGGGAGCCCTTACAGCATCTGTCACACCTCAGGGTGCTGAGCTCAGGGGGCAGAGGGATGCGTGGCCAAAGGGGAGGCTGCTGCTCGTCAGCTGAGGCACTCGGTGTAGCAGCATGGAGCATCAAACAGATGGAGTGGGAGCCGCCAAGGACCTCCCTCGCCAATGCGCCTCTGCTGAGAGGCTCTGAGGCAGGCAGTGAGCTGGGGGAAGAGGGGGTGGTCCTTGGCAGAGAAAACTCCACTAGCTAGCTGCTCCCTAGGAGGAGACACTGATGCTGCAGCTGCATGGAGCAGTGGGGCTTGTGCCAGTCATCAGCATCCCAACCCTGGGGCTGTCCTGCCCCCTGGGATGGTGCTCTGGCACAGGCAAACCCTGGGACCACCAGTGTCGATGTCACAATTTGCAGGACTGGGTAGAGGGAGCTGTCAGGATGGAGTGGGGTCTCCAATTCTGCCTCCTCTTCCTCTCAGTCATGCTTGGAGTATCACTTGATCTTCACCCTGCTGAAGTTGGCCTGGGGGGAATGCAAGGGCAATGCTGCATCTCCAGCCCCATCTTGTCAGCATCCTAGGACAAGCAAGTGGCCACAGTCCTGCACCACTTCTTCTTACAGGATCTCCATTAGTGACACACTCACAGGCACTGCTTCCAGCTCCATGTTTAATGCAAGTGGACAACTCCTGTTTTTTCTGCTCTGCCTTGAAAATCAGATGGCTCCTTGCCTTGTTTTTTCAAGTGGAAGAGCTCCCACTTAGTCACATCCTATTGTGCCCACTTCTCATACACAAATAGGCTCAGGCCAGGCATTTTCCTGGCTGCCCACAGCTCCAGTGCTCAGTGTTATGTGATGGGGAGCTGTGACTTTCTAAGGGAACTGTGGCCAGGAGGGCCAAGGCTCCCTGGGATCATCCAGCACCAGCAGCCAGCTGGGCCTGTGCTTCTTCACAGAAATTTGGGCTCAGCATCAGCTCTTGAAGAAACACAGAGGTCTCTGCTCTGACTTTATACCACTCATGACGCAGTATGTGGCACTCCCAGTGCCTCTCACTACACTGTGTTCCTGGATGCTCTCCTGCCAGCTGGGATCTGGATGGCTAATGATGAGGAAGCACTCAACAGCAAAAGGGTCTGAGGCTGCTCTCCTTCCTCTAAGCTAGATTCTGTTTATACTGTGCCCAGCCCAAAAAATCTGCTATCACCAGAGAACCAGCCTGGCCCTAGCAAGGAAGGTGAGGCTGTACAAAATGGTCCTGAGCCATTTGTTGTGCCTGTTTAGAGGTGTGCTCCAGTGCCAACTACAAAACATGCAGATTTCTGGGAGGTAGTAACTTCATTTTGATAAACCTTGAAATGGAGTTCAAGGAATTTCTCAGCTGGAATCGGGGTTGATGTAGACACAGGGGTGGCTCCTATTGCAGACACATGTATGGTGGGTAAGCCCAAAGCCACACCCTCCTGCAGATGTTTTTTCCTCAATTACTGCCCCCAGATCATTGCTTCATTTGGCCTTGTCTTGACAAGGACTAATAACAGTGACAGACCAGCAATTTTGGGGTACACTGAGGCCATCTCTGTGAGTCTAACACCTCAGCAAGGGGACAGCCTCACCCATAGGCACTAGGGTGCTGCTTCTGCTATAAGATGGGGCTGTTGTATCCCACTGGGGACCAGGTGAAGGGGAAGGGCCTGGGTATGGTCCCTGACTACTAATCTGTAAAATTCCCTTATGATTTCTCACTGTTGGAGAAGAAATCTCTGAGCCTTTGAGATGGGGGCATCAATGAGTGCTGCCTCTCTGTGTGACCATGCCAGATCCCTTCCTGCTCTTACTGTGGACTTAGGACAGAGGATGCACTGAAGAATCCCTGATAACAAGGCTTTTGCCTCTAAATAGGGCCTGCAGCAAGAAGCACTCAGCCCAAAAAAGGAAGCATCCCCTGGGCTGGTTTTGTCAGGCACGCCAGGGAAGTGGTGGGTGAGGCGGCAGCCCTAGATAACCTTCCATCCACCCACCTCTCTGATGCAGAGCCAAGGGGAGGAGGGAGATGACTAAAGGCAGAGAAGAACAGAACAATGAGCAATGCATTTTCCCCAGTGATGCTGTCCATGTGGTAAAGCAGAGCCACTCGGTGTGGCAGCAAGGAGGAGGAAAGGTGTGCCACAGAGTGTCCCATCCATCCCTGCTCAGTAGGTTTGTGCCCATCTCTTGGAGCAAACTTTGAGCCAGCTTTTCCTGCTCTCCCTCCATCCCTGCTGGTCTCTGGGCACCAGGGGAAAGCCCTCCCTGCCTTGTGTAGTTCCAACTTGCCCCTGGGTAAGCCCCATCTGTGGGGGAAAGCTAATTTGAATCACAGCTGGGTACGGTGCTGTGCATCAGCTCTGCGTTGACAACAGACAAGAAAAGGCTCAAGCAGATATTCCCCCCACTGTGGTCCAGTTTACAAAAAAACTTGTTCTTGCTGCTTAGCATCTCCAGACTGTGTACCACAAGAGATGGGGAGTTCGGTGACGGGGAGGCACCAGTCCCCCATGCCCAGCTGTGGGGTGAGCCTGCCTGTGTGTCTGCACAAGCAGAGCTCCCTACACCTCCATTTTCTGGTAAAGGTGGTGACAAAGAGCTTCCTCCCCCAGTTCCATAGTGGGTTTGTGAGGGTGAGGGTGTGAATGAGGGAGGAAAGGCAGAAGCTCTCCTCCTCCCTTCTGGAGGGGTCTGTGAGGGCAAGAAGCAGCAAGCCCACCTCTCCCTGCACTGAAAAGGCAATAAAGGGAAGGCAGGTGCAACACCCCCAAAAGCCTTAAAAGAGAGTGGGGTGCAGAGACCAAACTTTCCACATTACTTGGCACAGGGATGTAGGGGGTTGCTGGCTGTGCTGGTAGGAGGGTGAGTGGGAAGAGGCAGCAAAGGCTGCTGGTGGGTAAGTAAAGAGCACTTACCCTTTCCAAGACAATCTCCTCGTATTTGAACATCCCATCACTGCCATTCACCTGGGGGAGAGAAAGACAGTGTTATGGCTCTGTGCTGGTCCTGGGGGAATTTGTTTTTCCCTTCTAATAGCTGAATATCAAGAATCCAACCTAAAAGCTGTGCCATCATTGCTGAAAAAACCTTAAATGCAATTGCTTGAGCTTGGCCTGGAATTAAACCGTGTGCTGCTTTTCTTTCTGGGCATGAGCCAAAGCCCACTGACTTTAATGCACTTCAGTGCAAAGTCTTTATTCTCCCGCCCCATTTCTCCAGGCATGAAAAGGAACACAACTCAAAGCACAAAAAGAAATAATGACTTTGCTACACAGCATGTAATTTACCTTGGGAATTCACTGCTGCAGGAAGAAAAGGAAGTTGGTCCATTTAAGGAAAAAAAATAATGTCTGTACATAATCAACACCTTTAGCAGCTTGTATCTTTTAAGTCTTTTAGTGGCATGACTGTGTTAATGATGAATTCCCAATAATTTATTCTACAGAATTAGTTGGGTGCAAAGGAAACAAGGTGTGAGTGTGGGACACAGTAAGAGGGGAAAACATTATGATGCCCTTATATAAAAAAAAAATGGTGTAGCCTGTCTCAGTGCTATACACCATACTGATCCTCACGCTTCAAAATCTCCCCTATCCACAGCATCAAAGCAGGGCTCTGGGAAACCTAATGGCCTGAAACAAAAGGGATGCAACTATAGGCTCTAAAATGTTAATTGTGCAGGTCATAAACCTTCCCTATAAGCAACAATGCACAGGACAATAAATCAGCTATTTCATTCCAGGTCATCAGGATTAGGCCATGAACAGCTGACAAGGTCTAAAATTCAGGAAGATTTGCAAAGCAATTGGCTATTAGAACATCTGGAATTGTTGCACTAAACAGCAACAATTTTAGAGGAGACTGGACTGAGCCTCTCAATCTGAGTCACTCTGGGAAAAAAGGGATGGGACGCAGGCAGATCTGCATGGCATGGCAGCTGTGGCAGGACCTGAAGCTCAGCAGGGAAACACCTCTTCCATCATGCACCCTCTGGACAACAGGCAGGGCTCCTCCTGCAGATTATTACTCACCATTAATTGATGGCTGATAGATCATATGGAGCTATATGCACTCTGTATCCTGAACTGGAACTGCTGTGACTTTGTTGGGGAACAGCTCCCCTTATTCATCACCAACGTGCTGATTTTGTTCAGCTTGTCCATCTCCCTATCTACCTCCATTGAGGTACAGCTTGGACATCCTCTAAAACCCAACAGTATTGGGTCATTAGATGAAGGGAACAGCAAACATAATTTATGCCAAAAGTTATCACCTGACACCATGGAAAGAAACTGAGGGAGGTGGCTGTGAGGCCCTATTTATATGTACACAAGTATTTCCAGGTGGGAATAATCAAGTGCCAAGGTGATGAAACAGTTCTGCATACCAGGATCTGGGGTGGAACATGCACCCTTGTCCCAGGCCGGGTACAGCTCTGGGGAGGACAGAGCAATCCTATACTGTGCTGTGGGATCTGCACTTGAAGAAGGATGAAGTTGAGGAGAGTCAGAGAAGACAGATGGGATAGGGGCTCCAGGGAACACAGTCTGAGAGGTTTGTCCCTCCTCGGATGCGCTCTGTGCCTGGTTCCCATCAGCCACGGGAAGATTTCGGGACACAGTTCAGGGTCAGGACATCCACATGTTCCAATATTAGGATGTTCTGATCGTCCCAGCACATTGCAAAAGGCTCTGGTCAGCTCTTGAACAGGATCCCTCTGCAGAAAAGCACTGAGATTTGTGGGATTAACCTACAGCAGGATCCCCAACAGACTAAGAGGGACAGGGACGTATGGCCCCGCCACAGCACGGCCCTGGGCTGTGGTCTTGCAGGTAGGAGGGCATTGCTTCCCTTGCCACAGGCGCTCCCTGTGCATGGATTGTCTTTCCCTCCTTGCATCCTACCCTACCAATTAATCCTGTGTGGAGCTGTCCCACACTGCCCTCACAGCTTCCCTTGCTGCAGCCTCTGGGCTCATCTCCTCTCCACAGTTGGTAGCCTGGTGCGTGCAGCATGGTGTTGCCTCTCCATGTGTTTCCAGCAACTCAGGATTCCTGGCACCCTTTGCTACTATACACTTTGTCCTCTCTGCTTTGGCATGCAGCACAGTTTCCACACAGCCAGCCATATGCACACCCACGGCCGCAGAGGAACAGCACATCCATACCTACAGGATGGGGATGTGTAGAAAACGTTGACAATCTGTGAGTCGCAGGGAGCGCCAGCAGCGCGTGAGCCTTTCCAAGCGAGCAGCCACTGCTGGCAAGCACTCAGGGACACGCTGGCATGCAACCCCACCAGGCACCCCACTTCCAGGCAGGTAAATTTGGGGTTTCCCCACTCCCCAAATCCTGGTGCTGACAATGCTGTGTGGTGTTTTGCATCACTCCATGAAAGCGAGTGGTGTCAGCACTTGCCTGGTGTGGCATATGCCAGGAGCAGCCTGCTCTGGCCAGACATGCCAGGGTCAGACAGGCCTGACCATGAAGTTTTTGTTTGGATTGTATTTCCAAAATCCATGCAACAGAACGACAGTTAATTCCATAAGGAAGCCAAATGAATACCTTAATATATACCATGTAACCAAGGGAACAAGCCAACAAAGCAAAATAGAATGGAAAATTGAATACCAGCCACTCACTGACAGCAAAACCTCCCCATGGCCCTCAATGGAGCAGCTGCAACCTGGATCTGCTTTCTCCTTCTCTGGTGTCCTGTGCTCCTCCCCAGCTCCTGTTAGGGGCCATCTCAGTGCTATGGGCTCGGTGGGGAGATGCCCAGCTCCATTGGCCCCAGGAAGGGAAATCACACTCAACCCTGCTCCCATCTCCCCACGTAAGGCTTTCAAAGCTGACAGGGGTGGCATATCCTGACCCGAAGCACCATCTGGTCTCTCACAAAAAAGAGTTAAGAGTATTTCTTTCCAAGGCCTTCCCATGCAGGAAGCCCACCTGAAGGCTGAAGAAGAGGCACTCTTTGCTGGCCTTCACTTCCCTTTCATGTTTTGAGCAGCAGGGAAATAGTGATGCTGACATTTAAATCATCAACAGAAGGCTGCAGAGTTAACATTCATTTGATAAACAGAAGAGCACATGCATTCCAGAGCTACTGCAAGCTGTCTGCAGGTTCCACCATCCAACATCACACCAGTGCAAGTGGAAAGTTCTTTGCAGTTTGCTAGAGAGCTGGGGTCTGCATTGGTTTGGTTTGGGTTTTTTTTTTAATGAAGAAAAGAGACCAAATTTACAAGACTGAAAAAGGGTTCCTCAAACTCAAATGCCTGACCAGGCTGTAAGGGGAAATAACTGAAGGAAGGATAACACTGCCCACAGCCACTTTTTGGAGTAGGATCTAGCTCATATCTTGTGGTTACGATGCAGTGGGGTCAGGCATCCAGAACTGGTGGTGGAACAGTTGTGTACCAATATAATGAAGACAGTATGAAGGCTGGAAGGTCAGCCCTTGGCAGTGCCAGTCAGACCCACAGGTGGAGGGTGTCTGGCAATGCCCCACACATGTCCCAGTGAGGGGAAAGGAGAGCAGCCCCATGCCAGAGCAGCAGAAGCCATGAGCATGTCCCCACTGGGGTGGGCAGTGACAGTGCTTATGTGGGGGAGATTTCCCTGCCTGCACATGGCTGAGGACCCAGAAAAAATAGTTTAAGAGCTTCCTCCCTTCTCCCATGTGTCCTGCTGCAGCACCAAGATCTACTGACTTGCTTCTAGTGAAAGTCTGGCATCAACCTCCTTGCATGTTGCCCATGGAGTTGGCCTTGTGCACTGTACTCCTGATCAGCCTTTTGTCAGCAGGTCCTGGGGATGAGTCTGCTGAGCCCAGGCAGAAGGAAATGGTTTGATGCCTGATAGCCTCAGCACACAGCTGGGAGGGCTCTAAAGCCATGTTGTCTGTGGGAAGTGGCAGTAGGATGTCCCACTGCCAGCACTTGGGATGAAAGCATTAGGATGGTAGTTTAGTTTTTATTTTTTATGTTTTACAGGCTTACAAGCAAGTTTTGCATTGTTCAAAAGCACTGGACTGTGGTAGCCATCTCTACCATTCCTGATCCTGCAGCAACTGTGGCTGGGGACAGTGGCAGCAGAGTCAGTGCTGCACACAGAGGTGCCTCTGCATTCACTAGTGGCAGAGACTGGGGCTTCTGTGGTACTTCCTGGTCAGGATTAGGCCTGGAAACCACTTAGCTTCCTCAGACCTGGCTTTTAGATATTGAGGAGATGGCAGCATCACATTCCTGGGCAGAGGGGCACAAAAGGAGGGCACCAAGGACCTAGGGTATGAAATTCCTTAAGGGCTTGGTGTGACCACCCCTGATCATTTTGGGACTGCTTGGCAGAAGCTGCCATGCACCTTGGGCAGCAAGAAGTTATTTCACCTTCAGAGAGGTGACGCTGAAATGCAGAGACCCTGTCTGCCATGGGAAATGGGCTTCTGATTCTTTGTCTACCTACAAAATATACCAGTGGGTGAAACTACAAACAATGACCTGGAGCTGGCACAGCTGATCCCCTCCAGCACCCCTTTTAATATAGAAGGATTTTTTTTAGGATTTATTTGGGTTTTTACACCCTGGGGGTGCTGGGCTCCACGCAAGTTGCAGGCAGCAGAGCCAAGCCCCAGTTCTGGTGGTGAGTGGGACCTGGTGCTGCAGAACCTTATGGTGCTACTGATGCCACACACTCTTGAGGATGGAGGTGGGTAGACAAAGATGTGAGGCAGAGATCTTGATAAACAGCCAGAGCCAAACTCAGCCCAGAAGCTAGTCCAATACAATCAATGGAGCTAGAACAGGAAGGAACTAGATTACATCCATCTGTTTATAATTAAGGAAAGCATTGAATAGTTAAGCAATTAAAGTCTGGAAGATGTGACTTTAACTCTTCCAAATACATACAGTACCAACAGGCTTCAGCAATTGGGTTTGCAAAAACTCATGCTTCTAGATTTGGCATTCTGTTGTGCTTTTCTGCACCAAGCCCCTGGTGTAGCCCCTTTGATGACCTGGGAAACTGCCAAATGGGAGGTTCTGGGGTGTGTTCTCCTCAGGAGCTTGGAACCCCAGGCAAGGAAAGAATGGATCAGGGCTTGTTTCTGTGCTGATATGACATAAAACTGTAGGCAAGAAGAATCAAAGTCAGGTGTCTCTCCTGCCTTGGATACAGGCTCCTAGCAGGTGGTGCAGTGTGGGCATGGGACTTATGATGCTTCTTTGCCCCTCAGACAGCATCCACAACCTTCCCCTTCCTTTTGGCCACTGCAGTGCAGCTCTCCCACCCCCGCAAGTGTCACTGGAGCTGCATAGATGGGGTAGGTGATTGCCATCCCCAGGGTGATGCTGGTGCCTACCAGGGGTGCAGAGCAACCCTCAAAACCTGGCCAAACCCACCCCAGCACAGAAAGAAGCAGCTGTGGTCAAGGCACACAAAGGGGCAGACGGGGATATTGAGCTAATGAGGTGAAGGGAGAAGGAGGAGGAAGGGATATGGAGTTAATGAGAGAGTGGGGAGAGACAGCCAGAAGGGCAGGAAAGTGAAATTGTGCTGTGGTGGGAGGAGGCAGCTGCTGGCCCCACATGTCGGCTCCTGCTGCTGGCTTCTGCAGGGCTTGGGAGCCTATCTGAGGTGACAGAGCCTGTCCTTGGCCCTCAGGCTCACCTCTCATTGCCCTTGGACACACAGGGAAGAAGAACAGGAGCCTGGAAAAGGAGGTAGCACTGGTGGTTTCAACAGCAAGCAGGCAATGTCCCCCAAAAGGAGGAAGGGTGCAAAACAGTCATGAAAGCAGATTTTCCATCCAGGAATACCTCCCTGCCCTGTCCACAACACATCCCTCACTTTCCCCAGTCCAGCCTCGCAGTGTGTCCTTCCTTTGCAGGAGACATTGACCTTCTTCCATTTCTGTGTAGAACAGCACAAACCAGGTGAGCATAGACAGCAGGCAGCAACACAGCACTGCCCTGCAGCCAAGGTGCCTAGCAAGCTGTGAGAAGCCTCCAGCCCCAAAAATACCCTGGCATGCCATGGGTTTGGAGAAGCAAGCATCTGGGGAGAGCAAATCTCTTCTGCCATGATCATACAAGGCTGCAGGATCCATGACCATCATGCTAAGAGAAGCACCAAGACCTTCCTCTTCAACACCAAGTGGCTTTTGTTCAGAATCTGAGGCATAATTAAACCATGCAGCCAGGGCTGCAGAGATCTCATCTGGGCTTATCTTCCATTTTGTAGCCCTACATAATCAGCCCAGCTCAGCTCTGATGTGCAATGACCCCACCACAGGCTGTGGGCTGAGATCTGCAGCTCTTTAAAAGGAATGTTGAACCACCAGAAGCCACCTGCAACTCCAAAGACAAACCAACCCAGATATGAGTCCTGCTGCCACTCATTAATGTGGAAGGCAGCTGAAATTTGCTGTATCAGAAGAAAGCCAAATATAAAGCATCCAGCTCTTGCAAGCCATCAGCTGTGTTCCCTTTGGAGAAAAAAGGGAGCGCCCCACAAGCACGGAATCAGTGCTGCAGGGTCCTTCCATCCCCCTGGCAGGAATGATTCACAGATGTTCTGGGAAGGAATGCAGCAGCACACAAACCCTCTCTGCAACAAACCGAGGACCATAATCTTTATACTATGCCAAGAGTGCCAAATGCACTGTGGTTGCAAACACTCACAGTCACCAAGCACTGCTCAGCTGCTGGCAGCCTTCGCTGGGAGAGGAGCAGCATCTGATGCATCCTGTTGCCCTGAGGACCAGCAGGTGCTCTGTCAACAAGCACCCAAGGAGTCCTGCCTGTCTCCTGAGGTGCCAGGGCTGCTGAAGGGGGATGAGGCAGTGCAGGAAGGCAAAGGATGCAGATCAGAGCCTCACAGCCACCCTGCACGAGAAGTTGTGGAAATGGATGTGTGGGTAACCATGAACACAGCCAGCCCAGCTCTCCCTGCTCCTCTGATGCCTGCTTACCCCTCAGATTGCCCCACTGAGTGTCTCCTGCCCTGTATCCTCCTTGTGATACTGGTCCCTAGCATTGCTTGCTGATAGCCATGGCTCTTCTCAGTCACCCAGCCCCAGCAATGTTTGGGGGAGGGATGTGCTGTAGGGATGTGGTGCAGGTACTGTCACCTCACTGGGGCCTGCCTGAGATGCAGAAGCCTTTCCTGCACCTCTGAGCAGGGAAAATACACTGCTTGTTCAAAGGAAGTAAAACAAAATCAGGAGACTTACAGAGAGCCCTTGTTCCAGTGAGTCTGTGTTCACAATAATGGGAGCAGGGTTGGCCTGTGAGGAGACAAAAGTGGGATGTCACTGAGCTGAGTGAAAAATCCAGCCCTTTGCAGACAACCTCCTCTCTCCTGAGGCAGAGAGCAGTTCGGGAAGGGCTCTGCTATGGTCTCTCCTCCAGGTGCCAGGGAGTCCTGGGACAGGAGCAGGGCCACAGCATGATTCTGGACATCAGTGCCTTTCTTAGGCCTCGTGCATCCATAACAACCTTGGCTACTGGGAAACATGGAAACTCTCCCAGCCTCAGGCCAGAATTCCATCAGCACCGAAACATACTTGAAATCCACATTACTGAGGGATTAGGAAACAGAAAGAGTAGAGGAGGCAGTCCTCCTGAGGTAGGGTTATCTTGCCAGCAATCCAGCCCTGAGGCCTTCACACATCTTTGAGCAGCTGCTGCTGCCCCTCCTAAGCATGGGGCCACCATGCCCTGGGAAAGGTGGCAGTGTTTGGTCACTCATCCTTGTTACCCCTGGGGTAAACCCCTGCTGGGCAGACTCACTCATCCACTCCTCTGTCCCCTCCTGCCATGTAACCCTCTCTCTTGCAGTGCTCTACCTAAACCTCTGAAAGGAGGCTGTAGCCAGGTGGGGGTCAGTCTCTTCTCCCAGGCAGCTATCAATAGCACAAGAGGGCATGGACTTAAGTTCTGCCGGGGGAGGTTTAGATTAGATATTAGGAAAAAATTCTTTACAGAAAGGGTGATCAGGCATTGGAATGGGCTGCCCAGGAAGGTGGTGGATTCTCCGTCTCTGGAGGTTTTTAAGAAGTGACTGGATGTGGCACTCAGTGCCACGGGCTGGTAACCACGGCAGTAGTGGATCAAGGGTTGCACTTGATGCTCTCAGAGGTCCTTTCCAACCTGGCTGATTCTACAATTCCCTCTCTGGGTGTCCTGCCTCTTGGACTGCTCTCTGCCTATTAGCTCCTTGCACATGGCAGGAGGGGACACACAAGGGCAAGTGCGGGCAGAATACAGGGACAAGACCCGAAAGGGACGAGGCTTTCCCGTAGAAGGTGCTGGAAAAGCCGCCGGAGGGACGGGGCCGAGGCAGCCGCGGGGTCCCGAGGACAGGAGCTGTCCAGCGCAGCAACCTCCTGAAACGCGGCATCCCCCGCGGCCGCGGCGCAGCCCGCTCCCCCGAGCCAGCCCTGCCCGCACCGCTGCTGAGGCAAGGGAGGGGGGAGCCGCGAGGGAGAAGCGGCAAAAAGCAAGAAATTTAAGATTACAAGGCCGACATCCCTCGCTGGCATGCAGCAGCAAGTGGTGCGAAATCTGGAGGGTCATCGGTGAGTAGGGATTTGTTGTCCCAAGGCTCATGTGGAGAAAAACACCAAGGGATGTGAGCTACAAGGGGAGGTGATGCCTTAGGGCATCAAAAACATTAGTCAGGAACAAGCAAGTCAAGGTGTAGGATAGTGCAGCAATAAACAGAAACCACTATCTGTCCAGTAACCCCAGTGACTGGATTGCAGAGCCCAATGGCCTCTGTGACTCTGTGATGTTTTGGTAGGAAAAGGCTACATCTTCACTGCCCTCCTCTGGGTTTGTATTAGCCAAAGACCAACCTACTCATATCAAGCTGGATGGCAGTCCCCACTGTCTCCTTCTTTTAGTTGATGGTATTTCTGGATTTTTCACTCTCCAAATATTAAAGGTGGGAGAGTTAGGGGTCAACTGGACTGTGATTTAAATCTTGCCTTGAAAGTTTATCCTCTTATATGGATGAAGAACAAGGTATTTATCTGACTTACTGAAATGTTTTGTGATCTTTCCCGCAGTTGTAACCATTGGTTACAAAACCATAGTTTTTATGGCATTTAATTCTCTAGCTCAGGCAAATATGACCACTTCCAAGCACCCCTGCCAAACCCCTCCCCCTGAATCACAATCTTCAGGTCCAATGTCTTGGCATTTCCATGTCCCAGAAGCAATGTTAAACTGGGAATATCCCCTCTCTGGCAGTACACAGTCCTTGCATTTAATCCAGATAACTTGTGAGATAGCATGTATTAAACCTGGCACTGGCCTTTATTAGTCTCCAGTGCAATTCTAGGAAGGGATTCCAAATTTCAAGCAAAAAATGATGTACTTATACTGCCAGCAATTAACAAATGATGGAAGCTTGAACCTTGATGGGCCAGAGGCCAGCTCTCATTTGATGAGTTTCCAGGAAGGATGCAGAAGAGGCGTCCTAAGTGTGTGTAGCCTGTCACATGCTCCGTGATTTATGACACAAATTCAGCTCCACAAATGCTGGTTTTGATCTCTCCCAGGGACAAGTGCTCTCTATGCTAATGTTACATAGGTTTTTGCAGGTCCAGCCTGAGTCTTTCATTGAGCCCCACTGCAGTCTCTTAGTTAAATTACTAATAGCCCACAAATCACACATCACATTGCCTCTCTCACATAGTGGTGGGCCCTAAGGACATATTTTGCCTACAATGCTCACTGCACATCCTTTGCAGCCATTCCACACTAGTGATTTTTACATCTCAAAATACTGCTAGAAGCACAATTTCCCACACAGGCTCCAGATGGGACCCAGGAGATGTTGAATGTGAGTGGCTGTTTAGAACAAAGACACACATGGTCAGGAGGAATTCAGACCAGGAAATCCCCCCTTGCATCCCATAGATATCTATTCCAGCTACTGCAAGAAAGGTGTTTGGACATTAGCTCTGTCTTCTGCTTGCAAATATTCTAACATTTGCATCTTGCCCGTTCTACAGCACAATCAGAAAAGACCTGAGACTCAGAAATAAGCAGAGGGCCTGAAAATGAAAAGCCTCTACCTCCCTGTCAGGCAGGCACACATACCAAGCCTTCTGCTGGCCAGGGCAGGAGACAGAATGTCATCATTCTTTGCTGGGCAACAGGAACATGCTGGTGTGCCCTCCATTGTGTAAGGAATGGTGTTTTGCCCTAAGGAGCAGGGGGCTGCTGCATGCAGAGAGGAGAGAGAACAAGTTTGTGCATTCAGGTCGCATTCAATGGGGGCTGTCAGATCTCTTTCATCTAAAACACTTAATCACTCTATTATTATTTACCAAGTCCTATTTGTACTTGAGGGGTTTGCAAATGGAAAGAGGTCTGAGCCCTAAAGTGCTCACCTCATCCTGGCAGCAGGACCACCAAAGCTCAGCAGAGCTGGAGGTGCCCTGAACTCTCAAGAAGAGGCACAAGGGGCTGCTCAGATCCTTGGGCTCAGGGTCTGGAGGATGCAGGGAAGATGGGACTGAAAGACCTCAGGGAGTGAGGGGAGGTTCACTGCACAGATGCAGAGATATTGATCTAGGCACAAAGCCAGCGAGGCAGAGGAAAGCTGTTGGGAAAATCTGGGCAGCAACAGGAGTTGAAGGGAATGGTGGTGAAATAAGGTTTGAAGGTCAGCTGGCCTCATGAAGGCTGGGAGAAGCAGATCCTTACATTCATTTATGTCAAGACACCAACACTCAAGCACTACACAATGATCCCAGTGGCAGCCACAGCCCACATGCTAGTAGAGGGAGCAGTGCCCTGCTCTGTGCAGCCCCCAGCAAGGAATTAGCTCCCTACAGAGGTCACAGGAGAGCCCAGAGCCAGTCTGGGGGCAGCTGTCTCCACGGCTAAAGGCAAGAGAAGGCTGTGGGCAGGAGGGATATCTCCTCCCTAGGAGCCTGCCCCTGGCTGGAGTGATTCCACTGTAGCATGTGTAGGGAACAGCAAGACAGCTGGCAGTACTTAGGACACACCTCAGGGGATGGATGCAGCCTTTCAGAAACACCTTTAGATATCACCTCTGGGCAGTCATCTGAGAGGGACTGCTGCTGTTTGGGCTGTATTTCCAATGAGTGAATGGCCTTTGCAGCCCAGGGGCCCTAACAGAGTCATCTGAGGGCAGCCAAGCACCAAATGTCCGTAAGTATCACCCTTCACCTCTTGCTGTAATCTGCTGGGACAAAGGTAAGAACTGCAAATCAGGATGATTTTTCAAAACTTTGTACCAAAATAAAAACTGCAATTAAATGCAAATGGAGGTGATTCACTAGCTTGCTTCCAAAGGCTGAGTATTTCCTCATGGACTGCTGGCACATGGTAGCCAGGCAGGGAGACTCTGAATGGGAAGTTCAAGATATTGTCTCCAGAGCTGAAATCCCAATGCTTTCTAACAGCTACACATCCTCCACAGAGCCAGCATGGGGGACAACCCGCTGAGGTCAAGAATTACATACCTCCTCCAAACAAAATAAATGCCCTGCAGACTCCCCAAGCCAGCAGCAACTGGATTGTACCCACATATAAACCCATTTCCATCTTAGCCAGACAAACAAGAGTTTCTAGAGCTGACAAAAACCAAGCTTAATGAGCAGAGCTGGTCTCCCCAGGAGGCTGCTGTGTCCCATGTGTCACACACTGAGGGATGTGCAGGACAGGGTGAGTATCTGTGACACTGAGCTCGTGCATTAGAAGGAAAGTGCCAACTTCACTCCTTTATTTCTGCGACTTTCCTGGGTTGGACTAGGGTGAAAAGTCAATCTGCCTTTTAATATCCTCTGCTTCATACCATCTGAAGTATAGCAGTGGGTATACACACAAAAGAAGATGACTCTGGAGATAACTGAAATTCAATTTCTACATACCCTTGAAAGCTCCCAGGGTCAGAGGTCAGAGAGCTTGGTACCCAACAGAAGAACCTAAACAGGGTGGACACACTGGGTTTCTTACAGTCTTGCTCCATTTGCTTTGTGCTGATTTTTGGGTTGGCTTTTTTTTTTTCTTTTTTAAGGGTATTAAAGCATAGAGAAAGATGTGCATTTATAAATATGAAAGCAGCTGTTTTGTGGCAGGACCTCACAATGCCAGGCATGAGCTGTGAACACACAGGTACCAGCTGAGGGACACTGAGGTGTGGTGCAATGCTGCTCTGCCAGGTGGGATTAGCTGTGGGATGCCTGGGCAACAACAGGCTCTGGCTGCTGGGGGAGCAGGTTTGCTCTGAGCTAATGAATTGATTTCACAGGATCAAGGTCCTGAAGGCACAGTACACATGGCAAACCTGTGCTTGCTGCCACTCACCCTGATAAGCACAGATGCACTCATCTGCTTTGCACCAGACTTCCCTGCCCTTTGCACAGACACTGGTTTTCCCAGCACTGGTACTGTAGCTCCCAAAGCACCTGAGATGTCACAGTTCCTTCATAGCAACCTGTGGGCATTCCTGAGGTCCAGGAAGGACAGAAACCAGTCCTGAGGCTCCCTGTGCCTGAGGTAAGGGAGAGGATGAGTCTCAGCTCTGCCTGGAGGATACGTTTGTGGAGCAGAGAGGTGGTATCACCATCCCTCCAAAATGCTCTGTGTGCCTCCTCCTTGCCCCTTGCCACCTGCATACCTATAGACCCCCCCCTAGGCATTCAGCTGGCTGTGCCCAGGGAAGCCATCTCATAAACCTCCTACTAAGAAATGATGCATGTAAGATCCCCTTCCAAACAGAAGCCTGGCTCCTAGATAGTCCGTGAGATGTAGGGCTTTTCCTACATCTCAATAAAAAAATCCACATTTTGGCCTTCCTATCTTTTCCCTCCTCAATGGCAGAGATACCACCCTGCTGGCAGAGGCTGGTTCCCTTCTCACAGTTACCTGTACCCACCTCTTTCTGGCTTCAAGGACTCTTTTTACATGGAGGCCAGAGCCACAAGTGCCTGGGAGTGTCAGAAGGCTGCACAGAGCCCCAGGAGAGAGCTCTCACAGACTGGGATAGGGAAAGCAAGCAAAAGAAAATGGAGGCTGGAAACTTCTGCAGACTGAAGAATTTCAAGGCCAGAGATGAGTGTCTCTTCCCTTTAAATGGCCTAGACAAAAATAACTGCATTTTTTTCCCCCACTGCAAGAGCAGCCTGGCACCATTTGGGCAGGTGAGGGTATGCACCACCCAACAGTGTTTCTGTGTGAAGGGGAGCAACAAGCTGAGCATGACCCCATGCAACCCTTGGACACAGAGAAGGCATAAGCAGCACAGGAAATGATGCTGGAGCCAGATATGAAGCTTGACCTGCCACACTGGTCCTGGCTAGCCAGGTGTGCTCCATGCTTGGCCAGCATGGTGCCCTGAAGCTGAGAGCAGCCCCTCTCTTCAGGCTGCTTCTGGGGGACATCAGAGCTGCAGGGTTTTGGCCCCAGCAGGTTCTGGGGCCATGGCAGCAGGAGCTCTGCCTCACAGCTGTGCCTCAGCACCAGCTCACAGCACCACAGCCAAACAGACAAATGGAGTGTGGGACTTGAAAGGTCCCTGGTCACAAGGAACTTTGGCAAAACTGCTGAAGTGCCCAATGTGTAATGTGAACACAAGCAGATACCGAGGGCTTAATCTCCATTTTGGTGCCTTTTTTTTTTTTTTTTAGAGTAAGCTTAAATAGGAGCTGGGAAAAACCTTCACTCAGCAGGAAAGGAAGAAAGCTTCCCCAAACAGAAGCTCTGTGAAGTTTAAGTTTCCATTTAGAAACCATTAAGGCCAGCCTGTTCATAGTTGAAAGTTAGATATCCTGTTTCAGGTTCAGCCTGCTAAAATAAGTGACCTGATTTCCAAAGGTGCTGAGCTCTTGTAGCTTCCCTCTGACCTGGCAATACCAAATAAAATTGATGTAATTCCTTTTTTCATAGAAAGAGTTGTTAACATCTGAAGCATTCACATGATTTTTTTGTCCTTTCCAGTCATATACATAGGTACAGAGAAAAGAAAGAGTGAATAAGAGACAGTGTTAAAGATTTCCTTAGTCCCCAGGACTCAAATACCCAGTTTTCTTCAGTAAGTTCCAGCGCACACCTAGTTACAAAGTGTTAAGAAACATGTTTCTGTGGGACAAAAGCAAACCATTATCCATCAGCAGAGTCTAAAACTAAATTCCAGTTAATATGAAGGTGACAAAAAGGTATTTAGGGCCTGATCCATGATGCTCTGAAACCCTACATGTCCTTCAAAATAATTACACCCGCTGAGCAGTCCTTCAATGAGCCCTGTCTGAGTGAGCTTCTGCAGACTAAACTGTGAACTTCATTTCAAATTCAGGTATTCCAAACTTGGTAAATGCTGTATTAAAGGTTTAGTTTCCAAATGCCTGTATGTTCATAACATCCCGGTGGATTTGCAACGAGGCCCTTGAGTGATCCTTCTATCATCTCATCTGTGCATGTGTTAAAACTAACTGCAAGCATTAGCACAGCCCATTACACCTGCAGTGCTGGCACAACCTTATAGCAAGGTTATGCCCATTCCTAAATTGCACTGTGATGTTGAGCCAGAGAGTCACTGTCCCTCCTGCCAGTGTGCAGGGTTTGGGATGGCATACAGAGACCCCACACCCCAACCACACCAAGGTCCTCATGCCCCAGTGAAGACCAGTGTCAGACCTGCTCTCCCCTGGGACCTAGAAACCACAGTTTTGTCAGAAAGCATCCTGCATAGATGTGTGCATGGTGGGCATTTAGCACATAGCCATGGTCACATCTGATTATGGCTTGATTAGTCTTAATGACTTCTCTCTACCTGAGCATCTGCAGCTAGGGAAGGAGTGTGAGCCCCTCTTCTCCCACCACAGCACATGATGCACTGAGCTCACCCAAACAAGGCAGCTCTCTATAGGTGGCGACAGCTTCTTCTTCACTTCAACCTCCCACCCAGGGTACCTGGATGGGACCTCTGGAATGGCTGTTCCCTGAGTTTCCATCTCATGCAACCCCCTGTGGGACCACTGTCCCTTGAGTACACCCTGAAAACAGCTGGCAGATTCCCACCAAATCTCAAGCACCAGTCAGGATCAGGCTAAGGCATGTCCCAGACATGTAACACCCAAAACCAAGGGGAAAAATTCAGGTGGAAAGCATAGCCATGGGGCCATGGGGCAGGGGTGAGGGCAGGTGCTGCTATGGCAGAGGCTGAACCCCCAGATTCTTCATGAGGAGCCACCTCCTCCATATGAACTACATCCCTGCCAAAACCTGCCCTGGCTGCCTCCCCAATCATAGAATCATAGAATCATAGAATTAGCCAGGTTGGAAGGGACCTCAGAGATCATCTAGTCCAACCCTTGACCCACCGGAGCAGTTGCTAGACCATGGCACTCACCTACTCCTCCTCTGGCAATGTGGCAGGCCACATCCTCCCATTTTGGGGGGTACTTTTCTCTTCTGAAACACAGTGTGCAGACAGTGTTTCTCCCACCTATATGGCTTCAGATGCTGCCTTTACAGCAGCTACATCTATCCCTACAGGCAGTCAGGACACCAGCTCCAGTGCCTCTCCCTTGCTGCTCCTAAGGTCCCTCTGGCAGCTTGACAGGACAAAACCATCAGCAGGGTGCAGCTCCGGGGCCCTGATCTGCACATCTGGGATGGTCTGGCTTACTGGCAGCATTTGGTAATCTGGCTAGAGACATGCTAAACTCAGGCCTTCAAGTCCCTCTCTAATTTCAGTGCTATCCATCTCCATATTAACGGGATGTATCAAAAGAGTACCTCTCACAATGAAGAAGTGGAGTGTGACAAGGAGTGTTGGAGAGGGAAGGAGTCAGCAAGCACAAGTGTACAACCCCATCTCAAGGGAAGGGGGAGAAGTCTTCCAGGTGAATAAAAAAAGCAAGGAGAAAAACATCGTCAGCAGTCCATTCCTAAATAAACTTGGCATGTTTTGGGAAGCAGAACTGAGAACATCTGATCCTTCTCAGCCAAGATCCAGGGGATAGCTGACAGCAGGACATGAAATGCTTTGGGGTAGGCAAGGAGATGCTCACCCAGCATCTTGGTGGTAAGGTTTAAATTTATTCAGAAAACACACACAAAGAGGGAATGACTACAAAGCATTAACTGAGCCTTGGTTCCAGCTGAGTAGTAGGAAAGCAAAGTCAAGACCACCAGGAATACTGCCTGCCTTCCAGGTCTGTGATGCAAGGGACTGAGCACAGAAGCAAGGCTGGGTTTAAGAAGAGCAGCTCAGTGCCTGGTTACAGCAACTGGGTGATGACGGCAGGATCACCAGACAGAGATGCCCAAGAAAGAAGCTGAGAGGTGAAATCAGATGGAGGGAGATATAATAGGAATGCAGATTTACACAACATGAGTGAGGAGGTGACAAATAGGTCTGTGGGATGTGAATCAAACTCTCACAATGAGGGAGTGGAGTGTGACAAGGAGTGTTGGAGAGGGAAGACCCTCCTGAGACTCCCACTGGTAGGAGGACACAGTGGAAGATGCTGGAGGTGGAGGAAGGGCAGGAAGACCACAAGCAACAACACAGCAGAGGTTGAGCAGATGGACAGGGTCAGGAACAGACAAGCACCATGTTTAGCAGTGGAGCCAGACACAAAGGGCAAGTTACACTAGAGCAGTATCTACATTTAGGTTGCCAAAAATACCTTTCACAGATTGGTTGTCTTTAATTAAAGGATGTCTCCTGTGCTCCTGGCACGAAGCAGAGCTCATTCTGCCATGTGGGGCTCTGTGTGGATGCTCTGCAGGGGAAGCTTTCCCACAGGGCAGCTCATCTCTGTCTGCTTCCTCCCAGTCCCTGCAAGCACTGGGAAGATGAGGCAGCTGTGCTTCCCCTAAATACCCCTCCACAGCACAGAGCAAACTTCACCCCCTTCCTGTTTTGGCTTCTCTCCTTCCCAACAAACACAGAGAATGCCTTCCTCCTCCCTCCTCCCTCCTCCTCCACCTTGCAGTGCAAAGATTTAGCTAATTTCTTCTATTAATAGCACAGGAGTAGCCATAGCAACATCACCCTGCCAACCTCACCACCTCCACTGCCTCTGTGTCCCCAGCACCCCACTCCTCTCACCCTCTCTCACACCTCCCCAGGCAACATCTGGGGCTTCATCCATTTCCCATGAAGAAATCCACTTTTGACTTCCAGCCTGCCCCCTCAGTTTTCTTACCTCCTTTCAGCCATGCTTGTTCATTACTCAGAAACCTATCTTGGGCTCCCATGGACTTCACAATACTCTTTCCTCCCCCTGCCATCCATGGCCCAAGAGGCAGGATCCCAAATCGAGCTGCATCTGAAGGCTTGGCAAAGACTGATGCTTCCACCAAGATGTGATGCCCTGTGCTCATCTGCTCCAGGTTAATTCCCCAGCAAAGGAGAAGCTATAAGCAATGTTTGTGTGTGGAAAAACACTGCCTTGGGTAAAACACTTCACTACCAAAGACAGGCAGAGAACACACTCCCCTCCTCCACCTGTCTGGCTATGAAACACCTCTGCCAGGGGGTTCATGCAAGCCCAGTGTGCTATGGACACTTGCAGGTGGTCATGGTCTCACTGTGATGATGCTCTGACTCCCACCCTTTGTACCCCAAGAGGGAGAAAGGCCCCACAGGAATGGAGATAGCAGGACACTGCATTTCTGGCCAGGCAGGGCCAGCAGACCTAGGGCTTCTCTGGGCACATAGCATACTTCCCAACCACACACCAGGGAGCTGCACTGCTCTGGGCCCCTTCACAGCCATGAACAGAGATGCCCATGTCCCAGCCATTCCAAATGCACATAAAATGATAGTGGGACCCTTGGGAATCTCATCATAGCCCCCCTTCCTCAGGCTACCATGCCCAGCACCAGGTACTTTGGGCTGAACTAAGACACAGAACTGGACCTTCCCTGCAGAAGGGGAAGGTGCCAGCTACTGCTGGGCCCTCAGTGCAGGGAGCAGTGCCAGAGCAGAGGCTCAGGCACAGCTGGGTAGCTCAGCAGTCCTCCCCTGGGAGCCTACGGGCATCACTGTGCAGGAGAGGGGATGTGAGGACTTTGCTGTGCATTAGGTATGTTTCCTTGGATCATGCTGCCATTCCTCCTCAAAGCCAGGAGTCCTTCTCTCATCTTAATATGGCAAGGGAGAACTTGATTCACCCATCAGCAAGCAAGAGGGGAACAAGTAGAGCACGGAGCCAGCTGGAGGGATGGTAATGGGAACAATGGAGGACAGCAATGACAGCAAGTGCAGGGACTAATGAACAGGGGATGTGCATAGATAAGAGATAAGAAATGGAAGTATTTCAGAGAAGAGAGGAATAGTAAAGCAAAAAGAAATGAGAAACCCAGAGCTCAGAGATTTCCTCCCTCTCTATGGTCAGGATTAGGGGTTTTCACTTACTGCCACTGCCTGAACAAGCTAATTTGTGTCCTAGAGAAGGGGAGAGGCAGGAGGAGAGAATAAGGAGATACCAGAGGTGGCACTGGAGGTGGAAAGGAGGTGTGGGCTGATATTGGGACCATTCTGTGTGTTGGGAAGCACGTGTGGGTATATCTCACATGCCACAGAGCTGCACACATCTCAGTACACATGGTGTTAGAGGACATGCACCACCATATGCAACTATGAGCACATTTCCAGTGTCAGAGCATCCCTGCAAGCAGGCAGTGCACGCTCTCCTCGGCTTGTGTGAAGAAGAAAGGGCAGAAAAAAAGCTGAAATGAGAGATGGTGAAGGTCCCGGGAGATGCCCTGCTTCCCAGAAAAGCTTCCTGGCATGCACACCGCTTCCTACCTCTGCTTCTGGAAGTGCTTCCAAGGACAGGGAGCTCATTTAAAGGGGAAACCCTGAGAAATGGCAGCCCTGCCACTAGACAAGGCTTCTGAAGACATGCGGGTTGCCTCAGCTTCTGCAAAGGAGACCAGCTTCACATCTGCAGCACCCGGCCAAACCCACCCAGAGCCCAACATCTCCCACTAAGCCAAACCAGACTGCCTGGGCACAAGCCTAACCAGTTGATTTCATTTTACTACCTTTTGTCCCTCTGCCCATCACTGCACTGTGAAGAAAATGGATTCCTGATGGCTCAGTCACTTTGCACCCTCGGATCAGAAGGGTGCTTCTGATGAAGCTTCATTTGCTACAAAGCTTTAATCATTGCATACATATCTACATACAGGCAATGCACATACCACACGTCTACCTGTGGATGCCCCCAGCCTTATGTAGGCTCACACACTGGCATCCTCTGTTGTTTGCAATGCCATGAAGAGCTTTTAATGTTTTATATATTTTTTCCACATCTTCAGAAAGCCCAAGGCTGAGCAGAAATTCCCAATATGGAATTTCAGAGCAGCCCAAGCCCTGGGGCTCCTTTGCAGTACCATAAAGTGACAACAATTTCTCTTCCACCATTGCAAAAACCACAAAAGGTTTCCCTGCTCAGCCTGCCATGGCAGCAATGCAGCTGGCATCACTTCCTTCCCAGCCTGCTTGTAAATGTCTTACCAGGATCCTTGGGCCAGACCTTTCAGACAAGCAGAAGTGGAAAGGATGGAGCAGACATGCTTTAATTCCCTGTTCCTACTCAGCTCCCCAAGCTTACTGCTCTGAGTAGAGGGAAGGAAAGAAATAGCAAAGGAAAGATGGAAGAATGCTTGCCAGCAATCAGCAGACGAGAGTGAGCAGAGGCTGATTTTGATGCGAAGAGTGGCAGAGAAAGACAGAAAGCAGGACCAGGCTGACAGGAAGGTGGCTGGGTTTTTGGGTGCTTTCTGTAAACATCATCTGAGCATATCAGCTTTGAATCTAATTATTTCAATCAGAGCTACAGACCAAGACAGTAATGAAGAAAAAACATGGGAAGGGAAGAAGAGGGTTGTGTTCTTTGACGAGAAAGGAAGACAGAATTCCCATTGATTCCTGTGTGTCTGCCTGCTACAGCAACTTGCAATAATTAGAAGGATCAATAAGAAACGATATGAGGTTTGGACATAATGAATGAAAGAGGAACAAAAACCAAATTGAAATACCTTTCTCTAAAGCAGGGTTTTTCAGGCAGGGTCTAGCCTCCATTTTAATGCTTTGCAATCAGCTCCAACCATTTTCTAAGCTGGCTTGCAGGTTCAAAACAAGAATGGTCTCTCCATTTAGGGGAGAAAGAGACACAGCCTGAGAACAGGTCCTGGAGGAGAAGTCTAATAAAATGAATGTGTGGGGGAAGAAATGGAGGCAGTGAAACGGGGCAGAAAGCATACAGCATGCCAGCGACCAGAGCAGGGTTACGTAATGATCTTGGGGAGCAGGGACGTAGCAGTAGAGCGAGGAAACCACAACTCAATGGAGAGCGGGTGCCAGTCTGGGAGCGCTGGTAAGCGGCACCAGGAGCCTATGAGGCTGCCCGGAGGGACAGCACGCCCGTCCCATGCTTGCTAAACGCAGGATGATGGGATGACCTCAACACTGCGAGGGCTTCAGGAAAAAGCATCATAAGCAGTGAGAACCTCACGTTGAGTGTCCAAAAACCATCACATCCGATGCCCACTTTGTGCCGAGAGAGACTCAGCTATCTCAGCTCGGCCCCGGGGAGGCTGCTTCAATGCAGAGCTCTTACACTGACAGGACCGCGGTGGCCAGCCAAAGCAACGGTGATGCCAACCTGAGTGATGCCGACGTCCTGCCACAGCAACGCAGCCATCCCGGCCATCCCAGCCACTAGCAAAGCCTCAGGGGTGACGCTGCATTCTGCTACTACCCCACCAGTCTCCCCGCGTTGCCCACCACCAGCTGCCCGCCCCGTTCCATCTCGTCCCGGGGAGCATCTGCCCGGGGCCGGCCCGTACCTGCTCGTACCAGTCGCGGCTCGAACACGTGCACTCGGGCCACCAGCCCGGGCCGCTTCCATTCACCTTGGGTGCGTTCTTCCCCGGCGGCGGCGGAGGCGACTTCATCACGGCGGGGTCGCGGGCGGGGGGGCCCAGCTTGGCCTTGCCGCGGGCAGCGGGCGCGGCGCCCCCAGGCGCAGGCAGGGTCTGTGAGCCGTACCCCCCGTAGCCGTATTGCTCGTGCTGCCACTCTCCGTAGGAGGGGGGCTCCATGCGCCGCAGGGCCGCCATCCGCGTCACCTCGTAGCACTCGGGGCACTTGCAGCAGTGGTGGTGCTTGTGCATCGCTGCCCTCACACCATAAAGCCGAGAGGGAGGGACGGAGAGAGGCGGTGCGGAGGGACGGATGCTCGAGGGCGGCAGCCGCCCCCGCCCCGCGCAAGGCGCGCCTGCCGCCTCCTCTCCCTCTCGGCACCCCCGGCCCCGCGGGCGGGAGGAGGCGAGGGGCGGTATTACAGCAAGGTGATCTCCACGGGAACGCGTCGCAGCATCGCCCACAGTGCCGCTCAGTCCCGGGGCCGCCCTCGGCGCGGGGCGGGGGACAGCAGCTCCGCCCCACTCCCCTGCATGGGGAAGGTCAGGTCAGTCCGATGCGGCTCGGTTCGGCACGCCTCGGACCTGTCCGGCGACGCTTAGACCTCTCCTGCGCGGCTCAGCCCGGTCTGGTCCGGTCCGGCGCGGTTCGGGAGAGCAGAGCGCTAGCGCGGCACCTGCGGCGGCGCGAAGCATCCCCCCGCCTCTCCTTCCCCCTTTCGCGGCCAATCTGCTCCGGCGGAGACCCCGCGCCCCGCCCCGGCGGTGAGGGCGGGGCTGAGGAGCCCCTCACCCTGCGTCGCGGCGCCCATCCCTTCGGCAGACGGGGCAGTTCCCGGGGATCGGGTGGAAATCCTGCTTGTGAGCAGCGGTGCTGGAGAAGTTCCCAGCAGCCTGCGCTGGCGGATTGCAGAAGTAACAAAAAATCCTCCCCTCAACAGCCTCATGCATCACCTGCGGCTACACCCAGCCTCTCCCCATCCCCCGAAGCACCAGGCAGCTCGATTCCTCTAGGCCCAGCAGGGCGGCGAGCAACCCTGCTAGTTTAGTGTTTGACATTGTGTTAACTTAGCATTAGCAGTGGTCCACGCGGGAATATGGAATAATTTTTTCAGACCTGACCCATGATCAAGAGCCTGGCAGCATGATCTCTGCTGCAGCCCCTGGTCCACTCTCCCCCTGTTCTGTTGGAGATGTTACCATATGCTCCAACATGCCAGGGTTTGCTGGTATTGCCTTTGCCTTGTGAGCCACGGGTGCATTGGGGGTGTAGGATACCCAAAGAGCCATTGCTGAACCTTCCATGTCCTTCCCTCGGGATAGTAAAAGCAGAGAAGAAATGCCCATTGCTGCAGCAGTCCAGATCATGCAGTCTCTCACCTCTTGCACAGAAGTGCCAAACTGGAAGAAGTTCAAAACAGTCACCCAATCACATTCAACCAGTTAGAACCTGAACCCAGCCCTGAACTCTAATGCTTAAGAGTTGTAATAAACACTAGAATGGGTGAAGAATTATTTCAAGAAATGGTACATAAACATCTAGAAGAGCAACGAAACGTATGCAGTAGGACTCCTGCAGAATACAAGTAAAAAAGTGAGACAGAAGGAGAAGGAAGCCACAAGTTGAGCCACAAGACATGGTAATTCAACACCTCAATTCAGGATGCAAGATCCTACTGGCCTCATGCAGCTGGCTCAATATGATCCAGCTCAGAAGCAGGGCTGTGGGAAGAGGTGTATGACAGCGAGTCAGAACTTGGTGCCAAAAGACACTGCAGACCCTTGGAGCCCACTAAGGCAAGGAGGAACTGGGTGCAAAGCAAGATTGTTCAGAGTTATTTTAATCAATGAAAAACTGTGTTTGTGTGCATGGAAGGAAAACATGCATGTGTTGACATTAACAGAGAACTTTGCACTTCAGGCTTTAAGAAATTAAGATCATCACATCTACTGCTCTTTGTGCCATCTCCCTACGCCCAGCCCTGCTGGAGCTTTCTGGGCTGACAAGCCTTGTAGTCTGAGGAGATGCCAGGGTGGACTAGTGGTCTGGGAAAGGTTGTCCGTGGAGTGAGGGCATCTTGCAGCAGTGAGAGCAGAGGCAGGAATGAAGGGAGCAACTGGTACAGGAATGAAGGCGATATAAGGGATTGCTGCACCAAAGCAGAGAAATAAGCCTTATAGAAATAGGCCAGTGTTTCCTGCATGACAGTAAATGGACATGAAATCTGTCTTGGTTACTTTCACCCTGTGGCACCTCTGTGATCTGAGTCACTTCATCAATGAGATGTGCCCAGAACCTGTAATACAACCATAACTAATAACTGTTCCAGCCCAGCTACAATCCTTCCTCCCTCCCATCAGAGTTCCCATCCTAGGATGTCATGGTTCACCTGCAGGGACCATGCACTGTGCAAAGCACCACTTGCCACCCACTACACTGAGCCTCCACCAAAGCCATCTTTGGGATGAGGTTAGGTAGGAGACCCATGTTTGAAAGAGGCTGACTTGGATAGGATTAGAGCACCAGGGAAAGATATGTGGAGTTTGTAAGCCCAACTGCTCACACCAGCCCTGCTCAAGACATGTCTGAAGCAGGTGGTGGGGGCAGGCAGGGACATGAACATTGACTTAAGAGGGAAGTGTAAAAGTAAAGGACAAGACATGTTAGGGAAAATAAGGAGCTGAGTGAATAAGCTAAGAGAAGCGTTTGATTCCCTATGCCCCTCATCTTCCCCCTGCCTCCCATGGCAGACTGGAGTGCATCCTCCACAAGAAAGGTCTCTGGTCCTCTCCCTGCTTAATATCTGGCAGCCCTGCAGATGGGGCAGCCATGCATGCAGTGGGCATCCCCAAATAGGAAAACCCTTGCTACCAGCTCTGGAATGCCAGCACTGGAACTAGGAAAATGCCAGCATAAGACTAGGAAAACCCATTTTATCAACAGATGGCTAAAGGATTGGTGCCACTGGCAGAAATTTGGGTTTTTTTGACCATGGGGCATATTCCATGGTACTTGATCTCCTCAGTTCAGATGGGCTTCATCTACCTAGCAGAGGCAGAAGGACTATAGCACATAAATTGGTGGGGCTGATCAGGAGGGCTTTAAGCTAGGTTTGAAGGGGGAAGGGATTGGAGCCAGGCTCTCCAGAGATGAGCCTAAGGATGAAAAGCCCAAGTTAAGAGTGAAATCAGCAGCCCAGGTCAAGTGCATGTACACCAATGCACATGGTATGGGAAACAAACAAGAGGAGCTGGAAGCCATCGTGCAGCAGGAAAGCTCTGATGTAATTGCCAGCAGACTGTCCCAGTGTGTTGAAAGGCAATATGGAATGGACAACCAGTCTGCTGAACAGGAAGATTTTGGAGAAAAATATGGTAAAAAAGAGAGTTTACCTATGGAAAAAAAAGTCTGGCTACTCAGGAAGAGCTTAGGTCTTGTAGAAAGAAAATTAGAGAGACAAAGGCACAATTTGAACTCAGTCTTGCAGACAACAAAAAAATCCTTCTACAGATACATCAATAGCAAAAGGAGAGGCAGGGAAACCTCCATTCGTTGTTTGCCATGGGGGGAAACATAGTTACCAAAGATGAGGAAAGGGCTGAGGTATTTAACACCACCTTTACCTCAGTTTTCAACACTAGGACAGGTTGTCCTGAGGACAACTGCTTCTGAGGTTTGTAGAGAGAAATAAGAAGCTGAATGGCCCCCCTGTAATCCTGGAGGGAACAGTTTGTGACCTGCTGAGCCACTTGGATCCTCACAAGTCTATGGGACCAGATGGGATCCACCCCAGGGTGATGAGGGAGCTGGGGAAGAGCTCTTCAAGCCACTCTCCATCGCTGGATCACTGGGGACATCCCAGATGACTGGAAGTTGGTGAATCTCCTAGACTGTTTCCTCTCTCTTGTATTGCATTTCCAGCAGACATCTGGTAAGTTTAAGTCCCCCACAAGACCAAGGGCTAGTGGTCACGAGACTTCTCCTGGCTACTTACAGACTATTTTGCCTGCCTCTATCTCCTGGTTGGACATACTTCCACCATGACATCTGCTTTACTGGGCTTACTGCTGATTCTTAAACATAAACACTCCACCCTACTGTCACCATCATCAAACTAGACAATCAAAACATGCCCTGTTATACAGGGGCACCCCACCACTTTTCCTTCCTTGCCTATTTCTTCTGAAGAGTTTGTAATAATCTATTGCAGCAACCCAGTTGTGAGTCATCCCACCATGTTCCTGTGATCAACTACATCACAGTCTTCCTGCTGCACAATGGCCTCCAGCTCCTCCTGTTTGTAGCCAATGTTCCTTGCTTTGGTGTCCCTGCACTTCAGATGGGCTATTGATCCCACCACCTTTCTGGGTGAAGAAGCCCAAATTTAGACCTGACCACTCTCAGAAACTTCTGTGGTTTCTAACCCATCAATAACCCTTGTTGTGTCTTTGCTTGGCATGGATTTCCATCTCCTGCCTCCACTGAGACAGCAGACTGAAGGACCTTGCTAGCATACTGTCCCACAAATGCTGCCCCAAGGCTTATCTGGTTTTATCCCTTTTCATCTCAAATCCAGTGTAAAGCTCTTTAAGTATGCAAAGATCCTTTTACCTTTTGAGACTGTTGTACTGTCTGTCACCAGCAGGCCTGGTGTTGTGTAGAATGGCCCGTGATAAAAACCCCAAATCATGCCAGTCACACGAGGCCTGGAGCTCGGATGGGTCTTCCTGTTTTTTCCCTGATTATCCTCTGCAACTGGAGGGATAGAGAACACGACTTACACTCCTTAACCCTTAATCAGTTGTCCCAAGGCCCTAAAGTCTCTCTTGGTTGTGCTCAGACTTCTTGTAGCAACTTCACTACTTCCTACCTGAAAAATGAATAATGAATAATAACCTGAGGGCTGTACCAGGGTAGGAAGCTTTCTCTTCATGCTTTTAAGCCAGGATGAAGGGAGCCAGCAGACTTCCCTAAGAAATGGGTCCAGTCTGCATATTGGGCCTTCTGTTCCCTTTAGAAGGGAGTCTCCTATGACAATGACCTGTGGTTTTTTTTTTCTTTATAAAAGCAGTTTTGAGCAGGGTGTAGGCTGACCTGACCTTGGGTCCTGCCAGGGGGACCAAAGCCACACATTAGTTTTGAGCCTGGGTACACATGGGTGTCATCTGTGTAATGCTGGGAGGAACCCGTGCAGAGTTTTGCATGTGGGAGGAACCTTTCTTGATTACAATCACCTTCAAAAAGTGACCCAACCTCCAGAGCACAGGGGAAGCAGTGGTGGCTACAGTCACCCAGCTGAGACTTGGGGGTGAGGAGCACTGGGAGGTAAATGTGTCAGGAGGAGCAGGCCACAGGGAGACAAGCAGCAAATGGAGGAAGCAAATTAAACTTGTCTTGGTCCATCAGTTGGTTCGTTATCATGACCTCATACTCCCATCCTTCTGATAATAATTTGCTATGCTTGGGGCTTGCCAAATGAAAGTTGAACGGGTGCTCTGCAGAGCCAGCTGCACAGCCAGAGGGGGCAGACAGGGTGGGCAGCTCCTGTGAGCACTGGGGGATTTGGGCAGTCACAGATGAGTGGGGAGGGGCACACACTGTTCCTCCCTGCCACTGCCAGCAATTCACCAGGAATATGTGCAGCTGGAGGAATAATAACCAGGCATACCAAGAAACTGCTAGCTTTTAGTGGTCTCAGAACAACTAAGCTCTCAGGGCATTTTACAAAGAAATAATTCTTCTCTAGAGCAAAACCACTTTCATTTTATTAATGATCCCTGATATGTTGCCCAGTGGAACTAAGCAGTTCCAGTAACCTTACTTGCGGCAGCAGTTGGCACAAGGGTCTTCAATAAACAACATCGGCCACTTCCTGCAATTGAAATTACAGCCAACTACATATATTCCATGGCTGTGCTGGTGGGGAAGAGGAACAATGGAGACCTGCACAGGTCCCTGCAGCAGAACCCAAGCTCCTGCCCTGAAGGAGCCTGGAGTCTCTATTTAATACCAATCAACTGCAGCAGGCCTTATGGGTTTCCTGACAACCTTACAATGAAGCTCCTGCAGGAGCACTAGAAGCATGGACTGGCTGTGGGTTGTCCTCCCATGGCACCTCCCTGGGCAGAAGGTGGGAGATTTGCTGCTGAATGGGCATGGCAATTACAGCACTGCTCTAACTTGTAGTCTGTGGGTGCCCAGCCATTGTGTGTGCTTCGTTTCCTTTGGAATAAGGCACATTTACATTCTGATAGAGTGGAGGGAAGGTCTGAAAAATGTTATCAGGGCACAAATTCACCACTCCAAGCCAGAGTCAGAGCAAAGTATTTCAAAGACTCTTCAGGTGTTTGGTTTTGGTGGGGTTTTTCCCATCCTATAATTTGATATTCATCTGATTGTGGCTACTGTGACCCCACCAGAAACCCTGTTTCTCTACATCTTTCACTAGGCCCAAGCTGTCCCTAGCTGTGCTTACACATTCAGACTTAGTAGCAGCCAAACACACCTCACTTGTGTGATGCAAGACTGCCAGAAGTCTCCTGTCTGACCTCATCTAATGCAATGTGTACTTGGGACCACAAAGTCCCATGCAGACTCTTCATTGGGAGCCATCCCTGCAGGACCCAGTCTCATCCTTAGAGTAAGTCAACAAACGGTCTGAAAGTGCTGCAAGGGCTCAGCACTACTCTGCTCTGGGGCTTCCCTGGGTAGCACAGCCCTTCCCAGAAGGACCTTTCCCCATATCCAAGCCCCAGGGATGCACTTTCCTCGATTATTTCCACGTTGCATGGCGGATAAGAAAGAGAGCCCACAGATTTTCTCTTTTGCCTGTCCAGCCCTGCTCCAATCTGCGCCTTCGAGGCAGAGCAGAGCCCATTCAGCATCTCCCACTGCCCCCAGCCCGTGGTTGGCAAGGATACGGGCACCTAGTTTGGGCTGTGCTGCCTCACAGCCGGCTTTCTGGTGTGGGAACCTGCCCGATCGCTGGAGATAAACGGATGCTTATGCCCCTTGGGAGCCCCAGGCCCCCGCGGTGGACGGGAGGTGGACGGGAGGTGGACGGGAGGCGGGGACCGAGCAGCCGCTGCCCAGCACCGCTGCGCCATTGAGGGGACAGCACGGCTCCGTTATCAATGAGTCTGACCCCGCCCCCCGCCCGCCACTCGGCCAATCAGCGCGCGTCCCGCAGAGCGGCGGGCGGCTCAAGAGCGTCTCTTAAAGGCGAAGTGTCACCTCCCACCCGTCCCGCTGTCCCAGGTCGCCGGGAGAAGACGCGACCGCTTCGGAAGCCCCGAGGTGACCTTCAAACCGGTTGCCAGCTGCGGGGTGAGGAGGTGTTCCCGAGGCACAGGCGCAGGAACATCCATACATGTGTTCCTCGGGAGTGACACACCAGCAATACAAGCCCGGGGTGACAGATGACACTGAGGATGACGTGCCTCTTCCCTCCCATTGGCTTCAGGGATTGGTTTGGACAAGGGATGGTCGGGTCCCAGGACCTGGGCATCCACAGGGGCCAGAGTACACAGCTAGGTCAAGTTTTAACTCAAAGGATGCCAGGCCATGAGCTCTGCAACTGAGCCACGGTGTGGTGACAGCAGGCAGCTGGGAGACCAGTTCCATCACCGCACTTTTGTCTTGAACCCAAGCAGTAACACGGCAGTGCTCCCACAGCAGCAGAGTCCCAAAGCTTACAAAATCTCCCTGAAAAAAAAACACCCTGTGAGATTTAGCTACCCAAAATCTACTGCTTCACGGAGGGGAAACAGCTGGGCGGTATGTGTCAAGGGAGAAGGTCTGCAATGCACTTGGAAAGCATCAGGCAGAGCTTCCCCCTGCCTTCAGCAATGAATCCAGCTCCAGGACCAGCTTGGGTTTCTCCCTCACACTGCAATGCAGAACAAACCCCTTGCTTGTTCTGCTGCAGCTCCTTTCCCAGTCTGCTTTAGCCCAGGCTGTGAAGTGATCTGGTCTAAAAATACCCCATAAAAAGGGGAAACAGCCTGGCAGGGCATGGCCATATTTCCTGGACACGCGCAGGTGGGAAGTTGGTTGTGAGGCTGGGGAAGAAATGCCAGCTCGGCGTGATGCTCTCCATGCCAGGGCTTTGGGCACAGAAGCTGATGTGCCTGAGCAGTGCCAGCCCCAACAGCTATCTAGGCCACAGGCCGCAGGAGGCCTTTGCCTGAGTCTCAGTACTTTGAATATTTTTTAAGTGCAATGCCAGCAAAGATCCTGCAAAGTCCTTTGTACTTGCAGGTTTCAAGGCTCTGGTGGGTTTTGCCCCAGAGCAAACCCTTGTTTCCTGCAAAAGGGCATGAGGCCGGCTTGAAATGTTTGCACTGCTGAAGCCACATATGGTCTAATCCCCCAGAGCATGCACAGCAAAGCAAGGGGAAGCAGCACACAGCAGAAAGAACCTTTCAAATGGCTCACACTTGGATTCACAAGAGGAATGATTCACAGACCTGCACTCACCCATTGTCCACCTTTCCCTGCAATTCTCCAAGCTCCTACCAAGCCAAGGATAATAGCTCTCTCAGCATAGCTTGAAACTCAAAATCCTAAAGATTAAAAACCTTCATGAACAGTTATCATGGCTGCTCTATTTCTAACAGTGCTGGCACTGCCTCTGCCACCAGAATCCTGATTTCCATTTAGCCTGATGCTATTAAGAAGCAGTAATATTTCCCCATCCAGTGCTCCAGATAGAAAGCAGCTGACTTTCCATGCTTTGCCTTCAAACTTGGTTTCTTTTTTTTAAAAAATTGGTGAGGAGACCACAATGGTGAGGAGAAATACATCCAGGAGATTTATCCACAGCCTCCCAAGATGCTGGAGCTGCGGCGAGGGGGAGTGGAGCGTGGATGGGTTGAGGTCAGGGTGGCAGATCCTGTGCTATGGGCATGGAGGTTCTGCACTTTGAGAGCCTCTGGTTGCTTTGTGCTATGGGAGATGGGCTCCAGTGCTTCACTTTGGTTGCAGCAGAAATGTGGTCAGTCACCTGACAAGGCAAAGCAAGAAAAGAGGGATCTGGGTGCTGCTGTGGGGACCCTGCAGTGAGGCTGCACTAGGTCGTTTTGGAAAATTGATGAGCAAAGCAGAGACCCAGCAAGGACAGTATGATGGCTCATGAAGCTCCTGGCCAAGGTACTAATGGAACTGACCCCTGTTTAGTCCCCACCCCACTGAGATGGATGTGAGTGGTATCAGTTCTTGCCTCCAGAGCTACACATGAAACCCATCAGTGTAAACCTCACGTGTGAGCCAGCGCAGCAGCTGTGCCTTCCTGAGCTTGGACAGCTACATGCAATAGATGGAGGCAAACATAGTGGAAGCCTGAATCTGGAGGGAGGATGAATGGACTCCAGGCTCATCTGCATGACTCTGGAGCATGGCCATCTGCAGAAAACATCCCAAAGCCTCGCCTCACTGTCCCCTTCCTGCCACAACATGAGGAACCTGGGTGCACTTGTACCATCACAAAATAACTTCAAAACAGTGACAATGACTTGGATGAATGAATGGACCAACAGCCCTATGTCATGCAGGGCTTTCCTACACTGCATAGCTAGAAAAGCCTCGGGATCTGCTGAGGATCTTCCTTTTGTTGCTGGTTTTGACAGAAAGTCCACAGTGTATGAACAGGTGGCCATGCATGAGCCTTTGATTTGATAGCTTATTGACTTTACTGACTTCATCCTTTGCTGAAGCTGTATATTGAGCTGGGAGAAGCTCAGGTCTAAGCTCAGAAGCTGAGGTCTAAGCATCTCCTTGTTTATCTCCTCAGCAGGAATAGCAAGAGCCTCTAGTAAAGCTGAGGCCATTCAACCCCAAAATGTCCACTGAAGTGACAGCTCTTACTGACACAGCCTGTGCTGACCTCACTTTGAGCAGCAGCATCCTTGGGAAACAGGCAGCACTGCCCAGCTGGACAGTGCTGTGCAGGGCTGGTGTATGGTTCAGTATGAGTGCATTATTGCAGACATACACCCCCCTGCCTTCAGTGTTTTGGCCTCTGAGCCTGTGTCTGCAGTGTTGAAACCCAAAGCTGCTGGAGAGCATCTGAACACAGAACCCTTGAAGCGACTGCCAGGAAGAAGCAGCTCAAGTGACACCAGGTCAGCAGTCAGGGCCTCTGGGCTGTGGCTTGCTGCTTTTCTTCTCTGTTTCTCTCAAAATTAAACATGCTCTAAAAGGTGTATGGGAATGGACTCTGTGAGTTTGCATGTGTCCCTCCAGGACCTGGTTGCTCCAATGCTCCTATTGCTTGAGTATTTGACACTTCCCAGGATTTTGGGGTTGCAGGGCTGGTCCTGCCAGGCTTGAGCTGAGATAAAACAGTGGTCAGCACGCAGTGATAGCCTCAGCTGCCTGTCCAGCCAGACCACAGAGAGGACATGGGATGGTGGGGACAGCCAGGCTTATGCAACCTCATGGGGGGCTTCTTGGAGGGGGCTGCATTCATTGTCAGGCATTGGCCTGCGTCAGGGACCTGCTTAATTTCCCTGTCCCTCCTTGCAGTAACAAACAGCTACTTGGTTCTTCCCCTCTCACACAACTTGCAGAAAAAAATGAGGAGCAGTGGGGCTGCAGCCAGGGAAGGGGGAAGTGGGGAGCTTGCAGCAGGCATTCCTGTAGCCACAGCATCTGCCACATGCCAGTCCCATCCCAACCTGCTGCAGCTGCCCACAGCTGCTCCCACCAGGCAAAGGTGCAGAGCACAGGAATGACCTTGTCATTTGGCCAAAATGGAATCAGGAAAGAGGAAAAAGCACTCAAGAGAAGGACAGGGGAAGCAGACAGGCCGTCTCCACACTGATGGCACAGCCTGCTTTTCTCTGCCAAATCCCGTAGAGAGCTCCATGGGTCTTTTTCATGCTTCATCTGTGGGTCACTGGGCAGACAGATGCATCTTCAGTGGCAGGTGCTGCAGGTAAGGCTCCTGACACCATGCTAGGTGTTCCTGCAGAGCTGGGCCTTCCTGAGATGCAGGAGAGGGAAGGATATAAGCCCCAGCAGGGCTCATAGCACAGTCTGCACCTGGCATACTCAGTGGCATCTCACACACCCGCATCCAGCAAGAGCAGCAGCATCCCCTGCCAGCGAGGTTTCCTATTCACCTGATTTCAGAGCATGCATGGAATATCTTGCTGCTGAAGCAGTCTTGCTCGCTCTATCCATCACATTAAGACCTGCTGCTGCTGAGTGTCAGCTGCATGGCTGAGCAAGGATAGAGCCTCGAGGCTGGAGCTGGGCAGCAAAGCAACGAAACCCTTGGCAGGCTGGAGGAAGGGCAGGATGCACGGGCAGGTGACAGCAGGAGGGGCAGCACCCCACTGCTGATGAGGCTGGAGTGGCTGCAGAGCCACACTGGGAGGCAGGAATGGGTGGCAGGGGATGAGCAATGTATTCTTGCAGGTGCAGTGTTTCTGCTTATCAGTGCCATTGTTCCTCTTTCATTTATCTTTACAGCTGTCTGCCCTCTACTACCCCCATAGAGGATGAGAATGGTGTTTACTGAAAGAAGCAGCCTTTGGGCCAGCCTGTGAGTGCAGGTGAGTGGCACCAGCCATAGGAGCATCCTTGTGGGACTTCTCACTGCAGATGCATACAAGCCCTGAGAAGCCCTGGTAAGGCAACCACGGGGCTCAGGGAAAGACTGAAATGGAGGATTTAGCAAATAAACCCAAACAAACCCCAGAATTCAGGCAGGATGGTGCCCCTGAGTGCCTCAGCAGGGATTTCTGCTGGCTGAGTCCCTTTGGTCTTGCCTCATTAAGGGTTGAACATCCACTTTCCCATGGAGGGATGGTTTCAGCCCTCTGCATAGCCATCAGGAAGCATATGGTGCTGCATTATTTACTGGTCCCACTTCCTTTGCAGCAGCTATTTGGACACTGCAGGGCTACTTGGTGTACACACATATCCTTGCCAGCAGACAGAAAATTTCCTGTTCCTGGAAGTATCTGTGTGGAGAGGCAATTTATTTCCCATGTGTCTTCCTGGCTAAAGCAGGTTATGGTGGTTTTTGCTCTGCTATCACTGACAGGGAGAGCTGCAGGCAGGGGAGATGACAAAGCCAGGACAACAGAAAACTTACATTGAAGGATCTGATAATTGCTCTTACTTCAGGCAGGACACACCAGTTCACCATCTTGCCTTTTTTCAATAGTAGGTGTCTGTTAGAAGTCCTATTCCTTGGCTGGTAGCATTATAGGGGGGCAGCTGCTCTGCCCTGCTGCTGGTGCCTTCCTGCCCTAGCATTAAGTATCACCTATTAAAAAAATCTTCCCTTGTTCTTCCAACTGCTATTTGCCATCTCAAGAGTTTTCCTGACACCCACTTCGGGAATGCCCGTGACAAAAAGCACGCTGAAGACTGAGGAGCAAGAAGTCACTGTGAGATGGGCAGGAGTGGGTGTGTAGGTGTTATCCTAGCCCTGACACCATCCTGGGCACTAGGGCTGTTGAGAACCAACACTAGAGGTGATGCAGGACAGAAGCTGAGGTCTCCTTCGTGCCTTCATGCAGGAGTAAGGATGCAGAGCAGGTCCTGTGATACATCAGGAATGGCCCATTCTGTATCTTGGTCCAGATTGCTGACATGGAGGACTGCTGGAAATGCTTCTGGTCTGCTGGGGCAAGTCCTACATTCAGTGTTGAAGATGACATCTCAGGGAACAGGCTCTCTGCTTTGTCAAAGGCCCCCCTATCCCAGCACAGGGCTGCTGAACAGGAGCAGCATTTGAGCCTGCTGCTCTCTAGTACCACCGCCTGGTGGTTTCCCAGTTTCCAGGAAAGCTGCTGACTTTCCACAGAAAGCAAAATTTCAGGCAGGAGGACAGATTTGGTTAAGACCAGCACTGAACACTATCATCCCGATGGTTTTTACCCCTCCAGGTTCCTGCTGTGCCTGCAGCCAGACTGACCTAGCCATCCTCTGGGAAGAAAGAGGATGCAGATGAGAATCTGTCAGCACAGCCCTCCTGGAGCCCTTTCCTGCCCATCTGAGTCCCCACCATTCCTTCCCTCTTGGGACAGTGACCTCCTGCTCCAAGCTGGCAGCTGCAGTCCCCACAGACCTGTGATCCCCAAAGTGCCAGCACTTGGCACTGGGGTTTGGCTTCAGACCTTCAGACCAACACAGATTAGGGAAGAAGGAGGCTGAATTAAAAAAAAAGAAAATTCAGAGAAGAATGACAGGAAGTATTTCAGGGCTGGAACAACTTGCCTTACACTGTGTAAAGAAGCCAATCTGTTTAGTTAATCTAAGGGAAGTTAAGAGGGAACTTAGACACATCTATAAATACCTACATGTTGGGAACATTTCTGATTGCTGTGGTCCTTTATCTTAGCAAACAAAGGTAGCAGTTTTTTCTGGGGCTGGAAGCAAGAGAAATCCAGGCTAACAGCAAAATGCAGAGTTTTAATTGGAAGGAGAAATAACCATCAGGCCACCCATGCTAGGGACACAGCAGATTCCTCATTGCATGAAGCCTTAAAATGAAAGCTGCTGCTAAAGGAGACTTTGCAACCCAGACAGACATTTGGGACTGGATGGAAGAGATACTGCCCTCCACAGCCTGGGAGAGTAAGGAAGAAAATACCATAAAATCTGACTGTTCCTGACTGATCAGGCTGTGATCCCTCAAGGGTTTTTGTCCTGTGACTCCCCCATCTGCGGTCATGGTTCCCTCCCACTGGTGAACAGGGACTGGCAGCTGAGCTCATCCTCCTGTTGTGTTCAAAAAAACACTGTCCAGCCCTTCCAAAAGTGGTAAAGATTTGGTGAGTGTTTGAAAACAGAGAGAGTAGTAAGAGGAAAAGGAAAAACTAAACAGTAAGGGAAAAAATGGGTTGTTACCCATTTTATTGCAGACCAGAATAACAAGGGAAACATTTAAAAAGGACAGAAAAGCAGCAGTGAAATTTTTGTATTTAAAATATTTCAGAAGAATACACTGACTTAGAAAACAAGCATAATTTCAATTTATGCCATGGAAAACAACATTTTCATGTCACTTCAAATTTGCAGTGAGGTCCATCCATCCTGGCCACATCACCCAACCCAAAAGTGCATTCTTCCCTTTGCTCACCCCTAAAACTCCTTTAAATGCATAGCTCAAATGATGCACTTGCTCCAGGAGGAAGCTGAGATTTATGATGGACATTCAAATAAACAGAGTTTCCAGGTAAATAAGACAGCAGAGAAAAGTTCCCAGTAAGCTGAGGAATGCACCTGCCATTTAAGAGCTCAGAGAAAAAAGTAAAGAAATCTGCAACGTGGGAGTGTGCCAGCACTGGAGGCGAGAGGGATGAGGCTGGGAGGATTTCCAGCTCTGCACGGCCTCTCTATTCCTGCACTACATTCACGTGCCCTCCGAGCCCTGAGGACCAGCACCAAACCATGGCAAATGCTGACACAAGGGTAAGGTTTTGGAGCTGTCTGGCCCTTGGCAGAGGTGAGTGCTGTATTTCCTAGCCTGAGCATCACCAGAACAGCTCTGAGGAAACACTGCCAGCCCCAGGGGAGGAAAATGCCTTCCTGACACCGTCCCCACAGTGCTATGGGGGGTGTCCCCTTAGTGCCAGCTGCTGGCTGGGCTGGCAGAGGGGGGTGCATGGAGGCTCACCTGGGGCAGGGCGCTGTGAGAGCCGAGCACCAGGCTGCAGACACTGGCTCGGGCCTCTGTCCTCCGTGCTGTCACCTTCACCAGCCGCGGTGGTGTCCCTGGCACGCTGTCCCCAGACCCTGTGGGAAGCCTCCACTCACCATCCTGGGACCGGTTCTGAAACAAGACGGGGGGGGACGTGCAGATAGGGCAGGTCAGCAGCCTCCAGACACCATCACCACCACCACCACTTCTGGAAGGGCCCAAATGAGCTTCCTACCATGCAGGGGGGACTAATCCTGCTTTCAGTGAGCATCCCACCACCACCACAGCCTGCCCCACCATGGCCCCATGGGCAGAAGGAGCACTGCAGGTGACAGTGTAGGCTTGCAGACCCATCCAGGGCTGCCCCACTGCTGGGTATGGGTTGGACTTGATGTTTCAGCAACACAAGCACATTTTTTGAGAAAGGAGGATGGATTCAATGGTGTCCATGGGCTTGGGCTGTTGTGTTGGGTCTGTGTGAGGGAAGCTGGTAGCTGGGGAGGGCCAGAAGGAGTGGCTCCTGTGGGAAGTTGGTAGAAGCACACCAGCTCAATTCCTGGCTTCCTACCTAGTTCCATATCTTATAAAAGACTGCTGAAAATTAAAAAGAATGCAAATAAGAGAGACAGAAGTTATCTGAGAGTTGGAAAATAATCTTGAAAAGGGAAACTTAAGAGACTCAGCCTACTTCATGCATCAAAAGCAACCCACAAGGTGGCTAGATCAGAGAGATGAAATATCTCCATGGGAGACGGTGTCAGACAGGAACAACTAATCTGGAGCTCCAGCTACTTGCATTAGGAATAATTCAATTAACACTTTTTGAATTAGAGAAATTGCCTCATTAATGAGACAAGCAGTGATAGAGGAGTTGTGGAAATTTCCTGGGTGTGATGCTGGCAGCCTCCTGTGCCCCTTGGTACAGTGCACCTTCCCCTTGGTGCAGGAGCATGCAAGGTCTGGCCCTGCAGCATCGTGCTAGAGTGGCTCTTACCTGGGGGAGGCTTTGAAACTCTCTGGGTGTGATTATGGAGCTGGGTTCACTCACCTCATGCTGCTGCCTGGCTCTGCTGTAACTTGTTTCTGGGCTGGGAGTCTGCAGGGGTGCGGAGTGCAGCATGAAGTTGTAGAATTCATAGATATCTGCAAAACAGTGTGAGAAACACTTACAGGACCAGTAGAGGCAGCTCCATGCCAGCATCCTGCATGGGGTACAGCATCCGTGGGCAGCTGCTCTGTTCCCAGAGCATCGTAAGTCTGAGCCCTTTGTGTGAGGTTGCAACCTGGGTGTTGGGCTGGGACAGGGCTCTACTGGCTCTCCATCCCCAGCCCCAGGGCAAGGCAAGAGGTGGAAATATACCTGGCTCAGAGTGCAGTGTCCCATGGCTGTGGACAGCAAGGGCATTTCCTTGGAGCAATGACTACACACTTCACAGGGACTATAAGCAAGCCATGCTCAGCAACATAAATCACAAACCCACCCCATCCTGCTCTCCTCCAGGCTATGCCAGCCTCATGCATGGACCTATGTCCTTTTTGCTCCAAGAAGCATCCTGCACAAGGCAGGCCCCTGCTGCCTGTCCTGCTGCTTTTCTCTTCCCATAGCTGCTGCCCCTGGCTCACAGAGAAGCACCCTTCCCACAAAGACAAGAAGAAAGGGCACGGGACACTAGGACATCAGGCTCAAAGTGTACAAGCTCTAAAGCTGATGGCTACAGCTGCGTTATCTTCAGCTCCTTCCCCTGTAAATTTCATTTTCCTGCCTGGCATGATACAAGTTGTGCACTGCCACAAGCAGATCTTCACTCTGGGCTCCAGGGACCTGAGTCTGCTGCTGTAAATTGTAGTGGCTTCAGAGAGAGGCATGAGAATGGGGTGTAACAGCCCTTGCTGCTCCAGAGACAGTTATGGGACGACAGCAGAATCTGATGGCAGCTGCTACTGGGTGTAGCTCCAGAGGCACTGTGGGAACCCAGACCCTTTTCTACCCCTGCCAGGAGCATATTACCCTCTCCTGGTCACACATGGATGACTGCAGGGAGCAGAAGGGCTGCAGTGAGCTTTTCTCCTGCCCAAGGAAGTTCCTGCTCTCATGCATTCAAGGCAATTATCAGCCTTCAGCAGCCCCCAGCTCATCTCCAGAGCAAGCTCAGACATGGTCTTCCAGATCCAGCACCCCTGTGGTTGCAAAGAAAGCCAATATAGCCATTGCAGAAGCATTTAATTTCAGAAAGGGAACCATATCAAAAGTGAGCAGCTTTTTAATGAAGAAACTGAAAGGGGTAATGAAGAGGGTAAAACATTTGTGGGAGGCACTGATCCTATTTAGAGAGACCCCACTGGGACATCAGAGCAAACACACAGTGCCTGGCTGCAGGATAATGTAAAGGCAAAAGAGAGGATAGCAAGGCTAGACCACAGGGGAAGGCAGACTATTAAAAGTGAGAAGACATTCATCTAAACAGCTGAAGTTGTGTTCAAATGAGAAAACCAGAAACAATGGTAAATGCTGCCAGGTTAAAGATAAAGTTCCAAAAGGTCAGCCAAAGGACTTTGGTAAACACCTTGCAAAAGGCATAAAAAGGTAATGAAGCCCTTTAAGCACCTGGGAAACAGGAAGCTTGGCAGAGTTGGCAGGGCCAAAAAGTCATAGCAGCACAGCTAAGCACTCAGAGTGGAGAAAGCCACAGCAGAAACCTGAGTTCATTTTCTATGCCTGTGTCTGCAGTGGAAGAGGCTGGGGAGCCCTTCTGTGAGCAATACAAGCAGTGGTCTCAGCTTGAGGGGGCTGTGGCTGTTCCCCTGGCAATCCCTGGGAGCTCAGAGATGAAGCAGCTGCAACAGCCCTTTAGTGTGTGGCTTCTCACTTTGAACTATGCCACATTACGGGCATTAAATGCCCACTTTATAAAGATTTCTAAAGAAAATCTGGTGAGCACTGGGCAGTGTAAGCAGGGACATGCTGAGCACTGCCCAAGACTGTTTCCCAGGGAGGCTTTCACAAAGCAGGATTGCACCCCAAAACACAAGTGCCCATCCTCTTCCTGTACTTAATCACATGCCCATGCACTGTGGCAGCATGTTCACAGAAATCAGGGTTAGGGATTGGAAAGGACCTTAGAGATTGAGCCCAATGCCCCTGCCAGAGCAGGACCACCCAGTGTAGGTCACACAGGAATGCATCCAGATGGGTTTTGAATGTCTCCAGAGGAGACTCCACAACCTCACTATGAAACCTGTTCCAGTGTTCTGTCATCCTCGCAGTAAAAAAGCTTTTCCTTATTTTTACATGGAACCTTCCATGCTCCAACTTGCATCCATTACCCTTGTCCTATCATTGGTCATTACAGAGAAGAACCTGCCTTGATCCTCTTGACACTCACCCTTTATATATTTGTAAACGTTCATGAGGTCACCTCTCATTCTCTTCTCCAAGCTGAAGAGCCCCAGCTCCCTCAGCCTTTTCTCATAAGGGAGATGTTCCACTCCCTTAACCATCTCTGTCTCCATGCTGGACTCTTTCAAGCAGTTCCCTGCACTTCTTGGAATGAGGGCCTCAGAACTGGACACAATATTCCAGATGTGGCCTCACCAGGGCAATGTAGAGGGGGAGGAGAACCTCTCTCAACCTATCAACCACCCCCCTTCTAATGCACCCCAGGATGCCATTGGCCTTCTTGGCCACAAGGACACATTGCTGGCTCACGGTCATCCTTCCATCCAACAGCACCCACAGGTCCCTTTCCCCCTCACTTCTCTTCAACAGCTCAGTCCCCAACCTGTACTGGTACTTGGGGTTGTTCTTTCCCAAATGCAAGACTCTACACTTGCCCTTGTTGTAATTCATTAGATTTCTCCCTGCCCAACTCTCCAGCCTGTCCAGGTCCCTCTGAATGGCAGCACAGCCTTCTGGGGTGTCAGCCATTCCTCCCAGCTTTGTGTCACCAGCAAAACTTACTGAGCAGACACTCTGTTCCTGTCATCAAGATCACTGATAAAGATGTTGAACAGGACGGGACCCAGCACTGATCCCTGGGGGACTCCACTAGTCACTCTGCACCATTGATCACCATTCTTTGGGCCCTATTGCATAGCCAGTTCTTAATCCATCTCACTGTCCATTCTTCTATCCCACATTTCCTGAGCTTGCTCATGAGGATGTTATGGGAGGCTGTGTCAAAAGCCTTGCTAAGGTCAAGGTAGACCACATCCACTGGTCTCCCTGCATGTGCCCATTCAGTCACAACATCACAGAAGGCTATCAGAATAGTCAAGCATGATTTCCCTTGGTAAATCCATGCTGACTACTCCTGATAACCTTCTTCTGCTCCATGTGCTTAGAGATGGCCTCCAGAAGGAGATGCTCCATCATTTTTTCAGGGATGGAAGTGAGACTGACTGGTCTGTAATTGCCTGGATCATCCTTTGTGCCCTTTTTGAAGACTGGAGTGACACTGGCATTCCTCCAGTCCTCAGCAACCTCTCCTGTTTGCCATGACCTCTCAGAAATGATGGAGAGTGGTGGGGGTGATAACATCAGCCAGCTCTCAACACTCTTGAGTGCATCCCGTGTTGCAGATAAGATGGGAGCAGTACTGACTCCCACTGTACAGCTCCCAAAGGCTGCTTGATGACCTCTCAGCTGCAGGAAAAAAAGCTGCTATAAGTCTCAGCTGCTGGCAGAGCAGCTTTGTACCCACAGGGAGCCCAGCCAGGCCACACGGGTGCCAGGCTCCACAGAGCACTGTGCCACTGCCTGGCGTTGATGCTGCTTTTGGAACTGCTGCTTTGCACTGCATCATTGCCAGGCTGTATCCTGTGTCTGGGGAGAAATGGGGCAGCTGCTAGTGACAGGAGGAGTGGGAGTCCTCAGATCTGCCCACCACTCCTGGGGCTGGCAGCCCCTGAAGCCCTTCCCAAAGACCGTGAGGTCATGGCAAGCAGTCATCACACAGGCAGACAAATGGGAATTTGTTTTCATGCAAAAACAACTCTCCCTCTGGTTATAAAAACAGCAATTGCACAAAGTGATAGTGGGGACTCCTGGTCGTGCAGATTACACTTGGAATGCACAAAACTTTGCAAAAATGAAAACAAGACTTGAACAGACCCCTTGTGGGGGTGCACTGCTGCCAGCATCCCCATTTGTAACCTATCTCCTGCAGGAACACAGCCTCGGGTAGCTAAGCTGGCAAGGTACCTGCAGAGCAGGAAGCTTGTCCTCTGAAGCAGCCACCTTCCACCTCCAAAACTCTCAGTCCATTTTATATGCTTGCTAGAAGAGAGAATCATTGCTGGCACCAGGGATTAGAGGGGTTTCAGTATTGGGGAAACAGATTCAGGGATCAAAGGGCACAGTTGTGACAGGAGTACATTTTAGAACACATGTGCATGGCACTAAAGATAGTTTAATACATATGCTGGTCTCCTTCATTTCACATGGGCATCACAGGTTGCACCCAAGTCTGCCTCACTTTTGCATTTTAAGACCAGTGCTACCTGAAAAGCCTCAGTAAGAAGACACTGGCAGCAAAAGATGATGCTGCATGTTCTGTCTTACAACCAAATTTCTGTTTGATGACAGCATAAATTTGCTCTGGATCTAATAAGGAAGAGTAAGTCAAGATTTATATGGATTAGAATTTTCTAACAATTTCCTCCTGGGCTCAATACATCAAATAAGTGTCATTAAGTATTTCTATAGCACCCACGTCAGAGGGTTAATGCAGTGCCCTTGTGCCAGCAAGCATGCATACTTCCAGAAAATCACGTTTCTTCCCTGACACGTGCATTGTCATCAGCTGTGTCACTGCAGCTTTACCTCCAGCCTTGGACCAACGTCCTAGTCCTGTTGCTGCAGGCAGGATTTGTACATCTGGCAGCCACAGCAGAGTTTCAACTAAGTTGTGAGTTTCCATCCTTGGAATGGAAACCATGGGCTAATTTGCAAGAGGAGGAGAGCTGGGAATTCTTCAGATTCCTCCCCTTTTGCACCCTGGCTCTTGCAGCCAGCCAGTGAAGCCACAACCACCATCCCCAGCAGCAGTGCTGGTGAGCTGAGTTTCCTGCACCCAGGGTAGCACTGAGTCAGCAGCAGCCTCCCTCTCCTTGTGCCTCTGCAGGGCTCTCCAGGAGAACCTTCTTCAGGGTAAAAGGAGCCACAGAGGGATATGGTCCTGAGCAGCTGACAGGGACTCACTGAGGTCTACATCCAGAGGGTTTTCAGGAGGAGCATTGGCCTTTGGGCTTCTGGCAGCCGGGATGGCTGAGTGAACACAAAACTGCCTGTCTGCCCAACTTTGCCCTCTGCAAAGGGCACAACAGCTCCTTTCAACCCCAGCTCTGGGAAGGAAAGGTCAGGGAGCTGCCTTTGCATACAAGACCCATCCTTCCCTGTATCATGAGACAGGGCCAAGCATTTCTGCTCTGGCGAGCAAAGGGAAAGCAGACCCAGAACTGCCCAGCCCAGCCACAGCGTCCAAGAGCCCAGGCTCCCCGAGTGCCCTATTGCCAGGCTGCGAGTCATGTGCTTGGCTCTGCGGACTCAGGAAAGACCCAGCTGGGAGAGAGGAGCCAGAAGGAAGGAGCCAGCACAGCCTGTTTTCCCTCTCAACTGCCAAGGAATTTCTTTCGAGCAGAGCAGGAGGGGAGGGGGAGGGGGGTGTTGGTGCATTCCAGCGTGAAGCAGCTCCCGCATCTCCGCGCACACAGAGCTGCCAAGGCACCAAGCTCTGTCTCTGTCAGGGTGTCTAGACCCTGGAGAACGGGCAGCTCCTGGGAGTTAGCACGGTGGTCAGAAAGATTTAAAGGGCTGTGTTGCGCTCAGAGGAGCCTGGCAGAAAATGGTGCATGTGCAGAGCAACACTGGGCACTTTTCCGACTATAGATATATCCAGCCCTGGACACTAGACAAGCTTTACCAAACATTCCAGCAGATCCTCCACCTGGAGGTGAGCAGACTAGGGTCAACAAAACGGCCTATTCTTAAAAACAAAACAGAACAAAACCAAAACCAAACCAAACAAAAAACATAACCCCAAAACATACGAAAAGCCACATCCCTGTCATTTTTCATGTTGCCCAGCTCCATAATGTGTGGCACTTCTGGTGAGCTCCACTATGGCATAATGCACTTTGGTGTTCAAACTCAAGTATCAATACATGCTTTAGGAGAACATTACCTGTAGGAGCACCCTGAGGGGAGGGATGTAGCACACTCACACATTCATGTTCCCAAGGGGTTGGCAAAAGCAGACCCATGTTGCTAAAAGGCTGTAAGAGGAGGGACCTCCAAAGGTTGAGACCTCTGTAGAGCCAAAAACATCTGACATGGTGTGGGACACTGCCATGGAAACCCCTGCAGTAGGAGGCATACCCACTGGTCAAATCCTCACCCCTCAAGACAAACCTGGAACCAGCTCCATGACTCCAAGCAAACTTTAGACAGAGACACAGAAGCATATTGGGAATAAGGCAGGTGAAAACCAAATAAAATGGTCACACACCCTCCTAGAGCTGTTACCATGCTCCAGCAAGTCTGGACCATGGACACCAAATGACCCTGGTGTGTGCCAGCTATGTGCAGAGACAAGAGAGCACACAACCTGACACAGCATCACGTGTCCACACAGGGACAGAGGAATTCACAAACCCACACTCCATGAGGAAGGATGGGTCATGGGGCAGAAGTAATTAATGCAAATTCTTAGTTAGGTAAACACATCTAGAGAAAGCTCACTCCGGCACAGGAAACTAATATCCTGATTAAACAGTTGAAAAGGTCACCAGCAACCAAGCTACACTCCCTTGTGCAAGTGTTGACAGGACACTGGCATAGACAGCTTAAAGGAAGCAGCTGGAAAGTCTGTGCAGTGTCTGCTCACTAACGTGCAAACTGCAGCCAGCTTGGTGTGCATGTGGACATTCTCTCTCCAGCTACAGACTCCCCACACAGCTTTTACTCCAATATAAACAGCCCCTGGGCTTTGGGAAAGCTGCTTCACTGCCTTCACACAGCTCTGGGGAAGGCTGGAGGAGCACACAAAGGCACACAGGGGTGTTGGGCTAATGTCAGGTTTGTCAAAGTGATCACAACAGGGACCACTGCCTCCAGTGTGGAGCTAACCACAGCCTGGGGACTATTTTGAGCATAAGTTGTATGAATGAAGGGGCAAGAAAGGAAATGAACACTGGTCCCTTTGGCATGGGGGCCCACTGTCCCAGGAAGCTCTCCCTTGCCATGTATCTCTGCAGCCAGTAAGAATTCCAGACAATCCAGCACAAGCCCTGCTCAAGGAAATGCTGGGGCTGAAAGCAAGAACAAGAAGAGAATAAAACATCTCAGGACACACAGCTCATCCCATGACTGTATTTAATTTTCAGTGGGTAACCTGAAACACAGAGGAGTTTCTGGCAACTCAGGGCTCTGTGGGGACTGAAATGAGTCTCTGGCTGCAGAGATATGAAGAAAAGGTAAGGGCTGCCAAGAGAGCAGAGCAATGGTGAGGGGAAACTCCAGGGCTGAGACAACGTTCAGTCAAAACACATTGAGAATAAGGCACAGACCATGTTTGGAGCCCTGCACCTCAGGGCCTGGGTCCTCCTCTGGGATGTAGAGCTTCTGGGGTTTTCCCTTCCTTCCCAGCAGGTAAACTCAGCTTCTCTCCCAGCAGATCTGGGAATAGTAAACACCACGGCTGTGTGTGTTTCCCTGAGGCCCACAAAAAATAGGAATAAGAAGAGGAGTTGAGCAGGAGCTCCTGCTCCTCTTGGCATACTGTAACTTTTGCAAATGGTTCTCTGGGATCACTTCCAAAATTAGTACCCTAAGTAAACCCACACAGCCAGGATCTGCTCTGTTACGGCAGGGAATGGAGCCGAGCAACTTCAGAGTCCAAAACCATAAAATTTTGGGTTTTTTTATAAATAAAATACTTTGCAAATATAGTGCATTTTCAAGTGACCTTGTTCAGCAAGATCTTGCACAAAGAAGCTGCCTAGTCCAGCAAAACTCCAGCTGTGTTTGTCTAAATCCACATGAAGAACTTTAGGCTGCACTCAACATGGTATTTCCTGGTGCCCAGCCCCAAGACAGCCCTTGCTGTCAAATCTGTTTCTTGTGTGAAATGCAGCCACTTGCACAGTGTGTTCCTTGCATGTGCTCATAGCTGTAAGTCCAAAAAAGGCCAGGATACCTCAAAAAGAGCTGGGTACACATGGATTCTCTCTCAAAGATAGAAAAAGTTAGTTTCCTTTTGGGTCTACAGCAGGAATAGAAAATAGCACATTGTGATGAGGCTGAGGGATACAGGGAACAGAAAGTCCCCGTGGCTTGGTATGGCAGCAGAACAGTGGCTGTGGACACACCACACATACACCATGCAGAGGGTGTTCATAGCATTTCAGCACCCTAGCAGATGCTGGATAGATCTGGCATTGCCTGATGAAGAAAGCTTTACCCACTTCCACATCCACTTCCACCTGACTGTGGGATCCTGTTCATGCTGCAAACACAGAGCAACTGCAGCCCTGACCCCTGGAATCTCCTGCCCAAGCCCTGAAGGGAAAAGGCATCCCAGCTCCCTGGCATTGCAGGCATCCACATGTTTGCACAGGATGAACCCAGCCTGGTCAGTGCCAGGCACTTGTGTAGGATCAGATCCCCAGGAGGCCACAAAGCCCCAGGGACTGCAAGGTAGGGGCTTACCCAGCAGAGCCTGGAAGAGTTCACTTTGGAAGATGTGTGAGACTTTTCCAATAGAGGCTTTTAGCTCCTGCTCTTCTGGGGTCTGCAGGGTGCTTTGGTATCTGGTCAGAATTTCCACTGCCCGTTCAGTGTCTGCAGAGATGATACAGGAATAAAAAGGCATTAACACTGTAGGATGGACAGACATCTTCAGGGGAAGCTTGAGTACTGCCTTGGAGCAGTGCAAAGAGTTCGCCTGGATAATGCTTCAAGTTGCCTAAGAGTCAGACAGCCACAAACCCAGCCTCCTTACACATACCTAGAAGAGCTAACCCTGCTGTGAAGTGCAGAGGGGCCATGGTGAAGAGCTGGGCAGGGGCTGGAAAGGAAAATGTTCTGCCTGCTAGGCCTCCTCCACTCTGAAAATCAGGGTCTAAAGCCAGGTTAACTCATCTCTCAACCCCATGGCACTGGGCAGCCTGAGCAACACTGCCACCTCCCAGGCAGAGAAACTGTTCGGAATCTGGACATGTTGCACAGGGCTGTAAGAACTCAATGGTTCCAGTCTCCCATGTGTGGCCAGATGGCTGCTACAAAGCTAAGTGTAGCATCAACTAAGGCAAGATTATTGCAAACGGCTCAGCTACTTGAGTTGCAAACTGGGTTTCTACAGGGTGAAGCACAAGAATTGTTTCACACAGCAAACAGCCTTGGGTCAGCCAGGATCATAGTGGGAAAGGAACACGGTGCCTTGGGGGTAGGGGAAGGAAGGATGATGGCCAGGAGGGGAGCTGGAGGCTGCCATGAAGCAACGCTTTGGTTGAAGAGTGGGCTCACCATAGCTGTGAGAGAACCTTGGACCTGAAATAGTGGAGCTGTGGTCTCTCTGTGCCAAATCTCCTTGCTTCTCTGGGTAGATGGCTGAAGCTGCCAGTTAACCTACCAGCCCCAAATGTGATCCATCTCTGAGGATCTCCATGGACTCTGAGCCTGTCCTAGCTCTATCAGTGAATATTTCCCTTTGTCACCCAAGCAGCCTGCAGACAAAGAGCATCTGTGTAAGGAGGAGGGGGAGCCATCCTGCCACTGTTTGAGGACTCATCTTTTAACCTAGGAACTCATGCAGAAAGGACAACTGTGCTCATCCCAGGGCTCTCAGCATGGAATTCAGGTCATCAAACAAGGAGGCCTGTGTCTGCTAGGGTGTGTGACACCTGCTGTCCTAGCTTGAGCAGCTGGTTCGCCTCCTAGTTTCTTCTCTGCTCAGACATTAAGGGGGTCCTGCTTGTGTCACAGGCCCGCATTGACTCATCAAGGGAGAAAAACAGAGAAAGGAGCCTAGGGAAACATGAATAACTCCTGCTTCAAACTGGGCTTCATGCTGGCTCCAGGAAAAGCTGGGACTTGCTTAAGCTGGATTTATTGGGCCTTATAGGTGTCCCAGCCCTGTATTATCACCAAGTGCTTCCTTTTCTGCAAGATCAAGACAGTGGCTACAGACACTGCCCAGCATCCTGTGAGTGGGGTTGAGTCATCTTTGCCTGGTCATTCCTGACCTTATCAGCAGAAGCTAAAGAAGCAGGTGGAGAACAGGAGCCACAACACTAGGACACAAAGATGGTGAACCTTGCGTGGATATCCCAGTCTCAGTCCAGGATGCACAAAACCAGCAGCATGCATCCTGTGCTGCTGGCCACCAGCAGGGCCCATACCCCTATATCTGCACTCCCCAGAGCACCCAAGGGTGCTGTAAGCTACACCAAGACTGCCTGCTCCGAGCCACGGTGGCACCAGGATGTGTCCCGCACTCGGGGGTACAGGAAGCCGGGGCACCCGGTCCTCAAGTTTCAACCCCGAGGGTGCACGGAGCAGGGCCGCCCGGCCCCATGGCGAGAAGGCAGGGAAGGAAGGAGAGCGGGAGCTGCCGAGCAAGAGCTCGGGACACCGGGAGCAATCCCGGAGCCGGTACCGGCAGGGCAAACACTTAAGGGCGGCGGGCCGCGGTGCTCGGCGCTACAGGTGGGGGCAAAGCGCTCCTTACCTTCCCGGCGGATCATGGCTCCGCCGTGACCAGCGGCCGCTCCGGACGGTGCCGCCCCGCGAACGCCCGAACCGCCGCCCGCCCCGCCCCGCGGGAACCGGCCGAAGAGCCGCCCCCAGCCCGGCCCCCGGCCGACACCGCCTCGGTAAACGCCCGCCCGGGTACCGACAGTGTACCCGCACCTGGACGTTCCCGCTACTCTACTCCGGAGCGCGGCTGCCCGGAGCCCATCGGGATGCGGGAACGGCCTGGCCTGCGCACCCCGCCCCGAGAACCCTGGCAGGCAGGCCCGCCCGCCTCGGCCTCCCCTCCTCCCTGCTGCAGAGGGCCCGTCTCGGAAGAGCCTCTTGGCCCCCAGCACTGCTTCCCCGCGCTGTCACTAGATGGCACGGACGTGCCGCGGATCCCTGCCTGCCTCGGGACGGTACTGGCAGTGTTACAGGCAGCCGGGACCTTGCGGTGAAGATGCTGGAAAGGGGGAGGAAAAAGATATGCACAGCTCACCCCCTTTAGTGTGCGCCTACTGTTTCTCTGCTTTATTGACGTACGTAGATAGGAACAACTAAAACTGACCCGATCCGCCCTTTCCAAGGTCAGGGACTCTCACAGGTCCCCTGCCTCGCTGTAGCAGGGGCGTAACCGTGATCCTGGCAGCCCAAAACACTCTCCACCCCCAGCTCCACCTTTTTTTTTCCCCACCTTTTCCCCCAGAGCAACAGGCACGAACAGCTACATGGGGTGACAGCACCCTCGCCCCCAAGCATGAAGCCAGCAGCGGCAGGAATAGTGTCCAGCTCAGGGGTGAGCTCTCCCCCTCTTCGGGACATGGTTAGCAGTGGGCTGGTAGAGCTAGGTTAAAGGTTAGGTTGGACTAGATGATCTTACAGGTATGTTCCAACCTGAATGATTCTGTGATTCTCCATCTTGTGAAAAGCCAACTGCCCCTCCCTGCCTCCATACCCCCCTCTACCCCCCTTCACCTACACCTCCCTTCCTATTCCTCAAGCCATCAGCCAAGGCAGCCCCCGTGCAGCAGCACTTTAAACAAGGTTTCCCATCACAAGCAGTAGAGCTGCTGTTAACAGGCAGAGGCTGCCCTTCCTCTGCACCAAACTGAAATCCCCACTAGTCTCCAAACCCCAGGACAGACAGCGGTCTTGGCCTTAGCCCCAGCACCCACTCAGCCCCCAGGCATAAACCAGCTCCAGGAAACCCCTGCAAAAACTTCAGTTCATCGCAGCTGCCAGTGGGCCAAGTGCATTTGCACACCACACAAGGAGCCAGGAAGGCTATGGGCGATCAGGAGGCTCAGGAAGGAGTCTGTAGAGGAAAGGAGCCTCGAAGACAGCCTAAGAAGTGCTCCCAATTTGAGCTGTACAGGGCTCTGGCTGCCTCTCCCCATGGCTGATGCAGGCCGGAGGAGTCATTGTTGCATCAAGCTGTTGATCTTTGTGAGCAGCACATCTGTCTCAGACTCTGGAGAGGCAGAGAGAAAGAAGAGTCATCACAAGCAGCCGCCACCCTGCAGTGACAGGCAGAGCAGCCCATAAAGCAGGCCTGGGGAGACTTGGGGAATATGGGATTCCCCAGCACTGTCCCACGGGGCTGTTTGCTAAGGTGAAGACAGGAACTCCCCAGGCTGGGACTCCTTTCCCTCCCCCAGCCATCCCAAACTGCTCTGTCATGTTCAGCTAGAGAAAGCTGTCTGTCTGTCAGGGAGAGTTCTGCAGGCACAGCCTGGCTTAGAGGGAGGCAAGCTCACATCTGTCCACACTCACCTGCTGGCTGTCTTCTCCGGGAGCATTTCCTAGGATATGAAATAGGATCAGCATTAGCATGTCAGTCTGGCCTTCCTTGAGCTCCTAGCTGTAAACTGCAGGGTCACACAGGAGACACAGTACCACATGGATCTGCTCTCACTGCCTGCAGCACTGCTTAAGGAGCAGGGCCAAGGTCTTCCAGCCACAGCCCAAGAGCAAGCTGAAGTATGAAACCGGGCATCCAGCAGCTTGAGGATAAGGCCAGTTAAGAGGTCAGGCCAGACTTTTAGCTGCAGCCTGGTGATAAAAGCTGCCTCCATGCACAGCTGTCTCATTTAACCAGACAGGAGAGGGACTGCAAGATCTGAGTCCAGAGAGCAGGTATGGCTGGGTTTGGGCATGAACCAGCCATGCAGGTCACACTACAGCCTCCCCCAACAGACCTGCCCCAGGAGGGGGAAAGGGATCAAACCTACTTCATCAAGAGGAAGGCCCAGAGGATGGCAAGGAAGGAAGTGCAGTCTACAACAATCCAGATCATAAGGTAAGTGCTGCTGGGCTGCAAGGCAACAAGACAAGCCATGAACACCCATTGGGGTAGTGTGCTGGTGGCACAGTCTAGCTTGCTGTGCCAGGAGTTCCTTCTACAGGGTCACTTGTTCCCATGCCAGCACAGCAATGAACAAAAGCTACCCTCCAGGCAGCTGGCTGCCCAGGGCTGCTGCAGACATGGATCCACAAGTACCTGGGGCACAGGGCTGTGGGGCAGGGTGAACGATGGAGGGGTCACTTACGAGCAGCCAGATGGGGTGTTTCATCTCCTTCAGCACCTGACAGGCATTGGTGGTGACAGAGGTCACCCCAGAGCACCACAACACAGAGAAGAGCCAGGGCTGGTTCACCACATACAAGTTGACAGAGATGTTGTCCTGGCGGTACTGCCTGCACAGGGACAGCTGCGGTCAGAGCAGCAGAGAGCAGGCTGCTGACACACTTAGCATACAGCCAGAGAGGACTGTGTATCTGAGATGTGATACAGCATTTGTAGCCACATGGAGCAGCTGTCTGGAGAGCCAGACCTTGGGCAGATTTCCTGACAAGGAAGAGGACTGCAGCCAGTTGCATCCCCTGTATCAGCCCAGTCTGATAAGGCAAGCTTATCCACAAGGCTGTAGCACCCACCTTGCCTTCCCCCATAGTGTGCCAGCCCTCACCTCTGCTGGTCCTAAGGACAGTGCCCAGGCCCCACAGCTCCCCAGTTTCTGGACACAAGGCTCTCTCACCTGATCTCCTCAAAGCTCATGTCCTGGTAGGGCAGATTGACATGCAGCAGTGGTTCCATCTCATTATGGAGTCTCTTCCGGCCATAAACTTGTTGAATGCCTGGGGCTTGCTGTCTGACCTGTTTCCTGAACCCATCTGGCAGCCAGAGGACCTAGGTAATAGCCAAAGGGCACACAGGGAGGAGAGGTGCCCCAGAGTGAGCTGTCCTACTGTATTCCCTTGCAGGTCCAGGCACACATGGCTTGCTTGGACAGCTGCTTCCTTCCCCCATCCACACACAGCTCTCTATGAAGATCTCAGCTAAGACAGCTTCCTAAGAGCTTGTCCTCACCAAAAATTAAGCGCAACAGACCCCACTGAGGGGAGAAAGCCATTCCAGACTAAGCTGCAACAGTTATGTCCTTTCTGGGTCCTTGAATGGATCAAGCAGTGCATTATTTTGGCCCCAACACTACAGCAAGAATGCACCTTGCATCAGCACTACAGTGTAAGTCTTTGTTGTGTCCCTTCATGATCTGCATTCCCAAAAAGCTAAGAATGTTAAGTGGTTTGGGGGCTAATTCATCCTCAGGGTAACACATGTCCTGTGTTGGATGAAGTACAAAGGCAACACCAGAGGTTGCAGCAGAAGTCCAAGAGCAGCAGGGAGAAGTGTGGTGCAGCAATGGGAAATGGAAGCCCAAGCATTGTTTTACTGCTCTTGCTAGCATTCTTACTCCCCTCCCAAGACTGTTCACAAATGAGTGTCCAGTGCTGAGGAACCAGGGTATCTGGAGTGGTCAGAAGCTGTAGGCAATAACCTCTAATTATTGGCAACCTCTCCTTATCTAGATAATCACACATCTACACTGGGTTCCCCAGCAGGAGTCACAAGTGGGGATGTGGTGTATGGGATGCCAAGTGGGGTTGGCAGGGCACCTCCCACCACGGCAGCAGTGTGACAGCAGTGGTGGGACAGTGGCCAACTCACCTGCTGTAGTGGGATGCCTGACTGTAAGATCACTTCTAGGGTGGCATTGACAAAGGTCTGGTAGTCACTGTGGTTCTCAGGCCGAAGGTCAAACATGATTGAGATGCTGCTCTGCTTGATTGCCTCTAGCACCTCTTCCAGGGATGGGATCCTTTGTTTAGTTGCCTGGTCGCGATCGCCAGCAGAAAGACTCTGCACAGTGGGAAACGGCTTCCGCTGCAAGGGTGAGAGTTAATCAGCACAGCCAGACTCCCCATAAGCTTCCACCTCTCAAACTGGGGCTGTCTCTCAGTTTGCTACATTGGCCTCTCCACATCTTCTCCAGTGCAGACAGGGACAGGGATCCTTTCCTTGCACATTCATGGGGCACGTTCTCCCTGATAACAGCACAGTTCAAGCAGCTCTAACATCTGTGGGTATTCAGAGCATCTCAGCAGTTGGTTAGTCACCTTCTGGGAAAAGTTTTGCCACAGCTGCTTCCAAGCTCAGGCAGGCTGTGAAGCTGAGAATAAATACAGGAGAACTGCCCTCAAACCATGCTCCCCTGTGACTGATACGAGAAGTCAGAAAAAACCCAGCTTGGAGCATAACCACAGCCAAGGGTGAAGCTGTGGAAGTGCTTCTGCACCCTCTCCAGGTGTCTGCCTGGATGAGTGCTGTGCAGGGAACCTTCCCCAGGGCAGGGCTCATGCTCCACACACAAATGCACCCATCCCTAACCAGCAACCCCTGGGGCATCCTGACCTCTAGGAACCAGCTGCCAGCATCCAACTGCTGGAGGTCTGTCCAGTTGAAGGCAGTGCTGTTCAGGGCAGCCCTCTCAGGGAACACAGCCTGCACATTGGTGGTCCTGGTGAGTTCCTCGTCATGCATGAGGAATGGGACCCCATCAGCACTGTCAAAGGAGCAGAGAGAGAAGCTCTGTGTTTCAAGCTGTTTGTCTCCTATATGTGCCCTGTCATTTCTGCTCCCTCTCCCAGCCACCCTGCTAGGGTAACCCCCATCCTTATACCCACTTGTGGTCCCCTACACAACAAAGTGAGTGTCTGGAATGCCTCAGACAGAGGTGAACACCTAGAGACCAACCCATGAACCAAGCAGTTCTCTGCTCACTGCAACAGCTGTCCTCATAGCAGGATTGCATGAGATGAACTAGAGCCAGGGTCTGTTTTGCAAGCAGTAAACCTCCCCTGATGGTGCCTCCCTCCTAATGCCCTAAAAGGCAGCCTGTGTGGGGAGGACAGAAACCCAGTACCTCTCCCAGGACTGGCTGAAGCCAGTTTCACACTGGGAAGGTGGGAATGTCAGAACTCTTTTAACAGGGCTGCCTCCAAATGCAGACTGTATCAGCTCTCTAGGTGTGTTTCAGAATGTCCCATATAGCATGCAACATCCCAGGATACACAGACAACTTCCTCCCTCTGAGCCACTGCTGCCCCACTTTACCTCACCATGACGTCTGTCTCAAAGACTTGCACATCACAGTCCACTGCTTTGTGTAGTGACATGAGGGTGTTTTCAGGGGCCAGCTGAAAAAGGAACAGTGTTAGTGCAGAGCGTACAGGCAAGAAGGGGAAGGAGGGAGGGTGTCCAAACAGCAGCTTGGCTGGGCTCTTGGGTAGCCACAATGAGACAGACTGAGGGGACTCTGGTAGCCTGGGGGATGAAAGAGGGCTGGGTGCAGAAAGACAGAGCCTGCCTAGTCCCTGCCTCCCAGCCCACACTACACAGACAGTTCTGGGAGCTGCCTGCTCCTGGTTCAGCAGCACTCAGCAAGCAGCTCTGCCCTCACGCCGTGCTCATCCCTCCTCCAGCCCTGTGCTGGCCAGGCTGGTATGGGGACCCCACCTTATTGAGCTGGCTAGAGCTCATCCAGGTATGCAGCAGCAAGGGTCTGATGCCAGTGACCCATGGCCAGGCACAGCCTGCCCCATCCACCCTGACCATTGGACCAGGATGCTGCTGGTGCTGGACACTTACCATGGGGGCTCCTCGGTGGCCAACCAGGGCTGGCTTGGGGGGCAGCTGGTTCTCCTCCATGATGCAAGGGGAGGCAATTCCCAGTGGAGCCAGATACAGTGCAATCATCAGTGCACTGTACATAAGCAGCAAAACCACCTTGAGACCTGCAGGCAGAGACAGAGAAGTTAGAGGGCTGAGGTCCAGAGGAAGTATTTTGCAGGCTATTAGGAATAAGCTAAGGCTGCTTCACCAAGTATTAACTTCTGGTTGCCCCAGGTCAGGCATTGCATTCCCAGCCTTAGGAACACTACAGATTTATTCTTGGCCCAGCACCCCAATCCAGAATTTCTGCAGGACTCAGTCTGCTATACATAGTCCCCCTTCAGCTGCAGAGCTTGTGGGCTGAAGCTGTACCAAGGGATGGGCATGAGAAGCAGCAACCAAGAGCATAAGTGACTATGATACTGAGCCCTGGGGACCTGTTTCTACTGCAGCAGTGCTTCTCAGCTGAGTACCAGAAAGCAGGGAACCAGCTGAAGGGGAGGTGAAGAACTTAAAGGGGGATTACCTGTGTTGTAGGTGCAGTAGATGAAGCTGGCCAGAGGCCAAGCAAGAATTGTCATTCCCCCCACGACTGCAATGTGCAGGAAGGGCCCTGTTGCCTGAAGAGGTGAAGGCAGGGTGTCAGCAGGCACTAACCCAGCCACTGTCCCCAAAATCCACTTGCTCCAGTGTCAGGGATCTGCAGCTGCAGTCAGCACCGCTGGATGAACCATGATGCCAGGGAGGGAAGGCCAGGCTCCTGGGAACTGACCAGGCTCCCTGCCCTGGTCCTGCTACTCTTTATCACCCTGACTGCAGCTGCTCCAGGCAGAACTGCAAAAGCAGGTAAAGCATCTTACATGGCCAGACAGCAAAAGTCAAGGGCAGCAACATCCCCATGGCACACAGCCATGCTGGGGGGTCCTGTCACCACTCTTCAGCTCATCCCCACAGGCCAGGTACCGGGTGCACTCAGGGAGTCTCTGGTATCGACGTGACTCACCTGCAGAGAGATATGTGCACTTCTCCACTCCTCCGCCCACTTTATTTCCAGCCCTGTGAAGGCTGCAGCCACCACCAGGGCAGTTAAGATCAGCAGGGTCTGTGGGGCAGGACACAGGGCAGTTAGGGTAGCATACAGCATGTGTGCAGGCAGAACCCTCCTCAGCCCTTCTTCACGAGTCCCTGCAAGTCCTGAGAACCCACTTGCCCCATTTGGGTTTGCAGCTGAGCTCTGTAGCCCATGCTTTGACCAAAAGGAATATTCACATCCCAGAGACATGTGGCTGGGGGACTAACATCTGCAGTCCTGCTCAGAAGGGACACAGCTACTCAGTGGGGGTCACAGCAGCCCTGGTAGGCTGCTTGCAACTTCCCAAGATGCAAGGACACTCATGGTAGGCAACATCTCCCTACACTTCTAGACTTACCTTGTGCAGCCAATGTAGCTTCAAGGGCTGGCCACAAAGCTGCAAGCACAAAGCAAGGACCTGTGAAAAGAACAGAGCTGTCAGAGCTCTGCTGTATTCCACACTGCCCTTCTAAGGGCACAGGACTCAACCAGAGGAACTCTGTCCCCTTGACATGTTCTGGCCATGCTCAAGCTGATGCAGTTCCAGTAGGCTGGACCCTGCAGGCTCTCACTGGCTCTACACAGCACATGGCAGCCAGCCTGGACTCAGCACAGCTCTGCACCCTCAGCAGCCCAAGTAGGATCAGTGGGGCTTACCAGCAGCACAGACAAGTAGATGATGAGCATGGCTGTAGCTATGAGCAGGACCAGGGACCAGTCTAGCCACAACTTCCTCTGCTTGAAGATGAACCTGCCAGCAAAGGGGACAGTAAGAGGGGCAGAGGGGACACAGGGAGCAAGGCTGGATGTGGAATCCTACTCACTCATTGAAGTTGTGGAAATCATTCAGGAGGATGATGGCAAAGTAGAGCCACACCAGTGTGAAGACGAAGACGCAGAAGAGGAAAATGAACCAGCTGCAGTCACACTGAAAGCCAGAGATGAGAGCTCTGCACACTTCTGCAGTGCATCCAGGCCTTGGCCAGGTTCCTGAGACTGTTAAAAAGCACTCAGCCTGCAGCAGTGTGCACAGGATGTCACAGCAGGCACTGGCCTAACGGGTACAGGCACTGAACTGTCCCATAGAGAGGGAGCAGCTCCCCGAGCTGCTGGACTCGGGGAGACTAGTATTTTGGCTGGACTCATGCTACAGGAAGATGGACTAAAAGCTAAAAAGCTGTCTGTGCCAGGCTGCAGAGAGCAGCCCCTGAGTGGCAGGACCATGTCCATTCCCATGCAGCAGCTCCTGGGAACAGACTGGGACTTTGGATGGAAGGAGCAGGGAGCTAGGTCCTGTTTCCTTCTAGCTGAGTGATCTGTGGGCTCAGAGGGGTGCTGTGCCTCAGAGCTACCATTGCAGGAATGAGCCTACAGACTGTTCCTGGCTGCCCAGCCAAAGCCAGGTTTAGCTTCAGGGTCTCCAGCTCCCAGTCATGTGTACACAGGGAGCTGAGGGGTGGCACAGGTGCTGAGTGTGACACCTGGAAGCCTGGACTAGCTCACACATTCCAGGCAAGACAGGACAAGCAGTAGCATAGCTGCTCCTATGGGAGTCGGAGACCTCAGAGAATCTCAGGGCCTCACCCCTCCTAGGTTACAAATTGCTGGTGACACCCCCGTGCAGCACCCCACTGGTGGGGCCACACCCAGACCAGGAATTGAGTCCCACGTGCCATGCCAGGCATTCAGCCCTGGGACTGGCCAACCTCAGCCCTTGGGGAGAGCATTTCTCTACTCCAGGCATAAGCAACCCCTACCACAGACACACAGGCAGAGGATGGCCATGGCTCAGCCTTGCTGCTGCTGGCATGCTTCTCTACCCTCCTTGCCACCCAGCAGGAATAGACAACTCACTCTCACTGCTCCAGGCTAGGGCAGTCCCTAGGCAGACAGGCTGTCAGGTAGCACCTCAGCTGTCACTGGGCATAGCCCTGGGGAACAGGACCAGTGGGAAGGTGTCAGCAGCACAATGTCTGGGCTGAGTCCCCCAGCCAGAGCCCTTCTCCATTCTGGCCACCACTTTGAGGCTCCCACACAGTGGCTGGCCAGCCCCAGCTCAGCATCACCCCATCACCCATGGTATCACCTTGGTGGTATGCAGGACCTTCTTTTTCTCCTTCTTGGCAGTGATCCACTGGCAGCTGTAGAGGCAGAGCAGGCAGGTGGCACAGGGGTGGCAGCAGCCAGGGGGGTCTGCCATAATGCCAGGCTGTCCCAGGACAGAGGTCAGGAGTCCTGCAGAGAATGCACACTGCATGTTGACAGACCCCCCAACACAAAGACCCCTCAACAGACGTCATTCCCCCACCCCATGGGGATGTGGCACTGTAGCATGTTGTGTCTAGGTATGCTGGCAAGCAGCTGCCACAGCGCCCTGGGGCATTACAGGGCTGCTGGCCATGTCCACAAGCAAGGTGTGGTGCCAGGGAAAGCAGAGCGCAGGGTGCAGTCCAACCTGTTCAGCAGGCTGCCCTGCGACCCTTTTGCTCAAGGAGCCAGAGCAAGGCCAGAGCTGGCAGGGAGCAGGGCCTGCTCCTCATGCCAGGGTTCAGTGCTGTGCCTTGGAGCCAGAGGCACTGAGCAGGCTACAGAAGCTGGCAGCTTTGCCGGCCAGCTAGACCCAACCTTCTGCCCAGGCTCCCCAGGAGCAGCCCAGCTGCAAGCACCATGCAGCCTCATGCCCAGGGCTGCAAAACTGGGGGGACATGCAACAGCCTGGGATGTTCCCATCCTCCTCCCTGAGCCCAGGTCCCTGCCTCAGCAGCACCATCCTGTCAGACCTCCAGTTTAGCAATGGGGTCCCCACCAGGGGGACTGGAGGAGCTGCAGCAGAGCAGGCATAGGAAAGTTGTTGGTCCAAGCACTGTGCTGGGGGTGGGGATGGAAGAGTGGCAGTATGGGGGGAAAGCCCACTCCTATAGTTGCAGACATGCAGACTGGGTGTAGGGCTACTACACAGTTCCTCACACACAGGGCCGGGGAGAAGGCCAGGATGCTTTGCTGTGATCCCCAGATTCCAGGTGCTCGGCTAGAGGAAGCAGGGAATCCCAAAGGCTCCACTTGCCCATCCTGAGAAACACCATGTTTATTACTTACCTTGCAGTGGAGGCACTCCTCCTATCCTAACCTCCCCAACAGGCCAGGCACCCCCACTACACTAACATCCCACAGGTTAAGCCAGACTCTCAATTCTACTGTGACCACTGAACCAGGTATGGGAGCCAGCCAACCACATCCTCTCATCCACATCCTTGCCAATGTTGGGGCCAAGGGTGTGCCTACCAGGGCTGTGTCCCATCCCAACCTGGTCCTGGGGGAGAGCCAGCAAAGGTAGCTCAGGTCCTCCCAGCTCCAGCCAACCAAACCAGATCAGCTCTGCCTTGCCCTCACCATGGCTGAGATCATCCTGGTATACTCCTGTGTACCCCAGCATGGTGCCTTGGTCCCAAATAACACCAGTGTATTAGTTTCCAGGGCTGGGGTGCAGAGTTTCCCCCAGGACTCACAAAGAGCAATAGCTGCTGGGGCATGCACAGCCAGGCACCAACACAAGAGCTGGACCCCTAATCTGCCCAGCTGGCACCTGCAGGCTAGGGGAGGTCTCAGGGCTGCCATGAGCAGATCCAGCAAGCCAAGGTGCAGGAGATCCTGAGCAGCACAGAGGTGCCCACATTCACTGCTCCCTCCATCTTCTAGAGACCACATCAGCAGCTGTTAATTGCTCAGTGATCACACCAAAGCAGCCATCCCTAATGGGCAGGAATTCTTAAATTCAGGGAACTGTGGGACCAGGCAGTTTCCCGCCCTGATGCTCGGGGGCTTTGGCTGTAGGCTCATACCCCTGCTGTCACCAGAAGCAGAGGCACCGCTACCACAGGAAGCAGCAGGCTCAGCCAACATCCCCTGGGATTTGCCCTGTTACCACCTCGCTGGTCACACATGCAGAGCACGATGTGTCATCAGCTGCTCAGGGAAACCCTACCACCTGCCCCAGCTGACTCCCATGAAGGGTACAAAGTTCGACAGAAGCGGCTGTAGGCATCAGTTGAACTTCAGCACCCAGCTGCAGCATTAAGCTGTTGCTGCCAAGACATAAGCTTGGCAAAAGTGGCACAAGACATGCCACAAATCTGTGCCAGTAGTGCTATCTGGTAGGTTTGGAAGGAAAACGTCACCCGGCTCACCAGCTCAGAGCAGGGCTGCAGCAGTGGTACCAGTACTTACTGTGCAACACACCTACACAGGGCACAGGTCCCAAACAGAGCTGGGCTGGGCAAGCAGCAGACCCTGCTCAGCTTCTGTTCTAACTTCAGAGGGAGAGCTGCACAGAGGGAACTGAAGGTCCATCAGGGCCAGAAGGAGACCTCAGCTCTCTCCAAACACCCCCCACAGCACATTCCAATTCTTAGTAAGAGGGGTACAGGGGGCCTGTAGGGATGACAGCCACCAACCTGGCAGCAGGCACTTGCAGCCCCACAGGGACCTTAGTGCCCCAGGAATGCTGTCACAGGACAACTAGGTGGCCATGGGCAGGGCAAGACCCCTCTGCCCTTACTGAGCTGAGCTGTCCCAGGCAGCATAGAGGAGGCAGGAGCAGGTCTGCAGGAGCTGGGTCTCAGGCCCTGACCTCACGGTGGTGGGAAGAGAGCACAGCTCCTGGATCAGCGTAGGGAACAGAGTGACAACAAAACAAGAGCAGCATAGCCTGGCTCAGATCCCTCACTCCCAACCTCACACCCCACACCTCCCCTGTGCAGCCAGTCCTGGGCTCCCCATCCCCACACGGGATGGAAATAGCACGGGCAGCCCCTCAGCTGCACGCAGGGCAAGGATGACCACCCCCCCTTGCCGCTCTGCCAGCTCTCCCACAGCTCCTGTAGCAATACAGGACAGTGTCCCCATGGCACGCACTGCCAGCCCGGGGAAACAAGCCGAGCGGGAAAAATACCTGCTCCCTGCGGACGTCGGGTTCCTGCAGCTGGGACGCCGGCAGGCCAGGTGAGTACTGGGGTTGGGTTTGCAGCTGGGTGTCCCTGCACGGCACAGCCCTGCCCTGCTCCTCTACTGCCGGCTCACGCTCTCATGGGTGTGTTCGTGGCCCGGGAGGGCTCCCGGTGCCGCCTGCAGGTCTGCACAGGCCGGCAGAGGCGGGCAGCCCGCAGCAGGCAGAGCCGGGGGTTAGGGCGGGCCCGGGCCCTCTGCCAGCGGCTTTGTGCCCCGGCGACCCCGGCGATTGTTGCTGCTTTGTGGCCGCTGGGAAAGTGGAGAAGGGGCCCAAGGGGGCCTCCCGCGCTGCAGCACAGAGTTTGCAGGCAGCCCACGATCCAGACAGATTAAGGCTCCTCGTGGAGCCCCAGGACTGGGAAGGGAAAGCTTTGTGAATTGCCAGGCCTTTGAGCTTGGACTGTGGGAGACCCACTGTCAAAGGGAGACTGGGGCATCCCAGTTGAAACTCCCTGGGACGTGCTTTGAAAGCAGAAACAGGGAGGTAAAAGTTCCTTGAGCCAAAAGAAATGCTTCAGAGCCAACACATCAGAATTTTGCTGAAGCAGCAGTTGGAAGGAGGCTCTGAGACAGGGGCCTGATGCCACCTGCAAGATGGATGAGACAATGGTCTCCGTTTCCCCAGCATCCTCTGTGTGTCACGGCACAGCTCTGTCCCGCCACCCCCACCACCCTCCCACTCCAGCTCCCAGCAGCACAGCCCCTGTGAGCCAGGATGCAGAACAGGCACTTGGACCATTCTGTATCAGTGGCTTGCTCCATCAGTGGAATTTGGGGAACCCCTGTGATCTCCTGCCACTTGCAAAGGAGACAAGAAAGATGATGACATCCTGCAGTGTCAGCAATTACCCTGCTATGCAGAAGCCTCCTCGCTTATTTATAGAATCATAGAATCGGCTGGGTTGGAAGGGACCTCAGAGATCATCAAGCCCAACTCTTTCTCCACTACCGTCACGGTTACCAGACCATGGCACTAAGTGCCACATCCAGTCTCTTTTTAAATATCTCCAGGGACGGAGAATCCATTACTTCCCTTAGCAGTCCATTCCAATGTCTGATCACCCTCTCCGTAAAGAAATTCTTTCTAATATCCAACCTAAAACCTTCCCTGGCCCAGTTTGAGACCATGCCCTCTTGTCTTGCTGATAGTTGCCTGGAGAAAGAGACCTACCCCCACCTGGCTACAACCTCCTTTCAGGGAGTTGCAGAGAGTAATGAAGTCTCCCTCAGCCTCAGTGCTGGGTGCCACCCCCTTATCAATCAGCTGATTGGCCTCACCCGAGACCACCAGCAGAAGGTGGGGCAGCTCTTTGCAGCCCTTTCTATCCCTCTCAGCAGTGCTGGGTGCCACCTCCTTATCAGCTCTTTGATTGGCCTCACCTGAGAACACCAGCAGAATTATTGCAATTGATCCTATTCCACACCATTAACACCTTTGGCACAAAACATTTAACGGCCAAATGAAATGTGCTAATAAAGTACATCTGGAGAGTCCAGAGCACTGCAGAAAGGGGCCGTGTTTTCTCCACACCTGAAGGAGTAAGCTTTGCAATGGCCAAAAATGCTGTAGGGAGGGGAGAAGGACCATTAGCCGAGAAACAGCTTATGCAGCTGAGGTGATACTGGAAGAGTGGACTTTACAGCAGAGCTCATGGAGACCCAGAATACCTACATTTTAGGGGTGTGGATAAAGCTGACTGGAGTGGCACCCATCAAACACAGGCAGATAGAGCAGCAGGACCAGCGGCCCCCCCAGGGATCCCCCGGGTGCTGGCCTGTGCTGGACAGGAGTCCCTTTCCCTCTTGAAGGGCACACTGTGACAACCCAGGCTCTGTAGAGGCTACGAAGCCCCTTGGGACCGCACCGTACTCTCGCCACGGGAGTCCCGTGAGACAGCAGCAGGGCACCTCCCTCTCCCTCCACCTGCCCACCAGAGGGTGTTCCCGCACTGTCGCAGCCGCCCAGCGCTCTATGGTTCCTCAGCCCCTCCCTCGCAGGCGCCTCTGCTGCCCGGCTTTGCCAGACGGCGTCGGGACAGGAGCAGCTACAGAGGAGGGCAAAGCGCGGAGTCGCGGTTCTTCTGGGAGCCACTGACTTCAGCTCCGTGGGGAACCGCAGCCGTTTTTACCCCCGCCGCCTGATGCCGGGAAGCAGCCATATTGAACAAGGGTAGCGAGGTCGTATCGCCGCCTTACGAGGCGGAAGCCATTTTGTGTCCTGGCAGTTGCGGCCGGCGCCGTGCCCGTCCGTTCCCCTTGCGCTGCAGCCACCAGCGGCGTTCGGTCTGCGCTGCCGCGCCCGCAGCGCCCCAGCACGGCCGTTCCCACAGCTGCTGCACCGGCAGCCGCTCCTTCAGGAAGGACCCGAGCTCCGTGTGGGCTCACAGGGCAGGTGGCGGCGGATCCCTTTTTACCGACAGCTCCCCTCGGGTGCTCCTGGGGCTCCGCCTTCTACAGGGCGGTCCTCGGCGGGGAGCTCGCACACCTGCGGGACCTGGGGCACATGTGCCCTCTGCAGGAGTTGTTGCCGCCTCAGTCCGTTCTGATGGGACAGACCCATGGAGATTACATACAGTGACGTCTGGTTTGCTTCTGTCTGCATTTCAGGACCTCATGTAGTTGATGTTCACGACGTAGGAGTCGGGAGTTCACTGAGCTGAACTGGTGCCACTTTCCGATGAAGGATGTCAGCCTTGCGCTGCCAGCCCTCCAAAGTGAACCTCATCTGAGGAGCTTGTCCTGGCTGCCTGAGCCTGCTATAACCCTGGAGTATAGGTCAGGGTTTAACCAAAAGGAAAGAGCCAAACTTAGAGACGTTTCACTGCTGAGTCTGTCAGACTGCCGTAAACTGGCATCCTATGCACACCCTGCTAGCTCCGATGCTTGTCTGATCTCCAGGAGCCAAATCATAGTTGAACAGTCTCTGAAGTGTTCTTTTAAATTATAAAATTCTAAAAACAAATGCCTAGAGGAATGGTCAAAGTGAACTGGGAAACTTTTGTTGCTATATTATAATTCAGGTGAAGTTATCTGCCTAGAGTTTTAGCTTGAGGAGCAGAGAAGGTATTTTCAACATGGTAGTGTCTTACTGGCCTTATGTTCTTTATGTTCTGGGTCACCTGGCCCAGTCAAAGCCCAGTCTTCAGAAAGCAATGTAATCCGCTGTTCTAGCTAATTTTAAAGTATACTGCATGTAATCTACAAGAAATATGGTTATTAAATTTGATTGTTGTAGGCAATATTTTCCCTTTATATAATTTGCCCCAGGACTCAAGGGTAAAAGGGTAAGGCAACACAGGTTTCTGTAACCAACAAAACTTAGTGTATCACCATTCCTCTGCTGTCTATGCTTCAAAAAAAACCAAAAACCCCCCAAACAATGGCACAGATTGTGCTTCCACCCGAGCTAGAAGCTGACCTACATAAACTGCCATCTTAAGGGGGGTATATGGATCGTGGCACTAGTATCAATGGCTAGGTTTACTTTTTCCTAAAGGCCAGAAGCTTTTAAGTAATGAAAGGTGAACAAACTTTGCATCAGAGATTTCCCCAGAAATAGGCTAGTTAAGGAGACCAGGAACACAGATTGAGAGAGTATTGTTCAGCATTCTCACTGGAGAACTATATTTCAGCTCTTACTACTGACTGCATATGATATGAGGCAAATCACTTGACCCAAACTTTTCATGGGTGGTCCATGTAGTTTTCATTTCCTAAGCACTTGAAAACAGCATGAGGCTGATTTTCAGGAGTGCTAATCATTCATTGTAATCAAAATGAATGATAGGAGCTCTGAGGAACAAATGCTAATGAGTTGAGTCCAAGCTGCACACCAACAGCAGATCTCAGATTGGGTACTGTAGCAGTGCTGCATTCACAGGAATCTAACACCTCTCAAGGGTTTATGGATTTACATTTATGTATGAAGAACACAGACTTCACAGGAGCACAGTAGGAAAGCGGAATGTAATAAATTCAGTAAGTATTATACTGTAACCAGAGTTAGAAAATTATTTAGGCCTAGTGTCATGACAAACTTAAAATTTATAATAAGGCAAAGAAAACATTTCTTGGGCCCCCTGAAAAAAACAAACCAATACAGAAATCTTGCTTTTATATAAAATATTAGTTATTAGATTCTGATATTTCTGTCAGAGACCTGTCCTGTAAGATTTACATGCTTCATTGCTGATTTCAAGGACTGAAATAATTGTTTTTGTTTAGATGTAGCTTATTCCTTTTTGAACTTTAACTAGTTCTGATTTTGAAGATGTTTATAATTTGGCATGTGATAAAAAGTGGTGGGATTTTCCTCAGGTCTTCCAACAACCATTGCTTAAAATAATAGAACTGCTTTTACATTGCTCTGCTTTAGCTACTGTAGTAAAACATTTTACCACTGACTGGGTGGTCCCCTGTGGTACTGAGCTGTATGACAGTCTTGAGCATCAGTCCAGCTACTGCCTTTATTTCAGACTGCAACTTCTCCATGTGAGTAGTGTGAAAAACTTGCTAGGGAATTTTGGAAGATTGCACAGGTTTTGTTTTTATCCTAGGGTGATACATAACTTGGAGTAGCTGGCCTGAGAACAGAGTGATGGAGTCTCATGATTGATCATAGATCTGCATCAAAAGTCTAACAGTTGGCAGAGGATGCACATACCCTGAAAGAGATGCTATTATGTGCCATTAGTTTGAATTAGGAGGGATTTCAAGTGTGCATTCTATTTGTATTTGATAAATTGCTCTTCAGAGTTTGCTGTTACCAGGAGGTGTCTTCCAGAAGTTTGAGATACCCCTCAGGATAAAAAATTCTGTCCTACTATTTTTTTTCTTTTTTCCCCTCTAAATAAATTTTTGTTAAGGAAAACTTTCTCCACTGTCACATGCAAAAGATGGAGCCCCTGAAGGGAGGCTAGGAAGCTGGTGTTAACAGGATATAACATAGCATGGTGTGTAGCACAGTATGTTCTCATGTGGATTCTTGAAGGAATGGCTGAGTAGCTGCTCAGTGGGGAAATGGAAGTTCCTGAAAGAGTGCAAGGGAGATGGCCACTTACACTTGTTTATTCTGTCCATTTCACTTAATATATATTCTATTTAATGAAAAAGCTGGAGTGAAGGGTGGCTGTAGGAGGTCAAAGCGGGGGCAGTTGTCTGAAATCTGGTCTGCCACATTGTGCTGTACAGACACAGTAATGACTGTAGATCTCCTCTCCCTGGAATATTTGTAGGAATTACTAGACAAATTCTGCTTCTTACAAGGTAAAATAAGCAATATTTACTTCTGGTTTTCAGCTCCATCTGGATATGAGCTTAGCAGAAACTTTGTATCAGCCCATCCCTTTGAGAAGCTGTGACTTTTTGCTGTGTATGTCTGCTTGGTTCCCTACCTGGAGAAACAGAGCAGATACCTGTTTCTAAAGAGCCTGTAAACAAGGAATTCTCACAGTCTTTGCAGAGGGTTGAGAAAGGTGAACAGGATTATGAGAAACTATGAACTTTAAGCAAAGCCTTAGTCCTGAAAAAGAAAAACGGGAAACTTTTTGGTACTGAGTTTTTCTTTCAGTTGCTTTATTTGGTCCACAATGTTTTTCTCTCCTGCTAATGTAAGGCAACAAGTTCTACAACCAGTTATAAAAATAACTAGACCCCAATGAACAACAAAAATCCTTTAGTGTCCTCTAGGGCATAAGTGCCCTTGTATCACCCTGGGGTAGCTCTGTTTGCAGCCAGTCCTTGTGACATCTCCTTACTGCTCTGTCTGTCCTCTCAGCTGCTGGAGTCCAAGGGAGCAAATATCCACGGGCTGCATGTATGGTTCAGTGTGCACAGGGGCAAAGGGGAATGGCCCAAGTGACAACAGCTCCATTGGCTAATTCTGGATTGGCTGTGGCTAATGATGTTCTCTTAGAGCAGTGTTTTAAAGGTGAAAGCTTGATGGGGCTTAGGCCCAGCTGTTCACTCACCCCCCAAACCCCACTGTGGGACAGCAGAGAGAAAATCCACCTAAAGGCTCTTTAATTGAGGCAAGGAGATTTTCACTCCCCAGTCATGGCACTGGCAAAACAGACAGACTCAGTTTAAAAAGCAAAAGAAATTCATTTGAGCTATCTTAACAGGAGAATGAGAGAACCTGCCTCTCACCCCTCCCTTCTTCCTGGGCTGGAATTGCTTCACTCCTGCCTCCCCCTCAGCAGCACAAGGGGGTGAGGAGTGAGGAGTAGGGATTTTGGGTCAATTTACCACATATTCCTCCTTAGGATCTGGACTGCTCACATTCTTCCTCTGCTCCCAAATGGGGAGCAAGTGCTTCTTTTTCCAATACTTATTGCATATCTCTTGATTTAGTAAAACAGCTTTAGTAGTGCCATACTATGGTTATTTTTGATCAGTGTACTGAAGGGTTGTTATTGCTCAAATAGATTAAGATATTGTACTACAAGGCTCCTAAAAGATTGCATATATTGCTTCCTTCCAATTTGCTATCAAAGCAGTTCTTACCACAAGAAAACCTAATGCTGTATTAATACAATTTGTATTCCAAAAGGGACTGCATAATGCTGATCTCCTAACTAGGCGGATCAGTCTTAATCAGTTTTTCCTAGTAGGAGAAAGTCTTCCTCACAAGAGAAATCTTGTGGTTTTCAGTCAGAGAAAGAGCTGTTTAAGAATAAACAATAAAATTCCACAGATGCGTCCACAGAGACTGCATCACCTCTGGATGTGCTCCTTCCTGTCTATTTGTATGAAACTACTGTGGGATTTCTCCCTGTTCTTGGAACACTGTTGAGTGCAGTGGAATTACACAGATTATGGGGGGCTGAATCCATCTCTTACATGCTGTGCATGAGTATCATTACCTGTCATTAACATCCCACTGATTCTGCACTGAACTGCTGTGTCTAGATAATTATGTTCATGGGACAGAAGCTGTTGCTAGTCATTAATACCTGGTGTTTTGGTGAAATAAATAATGCTGATTCATAGGCAAGAACTGCTGAAAGCTGTGTCTGATGCTTATGGGTTGCTTCTTAACTGCTAGAAAGAAACAAGTGTCAAGAGAGCTGTGGTTAGTGGTGCTGCCTTGAGTCAGGATTTGTGAGCTGGCGTACAAGATGATGAAACTTATTTGTCATCTGCCTTGCTGAAAACAGTGCCTTTTGAAAACTAAACAAAGTGGTTGGGAATGCAGACTGAACTGCTGTTCTTTAATCCCTCTTCCATTATCTTAATTTCTTCCATTTCTAACTTTCTCCTAAAATTGAGTACATTACTGCAGCTGAACAGTCCCTATAATTTCTCCAAAATCATCTTTGTACCTGTGGGTGGACCCACTATTGAGAGCCATTAATGTGAGATTTTAACAATTCTGTACTTCCCTCTCCCTTCGTCTTTGGACTTGTGGTGCAGAGATGAACTGGTCCCACTACTAAGATTTGTAGGATTTTGGGTTCTGTTTATGTGATGGACTCAGTTGCTCTGTCTTCAGCATTTGTAGCCTTTTCCCTTGTCTGTGTATATTGTGCTCTACTGAAAACGGGACAGGACACAACTCCAAGCATTTGTGCCTGTATGAGTGTGCACATATTATCAAGCTGTGGTGATGATTTTCACTGCAGTTGTGAACCACTGAGCTGGTGATAATTGTTCTGCTGCATTTTGCAGTTCTGGGATTTTAACTGAATAGTCAAAGGAAAAAATAAGCATTTGTTCCTAAAGATCATACACATTCCCACTGTGTCTTAAGTTTTTTTTTTTTTAAATTGCAAAACCAGCACTGTAAACAAGAATAATGCTCCTAGTGCTAAGTTTCTAATCAATTTGTTGCTTAATCTAAGAGGTATTTCTGCTTCATCATTGGTGGAAGTGATGGAATAGATACAGAATATTTTGTTAAAGAATTGTAGGCTGAACCTATCAACATTCTCAGTGGTTTGCAAATGTTTTAGATTAGCTACATCTCATAATCCTAACCAAAATATGAGACACCTGAAGTCCCTTTAAGCAGTATAAATCACAAGGAAGATTATTCTTTCCTGAAAAAGTCCAATAGCTTGACTGTTGGGTATTTTAAAGTCAAATTTCTTATATTGGTACTTAATGTACCCTTAGTGCAAGAGAATTATCATGAGGAAAGGCGTTTGAATCAGTGATGCTGTTTTTCTTTTCACAGTTTCCCAGTCATGGATTTTTGAAAGCTTTTTACAGATAAATATTTTTCTTGTTTAAGCTTTTTGCCCTACTTTTGAGAGTGAATCTTTCACTGTTGTCACAGGTTATTCATCCTCTGTCTTCTGTTATGAGATATCTCATGAAGAAGCCTTAGAGTTACACTGGGCAATACCAGTTCTGGAACTGACCCTGTCAGCTTAACAGGAAATGCACTACAACTCTTCGACTTTCCAGACTTGTATCAAGTTTCAGGCACCTACAGGATATCACTGTGTCACTGTATGATTAGGATTTATTTCAAAGAAGTAAAAATATGTAGGAGTTCCTCTTGCTGGCGATTAAAAATTAGACCAGTATGTTTTATTCCAGTGAAGTGATTACAAAACTGGAATAAATTTACAGAAAAAAAAACCCTGAAATAAAAGCAGCAGTTCTGCAGAGAATATGCCTGATATAAGCTGTTAGCTCACAATGTGTTTCTCTGCAGTGTTGCTTGGCAGTATCTGAGTCCTCTGCCTCTGTGGCTTTGTCTTTCAAAATTTATTCTGCTCTGGTACCCCTCTGTAATTGCACTTGAACATTATCAGGATACTGTTGAGCACTAACAAGTCTTCAAAGCAGTATATAGGGACTCCCACTTACCTTTTGTTCATATTAATTAAGTTAGGGAAATTTTATATTGTGCCTTGATTAATTCTGGGAATTTGTAAGAATGCAAATGAAACACTGTCTCTCTGGGTCCAAGTTATCTTTTGATATGCAAACACACTTAAGCGTGCTGATTTTCATTACCACAATTACCTTCCTCTTTGGGAGAGCAGCTGAACTCCAGTTCCATTCGACTCCACCCTGCGCAGAAGATGAGACTTTCCTTACTCATGTTTTTCTTGTTTTCATAACTGTATACAAATTCCATATTGTAGCAGCTATCTGAACAATGTTCCTGTTAGTCTAGCAATATCAGGAATTTATCTTGTTTTCTGTAAGTCTCTCATGATCTATAGATCATAAACAGATCATCATAAGACAAACGTACAGTGTTGTCCTGGATTCTTCTTAAAAACAGAGGAAGTTATTGAAACTGAGAAGTTAACTGATGCATGATTCTACACAGTCTTTGCTTATTGTAATTTTACTTCTTGAGCACCTTTGAGACTAAGGGTTCTACATTCTGCCATGTGCTAAAATGTTTTAAAATAGTAATATATATTAAATTAACAAGGCATAAATGTGGGGAAGTCTTCACTATGCAACAATTTTTTTCAGCTTTAGACCTCTGAGGGACTTACCCCCTGGAACAGAGTTCTGCATTTTGCTGGCTGTCCAGACAGTTATTTTTTATGCAGCTTTCTGCAGCTCCAAAGAAGTATCCCCACACCATGTCACTAATTGCAGAGTATTTTTCAATCCTCGTGGTTGTTTGTACCTCATGTTTTTATTTAGACTTACTGGAATCCCAATCCAAATTTTTATTATGACCTCAGGGAACAATACTTGAAGATGTCATTATTGGTTTCATTTGTACTGATTCTAACCACAGTTCTGTTGAATCAATACCACTGGTCCAGTTTGGGACAGATGACCATCTTGCTTGTATTACATAAATGTGTCTTCTTCCTTTTTTGAAGTCTCATTTCTTCTTTTACCTTCAGCTGTGCTCTGGTGCACTGTTCTGGTGACAGACTCAACTAATTAGGGACACATTTTTACACTTGTTTCTATTATATATGTCTCACATTCAGCATTTATTTAAGACAAAGCCAGTTTAACTTAAACTTCCATGTTTTGCACTGGAGCCAGAAACTGCTTGCTGACAGCAGCACTGGTGCAGCAGAGAAGTGCCTGGAACTGACAGGGATTTCAGTTTTTCTGTGAACATCTGCAAGCCTGAAGAGCTGAAGAGCTTTCATACAATGGACTGAGAGGTGATACTTCTCATCTGGCTTCTCAGGCTGCGTATGAGTGGAGTGGAGCCTTTGAGCAATTCCTTCTGCTGCTGCACAAGTTGCAGTGGTGGTTCAAGTTTGGTTCACTTTCTTCAGCTGTCTAATTGGATAAAAGGTTAAATAAATGCCTGTACTACAAGTGCTAATAGGGATGTGCCTTTAGGTCGTGGCATAGCAAGACAGTAATGTGTACATTTGTTTTGAAAACCTTTAATTTTCTGCAGAGCATTTGCTGATGTAAAAGACGAGTTTATTGGGTTTTTTTTTTCAGGTATTTATGGTTTCTCCACAGTTACCATGTTGCCAGGATATATAGAGATGATCTGCATTCTGCAGGCCTTCCTCCTGAAGGGTTTGGCTCAATTATGCCTAAGTCTTAACTCATTTTCTAGGGGAGTCTTAGAGTAAAATGGTCTATATACCTATATTTAGTGCGTAAACAGTTTCATGGATGTTACATCTAGAATATATTTCATAAGCAAAATGATGTTGGGAGCTTCTAAGTGATCTAGTTAATATTTTTTCCTAAACAGACAAGACAGAATGTATAATATGAAAAATACAAACTCATTTAATTTCTCTGTAGCTGACTTGTCTTTCCATGGTGCTTCTCACTGGGAACATATAGGGAGGACTGTTCATGATTCTGTTTCAATTCTTAATTTGTCTTTTAGTATACATTGAGTGTTCTATTATGGAGTGCAGAGATAGATAATGTGTTCAGTATTGTGGGTTTAATAAAAAAGGATCTTGCAAAGCTTTTGCTTTCTAATTATAGTTTATCTTAGCCCACAGCATGTCCATACATCTCTTTTTTTATCCTGAAAGACAGTCTAAACACTAGAAAGTGCCAAGAAAAATTAAAGCATCCCATCTAAGCAAACCACCACATGGCAGAGTCCATATGGTCTAAAATTAGGCTTATGTATATTTACGACAATATATGACTTTTGAATTGAGAAAGGAAAATCAAAACAATTCCCTTGTGTGGAAAGAATCCCATTGCATTTTTAATTACTATTAGCATGGTAACAACTTCCTGTAATATTTTTCAATTTAGTCTTTTGGAGTCATTCCTGGAAGAGGGTTTGTTCTAAAATAACAGTGCTGCACTATATTTATTTTTAAATGCATGCTGATGTACCTTTCAAACCATGTGGGCAGTGACAGTGACAGCTTCACAGAGCTCAGCACAAACTGGGCCTGAGCAGATGGGCACGGGGCAGAAGCAGCAGCAACAACAGAGGTGAAGTGAGGTGAGGGCAGAGCTCTGGGAACTGCCAGCCCAGTCCAGCAGTCATGGTGTCTACCCAGGAGAGGAAGACTGTGCTTGCAACACCCACCAGAATGGATGTGGGTACTCAGAAAGTGCCACCACGGAAGGAGGTGGCTATCCAGGTCAGATTGTTGGGAATTCCACAGACTTTTGATGGCACCAGGGGGTAGCACTGACCATGGCTGTATCTGGTGTGAGCTGTGACGCAGCTGTGGGATGAAGTGATGGAGCTCAGGGAGGAGGTAAGCAGATTGAGGAGTGTCATGGCTTAGCAGTTTGGGCAGACCACAAACTGAGGGACGGAATTCCTCTCTATTCCACCTCCAACAAGGAAAGATAAAAGGCGAATAAAGGTTGGAGACTTGAAACTGGAAACTGAAAACGATTGCAGATATATTTACTAGCAGATGGGAAAGGCAATAACATAAGGGATAAAGTGACAAAAAATACAAATATATACAAATACATATACACAACCAGATCTCGACAGCAGGGATGGGTGCCTGAGGGCCCCTTGCAGCAGGGCTGACTCAGGAGGGGGGGTCCACGGCTCTTCCCAGCACCCGATAGATCTGGACTCTGAAGAGCAGGTGGGGAGCTGGGGGTAAAGAAGCACAGGGGAACAGCAGCGCAGCCAGGAGTGAGAGAAAAAGAGAGGAGGGGCTGGGGTCTGCATGACCTTTAGAGAGGATGGGCAGGAAATGGGAGGGAACAGACCCCTCCATTTGTGTTCCACCCCTCTCAGAGTCCAAAAGCCCTCATTCTTTAGCACCTCCTGTTCAAATGATGACAAGCAGTATCAGAGAGCGAGGGGAGGTATGTGAGTGTTTTCAAAGCCTCATGTAATGTCCTGCGAGGCAACTCTTATTAACAGACCACAGAAGTCCTTATCATATCAGAATTCCTTATCATCCCAGAAAGCTTCCCAGCCAACCCAAGATAACTTAGAGGAGCAGGGACAATGGGAACAGATCCCAGCCTGACACCACAAATGGGGCAGGCTCATTCCCATAAGAACTTCACTGCCTTCAGTGGCGTTGCAGAACAGGGATGAGGCCCTGCAGGAGGAAATGGCAGACAGCACTGGGGATATCCCACGTGGGCCAAAAGTACCACTGAGGGCAACTCACCTTAAACCAATGATCATAACACATTCCAGAAAGCAAAATAGAAGGGTCATGGTTGTAGGTGACTCCCTCCTGAAGGGTACAGAGGGACCCACCGGACCCACTTCACAGAGCAGTCTCCTGCCTCCCTGGGGCCAGGATAAAGGATGTTCAGACCAGTCAGTCTCACCTCCATCCCTTTCAACTTAAAGTGGGGTGGGGGGAAATAGAGGGGAATTCTGTCATTAGGTTTGTGGACCGCCCAAACTGCTAAGCCATGACACAAACCACATCTTTCTGTTATTCTGTGATTCTGTAAACTGTCTCTTAAATTGATGTGCTGCTCCAAAATGAACTGCATTTTGTAAGAGAAACTAGGATTCCAGTTTTCTGTGCTTTAGGGGGGTGACTTTCTGTGGAGTATGTTTTTTGACATGAGTGACTCCTCATACATTCCTCTTTGCTGCCCTTCACTCCTGCTGTACTAAATCATTACTGGTCCCAGACAAGGTTTTGTGCATTTATAGGGGCCAAAAGTGATGACTAAGGAACCTAAGGCAGAGGTTAATTCTCCTCATCTCTTTGGCTTTTTGTGACAAGGCACAGAAAATGATGTCATTGTGTGTTCTGAGGAATATGCTTCATCTTTGCAGGGTTAGGGCTTAGTTACATCTGAGACATGGACATTTCCAAGAGGATTAATCTGTGCCAAACCTTACTCAATCCTTCTGTAAATTTTCTCTGTGGGGTTAGTAACCCCAGTTGCTGTGCTAGTACTATATTTGCAATAGCAGAGTGGCAAAGTTGATGTTAGATGGTAATGAAGGATGTACATTGGTCTGGACTCTAGAAGAATGAAAGTGAACAGTACTGAGAATTTTAATATTCCTCATTGAATGCCAAGGACTTGTGTCCTTGGACACACATATCTGGGCTCAGGTATGATAGTGGTACAAAACTCAAGACAGTGAAAATTATAAACATGGCTATCATTTTGACTACTACTTGTGTTAGGAACGTTGGATTTAATTTATTTTCTTCTCTCTAGGAAAGCAATTTTCTGGCTGTAGGACAGATTAATCTGCTGAAGAGCAAGACAAGTTTGGTCAGGTCAGATGCCAGCGGACAGATTGGGCATTCTGGGTTTTGCAGAGATCTGGTCAATACACTTAAACAATCTAAACATGTACTTGCCTGTAACTCTTAATAAAATATATAGAAAAATAATTTGTGACTATTTGGGGGTTTTGACCACTTCAAATGTTGTAATTTCAATGAACAGTATCTTCCTTTCATAAGTGGGTTTGTGGTACCCTGCTGCCTCTTGTCCTGTCTCACATTATGTTCAACTTTTATGTAGCAAAGTCTTGAAAGGTTTCAGCTTTTCAAAACCCATATACCCTTGAGGTTGAATAGCACATATATATACTCTGCTGTCTCAGTGACAAGTGTTCTTACCCTGAACTGTGGCTCTGTTGTCGTGTTACTGGCCAAGGTCAGAGAGTCATAATTATCATGCCAAAGTCTTCCCTCTAATAGCTTTTAGTTTCAGTAGCAAGTCTGACAATCTGAGCAGAATTCTGCACATGCTGGGCAGAAACCAAAGTAGCAGGGCAGTTTTATGCTGGAAAAATGGGATTCAGAGAAGTGTTTAACTAAAGAATCCACTTGGAAATGGGGAAGGAAAGGTATTACAGTTAGTGTTTTGATGGCACTTATAAAGCCTAACTGCAAGTTCTGCTTCTTGTCCTTGAGCTCCTTTTATATCTGCTTAAAACTTGGTTTCTCTGAGAAATGTTTACATAATGGGCAAGAGAGTGTTACCCTGTAGGACTCTGCTGTTCTCTATCTATGGCAATAGTCCCAACAGGAGTCTGTTATAAAAACATTTAATATCCTAATTGTCAGTTTAGACTGGAGAATTGGAGTCTGGAAATGTAGTGAAAGATAAACAAAGCTTCCAAGTTCTAGGTGACAACTTTTGAGTTTGGGTTTATTACAATTTCTTAACAGTGTCTCAGATGGCTACTTCATCTTTTCCATAAAGGAGTAAGAGATAAGAGTTATGCCTTAGTTCTCTCATTTTTCCTATCCTCTGCTCCATGTATCATTTCAGGGCAAGTGGCAAATAACTCACTAGTGGGTTACTGAGTCTTATTTCAGTGAGTAACTCTTGCTTTGCTAAGTCTGTGGAAAATAATTTAGAGCCCTGTGCTTGGCATACAGCAAACAAGAAAACAATGTCAGCTCTGCTGCCTCAAGTAGGTGGCTCTTTTATGCAAAATGCCATGACAGGGACACCAAGGGTCACACTGACACAGCTTCCTTCAGCAGTGTTTCAATTTCTAACATGATGACTCACAGACAGTTCTTCTTAAAATGTTGCTATGACATCATATATGAACTGGTGCACATTCACTGAGATGGCAAAGCAGTCACAGAGAGCAGCACAGTGCACTCCAGTGTACAACTTTCACTCACGTGCTTAGCTCACACTCATGTAAAACACAAAAGAATCACTTGAAATAAGGTAGAGCTGATATCCAGAAAGTGATTTATCCTACAACCAAATACCTCTCAATGTCCTTTTACAAAGCAATAACATAATGCAAAGCAAGAAGTACTGGGAAGTTACAAACTTTTGATTTAAGTTTATTTTGAGCATGCATTTTAGCTTCTGCTTAAACTTCTGCTTAAGCTTCTGCTTACTTCTTTTTGATATACTATATTTTTCATTTTCAGTTTGCTTTGTAGCACAGTGACAGACTCATTAATTGCATATACAACTCCTTATAACTGCAAAAAGCTTTTTAGCATATTTAATCTCCTGCAAATTACTGTGGTGCTGGTGGTATAGAAACTTCTGTGGAATAGTGGAAAACACGTCCAGGACTGCTTATGTTTGATCTGCTGAGCTGTAGATACAGCACTGAACTAAAAAATACTTACTCAAAGAATAGCAGGTGTGTGTTTTTGCCATATAATATTTTCCACTTGTTTATCTTCAGCTGAAAGATGTCATAAACATTTTGAAGTGGAGAGAAAGAAATGTTTGAATTCAACTCTAGTTCTTGAACTAGCTGAAAGTAAAACTACAAGAAAGAAAATTGGTTCTATCCTGACCCAAACCAGGACCTGAGGTAAAAACAAGAGGCCCTTATCTCTGTACTCTGCCTATAGAGATAGTCAGGACCAGTTTTGTGAAGGGAGAATCATTGTATTGATGAAGCAATACAAGAATAGCTTGCCCCACAAGCTATTTTGCTTCCTCCTTATGTCAGTGAGAAGCTGAATAAAGACTTGAAGGAGAATTTACAGTCATCAAAGTTTTAAATGTCCTTATAGCTAAAATATTATAGCTAAAAATATTTTTTTTCTCATCTAACTAGGCTTAGTGTCCCCCCCACTTTTCCCTGGCTGCTAATTAAATCCTCTTCAGTTGTCAATAACTGAATGTGAGTTTTGCTTAGTATCAAACATACACTGGTTAGATTCTATTTATTTTATACAGTGTCCTGAACTATGCAGCATCAAGAGGAATTGACTCAGAATAGGGCAACTGGTGGAGTGAGACTTCCCTGTCTCTAGAGATTTGTGGCAACTAAGACTGCTAGTTGATGTGTAGCCTCTTATTTCTGTTTTGTTGATGGTTAATTTGATGCTGTGCTGCCCATAGAGGCTGGAGGAGTCTGATTTAGCTGGGAACCTTAACATCAGGATTGGTTACATGTACAGCAATATTCTGGTGCTGTATTTACTGTTAAAGACCCTTGTTGATAGAATAAGGTGTAGTTATTTCCTTGTCTTACAGAAAATTGATTTTTGCTTCAGAGAAACAAATCTATGTATTTTTCAGCTTGTTCAAAATAAATACATAATTTTCTTTAACCTTATTGTAGGCCATGCAATTCAAACTGTGTGGGGTTTTCTGAAGGAAAAAGTCAATCAGAAGAGCCTCAGAGTAATGTTACAGGACAGGTAACATTGCTCTGATCATGTTTTGCCTTTTTTCACATTAAGACCTTGAATTCACCAGACACCTGAGTTTTGCTTCTTAATCAGAACTAAAGATTTTTTGTTCAAATGAAGTAATATCTTAGAGCTACATGGCTATAAAAAGGTCATGTTGTAGAGTGTTATGCCTCAGTTGGTTCTCCATTAATTCTGCAGAAGCACTTTTTTGAGAGAAATGATGTAAAACATTTTTTACAGCCTCACATTACTGACAGCTTGTGTCTCGTAGAACCAAGAGTGGAGTCATGGAATGGATCAGCAGTGCCTCATTTTCACTGTTTCACCCTTTTTGAGTGTGTTGCACAATAAGTGTAGTTCTACAAGAAGTCTAGATTATTACATCAAAGTAAGTTTATTTCAGAAACCCCAATTTGCACTAATATCACAATAGAAGATTATTATCAACTTAATAACTGATCTAGGCCTGCAGGAAAACTTTTCATCTTTCATCTGTATGGACATTAAATTACATCTGAGTCATAGAATTATAAAGAAGCACATTTCTGAGGTTTCCACAGTTAGTTACCAGTTATTGATTGTTAGTTGGTTAGAGATCTGACAGTATTATTCCATTTCCAGAGTGGAGTTTCTTACCTGCTAATGAAGGCTGGAAAAAAATAGATTGGAAAAAATGACATTTCCTTGATTCACTTCTCCAAAAGTGGAAAAGAAATATTAACATTAAAAAGCATTTAATGTTATATTCTGTTAGAGAAGGGATTGATCAACTAATCTTCCCAAATGGAAATTGATGAATCAAAGTGTTTCTGGAGAAATCTTAGAAATTTTTGATCAAAAAGACACCACTGGCATTCCTCTCCAGTGCCTGAGCAGCTGGACTTTAGCAGCTTGAATTTGATAGAGCTGGGGTATTTTCTTCCTTGATGGCTTCCTTTGAATAATTTTCAGTTCTTCAATGTTTAAAAAAATCCAGAGAATTTTCCATTCAGCAGATTTGAAATCACAGACCTGCAGTTTCTCAGCAAAAGGCTTTAAAGCTTTTTAAATATATAATTCTATTTAAAAAATGTCCCTACATGAAGGTCTTTTGCAGAAAGATTCTTTTGCTTATATGAACTTCCCATAAAACCCTGGCAGACTTATGTAGCTCCTGACCCAGCCAAATGTAGTCAGAGCTCTAGAGGCAGCCAAACTGGGAGATGAGTTATACCTGGGAGAAGCAAACTGCTTCATTTTTTTTGAAAATGACCTACAGTGTCCAGAATAATATTCACAATGTTGTTCATGCACAAAATAAGGCATTTTTAAGGCTTTATTCTGATACAGAAATCTTTTGAAATATCAGAAATGCTCTCAGAAAAGAAATTCCCAGCTTTGTATGCTTTCTCTGTCTGCATTTGGAATGGCTTTGAGCTAGATATATTATTTGATTTTAATCTTACTATTACATAAAATATTGCCTTTAAAAATCATAACTTTCCAGTGGTTCTTTCTAGTTGATACTTTGCTCAGGCTGGCTTCATGCTTGTCATAAGACATCAGCCTTGTAAAAACTTATGATGCCATAAAAAACATCTTCATGCTGTTTGGACCTTGCAGGGGCAGGCTGTTTAGAATGTGGTTTGTGGGAGCATTGGAGGAATAAAGGAGTTGTTCAATCTGATATACAGCTCTTGAGAAAGATGATAAATGGAGCACAAGAAGGCCTCAGCCTAAAAGCAAAGCTTTAAAAGAAGCTTTAAAGGCAAAGAAGATGCAGTTCCTTCTATTAATACACATTAAATTCCTTAGTAACTGTTACTAAGCTATATTATTAATGATGAAAACCAAATCAAAACTCATTCTTGACAGTATTTCCTGTTTTAAAGCTTGCACTGGTGAGTTGAATCAGTGCAGTTCGTTCTTTTTCTGTAGTAACTCCAGTGGAAAGAAGTCTCAGGCTGAAGTCAGTGGCCTGAATGTGCAGGGACTCCTTGAGCAAATTTAAACCTCTCACAACTGACTTTGAGTGTCTGAGTCCCTTTGTGCCCCTGTGCCAACAACTCACATACAGCAGCAAGAGAGCAGGTGATTGCACAAGTTCTCCAGCAGGTCAGTGCCTGTGTGCAGGGAGTTTATAGGGGCTTTCTTTTTTTTTTTTTTTATTGGCCTGCTTCAGCTCCATCTGTGTTTCATACTGCAAATCTGCAGCTGCATGGATGTTTGCAAAGAATTCCTTGGCAGCATGCTGACAAACACCAGCCAGGAAAAATTATTGTTTGAATAGAGGAATGGTCCCATTCTGAAATTCCTTGTTTTCTTAATTTCATGGTGCTGAGACCAGAAGGAGCCACCAAGTGGCAGCTAGCAGAGTTTCTGTATTGGTTTAATTGAAGTGATAGCTCAGAAAAAGCCATTTAGTTCTGTTGATTTATGCATTTAAATACATCTCTGTTTTTCTCCCTATTTTTTATTTTACTTATTATTATTATTTTTTCCCCTAGTTTTTTCCTGTTTCTGCAGTGCAAGGAAAGCATTTTGAATTTAGTGCCAAGATGTATCTTTTTGCTGACACACAGATACACATCTGAAAGCAAGGTTTTGGTATTCTGAAGGACAAGGTGCATGTGTGTTGAACAAAGAGAAACTGGATTTGATTGTGGATGAGTGAATTTGCACCAAGGTTACAGATATTCATTTTCTAAAGCTGTCTAGATTTTACAAGAAGCACTAACATCTTCTTAATCTAATGATCCATGTTTGCAATCAGCTCGTGGCACAGGTATTACATGGTGCAGGTCTGTAGCTGCAGGCATTTCTGACAGTAACATGGCAAAGCAGAAATCATGATTTTCTGCTCCAAAGATGACATCAATTTTAATTTTTGACTGATGATTTCCAATGGACAAAGTGAAACACTGCACTCTAAATCTTGTGCCTTGGAAAGTCTTCCATACAAAATATTTTTAGCAGAAATTAAGTTAAAAAACATGTAAAGACTTAGCTATGAATAAAAAAATCTTCAGCAGTATTAACTGTTGAAAGGTATTGAGGTTCTGGAGCGGGTCCAAAGGAGGGCAACTTGGCTGGTGAAGGGATCCAGCACAAGTCCTGTGAGGTGAGGCTAGAGTAACATTATGCCCATGTATTTTAGAGCAGATTATCTGCTTCTGGCCATTTCACAACAAAGCTCTACCAGGACCTGTGATATGTTCTGTATTGCTGTGCATTACTTAGGCAGACAGAAAGCAGCTGCTGCTGCTTGAGAATGAAGGAGGAACTCTCATCTGATCAGATTTCTCATGCTAAAGGACCCTGCTGCTCAAGGCCATTCTGTCTTGGGATCAGTCTGTGGACCAGGGTGTGTTCATGTACCTTCACTACTCTTTGGCACAGGGCTGCTATGGGCCACAGGTGGTAGCCATGGGCCAGAGCTAGCCTTGGGCTACTGCTGTAGTCCTGGATTGCATCTCAGTTGGTAGGAAATAGGCTGCTGCCCCTTGCTGTTGCCTGATCTAGAAGTCTTTGAGAGCACCTGCTGCCTTAGATGTGTTAAGCAGTTAGTTTAGTGAGCAGTAGCAGTTTGTCTGGTTTGTTGTATTAAGCCCTGATACCCTTGAGGATTAAGAAAGAAACCATTTGTGAGCCTTCAGGCATCAAAACATTCTCCTGTACTTGAGCAGAATGTCCTCTGCCTTCTGGCCTGGACTAGTATTGCTGGCAACAGGATTAACCTACTTTATGTACACTGTGTAAGTGCTAGCTGAGGGTCAGTGTTTTGAAAAGAACATGTTTTGAAGGGTTCAGGGGTAGCCACCTGCATCTTCAGTATCTAGTTGAGTAATGGAGTAATACATATCTAATAACTGCCATCTGCCTGGGCTTTATAAACATTAATATTTACTTTCTTTATGCGAGGTGATTTCATTTCCTAAGAAACAGATTAAATGTGTCTGACTGCCACACTGCTCCCCAAAGTCTAACACTTGGCAGGAACTCTTCACTTACATAGATGAGCATCTCACTAAATGGCAATCTGTGCTGGCAAATGTAAGGGATGTTTCAGCCAAGGGTGCTTGATGGGGATTTTCTCTTTTTTTGTCTTTTTTCAGTGGCAGATACTAGAGCACTTGGACTTCCAGACCACTGAACATATACCCAGGGACTTGGTCTGTCACAGCATCCTCCGAGAGCATCGGTACCGGATCAGCTCCTGTCACAGCTTCTCTGATCCTAAGCCTGTGATGCTGAGCTGGGTCTTATTTCTTTTAAGTGCTTCAGCATCTTCAGCAGCTGAAGAGAGCAAGTTATCAATAATGCACATTAATGGTATGGCTAGCTGGCAAGTCTAGCCTGCATGATCATTAAACAGCTCTGACATTTTTTGAGCTCACTAAAATTTTTCCCTGATTAACAGTGGAAGTTGGAGCTTCAGGGGACTGGGGAGAACAATTACTTTTTGTGAAGTACATGATGGTCATTGGATTCTTCAGGCCTGATCCAGAGTTTCAGCAGGAATTGTTCCAGGGGAGCTCCTCGGCTCTTGTATTTGTAAGTTTGGAGTGTTCCCTCTGTTAACCAGACCAAAAAAAACAAAAACAAAAACAAAAAGCCTGATTCAAAGGACTCACAAAACATATGTATCCCAGATTCTCAGATACTAATTTCAACTAATTCCATACAATTCCTTCTGTGAATTTAAATGTGCCTACAGTGCTGTGTGCCTTTCTGTACTGTGTGTTTTTAGAACACAATTTCAGAAGTGGTTGACTCTCCTCTCTCTGCTAACTAGTCTATCAATGAATATATTTGTGCATGAAAAAGCTGGTCCTAGGGTGGCAAGAAGTCTGGCTGTTCCTCAGGAAGTTGAAAACTCCATGGGCTCTCTGGGGGTTAGTTGGCTCTACTAACAACTGTGTTAGGTATCATGCATGTTTTTTGTAGCTTCCTCTCCCCCCTTATGAAATTTGTTGTTATTTTCTGAGTCTTGCAACAGCAATTTCTCACAGAAAAGTGACAGGCTTCTTAATGGTTATTTTCTAGAAGATCACTACATTTTTCTGTTTTGTTAGGTTTTGTTTTGTTTTTTATTTTCTTAAGCATGGCAAAAGCCAGAGGGTATGGATACCTTTTTTCTTTTGTTGAACCAGTTTCAGCCCTGTTCTGGTTTTCACAGAAGAAACGCTGCTTAAAGTGTATCATATCCTCAAAAAAATCCCTTTTGATTGATTTAATCTAGCTTTGGAAAAAAGCTAATCTCTGAAAAAAGGAGGACCTTTGATATCTTAACTATCTCAATTTATTCTGTGCAAAGCACCATTACCCTTTGAGAAGGAAAGAAAACCAAATATTTGCTTGCAGTTCTTTACTGTGAAATATTCTGGGCTTTGGGTCTTTCACATAAGGAGAGATCTATGAAAGAGCAAGAGAATTTTACCCATCAGAGGTATTTCTCTCACTGCATGTTTCCTCTCTTAGTTCATATAATCCATTATAATAAAAATCAGAGGAGACTGCAGGAAAAAGAACAAAAAGAGTAAGGGTTTTTTTATTACTAGGGCTCCCTCTACCCTATGGGATCCTCAGAACCTATGAGCCATGCTGGAAGTCCTTTGAAATTTTTAGCCAGGGGGTATGTAAATGAATGACAGGAATAAGCATACTCATTTAAAATTCAGCTGGGTTTTTTAATGAAATTATTCTGCAAATCTAGCTGCCACTGCATAAAAAATATGCTTGTGTTGGAGCCCAGTTTAGAAAGATTTGTAGCTTCCAGGTTGCTATGTCCTTACACTTTAAGTAGTGCTCTATCCTGTCCTCCTTGCAGTACTCATACAAGACTCGTGCCTGGATTGCATGCCAAAGAAAGTATTCAGCAACCTCTCTTGGCAGTTCCAGATCTGTATTTCCTCCATCACTCCTCACAAAGGCAAAGTCAGTCCTTATCCCCTTGACAATAAAGGGACTTAAGTAATGAGCCAGGTAAAAAGCGTAGCAAGGACTTTACTCTGGAGGCATGTCCAAGCCAAGAGGGTTAATTGTGAACCCTAATGCTTCACAGCAGATGTACATAAAATGCCTGCTAAGCAATTTTTTAAAGTATGTACAGAAAATTTTCTTGGCAAAATATTTTTCTAAAATTATGCTAGCTCTGGATGAAGGTGACCTACACATGCAAGGTAGGACTCCTTTCACTCTCAGTCCTGGCATGTATCCTGGCTTCCATGTGCTGGCTGAGGAGGCTGAGGATCTCTTAGTTCCATTTGCTGCAAGCTGGATGCAGAGGTCTTGAATGCCATAGGAAATCTCAGCTAGCACTGGCATTTGCTAACACTTGAATTTTGCCCACAGTTTGATCCAAGCATGTGGAAGGTGTTGGTGGAGTTGTGTCTTGGTTTCACTGGGACAGAATCAGAGGCCAGCTGTGGAGGACAGGCCATTAGCTCTGAGTCAGCTGGGACCCTGAGTCAGGGCAGCTGCCCCAGGCTGGCTGAGAGGTGTATCCCACACCACTCATAAAACAAGGGGGAGGGATGCTGAATGGAGGGAGGAAAGTTCTGTTTCCTGGGGTTTCTGCCTTTTGTCTTGCTGCATACTTTATGTCAGTATTCCTATTTTTTTTTTTTAATTTGCTTAAATACATTTATATTTCAACCCATGGGGCTTCTCTCCTCATCCTGATTTTCCTTCTCTCCTTGAGAGGGTTCATCAGGCAAGAGAGCAACAGCTTGCTTGATGACCCAGATATGGGCTAAACAAAGACAAGCTGGTGGGATTTCTGCCTTAGTTTTGGAAGTGGAGAGCTATTACTTGGCATAGAATAGCTGTTACCAACATTTTCACTTGCTTGGATTAAGATTGTTTCTTGCTAATATACTTGGGTTAAATTATCTGTCTATATGAGACTGTCAGGGTCTGAAGTCTGCCCCCAGGCTGCACGCATTCTGCCTCTATCACAACAAATTTCCCTTCTGCTCTAGTTCTTGTTTCACTGCACCGTGGCTCTTGCAATGTATTTCTGGTGTTTTCATTCATGAAGCACTGTTCATTTTGGATACCTGTGGCAGATGTTCAGCTTTTGAGCCTCTGCCCAGTTTCTTCTGTCTTGGAAACTCAGTGCAGTCTTTTCCCTTCTTTGATTTCCTGAAAGCCTTCAAAGTAGAGAGCACTGGGGATGTTGCTAAATGGTCCTTGGTTGTATCTTTCCTCTGGAAAAGATCTTTGGTGCTGGAGAGGGCTCTGGTATGCACCCTACCCCTGATAACAGTTGGATCTCTGACACCTCCTATGGTTCTGCATTGCCAACCAGCAGCTGGGTCTCTGCAAAGGCTCAAACCCATGTTCAGCACCAAAAACCTTAGTGACAGCATTTGATTTGCTGTGAACTTGTTACTGATCTAGTGTAGATTGTCCAGCTTTGATGTTGGAGTTCATTGTGCAGGGTCACATTTGTTGGTTTCTGTGTTAGCAGTTTGCACAGAGTATAACCCAGATCAATGCAGAATTGAAGTTTTCTACTGTCACTGAAAACCTGGCCTGGGAGGCCAAGCTCTTTGAATATTGCTTTCAGTTTTGCTTCCCTGAAAATGGAGTGCTGTGAAGCTGCCAACCATGCTGCATAACTGAGCTCATCTGTAGCATTATCGGAGATTTGGTTTTATCTTTAGATGCATAAAGAAAATGTTGGTAGAAATCATCTGTTTTAGAGAAGCTGGACAGGAACATAATTTAGAACACTAGATCAAGGTGATAAGTTCCAAACTCAAGTGTGAGTATATAAGAATGTATGTTATTATTAAGGAGAGCTTATTTTTTTGATGTTAACTAGGGGTGAACTAGCACTTTCCTGTCTGAGAATCTTGTAGAACTTCTGGCTGCAAGGGAAGAAGGATCAAGAAGGCATCAGTGCCACTTGCCCAGAAGCAGGTGGGCAGTTCTATCACCTCCATCAGCCCAGCTCTGTGGTCCCAGATAAGTTTACTGCTCACACCATTCCTGGCATCATCTCAGGAAGAATATAGGATGTCAAAACTTGGGCAGATTATGGAGGATAATACCCATTCCTCTGCATTTGGCAAAGGCTGATTTTAATGTGAATCACGATTGAGAGTAAATCTGGGCTCTCACATAAATAAGCCAAAGACCTGTTATAAGGGTTGGACCTCGAGGTCCCTTCCAACCTCACATTCTATGATTCTATGATTAAAACTGAAGGGGAAAAAAAAGAGAGTGTAAGTTGGTGAGTTTGTTCATTAGGCTTTGTCAGATCATTTTCACTAATGAAGTTGAGGAAGATCTCCAGGAAGCTTTAAAAACGTGATTTCAAGTTTTAGCAGCTATCTCATAAGTAAGAAGATCCAGGTGTAACTTGAACTGCATTTTCAGGCACTATATTTGTGATATGAGAAATCTGTCAGTCTTATACATCTGTTTGCAATCCTGTTTATAATAGCAACAACAGTTTTGAAGTGAAAAAGTTCTTGAAAAATCATGTATATCAGAAAGATTAGTTTTTAGTTCTGACTGCTCTTTGATATCATTCTTTCTCAGTCAAAATTTAATTGTCTCTAAATCAGATGTTGCTTCTCCTGCTGCCTCCAAATGTGAAGGATTACCAAATTGGATATCCAGGGATTCTGTGCTGTACTAATAATATTCCTCTACAAAATCCTAACAGAACTTATTTCTGATTATGAAAGTTGCATATCCTTATTAGCTAATCTTTCAAAATAAATAGCTTCAGCTAAAAGCTGTTCTGTAATACCAGACACCAGCATGATCTCAGCATAAATGAAATTAGAAAGTCACCTACTGCATCATTGTAAATTTACCTACTATGCATCGTGGATCAAGTGCTCTGAAGTATCACCCCTGGGAACAAATGAGCTGAAGTCACTGTGCCAAATTCATTCCGGGTACAGCTTCACATTAGGCTACTCTCATCTCTAATGTAGCAGTGAATTTGGCTCAAGCTAAAATCCCTATAAATCAGAAGGAACAGAAAGGACAGATGCTGTACCTTGAAAAATATGCTCCCCTGGAAACTGTAGCTCCCTCTCCTGCCTTTTCGTCCCAATGAAGCTGATGGTTTCTCACTCACTGAGCTATGGTGAAAGCACAACATGTAAAAATAAAGGCAGAGCTCTGGATTCTGTCCTTGGTTCATCTGCACACAGTCCAATGAACTCTGGTGAAAATGCAGAGAATGGAAATGAGAGTGAAGCACAACATACATGAGAATTTGTCCAGCATTTTCTCTTAGAAGTGTGAGAGAAAATGTATGAGGAAAGAAAGAGACATGAGTGCACCCCACTAAGTGTTCTCCCCACATTCTGAGACTGCTGGCCATGAGGAGCCATCCCCAGGAGGATGATTCTTTGAGTGCTGCTCTTCCTCCTCCCCACAAGTAAGCAGCAAGCTCACTAGCTTAGACTGTAATTAACAAGAGATGCAATTAACCTTTTTTTGTCTCTTTGATTTAATGCCAAGATTCCATTATCTGTGGACATCCAGTTGGTAGAACAGGAGGGAAAAACTCAAAGAACAAGACAACTGTCCTGGTTTGGGCCAGGATAAAGGTAATTTTCTGTCTTGTACTTTTGCTTTCAGATAGGTCTCTTGTAAGTAGCTGGACTTGATGAAATGAACAGCAAGTTTCTCTGTCAGTGTCTGCTACTAGGACTGATAACGTGCAGTTCTGAGGAACATTTTGCCCTCCAGAAGGAGAAAAGGAGTAAAGAGGTCACACCTGCAAACCCTCCCTTAAGGAAGTTTTTATTTTCTCTCCTTTCTTTATCAGGGAGGGGGATTAATAGAAAGCATCTGTCATTTGGTTTAATTGCCAGGCCAGTGTTAAACCATAACAACAACAAAAAAGCTCCTTTCTTCGTTGTGTCCTTCATTTCTCAAAAGACACATGAAGAATATCTGTTAGTATCTAGTGACCAACAGTTCAATGCCAAGCAGTGCTGGATTTATTTTTCAAGGATCTGGGAAAAATCTGTGTAAAATTTCCTATATGCTTTTTTTGTGAAGCAGTAAATCTCTTTGTAACTTTGGCTTTTTTGTTTCTCCTAAATGAGAGGGGAAGTAAACTTAATAACAACAACAGCAACAATAATAACAATATAGCAATGATTCAAGTAAACTGCTTCTCAGTACATTTTTGTTTTCTTGTTCTTCCCCAAAGCTAATCTGATGAATTTGTTCAGATCAAAGTGGGTTATGTCATTCTGTGTGACATCATGTATAACGGTATGTGACAATTCAAGGTAGCTGATTAGGACAAGGCAGGAGCAGAGATTTATTGGTGCAAGTGGGAATGTATATCCAGCCTCGGCATGGCTGGGTAGTGTTCAGAGGTGACAAGAAGGATATTTTAAAAATTCAGAGCTGAATTTGAGGATGATGTGTAGTTCAATTGTTTTCAGCCCTTCTGTTGGTAATTTGCATACCCTAATTCTCATGCACTTACTGGTATATGACTCAAAGCCTTTTAGTTATCCCATCATTAGACCTGTTGTGAGTACACTTGGTCATTTTCAGGTGATGGGACTGGGATGGGGGCTGAAAGCTGATGAATGAAGGTGATTTGAGGTACTGCCTGCAATTCAGTGCAAGCATGAAATGAGAGTTTGCATGAGTTTTCATGCTTCTGTTGGTCCAAAGGGATCCAATCTGTTCCGAGTTGCCAGTGACAATTTTTGATACCATGGCTTTCATCCTTTTATTGGTTGATGGTTGTCATGGCTTAGCAGTTTGGGCAGACCACAAACCAAGGGACACAATTCCTCTCTATTCCCCATCTCCAACAAGGGAAGATAAAAGGGGAATAAAGACTGGAGAATTGTAGCTGGAAATTGAAAGCAATTGGAGTCAGATTTACTAGCAGAGGGGAAAGGCAATAACATAAGGGATAAAGTAACAAAAATACAAATATATACAAATATATATACCCAACCTCAAAAGTGAAAGCAGGCAGACTATCACTCCAACCACAAGCTCCCTTAAGCTTGCTGGTGCTTAGAGTGTTCTCTGCTGAGACAGCTGGACACAGCACATTGACACTCAGACAGCACAGCAACAAGCTGTGAAATCAATGTGTGAATGGAGCAAGAGTCCTTGATTTCATGTCCTCATGAAACATGTCCAAAAGTCTCACAAGTCACATATCCAAACAGAAGTTTCACTAGCCTTTTCCTAAGGACCTCCAAGGTGGAGATTCCACAGGATCCCTATCTGTGCTGAATTATAATTAGTCTGAAAGGTCTTAATGTCTGACTTGATCTTTTGTTCTTCCAAAGAGAGAGATTCACTATTTGAAAGGTCTGTATGTATGCTGGAGAATAGAACCAGAAATCAAAATCATTATGAAAAATTGCAAATATGGTCTGAGATGAGGACATGCAATGTAGCAGGATAGCATACTGGGCAGAAGCTACTGGCTGTACAAATGCAGGCTGGTGAGAAGCTTGTGGGGCAGCAGTGGCAGAGATGGGGTCAGAGGAGCAGTGTGGGTGATGGTTGCATGGGAACCTGAGCCTCTTGTTTCTCTGAATCAGGCAAACACTGTAGTGGGTGGGTAAATGGAGAAGCTGCCTATAAGATAACAGATATGTTCCAGCTGTGTGTAATGGGGATCTATAAGAGAGTAGGGAGCAAAAGGGAAGGAGCCTGAAAAGGAGTGAACTGGTTGATGATTTAGAAGTGTGATCATCAGGGAAAGCTGAAGAAACTTATTTAGCATCAAGAACTAAAAATGGGTGTTGTGGGAATACTGCTACTTCAAAGAGGAGCCTACTCTTCTCTCTGTGCTCTTTAAAAGGAAATCTTCAATACTGACAGGGGAGGTTGAGGCTGGATGCTCCAAGAAGCCTCCTAAGAGAGCAGTATAAATCAGAATTGTTTGCTCAGGGAAATTTACAGCCTTCATTAATGAAGTCCAAGTTAAACACTTCTGGAAAAACAGAGGTAGGTGGACTGGGACAGGGAGCAGGCCTTGACCCTCTGGGCAATGCCTTCCAACCTGAATATTGAGCATTCTCTGTAGCAAACAAGGCCATTTTTAGCACCTCCTTTCCCCAGCTGTCTTCTCTCCCAGTCTAGCAACCCGTATTGCACAGTCTTCTCAATCAGTTGCATTTTCAATTCTTTTGAGTATTTCCTCTAAACTCTCTTCCATTGGTTCTGGTTTTCCTCGAGCCTTGAGTGGTCTACTTGAGGCCTTTTTTTAGCAGAGCAGAATAACATTGCTGCTTTTGGTGTCATACCTCTGTTCACCAGCTTCTCTGTACATCTGGGCATGCTTTTTTGGCAGAGATTGTGGGGTTTTTTCAGTTCAGTAGACCACAAGATGTGGTCATTGCATGCACAGTATAAAAATGCAAATTTAAGAATTAAGTAGCCTGCAAAAAGAATCTGATTTGATTTTTATGTTTATTTATTTGTTGTATTTTGGTTTTTGTTTCTGTTTTTTGTTTGCTTTTTGAATGGAACAGACAATTTTTATGCAAGATCAAGTCTAGATAGCAAACATACTGTCTATGTCAGCTTTCCTCCTGGCTATGTTTATAGAGATGTTTCTGAAGCAGAATGTCTCCGGTCAGAATATTTAACACCAAGCAAACATCTGCATAGAGAATTAAGCAGTAGAATATATGGACTCACATGCATGCATGCACATACATACAGGGAGTATTTTGAGAAAATCTCATTCAGGGCTCTATTAGCTTTCCTGGGCTATCCTATTATTTGCCAGTAGTTAGATAAATAAGAAATAAGATAAAACTGAAATGTGTGAAATTCACCTGTACTGGTGTTGATGATTTTATTAGATTCTGAGTGCACCTAAATATCAATAGAAAACCTCAGACATTTTCCAATCAAATGAACTTGGGAAAGTGCCACTGGTCTGCTTTCCTCCTTGGAGGATGACAGGGACAAGCAAAGGCAGGTGAGTTACTATTTGTGAGAACTAAATTTAGATTGCATGAGATAAGAAGATATAATTATTTTCTTGAGGATGTTGGCTGGAGGAAGACAGATACAGAAGAGCAATGAAAGAAGTGCTCCCAGTGTTCTGGGAGACATAGGATATTTGAGAGTCCTGGGAGGACATTGATTGGTAGAGTTGGATAAAACTCAGTAATTTCAACTTTGTGGCACTTTGTGCCTGATTTTTCCCCCCTTGCTTTCTCCACTGAATTACAGAAACTGTCTATGTCAGGTAGTTAGACACGTCTGAGTTTTCTTAGAGAGTTTTTCATGCAATTCTACAAGTCACTGCTCGATAGTAGATTTTTTTGTAAGAAGGTCTTTGGATGTCTCTCTATGAAGTGTGGTCTCAACCTCTTGAATGCTTTTTGGCTATTTTTTTTTGTTTGGTTGGTTTTTTCATGTTCCATCTTTTAAAATTGCTAATCTCTTGATATATGTGCAGCATTCCAATAGTACTTTCATTACTGTGATTTAGGAGCTAAAAACAAATAGGCTCCTAGGGTTCCTTTTGAATTTGACTTTCTTCCTTGAGAAAGAAACTTAATGCTGCAGCCTGAGCAGTGGAAGGATGTTAGTGCTCTGCAAGCCTCTTTCCTGGTGTCCAAATACATCCTCCAACTCTCTTGGAGGGATGGAGTATGTAGTATCAAGCAGATCTGCCCAGCGGGTGGTGCTGATGATCTCAGTGCAGCTCCATGCTGCTCAGGATTTGAAAAAGAAAGTGAAAAAGAAAACTCTCAGCATTGTCAGCTGAAGTTTTTCTGGAAACTTTCTGGTAGCTGAAGTGTCCTTAAGATTCTGCTACAACTTTAGCACAGATGTGTGCCCCTTTTAAATATTTTAAAAAAAAGAAAGCCTTTTCAAAATACTTAAAGCTACTTGTTGTTGAAAGAGAAATCCATATATAGCTGTGGTTTGGGGGGTTTCACTTATTTTGGTTGGCTGAAATTTTTTTTATGCTTCTGTTCTCTTGACAAAAATCTTCCCAGATTTTCCTTGGACATTTATCTGCCTTTCATAGAAGGGCTTGAATATTAGTCCCTCATATTTTCTGTATATCTCTACTTTTACTACTCTCCCCTTAAATTGATGCCATATAAAAAGAATACTATAATGTTTTTACTGGCCTCTGTCTAATATCTCAATAAAATTGAAGGTATTAGACTAGGTGAGTGCAAGTGGAAGTATCAATCTGTGCTTTCAAAATATTGCCACATCTTAACAGAAATATTTCATCACAACTGTGTGCATGATCATGTGCTATTATAACGGGTGTGGTTTTCTTTGAGTTATTATGTTTATCAGTAGGCCTGATTTCTTTGTCTTCCTAGATTTGGCTGATTCACAATGATCTATTTTTCTCACAAAAATTAACTTTTTTTGGAAAAAAATATCCATAACTTGATGTCCAACAAATTCTGCAGTCAGCTTCTCTCTGTGTTAATCACAAGGTCAGACCAGTCAGAGTGTGAGGGGATTTCTCACCCTGGGAAAGGCAACTTTCTGGGCATGATGTCTACCCTTTTATACACCTCCAGGGGTGGTGACTCCACCACTGGCCTGGGCAGGCCATTCCAATGCCTGACAACCCTCTCAGGGAAAAAATATTTCCAAATATCCAGCCTAAACCTCCCCTGGTACAGCTTCCATCCATTCCCTCTGGTCCTATCATAATCCACCAAGGAGCAGAGGCTGTTTCCCTCCTTGCTCCAGCCTCCCTTGAGGCAGCTGAAGAGAGTGATGAGGTCTCCTCTCAGCCTCCTCTTCTCCAGACTGAACACTCCCAGCTCCCTCAGCTTGTTCCTCACAGGACTTGTGCTCTAGGACCTTAATGAGCTTTGTTGCCATTCTCTGGACATGCTCCAGCACTTTTATGTCCCTCAACATTTCAGAACACTGGATTAGTGTAAACCTTGGCAGTTCAAAGCAAGCTCTGAAAAGTCTATTCTACCATTACTCTAGATAAAGTATTATAAGATCAAGATGCACAAGATATTATATGTTGAATTACACAGCCAGCTGGCTGGTAGTGCTACTGGGGCTTGTAAACTGACAAAAGCTGTTGTTAGGGCCAGCCAGAGGTGCTCCTTCCAAAACCCTCTTTTCCGTTGTCGTTTTCTGAATTTTGCATTTTAAGTTTTCCTGTTTAGTTTCTCCCCCAGGGCTGAATGTTATTTTTATTTTTATATTTTTTCAGTGGTTTTATTGAATGCATTAAATGACTGAAAAATAAAAGCAGCAATGGATAGAATTTCCAAATAGTTATTTTTGTTGCATTCTATATCCCTGTGGTGTCAAACAAGCTGAATTTTAAAAGTCAGAAGACGATGATTAGCTGGGACACTGATAGAATCTTGAAGGAAAAGAAAAAAGTGCTTATCTGAAATCAGAACATTTCAGTAAAAATTGGGTATCTGTAATGAAAAGCTTCTCTATCACAGCAGTCTCTGAGTGGGGATTTAAAAAGAAATTGGCAGTAGAGGAAGAGTATACTGACACAGCAGTAGGCAAGGAAATGAGATGTACGGTGAGGGTGCTCTAACACAAATTTGTTTCAGGCTTTATTTTTCTAGTGCAACCTGAATCTTAACTGCTTGAACATGTGAGGTTATGGCCAGGTATATCTCCTGTTTGGTGCCAGAGTCCTTTGTAGCCACAACTCAATTTCTTTTTGGCACTGTTTCTGGGGAGGAAAGCTTTATGCTCTGGAAGCTACAGTTCCTGCCTTATCTCAGTACTTTATCTGAGGGCTGGGACTGAACCAGATTGAGATAAATAATATTCTTTTATTGTAATGTAGTAAAGAATGAGTTTCTAAAGTGGAGTGAACAGAGGATATATTTAAGAATTTGATAATGAAAAGGAAGAGCTTTACCAGTCCAAAGTCTGAAGTGTGGAAGAAGAGACAGTGTGGGGAGGGATATAGCAGAGAAGTATAAAATCATGTGAGGAGATGAGTAAGGATTTATGGTGCCCTCTCTCCAGCAGTGCTGGTCCAAGAGCAATACAGTGAAGGTATCAAGTTGGGCAATGGGCAGTCAATCTGGGGAAGCCCTTCATAAGCACAGACACTTACATTGATTCAGAACAGAATGGCACAAGATCCAGTGAGGTTTATAAAATACATAGAAATTATATGTGCATAGAAATTATTCTTAGCTGCTGGTTTGAGAATGGTCAAATGCAAATGAAGTGTTATAGGGGTATATCTGCTTTCCCTTCCCTAAACCCTGTCCTTGGCACTTACCTACACTAGGTGAACTTTTGGCTGGGTCCCATATGATTGTTCTTGGTGTAAAGAAAGAAAAAGGTGTGTGTTCAGTGCATCTGCTTCATGACAGAAGCAAATCCTTTTTCGTCCTATGTACAAGTAATTAATTGGATGCTTCCTAAGTCATGTTGTATTAAAGTATCTGCTATCAACATGGCATCACCCTCTCAGCCAAGCAACATCCTGCTGAAGAGCTGGCACTTGCTTCATTATACATACTCCCCATCTGCATGCAGATTCACTTAGCACCTCTTGCTCTACTGGAACTGGCATGTGTTCAGTGTGGGCCCAAAGCCATCCAAGCATATGGGCTCAATCTGCTCCAAGTGTGTGCAGCAGAGACAGGAACAGGATTCCTGTAAAACAGGAACAGGATTCCCACATAGGAAATGTAATGTAACTTTTGGGCCTGGAACTTGCTTTTTAAATCTCTATGGGTTGAGTATGCTTTGGTCTGTTTCTCTAGCTCTTTTTGGTATTATTCAGTGCTGTCACAAAGGTCTATACCTTCAAAATGGTTTTCCTATTTCATTAGGTGCTTTCAAATAAAAACATTTGAAATCTGATTGCTAATAATGTATACACAGAGGACCTGATTTCCTAGGGTAATAGTCTATACTTTGACTTTTATTAAATTTCTGCCATGTCTTTGTTACTACACGAAGTCTACCTAATTGCAAAAGGCTATGGAGTCATCTGCTTTAGCTCTATTTTCCACAAATCCAAGTAATTCCTATTCCCCTTTCCTGTGTATTTCTCAACCCATCACTGTGTCACTATATGGTCAATTTGGCCACTAAGAAGTGCTTCAAATTAGTACTGAGCAGGGTTGCAGTCTCAGTTTGTCAAAACTCAGCTTGTACTCTGGATTCTTCTGCAAAGGGGTAGACCCCTTGTAAAGGGTCATTTCTGTCCTCTCTGAAATGCCACAGCTGTGACCATATTTGTCACCTGATGCAGAAAAAGTGGAATGATCCTTCTGATGAGTCTACCTCCTTCCCCCAGTGGCATGGGGCAACAGGGAATGGAGTTTATGGTCTGTTTCTCACAAGCTGTTTTCTTCTGCTCCTTCCTCCTGAGGAAGAAGGATTCCTCACAGTCTTCCCCTACTCCAGTGTGTTCACTCCTTCATGAACCCCTCCAATATGAGTCCCTCCTGTGAGGTGCAGTCCCTGAGGAGCAGACTGCTCCAGTGCAGGCTGCCCACAGAGCCAGGGACTTCTTTGGGCAGTTGACTCCCCTGGCACAGGGTCCTCCACAGCTGCTGCTCCACATCTGCTACACAGTCCTCCTTCATGAGCTGCTCCACCATGCTCCTCGATGGGCTCACCATGGGATGTAGAGAAAAGTCTGTGCAGGGCACCTTCTTCCTCTCCTTCCTCCCTGACCTTAGTATCTCTGCTCTGTCATTGCTCTCACCTCTGATATTACTCTTTCCTCTGGTATTGCTCTCTTCTCCTCCTCTCCTCTGCCCTGAGCTTTATAATGTCTCATTTCCCCTTCTCAAATATATTAATTGCAGAAGTGCATCCATTGTCACTGACATTTTAGAGATGGGTGAGCTTTCAGCAGCTTCTCACAGGAGTCACCCCTGGGGCCCCTCTCCTGTTACCAAAAAAATAGCACCATATCAACGCAGAACACTGATTTAACCAGAGAGAAGCCAAGAAGGACTATGTCCTAGACATCATGCTCTGGTCCACAGGACCAGCCATTTGAATGGCAGTGAAGTTTTCTCTGAAACTTGTGACAATTACATTGGAAAATATCCTCTGAGTTTTTTATATTTTCCCTACATTTGGGTGGTCAGCAAGAATCTGTTCCATCAACAAAGCAGAGGGCACAGAAAATCTGTGGTGTAGAGAAAGCAATTATCAAAGGGTACTACCCCTCACTTGTCCTGCTAGAGAGAGGTTGTCCTCTTTGATACCCCAGTAATCCCACCAGGATTTCTGTAGGTAAGTGCATGCCTTACCTCAATGCTCATCTCTTCTCCAAAGACTTTTTTATTTTGCCTCTTGTAAAAAGAATTATTTGTTGATTGCCAGTGTTTTCTGTTGGGTTAATTGCAGAGCCAGTCACAAAAGTCAGGCAGGCTGTAGTAGCAGTACTGTCAGGTTGCCCTTCCTTTGGAATTAGTATATTATAGTGAATTGTACTGCTTAGCTTTTAATGGGATAATATTGATCCATTTGGGACCAGCAGAGCTTGCAAGGTATGAGTCATTAGGCAGTGTTTGTAAGGGGGAGCCTGAGCATTTCTGTTGCCTGGGCAATTTTGGATCAGTCAGTTGGATTTTTGCATTGACCTTTAAAACTGTACTTGTATTAAATATCCATCTGGGCTGTGGTAGCCTGATAAATCTGGCCATCTCTAATGGACTTCTAAAATAGATGCATACCAAAGTGTTACCTCTCCCCTTAGTTACTTGTAAAATGTTTTGCATACTTAGGAAATGTACCCTTAAGCGATTAGCTGAAGGCTGTATTTTCACTGTGGGAGATTGTGAAAGGAATTAAATGGAAGCATTAGTCTGAATTGCTGAAAATAACCAGTTGATCAAACCAAACAAAAGCAAACATACTTCATCCTGGAGCACCAGTGCTAGCATAAGCATTCAAGGTGCTAGGTGGAGCTAGCATGACATTTTTAAAGTAGTAATAGAGAAACCCAGCCCCTCTTTGAAAGGACAACGTGTATATATTTTAGATCATTCACTATTAAAATTAATGATAGGTTTCACCCCACCTGCCAAACCTTCTAAGTAATTTTCCTTCCAGCCCCAGTTCCAATAAACATTTTTAGTGCTCTTGGACTAATATGTTCAGGCTGAGCAATCACAACGCACCAGTGAGTGTCCTGCAAAGGGATCAGGAGACAAAATCTGTTGCTCTGGCCAGCTGTAAAATGCTTGATTGATGGCTCAGCCTGTGGCTGAAACAACTGTGGCATCCTGATAGCCTAGTGTAAGGTGCTTGTGTGCTTTAGCAGCAGAGATCAGGACAGCATGGGCTGTATAAGTGTGCTGACGTTTGGGCTCTTCTTCAGTGTTTCTTCCCCTTCTTGCTCTGTTAGACAATGGACAAGAGTGTGGAAGAGGAGGTGATGAAGGGCCTCACAATATGTCATGAGGGAAGAAGGGACAGTCCTGGTCCCTGTGCTTTAGGAGGGCCGGTGGGTGCACAGGAGCCCTTAAAACTTCCAGGGAAAAATGGAGAGTAGACAGAGCTGTCCAAGCTAGGACAAGGCTGAGGCAAAGCTTGCTAAGCCACTTCAGAGCAATGTTTGGTGGCTGCTGTATGAGAAGCTGTCTTCTCCTTGTGTGAAGAAAAGGCTCACTGCTTCCACAGTCACCTGGTGGCTTTCACGATTCAGTTTTCACAAAGTCCTTAGTGCCAGTATGTGAGACCCTGTGTATGGATAGGTCTCAAAACTGGTATTTAGTGTAGTGGATTTCCAAGGAAGAGATGCTGCATTTGAAAGGAGAAGGGCAGGGAACAGCAAGGCAAAAGAAAAGTGGAGTTTGTGCTGTGGTCACATATCAGAGGGATGATCTCTGGGGGAAGGTGTGATGGAAACTTCACTGACCTCTGACACCCACACAATGGGTTGGTTCTGAGACCACTGCAAGTGTGGGCTTGACAGGACTGTTCCATGTTGCTTAGTGTGGACCTTTGAGCAGCAGCCAGATTCATCTGTTTGGAGTTTTTATCATGTTTAAACATTCTTACTACACCTGAGCCTTCTAAGAGTTAGTCTTTCAGTTCTTAGGCCTTCAGTCTTGCTATAGCCAGTTTTCCATTTGGCTTCTTTTGTTTATTTTTAATCTCCCCTATCCCATTGGGGTCAGGGAGTCAGCAGGCAGCTGTGTGGTGCTTAGTTGCCAGCTGGGGTTAAACCATGACAATTCTTTTGGTGCCTGATGTGGGGATTGAAGGGTTCAAGACATCAAGAAATTTTTTTTGAATATGTTGGATCAAATTTATATCTGTTATTGCTGTTCAGCTATTACTTGACAGGCTTCTGTGGTTGCTATGGGGCTTGCTTGACTTACTCTATATTAGAGTCTAGAGCTCTTTAGTGGTTGCTTTTTTCTTTTGCTGCTTGCTGTGCTGCTTATCACCTTACTCTGCTGTGCCTGGGAACATTCTGATAACAGCAATGGTGATGCACCAGGCCATCCCTGCTGGTTCTGTGCTGCTGTACTGGACAAGCTGGAACTCCAGTGGGAACTTGAGACCTTGAACTGTGGATGAGTCCATGCAGGAGCAGGACACCCCAAAGTGCCTGTGGCTGTTTATAAATCCACACCAGAGCAGGTACTTCTTGAAGTGTCTGTATCTATGGTTATGTCTGTGCCACAGCAGGCAAACCTCTGAAGGGACTGTGACCCAGCGATAATTTCACACTAGAGAGGGTACACTTTGAAGCACCTGTAGCTGTGGGTCAGTCAATGCTGCAGCAGGTACACCATGAAGCATCAGTGCTCATGTGCATGAAATCCTGCTGGAGCACCTCAAAATGTGTGGCCATGGATAGGCCCACAACATAGCAGGTACACCCTGGAGGGACTGCAGGCACAGTAAGGCCATGTTGGAGCAGATTAGTTTCTGGAGAGATTGTGGCTGTGGGTAAGGCCATGGTGGAGGCAGGGCTGTCTCTGAAGGCATTGTGGCTCATGTTCTACAAGGCCACACTGGAACAGGCACTCTTCAAAGTAACTGTGGCTTTGGAAAATACTACAGCATAGCAAGTCTACCCCTTGAAAGACTGTGACTCATAGATAAAGTTAGACTTGGAGCAGGTATACCCCTAAAAGATCAGTCTGTGAATAAGCGCAACCCAGAGCAAGGGCAAGGGGATGAGGTCATTGCAATGTTAAACTGTATAACCTGGCCCAAAGGGACCAGGGGCAGATATTGTAATGGAAATATATTTACATTGTTGTGACCTATTATTTGAGTTGCATGTTATAGGAATTACTAGAACAGGAGCCACCTGAACCAATGGAGGATAAGCCTTACAAGAAGCAGTGCAAACGCATCACTGACCTAACCTGACCTGACCGGACTTTGCTACCCAGTAACTCCATGCAATGAAGTTATTCTTGGCCTTCTCCTTGGCCTCTGTGCTCTGTTATCTGTTAGTGCTTCGGAAGCCCTTTTCCAGTCCTCTCTTCTGTCTGGAATCCCCTTTTATCAGCCCAGCACTTCTGAACTGTAAACATCTATGAGGTGCTCAGTGAGTGCTTCATGGTAAGTCCATGGTAAGTGCTCAGTAGCTGGCTGCTTGTAGGGGTTGATGAGATAAGCTGAAGAGAGATGAGTGGTACAAAATGTTTAGGTACAAAATACCTGTTAGACAGCCTGTGGAAGAGTAAGTGCAGGGTACCCTGAGGTGAAAGGCTTGGTATATCCCAGAGACTCTAATTGCTCTGAGCTAAGAGCTTGTGGGGAGAATTGAGCTTGTGCAGAACTGGGCATTATTCTTTGCAGGTTTTGGGCATGTGTGTGAAATATTTCTAATAGAAGCTTAGCTATATGGCTTAATCTCAGTGTTTGACAAATTTGTTTTTTTTCCTGGAAGAAATTTTTTTGTGGTCTGTACAGAAACTATTCACTAAACTGAGTTTAAATTCATGCTTAAAAAATGGATGCAAGGCTCACAAGGAACAATCTCCTTGCCTGCCTCTCATACAGGACATTCTGGCTCCTTCCAGTGCTGCTCTTACCATTGTTATATGCAAGAATTCAGGTGGCAATATGTGTGCTGGCTCTATGCATTTTCTTCAACATATGAAAAGCATAAGTGAAACTCCAACCACTCATCATCCTACAGAAATTTGAAATGATTTTGATGATATTGATTTTTCAGTACAGAAGCCCTTTCCTCCCACTTTGAAGAATTTTATTACACATCACCTAAAGGATGTGCTTGCAATAGATGTATGAATCATTTACTTACCTGTTACAAACAAATTTGGTTACAGCAGATTTCCTAAAAAAAGATCAAGCTATTCCTTAGAAAATGGATTAGCCTTCATGTACTATATGAATGTAGAAGAAGAATAACTGTAAATGGAGGTTAGGAGTTGAATTTTAGGAGAGGGACAGATTAATCTTGTAACATGAAGAAGACTGAGGTCAGGATTTCTGAGCAGACATAGACAATATTTTGCAGAACCCATGCAGCTGTGCATTGGGTGCAGCTTCATCCTGCCAGGTCTCTATCTTGTGCCCTTGCCTGGGTTGGTTTTGGCTGTGTTTTGTTTTGTTTGTTTTTATTTTGGTTTTGTTTTTTTTGTTTGGGTTTTCCCCCAAAGTAGCCATTTAAATTAGTGCTGTTATTTCTCATACAGGCCCATCTGGATCAGCATGCTGGATGCTCTCATATGTACCTGCTTTCTCATGGCTAATTCCTTGTTTTGCATGTTAGACATCCTTCAGCATGAACACATTCACAACCTGAGAAATTTGAGTTTCAAAAGGTCATACAGTTTGCATCATTATTTCTATGGTGTCAGGTAGGAACATAGTTTAAAAATGTTTCTAGATGTTTTGAATAATTGTAGTTAGGTTTCTGACTTCCAAGGTTTTCTTTTTTAAAACCTTCCAAGGTTCTCCTTTTTAGTTGTGGTTCTGCTTCTCTAGGTTTACATTTCTTTACTATGCCTTTAAAGTCTTCGAGAAGGCTTGTTTTTCAGTTTTTATTTTTTATTTTTTAAGAACTGTGTAATTGGAATGCATTTTTTTGGTGGAACATACAGTTTAGTACAATTGAAATGTGACTTTTGGATCTTTAATGATTTGGCTTTCTATAGTAAGACACTTCACCATGATGTCTCCCTTACACTCAAATCTTCTTTAAAGACTCATATACCTCTGAATCAAAGAAATAATGTACTCACTACAGCAAAATGTGTCCGCTTCTACTTTCACCATGTGCATAATTTTCAGTGACAAATCTGGTAGCTGACAGTAAAATGTGACCCTATTGGCCGGGGTTCTTCACACCACTCAATTACACATAATGAAATAACTAAAATCAGCTTTTGGTCTAATGGATTTAATAGGCAGTCCTTTACGCTGAATTTATTTTTGATCCATCGGTCAAATTTTGCAGTTAAAAAAAAGCCTAAACATAGAATATTTCTATTAAGTATGTTTCTGGGGATAGCTATATATCAGGACATACTAGTAGTAATATAATGGTAGTCACTATGATGTGTTTGCATACTAATCAGATGAGTTGATGAAGCATTACTATACTTGAGAAATCATCAGCCAGGCTCTGTAGAACTAATTTGATCTTTGATACTCAAGGGAAAAACTTCAGGAGTATAAAGCCTTAATGATTAATACTTATACATGTTTTGAATTGTGAATACATGTTTTGAAGTCACAGATCTGATGCAAAAGAAACCTTTAAGCCAATTCACTGTGGTATTTTTGCACAAAGCCTCCTGGCCTGAAAGCAGTGAAATTTGCATTGCTGTTGTCTCATAAAGTGATCATATTTAACAGCCCCTCTATACAAGCACTACAGGAAGGCAGGTATTAACCAGAGATACTTATTTGCATAAGCAGTAACTCTTCACTGATTCTGCATTTATAAAGTTAACACATTTTAAGCTATTTTTCAGAAAACCCTGAAGTTAAACTATGCTTTTCTTACAGCTTCTTCACCATAGTAATTAATTTTGTCATTGTATACTCAGACTAAAATGTTCGTGCTGCTAATAGCTTCCCTCACAGTGATGAAGGCAGGTATTGATCGGGTGAATTTTGGTGCCTCCAGTGGGCCTGGAGAATCGAAGGTGTCAATGCAACTGTGTGATGCTAGGAGTTTTAACAAGGTCCAGAAATTCATACAACTCCATCCTGCTCAGAAGAGCATGTTGTGTATGGCAACAAGCACTACTGACAAAAAAGGAGAGATCTTTAGTAGAGTAAATTACCTGTTTAACAGGCTTCTAGAGGGTGTTTCAGATGCTGGCTGTTTGGGGAGGAGTTACTGTCATTGTTCTTTTTGGAGCTGAGCTCTAACACACTGAAGGATGAACCAGAGTATCCCAGAGCACACAGAAGTGGCTATCAGGAGAAGCAAGGAGAGAACATGTAACTTTTGGCTGGCCTGTGGCCCACTGGCTGCAGCCCTGTGTCAGGAGGAAGGTCTTTGGAGCACTAGATGCTGCAGCCAGTCTGAGATCTGCTGAATTTGTCACAGCTTTATTATGTATACATTGATTTTTAGCATCTCACAGCTCCTGCCTCTCAGAAGAGTTTGAGAAAGGATATCCTTTCTGGGTAACACCAGTGTGCAAAACGGCACCTGCTGGTGCTGTAGCCTGGCCACCATCTCTCTCAGGAGCAGTGCCACTAACCCTGCTCTCCTGCCAAGCCAGAAGAGGGGCACCATGCCCTTGAGGTGTGTTGGGCCTTCTTTGCCTGCTGGAGGTGACAGCTGGGGATATGGTGTGGCAGTGGCCAGCTTGCCCTGTGCTTGGCTGGGATGGTGGTGGAGGGACAAGTGTGAGTGGTAGGCATTAGGGGCTGGTTGACAGGGACTTGATTTGGCTCCTGGAATGGTGGGAGAGGTTCCCGAGATGTGGGAGGCCTCACTGCAAGACCCTGCTGTGGGCACTCTTGCACTAGTTGCCCCCCTTGCCTTCCTGGTGCCCAGGGTTGCTCTCTTTACCCTGACCTGGGCTTCTGCCTGTGCTTCTTGGATGCCTGCAGATGGGTGGGATGCAGGGGGCTGGAACTGTGGCCATTTGCATCTCCAGCAATGCTGTTAGAGATGCAAGCTTACATTGTGAGCGTGTGAGCAATGTGCCTTTAAGACTAGCAGGAGAGCAATACTATCTCCCTCCCTCCTGTTAATTGTAGCATGTTTTTCAGCCATGCTTTCCAGTCACATTCACAGGCTGTGAGAAGTAGCAGTGCTGAAGCTTGCCAGCTTACTGCTGCCTGGACAGCGTGTGCTCGCCTGCAGTGTGGGCACCCACAGGTGATGGGCAGCACCTGGGAGCTGACAGCTTTGTGCCAGGAACAGAAGCCCTGTCTGCCTGAATTTTGGTGACTCTGCTGGGCTCGCCGCATCACCTCTGTCCCTCATCTCTGTGGCTGTGGCCGTGGGTCCAGAGTGGGGGACACCCCACCCCAGCGAGCCTTTGCAGGGGCTGTGGGCAGCGCTTCGCTTGGGGACCGTGGCGAGAGACGCAGCTGGAGCTGCAGGGTGCCTGGGAACCGGGTTTTTGGGAATGCCTGGCTCCCCGAGCACAAAGTAACTGCAACTGATTCAGGGTTGGGACTACGTCTCGGAGGATGCCCTATGTGTCTCCAGACACTCCTCTCTGGCGTCACTGCAGAATATTTGGAGTTGCTTGCTTGCCCCTGCTGAAGGGGTACAGAGCCATAGGCCTCCAGGGGGTTAAGAGCATCTGCTTTTACGCCAAGTGTACGATCAGGAAACAATCTGCAGGGATGCATGTGCAGAAATTCAACTGCTGCTGCTCTGCCAGGCGGCCACTGCTGCAGTTCGGTGTGTGAGAGGAGCCGTGCTGCTCACAGAAGATGCTTTCTTGGTGTGTCTGAAGCATCAGGCATGGCAGCAGAGCATGGACTGTCTCAGCTGGCATAAATGTCTCCATCCAAGAGGAATTATGTTGATTCCCTGGCTCTTGTCGTCTCACTGAGGTAGGTGATGCTGCCTTTGCAATATACTGTGATCTTTTTCAGGGTGATACAGTCCTCTCTTCAGCCTGGACTATAAAATTAAAAAAATATTTCAGTGAGAAAAAGATTTATTTTTTGACAGACAGAAATATGTATATGTGTGGTTTTTGTGTGCACAGCAGGGAGGAGAGAGCAAAGGGTACCTAAGTGGTATCTTTTGTGCCTGGCAATAAAGTTGTTTCACTTAATTTGAACAAACTTGCCTTGGTCTCTGTGAAATGCACCTGGGAGCTTTTGCTTCTTCTTCCTGGTATATGACCTTTTGAAGGGGTAGGCTGCAGTATTCTGGATTATGCTTTGGTTCAGAAACAGAAACACAGTGCACTCTACAGGTCTCTTCAATCTGCTCCTATGAACATGGGGAGGGCAGAGGACACCCCCAGAGAGAGAAAAAATGCTGCAGACAGGGAGATGGTGTTTTTTTTGAGGAGTGAAATTACACGAGAAGGAAGAAAAGAGCTGCTCTTCCATGAGGAAGAGGATAATTTACTGTGTTAAGGTTTAATCTTGGTGCTTGGAAGTAGAGAAAGAAATTTAGAGAAGGATGCAAGCTTCTGTATGAGTCTGTTTTTTGTGTTTTGCTTTGCCAGCTTTGTGAAGGGGAGTTTGGTTCATCTCTGTTAACTGCTTTACCACCTGCAACCTTTGCTTGAGGATTTTTCACACCAGTGCCTGTGAGAGAAAAACTGCCCAGTGCCATCAAATTGCCTTAGGCTTGTTTAGGAATCTGCCTTCTTGGGAAATCCTTAACAAAATCAGTAGGAGCTAATGCTGTTCCTTTCTCACCACCGGGGGCATGCATTTTGGTATGTCATGAGACCTCAGTGGAAATTTTACTCTATAAAGGTTAAGCTGAAAGGTAAGTTTTCAAAAAATTTCCCCTGGAAAGACTGGATTTTAGGCATTTGATACCTATTTGATTTGGTTCTGTTCATTGATCTGCAAATGTATATTTGCATGTTGGCTTCTGGGCACATGAGTGCAGATCCTGCCAAGGAAACCTGGTCCTGCAGACTAGGTAGGGGCTTCCTGGATCATGTGTAGAGAGGTTTGTGCACGTTGAGATAACACAGCCAACAGTGCCTTTGCTGTGTGACAATTTCAGAAGTTTTTTGGTGGCATCCTCGCAGATCAAGTGTGTCATTAATAACTGCACTCTTCAGGAAAAACAACAGGACTTTCATCTTCACTCCAATTCTTTTTAGTCACTCTTGTGACTTTAGTAAGGGCTTCTTGACTGGAGTGCTTTGCTACCTGAGCAGTTTGCTCAGGGCATTATTGTTGCCTCCTCAACTCCCTCAGGGATGTTGTGCTATACTTGACTCAGCACTGACTTACACATATGGAAGGCTGAAGAAGACTCCCCCTTTATAACTGTAATTTGGGCCCAAATGAAGACAGGAACATGTTTCCCTTTTTTTGGGTGTATTTTTGGTTTTGTTTTGGTTTTTTTGTTTTGTTTTGTTTTTGGTTTTTTTTGCAAGAACAGGACACTTGTGTGTCCTCCTTTGGGATGCTATAGAGAAGACATCTGATGCCCTGCAATACCTCTGTGTTAGAGGAGAAGTCGGTCTGGGGATTTTGCTGCTGTATATAAATTCAGAATCCACAACCTCTTCTGGGGACTCTGATGATGCCTGAGGAGTAGCTGCTTCTCTCCATCCTGGGAAAGAAGATCCCTTTATACTCTCACACTAGGTAGAGCCAGGCAGCAGTGCTCCCTAGCAACACTCATTTCTCCCACAAAGAGTAGAAAAATCTGGCTTCATTCAGCAAGGTGAAAACAGAAATGTACAGATACCCAGTGGAGTGTCACCAGTGTAATACTGGAGTAAGGTCATATGGATGACTTCTCTCAAAAAGGTTACTTATAAAAGGTGGTGAGCTGTGCAGGAAACTCTAGAAAAATTATATGGTAGACATCCCATTTACTGCAATTTCTGCACAGGCAGAATGGTAATTAGAACTTGCTGAATTAAAGTAAAATGTTTATCACAAACATACATTCAAAATTAATTTGGTTCTTCCCAGCTTGTAACTTGTTTGGTTATCTTTGTTCCCCTATTCCAGAAAGTGCATTTTTTCAAAAAGGACTTTTAAGAAAACAGTAAAATGTTGGATTGTATTCATATGTGATGTGGTCTTTGGGAGTGGATAAGAATACATACCCTACAGCTGTACTCCCATCTGCTCAGGAAATCAAACTGGTACATTTGACCTACTGATTATTTCTAAAGAGCCCTTTTTTTGTCTGTAATGAAGTTTTGCATTGAACTCTAATTATGTGGAAGTCAAGAGGTGTTTGCTAGGATTTATGATAATTTTTAAAATTCTAATTTATGAAATGGGGGCTGGTCAGCATTCTGTGTCACAAGTGCTGTACTGACACCTTCCTCTGCCTGGCAGTCACTTAACTGCCCATCTTATAAAGCAAGGCCAGGGCACTTCTCAGCATGCCTCACAGGTTTCCTGCTATAAAATGAGGCTAAGGTTGATGTTCTTCTGGGCTCAGTGGTAGCCTGATAGCTGCAATGTTGGGACTCCTACAGGGTTTGCATTTTTAGAGACAAATGTCTGGCCTTATCCATCAGGTCCAGTGTCTGGCAAGCCATACTGGGAGAGCTGGCCAGTCGTGCACTACTTGGCGGTCACAAATCAAGCAGGGAACGAATAACAGACAAGTTAAAAGGGAATAAATTTAACAACTATTTTCTGGGGAGCGATTTCCGTGGTTTCTGTGGGGAGGTAAATGAAGGCCAGTCATTAGGTGCCTGCAGTCTTTCAGTGCCCATTGCGTTTTTATGCTTTGGATGCTCTTTGTAAACCAGCTAAATGTGATCAAAGCCTGTGCTCCAGAAACTGTAGAGTCAGAGGTAAAACTATGCCTTGCTGATAGTGCCTGGAGTATCTTTGGGAAACTGTGCTACTGCATTTGAAATCTATCTGGCTTTGTACCACTTATAAAATGTGTTCACAGTAGGTGGTGGCATCAGCCTCCTCATAGTGAATACAGATATTTATATTATGCAAAAGGCTGTCTCACTTTGCTGCATTCAGATGTGGAGACAGCATTCTTGTTAGATAAAAAATTGAGTCTGACTTCAGAGGTGAATTCAAAGAGCAATTTCTATTTCATATATATAGCAGCAAATAGGAACAAAAGATTACTTTAATGATGATCATTATATGGCTCTCACCAGTCTGAACAGCAATAAAAGTCAAAATGGAGTGCTAGGATTTAGTTGCTTAGAAAATGCATAGAAAGGGACCTGTATTGTAGAGAGGTTTTTACATCACATTGAAGAATGTTTTGAGGTACAGAAGTTCCAAGTGACTTTTCACCCCAAAGAGGCAGCTGTTACCTCAAATCATAGAATTATTATGGAAAAGACCTCTAAGATTACCAAGTCCAGTTGTCAGCCTAACACCACCATGCCCACTAAACCATGTCCTGAAGTACTATGTCAACATGTTTTTTTAACACCTCCAGGGATGGTGACACCACCACTTCCCTGCACAGCCTGTTCCAATGCTTGACCACTCTTTCAGTAATTTTTTTCCCAATATCTAATGTAAACCTCCCCTGGCTCAACTTGAGATTGTTTCCTGTGATCCCATCAGCAGTTACTTGGCAGAGGAGACTGACCCCCATCTCACTATAACATCCTTTTATTGTAGAAAAGTAGATTTAGAGAGTTATAGATCTGCCCCCAGCCTCTTATTCTACAGACTAAACAACCCCAGTCCCCCCCAGACACTTCTCATGAAACTTGTGCTCTAGACCCTTCACCAGCTTCATTGCCCTTCTCCAGCACCTCAATGTCACCTTACTACAATGTTCCCTTACTACTCCTTGTAGTAAGGGGTTCAAAACTGAACACAGTGTTCAATGCATGGCTTCACCAGTGTCAAGTACAGAGCAACAGTCACTTCCCTGGTCCTGCAGGCCACACTATTTCTGTACAGGCCAAGATGTTTGCTCTTTGGCCACCAGGGCACACTGCTGGCTCATGTTCAATTGACTGTCAGCCAGTGCTCCCAGGTCCTTCTATACTGGGCAGATTTCCAGCCACTCTTCCCCAAGCCTGTAGCATTGCACGGGGTTATGGCTGAAGCAGGACCCAGGACTTGTTCTTGTGAAACCTCATACAATTTACCTTGGTGCACTGATCCAGCCTGTCCAGGTCCCTTTTGCAGAACCTTCCTATGCTCAGGCAGATCAACATCCCTGCCCAACATAGCATCATCTCCAAACTTACTGAGTGTGCACTCAGTCCTCTCAGCCAGGGTCACTGATAAATCTATTAATAAATAAATCTACTGGCCTCAAAGCAGATGCCTGGGCAATACCAGTTGTGACCCCCCACCAGCTGGATTCAGCTCTTCACCTCAACTCTCTGGGCTCAGCCTTCCAGCAAGTTTTTAACATAACAAAGAGTACACCTGGCTAGACCATGATCCAGTGGCTTCTCTAGGAGAATGCTGTGGGAGACAACATCAAAGACTTTACTAATTGTTTATTGTAGGCTTTGCCTAACTTTTTTTGTTCCTGAAGGTTCTTTTCTTTGGTTGCTAGTCACTAGTAGTATTAATTTTGTCCTCTTTTAAACCTTGACTGATTTTCTCCCCCCCCCCAGCCTTTCCATGCTTCCCTCCGTTTCAGGGCAGATGCTGTCATACTTTTTCTTTTGAATGCTATAATTTTTATTACTAATCCTAATTAAATTCTGTAACTTTTGAAAATCAGATTAGTCTGAACCATCAGCCCAATACAAATGCTGTAATCATTGGAGATCATAAAATGTTCAAGGGACTGTAATTTTACAACAAAGCTGAAGTGGCATGTGTCCAAAAATCTTGCTACCTTTGTTCAGATGACATGGATTGTAATGCATATGCTTCTGTGTAATGCAGCAGGAATAGAAATTATATGTTCCTCAGCTGTTGCAAATTCTAGCTACAAATCAACAAACAGAAGAGAAATGACATTACCTCTCCCATCACTGAAATATGCTTTCCTCACTATAAATATTGTACAAATTCTACAGTTTCTGCACAATAGGTAGGAAAGCTGACGGAGCTGGAAAGTTCTTGCACACTAGAATTGCACTTCAATTGTGAGTAAGTCCTAGTGGACACAATACAGGGAGCTCCACTGTTACACAAAATGTTTCCATCTTTGGGCCACAGTCTGTCAACAGAAGGTTGTGCAGAAGCTACTTCAACTGGTTTATCTCCAACCAAGTTACATGATCATCACTTCAGTCCTGGGCAGTGGGACAGATACTGTGACGTTCTGATAACCTGATTCACTTATTCATTCTTGACTACTTTTTGGTATTCTGGTCTTTTTTTTGCTACAGATATTAGGTAGCAAATAATTATCTTTGGTTCCAACTTAAGCAGTGAGTTGGCCTCCCTGCTTTGTCCCACCTTTATTTTTTAGATGGTAATATTAGATATCTCAGTGATCATTATGGATGAAAGTACCTGGCACCAAAATACAGAAAGTATTTAATCTGACACTGCAAACATTTACATTGGAGTTAATTTTTTGGATTTTCTTCACAGTAGAGGAAAAAGGTATTGGTACTATGAGGGAGCCACTATCCCTACCTATTTTAGGAATCTACAGTAAGGTGTGATGTGCTGCAGGCTAGAAACACCCAGTGACCTCTTGTCATGCAGATAGAACCTGCATAACTGACTTGGGGCTAGGGAGCTGTAGCACTGGACAAGATGAACCACACCAAGCAACAGCAGCTGGTCATGATTTTTTTTCTTCTGTTAAATAGCAATGAAATCTTCCAGACTTGTACATTCCAGGCTTTCCAGTGAAACTGAAAAACTTCTGTCAGGTTAGAGCCTGATGTGGGTGATACATGTCTGTATCAGTGGGCTCTGTGGCTCTCCTGCTTCTGCTGTCTTTCCCACTGTGTTAATTGTATGCTGGGAGTTACTGTTGCAGGGAGACCAGTTCCATAAAATATTTTATAGCTGGTATTACCCAGCAGGCTCATTTCAGCCAAAATGTGACAGTCAGGAGTGTGGTTTTGTGCTAAAACTTACGGTATTTGACCATGAGTGCCTAGCTTGTTCTTTTTGAGCATATGCAATGTATAAGGAAGTTCTGGGCAGACAGGTATTATTTTGTAACAGCTTCTGCTTGAAAAATCAAAAATTAAAAGCACTGCAGAAGCATGTTAACAATGCACAGTTTAATATATATAGTGGTTTGCTAGCAGCTATTGTGGACACTGTTATCTGAAAGGCTAATTTTAATGGCAGTGTTTATCTCTTAAGCCAGTTTTAAGCTGCACCAGACTGAGAAACTTGTCTCTGTAGGCCCAGTTAAAAGCACTTCCATTCACTGATGGTTCCTTATTATAGTTTTAGCTTGTTGACTATGAATGGTTTTTGTTCAGTGGTAATGTCATGTAATAATATTCTTGCAGTTGGTATGTGGTGTGTCACTGAACTGTTTACAAAAGACAAGGCTGCAGTGCTATTGTCCCCACTCTGCTTTATTAAGTGTAGATAAGTATATTATTAAGTATATTAAGTGACTGCCTCCCTGCAGTCACAGCCATCTCTACTGCTTTCCACTTTCTACTGGCCACTGGAAGATGTTTTCCAGGAGAAAGTGCACAGTTTCCTGTTGCTGCTGAGGTATTCATAAAATCATCCATGTCAAAATTAGAGCAAATTAAAAATTTTGTTTTTAAGCACTTTTCTGTTTCCCCATTCTTTTTGTCTTTTTTGTGTTTCCTGCTAGTGTTTTATTTAATTACTCTATTTCATTCCTTAGGAGGTCAGTCCTCTAGAAATTACTCTTTGATGTTAATCTGGGGCTCATGTCCTGGCTGTATAACCAACTTGACCAGTTACAATTGCTTGAGTAATCTGTCCCTTTGTGCTCGGCAAAAATCTCTCCTGTTCAGCTTAGCTGACACTGATGGCATTTTTCCTTAGCTTGATTATCTTTTCCCATTGCCCCACTGTTGAGATATTTCTGTTACAGCAGGAATGTGGAGTAAAAACCTTTCCTCCTTCAGTCACTGGTGTGGCTTTCCATTTCTGACCCCCTCAGTGATCACCCTGGTATTTCTTATTCATTTAGCAGCCTTTGTCCTTATCTCTGGGACTCTATTCCACCTTGATTACTTGTTTTTCTTTTTTCTGCCACCTTCATTTTTTCCCCAGTTTTTTGTTTCCTTGACATAACAGTTACTGACAGCCTGGTATCTGGTCTCCAACAGTGGCAAATAACAGATGCTTAGAGAATAATATAAGGAACAGGGTGAGAATAACCTTAATATATCCTGCTAGCAGTGATCAGTATGCCTGACTGTGTTGTGAATGTGTTTAAGCATAGCCCAATGGGGAATATAATGCTTAAAACCATGTGGGTGAGGAAAGAATAATTTTACAAGATGGCAAGTTTTCTTGTGCAGCTGCTGCTCTTTGAAAGCACTGCCCTCTCCTTGCCTGGAATAGCAAAGCAGAGAAAGCCAAAGCAGCACCACATTTCTGAGCCAGTCCTGGGGTTCATTTTCAGGGCTCTGTGAGTAGGAGCTGTCTTGGAGGCTTCTTGAAAAGAAGATTGCAGTGTGGCAGGATGAAAGAAGAAGTAATTGTGTTTGGTTTTAAGCCCTTATATGATCACACTGCCTGACATTTCTCTAGCATTCAAGCTCTGGGTAGCTGTAGCACAAGCTGACATAGCTGGAATCATGGTGTTGCAAAATTTTTTTGTGAAAATCATGGCCATGCAGGTGAGGGAGAGACCCAAGACTGTCCATGGCCTCTGAAAATGTTTGTGCCATGGCAGAGCAGCACAGCAGCACTACCAGCATGCACACAGTGGCCAGGTGACACAGGACAGGTTAGCCTTATTCTGCTCAGCTGCTCTTCTTGATCAGTGATTTGGAGATGCAGAGCTTCATACAGAGCACGAGAGGTCGTGAGGGTTGCCAGGATATGGACTTTGCTATGATATGACATTGAGGTGTATTAGACCAGCCAAGGTTGTAGGAGGACGGATGTGGGGAGCTTGAGGAATTTTTCTGTCTAAATCTTCATGTCACTTTAGGTTTCATTCTTTATTTCCAGATTATTTGTTTTCTGAAGACTCCTCCAGTATTCCTTCAAATCTGAAACAAAGTCTGAACTGTGTGAAGCAAGTAGAAAAATCTATTTTAATTTTTAAAAGCTAGGTTTTTTGCATTTATAATTTCTCTCTATTAGCAAGTAGAATATATTATCCAGGGCACTGAGCAGATAAATCAGAGGAGTTATATTGCAGGCATTAGATCTATAATTACTAGTATTTCAGTTGTGCACTGCCTTTGGCACAATCACTACTGTAGCATCCACTCACCATAGTTTGATTTATTCTCAGCTGATGGTCAGCCTTACTGATAGAATTATTTTATCTCACTCATATTTCCTGCATGTGATGTATCTTCATTTGTGATCGTTGCTTTGTTCATTACTGTCTGCAAAATTTTTGAAGAAGTCTTTAGGACAGCATATGAAAGACAAGGAACTTTACTGACATGAGTGGACTTCAGTACCTGTGTGTCTTTCTTGACTGATCTCACCAGTAAAGTATAAGGGTTCTCCTGTTCATATAGGTGATTCCATAAGAACCTACAGCTCTAAATGCTCCATGCATGCCATGTGATTGTTGAATAAGACTGAATATTCTTCTTCTTGTTTTTTTTCCCCCTCTTCTCTCAGAAGGTGAGGAATATCCAAAATGAGCTATACCAAATTATCCTAGCCGTGGCTTTAGGGGATGTTCAGGAGAACAAGGCAAAGGATGCTGTGTGCTTTTCCCAGATGAAGCTTTCCAACTTTGTGCAAAGTTGTGCATGCCAGAGCTCAGAAGTTTGTATGTATGTAAATTAGCTGGTTATAAATTCAGGACAGAAAGGCATATATTTCCTTTGATGCCAAAGGGAACTATAGCTAAAGATTCAAGGTACAAATATGCCTACAGATATGTTTTAATTCTGTAAAAATCATCTATATGTATACCACATCCTGTTAATGTAGCTAGTAACAGTATTATTTAGAGGTGACACTAAACAGTCACAAAGTAATAAGAACTCTCTGAAAGTATGTGCTAAAGCTCTTAGGTGTAATGTTAATTTAAATAAAATATGTGCTCTGTTGGGAATGGAGAATATTTCTCTCAGAAGTCTTACTAATATTTAAGTTCTGGATGGCTAAAAGTTGGTTTTCTTCAAAATGAAGATGCCATGGTTATTTAAGAATGTTTAGACTTGGTTTCAGGTTGGGGTTGATTCATTCTGATCCTCAGAGAACACTGCCATGGTTTAAGCCCAGTCGGTACCAAAGAACCACAGAGCCACACGCTTCCTCCTCCCTCCCCTTTGGGATGGTAAGGAAAAAAAATCCAGTTGAAGCCTCTTGGATTGGGGAAAAAAACACAATTAAAATTATTAGTAATCAAAACAGGGCAAAGAGAAAACAAAGAAACAGAGCTTAAACACCTTAGCCCACCCCTCCCTTCTTCCTGGCACCGAACTATTTTTTTCCCCAATTTCTCTATTTCCTCCTCCACCCCAGCAGGGGGAACAGAGATTGGGGGTTTAGGGTCAGTTCACCACATGTTAATTCTGCTGCTCCTTCCTCCTCAGGGACAGGATTCCTCACTTTCTTCCCCTGCTCCAATGTGGGGAGAGTCCTTCACAAAGCTCCCCGGCATCAGTCCCTCCCACAAGGTGCAATCCCTCAGGAACAGGCAGCTCCAGCCCAGGCTGCCCGCTGAGCCACGGGCTGCTTCGGGAACACTCATCCATCTCCCCTAGCATGGGGTCCTTCTCGTCTGCTGATCCCCTTTTGCTCTATCGCTTTCCTTCACCAGCTGCTCCATGGGTTCAGGGGGACATTTTGCCATCTCACCACAGGCAGGCACCTCCTCCCCATCCTTCCTCCGCTGACCTTGGTACCTCTGCTCCGGTACCGCTCTTACCTCCTCCTCTTCTCTACCATGAGGTCTTACAGCCCCTTATTTCTCCTTTTTGAATATTTTTATCACAGAGATGTATCCATGGTCACTGATGAGCTCAATACTAGCCAGAGGTGGGGCCACATTTTTGGAGTCGGGGGAGCTTTCAGCACCTTCTCACAAGTGCTACCCCTGGGGCTCCTCTCCTTCTACCAAAAGGTGCAGCATCAACCCAGCACCAGTGTTTTACGGGTGTCTCAGCAACAGTGACACCTGTGCTTGTCTAACGGATGCAAATACAGTCCAGAACCATAGACATCCAACCACACCAGAAAGCCCAGGGAGCTGGCTGCTCATCATGCTGCCAAGTCAGATCATGCATGCTTCAAGTTTGCTTATGAGCAAGAGCATGTTAAGTGGATATTACTTTAATGATTATTATTGTTGGTGCATAGAAAAGAATGTAACTCTCTCTAAAAGCTGAATAAAAATAAATGCTGCATAAATCAATCAATAAAAATCTCCTAACTTTTAAACCAAATCATGAATATGACAAATGATAAGAATTTCTTTCTGGGGTTGATGGGGTGGGGGTGGGTGTTTACTGCCTCAGCTCTTTATCTCTCTTAAGGTTGATCACTGTTTTTGTGGACATTATAATGCAAAATCCTTTGCTGAAGTATTCACCTTGTGCAAACACAGTTTAGTTACATTGCAGTTGTTGCTGCCATCTTGCAGTGCAGATGCTTTCTATTCATAGTGCAAATAATAGAATGAATAAGAACTACTAACTTTAAGTAGACCTTTGTACATATGAAATAAGTGTTCATTTCTTAATGTTTCAAGGTTTGGAATGTGGATTAGAGCACAGCCATGATCAAAGGTTGTTATATTGACAGTATCAGTCCATGGGCGTGTTGGATGAGACCCCTTTTTCAGCTTGAGAAAGAGTATTTCTTTCCAAGGTGAGATGAATTGGTTTGGTATGTGGTAAATCCTGAACAGAATAGATGCTATTTAACTAGAGATTTGAACTTTGTTCCTGGCTGCTACTGGCTGTAGATTTTATTTTAGTTCTCTTTTTATTTATCCAAGTTTTGTTTGTATAGTTTGTGTTAATTTTGTGTGTCAAAGTAGGCTGGAGAAACTTGGTTCATCTCATCTTGGGCTTTCAATTAATTTTCTGAAGAACTGCAAAGGATAAGTTATGGTTTTCTTTCAGCTGTGCTAGGACAAACACTCTATCTTCCTGCATCACTTCAGTGACACCTCCTGTGTGTTGGGAAAGAGTGGCTGTAGATACTGTTCTAATTATGCTTCTGTGGGAGGAGAGAGACCCAGAAGGACAAATTTCCTGCCTGCCTGCTGCAGCATTAAGCTCCTTCTGTTGCTCTTTGGACATTTTGGACTCATGTGTTCCTTTTCTATCTCTCCTCACCTCCCAGAAAATAAGTTTCAGAGACCACAGTTTTTTTAATGTATACCTTAACAGAAGGAGGTGGCTTGCAGTGATTATTTTGTTGTCCTGCCATGCTGAGTCTTCACTAAATGCATTTGGTATTGTGTTTGAGACAAGGTGGAGAGGCAGCTCTGTTGTCCCAGGCCATGAGAAGACACCTGGGTGTGGATTTGCAGATTGAGGAGGATTTGTATTAATTTCATAACTGGAATCACACGTTTTGTATTTCTTTTTTTTTTTTTTAACCTGACATTTTAACCTGACATTTTGTTGTTTCTACAGTAGACTGTTTAGCATTGCCACTTCCTGAGGCTACAAAGAGTTTAACTGCCTGATTTTTTTTAATTTTGAAATAAAGCTCTTTAATATTTAGAGGTATTTTCACTATTTTGATATCACTGTTATTATAATATATTAGGAAAGTTCATACTTCACTGAAGAATGCAAAGTTCAGCATGTTGGTATCAATCTGTTGTGACCTGCAGAGCCGTGTAAAATGCTCAGTGCAGAAACTTTTCAAGTTTGCAGCTGAATACTTGCCAGATCTGAATGGAAAAAATATCTTTTGTCTCAAAGTTACTGAAAACGTCCCTTAAAACAGCTCTGTCCCACTCTACCCTACATTTAAAATAATGATGATAATTTTGTTTTCTGCCTTCTGATTGCACTCAATAAAATCCAGAAATTCTGACAGGATGAGACAGAATATCATATTCTGAACATGCAACAGTCTTTTTTTTTTTTTTTTTTCTTCCTGAGAGGCTTTATTTCATTATTTAATTATTGTGTGACAAGGGGCTGTGCCCATAATAAGGCAATTTAATTGAATTCTCAATTTTATAGGCAGGATCTAAATAAGAATTACCAGGAAGTGCTTTTCATGTTTTTAACCATTCTTCTTTTGTAACATTTAATTATTGGCATTTCATGGCTGACACAGATGTATGTACAGAAACAGTATTGATATGTTTATGGACTAAATCTATAGTTTAAGGCAAATAAGCTGACCTGGCCTTAATAAAATATTTTCCTGCATAAGAACTCTGATTTTAAATAGTATGGATAATGGTGTCTTTTCTATCTGAGGAGTGTATGGGTATGACTCATAGTGTCATAAATACTATGGCTATTACTGTGAGCATCCAAATGAAATTACACAAAATTATATATTTGCCAGGATTCTTTTCTCTAATGGCCAGATTTCAAAATAGAAAGCTTTATTATGCATTTCATTGCATTTAAACTACTGAATGTTCCTGCTGGCCTACTAGGCAGTTTAATAGGGTCCTGAACATCATCAATAATTCATGCATCTCACAAACAAGGATGTGGTACTTGTTGTTCAACTCTAATCTGAGGATATGATATTGTAAACTACAATAAGATGTTCAGGGGCACATTCATTGTGGGCCCTTGACCATAATTATAGAGGTGTGAGGTTCTTGGATTTGAAACTCCTGTCGGTGGTGTGCCAAAATCAGGCAACTGCTGCTCTGCTTTCACCATTACTGTTTCTTTTCATAGAATCATAGAATTGACTGGGTTGGAAGGGACCTCAGAGATCATCAAGTCCAACCCTTGATCCACTCCCGTTGCAGTTCCCAGCCCATGGCACTAAGTGCCACATCCAGTCTCTTTTTAAATATCTCCAGGGACGGAGAATCCACTACTTCCCTGGGCAGCCCATTCCAATGTCTGATCAGGCATTTCCTGAGAGGGAGAGGATTGTTAGCAAAAGATGTGGTGAACTCTTCAGTGTCACTTGCCTGATGTAAATGGTGTAAATGGTCCCCAGCATGTGGCTGTCAGCACTGGCTGGACCACAGATGGTGACAGAAAATGAGGGTCCAGGTGGAGAGGTGAGGAGGAAACCTGGGCTGGGGTATGTGAGGGTTCAGGTAGCAGTAGCTGAGGTGGAAGTGATTGTTAAACTGGACTGTCCTGTCCCAGTTCAAGACAGAACTGTAAATCCAGTGGTTGTTGTAGGGTACCTTAACTGGGATTTATAAAGAAACCTAACGGGATGTGATTTTTTTTCTTTTGAAGGATGCCTTTGACTTTGTTGAGTTTATTCTTATTTTATAGCACTGTGACATCACTTGTTATGCTAAATACCATACCCAGATAGAAGGTTTTAGAATCAAAGAGGATGAGAAGGGTGAGTAAAAGAAAGGCTATACCAAAGGGCCTGTCCTCCTGACATGCTTCAGGGAGTTTGCTGGCAACATTTGCTGTCTTTGATCTTAATTTACTGTTGGAGAACTGAGGCATGGAAAGCATTGAGGCATGATATGTCTAGGATGAGTATCTTGGCAGAGCTGAGAAATGACTGTGAATTTCCTGGATAGCAGTCCAGTCTTCTCCTGCAAGAATGTTCATCCCTTAGACTTGCCATGCTCATCTGTGTCAAAAATAGAATAAGAAGTTACAAAGAGTTCAGAAGTTGGACCTGTAGTGTTTCAGGTATTCCTGAAAAGTGTTAACAGTGTTATTTTTTAATAAGAATTTGCTGCATCAACAGCAGTAACTTGTCAGATGAATGCAAGAAAACAATACATATAACCATTCAAATGGGAGTCCAAAATCAAAGCCTTCTTCTCTCTCCCTACTTGAACTTAATGTTCTTTATCAGGCTTTGAAGAAAAAATCTCATGCTGCCTTCCTGTGTTTTCTATCTGGATAACAGCTACATTGTGCCCCATCTTTGCTCACGATGCAGGAAGGTATGAATGACTCCACGGCTATGCAGCTTTCTGGAGTCACTGGTTTTAAAATGGCTTTTTAGCCACTTTGCTAATGCATCAGTGTTGCACCCTGCCAGCATGATGTCTGTTTTCAGTGAGCTGGAAAGCATTAGGACTCTGTTCAGCTCTGTCCCATCCTGACGTTTCTCAGAGCTGGGGCAGACACAGTTTCACTGGCACTGGAGCTGTGTTCCTTATGCCTTAGGCACAGGGTTTCTAGCAAAAAATAGGTGGGAACTCCCATTTTTTCACCCTGAAAAGAGTTTTCAGGTGCTGAGTGTGTTTGAAAATAATGATGGTTCTTCACTTGCTTTTAGCTTTAATGCTGACACTAAGATTCCAACATCTCATTTCAGTGATCCCATTCCTCTGTCTGGCTGAAGTCTTTGGGCTGAGATGAGAATTGTGGCTTTGTGCCAAAAGAAAAAAACCTGTGAAAGTGGCTAACAGTGATTTCTAGCCATCTTGTGCTTATGCTTCAGAGTGGTCACTGGTAAGAAAAGGCTGATAATTCCATACCAAGGGTTACCATGCTTGCTTGTCTGGGACATGCCTGAATAAACCCACTTTGCCATTAAGCTGTTAGCAGGACATCTGAGATAAGAGCTCTTGTACCACGCAGGACCGTGTTGTGCATGAGGAAGTTGGAAATCTCAGCATTTGAGTCTGTAGCTTGTTTCCAATATGTTTGACTCTGATACGAGAGGTCTCTGAGTCACCACTGATTAGGGATGAGGTTTTTGTAGTGCTACCTTTGCTGCCTACTACCTGTCTGAAGCTGCTGCTTGTGCAGGGGTTATGTATGTAGTGCTGCTGTTGCACAAACTGCTCATCACCAATGAAGCAGCTCTGAAATGTGAGTGGATAATACCATTTCATAAGGAATTGTTTTATCCCTTTTTTCCCTCTCATTGCTGTGACAAGTGCTGGAGCCCCTCCAGACTCTCAGTGGGCTACAACCTGAGACCTTCTTTTCAAATCTCTTCTCTGCTTTATTTCTTAGTGTCGGGTTTTGTTTCCATGGAAACTCAGCATCCTTACTCAAGTTGTAAGACTGTCAGGTGTATAAACAATGCTGTCATTAAAGAGCATTCTCATCCCTGGACAGTTGCTCAGGCATTGGGGTGGCAGAAGAGGTTATGTGGCTACCAACACTTGATGGAAGTGTGCAAGGCTTTGGAAGAGCTGTTGCATCCCAGGAGGGGAGTTTCCTTTAGCTCCTTAAAGCTGTCAGGTCCATAACAATTATATCCATAGGAAAGGAGGAATATTTTACCATTATTGGAAGGATGTGCTTGGGTTACATATAAAAGCCTCTCTGTAAAGTTAATTCTGAAAAGAACAGATTTACAACAGTAGTAAAAAGTTTAAACAGAAAATGTATTGTTTCCAGGAAAAGTGGATCAGCCACAAAGTATTCCTTGGAGTGAGGAGTTAACTTCTTTCACTGACACTTGAACTTGGCCTGGGAGATATCCAGGCAATTTTGTGTCTGCAGTTCTATGATGAATAAAAATTGTTGACTAGCACCCATATTTTCTATCCTGCTTTCACCCAGCATAAGGTAAACTGCTCATGGCAGTAAGTTTCAGTCCCAACCCAACAGTTGCCATTGAGGGAAAACAGGGAAATGTTTCAGACAAAGGGAGGAGACCTGACTTAAGAGAGAGAATTTCTTTAGCCAGTGAAGCCCAGTAGGTGGAAGAGGAAGGACAGCAAAGATGCAGAATGGATATTACTTTTATTATCACTTCTTGTTTAATGGCTGTCACTTTACATTTGAAAAACCTTAAAAGAAAATCATAAGTTTGGAAAGTGGTCATTGCCAGGAGGTTGTTTCGTCAGCTTCTCTGGTTTATGAATGGGAGATTTTTGGTGCTCAGAAGCATCTTTTTACTCAGCCATAGTCTGAAGACTTCCTGAGGGCCCCCTGAAGTCAAGAAGGGGAGTTCTTATTTTTTATTTGGTCTTGGATCAGGTTCAAACAGCAGATTCAGGCCTCCTGCATCCTGAAAGCCAGAAAAATTGGAGTTTCTGTGCTGTGGAGGTCACTTCTGCAGAGTGATCTGGTCATGGATCTGCTGATCATTTGCTTGTATGATCCAAACCCAGTAACCTTTTCTGAAACTATTGCAAAAATCCCACAACCCTACATCTTATAACTGTTTATAGTAACACCAAGTAAAACTATTTTCAGTTTTTCCTGTGTAAAACTGTAGCCATGAATTGCTTTTCTGTAATGGGATGAGACCTTTTCATTCAGCAGTGTAGATCAGCTTAGTTCTTCTACATTCTCTCCATAGCATCTCTCAGGTTTTTGCACTGGCTTTTTGTTTTTCATTAATTTATTGCATTGATTAAAATATATGAGGTAGGAATGTACTTTTTGCATAATCACTGCAAGTACTGGGAGCCTAAAATAGGGCCTTACTAACAGGTGCAGGTATTACTTGTAAACAAATAGATGTCAGCCCACTGTTCCTGATTGCTTTTTTCATCAGCTGGGTTGTGAATGCTCCCACTGGGTGTTGGTGCATTTGGCTATAATTTTGTCTTCCATAAGTATTTCCTGCTGCAGAATGCTACTGGAGTAAGTTCTGAACATGCCTGTCATCTGGTCCTTGGAAAGCCTCATTTTTTCACAGCACATTTTCTTTTGAAATCTGATTCAAAGCCCATTGTAATTGCTGTAGTCTTCTATGCATTTTAATGCAGACAATTCAGTGGTCATGCATTTCAGAACAAATAATATTGGTTACATCTGCAGGGTGGGAGGATTTGATCTTAGAGTGCCATGATGCTGAAAAGGATTCAGGCATTGTGCTGAAGCCCAGCCATGTGTGAGCTTTGGCTTTTTGCTGCTGAATGAGGCCCTTGGATGTACTGTGAGGAGAAGGATTCTTGCTCCTGTACACCCTGCTGATGACATGACTACCTAGGCATTCAGTTCCATTCTGATGTTGACACTGTTTTTTTGAAAAAAAAGGATTATAGCAATTCTTAGAGGGTTCAGAGTCAACTGGATGTCAGTAAAACCTTCATTTTAAATAAGAGGCTCAACCTAGTTAAAATAAGGTTAAGAGGGTACTTAGCAGAACTGTATAAATGCTATGATGGGAGATCTGTGGTCACAGGAGGCATTTTAAACTAATAGGCAGAAGTGGAACTATATAAATCACTGCATGGAAGCAAAAATCAGGCTAATACATGTTGGAAGATGTGTGACCCAAAAAAATCTTGTCTAAGAACAGAGTGGGTATTTATCACTAGAAGTCCCTAGGAATATACCAATTTTGAAGGCCAGCACATTAACGACTTTCAGGGCAGCTGCAGGAGACTTAAAGATTTTAAGGTTATACTATGTACAAGGCAACATGAAATTTTTAAACTCTCTACTCTTGGTGTTGAAGGCTAAGCACTTGGCAGTTACTGATGTGAGTGAACTTTGAAAAAAATTCATTCAAAAATCACAGTTAGGTGCTAATTCCTGTAAGAATCATAGGATCATAGAATTGGCTGAGTTGGAAGGGACCTCAGAGATCATCGAGTCCAACCCTTGAACCACCGTTGCGGTTCCCAGCCCATGGCACTGAGTGCCACATCCAGGCTCTTTTTAAATATCTCCAGGGACGGAGAATCCACTACTTCCCTGGGCAGCCCATTCCAATGCTTGATCACTCTCTCCGTAAAGAAATTCTTTCTAATATCCAACCTAAACCTCCCCTGACACAACTTGAGACCCTGCCCTCTTGTCTTGTTGAAAGTCGTTTGGCAAAAGAGCCCAACCCCCCCCGGCTCCAACCTCCTTTCAGGGAGTTGTAGAGAGTGTTGAGGTCTCCCCTGAGCCTCCTCTTCTCCAGGCTGAACACCCCCAGCTCCCTCAGTCTCTCCTCATAGGGTCTGTGCTCGAGTCCCTTCACCAGCCTGGTTGCCCTCCTTTGGACCTGCTCCAGGACCTCGATATCCTTCCTGAACTGAGGGGCCCAGAACTGGACACAGGACTCGAGGTGTGGCCTCAAGGATGCAGACCACATTGGCTGGGATTGCTCTTGGACACAGTGATTCTCAAAGGATTTTTTTTCTTTGCTGGTTTAATTTTTATGTTCATCAGTTAAAAATGATAAAACAGGTATTTCTTAGCATATCTTTTTGCTTGAGCAGCTTTAGAATGTAATGTTTTTAACTAAATGTAAAATAATCTTGCTGATGCTTATGAATGTCTTCTGCCAAGAGCAAAATTTCTAGCTAAATATTCTGGGCAAGCAATGAAACTGTCTTTAAAAAACTGTTTTGAAATGCACATATGAAGTAAGTGAAGAAAGGAAGGATGGGTGAAGAATTTATTTTTTTTTCACCACTTTAACCTGTAGTGTTCTTAAATGTTCACAGATTTAATTTAGGTATAAAACTATTAGAAATATTTTCTGTTTCCCAGTTTCCACTTCCCTTTGAGCAACTAATGAGATTTACAGGTCATTATGTATATTGCAAATAGGATTTTATATGCTAAGATCACAGTTTTGGGATTACAGCTACTTTTTTTTTTTCTTTACTGTATTCATTATGGTAAGACTGAATAAATGTTCTATGCTTTGATGTGGTTAGAGCAGCACTCTCCATTTTCCAGTTCTGTCAATACCATGCTCAGCTGAAAGCATCACCTATGAAAGGGTCTCACTCTGGCTCCACACAAGGCATATTCCCACCCCTGACCACATGACATGAATTTATGTCTTGCATCTTCCTTAACTTTTTGTAAATGCTATGCTTTGGAAAGCAGAAAGTGATTTTGGTCTTGAAATACAATGTTCTCAAAGCAGAGAACTCACTGTGTTGGAAAGTTGTAGACTTCATTCTTGCATTGAAGATGTTTAAATTCACTAAAAATGTTAAGTTTCAGTAGAAGTAAAGGATAGGGGTCAGTGTGGCAGTGTCACAGAATCCAAGTGGATGTCTTTTTAATGCCAGACAGAATTGTACATCTGGAAAAAGAGTAACAGCACTTTACCCTGCTTGGTCTTCTTCAGAATGTTTCATTTGCATTAAGAAAGCTTGGGGATGTCTCTGTATGGTGGATGCTATTAGTATTGCAGACCAATGCTGTTTATGACAGAAATATATCTGTTGAAGTACAGCACACAGGTAAGATAAGTGTAAGAATAATACAGATTTAAAGAAAATGGATTAATGTGCCCATTCCTGCTGAAAAAAACGAAACAAAAAACAAGAAGCAGAGAAAAAAATTGACTGAAGAAGCAAAGAAGCTCACCAGATAACAAAACCACAACATGCAATCAACTGCACCAGTCTTTGCAGAGAAAATTCCCCAGATACTTCCAGAGAAAGAGGTGGATGCAATCCAAGAAGGAAGAGGGAGTGAAGGAGCCTGTGCATTTAAAAAAAATGGCAAGCAGAATTAAATCTTAACAGATTATATGGACATCATTATTATTGTAATTTTTAATTATTATTATATATATAATGTAATGTAAAGATGAAATGTAGCCTCTGGGTTATCTGGAATGTGTCTGCAGCCTGAGCAACAGATTAATGCCCACGAGCATCTGGTACCTTCCTGCTGGCTGTGCTGCATGAGTAATGAACCAGTGAACAGGTTTATTAGGGGTGTTTAGTTATTTCCCTTTCCAGTTCCCATTCTTATGCTTTCTCTTATGTTTGGATAAAACCTGCTCTTTCCTTGACAAATGTTTGTTCCTTATGTTTTCCTTGATTTCTTTCATAGCACTTATCACACATGGTGGTTTTTTCTCAAATATTTGTTGCAGCTGCACTTTAGGGGCTGTGATCATTTTTTTTCCTGGGAGTTTGGTGGTTAATGGTAGCTTTTACAGAGATCAAGAGTTATTTATCCAATCATGTTAAAATCTGATTTTTCCAAGATTTTTATAATTTAAGATCTGAAGCATCCAAAATGCAGAATTGTGGTGCTTTATTCTTCACATATTTCTACTTTCTTTCTACTTTACAAAATTGTCTTAGGCTTCTGGGAAGATAATGTTTATGTGTCCAGAATTGATAATATGATATTCCTAGCAAATTTCAGCTCCACTTCAAAGAGAAATCCTTTTGATTTGGGATGACAATGTTGGGCTGTATGTTGCTTCATCCCTAAGGTTCTCTGCACTGTAGACACCATGCAAACGTTTATTTAGTTTAGTGCTAACATGGTTAGTGTAATGCAATATTCTTCCATTGAATGCTCTGTTTTTACTGAGTCCAGAGCTTGCATTTGTCCTTCGTATTTTGTTTTTACCCAAGTATCTGAGGCATTTCTTAGCCTGGAGACTCTGTGGCTGCTGTTCTGCTTTGTCAAAGGCACAGTAACACAGAGGTAAAAAATAAGAACATCTTCCTCCTGTCAGTCACTAACATGGTTGACTTTGTTTCTGAAAATACATAATTGAGAAATTGGAATTGTCACTTAGGGCTGAGTGTACTTCTACTTCAAGGAGAGTATTTTGTAATTGAAACAGAAAAGGATTCTTGATTATGAATGTTAATCATTTAATATATAAGAAACCTCAATTCCTCTATTTTGAAAGCCTTTTTCCTAGAAAAGTTTTGCAGGTGACTAGACTAGAATGTGGTGTTATCATAGAGTGTGAGCTGGGTGCTGCCTCCCTGTCTGCTGCATGAACTGTGGCTGAGATGCTTGCAACAGCTTGCCAAAGATGAAGAATAACAGAAATAATATCTGAGATTTTAAGTCTATTTCTAACTTTAAAAAAAAAAAAAAAAAAAGGTCTTTTTAAAGACAAAAATAGCATGAAATGTCTCTTATCAAAATCTCACTCATCAATGTCAAATTCTCCTGGAATTGACAAAGTAGCTATTTCTGCATGGAAAATGTGACAAAAATTGTGTTTTGAATTCTCTACCGACTTTTATATCCAAGGCTTTCCTTGGAATTAACTAATTTTTCTGGGAAGGTGTTAATTTTAAGCTAACAATGCTAAAAATGGGTGACTTTTCCCCTCAAGTTAATCTTGCAGGAATCGCTACACTTGAAAGTGTTAGAATTGAGGGAATTGGACACTTCTTTTGAGAGTTGGTTTCAGTGACTGGTTATCAGATTTGGGATGAGGGGAATTCTACCAGGCTGGAGGTGTGCACTTAGATCCATGTGTTGCATAGAATCATAGAATTGGCTGGGTTGGAAGGGACCTCAGAGATCATCGAGTCCAACCCTTGACTCGATGTCCAACTCGAGTATTTGTCAATACCCAAGTGCTGAGCCAGACTCAGACTGAGATGTATGACAACAGTAATGAGTTTGGGATAAAAAAAAAAAGGTAATGAGCAAATGAACACAAGCACATGGATGAACTGGGAAGGGAAGGCTCCAGTACAGGTGGAAAACCAGATATCTATCAAATCTACATTTCCAGTTAGGGACAGACAACAAATTTGCATAGATGGATGAGAAAGATGAGAGTGGGAGTCTGGTTGAAGATAGCTCCAAGCACTCAGAAGTTGGGAATGGAATACAGCCCTGCCTCAAGCTTTGTCCCTTGACTTCTGGCTTTGTCCCACAACCAGATTTTGGGAACAACAAACCCCAAACATTGTAAACCCGAGAGTGAGGAATGAGAGGCTGCTGATTCCAGTTCATTTATGTAACACAAAGGCTTTGTTCTCAGCATCTCATGTTGAGTGTTTTGCCTACTTAAATTCCCATGGAACAACTGGGCAAATAACTGCTGTCTGCCATTCTCCATGTGCTTTTCTGCCATGATTTTTTATGTTCAGCTAGTCCTCTCCCTTGTACTTTTGCTCCATATCAAACATCTGTGCATGGAAAATTGAAAGCAATACGTTGCAATACACTGGACATGTAAAAGAAAGTATTGGCAATAGTTATGGACCCAAACTTCATTAATACCCCCTTCCCATCCATCCTTTTTCTTCAGATGCTGTGTAAGTGGACTGCCAGTCTCTGGAAAATAATTATTCCCCATGCACAGTAAAAGGAACTACCAGGGTGGGTTGGAATACCAGCAGGTAGCCTCAGTCTTCCCACTACTACAAGGAGAGTGCTGCCTTCATCACACTGGAGAGATGATGGCTTTGTTTGAATCACAGCACAGGGCCACACTGCTGACTCTTCATGGGTGTTCTTGCAGTCATCATTCCCATTTCATTCATCTGATTGAAATGAAGAAAATAGATACCAGTGTAGGGTCATGGTGCTTTGAAGGATCTCTGCTCCACATACAGTGGCATCCCAACCAGTCAGAAAGTACAGTGACAATCTGTGTGCATTTTGCTTTGTTATTCTTTGGATCACTATGTTCTTCTTAAATTCCTTGGTGAAGAATCTCACCAAGGAATTGATAAAAATTAGCAGTATCATAAAGGGTAAAAAAAAATATATATTAATTTTTTGGGGGTTTTGGTTGGGTTTTTTTTGTTTTTTTTTTTTGATTGATACTTATTTGTAAAATGTGTTTTGTTCTTCCTTTCTTTCCTAAGGCTTTCTTACTCTTCCATCACTGAAAAAATCTAATTGAAAAACAGAATGAATATAAACAACTGCATCCAGCACTTCACTGAATCCTGATCTTAGAAATGTCAGGTTTTTAGGTGAAAAATAAAATAATAAACCACATGCTTGTGAGAGGTATTGCAGTCTTAAAATGCTTTATCTTTTGCTCTGTCTAAAATGTGTTCCTTTCTGTAGTACACTGAAGAAAGTCTTGCCACCTCTACATATTATATTCTGTAAAAGGAACTCAGGGAATAAAATTTATAACATTCTCTCACTGATTTTTAGTTGCTTATCTCTTTCTTTCTGGACATTTATGGAAGTGCTTGGCTTTACTTGCAAGGAATCCAGAGTAGATTTTGGGGATATTCTAACAGTTAAAGTGATGCTGAGCTCTGTGAATATGCATAGCAAATTACATTTGCTGAGGAGTTGGTGATATATTCAAGGTGATGAAATAACTATTAAGTTAATAATTATCTGAGTGCTAATGAGATACACATGCATATGACCCATAGCTTAGTAGCATTTATTTTTGTTACTGTGCATTTTGTTTACCAGACAAGTTATCTTTTTCAGGATGTTCAGCAGTAATTATTTCACCTTTAATTAAACAGATTTTTTTTTCCTTGGTTTTACTTCTTGTGTTCAGCTGGAAAAGAGAATAGCTGAAATATACAAATCAGATATTCTTTGAGAGCTTAAAACATCTTTATTTGGGCTGAATACAGTTTTCATAAAAATCACTTAGGAATTATTCAGAGGAATATGGTGTTCCCCTTCAGTCTGCCCACTTTTCTGTCACCTGCTTGTGAGGAAATGTCAGGGTTTAACCCTGTGCTGCAGGGGGGTATCTGCTCCATCATGGTCTTCACCACAGGATGCAGGAGGATCTCTGCACCAGAGCCTGGAGCACCTTAAGCCTCTTTCTTCACTGCCCTTGGTGTCCACAGGGTTGTTTCTCTCACATATTCTTACTCCTCTCTCTGCTACAGTTGCTGCTCCACAGCAGTTTTTTTTCCCCTTTCTGAAATATGTTATCAAAGAGGTACTATCACCATCACTGGAGGGCTTGGCCTTGGAGCCAGCTGGCATTGGCTCTGTCAGACACAGGGGAGGCTTCTTGCAGCTTTCTCAGAAAAGCCACCCCTGTAGTCCTCCTGCTACCAAAACCTGGCCACACACACGCAAAAATCCATTCCTCCTAAGTATTACATTTATTTATATGAATAATGCACATTTTCTGATACATGATCCTTGTTTGTTTGTTAAACAGGATCTCCCATAGGTATCAGGAATAAGTTTCATAGCAGTTTTTTAATATGGTCATGCCTTGAAAGCTGTGTAAAGCACTCCCCTGGTACTGCTTGCATTCAGTGAATTGTTCACCTATGAATACTTTGTCAGCAGGCAATTGCAAAACTTTAATTTAAGAAAATGATTGCACTGTGTCTGATCCTGAGGTTTCCACTTGAAGCAAAGGGACTGCTGCTGGTGTGGTGCAAATGTGTTCATTTTCAGTCTGTGCATGTACAAATGAACCATACACAGCTGGTATTCCCAGAAGTAGGGAAATAATCCAGGTCTGATTCATCATCTGCAACAAGGAGAATTCCCAGCCTGGCTTATTGTAAGGAAGATATGTGAAAATAGTCCAGATATCCTTCTAGATACATCATGGCTGCCTCATTACAAGATCATTTTCTACAAAGCTTCTAGAGAAAATATTAATGGCAGATAGAATTTTTCAGTATAACATTAACTTCTGTAGATCTGCAAAAATATCTAACTTTAGTTTACTGTTACCCTTGTTTCTCTTTTCTCAAACCCATGTTTCCCTCTCTCTCAGGGGGAGTACTGAAATAAGATAACATGTAAAAGAGATTTATTCCTATGTAATACAAATTTATTTTCTACCTCACTGAGCCTATTATGTATTTAGCAATTTTTCTTGATCATAAGCACATTGCATAGTATGGATAATTTTACTGCCATCATATAAAGTTTTAATAATACTTTAAAATGAGCATTTTTTATGACATGTAATTTCAATGTCCCTTAACAACATTTAGAAGAACAGAACAAATTAACAGTGCTAACTAATTATGAATATTGTCAAAATTAATTTTAAAATATTAAAGATCATAGTAATTAATTGCAATGAGTTCCTTGTGTCAAGCAATCTCTATACAATTTGAATCTGATAAGAATAACAATTGTTCATCAGAACCTGTCTTGTGATCTTGCCTAGATTTCACCTTTATTTACCCAAACAGACATGAGAGTAAGCTCATGGAAACAGCAGATAAACTTCATGAAGTTTATAAAATGTAATGCTTATATAATCAAACCCACATATTAATGAGAATATTTTAAAAACCAGGTAAAATATCATCCCCAGGAGAAACAGGCTGAGATTTAAACTTTATTGGTTATTGACCTCAGCTGAGATTTTTTTCATGTTGGTTCCAAAACTCCCTTTCTTTGCCAAGGGTATGAATTATGGATGCAGTCTGTTGGAACATGAAGTGTGGTTCCTTTTAATGCAATTGCTGCAGCCACTTGGGCTATGAGAACAAAGTGCAGGTAAAAAGGGGCTGGTGCAGTGCTGACGTTTCTCTGTGCTTGAATAAATATTCTCAGGGGCAGGACAGCTATTGCAATAAGCATCTAACATGCTGGAAGTCTAGAACTGTGTTGCATTATGAACTTTATGTTGCAGTAATTTACTTTGAGCTAAGTTGTACCTCTACCCACTAAAGAAATTCAGATTATGCTGATCCAGCCAACAAACCATGCTCCCTCCCTTTGATGGTCTCTTGTTTGTTGGGTGCTGCTGGTCAGTGTTCTTCCAATTTTAAATATTGAGACTTGTAAAGCAGTGTTTTGGATGCCTTCTTAAAGTTTTTTGTTGTTTGTTTTGTGGGGTTTTTTCTTTGTTTTTATTTATTTAGTTGCCTCTATTAAGAAAACACAAGACTCAAGCTTGTGTTCCCTAAATTATACAATAGATACCTAACTTTTTAGATAGAAAAGTGAATAGTACTCAGCCCACCATATAGGCAGCTGTAATTTTCTTCCAAAATATTTACTATGAGAAGAAATGCTTGTTGCTATAGCATCAAATGTAAGCTTTTCAGATTTGATTTTTAAATTGCTTTAACTTTTGCACTTGAAACTGTGGAAGGAATTGTATTTGAAAATGTTACACACTGCATGAACAATGAATCTAAACTATCTTTTCTTTTTAGTAGTGAATAGGTACTGTATTAATGTGTGTATTAGGTCAAGCTCTCATTGTCTCTCATAGTAATTGATGCACATTCCCTCTCCCTGAATTACAAAATGTTTTAGTGTTCTGTGTGATACTGACCAGGAAAATCAGTCTCCTGGAGTCCTGGTATCATCCCAGCTGCAACTGAAAAATTGGGCTCTGAGGAAGGCTGGAAGGTGGTGGAGCTCATGGGTTCATCTTGAGCAGCTGGAGATGAGCTGGCAGAGTCTTGATTGAACTGGACTTGGTTGAACTGATGACCTGGGGGAAGCAGCAAAGGCCCTGACACTGCATATGTAGGATCGTAGAATCATCATGGTTGGAAAGGACCTTCAAGATCATCAAGTCCAACCATCAGTCCTACACTAGTGTGCTGCTTGTGTTGTGTGGGGTCTTTGTTGTTTCCTTTTTGTTGTGTTTTTTGTTTGCTCGCTTTTTTTTTTCCTTCTTTGTGTGTTTTTTGCTTATTATTTATTTTTATTTTGATTTGGTTTGGTTTTTGCTTTATGATTCTATCAGTAGAATTGTGTCTGAGGGAGAAAATAACCAGACAGTCAATTTCCTACATTAACAATGAGGCAGCTTTGCAAGAAGCAGCTGATCTCTGCATTCTGGTGAGATGTGAGGAGCTCCCTGCTCTGTGGGAGAGCTCCACTGAGAACAAATGAACCTTCTGAAAGGACTGTTCTGTGTGTGCATGTGTATAAATCATGTCACCAGAAATACTGAACAAACACCTATGGCAATAACGCTGAAATATTAAGTGTCCCTCCTGTCTTGGGAATATGTAGCCAAGAGAAAAGGTTAATGGCCTGTTCCAGGGAGGCACAGCAGTTCAGGAGGCTTTGTAGAATGAGGCTTTGAAGTTTCATGAGGTGAGGTTTATCCTGTGTGCAAAGCAGCTTCTGAACAGTGCAGTTCCTGGAGGAGTGAACTCTGCAGCTCACAGAGTTTCTGTCACATTTTTATTTAAGCAGGCTGTGGGAATGAGGTGAATGCCTCCTTATGAGAAAGCCTGTGCCCAAATTACACAGCAGGTTCACTCACAGGTGGGGTTGTGCAGAAATGCTGATGACAAGAAACAAGTACAGCAAATATATGTCTGATTCACCACGTCCTTCAACTTTTCAGAAGTTCTGTCCTAGACTATTACATACTCGACTCTAGAAATATTGCCACTCCACACTATATGGCAGTATCTAAAGCTTTTAATAAAGTTATTTGCCAGATAGGCCCCTGTTTGTTTTCATAATTGCAATTAAATATTTTAAGCTAAGGGAAAAAAAAAGCGTAAATACTTTTAGTGTGAAAATAATGCAGATAGAAGCAAGCAAGTGGGGGAGCTACTTGTTTATAGGAAGAGCAGATCAAATAATGAAATTTAACTGGGCTTGATGAGTTTTGTCTAACAACATATATTTGCTTTTACTTCTCATCTGCATAGTGCATTACTTTTTAGGGACTGAGTAATTCAACAGCCCTTAATAAAGCAATTATTTTTTTCTGTGGATAGGAAACTGTAGGAAGAAGCCAGCAATCTGAAGATAGGTTTCATTTCAGTTTCTCAGACTTTGCCAGTTCTCATTAGAGGAAAAAGATTCAAACTGCAGAGCATTTGGATTTGAAACCCTACTCTCAGTGCTCTTTAAATATTTAATTTCCTGTATTTAAAATTGCCATCACATAATTTTTTTGATTAAATTCTTGTATTAACAATAGAATCCTCCCTGAAATGTATCTGCCATAGAAATAAATGCAGAAAATATTCCAAATAGATCTGTGACAGAAGACTATACTGTCAGTGTTTGTCTTGCTCACAAACAGAATTACAACTGCATAGTAATCCTTTTTAAGTGCTAATGGAGAATGACACCCAAATAATTTCCTCCACCACTTACCCAATGTACAGTGAATATTGGAGGCTGAGTAACTGATGGCACCACACTCTGAGCACAAGAAATCAGAAATGCCTGGGTTAAGGTGCTATGCCAAGTGCATTAAGCTTTTAAGAAAAACTTATGATGAGTGAACAGTAAAATGGGAACAAAGACAGTAGTTTTGGCTTGTGTTTGTCAGGTGCTTAGAACTGGAGCCCTCGTAGATGGTGAATCTGAGATGCTGTGGTAGTACAGGTACTTTCTGAGAAAGATGCTGGATAGGGGCTTTCATGATTATGACTAATTATGCCAGTATAACAGCATTTCCTATACCACTTGGAATGTCCTTGTATGAGCTTTTGGTTCTGTATTTTAGAGTCTCCTGTGTCAAGGGGAGTCCTTCAATAAGTAGCAATCTTTAGAGAATAATTTAGAAGGAAAAAACCAGCAAGAAGCCTTCATTCTAGTGCTCAAGTGTTTGCCCATTTGTGGATTTTATTGTGCAGTGAAATAAGTGCCCACAACTTAAAAAAAGGTTCTCAAATCTGTCAGGAAGCTTTGCCTGTGTGGAGTCACAACATGCAGAGCTGTGATCCATCACCTTCAGAGCAGCTACAGCATCCACACTCCCATTGATGTATAAGAGTAACTTTGTCTATTCTTAATGAAGCAGAGACTATTATTCACTCTTAAAACAATCCTCAGTGATTCTGTATTCCAAACTAAAAGAATACAGGATTTTCTTTTGTCTTTTGAGGGCTGAGAGACTTAGTTTTAATTGAAAGGCTATTCCTGAGTGTCCAGGACCATTGAATCGCTTTCCACTAGTCTCAAAAATGGTAGAGTATGTTGAGTCTTGTTTTCCTTTGCTCCTGCTTGTGATCTAAACCTTTTCTTTTCCTGCTTGTCTGTTTTCATTTAAACAGGCTGATATGCAGGGAGCAGGAGCCCACTCTGAGTAAATCAGAGGCTCTGCTGAGCCTCTCTCAAGCATCCCATGGAACCACCTGCTCCAGAACAGCCTCCCCAGCTGCCTGCCTGGAGCACTGGGAAGGGGCAGCAGCTGGGAATTGCCCTCCCAAACTCCTCACCCCCCAGCTTGGCCCTGCAAGGGCACCTGGAGAAGGACCTCTGGAAGGTTTTTTGTATCTGTCTTAATACAAGGCAAGGCACAGACTGAATTCTTCTTTGCTGATTGAGGCTTTTGAATCAACATCGATTTGAATGCAGGTTATTTCTTCTTTGGGCTTCCTGTGGCACCACGGTCAGTAAAAGCAAAGATAAGAGAGTGATAGCATTGGGGTTCAAACCTAGAAAGGCTGCATTGGGTTTGGTTTGATTTAATTTTATTTGGTTTGGTTTAACCACCATTTGTCCTGGATTCTGTGTTCTGCTCTCACTCCTGAGGGAGTACAGTTTACTGTCCAAAGTTTGCAAAGAGATACTGCATTTTTCCAAATAATGACAAAATTCCTACATCCTTTCATACTTTTAAAAATTGCATATTTTTCCCCTAATGGTGTTCCTCCTCAGAGGAACATCACTCCTTTTCATTTTAGAAACTTTTTTTCAGTGTGTTTCTTATGTGGGAATTCAAAAAAACCCCTGTGAGTATCCCAGCAGTTGCTCATAATATGCAAATATATTTGCATTATTAAACCACCTAATCTCTAATGGAAATGAAAGAAAAGTTTAAAAATATTGAGTGAAGAGGTAGAAATGCCATTGTGGGTTGGTTTTTTTTCTGAGTCAAGATTTCATTCTTGTAAAAACAGAGAATAGAAAATGGTGAGGACAGCTGTGAATCATTCATTGTTGATACCTTCAGCTGTTTGAGGAGATGCAGGGCTGGCACATCTCAGCTTATGGTTGATCTTATACCACACATCTCCATGCTCCAGAAGAGCCTTCACTTTGGTAATACAAACAAGAAGTAGGTTTTTGAGGGAGAAAAGCAGAAAAAAAAAACCAAAACAAACAAGCATCTAATTTATGCTATCTGTGTCAGACATGTCACCAGGCTCTTTGAAAGGATAGAATCTAGCAGATTTCTGGAAAAAAAAAAAAAAAAAAGCAAAATATTAGGCCAACACCTTTTTAAAAAAATTATTTATTTTTAAGTAAGTAATTATGAATTGGTAGAAACCTGGATTATCTGCCAGGTTTCAAATAGCAAAAGGAGTTCAGCGTTTGCCAAGTCATTTTTTTTCTTCTGGTAGTTCTCTGAAGCTGCATGATTTATATTTGAATCTGATCTCCCTAACTGTCTGAAAAGGAAAAAAAAATGCCTCTGGCTAAATGATGACATTGGGACAACCTTCTTGTACTTAGAAGTGTATCTAGGGACTTAATTTCCCCAGCCTTAGGGTCTGGCCATTCCCCCTGGTACTGAGAGCCTCAATGTTTCATAATATTGTGGAGCTGTTTCAGTGTTTGCAGAGAAGCATCAGAGTAAAAAATTATTCACATTAAAAGATATCTTTAAAAAACCCTACCAGAGAAAGGTACAACTGTAACAATATTTTGGGGTTTTTTTTGTTTTTTTTAATCAGGACAGATGAAATCATCACTCTTCTTAGACCCTGAATCAGACTGTTTGACCCATTGCTTTTACTGTTTATGTCCTCTCCTACCACTGCACCTATCTGCAGTTTATCCCCATTCTATGGTAATTCCTTGTATTTCCTTTTATTAGACAGGGAATGTTTGTGTTCCTCTGGATCTTCCCAGTCAGATGGGAACTATGAATTGCATGCTGCTCAGAAAAAGTCTCCTAGATATGGCCATGCACATGCTCTACCTCATCCCATGGCTGGTGCTGAGTGTCTGCATCCTCCTCTGCTTCTCCACTGCAGTCTCCAAATGTGCAGCTGCAGACATTTTTCCATGCTTCCTCAGGCTGCTTTCTCAGGCTGCTGAAGTTGGGAACATTTTGGAATGTTCTGCACAGGATCAGGGCGTGCATCTGGAGCACCCCAGGCATTGTAAAGTATTTTTTCTGAAAGTACAATAGAAATCCCTCTGCTTGGATGGCCCCTGCTTCTGCAGCTGTTCTTCAAGCTGCTAAGACAGGGAGTAACTGGGCTTTTGTTAGCAGGATAGTGCAGACTCACAGCATTTCCAAAGTCCATAATTACACTTTAGAGCCTGGTCACCTTTGTGGGAAATCCCCACCAAAACCATTAATCAGGCTGTAGAGCAAGGTTCACAATGATGCTTTATTAATCTAGCCTAGTGCTGCCCATTGCTAGCACTTCATTGCCTGTGTCTTTAAGGGCAGTAAGCTGTCAGTTCTGATTCTGTTTATGGCTCTGAGAAACTCAAAGGAACTATTTTCTGATTGAGGAACCATTCAGGCTCACACAACCTGCAGCTTATTTTGGGTAAATAGATATAAATTATTAAGAGGCTCATTCATCCTATATAAATATTTTTTCCTGAGGTTGGACAAACTCAAACTTTTGTGACCCTAAAGCAGCAAAACACTGAAATGTTCAGGAAATACAGTGCTCCCAAACATCTATGAAATTCTTGTGTGCATTTTAAAAAAAAACATTTGAAAAGTCCTTTCTCTGTCAAATATGGGCACTGCAGTGTTGAAATGAAGCTCAGATCTGGGCTGGTGATAGCTGCAGCTAGCTTTAGAGTATAAATAATCTGTATTTGGTATATTTTAAAGAAAATTGTTGAGGCTGTGTTTCTGTGTATCTGGTCAAAGGCAGATTCTCATCACATCCTAACCTGATTCCATTGACAAATATGGAGTTACTGTTGCTGTAACTTCAAATGCAATGGAACCAGGGCTGAGCTATAAGTCTTAAGTGAGTTCATAATAACAGCCAAGCTGTGTGTGTCTGAAGTGGCACAGAGCTGTCTCTAAATAACTGAGTGACTGTCTCCTGTGAGCAGTGTCACCTACCACTGCAATGTAGGATAAATCACAGTTGCAAAGGACTAAAAACTCTGAGATCCAGATTTGTACCTGTACCATTACAGGGTATTGCAAATAAGTTAAAATACTAGATGTTACTGATATCTGTGGAATATCTGCAGATCTATGAAGGGATGAACAGTTTCCACAAGGTGCCAGTGATATTGTATGGAGGAGGATGTGCAGACAAGGAGGTGACTAAATATAATGTTGAAATATACATAGCATGAAGTAAATGCACAGAAGAAGTAGCAATATGACTCCGCATACATACTTACCATATGGTTGAAACACTCATTAAAATAAGTGCATTACAGATAGATACTTGAGAAAAGAAATAATGAAAACAAGGGAATGGTATTGTGTTCAAAGTGTGCATATAAATGCTTATAAAGAGAGAAAGGATTTGTTGGATAACAATTAGGGGATTTTTACCTTTTGATTCCTGGCAGACCAGTTTCATACTGCCCTGACACAGAAAAGCTGAAATCTGCTATGCTCATTTTGGAATCAGTGGTTTATCAAGTTCAAAGGAGCCAGTTAAAATTAAATGCCAGCAGCCAGATTGTTTCCCATTGCTGCAGAACATCACCTTTCTAGAGATCTGGGCAGCACTTTGCTAGGACAAAAAATCCTGGGAGTGCTGGCTAGCAGGAGGAGTCAGGACTGCACTGATTAAACCCTACATTTTTGTGGGTGTATGTCAGAACAATTTGTCACTTAGTACTCACTCTTCCCCCTCCCCCATCCCACCATTTTAAGGTCTGCTCTGTTAGTTATTTTATTATGGTATGGTCTGTAAAATGTTTGTGTGTCTGAAGGACTTATGCATTCAGGTCTAGATTTTTTATCCTTCATATATTTCTTCATTATTTCCTTGCTGGATGCTATTGGCTAATTTTTCTCTTGAACAGACACTAGAGATAAAAAGCAGTGATGGATCTTCCCATAGCCCAACAGTTTCTTGTCTACAGCACCCATGAATGAAAAATAGATAGTTTATCAGAGGCTAATTCTGCAGATGGCTTCAGGTAAAGGAAGTTTGTATACAAGCAATGCCTGCATCTTAAATAATTCTGGATGAGCTCAAACAAAAACTAAACCCCTTTAATGTTAAGGAAAGTGAAACTACATCTTTAAGCTAGGCAGCATATAAATAGCTTGGAAGTAATGTGTGTACCAGGCCTGGATTTGTCAACAGGATGAAACCTTCTCCCTTCATGGAGTGAAGACCTTAGGGCACTGTAGAATGGTATTCAAGTACTGAGAAAAAATGCTGAATGATGAAATGGATGGAAAAGATGTGGCACAACTTCTGTGGTAGGGCAGCAAGGAGGCAGAGGCCCCTGGGACAACACCTGAGTAACATGCATGGGGCAGCTTACAGTGAGGAGCAGGAAGGAGAGAAATAAATCCCAGTCCCTGCCCTGTATCTACCAACCACCTTTGGGCTGATGTCCTGGTCTGGACTCAGTTGGTCCCTGTCACCATGGAGCTGTCTGATGCTCTGCCCTGCTCTGTGGCTGGGGTGGTAAAACCCTAGCCTAACCCTAACCTCTAACCCTAACTCTAGCCCTAACCCTAAGCCCAGACCCTAATGAGCTCCCAGTCCTCACTGCACCCAGCAATTCAATTTAAGTTGTGTTTCTGTCTGCAATTAAAACTTTGAATGTCTTCTGGCTCTTCATCAATGCCAGGATTTGAAAAGGAGAGAAAGACAGCTTGTAGAGTTTGGTATGAAACCTTCAGGTCATCTTGGACCAAATGTAAGATCAATAAGTCTGAACCTGACTGATAGCTTTGAAGAAGCAAGAGATAAAAAGATCCACAGATCTATCTGAAGAAAAATTGCCATGAAGAAGTTACAGTATGGCAAAGACAGATGAAATAATTGAAGATGATGTAAGCTAGAGGAGAGAGGAAGGAGGAGGAGGAGTTCGAATGCCAGAAGCAACCTGTGGTTACATTTTTGAAGTCTCTCCAAAACCAGATGGAAAATACATAGAGACTTGAACACAGAACAATATCAACTATGACTATGAAAAAAAGCTTAAAGGATTTGAAACATTCTAAGGAAAACAAGGCCAAATCAACAGCACTAACCAGCTTGGTATGAAGTGAACAGGACAGAAAATCATATTAACAGTTTTTATTTGGGATTGTGATTCATGGGGTGTTGCCACTGCAAACCAGAAATATTACTGTTGTTTGACAGACTTGTCATCTAGCAAAATACTTCCCAGCATATGAGTAACAGCAGTATGCTTGTGAATGAAGAAATCAAGGTGATGTGGTGGAAGTTTTCCACTGAAAGTAAAAGGAATATTTCTGGAAAACTATTCAGTTCAAAGAATATGTTCATATATGGAACATATTCACATATGAGTATGTTCAAAGCTCATGTTGTAATTGCTAAAGAAAGATATCTTAGTTAGCTGGCTTTCCCTCTTGCTAAACAGCAAAAATTGATGTCTGAAAAGGAGGATGAAGGTTTGCTGTTGAGCAGAGGACACACAGGGGAGAGCCACAGCTTTGAACCTGGCCAGATTCAATTGATGCCCTCACAGGGTTTTGAGTAATCTGTTTGGATTGTGCTTGTCCTTCTTATAAATGCTAAGGTGCTAAATAATTTGTATAGCATCAAAACTGGAGATGAGGAAAGACCTGTTGGTGTTTCTCCTGATGCATAAAATGCATTTTTGTTTTTGGCTTTTTTTGTTTTTGTTTTTTTTTTTGTGTGTTTTTCTTTTTTTTTTTTTCCTGTTCTACACTGGGAGATTGTTTCACCATTTCCATGAAAACTGTCTCCAGGGATGGGAAGAAAGAAAACTGTCTCTTGCCTGACATTCAGCCTTCTATTCTTTTCTGATTAATTTTACCCATTTTTTCCATCTCTCCTGTATTCCTATTCATCTCTGCAAAGCCCTCAAAGCATTTAGCAACCATTTCATGATTACTTGGTCCACAAATATGTGCTTTGCTTTCTTTGCATTGTAATCTCTATAGCCCAGTTATCTGTGGCTGCCTAAACTAAACAACAAATGGTATTCATCTACAAACTGTTCTGATGACTTGTTCTGCTGAAAAAGAGCATTAAGTACAGGTGTTGAGCTGTGATTTCTGTTTCTGATTGGAGAAAAATTATTCATGTCGAATTATTCATGTCTTTATTTTTACTGTCTCTTTCCTCTCTCTTCCCACCTGCTGATGGGTCTGGTTTTAGTACCAAAGCAGGGTCTGCCTTTGTTCCACTCTCTGCTCTTAGACATGGAGATAATGCTATAGAGAGACCCTCTTTCTGGGCTGCTGTACTAATGCTGTATGATTGACAATGAGATACTACAGCAAAACATTTATTGAGAACAAGGGGAAGACATAATTGCATAAATTAATGACAGTGAGAAGGATTAAAATTGTGCTTCTGGCTTCTAGACATGCAAAGTATTTTGAGAGCAATATTTTAGAAGAAAAATGCTAAACTACTGAGATATCCCAAGGTTTTGGTGGTTATCTCAGGACTGGATATAGTCCTTCCCTCACAGGGAAACTGACCCCTCTGGGCTGGATTTCCAAAATTATCTATTTCAAGACATGAGTGGGCAGGACTCACTGTGGCAAAGTTTACTTGTGGGGATACTCTAAATCCATAGCTGAGTAAAAGGTACGTGTTCTTGCTGCTGAGATTTGGCACAGAAGAGACTGCTAAACGGAGGTTTGGCCCTTGGTGTGCCTGCAACTCAAGGAAATGAAGATTATCTGTGGACTACCTGTAACGTGCAAATAGGAATCCTTCAGAGACAGAACTATTAAATACCAGAGGTTCCCCATGACACTGTAAGTGCCACTGCTTGGTGAGTCACAGAATCATCGTGGTTGGAAAGGACCTCTGAGATCACCAAGTCCAACCGCACACAAGCAAAAAACCAAAACCTCTGCAGTCTCAGTCTCTAGAACGTGTCCTGAAGTGTCACATCTACACAGTTTCAAATACCTCCAGGGATGCTGACTCAACCACCTCCCTGTGGCAGGCTGTTCCAGTGCCTGACCACTTTTTCAGTAAATAAATTTTTCTTAATACATAATCTAAACCTCTCCTGCTGCAGCGTGAGACTGTTTCCTCTGGTCCTGTCATTATTCACTTGAGAGAAGAGGCCAACCCCTACCTCCCTACAGCCTCCTTTCAGGTAGTTGTAGAGGCCAATGAGGTCTCCCCTCAGCCTCCTCTTCTCCAAACTAAACAAGCCCAGTTCCCTCAGCTGCTCCTTATATGAGGTTCTCTAGACCCCTCACCATCTTGGTAGCTCTCCTCTGGACATGTTCCGGCACCTCAGTGTCATTCTTGTTGTCAGAGGCCCAGAACTGAACTCAATATTTGAGTCTGTGTTAAACTATGAGAGCCACAAAACAAAAATTACACCTAAGGGTTGAAATCTGTCTTCCTTTCCTTAGGGTTGAATGCATAACCTGGTGTTACAGTTTTACCTAGCCTAAGCTCCCCCAAATTCAGCAACACTTGCACACCCAAAGAGGCTGCTCTGATATGTGCGTTGGAGTAGGCTCCAAATGGCTGTATGGCATTGTTATCCTGGTGCTTTATTTTGTGAGCAATTCAGGTCTGCCTCAGTTCACAGTTCGGACACCAAGTCCCTAATGCTGGATTGCTTTCAACTCTCCCTCTCATCTCATTTGGATGTAAGTCGGGCAATCAATTTTCAGGAAACGGAGCCAAAAATAGGTGGGAAAAGTTCATTTTGCTTGCATTCCTTTTCTGAAGTGCAGCTTTGTCTTCAGAGAGAGGGACATATTCATGCTTCAACAGCACCACAGAACATGCAATTAGGTGTCTCTAGTTACAGAACAGATACTGATTAAGAGCTGTTGTTTGGCATTTTCTTGCACAAACACAAAAAGAGAATAGTGAACACGATAGTATTTTTAAAGTACAAAAAAGCATCCCACTTACTGTTTCAAGCTGTGTATTTAAAATGTTCAGTGAGCCCTAGAGAGAGGAAGAGCTTTCCATTCATAACCACCTGCAGCCACGTCTGAACTTTTTACATGAACTCAGGTAGCTGACAGAAATGCTTTGGCCCTTTCAAGAGGTGAGCCAGAGTCCACTGGTCTTCACTGTGGTCTCAGCTAAAATAAGCTTTCTTTTTCTCTAATAAAGACAAATGTGTTCTACATTAACATGCACTGCGGTAGCTACGTTCTTTTGATGAGGGAACAATACAGAAATGGAAAATGAAGATAAAAGACAACGTAGTAGCTATTATGTAACTTGCAAATCTAATGAAATTGATTTTACTGATTTCAGTTTTAAAATAGAGTGAAAGAAGAGCTGCATCAAGACCACACCATGCCTAAGGATGGAAGGCAGTGGTATATCTGTGCTGCAGAAATTTTAATGCTCTGGTCCCAGGAATGAGGCTGAGAAATGGCAAAGCTTGAGTAGACCCTGTGCAGGAGACCTGTTGCTTTTTAAATTGTTGTTAGTGCCTTGTACCAGAATGGGTAGGCATGCCTAGTGGTACACAAGGAATAGGAGGGAGGTTGTGCAATTACAGCTGTCCAAGCAATGTGAGCAGAAGAGTAGCCCAGGTAAAGGATGAGTGATGGAAGAACACAGGACTGGACTCTGTATACTGTGACCAGGAGACTGGCAGGCAGCCTGGGCAGAAATCAGGGCAGTGAGATGAGGGAAAGCTGTTCCAGGAACTGTGTGAAGTCAAAATTCCCTGGTGTCCCACTGTAGAAAATGACCAACTGAAAAAAGTCCTGAACCTGTGCAGATCTTGCTGCTGCTGTTCTGGTTTGGGAAGCGAGTGCTCACCACTGTGTGCACAGCTGCTTTGTATAGATAGAATCAGACAGAGAGGCTCTTACTGGAGGTAGTAATGGTAGAGCTTTTTCCTCTATTTGCTGCCTTTGTTTTGCACCTGCTTCCAGATGGTGTGAGCAGAGGATGGTGTGTGGGTGCCTGGCATTGGATCCATGAGGCCACTGCAGGTACACTGCTGGGTAATAAGTAATCAGTGTTGCATTGGACAGCTGAGTTTTGCAGTGTCCTCCAAGAGAAGCCTGCAGATGCTAATAGTGTGAGATTTAAGTAAAATACCTAAAAATATAAAAAAATAGATGAACAGGGTGGAAATTAGCTGTTAATGAAACTGGATTGAGCAGCAGAATGGAAAACTGTCACCATCCCTGCCCAAGTGATCTGTCCTGGACCACTGTGTTGGTGTGAGCTCAGTCAATCCTCTGATGTCTAGAATTTTTTCAAGACAAGACCAGTGAAGCTGGCTGTTCCATAAGCTTGTCATTAGCTGACTCACTTAGCACTGGGAATAAACAGGGAACTGAATCAATTTGGGCTTGTTTTGGACTTTTCTCCTGAATCCTATTTTTAACTACACAAATGCATATCACAAATACTTTGCTGAAACTTGTCAAATTGGTGCAAAATTTGTGAAGCACATGATTCCAAAAGCACATGATTCCAAAAGATTAAGATCTCTGCTGCAAAATGCCAACTCCCTCTAGACACTGAGGGATATTCAGCTGTGCCTGACCTGCCAGGAATAGGAGAGTCAGTCAGTGATGTAGACTTGAATGATGTGTGTATTCCCTGAAATGTGAAGGCAGAAAATATTTAGTATCTATAAAAGAACAAAAGTGACATATTAAATAACCAACTTATCAAAATCTATTTTACAAATGGTCTACTTCTGGAATTGGGTGTTAATTCTTTGTGAAAAAAAGGCTAAATATGGGAAAATCATGAAACATGGGTGTGAATGTTGTGAAATAAGAACAGGTAGAGTCTGTAAAGGCAATAGGTCATTGATGACAAAATAAACAGTCTCAATCTTCTCAGGTTTTCACTCCTGTCCATGCTCTGCTCCATCTTGTGTTCACACAAGCAGCAAACTGAACAGAGATGATAAAAATAACATTTTTTTTCCATGGGAGGCTTGGTTGGTTTCATCTTACTCCTAAAACTCAGAATGAAACTTCATACACATGGTGCATACCAGTGTATGCTTTGGGAATGCTGTTAGCTTTTTATTTTCAGATATGTGTGTAAGTATTTTTCCTTAGATGTTTATCAGATGCCTGTCACTTGCAAACAGGGCCTATTCCCAGCACCCTATGCCATCCTTGCCTTCCCAGTTGTGGTTTTGAAGCTTATTCAGAGTAACTGATAGCTTCTGCTCTGGTACTGAAGCATGGATTGCTCTAGGAAGCAAATTATGCTGTGAAATAACACTTCATAGCAATCCTTAGTTCAAAGCCCTTTACAAACTGTCAGTATTTAGGATTTGTCTATATGTGGGGGCTTAGTTTTATCTGTGAGTGAGGCCAGAGAAGAAAAGAATTTTTGAGAATCAGAAAGTGAGCAGGCTGGTTCGTGTGTTCAGAAAGCTCTGTTCAAGTCTATCCCTACACCTACCTGCAGCATTGCAACAAGTAAGAGATGAGGTTTTCCCACAGTCCAAGGCAGTTGTACAGCTGTTCTGAGATGTGAGTTGACTGAAAGGGGAAGAAAAACCCAGAGTGTAGCAATCACTTGCTCAGGATTTGGTCACTCATGCTCTCTGCCTATACTTAGATTATTTCAGTATGTGGAATAACTGTGGGCTACTGATTCATCTGGGATTTTTGTGGTACAAAATTTAGATGAGGAATAGCAAAAAGAAGATGGACATGTTTCTGTTCATAATTCCTTCTCCACAAGTGCTTTTATGTCTGGCTTTTTGGAGTCTGAAACGTTGCATCTTGATACCTGGCACACAGACACCTTCTATTCAGGCTTCCACCTGCAGGATTATCTGTGTTGAAGAGATGTGTGTAGGAATTAGTGACCTAAAATCTGCTCTGTGCAGAAGCTCAGTGTGTCTGTCTTCATTCTCTGCTCCCTGCAGGCCGTGGACTGAAAGCTTTTCGTAGGAGTATGAGGGTCATGAGCCTCATCAGGCTTCACAGTGGGACATTGCAGCCAGGAGTGTTCATCCAAATCAGAATAAGCCTATGAAACAGAAATACTCTATGAAAAATGTGACGTTTGATTTTAACTGTTTTAGGGCTTACACCTCTCCCCTAAGAGATCTATTTTCCTACCTTTGCTTGAGCCTTTGTGGCTTTTTGCAGTGAAGTATCTCTTTGCTTTATTTCAGTGCATTTGTGATGGTTATTTTACCCTTGCAATTTATTTATTTGGCTCTGTACCTTTCAACCTTTCACTCCTTGCTGAACCGTTGGTAATTTCACACAGCCAGTATTGTCTTCTCCTCCCTGCATCTGCAATGTTGGTCTTCCTGCCTTTTATAATATATATGGTGATGGCCTTTTATCAGAGCACTGATATGGAGAAATGGGAGAAAATCATTACAGTGCTCTGAAATAATGCCTCTTCACATTTCTGATTGCAAGATACACTTACAGGCAAACATTAGCACTTTGTCTACTTGTAATTGATGGCTATACCAATTATGGCTGGTTTTCCATGTGATAGGGAGAGATTAATGGTCTGTTTGTGCAGTACAATTCTGGATACAGTGGGAGTTACTGGGCTGCAGGGCAAAACCTAAACAGGATTAAACCACACAGGGTGAAATGTTTCCTGAGAATCTACCAAGGGGATCAGATGTGGAGGTGGCAGGGATATGTAAGAGTGGAAAAATGCATAAAAAATTCCTCATAGATCATTACTTGCAGGGATATCCTGTCTCTTTGGTTTGTCACTGAGGTGTGGGCTTAAGAAATCTGTGAAACTTGGGGCGGAGAGAAATCCATCAGAAAGGCAGAGGCATGGCTGTGTTCACTGCACTTTTGGGAAACACTGTCAGTTTTGAGCTAACTTGTACGAAAATACTTGTCAGAAGAAAAGCTGGAAAAAACCCACAGACTGTCCAACCTGTCTGAATGAAGCCTATAGAAAAATCAAAACAAGCATACTGTTGTTACTAAGAGCTTTTGTGACAGGTCGGGAAGGGTCAGTTTACAGCTTCTGGAAAATCCACATTTACCCCACTGTGGTCTTTCAATGACTGCTCCATCTTGCTCCTTCAGGGACTGCTCCCCCGTGCTCCTCCATGGGCTGCAGGGGCACAGCTGAAATCTCACCACGGGCTGTGGGGAAATCTCTGCATGGGCACCTTTCCCCTCTCCTTTTTCACTGACCTTGGTGTCTTTTCTCTGACATTGCTCTCCCACCTTCACCTCTCTTCTACTTTGCAGGTCTCTTTTTCATTTTGTTTTTGTAGTTTCATTTCCCTTTTGTGAATGTTACTCACAGAGGTGCATCCAGATTCCCATGCCTGCCTTGGCCAGAGGTGGGGCAGGGATTGGAACTTGGGAAGCTTTCAGCAGCTTCTCACAGGAGCCACCCCTGTGCCTCCCCTGCTTCCAAAACACTGCTGCACTAACCCAAGACAATGGGGTAGAACAGTTATAGTTAAATCTGCTAGTTTAAACCTGGGGCAGGCAATAGGTATGGCCACTGTTTTCATAGCTGTCACTTAAAAAAGATTAAGGTTTCCTTTTTGGATTCCAGATGGATTTTTCAGGGCTTTTCAAACAAATGATTCAAGTTTGAAAGAGATGGGCTATGACTGCAAAACTTTGTAACAGAGCTCGGTATGGTTGGCTTTACTTTATAGAGTAAATATTTCAACAGTGTCCCAGAGGTTAGTGTAAAGCACAGCCTGCTGGAAGAAGCCATATCCAGAGTGAAATGTCTAATTACCAATGTTTCTATCATGTTGTTTTGGAATACCAGGACTTAGGCTTTGCCTTACAGTACTGCATAAGTTACAAAGAGGAAGCAATAGAGCAGCGTGTAGGAACTGAGGCCATCTGCAGAGAGTCAAATATTTGAGTAATTCATTAGGTGATTCAGCTTTGTTGTGCTTTAACCCCAGCTGGAATTAAAAGAACACACAGCCACTCACTTGCTTCCCTCCAGTGGGGCTGGAGAGAGAATCAGACAAGTAAAAGTGATGAAATTCATGGGCTGAGATAAAGACAGTTCAAGAAGTAAAGCAAAAGCAGCACAGGCAAGCAAAGCAAACCAAGGGATTTCCTCACTACTCCCCAGTGGCAGGCAGGTGGTGTCATCTCCAGGAAAGCAGGGCCCTGACACTCATAGTGGTTACTTGGGAAGACAAATGCCATCACTCCAAACATTCTCCTTCCTTCTTCTTCCCCCAGGTTAATATGCTGAGCATGACATCTCGTAGTGTGGAATATTCCTTCTGCCAGCTGGGGTCAGCTGTCCCAGATGTGTCCCCTCCCAACTTCTTGTGCACTTCCAGCCTGCTTGCTGGTGGGGTGGTGTGAGGAGCAGCAAAAGCCATGACTTAGTGTCAGCACTGCTCAGCAATAACAAAAACATCCCTGTGTTAACACAAATCAAAAAGCACAAATCAAAAGCAAAGCCCATATTAGCTATTCTGAAAAAAAATAATTCCACCCCAGCAAAAACCAGCACAATCTTGTGATAGTTCTTTGGATCTGTAGTAAGAATTAGTACTACTTCTTACACAAAGTAGGGAAAAACAATTCAGAGTTTTTAGCAAAGTCTAAGAAGTGACTTTGAAGCCTTCTCAAATATTCCCCAGCACGAGGGGCTGTTTTGAATCAAGTAATCTTCATGAGCACTGGAGTTTGCTGATAGAATTCTGTGAGCGAAGCCAAATATGTGCTTGTTTCTAGTCTTCTCCTTGATGATGGCTTCAGTAAGGTGCTCAAAAACTGCAAAATACAGTTGTCCTATTTGTATTAAAGCAGTCAGAGTACGTAGGTCATCTTCAGATGGTGACCCTCTTCAGCTGCTGGCAAAAGATGTTGTGTCTCCTTATTAGAATATGCAGCAAGGTAGATCAATTGGAATAGAGCTCTCTGCTTCTGCTCAAAAAGCAGAAACTGTTACATGCACAAGAGAAAACCCTTTCAATTCATTAACAAGCAAAGAAGGGTCCTCTTTGTCAGACTGTTGGATCATTGTAGCTTATATTGAATCTCTTTACAGATGACTATACTGTCCTTTCATCCCTTTTATACTGGATCTCTACCTTCCTCTTGACCTTAAGCAGTGTTTTTAATCTTTCTCACTTTCAGGAAGTCCCAGCAGAATTCTTGCCATAATTTCAGATACTTTTCTGACCTTACTTCTTAACCTGACTCTCTCCTCTATGTGCACACGGCCATACTTCTGAGGGTATCAGTGCTTGTTGTATTGATTTCACAGTTAGAGCTTAAAGGTTTGTAGGTTCTGGAAAACTGCCAGTGAAGTAATTGTGTGCCTGAGTAATCAATTGAAAATATAAATCATCCTCAGTCATAAATTGTATACATGCTTTTTGTAATGTAGTAGCAAAGCAACTTTAAATAGTGTAGTTTGAACAGCTTCAGGATTATATACACAATGGTCCTGAGTGAGTTTACTCAGTGGTTCTATAGTTTCAAACTATTCACAGACTGTAGTTTATATAACTGTGAAGTTATGTGATGAGTGGTGTTCCTGGTTCACACCCAGCTGAATATGATGAGCCAGCAATGTGCCCAGGTGGCCAAGAAGGCAAACAGCATCCTGGCTTGTACCAGGAATGATGTGGCCAGCAGGAGTAGGGAACTGATTTGAGGATGACCAACTCTGTGACACTGAAACTTATTGCCCTGGAAACAGCATCTAAATCTATCCTCTCTGCTTGCTCCACCCTGTGTCATTGTACTGTCAGGCAAAGATCACTCTTAGCATGCCCAAGCCATGGGCAAGAGCCTCTCAAGCCTCTTCTGGCTGCCTCAAGTAGGCTGCACACAGAGCTTTCCAAAGGCACAGCTGTTTTTAGTCATCAGAGAATATTCTTCCTCAAGGATGGAGTTGAAGTCACCTCCTGATAGGCATACAGCAGTTTTTTGTTGTGATAAACTGTATTGAAACTTGGCTGGAAAGTCACCATGATAAATGCTGCTGTATATTCAAATGTACTTGAGTTTAATTTAGACCTTGCTAGGGAAATAAACACCATTATCCTTAAAAAACACACAACTATGAAACAAGTTTCACTGAATGGATTTAAGGGAGCTAATTCTTTGTTGAAAACCTGGTGTTTTAGATGACTTGCAGTGGTTAACGATCATGCACTAGTTTTCAGTGAATACTGTCTTCTTATGAAGTTTCTTTTTTAGTCCTGTACTGGCTCAGGATGGCTTGCTGTCCCCTCTTGCGTGACTGGTTAGCTTTCTCTGAAGCCCCAGGTAGCTTCCCTTGAATTTCAGTAATTACATCCCTTCCTCTCTCATCCCTGCTCAGCTGTTGGAGATGCCTCCCCAGGTTGGGATGGATTCATTCCATCCACTTTGAATTGCTGCTTAAAAGATGGCTCAACCCTACCACATCCTTTGGAGGACATAAGGAAAATCTGAGTTGTCTATAGAGTTTAAAACGTTCCCACAGGCCATCCTTGGTGGGACTGGATGTGGCAGTTTTAGCACTCCAGAAAGGATGGATAGGATTGAAGTGTTGCCCTGCTTTGAGCACCAGTGCCTGGTGGTCTATGCCACAGGAAGAGCTGCTGGTGTCTCCCAGTAGTGGATCTTCATGCATGTCATTGCAGTGAGAATCAGTGCTGCTCAAAGCAGTGCAGGGCCATACCTCTGGGACAAGCTTATAGACATTTAATAGGATATCAGGTACCAAAGTTTTGCTTTGTGCTGCTAAGTGCACCTTTCCACCATTCCCTTTTGCTTTTCTTCTCCCACCATCCTCCTATAGATTGCAGACCAAGGCAGGACAGGATCTCTGGTCCCCTCTTCCATGTCCTGAGTGCAAGTCATGGTAAGGGCTGCTGGTTTCTGTACTGTAGGTTCTTCTGCATATATTTGTCTGAGCAGTTTTGTGCCTCTGCGAGCCTGGATCTCAGCTCACCCTTACCCACTCAGGGATGGGAACTATTGATTGAAAAAGTTTTTCCTTCCATTTCCATTATGCTTCAAACTTGCTGGAATAATCTTCTGCAAGCTGCTAGGTGAGATCTAGGGGGTGAGGCCTTTGTGCTCATGCCAGCTGCCTGCAATAGTACAAATGAGTCTGTGCCCAGCAGTTACCTTCTGTTTGCTGGTGGCCCTTTGACCAAGAAAGCTGCATGCTGTGGCTTTGTGCCTTGGAGATGGACTCTTGCTGGGACACTTCCTCATCTTTGTTCACATTGTTCCTCTGGCAGATGGTGGCATCAGCACCACGTTCTCCTTTGTAATGACACCTTTTAAAGTTTGATTCACTGGTTCTGATGCTCTGAAGCTGAAATATGTGGTAACACAGTAATAAGGCTATGATGGGGGCAGGTCATTTGTTGTCTTCCAGTGGCATTTGCACAAGCTTGAAGTGAGCTCTCCTGAAGAGACTGCCAGGGGCACAATTCCTTATGCTCAAAAGTGTCTGCAGCTACTTTTCCCTTGGGCTTATTGATGTAGATAATGGAGCCATTCCATTCCTGAATGCGTGTCAGTTCAGTCTAAGGGAGTTTTAGTCCTAAAATTAGCAGTAATAATCCATGGATGGCTTTTCCTCTGATCCAAGCCAAAGCAGGACCTGGCTTTGAAGACAGTGGTGATGTGGGGTTGACAGTGGTAGGTGAAGCAAACTCTAACACAAACTGTACTTCTGATAATGAATGAGTCTGGAGATGTGATTCACTTTTGTGACCTAATAGATTATTCTTAGGGTGCAAGACTCTCTCCTTGGTACTAAGGAACGTTGACCCTGAGAAGGAAGCAAGAAACAAAAGATTTTTTTTTCAACATTTCCCTACTTGTCTGCCTCCCTCGCTATGCAGCTATGGGAGGCTTGCTCTGCAGGAAGAATCCTGCTGCCATCTGACTTGATTTTTTCTTCTGTGGGATGCTTAAACTCATGCCTGAAATTGCAAATGCAGCTTGTGCTGGATTTTCTCATGTCCCAACAACCTGATCTGCATCAGGTGAGTTTTCAGCTTGTTACAAATGGTGGTCAGGTGCAAATGTCTTGGCAAGTGAAAACACCTGGGCATGTGCTGGGGCAGGTGACTTGTATGGGATTAGTTTATGTTTGCTCAAACCAGCTGTAGCTGTGCTGGAAATGATACCATTGTGTAAGAGAGGGGCAGAGGTTACACTGGGAAGCTCCCAAGGACCTTTTCTGCAGTCAGGTTCAGGTGTGTGTCTCATGTTCTTGTGCACATGCATCTCTTTGTTGAATAGCTCATAGGGTTTAATAATTAGGGTTGGAGAAGGTAGAGGTTTTGGATACACAGCAAGTAAGTAGTAATGAGAACTGAAGATTCTGTTGCTGTTCCAGGAGTTTCTATGAACAGTTCAGGAATGTTTTCATTCTGGGTGAGTCCAGCTCTTCTTCACTTCAGTCCCATGAAAAGGTAGGTCCATAAGGCTAAGAAGGGATCTTATAAGTGTCTATAAGTATCTGAGGGGTGGCTGTCAAGGGGATGAGGCCAATATCTTTCCAGTAATAGGGTGAGGAATAATGGGGATAAGCTAGAATGTAAGAAATTCCACCTTGACATGAGGAGAAACTTCTTTACCATGTGGGTGATGGAGCACAGACTGCCCAAGGGGGCTGTGGAATCTCCTTCTCTGGGGTCTTTCAAAACCCTCTTGGATGTGTTCTCATGTGGCCAGTCCTAGGTTATCCTTCTTTGGGAGAGAGGTTGAACTAGATGATCTCCAGAGGACTCTTCCAATCCCTAACATCCTATGATTTTATGATTCTATGTAAATGGTTTTCTGCTGCAAAACCATTTTTTTTTTTCTGTGTGTGTGACTGTTACTTTTTGGGACTGTATGCCCCAAGCAATCAAAATCTATGCAGCTAAGTGAATTTGGAAGGTTTAGTGCTTACTGTGTTGAAAAGGTGCTAAAATTAGAAGTCTTTTATTGGGTAGGCTTGTTTGGAATAGTCAGTTAATGTCTTCATGTAATTTAAAATTTCAGTCCCTTATTATATAAGGGCTTTACATAAGTATTAATGTGACACCACAGCAGGTGAGAAGTAAAATACCCAAAAGTGAGTTGGTGTATTTGCAGCAACCCCTAGGCAAGAATTATTGGTGGCAGAATGTGCCTGTCCTGCTGGCACCAGAGGCAGCAGCTCCAACAGAATCTGCCTGAAGAGCCTGGCATGCCATGAGGATAAGCAAACGTTTGGATTACATGGATGTGCTTTCCTCACTCCAGACTTCTGCATTTGCAGATTAGGGACCTCTTTAATCATGCAGCTATTTGTACCCTAACCAGCTTTTCCTCAAGCTGTGGTGGTTGCTCACCGAGTGAATCATAGCAAAAATTAGTGGTTGTCTTCATCCCCTCACCTGCTTGCTAGATTTCTTTTTTTTCCTTTTTTTTTTCCTTTTTTTTTTTCCCCCTTTCTTTTTTTTCCCACCTTAATGTGAATGTCTGAGGAAGTCCTGGAGATTTAGTTCCTTGTATAAATTAGCCCTCCTCTTGGGGTACTTCAGCATTTTTTGAGTTATTGTGTAGTGTTTAAATGAAACATTTTTTTATGTGAAACAGACTCTTCTGTAACAAGAAGCAAGCATTAGAAATAATTTTTCTTTGTAACACTTTGAATTTCTGCCAGTTTCTCATTCACCCTTACTTTTTCCTATGTGGCAGAGTTATGTTTTGACCTGGAGCAGATGGCAGACACCTGCTACTCAGGTGCATGTCCTTCTAGTTTCAGTTGTTGATTTATGTAGTTGAAGGCATAAGTTCCCTTAGGCATGAGCCACAGGAATGGACTTGTCTGATGTTTGGTATGCTCCTTCTAAGTGGGCACTTGCATTAGCAGAGATTTAGTGTGCTGCAAGAACTTGTATGCTTCCAACAGGAAGATGTTGCTGTAAAAACTTGCCAGCTGAAAAATGCAATGACTTGGTATTTGCTAATTGGATTTTCAAAAAGCCACCAACCCATCACTGGCAGTTCCCAGATCTGAGGTCTAGTGCTATAAAACATAGAGGTAATTAGGATAAGTATTAAAAGCAAAAGGTTTTTTCTATCATTACAAAGAACTTTGTAGTCCTACTGAGCTATTTTCGTTCTTCTTCTTTCTTTACATTTAAAAAAATTATTCTTATTTGATTTTTAAAGTGCATTTGAAAGTCTTGACCTTGAATTTTTATTTCCCAAGTGTTGCTGCCCTCCCTCCCCTTCCCAGATGCATTAGAGCAGTGACATTTCTGGGTTGCATTTAAGTAGTGCCATCACTTCCTTCTCCTCCCACAGTAATGAGTCTGCTGTCTTCCCCTTCTTGCTGGAATCACCCCCCTTCTGTCCTCTGCTGGGGCTGGCACAGGCCCAGATGAAAAACCTGGAAGAGCTTTTAGCCTTGATGCTGCTTTGAGCTCACTGGAGAAAGCTGACATGAGAGAGTGGAATTTCCAGAAAACTACCTGCAAAGTCTAATTCCGTGTGTCTTGCTGGTAGTGGCTTTATTTGCTGTTGAAGTATTATATTTTTAAATTGCTCTGCAATTATTTGTGCCAACAGATGCCTTCTGTAAAAGGTTAATTACCTCTTACAGCAGAATGTGCCATGCCAAGTACTGTGCTGACTGTTTTGAAGCATCAGTTTTGGTTGACCACAATCTCTAGCAGAGTAAAAAGGATTAACAAAAGCTAATTAATTTTTTTCTTTCAGGATTTAGGCCACATAAATAGTTAATGTAGTTTTTCTGAGAAGTGTGAATTGATGTATTCACCTTCCCTTGCGACTCTCCAGTGTCTGAGATGTGGATCAACTCCTCTTAGTGAACCCTGAAGCAGCACAAGAGCTCCAGGAAATGTTCAAACACAGCAAATGTGGTGAGTTGAGTTTGGCCATTATCCACTCTCTGGGTTTTCAAAAGTGGCTGTCAGAGGTGCATGTCTGCACTGCCAGGTACCTCACCTGGCAAGATGAAGGTAACTTTTAAATGTATCTTTGTTTCTTCTGAGCTGCTGGGTTTTACTTGTTTTCACTTGCTTGCATGTTGGTTATTTATTTATTTATTTATAGCAAAGGGAAACATTACACTAAACTAATTGGTAGTCAGTGTAAGTAGCTTGGGGAAGAAACTCCATTACTTCCAATCTCCTAATCTTGCCGTAGGACACTGAAATTTTTCATGTTCTGCAGTATGAGACAACTGGAAGAACAAATATCAAATAGGCCCTAGAATAATACAACACATTGAGGCAGCTTCTCACAAACTGCAGTAACAGCAGCTGAAGTTTTCATTCTTACTCTTAGAGCAGCAAATCTTTAGTCTGTGAAACTTTCCAGAATCATTTGTTAGCAAATGAGAGATGCAGCTTTGCCTCTTTTGAAGAGATTCTTCACCAGCTCCTGTTCTGCTCCCAGTGCTCCAAGTCCCTTGGGTGTCCCCAGTCAATGGGTTTGCTTGGAATGCCTCACTGGGCTTTCTCAGTTGTCAGAAAAGTAGGAGGTCACTTGACAGACCTCTAAATATGAGGGTATTTTCCATTTGTCCATGCTGATTATGTTTTCATAGGCAATGAAAGGTGATCTGTTCTTTCTCTGTATTACAGAGGTGGAAAGAGGACAGCAGTGTCAGTGTTTTGACACTATCATAAATTATCCTGCCCATGCAGATACTGCTGTACATGCTGAAGTAATACACAAACCACTAACACTTGCATCAAAATTGATTTTTTTCACCTCTTGTCCCAGGGTGTAATCAAACTGACTGTAACTGGGAAAGCACTAGAAAGGGATGACCATTGATTTTTTTTTTCCAGATTAGATTTCCAGGATATGAAGGTAAAAGCTAGGATATTCTTATCCTACCACTTTCTTCCTTCTTTTGGATGCCAAAGAGGAGGGGAAAGAGGGGTGCTCAGTGTCTTATAAAATTCTTCTCTAATGTGATTCAAAGTTACATTTTATTTTTAGATACACTGATGCACAGGTTTAAGCCAGAACAGGTCTGGTGCTTTTGCTTCTAATACTCCTATTGATATACTTGGAAAAATTAATAAATTCTAGAGTAACTTAAAGGTTTTTAATATATAAATCAGAAAATATGGAACAAAATAAAGTTTTGGGGGTGGGGGTGGCTGACACACCAGAAGGCTGTGCTGCCATCCAGAATATTTTAAATGTCTACACACTGAAAAAAGAAAGCAACAGAATTATGAAGTTTTTAACACTGGGTTTTTCCCATTTGATTGCACTTAACTAGTTGAGTTACAGAAACTGATAGCATCATGGGGTTTTCCTTCATCTTTCTTGGTTTTTTTGCACTCCAGGAACCTTCTTGCTCCCCTCAGTCTAATGCTAAGCTGTGGCAGTAGCTGTTGCCACTGCTGCATCACATGCTGACTGCTGCTTCTGCTTTTGTTGCATTTAAAACTCACACAGTTGCTCCTGGCAATATTATTTAAAAAAAAAAATGGACAAGACTGTTCTTGGGGAAAAAGCAAAACAAAGGCAGAGAGTAGGAAGGAAGGAAGGAGTGAAGTCTCCGAGTAACCCAGTGCTTGGTATGCCTGGAGAGTTCCACATGAGAGGCCAAGAAACACACACCTTGGCTTCCTTTCCAAAGCCCTGGTGATCCCAGATCCAGGTGATGAACTGTTAGGTGTTCAAACTTGTATCCAAAGTGCTCAGACTTCTCCATCATGTGCACTGTATTAGGGACATGAATCTCTCACTCTATGTCCCAAGCCTATTACATTTTACATTGACTTCTGTTGTACTTTATACCCGTGCTCTGTAGTTGTAATGAGGTACTGGTGTAATCACTCAAAATCTGTATAGACAGATTTTACATCAATGTTGGTCTTTTCTATTGAAAAGACTGAAAATAATGATTCTTTCTGACAGTGATACTTCTTCAGAGAGTCAACAGGAGACATTATTCTTAAGCAGTAATGTGTTGAAGGAAAATTTCCCAAAGCAGTAATATATTCAGCTCCAGATTTGAAATGTTCAAAATGTTACTAACTGACTGCAAAAAAAAATTACTTTAGCCAATGAAAAATGCAAGAGAAATTCCACCCTGAATCATTTGTGTGGGTTTTTTTGTTTTTTCATTTTTTAGTATTCCTTTTTTTAGTATTCCTTTAAAAAAATGAACAACAAATCAAATCAAACGCAACAACTTTCAGTAACTGGGAAAACCAAAGATCTACCTTTACTGTGGGAAGGTTAGGATCACTCTTTATTCTACAAGTAGCAGAAAAAGCATGCATTAGAGGGTGGTATTAAAATAGCACTCTGCACCTCTTCTTAAAAATATCCAACTATTTTCTGCTATTCAAAAGGAAAGCAGAACAAAAACGTTGTGGGCAATATTCTATAATAGAACAATGAGCCTGAATAGATAGACTTTAAAGCCCTTGTTTCATAAATGTTTGAAAGAATCTTTGCAGATTTAAACTTAAATTTTTATCACTGCTTTCATCATTATGCATCAGCTTTTAAGTTCCATGCTACCACTCCAAAAGAGATAAAATGTCAGATGTGAAGGATGCTGTTACCAATATGCAGCGTTGCTTTTATGTACTAATTATAACGAAGCCTTTCCACATGACTTTCCTTCATTATTTTTATTTCTGCTCCTAAAATGAAAAGGAATAAGTTGTTGAACAAAAATTTTTTGAAGATCAGCAATTGACTGCTGAATGTCAGGCTGCATGGGTTCTTTTGGACATACCCAGTGACGTATGGTGACAAGTGAAGATCCACATCCATCCTTTTTAAGCCCACATGCTCTCACAAAGGCACTTGTAAAGAAAGTGGGACACATCAGTAATGGTGTGGGCAAAGGGCACTTGCTGCAGTATAGAGTTTTCTGGTGTTAAAATATTGTTCATCCTTTCCCTTTATTCTTGTTGTAATAGTTTTTGGTACAATGCAGTTACAAAGTCCACAGATATTTTGAAACTGCAGTGGTCTCAGGAACTCTTGAGTGGAAACCATTTTGATGACAGTGGACAATGTTTCAAAACCAGACAGCAACAGAATAATACACTGCTGCTGAGTATCTTCAAAACAGCACAAAATAATCTGCCACTGAATATTGCATGGAAGTCTATGCAGAGGTAGTACAGAAAGCTGGCTGAGTGATAGGGGAAGAGTCTTCTGTGGAAAGCTGTTTCATGGAATGAATAATCTCTTTTGGTGATGGAGATGAATTGTCTGGCTTTATGTGCCTATGCTTTCAATCTGATTATTTCCTGCTATTTACCATATTGTGTTAATTTAATATTCTTAATAGTAATAAATAATATCTAGGCACATGTTGACTCTCACATCTTTATTGGCATCATCACAGCATAGTTGATTAGAGCTTTTGTACTTCTGTGACATAAAGGGTAAAGATGGAAGTGTAAAAATGATGACAGTACAACTCCTTGGACAGTCTTCTACTTTATAGAATGATCTCTTTAAAACAAAAGTGGGGATATTTCTGCAGTTCTAAAACACGCCAGATACTTTCAGACTTCTGTTTATGGCCTGTTGCTTAGAAACAAACTTAATAAATATAAATGAAATTGAATCTCATTCTTTTAGTGGATATGAACTTTTCCCTCTATGGCTATAAAGCTGGTTTTGCCATTCCATATCCCCTCATCAGACCAGAATGATTTCAGAGATGCCTAGCTTTCAGATTAGGCTATATCTTGCTTTCCTTTGGCAGGCTGAAAATTATAACAATATTTATAATTTACCATTCTTTCTTGGGGCTGTGCACTTGCCATCAGAGCAGCCATGAGCAGTAGGTGTGTACTTTTTTCTCTAGTTTTTTTTTCCTTCCCCGTAATATTTTAATAGCACAACTGTTGGAAACTGGATGGGTATATTTATTTATGTTTAATTCTTCTGGCCTGTTTTCTGAGTGAAAAGGGCAGTCTATCAGATGGTGTGGAGCATGCCCACAGTAGCAGACCCTATGTTAGAAACCTCTCTGGGAAGTGGAGAGGTGCTTTACCACCTTGGTCCATATTAGGTTTGCTGCTTTATTGCAGTCACTATAAAAAATGCTTTGATTGGCATGGTAAAGAGTTGTATTTTTTTATACAACCTCAGCAAGGTTGCCTGTGACACAAAACTGGTGGGGGGTGGTGGCTGACACACCAGAAGGCTGTGCTGCCATCCAGCATGACCTGACCAGGCTGGAGAATTGGGCAGAGAGAAAAACAGCATGAGGTTCAACAAGGGCAAGACTGGGCTCCTAGGGAGGACTAAATCAGTACAGATTTAGTAGCTGCCCTCCCAGAAAGCAGCCCTGTGGAAAAAGACCCAGGACTCCAGGTGGACAACAGGATGACAATGAGCCAGCAACGTGCCTTGTGATCTAGAAGGCCAATGACATCCTGGGACACCCTTTAAGTATTTCTAAGGAGAGTGGGGTTCTTCTCCTCCTCCACTCTGCCCTGATCAGTCCCCATCTGGAGTACCTTGTCCAGTTCTGTGCCCCCCAGTTTCTGAAGGACAGGGAGGGTACAGCAAAGAGTTACAAAGATGATGTTATGGTGCTAGAACACCTCTCGTATGAGGAAGGGATCTTTTAAATCTGGAGAAAACTGAGGGGAGATCTTAATGCTTTGAAATACTTAAAGGGTGGGTGTCAGGATGATGGGGCCAATCTTTTTTCAGTGGTGCACAGTGGCAGGACAAGACGTAATGGGCAAAAACTTGAACACAGGAAGTTCCATCTGCTTTGAGGATGGCAGTGTGTGGGAGCAGTCTGCTTAAAGAGCTGGTGCAGTCTCTATTTCTGGAGACATTCAAAACCCACCTGGACATGATCCTATGCAATCTGCTCTGGGTCAACCTGCTCTGGCAGAGGAGTTGGACCAGCTGATCTCCTGAGGTCCTTTCAAACCCATAACATTCTGTGATTCTGCAATACTGCAGGTATATACAGGGCTGCTGTTTAACATCATCATGTGCTGCTGATTAGCTTCACTTTGACATTTTAGTGCCTGAAGTACATCTACCTGAGGCTGCAGGAAGCCCAGGGGCAGTGACTCTTACACCCTGTCCCTGCCTGTCTTGCCTCTCAGACTGGCAAAAGGTAGGTAGGCTCCAGAGGAGGAATGAATATGAGATAATATAAAAACTTGTCTGTGTGAGGCATGTGCTAGAGAGGCTGCTGCTTCTTTGGACTGTGCTGGGTGCCCTGTATGCATCCCAGCAGATGAGCACTGGGAACAGATTCAGAAATGCTGTTTGCCCAGCTTCATCTCTGTCTTCCTCTGTGTATTCATCTCCTGTTCTGTGTTTGGTTCACTAATCTGATTTATCAGCTATCTCCCTGTAAAGTACAGGATTAACTTTTATGTATTTGGAGCATTATACTCTACTTCTGTCCAGGATACTTTGCAAGGTAAATAAAGCAGGCTCTATATATCTGTGTCATGGGAAGGGGGGGGGCAGGAAAATTTCATGGTATCAATATGAAGTCTTTAGGACAGAGGGGCAGAACACAGATGCTCCTTCATCTTCTCTTCCTTTCTGCTTCCTGTGCTCATCCTTCATGCAGAGAGGCTGTTGCCCTTTGTCCTCAGCTTGCCACTTACTCAGTAGGATCTGAAGTCATCAGGTGCTGGGAAGAGCCCTGGACCCTTTTCCCAAGTCGATTTTGCCTCAATGGACTTTTGGACACTTACACTGGCAATCATCAAGACTAGGTTTTGTATATTTTCGTATATTTTTTCCTCATCCCAAGTGTTCCTGTCCTTCCCCTGTTCCAGTAAATCTGTTCTAGTTTTAATTTCCAACCTTTAAATCTCCTTTATGCCCCTTCTATCTTCCCCTGGGAGGGTGGAGAGGGGTAACAGAGAACAATTCTGTTCTCTGAGTTTTTGGGTTGCTCTGATCACTAGACTAAGGTAATTGGGGGTACATTAATGGCCACTAGTGTTTTCTCATAGCTTTTTCTGCAAGAAAGTTTTTCCACTGCAGTTGCAAAAACCCCTTTGTTTTGTACAGCTTTTTAACATGGTAACTCACAACAAAGTCTTCATGTAGTTCTGTTTTTTATCTGTGGCCACTAAGCTGCACTTCTGATAAGCTCTGTTTGTGATGAGACCCTATTTTTTTCACAAGATCGGGTTGACTAGAACCAGTTCATGTTTCCAATGGTGGAGATGTGAGTCTGCAGGTTGCTTGATAATTCCCTTCTGAGTAAAAAAAAGAAAAAAAAACCCTGCAAAATTAGATCACTGTAATTATAACCCTTTGTTCTCCCTTGTTGGTTAACATTCCAAACAGTGATTTTAAAGCTGCTCCCTTTGTGAAGCTATGCTGGATGTCTTAGATCACCTTCCTGCCCTCCATGTGCCCTTCTAGGCTTTCTGGAGGGAGCTCAGGATTCTTGTGGGCAGTGTGAGTTGGCTTTCTTGTGTGTTTAGGAGGGAGATCCCATCTTCTGCTAAGTGCTTTGAATTTACTGGGTACTGTATGCTGTTCAAATGTGATTGGTGGCTCTTTCATGCTTGCTGTGCTTAAGTGGATTTTGTTTTGTTCAAAGTTAACTTTGTTTTTTCAGTTAACTTTTCTGATAAAATGTATTTGGAGAATGTTTGAATTGGAAGCTGAATTTTTGAAGAAAGCTATAGAACAATAGTAAAGTGAAAAGTTACAAGCTTGGATATCTGACTGTAGGGTTTTGAGTTTTTCTGCAATGCTTCTATGGTTGTTGCAGAATGATCAGAATAGTAAAATGCACGTTGTGTGATCTGAACTGTGTTAGCTCAGCTCATGGATAACCTAAAGTCATAGGATGAGGGGTAATGGTTTTAAGCTGGAAGAAGGTAGACATTGGTTTAGGTTAGACATTAGGGAAAAATTCTTCAGTGTGAGAATGGTGAGACACTGGCATGGGTTGCCTAGGGATGTTGTGGATGCCCCATCCCTGGAAGTGCTCAAGGCCAGGTTGGATGGGGCTTTGAGCAGCCTGTTCTAGTGAGAGGTGTCCCTGCCCATGCAGCAGGTTTGAAACTAGATGATCTTTAAGGACCCTTCCAGCTGAAACCATTCTATGAGTCTATGATTAATTCACCATCTTAATCACCATCATTAATTCACCAGTTAGCACTTATTTCCTATCTGTTTTTGTGGATGGCCTTGAGTTTCTTTTTCCTGTGACTGAATAAGCTACTGTGATGAAATTGCTGCAGACAGTTCCTAAAATGGATGATGCCCACACAGCTCTCAGAGGAGCCCCTGTGCACTGTGAGCTGTGATCTGGTGACACTGACAGTGATAACTGCCTCTCTGTGACCCAGAGGTGTGTCACCTGGCATCTGTAAATGGTCACATAGGGCAGTTGTGCATCCCTGTGCCATATTGACAGTTCAGGGTAGGGACAGCCTGCACAGGGAATGTTGGTGGAAGTCTGTGCTTGATGGATCCTGGTGTGTCTCTGCAATCATGGCAAAAGGCTGCCAAAGCTTCTGGCTCTGTGGGAGACTGATTTTGGTCTCAAGCCTTCCTCTGTGTGGAGAGTTCATCAGGAGCAGGAACACCCTGTGATTCACTGAGACACAATCTCTCCTTGTGGCATATGGAGGCTCCCTGAGTTCAGGCAGGAGCTCCTGTGCTCATCGGGTGGGCTGCTCTTGGGATGAAAGTCCTGCTGAGGCAAGCTCTGTAATCCCATGTTCTTCTTCATTTCTGGCCTTGGGGTTCATATTCCCTCTCGTGTGTGTCACTAAGACTCAATACTGCTTCTGCTATAGTGGTGGTGCCACCCTGCATGAAATCCTTCCTGGCTGTTGCCACTCAACTGGCTGTTGCCAGCCAGTCTGACTCAAGGCTGGTTTAACCAGCTGATGTGAGGAGAATGTGAGTCAGATCCTACTGTACAAACTGCACCAGAACAGAGAGTGTTCCAACTAGAATGTGCTCAGACTTTTCCTCCCTGTCTCCCCCATCTTCACCGTGACCTTCAGTAGCACCATGCTGTGTCCTGTCTTGTGAATAGTCAAATCATGACAAAAGGATCTTTTCCAAGTACTGTAGCACCATATAACCTAGCTTAAGTATGTACTATAGATAGAAGCAACAGCTCATCTTATCCTAAAGTATCGTTAATTATAATTTCAGTAGCACTACTAGGTGTACCTGTTCACCCAGTGCATTGAAAAATCTTATTAAAAAGTTTATTGTTACCTAATGGAGGATGTTAGATATTGTGGATGAAAAGTATTAATATGAAAATATTCAGACATTAAGCCAGAATAATTTCCATGGTGTATTTCCTGACCTAATGAAACGTGTAGGTCAGCTTCTGAGTTTCCTGAAATGGGAATTAAAGCTTTATGGCAAGAAAGTCTTTTGACAGTTTTACACAAACGGTTGAAACTTGCAATCCTTGCATATTCAAAATGGTTTGCCCTACAATGGTGACGTATTTCTAATTATTAATGAGATATTGCTAATTAATTGTTGTACATCAGCAGTGGAATTCCTTGGCTTTCCTCTTATCTGTTTTTTTTTACAAATTAATGGTAGTAAAAAGCACTGATAGGGCTTATGAAGTATGATGTTATCTGAGAAGAGGTGGTTTGAAAAGGAGATTTTTATAAAATGTAGTTTACAGAAGATATGCAAAGCACTCTTCTTCAGGAAGCATTTGGTTCAGCCCTAACTGAAGAACACACATTTTAGGTATTTTATTGCTCCTAGAGTGTATATAGCATGTGCCCTATAAATTGTGTCTGGCTGCCCTCGACATGTACAAGAGAGGACCTAGGTACTGCTTGAAGAGTAGAAGCCTTGTCTCCTATACTGAAAATGAAGAATACTGTAAATTCCAAGTTCTTTTGTTTTGGCTTATGAAAATCCATGAGCTATGTTGAATCTGTCATATTTTTTGAGAGTAGTAACTTCTGATAGAGTCACAAGCCAGATTTCAGATAGGGGCAGAGCAAGTTCTGGTCCTGGCAGTATGTGTGTTTGTGAAGTTGGGAGAAACTTTTTATTTTGGGCCTGTCTGCTCCCTGTTTGTAGTCACTTTCTGTGAGAAGTTCTTGATTTTTAGTTTAGAGTAAGAAATGTGCTTGAAGAAAATTAAATTGGGGCATGAAGAGAATGTTGCAATTGGAAGGAGCGGCTGCTTATATTTGTTTAATGGTTTTCTGTGACTTTATAATGGCAATAGAAATGTTGAAGGCTGGATAGGTCTGGTAGATGAGTAACGTATTTTAAATACTTGTCTGTTTTTAGAAGCAAACTGAAGTTGATGCTTTGTAGTATGATTAAATTATTTATACAGAAGTTGCTTCACTTTTAGGTCTAATGAAATTCCAGAAAGAAGATGAAAACTATTAGGGACCTGTCTTCAATGACATTTTTAACAAGGCTTGGTAGCACAAAGGTTATCTGACATCCTGTTTACCCATTATTATCTGCTCAAATTCCATTGCAGAAATGGTAATTGTTTTAACATTCCCAATCCTTATTTAATATTTATTTGCAGGGAGAAAATTAGATTTATTAAGAATAATCAATTTCTTTATTTAATATGACAGTATTTGCTCTGTGAAATTACATGTTTACATAGAAGTAAATGTTGGGTTACCCTGAGTAGTTGCATCACTTGGAGAACAGTGCCTGGTGTGTAAGAGAGCTGCAGAAGTTGAAAAGAAGAGAGTGCAAATGGCTCCCCATTCCTAGGTGATGGATGGAATGCTGTGGGGTAGAAGGCCACAGTGAAGCCTCAGGGCATGGTTTAACTTCTCTTGAAGGAAAACAGCTTGCTCACATTCCTTCCCAGAGCAGATGTCATTATGCAGCCTTCCAAGTAAGCCTTGCACTGGTTCAAAGAGGAAAAAATACTCCCCTAAGCTTTGGAGATTAAATGTGTCCATCAGAGTGAGTGACAGGCTGAGCATGAGTCTTCAAAGCTGGGTTTGGGGATTTCAGTTGCCAGAATGCTTTAAAGGGGAAGAAGTGTTGCTGCTCATTAATTAGTAAAGTTGGAGCTGGCTCAAGTGGTGCTTGGAAATGTTAAGTATTAGACTTTGGATTCATTCCCTGAAAGAAAAGTGAGGTTTATGTTAGTTTTCCAGTTCTCATTAATAAATCTACTCTTAAAATAATTCTTTTCAGGAAACGTGAGCCACATTAACCATGTGGGCCACTCTGAAGGTCTGAAAGAGAGGAGGGCTGCCAGTCTGCATGACCTTTAGAGAGTATGGGCAGGAAATGGGAGGGAACAGACCCCTCCATTTGTGTTCTGTCCCTCTCAGAGTCTGAAAGCCCTCCTTCTTTAGCTCCTCCTGTTCAAATGCATCTCCTGGTAACTAAGACTATTGATAAATGATGGAGAGATGTTTGGTGAGCTGCTCTGCCAGCTCCCTCAGAACTCTTCAGGTGGATGCAATCCAGCTCCATAGACTCCTGAGTGTCCAGGTGGCACAGCAGGTTGTTAAATGCTGCTCTCCATCTTTATACAGCTCAGGGGGCTGAATACCCTTGGGGTAGCTGGTCTGACTAATAAAGATGGAGTTAAAGGTGGCATTAAGTTTCTCAGCCTTTCTCTCATACTTGATTGTAATGATTCTCCCCACGTCCAATAAAGGATGGAGGTTGTCCTTGGCTCTCTTTTTTTGCATAAGGCATTTGTAAAAACAGTTTTTGTTATATCTATAGCTCTTCAGACAAAGAAATTGTGAGTGCCAAATGCTGTTAGCAATCCAGTTGTATGTTGGATGAACAGGTTTGAGGGTAATGGAATAGTTAATCTGCCCTGTAGATACATATGCTCCTTAGCTATAATAAGACCTGACTTTTTTATAAAATTAGAAACTGAATGTGCAAAGGCATTATATAACTGGAAAGCAAATACTGTAAATGGCAACATGACAGGTATGTTGAAGTCCTTGATTTGTTCTAATTTCTATCTTTGTGGTAGTTTATAGAAACATATGATGGGTTTTCAAGTAACCTTTAAAATTAGCTCCTAACCTATATAGTTTAGCATCATCTTATGTTCCATGAGCTTGAGGTGTTAAAGGATTCATAATTCAGTATTTCAAAAATTGTCAGTGGCTTCATGATATGAAATTTTAAAAATTTTGAATGTACTTCTGGCATTCAGTGTCTGTATTTGTTCACTGAATGAAATGCATATTAAATAGGACCTGTTATCAGCTTTATATAGAAAAATATATTTGGGTAATTACATATATCTACACTCGATATGAATTTCAATATTTTTCTGCCAAGAGGGCTGCTAAAAGAGAATACTTTTTTTTTTTTTTTTTGCATTTTACCTTTGTAAATTGCATTTCAAAAGTTTGAATTCAAAATCGAGAGGTTCCTGGGGAAAAGAGGGAGCCTCTTCCCTGGTAGAACATCAGTTCTTCAAGCAAACCTTTCTACACTCTTCAAATTGTCTTCTGTATTCTACTGACTTGCAGAGATTGCAGTCTGTTTATTATAAGCATGTGAGCCTTTTCCTGAAGGTTATACAGAAATAGGTATTGTGGTTATTAATTTTTTTTTCATTTTAAGAGCATGCATTTCAACTGCTTAATTGATCTAATATAAGAAACTGACTACCTTGTATGATAACATGTCAAGTCTGTACAGGACTCTGTGGATTATGCAGGACAGATGTCCTCCTGTTTAAATGCTGTGCAATACTAAAAATTATCTCCACAGTAAGTTGGTTCTCTTGTTATGTCAACCAGGTAGGTGACTGTAAGGAACAATAGCTGCCAGGAGGAGGATCTATTATGAATTTCTTGCTTACATGAGCCAGCAGTGTTCCCAGGTGGAGAAGAGAGCCAGTGGCATCCTGGCCTGTATAAGGTGAAGTGAGGCCAGCAGGACCAGGGAGGTGATTTTGCCTTTGTACTTGGCACTGGTGAGGCTGCACCTCTAGTACTGTGTTCAGTTCTGGGCCCCTCTCTAAACAGAGGACATTGAGCTAGCAGAGGATGTTCAAAGAAGGGAAATAAAGCTGGGAAGGCTTTGGAGCACAAGTCTTAGGAGGAGCTGAGAGGGCTGGGACTGGACTTGTTTAGCCCAGAGAAAAGAAGGCTGAGGGGAGACTCTATTGCTCTCTACTACCTTAAAGGAGGTTGTAAAGAGGAGGGGGTTGGTCTTGTCAATTAAGTTACAAGTGATAGGACAAGAGGTAATGGCCTTAACTTGAACCAGGAGAGGTTTAGATTGGATGTTAGGAAGAATTTCTTCATTGAAAAAGTTACAAGGCATTGGAACAGGCTGCCCAGGGCATTAGTGGAGTCACCATCCCTGGAGGTACAGACAAAACACTTAGGGCTATGGTTTAGTTAAGGACTTGTCAATGTTAGGTTAATGGTTAGACTTTCCAATCAAGGTGATTCTGTGATTCAATAGGCACTGGGAAGAACTGCCTTAGCACCAAAAGGGATGGTTCACTGACCTAGTGCAGGACATCAATGAAGGCAGATATTTTGCTGAACATGCAGTACATTTAAAGTTGCTTAAAATTGCAGTGAATGTTATATTTACAATGACCAAGCAGCTCTGTTAGGTCAAGAATAGGAAAATTGCATTTTTAACTCTGTTTGGTGTGAATGGAAAAATTTTAATCTGACTTTATTAGTCTATGAATTAATGCTTGGAAAAAAGAATTGCATTTTGGAGTCTGACCAGATTCATAGAAACTGCTGTACTATACCCTATGCTACCATAGCAACATATAAGTGCAATGACTCAGAAGACTCCCAGTTACTAGAAAAACTGAATTAAACCAATTGTTGAACAAGATTGTGTTCACAATGCCAGGTTCTGCCTTTATTCCTGCAGTTCTGACCTTGTTTCAGTTAAGGGGTTATCCTTGACTCTCAAGAAGCAGGCTCAAAGAGTATGATGATAGATGTGCTGGGTAAACATACAGGGACTTAAAATTGTGAACATCTATTCAGGCTGCTGAGTGTGCTCAAAGCTGTATTGAAGGATATCCAACTATATCCTGCCTGCTCTCCAACTATTTAAAGAGAGGACTGAAGCTGGCAACAGATGATTTTGAAAACACTGTGAAGCTAAGAATGCTGTACTGCTTTCTGTATCATGTGCCTCTTTGTTAGGACAGAAAAAGAGACTTCCTAGGGACTGTTAGTGGGAAGAAATTACTAAAAAATATTTCTTTTATGAGGTTCATTTAATTTGGAAACCACCCTGCCACCACCCTAATGCCAAGAGGAACTGTTCTGTGAGCCCACAGAGCACATGGGAAATCTCATCTTTCTTGTGCTCTCAGTGACAAAGTGAGAGATGGAAGGAGGAAATGTGTTGTGGTATTGTCCTTTTTAAAATCCCTTTTTTGCTGGTCTTTTATTTTAAGCTTTATTAATGTATCTATTATATTTTGGGTTTTTTTCAGATTGCTAACATGACTCCAGCCCATCTTTTCTACTGTGATTTTATAAATACCTAGCTACAATAAACGTAAAAACACCTGTGGCCTTTAATAAATAAAGTTTTATAGTAAGCCTGAAGCCCAAGGGTCTGAAAGTATACTTTTAGTACTGTTTTGTAAAACTTTTTTAATACTTTGTAGTTGACAGAATAGGGAGAATTTAATATATTTTGCAGAGTGTTCCTACCAGTTAACAATAATGTATTTTTAAAGATCCATGTAATAGAGCAAGCATTTAAATAAATTGCAGCCATTTTTAAAACCCCTGCTTAATGTTCCAATAAATCTATTGGATTCCAGTAGCACTGCAGGACCACTAGACTGATATATTGATAATTACAATTCAACTTACATTATTTCCTGTACAAGCCTTTTGATGTACTCCTCTTCTTTTAACTTACCAGATATGAAATGGTTAGTTTCCTCTACAATTGAGTCTTTGGGGTCGCTTTTGTCTACATCAATTCTTCTTCCAGTAAAGAGAACAGTTTCCAACTCTGCTGCTGTGCTTTGGCCACCAGGTGCTGATTTTCCTTTATCATAGAATCATAGAATTGGCTGGGTTGGAAGGGACCTCAGAGATCATCGAGTCCAACCCTTGAACCACTGTTGCAGTTCCCAGCCCATGGCATCCAGTCTCTTTAAATATCTCCAGGGATGGAGAATCCACTACTTCCCTGGGCAACCCATTCCAATGTCTGATCACTCTCTCCGTAAAGAAATTCTTTCTAATATCCAACCTAAACTTCCCCTGGCACAACTTAAGACCGTGCCCTCTTGTCTTGTTGAAAGTCATCTGGGAAAAGAGACCAACCCCCACCTGGCTCCATCCTCCTTTCAGGGAGTTGTAGAGAGTGATGAAGTCTCCCCTGAGCCTCCTCTTCTCCAGCCTGAACACCCCCAGCTCCCTCAGCCTCTCCTCATAGGGTCTGTGCTCGAGTCCCTTCACCAGCCTGGTTGCCCTCCTTTGGACCTGCTCCAGGACCTCGATATCCTTCCTGAACTGAGGGGCCCAGAACTGGACACAGGACTCAAGCTGTGGCCTCACCAGGGCTGAGCACAGGGGCAGAATCACTTCCTTGGACCTGCTGGCCACGCTGTTCCTGATACAGGCCAGGATGCCATTGGCCTTCTTGGCTACCTGGCCACACTGCTGGCTCATGTTCAGCTTCCTGTTGATCCAGACCCCCAGGTCCCTTTCTGCCTGGGTGCTCTCAGCCACTCTGTGCCCACTCTGGAGCTCCCCATGGGGTTGTTGTGGCCAAAGTGCAGGACCCGACACTTGGCCGTGTTGAACCTCATCCCATTGGAATCAGCCCAACTCTCCAGTCTGTCCAGGTCCCTCTGCAGAGCCCTCCTGCCTTCCAGCTGATCCACACTCCCCCCCAGCTTGATGTCATCTGCAAAAGCAGAAGCAACTTGCTGTGACCTCTCTGAGGCTTTATAGTGTCCTCATTGTACATGCTGTGTGTATTTGTCACATACACAGCGCATGCAATGTGGACATAATGGAGCTCGACTTGCACCTGACAAGGAGATAATGTACCTGCAAGAAATGTAAGATTTTCTTGGTGTAGGATTTAAAAATTTGTTTATTTGGGGTGTGGACATGCCATCCTTGCATACGAGACGGGGTCCAAAAATCATGTTGTAGATAGAGTTTGCCAGTGAAAACAAGGCAGTGGCAAGAACTTGCAGGGTCATTGCAGTTCTCCAGACCTCCACAAAGAAACATCTTAGCAGGACATGCAAGGTGAAACATTTTAGGTTCATATATTCTATTACTGATATTCCTGTGGGTTATTTTTTAATTTTTAGCATATTCTGTACTTTGTCCAGTCACTTAGAGTTTGAGGGGGAAATTACTCTTTTCAAACAACAGGAAAACCTTGTCAAAATCTTGTATTGACATTTATGTGTTGAGGGGGGGGGGATTCTATTTATTTTTTCTTTTTTTTTTTTTTAAAAAAAAGCAAAAGAGCAAAGCAAAACTGAATCTTCTGGCTGTATTTTTAATGACCCCCCCCTATAACTTTATTCTAATATTTTTAAAATGTTGCTTCATGAGAAGTGCTTTAATTATTGGGTTTTGGTTTATAACCCTGTCAAACGTCAGTCCTGCAGATGCTGGAAGTGGTTTCACTCTGTCCTTGCTCTGTGAGTCCCTGTGTAGCAAAGGCATTCTCAGAGGCTATGGCTTTCCCCTGCAAATGTGGTTTTGCTTTCACTGAATTATTTTTTTCCCCTTCTTTTAAATTGCTATTTGCATTAATCCAATTGCTGGAAAAGGATTATAGACCCAGGATAAAATCCAGTCATAATTAAAAATGTAAAAGCAGCTTATGTTTTTAGGCCAAAGTTATTAGAGGAAGCTATCAACATACCAATATTAATATCACAATCACAGCTGGGAGGCTGTTATCATGATGAGAGTGATAATGGGCTGGTTACTGAATATTTTATAGTAGATAACTTTTGCTTATGTTTGCCTCATGTCTATGTATGTCATAAACTACATGTACTACCTTGCACCTCACAAGCTTTGTGGGCATCCTGGGTTTTTTAATATTTCTGGAAGACTGTTTTTTAGGAGATAATCTATCTTGCTGAAACAAGAAGAGTCTACGAGGGTATGTTCAGGACACAAGGGTTGTGCAAATTACCCTCTGTAAGAGGATTGTAAGGGCATATTCCAATCTTCAACATCTGTATTTCAAACTATCTCTTCATAACAAGCACTCACTTATCAAATATCCTCTCTGTTGATTTTCCATCAACCCCTTAGCTGGATAAAGAAAAATGGCAAACTGGAACAGCTCTCAGCCATCCTGTTACTCATGCCATGTGCTTGGCTTTCTTGCATGCAATTGTCTGGGTATTCAGCTTGCAAATCTGTTTTGTAAGTCTATCTTAATAGAGCACTTTTTAATTACTTATTTAAAATTAAATCATGTATGGTATAGAGATATGTAATAATTCTTATTCTTAATCCAGAGGTTAAAACTTTCTTTGACCTTTGCCTTCTTCAAGTGGGAGGTGTTTCATTTAATCTCTGTCATTTTGAATTAAACAAATTTTCTATAAAAAAGACTTTTTTCATTGATGAAGGATTTACATGAAAAATTACTGACCCAAGTAATCCCCTCTACCCAAATTGTGCTGAACTTCCCATACTCAAGCCTCCTTCACCTGACAGTGTGTGATGTTTGGTTCTCTGATGGCAAATGGGGTTTAGAGCTGAAGTAGTGAATGAGGTATCTAGAGCATCAGTTTTAAACTGCTAGAGGGATAAAAAAAAAAAATACTCCCAGATATCAATTTATCAGCCTGTGAGCTACAGAGAGTTTCAGTTAAATAAGTTCAATGTTTCATTCTGGTTTAGATACTTTGATATTTTAGATTTATTTTTTTCCTTGATATTCTTTCCTAGTTCCTTTTCAACAAGATGTTTGGAACTTTCCTTTCAGTAACAGCATATCTGTGATCTTTGTTCTCCTCTCAGGGGACCCATGTGGCTTGTGCTTGAAATTTTTTCACACATCAAAAGTAATCCTGACTGTCCTCTCTGTCTTGTTTAGGGAAGCTTTCTGTTATCTATCCAACATTCCCAATGTCCCAGGCTGGTGCTGAGGTACCAGCTCCTGTGTTTCATTTGACTCTTTTGGGAGCTCTCGGTCCATGCTGAGGTTCAGGCTCGCAGTGGTGGTTGTATTCTGGGATTCCTGGTGGCACAGCCACCAGTTTCACAGTTATTTTGAAATGTTCATTTGCATAAATAAACACCTCAGGTTGCGCTGAAGAATTCTCTGTAACTTTAGCCTGTGCTAGCAAGGAAGATGTAGGGCTGGAAACTCATAGATTTCACATGAGGTAACACTAGAGGACTAACTGGTTTACTGCCACACATAGCTGAGGAATTCCAGGTTTAGTGTTGTTTGCATGCTGTGGAAGATGCAAACACAGAAAAAAAAAAAAGTAAAAACAATTCCAGGAATCAGCAGAGTTTTTCTTCATGTATTTTCACTGTAAAAGTCATGAACCTCAGGGAAGTGCTGACTTTCACTCTGCTCTAATGCCTACAGCATGAAATTTCCTTACTGCTGTCAACAGTCCCCATCCATTTTTTCTTTTTCGTGGTAGCAGCAACATTTCCCATGTGTGAGCCTTGCACAAGGTAACTCATACAAGCAGAATGTGAGGCTTTGCCTCTTGAAATAAGTAACTAATGAACAGGACTGCAAATCACTACCTTTCAGATGTTCCCTAGGGACATTGGTCCCCTTTCCTAAAACCAGATGTGCTGTAGGCATCTGAACTACCAAGCACTGTGAGTTTTCACAATCTGCTTTCCTTGTGAATCACTTGTACCAGGGTGTGGGTTGTGCTGCCCCCAGCTCAGCTGAAGCAGCAGAGTTTTTGCTTTCTGCCTGGCTTCTGTATTTCTGCCAGGGATTCTCTACAGAGGGAGAACTGTTTAAACCTGTCCTAATGGGCCATGCCACTGGGTTGTGAGTGTGTACATACATGTGTGCCTGCTGGTAGGGGTTCTCCTGCTTTGGAGGCCCAGTGGATCAGGATCTGAGGACAGGAAGGGGAGTCTGTGAGAGAAGAGTTTGGTGTTTGCTTGCTGCTGGTTACTGCCTTGTTGATGTTCAGGAAAACAATGGTGGAGGGGTGTGGTGGTGTGCTGGGCAGAGTTAATACATTACCTTCATAACGCTGTACCTTCTTTTGACATAAGCCAAAGTCTGGAGCAGATCTGTGCTGTAAAACTTCACTGTGAGCAATAACTCCTACCCCAGGTGCTTTGGAGGTGCCATCTGCTATCAAGTCCCATTTGCAGTAAATCTGCAGGTTCAGGTTGCAGGATGTGGCCACGTGATGGACACACAGGCAGCTAAGGATGGTGCAGGGGCTGCTTGGAAGGAGGAAGCTTTATAGATCTGCCTCCCTGGACTAGGGACTGGAAGGGCTGAAGCTACGTTTCAGTATGAAGGATGGAAAGAAAAGAGCTGCCTCTGGGCAGCTGCTGAGGCTGCACTTGTCTGGTAATCCTCACCTCCTCTGGAGTGTCTCTGGGCAGTGTGCTCTCCTCTCAAAGCAGCAACCTTCACTGGCCCCTTTTCTGCCCTTTTCCCACATGGATCAGGAACTGCTGGCCTATCCATAAAGGCACATGGGTGAGAGATGGAAGCCTAGCTTCCAGGCCACCATCCTGCAGCCCTGTGGATGGCAGACCCCTCCACTTGGTTACTCCTATTCCATTAATTATTTTCAGATATTTTCTCTTGATTATTTTCTGTATTTTTTCCTCCTACATTTCAGACTTTCTGCATAATTTCCCTTTCATTCTATTGGGTTACAGTTTGCATGAGAACTGTTGTGGCAGCACTACCTGATATTTTTGTTTTGATCTTTTTCCTATCTGAGTATTGCAATAGCTGACGGGCTTTTAATTACTATGGCACTGAAGAACAAGGCTGGTTTTGATATTTTTTGTCATGATTCCTTGGTTACCTTTAAAATATTTGCAACATTGAAACTTCTACTGTGGGCTTTTTTGCTTATGCTGATAACATGGATTTGAAGTTGCATAGGTATATTCCAAAGGCTGTGCACAATGAATTCACTGCTATTGATGGGCATTCAGTACCACTAAGAACAGTGACACTGAGTTACATGTTGAAAAAGGATGTAGAGGAAATAATTTATATATTTTTCTCTTGTTTGGGTATATTTGTGGTGTCTGATAGAGCTGGTTAGTAAAATAGAGACAGATGGCAATGAATTCATTCCAACACATTTTCATTATGGTACAGCTATTCCAACATCTCACAGCACTTGTGCAAATGATTTTCTTGTTTAAACTTCCCTTGCTGCTGCTGTCCACACCTTATTCAGAGAAAGGGGAACGGAAGATGAGCTGCCTGTAATAAACCCATGTACTCAGTGCTGTGGTAAGAACTTAGCTCCTCCTCCTTTAATGTCTACACCAAAGCTTTACAGGATTAAAACAGAGTTTACCACAGATAATTTTTGTCAGCCACCCTTCAAAGTTTGCAGATGACTCAGTGATTCACAGTGTTGTCTCTGTTAGGAAGAGAGAGAACATTGCTATTAATACAAGCAATGAACAGCAAGGCCAGGCACCTGCAGCTCCTGTGTTTGGATGCTGCCAGGGTGATGTGACTGTAGTTTCTGTGTGCATGAATGGTCAGCAAATATGTTTTAATGGAAGCTTCATTGGTTTGTCAGTCACAGCAGAAAAAGTAGCAGAGAGGGAATTCCAGGAATGCCTGGGAAGTTAGCTTCCTACTTTCTGTATGGAAATCCATGTATACTGCTGGAAAAGCTGTACTCCGTGTGTGCAGAAAACATGATAAATTGTAGTATAATTTGTTATTTTTTGAGACTTCTGCACAGAATTTACATAACTGCTCAATTTGTTTGGCTATTCTATGTAAAGTATTGCTATTATTTTTATAGATTTAAGGAAACATCTATCTTGAATATAGAAGATTAAACTTGTTTTCCCTTACTGTTGAGCATCCTAACAGTGAAGGTAGTGTGGATATACCACACCATCATATCTCCCAGGCTACCTCTCCATCCTCCCCCAGTGCCTGTGATGGGTGCAGAGCAAGGAGAGCTGAGTACTTGTCTGCTTTTCACCTCTCTCTACCTCCTGCACTCCTGGAGGATGCTGTACTGCATGTTGCCAAGGCAAACTGCCAGCCTCTATGAGAGAACACTCAAAAGGTATAAGCTGTAGGAAGACTGTCTTGCTAGGGTTGCTGAAGGTCAGGGATAGTGATCTCTGCCCATGATGAAGTGTTGGAGTTTTGAGTGAGGAGATGTTAAAGAAGCAGGATATCAGTCTTTCTGTGGGAGCACCGTCTGTCTGCACCAATAGCTGCCTGCAGCTCAGTGTCACTGCAATCCTGGCAGTGATGGTTTTGCTGCTGTCCTCTTAGCATTTGTACCCTACCTGGCTGGGCTCTGGGTTCTGCCTGGGATCTCTGCAGCAGGCTCCCTGTAACCAGCTCTGGCCTGGCTTTTACAGCTGCCACAGCTGCAGCCTGTCCTGAGTCAAAGGTGGCTGTGGAACTGTGGTCAGAAAGCTATGACTGAGGCAGCTGCAAAAAAACATGGTGCTTTCCTCATTGATAAAACACTAATTATTAATCCTGACTATATTGGCTTTCAGGAGGTCTAATTAGCTTACAGATAATGTTGAGTTAATATAATTGTATATCAGAGTGCTGCTTGCAACATACTAGCCAAAGTGGAGGAAGACATCACAGAGGTACCCAGGTGGCATGGCCACATCAGAGCAGCAGTAGCCAGAGTTCTGGTTGCATCCTCTCTGCCGTTCTCAGCCCAACACTTTTTCTGCTCCTAAAGATTCTGTTCCTATGGTTTCTCACTTGGCAACTCACTACTCATGTGTATTTCTTTCCCATGTAATGTAGTTTCTTTTTGTAGAAGAGAGATATTTTCATGAGGATTTGTCATTCAGGATACTAAATATTTTCTGACTCTGAATTAGAACCACGTACATTAATGATGTTTTCTCTCTAACATAGCAGATGAAACAAAAAGAAAAGGATAAATAGTTAAGTATTGCATGCTGAAAAATGTAGTGCTGTTTTCTTCTGCTGGCAGTAGAGAGAGAACCAGAAATACTTTGATAGAAAAAAGAGAGGTGGAAATTTGACAGGGGATGGGGGCACAGTAAAGGCTTGTGCATATGCATCATTCTGTGGAGAGGGCTGAAGGGAATATAGACATCTCTGTAGACAAAAATGCAGCCTAAGATTACAAAGACAGAGGGAAGAAGCATGCTCAGGCTCCAGCAGGTATTTTGGGAGAGACTGTTGAGGGTGAGGCCAGCCTTTCCAGCAGCCTTGTTCATGTGGCTCTCCCCAACTATGTTGTAGGAAACCCCCCTGGAGATGTCTGTCCCTGGGGACAGGCCTGCTGGAGGCACCAGCCCCTCTTCAGTCTCCTGTTATCTAAAGAGCAACCTGGATGCTCATGTGGAGATGCAGGGACATAAAAGCCACCACTAAACCCAGGAATCTAGGGGAATGTCAGCCCTTGGTGGTGGATTTGTCATTACTAAAGACATTTTAGAGGGAAGAGCTCTTGAGGGAATAAGAGGGTTTTCTCTGGATCTGTTGCTGGCCTGAGGGCTCTGTTGCAGGGCTGGCTCATTGGCTGTGCTGAGGGCAGTTTGTTCAGATGTGTTCCTGCAAACAGCTTCTGCCCAGTTCATGCTTCCTCCCCACTGATAGCATGTGGCTGTTATCACACTGATAACAGTTCAGAGTGGGCCTCTTCCCAGAACTTTATGCTAAGAAAAAGCAGTTGTGTAAGAAACAGCATGAAGATAGCAGAATATCTCTCTGGGGTGCCTGGAATGCCAACACGTTTAACTCTGGCAAACCTAAGGCCCTGATATTTATTAGAAGCCTCGTTTATGGAAGAAGTAAGTTTTTAATTTTTATTCTTCTTTGTTTGCCACCAAAATAGTTAAGAGGAACATGCTGTATTTTTTTTTATCCCCTGTATCTGCCACATTTTTACCGTAGTGCTGTAGCATGTTCAGGGTGCAGTGTATTCTCATTCAGTCCCATCTCTTCTGTGTTTCCTACAGTAAAATGATGTCATTCTCTTTCCTCTCTCTCCCTCTCTCTCTCCTTTTCTGTGTTCCTCTCTTGCTTTCCATCCCAGACATCAATTTGTAGAAACTTTCAAGAGAAAACTTCCATAGAGATATGCATTTCACTTTTGTCACAGTCTGACTTGCTTGTAGGAAGTAATGATGTTGCCAGGTCCTTGCACTGATAGCATTAGAGAAAATTTTCACATGATAGAGTTAAGAGTATGCCCATGGCAAATAAAGACCTATATTAGACTTTTTCATGTCTTGAACAGAACAGCAGAGTAACAGTCACCCAATTAAAAAATGACAAAGCTGCCAAGCTGCTCCTCACACTTTTCTTACTGCAGGTGGTTCTGATTCCTGTGTCTCTGCTAGCTGTCATTTTTGGCAATGGAGTAGTGAGTCCCAAGTTATTTACCTCTGAAATTTCATTGCTAATTTATCTTCTTTCCATCACAGATCATGGAAAGGCCTGGCCATGTGTTTCTTATTTGTAAATTCACAGATCATTATATTTCTAACTTCTGAATACCCTCTGCTTTTAGGTCAGTTGAGTGTTAATGTAAAGCATCTGTGCTGGTATTACCCTTGTTCATGTATTCTGGTACTGTGAGTTATTCCAGGAAATGTTCTTACCTATTGATTTGGCAAGGAACTGGTGGCAGATGTGACTTGCTCAAAGCCAGCAAAGTTTGGTGACAGGCTGATCCTGCTTACACAAACCTCCCAGAGACTCTTGGCAGGTCTGTGCTCCAGTATGGATGGCTGCAGAGTTAGTCTAGCACTCACCCACTGATGGCTAATACCTTTTGAGCCATCCTCCTGTGTTTAGGGTAGGTTATGTAAAAAAATCTTCACTGTTTTGCTGACAAAGTTTGCATGGTTTATGTAGGTAGACTGTGTTTGAGTGTTGGAATGTGTGAAATATTTCAGATAAGTATGACCTTGCTGTGCAGCAGGATTTCTCAGTGAATATGCTTTCACATTAAATAGCAGAGAAAGACAAGAAGTTTGCCTGGGGGCCAAATGCATGATTCATATAATTAGGGTGAAATTTGGTACTTTATCTTATCTTCTCATGCCTGAGAGCGAGCTTATGCTTCTCCTTGGTAGCCACAGTTTCCCTTTCTTCTGGCCTGTTTCATCTGGTTGCCAAAGGTTCCTGATGTCTGAGCACTGATGGGTGCATACAGAGCAGAGCATCAGAGTTGTCACATCCCCCTTGGGTAGCTGTGCCCCTTGAGACTGGTGTGAACTAGAGCAAAAACTGACTTTAGAAGGTTTGCTTTTGGCTTCATTTCTTCCTTCCGCAGCCTTTCACATTTTGATTGCTCAAGAATGTGGCTGAGGCAGGAGGGGAAATTGGATGTCTGATTATGATTTCAGAATATTGTAAATATAAAATGTAATAAGGTAAAATGTAAAGGGTGGAGGACAAACAGTGTGTCCTACTGACCTACTTATGTAGGAGAGAGCCTGCAAAGGGATGTGATAGAGATAAAAGGTCTTCAGTCACTTCTAGAGAGATGAAACTCTTTTGGTACCTCAAGGCAGCAGGCTGAATTTTCCTGTTTATTACTCAATTATTGAGGCTGATCAAAGCTGTAAAAATTTTGCCATCTCAGGGGTTTTTTTTCAGTGAAAAATCACATTTAAATAGGTGGATGTTTCTGAGAAGTCTTATTCTTCATATTGATACAATTTTTAACTGGAACAGGCAAAAGAGTATTTTTGTGGAAATGCTTACAAAAATACTGCTCTGTGTCTGGACCAGATCTATGTAACAGTTGGTAAGAGCCAAAAATGACTGTGGCACTTCAGAATCTGACTTGATGTGTGGGAACTAATTTTTATTTAGAAAAAAATAAGATCACATAAATACATAGATCCGTTGTTTGCTTTTTTCCCCAGTTCTCTTTGGAAACTTGGAGTGAAATTAGGACACTGAAGTAATTTAATTGCTAGAAAAAACCCTTTTTCTTAGTATCTCAGACTTAGCAACCCAGAATTACAGTTCATATATGTCAGATAGCATTTAGATTACCGAAGTGGTTTTTTTTTTGTCTTCAACAATACTGAAGTTTTACTCTTCAGTGCAGCCTGTTGCCCCCACTTGTGTGGGTATTATTTCTGCTGGCTGATGCTTGCTGGAGCAGCAGACCTCTCAGTGAGTTTGCTTTCCTGCTTTCAATGTGATTGTAAGCAGTTGTCATGTACTCTGCCCAAAAGTATATTCATCAACTGCTCTAAATTCTGAAACTGCTATTATAGAATGAGCAAACTGTTTATTCCTTATCACAGGTTGTGGCATTAAATGCTCACATTTTCCTTATGCATGTCAGAATGTGTCATTCTTTATTATGAATTTTTAAATTACTCATGGTAATTGTTTTTCTGAGTTGTAAGAGGCACCATTATGTTTCAAATTCTTTTGGAGAAAAGATGCTGCTTGCTTGAAAAATCATTGTATTTATGACTCCTTGTAATGAGATTCAGTGCACAGTGTAAGTCCTGATTTCCCTTTGACTTAGTGTGTTTTTCCTTACTGCCTTAATGTTCTGTGTCTGCATACAGAGCATTATCTGTTCTGTGCAGCTGTGTATGGAGGAAGCTGTCTGAGGAGGGAGGGCTCTTCTTCAGAGATAAGGCTGGACAAAGATTAAGATTGTTTTGGAGTCTAACAGGAGGAGGGGGAGAGGGAGATGGCACCTCAGCCTCCAGCCACCTGTGGAGTATAAGTCAGGAAGCTGTTCATCTGGGCTGATCCAGCTGTTGTAGTGAAGAAGGGGCACAAACCTTCAAAGAGCTGTTCAGACACTCCCATAGGTTTCCTAACTGCATTGCCCTCTGGAAGAGCATTTTCTTATTGACTGTTGTTTCCTGTTGGCCAGCTGCTTGTGTACATCCTCTTGTGTGTTTTGGATGTCACCACAAGTATTTTGGAACTTGAAGAGAAGAAATAGAGAGCATGTCTGGATGGAGATGAGAAAGAAAAGGAAATTAACACCATTCACTTCTGACCTGATAGAATTAGAGCAAAGCAGTAGAGGCTGCTATGGGGCATGCTTGTTCATCAGCTATCAGACAGGCTGAAAAAATGGCTATGACATATCCTCTGCCTGAGCTACTCCCTATGGGTTTGGTGAAAACCTGTCTCCTGTGAACTGCATGTGAACTTGGGAAAGATGTGGGAACTAAGGAACCACTGAGGAGCATGCAGGTGAGTTATACTGTGCCACCACTGCAAGAAAATGGGCACTGACAGCAGAGACAGCCCTCTTGTTGTTTCATAGATCAGTTAACTTGGGAGGATCAAAGCCTGACCTCTTCCTTCAAGAACAGGAAGGAGTGCAATTTAAACATTGCTGCAACCAGCAAAAATTGTTTATGGGAAGACAGTTTTCTAACCATTTCTAGACTTTGTCCAGTCTCTTTGAATGACATCCTGCCCAACAGTAGGATGCTGCAGCTTGTCAGGAGGGCATGAGTACCAAGCAGCAATGTGCCCAGACAAATGTCCTCACCCAGGAGGTGCCGTTGGTCCAGCAGGTCCAAGGAAGTGATTTTGCCCCTATACTCAGCCCTGGTGAGGTCACACCTTGAGTCCTGTGTCCAGTTCTGGGCCCCTCAGTTCAGGAAGGATATCGAGGTCCTGGAGCAGGTCCAAAGGAGGGCAACCAGGCTGGTGAAGGGACTCGAGCACAGACCCTATGAGGAGAGGCTGAGGGAGCTGGGGGTGTTCAGCATAAAGAAGAGGAGGCTCAGGGGAGACCTCATCGCTCTCTACAACTACCTGAAGGGAGGGTGTAGCCTCCCTGTAGAAGGGGGGGGTTGGTCTCTTTTCCCAGACGACTTTCAACAAGACAAGAGGGCACGGTCTTAAGTTGTGCCAGGGGAGGTTTAGGTTAGATATTAGAAAGAATTTCTTTATGGAGAGAGTGATCAGAGATTGGAATGGGCTGCCCAGGGAAGTAGTGGATTCTCCATCCCTGGAGATATTTCAAAAGAGACTGGATGTGGCACTCAGTGCCATGGTCTAGCAACCGCAACGGTGGTTCAAGGGTTGGACTCGATCTCTGCGGTCCCTTCCAACCCAGCCAATTCTATGATTCTATGATATCTATTGTAATAAGCACTCTTGGTTCATATTCTATAGAAGCTCCAGAACCATTATCACTGAAAAGTTATATTGCAAACCATAGATTGTTAGAAACAGAATTATCTTCCTTTTAACATATATATAGGGTTGAGGGATTATATTTTAATTTTTTTAATCAAAGATGGAAATATAATTTTCCAAGTTTTGAGATGTACATGGTACTCTAGAGATTAATTAATAAAGTGATTCAGCACTGCTTTAGCATTTATTGTCATGAGTTTTTTAGTGTATAAAAGCAGAATAGAGTGTCTTCCCCAAGTGGGATGTGGAAAAAGTCACATTTTTGTGCATTTTGTTTCACTGTGTTGCTGAACCTATAAAGAGCAAGAAGTGCCCAGAATAAGTTTACAGGATTGTGCTATAGCTGTAGTAACAGCTTTTTTAAGTCTTTGGTCCCATGAGTCTTTGGTTTTTGTCATGTTGGATGGTGTGGCTGCCTCAATAAGCTGAAATAAGTAATTTCTTTGTATTTCAGCCATGCTCAGAAATTGTGGGTTTGGACTGGAATCCATGGGGATATATACTGGTGAAAACTTTATAAGCTCACAGGTTTTGTAACTACAATCTTGTCAGTTAAAAAGTGTCACACTGATAGTTCCTTTTCACAGTCGAATTTTTTAATTATCTCTGAAGATGGATTTTAACTTCTCAGTTTCTCAGGTAGCATAACCTACAACACAGTACACAGAAAGAAACTTAAAATTGAATGTACTTCAGGTTGTCTTTTAGCTCTGAAGCTATATTTATCTGCACAAGGAAGATTTAACTTGACCTGAGGAAAAAGAACAAATCAATAAATCCAGTGAGGGCCTGCAATTTAGCACTGATATAAAATATTATTTATTAAGTCTGTAAATCAATTATATATTTCTGCCTCTGGTGGAATGTAACAGCTCAGTGGTTAAACACAACTTGATTTGTGTTTAACACAACTTGGCCAAAATGGAAATAACCTTGGATTCAGGTCAGTGTCAACTTCGGTAGCAGTTGGAGTAAAGCTGGAATTAGGTAGTGCAGAGAAACATTAAAAACACTGAAAAAAGTTGGAGCTTAGGCAATACATTTATTTAGGCACACATTTTAAATACTTTGATATTGGTTGATATAGTCCTGCTGCTTTATGCACTGTCTTTCTGAATGTCTCAGTGCATCTGGAAGAGAGACAAGGAGCAGACAGGATGAGAAATTGGAAAACACCAGGGAAATTTGAGACAAAGAGGCTCTTCCATATTTTCACTTCAGTTCTTTAAGGCTCATCCTGCCTAGCACTATGAGATTTAAAGAATACGAAAAAAAAACTGAAAAGAAAAACAACACAGGGAGATTTTGAAGATAGTATTGGCTGTTGGTCTACAGTAAATAGAGCAAGAGCTGATCAGTGGGGGACAATTACAGATCATTTTCCCAGAGTCTGGAAAGAGTGCCATGCAAAGAGATGTTTCAGCAAAATGGAACTCTCCATGTCATTGAGAATTACTTGTTTCTGGGCTCAGTAAATATGGTATATTGGTGTTCTCTCTGGGAATGGTCTATCTCTAGGCATATTATAATATCAGAAATAATAGAAATGAGTGTGCCTCTGGATGAAAGATTTTATGGGAATTTACTGCCACGTATCTGTATGCTTTGAACCAAGTTTTCAAATGGTTCAATAAATCATATTTCCATGTCATAGATTAATGTAGAAGACCCCAGACTTTCCAGAGTGTGCTGTGTCTTGTGCTTGATGTTTAATGCACATGTTTTGTATACAATGTTAAGTTTAAATGCAGTGTTCATGGTTGAGTGAGGCACTGAGAGATTGTAAGAAGCTTCAGGAAATGGTCTACAATATGCTTCACTGGCTTACACTAAAAAGTTAATGATCCAATCATATGGCTTTTACATACAGTTTTTCTGGTTTTGAACCTCAGGACTGAAGCCCCTGCAGCTGCTTCCATGAATTTACCCTCACTGGGCAGGTACTTGATATCTAAGCAAAGGCTCTGCAGGCTTTACTGCTTCATTGCTTACTCACGGAGTTTCAGAATGGGTGCATTTACTGAAAGCCCCAACCAAGGAATCAAAATCTTAGCTAAAACTGAGTGAAGAAATGGGATCTTTGGTTTTTTCCTTCAGTATATAAGCAAGGCAGCCTTATTCTAGATGTTGAAAAATATTGCAGTCAGGTGAAACAGAGAGAAGGGGGAAAACAATTGCACGTCAAAGGTGTCAGGCTTACTCAGTGACACAAACCACTGCACATCCGGATGGAGATTTACTTCTTCCTCTTGAAAAAACTTGAACTGTTTCAGTTATTCAGATACTACTGGGGCCTATTTAGCAAAGGAACAGATCAAGGCACTGTCTTTCTATACACTGGGTTTTTTGTGAAGCCCTGAAAGATTGCTAGGAGGAACTGTTGCAGAGTAGCCTCTCTGGTTTATAAAGTATCTGATCGCTGCAATCATGAGATCTGCAGTCTGTCAGACCCAAGACATTGGTCTGTTTGACAAATATATATATTTTTTAAAATTCTAACAATATGAAAATTGCAACATCTGCTTCATTTAAGAACTAAGAATGTGTTAAATAATTTTTCAGGTGCATGGTAAACACAAACTGGGTTTTATTTTACATCCCTGGCAGATTGATTCTTGGAGCCTCCCTAAAGGAGCCTCAGCACCAAGTAGGATAAAAGATACATACATTGAAGTGTTGTAGAAGGAGGTGGTATGCATCATTCCAGAAAAGCTCTGGAAGTGACTGACACCCATGGTTTGTTGCAGAAGCATCTAATCCTGGATTTTATGAGATTTTTGAAGATTTAGATCAAATGAATCTGTGTAAGAGAAGACTGCTGAACACAATGTGGGAGTGGGGCCATATTTTCCTACTGTTGGTGGTAAATTTTTTTTGTCATTTTTGCCAAATTTTGGGCCACTGCTGAGTTTTAGGAATATCTTCAAAGAACAGCAGTGTGACTTTACAGAGATAAATGTTACTTTTAGACTTCCTTGGAAGGAAAACTGAATACAAAATCTGTAGTGAAATAACAGCTTGTTCTCTTCACTGTTCCCCGTCTGTTCCTTGTCATGCGTCTTCTTTTTTTCCCTTCTTAATGTCTCACTTACACAATGTGCTGCAGTGCTAGTACCTGAGCTGCAAATTAACTGGGTAGGCTTCATTTTCTGGATAGTTATCACCTTACACCCTACTGGTATTTGACAGCTTGAATCTTCCAATTCATGAATACCATGGCAGTTGCATTTTCTTATTTGTTTTTACCAAAATGCTGTTTTCCTTCTGTAACTTACTGTTAGTATCATGTATGCTTAGGGTATGAGTCTGCTGTCTCTATTTTACATGCTGCCAAGCTTAGTAAAGACTATTTTATTCTGTTAGAGAATTGAGCTTTTGAGGAGCTCTGATGAGATTGGTGAAAAAAAAAATGAATTGTGTAATAATGCTGAGGAAAGTGTAATGATTCTAAGAAGGGCAGTGATAAGGAGAAAGAAAGTAAACATCAGCACTGTCATTTGAGATTATCTGAGTAAAAGAATAATTAAATACAACTGAAAAATAATCTGTAGAAATTCTGGACAAGTTGCACTTTTTGGTGACTACTTGAAAATGGTGAAAGGTGAACCCTACACTCTGGTGTTCTGGCACTTGGTGAGAGGCTAAAGTTGGTTAGATATTTTTTTGCTGTATTTTCAAAAGGGTGTGGGTAGTCACCCAGACTATTATGGGCTTTAAAATTTTATCTCCATTTTTTTAGGAGGGAATTTAAAATTCTCTTGCATTTAGTTTTCATTAAGCTAGTGGTTTCTGGAATAGTTTGAGGGATCAGAACTTGCAGCTTAGTAACATTTTGATGCAGTTTTGTAATCTGCTAATCAGCATTTTGGCCAAGTGAACAATTAACATTTTTTAAGTATTTTTTAAACCGCTGTGAATTATCACTGATTGTTTTAAGATCCTTGTGTGTATTTGTTCTTGCCTGGGTTTATCACTTAGAATAAATTACTGTCTTGTCGTTCAGTCTTCAGAAATGTGTGTTCTGTCCTGTCAGTTATCTTGGAAGCTTTCTTGGCTTTATTTTATATATTTTATATATAAAAATAGTCTAGAACTTCTTCAGTTTATCTCTGGACACGCATGATTTCTCTCAGGTCCTGAAGTGTCATTTAAATTTTTAAATATATAGCATAGCAGTTAATACCTACTATATATTGAACACTCTCATGCTGTGTGTTTCCCACTGCCTTAAGTCATATCTGATTGTCACCATTTGAACAGGAGGTACTAAAGAAGGAGGGTTTTTGGACTCTAAGAAGAGTGGAACACAAAGGGAGGGATCTATTCCCTCCAGTTTCCTGCTATACTCTATAAAAGATCAGAAAGTCAGCAGCTCCTCCCTCTTTTTCCTCCTGCTTCCTGCTGGCTGTGCTGTGGTTCATTAGGGCCAGCTCGCCACATGCTATCTATGGGGTTGTGTATATATATATATAGTATATATATTGTATACATTTGTATTTTTTGTTACTTTACACTTCATATTATTACCTTTTCCTTGTGTTAGTAAAATCTGTATCTAATTGTTTTCAGTTTCCAACTTAAAGTCTCCATTCTTTATTCCCATTTTATCATCACTTTGTGTGTGGGGGGGTGAATAGAGAGGAATTCTGTCCTAGGTTTGTAATCTGCCCAAACTGCTGAGCTGTGTCACTCGTTAAATGGCAAGCCCTGGAGAATTTCCCTGTTATTTCTAACAGGTTCTAGATAGCAGTAATAAGTTAGGAATTATTGACTTATTTCTGCTTCTGGATATTCAAGAAACTACCCTCTTGTGACTTACAGGACTTTGCTCTAATAACTGAAACTGAAATGTATTCAGTTCAGAATTATGGTTTTCAATCCTGAGTTTACACTTTCCTAATTTCTGTTTTTCCATTTTTCCTCTTCTGGATCAGGGCAATTAAATCATATGTCTGAATTCCCTGGAAGAATGTCTGAACAGCTGCTGGAGAGTCTGGGAGCATCACTATGGCTAACATTACCTGAGGTCTCCAATGGCTTCAGAAGTCATGAAATGCTTTAGCACCTTTGGCTTTGTTAAAAAGAGGATTTCTTGTTCAATCATGGGATGATTTGAAAGGAGTTCCAGTAACTCAAAATATCTTTTTTTCTGCTATATTTCCAAAATTTGGGTTTTCTTTCTTTTTTTCCAATCATGGTATTTGCCTTGGTGATTTAAAAGAGTGAACGAACAGTGCTGCATCAAAAGTGGCAGGTTATAGTAAAAATCATATACTTTCTAAATGCCAAGAAAAAACCCTCAAATGTATCTAAAGAAATTCCACATGCAGCCAGAAAAGGATTATCAAATAGGCATGACTGTGTGACATGATTATGCCACAGAAATGACAACTCTTATTATGTGTCATTGCTGAGCCCTGGAAGAAAGAACCAACAAAACTCTGCTTTCTGTGACTGCAAGAGCTGATCTGGAATAGTTTCATTTTGGAAAGAAAATCTAGGAAAGTGTTAGGGAATGCATAAGGGTTAGGGTGAGTTGTGATTACTCCTAGACGTGCATCCAGGTTCTGTAATCTGCTTGGTCTTGTCCAGAGGTGGAGCTTGATTTGGGAGCAGAGGAGCTTCCAGCATCTTCTCACACCCCTGCAGCCCCTCTGCTACCAAAACTCCAATGGAATAACCCAAACCCGTGGACCTCTCCCTGCGTTCCCAGCTATTTTTGAATTTTACTGTATTTGTTCCTCCCCTTCAGAGGACAAACATTTTGTGGTGCAAACAATCTCAGTGGGGAAGACCAAACCCTGAAACCTCATGGCAGATACCTTGAAAAGGACATATATACTCAATGAAACTCTTTCTTTAGAAAAGTATTCTTGGGATTTTTCATTGGGTGGGTGTCACTAATGCTGACACTGGCCAAAGCTGTAAGACCCAGGCAATGATTTCCTTTTATTCCTTTTTGTTTGTCTTGAGACTTTGGTTAATAGAGGATGTTTGGTTAATAGAAGATGACCAGCTTGGTAGAGACAATGAAATGATTTTTTCCCAACCTGAAGAAAAAAATTCTTGTAGAAAGCAAAAAGTTGTGAACAGTGTTGGGTGGTCTTAAGTTAGCATCCTGTTCATAAACCAGTAGGGACACTTCTCTAGTTGTAGTTTCTAGTTTTTTGGTTTGTGGGTCTGTCTTACATCTGAACACTTCAGTGCCAAGCATGTTGCTGTAAACATTTATGAAAAATCATGCCTCATTTATAGCTACCTCTGAAATGCATACATAAATTAATAAAAAAAGCAAATCAAACAACAACCCAGCCTTCCACATGGAAATGTTATTCCACTCTTTTCATAAAAAACAATCTGTTAAAAAATGCTTTCCCCTAGGGCAGAGAAGCTGTCAGTCTTCAGGACAGGAAAAATATTCTTTGTTATAATTCAGTCCTGTATGATGAGTTCTGTAAATTTATTGTCTTGGTGTGTAACACTGATCTTGCTTTCTATTTTAATAGCATAAGCTATAATTTTTAGTGTTAGGAAGTCAGATGCTTCAGAGCTGTCTTCAAGGTTACATAGGATTTTTCCTTTAGTAGTCTTAATAATTAAGTTGTCAGCTGTGGTTTGTGGCTGAAGTTTTGACCCTTTTGGAAAATTATTGTGTGATGCACTTGACCACAGGCTGTTCAGTTCCTTGCTATGTCATGGTATTTCTGATTCTGGCTGTAAAATGTTTTGGGATAAGATGGCATAGTGTTACCTTTTTTTCCTACAGACCAACTTCACAGGGAGGGATAGATGTTGTGAAAATGGGCTCTGCAATTGCAGGTCCTTATTAACCCCTTTGTGGACTTTCATACTGTGGTAATACTGTGTGAGCATAAGCAGAGTGCTAGAAAAGAAGGTCACTGCAAAGTTGGATCATACTCATTTCCACCAGAAGAAGGTTTCATACAGAGATCTCAATCCAGACATTAACCTGCATTATTCCAGTCCTTACATTAGCCTGGACAAGGGCAAGAGGGATTGCAGGTGATGTCCTGGCAAAACCTGAACTGATTTCAGAAAGCATAACTTTGCTAGGTTTGTGTATGCTGGGAATAGGCAGATTTCAGAAGCAAAAGGAGCCCATGAACCTCTCTGCAGCCTGTGACAGAAATCCCGCTGAAACCTGAACTGAATGCTGTGTTACTGAATCAGTGAAGATTCACTAAGAATTTCCCTTTCCCCCAGATGGCTCATGGACTAGCTCAGTATGTGGCTTTGCTTTTACAAGCCTTGAAGCAATGTGTCTTTTAGAAATAATGGGGTAATTGGCTCAGCAGTGTTTCCCATATTTCTGGCAGGCTTGCTGCTTGTCAGCTGGGGTGATGTTGGGGGTGATGTGGTTTGGTGTCTGAGCCTGAGCCTACCCCCTATCTGTGGGTTATGTCAGGGAGAGATGGACCCACCTGAATTGCAGGGCCAGGCCTCTCTGTGATGTTATGTTTCTCTGGAAAGGGCCAGTTTAAAATATCCAAAATCAGTGATAGTTAAGAGACACAACTTCCCACTGTGTCCTTGTGTGGCATTGTGCTGAGCATGGGTTGCATGTGGATGGGAGAGATCTGAAGGTGCAATGCCTGGGGAGATGGTGACACAGCAGCCTCCTGGGCCAGAGGGAACACCAAGGGTTGGTGTGGAAATGTCCATAGTGTGTGCCCAGACTCACCCCTGGCCAAAAGTGCTGCCAGTTGCCTCCAAAATAGAAGCGTTTGGCTTACCAGTGGAGGGAGGCTGGCTGCACATGTTTGGTTTTCAATAACCAGGTCACTAAAATGAGACAAGTGGCAAAGCAAGTTGGTGGAATGAAAATCCCTATAGACACTTCTGAGGTGATTGCTAATATGAACAAAAGCCAGGATTTCATCATGGTGTTTTGTAGAAGAAGTCAGGCTTTTAAAGAAAAGGGAGGGGAATCATCCAGCTTTCCTGGAACTGTGACTAAGAATTTATTTACACATGGTGTCATGAAGCCTTGAATCTGGATGTTAGTCTTAAAAGCCCAAATGAATAAAAAAAAATCGATGTGTGCTGAAAGAATGAAATCAAAGTGGGCTGAAATCAAGTCACTTGGGGTCACACACATTCAGACACCGTCTTATAAAGTTGCCATTACTTGTCTTGTTTCTGATGGAGCAGCCTGGACCCTCTGAATTCACCAGAGCAAGGTGGGCAGGGGGAAAGTGTCTGATTTAGATGCTGAAAACTATTTTTAAAATCTAAAACTATACATTTCTATATTGCTTATAATCACAGTAGATTGTTCTCTTGCTTGGGCATGCTTTTGAGGTAAGGTAGCTTTTAATTTTCATAGCCATAGCAACAAGCCATTACATGGGTTTTCTAACTGTGCTGTAACCTCTCTTTGGGTCCAGAAGAGGAGCTAAGCTTGCACTGGAAATTACTCTTCTGTCAATCAGACCACTGAGTGGTACCTCTGATAATACATCTCTTTGCTACCATTGGTGGAACTCCTGCTTCTTTCTTCTTTGGAAAGACAATGACATTGTGTCATTCAGCTGTTGAGCATTCTTCAACAACTTTCAGTGTTCTTCAAAATTCTGCTTGCACATCTGTCTGATGATGAAATTTTTCTGTTATTTAAACCTACAGGTCTTTACAGGCACACTGGCTTTTATAATGATGTGACAACTCATTGTGGCTGTTTTCTTGGTAAAGGGCAGAGTCCATAATTTCAGACAAAATGAGTAATTTGTTCCTCAAATGGTCCACCAAGAAGTGTGCTCTTATGGGTTTCTGAGACTGATGTCGTGGAGACCTTGTCTGAGGTCTGAGGTTGGTGTCTCAGAACTTCTGGAGGTAAATGTGGGAGGACTATAGACACCTTTCTGGAAGTGGAATATATGTATACATATGTATATATATATATATATACACACACACACGTATATATAGTATATAATGAATGCTCAAACTCAGTGTAGTGATTCTGCAGTGGGCTGTGCTTCTGGGAAGAGCCAGAAGAATAATGTTTAGAGAATAAGGAGCTGGTCAGAAGGACCTTGAGTCTGTTATGAAATAAAGCTAGTAGGATGGACTGGGAGGGACTAGGAATTAAATCACATAGGAATTGAGGGGATGATGATGCCAGAGAAAAGCCTAAAGATTACAAATAAGTGTGTGGGGGTGCAGGAATGATATCTGAACAGACACATTGGAATGCATGAATTAAAGGGGTTGTTTAGCATCAGGGATGGCACAAGTGATGCGTGGTTGCAGGCGAATTGAACTTGGGGTATTTCATTCAGTCCTTTAGAAATTATGCTTTTAAGTGCAAAGTGATATCAACAGCTATATGGGCTCAATAGAGGCAAATATTATTCAGCAGTAAAAGATGGATGGTTAAACTAATAAAAAAATAAATACACAGTGTGGGAATACCAGGATTGAGATGAGTGTGTTAAATATGAATAAGCAAAACTCTGCCCTTGCTGTGACTTGTTGGATCCAGTTTGTAAATATTTGTGCTTTGTAAATATTTGTCAGGATTTGCACTGGGATGTTAATCAGCATGTCCAGCCATAAATCTGTTTTATAGGATCAGCATTACTGCTCTCAGTGTCCAAAAATACATTTCTAGAAGTGATAATGAGTCATAGTTAGGACTCTGCAGTTACTGATGGATACTTCTCTGTGGGTTCGAATTACTTGCTGAAAGAAATCAGATGTATTGGAAAAGATGGTTCTAGTTTAGATAATGCTGTGGTCAAACTGGTCTGGTCTGGCCCTCTGATTATTGCCCTGTTGGCCATGCAGGTTGGCAGTGATTAGGCTGTGAAGAGAAGTCCAAAAGTGATGAAAAGGGACTTCAAGGGACTGGGGCATTGCCCTTGTGGAAGTCATGCATGGTAATACAAAGTAAGTGTCACCAAGACAAAATGTTAGTGATTTGTGCTTGCTTTATGAGATTCTAAGCCCAAGAGTGATTTTTAAGGCCTTCCCTGAATTAATTCCTGTTTGAACTAAAGCCTGGAACCTTAAAACAGACCTTGATGGGCTGCAGTTTCCTGCACCATGGCTATAGCACCAGGAAGCTGGGCTCACAGACCATCATTGTCACAGGGATTGGGTCCAGTTGGTCCCCTGAGCAAGTTGCCTAGAGGTTCATGGGATGGTTTGCACGCTCAGGGTCAGAGCAGAGGGTTGGGGCCATGAGGAGCTCTCTCCTTGGCTGCCCTGCATCTGGTGGCTATAGGTTTCACTGCCAGCAAAAGGAATGGCATCCTGGGGTGTGTGAATATTACTGAGCTTCTTGAACTTCCTGGTACCAGCATGCATCACTTTGTTATGCTGAGCAAAAGCAGTGTGGCAAAATTGCCTGAGAAAGGAAGGTGAAATAGATAGCCTGGCTCAAGTGCATCTACACCAATGCACACAGAATGGGAATGAACAGAATGAGCTGGAAGCCAGTGCACAGCAAGAAATCTATGAATTCACAGAAATTTGGTGGGATGCCTCTCATGACTGGAATGCTGCAGTACATGGCTGTAAGAACTTCAGAAGGGATAGACAAAGAAGGAGAGTTGGTTGGGTGACTCTGTATGTTAGAGAGTCTTTTGACTACATGGAGCTTGGTGATTTTGATGATAAGGTTGACTGATTGTGGGTAAGGATGGGTAAGGAAGGTCAACAAGGGACACCCCCCTACTCTGGATTTCAGGAGCTGGAGTTAAGATTTCCCAGTATCCCAGATTTCTGAATCATCAGATACTTCATTGAGGAATTCCCAGTAGCTGCAGTTCCCTACCAACTCCACCGCACCAGACCGAAAAAAAAAAAGAAAATTATGAGCAAACATGACAGACAGAGAACACAAAAAGGTGCAGCTAAAAGGCTCTATTTCACAGGCCTGCTTCTCTGTGGTTAGGTGAGAAATAGTAGCACTGAGGTAAAAAAGATTTCTTTGTTGATGTGCCAACACTCTCAGCTCAAGCGTGGATCATCTCTTGCTCCTTAGCTGGGCTTCCTCCTCCCCTCTGCCTGGTACTGCAGTACCCACCCTGGCACTGCCCACAACCTGCCTGCCTGCCTTCCTGCACATCTATTTCCATCCATTTCCTTGCTCATTAGCACATGCTCTGCTTCACATTGCTTCTTTCTGATGCAGCCTTCCAGAAACAAGATAAAATTTATGCCTTGTGTAAAAATATTAAATGTGCAATCACTTAATTGGATTTTTCACTGATAATGTCCCATCAGCCTGACATAAAACTCAAGGATGATGTGGTGAACCTGTCAAATGGAGCCCTCCTCTAATAGCACCTTCCTTTTGCTACTCTTGACTACACACTTTCTTCCTGGGAACCCTTCACATGTGCACTGACTCACGGCAGCTTAAAACCTTGCAGCCCACCAGGTGCTGAGTAATGGGAGCAGTCCAAGTGCAGATTTTGGCCTGCAGCAAAGAGAGTTCAAGTTGTATTGGGAAAAACCAGACGTGTTTACCAGAGGCTAAAGGCTCACACACCATTACCACAGCTCACGTGATGCATGGTGAACTGTAGAACGGTGAACCTGATACCTTAGCTGTTTACGTTGCAGGGATAATATTTGGCTGTGCAAAATCCCCTGGAATTAATGCAAACTCTCTGCATTCAGCACCTTACATTTTCTGCTACAGTGACATTACTTTGATTAATGACCACTTTGTGTACTACTGGCTGAGGAGGCAGATGGGACTCCAAGCAACTGAAATCAAACTAAGGAGATATTAAAGGCTACAGCATAATCAAATGGCTTTGCAGCTTCCTACCCTCTTCTTTCAGCCTCCTTTTTAACTAGCTCTGCACTACAGGATATATTTACTAAAAACCTCCCAGAGATCCTGCCTTACTACTGAAATAAACACCAGTATTCAAACCTCCCCTGGGTTGTTATGAACAGCCTTCCCCAAGTTTTAGATTTCTCCCAGCCTATAAAGCTAGGAGCACAGGAGAAGCAAGCCAAAATGTGCATGTAGGTTATTTTCCAGTGTACCATAAATGAATTGTCAGTTGTTGCTTGGAGAGTTTCAAAAGAAAATAATGGACTAAACATTGCCACAGTATCAAGAAGAAATGGCCTAAAATGAAAATAAAAAATAGGAAACTGTAGCACTACCTACACATCCCTAGTTTTAGTCAGAGATTTAGGGGATTTTGTGTAGCAATTCATGAAACCTTCATGGACAGTGCCCTGTGCTCTTCCTGGTGAAAACACAGATGAGAGGAGGCTGAGGGGAGACCTTATTGCCCTAGAACTACCTGAAAGGAGTTGGTAGTGAGGTGGGGGTCAGCCTCTTCTCCCAGGCAACCAGTGACAGCACAAGAGGGCATGGACTGAAGCTGCCCTGGGGGAAGTTTGGATTAGGTACTGGGAAAAAGTTCCACACTGAAACCATGGTCAAGCAATGGACTAGGCTGCTCAGGGATGTTTTTAAAGACATATAGGTGTGGCACTTCAGGACAGGGTTTAGTGGGTGTAGTGGTGTTGGTTTGACAGTTGAACTTCATCTTGGGTGTTTTGCAACCTTAACAATTTTATGTTTCTGTAAATTATTTTTGTCCAAATTGTAAAGAGGAGCTCTGGGGGGTTCCTTGGCACAAGCAGCAGCTGTAGTCCCAGGAACTGCTGCCAGTTCACTTCAGCCACCTTGTGTCTGATAAGCTTATATCTTATGTGTGAAAACACGAGCAGAGTAAGATGGAGAGAGAGAAAGCTGAACACAAAGGCACAAAGAAAAACATACTAACAGGCTGGATGTTCTGATAGGGAATGACTAACTGGGTATCATTGGTACCTTTCAGATATTGGTATCCACACATATGAATTGTGTGCCTGTTAACAGCAGTCCTGGCTCATTCTGCCTTTTGTGGTGTGGTGCTTCCTTTTGTCTGAAACACAGGTTTCCAGTCTTTTGTCTGAAGCTTTTTCTAGTCTGTTTCCAACCCAGCAAGGTACCCTTAGTCTATACTTTGTCATCAGGCATGAAGAGAGCCCTTACCCTGGACACATTTATGTTTGAAAACATGCTGTGTGGTTCATTTAGGTTGTGGTTTTGCCCAGTTCCTTGTAGTAAAAAAAAATAAATATTTGATATAGAGGATTTTTAATATAAAAAATTTCCACCATACCAGAAAACTGTGGGAAAGAGACTGGAACTAAGAAGAAGAACTTTGAAGTAGGTTCTTAATTATATTTGGGGCTTTTGAATGTAATGCTGTATGTGGGAAAGAGCAAAGAGTTTCTCTCTTGTTTTTAAAAATGAGGGAATAAAATGTCTCCTGTGCATAGCAAACCTGTTTGTATGGGCATGTTAGAGGCATCACTTGATGTTCTGACTGAGTAAGCACATCAGTCTGAGAGCACAGATACTCAGCTGAAAGAGTTATTGAAAGAGTGAAAAGTAGCATCACTTAAACAACACATCATGAAGCAGTGTTAGGAAGTGTTTTTACAGGTGAAGATGAATTACTGTCATGCAGTTTTCCCATTAGCCAAGAAGGAAAGTAAATTTTACTTGGGAGACAGAATAGAACTGCATTTGCAGGAATGGTGCAATGTAGAGTGAAGTGTTCCTGATGGACTTCCCCCAAACCAGAACACAACTGTGAATTTAAGAAGGCACCCAGAAAGATGTTTTAAAATCTCAGTTTCTGTTTCATTGTTGTCTTTACTATACAAAGCAGCTGTATTTCAAACTTGCCCTAAGTTTTCAAAAAGAGTTGCCCTTGTTTATTAATAACTAATTAATGTGCATTTTGGGGTTGCACCACGAAAGGCATTTTAGCTGCCTAATATGGTGTCATTTCACATCTGTGTTCAGTGGAGCATCTTTGAACTCTGTGCCAGTACACCTTGGTGGGGCTGAAAAATGAATTTTGGTAGTAGTGTGTTGAGGTCTCACCTCTCTGTTTTCCCTTGTTTTTTCTCTGTTCTCCACTTTGGCAGGTGATGCTACACTCCACTTCTTTTACTGGCACTGCACCATTCTTTAATCAGTGCAATGGACATGCATTTTCAGAGACGAAGCAACCTCAACACTTCAATTTTTACTAGGTCTTGACTTGAATTTTTTAATTATATTGGCAGATGAAAAGCTTAGAGCTGTTAGAAAGGTAGTGGTAGACTAGCATGGTAATAAAATCTTTGAATTTGTTTTTTTCTGTTCTTAAAATATGCTGCTCTTCATCTTGGTTCCAGAGTAAAAATTTAAATGCAAATTTCAGAGAAAAGATTAGTGCAACTAAATTAACAATCTTAGCAAGCATCTGTTATCATAGGGGAATTTTGCACTGAGTCTGAGCTTTCAAATTCAGTTTTTCTTCTTTCCAGTTTCTGTGAATTTGTAGTCAAGATAATTAACCTAGTGGTCAGCAGAACTGAACTGTCACGGCTGAGTGGTGAGAGCAATGCATTTAGATTGTGCTTTTCCAGGTAAACATCCTGAGTTTGGTGATTTGGTATTTGTCAGCTTTGGTCTTCTTTAACATCTGTACTGTAAAATCATTACAGGTGTGTCCCTGAAACTATAGCCAGACTCCAATGACAGTGGAGTCTCATGTGTGACAGATCAGAAACAAAGATGTTTAAGAACTTTGCTCTGCAGGCTGCCCAAGGAACTGCCTAGATTTGTAGGATTTGGTTGGGGACAGTGTATGCTGGTGGATAGAGCATGTTCTGAAGCACAGCTTGAGCAGTTGCCTGGTGATTTCCTAAGGCATCACAAAAAATGCCTTGCAGTTTCTTGGGTGTTTTCCATTTTGAGACTTATTATTCAGTTATTTCCCTTCCAATCAATATCTTCTTCTGGCTGACTAAATTATGCCTTTCAATGACATCATAATTAGTAGTGATGAAATAATTAAGTTAATTTTGAAGTATTCTTTTGTCTGTTTTCACAACTTACCTTCCTGTTCTATCCAGTGTATTTTGTGAATGGAGATAATGCCAACATTATTCCAAAGACATTCAAATGAAATGACAAAACATTTCATTATTCCTATTTCTCATAATCAGCCAGATTTTCTGTATCAGTAAAATTGAACTTGTTTGTATTTTTCTAAAACTAAAGCCCTATTTGAGTAGTATATTGAATTGTTCCAGATGCACTGTGTTGCTTTGCTTACAACAGCTGTCTGTGCTGAAAACAACACCATTGGTGTCTAATTAGAACTTACATAGAAAATTGTGTCTAGACTTCATAGAAGATTGTATTTCTACAGAAATGAAAAAAAAAAAAAAGACCTAAAGGATCTTCATACTACTTCATATAGCCTGAAAAAAAAAGACCTAAAGGACCTTCATACCACTTCACATAGCCTGAAAAAAAGCAGGCACTATTTCTTCCACCTTATGGTGTTACTGAATTTGAATTGAAAACTACAAAGATAATATATTTTATAGTCTGCAGGCCCCCCCTGGGCTATGGGTTATTTCTGAAAGGTCAGGCCACGTCAGCTCTCCTGGGGGACCTGTGACAGTGCTCACCCCAGTGGCCTGAAGCTTGGCAGGGTCCTATGTCACTGTCTGTCTCTTCCCTGTCTTTGTGCATCTCCAATCTCTGCAAAGAGCAGGCTCCCCACAAGGAAAAAAAAAAAGCAAAAAACCAAAAGAGAAAAAAAAAACAAAAAAGCAGCAAAAAAAAAAGAAAAAAAAAAAAAAGCGGAGCCTGACTTCTACCTTGTTTTATGACATATCTTCCCTAGGAGATTGTCTGTGCCAATGCTGGCACCATGCAGAGCATTAAAAGTGTGATTTGCTCATACCAGTGTAAATGGGGAGTTATTTTTACCAGAGCTGGTGCTCCACTGTATGGAGCTGATTTGTTTCATTTGTGCCATTCCATAATAAGTCCCTTCACCCAAGGGCTTGGAAGAGCAGGGAGTGCCCTGTCTCACGTGCAGTTCTGCTGCGTGGAGGGACAAAGCTGGGAAAATATCTCAGAGTCTTTCTATGGCCTTGGAAGAAGCATAGCATAAAGTGAACGTGTTTGAAGTTTACTTTCCTGTCATCCATCTCTTGTCTTTTTGGAAAGACATCTGCTAACGTAACTCTGTTTTGGTGGCATCTTTTTTCATACAGATCTATAGGGGAAAAAGTATTTTTATAAAAATGCTTTTGTATATGTTAATTCAAATGAAATTAGTATTTAATAATTCTCTTAAGCTAAAATGTAAATTCAGATGCTAAAGTTAACCAATCTGTCTGTTGCATATAGCTTGTCATCTGTCTTGACAGTGCTTATTAACTTTTACGTAAACTGTACAGTCTAATAATAATGAGGATAATCGAATTAGTTCATTACTATCTTGATTTTGTTACAAATTTTAATCTCTGGAGGAGAGCCACTCTATTTTTCTAATTACTCAATGACTTGGCTTTACTATTAGTTGTTATTTGTATGCATTTGTTTCTCTGGATAGCACAGAAAAGCATGCTGGTTTCCTTGCAAGGTATCTAGAAAGCTGTCTGTTGTACTTGTCATCTAAATTACTGTACCATTCAGCATGTTTAACTGACCTTTTTTCTGAAATGTATTCAGTGTTGAATCAGGCTGACATTAATTTGCAAAGTAATTGTGGACAACATGATCATGCAACTTACCTGCTCTGTGCAATTGTTTTCCAAGTCATGTTATGGACTTGGCTATTCAGAGGACCTAGTGAGGTGTTGTAAAGCTTCTGAGGAGTCAGGAGAGCAAGGCTGCAGGTTACAGCAGTCATCTTACAGCCTTCTAGGTCCCAAGTTTTTTCAATTCCACCAGTCTCTTTGCTATTGTATAAGATTTTTGGTGGTTAATACATTGCTGTGTTTTTCTGTACTGACACAGGGTGTTTTTTTCCTTCTGCTTCTTGTATCAGTAATACATAAAGGCAAATATAGGTGATTTTAATCTTTCATGGTTTGAATACAAGCTGCTTAAAATCTCCAAAATGGTATCTATGAAAATTTTGAAATGGGAAACTGTGGTTGTTAACCAATAGCATATGAAATATGCATATATACGCTCAAGAACCTAGCTTCACCATGTGAAATGATTTCTTGAGTTAGTTTTAGGATTGTGACATAAGTAGTAACTGCATATAGTTTTGCAAAAGACACCTCACTAAAAAGCTGGGTCAACTTCAGTTTTAATTTCTCTTGTAAACTGATCCTCTTTAAAATAAAGCAAGGGAGTAAGCCACATGACTGGCTGAAGCTTAAAATACCTGGTAAATAGTTATAGCTTTTAAATTATAGGAAAAAGAAGAAATTCTCTTTGATTTTAAACTTTATGTGTAAGAAGCAAAACTAAGTGTAATCAAAATGCAGAACTTTAAAAGTATATTACTAATAGTGATGTATGGTATTGTCATGGAGGGACTTAAAAAAAAAAAACCCAAATTCCACCGGACATTTTGAATGATGCTAAAGATATTTTCATGCCATAAATTCTTGCATGATTTGTTTTGATGTGTGTTTTCAAGGCTGTATCAGACATGCTTATTCTCTTCCTCTTGGTGTTTGGTGAGGACCTCCAGCTACGCATCCCTGTGTCAGTGTCTCCAGCTGGCTCCTTTCTCTGAGTTTCCTCCCACTTTCACATGCTCCAGCACAAGCCTACATATCCGAGATGAAATGTTGCCATTACATAAGGAATGTGACTTGTACAGTGCACAAGTGGTGTGTGGGTGAAAGCACATCTCGGGGAGAGCGGAGCGATGAGCTTTGTAAAAATAAGCATTGCAGTGCGTGCCAAAAGGAGTGAGTCACATTGTCGACTGAACAACTTAATCCCCTACTCCTGCCCACTTTCTTCCCCCAGCTTCTGATAGCTGTAATCCAATAAAATAAATGACACGAGTTGAAAGGAAGTAGAAACCAGCTTAATCTGTCGCTTGTCAAATACTCATTTTATCTGCTATGAATTGCATTGAATACTGGCCAGTTTTTTTAGCTGGTACAATATTTTAATGGATAAACAGCACTGGTCAGTTCTGTATGTGTATATAAATACACACATAAACCCACAAATCTTCACAAAGGATTGTGCTTTACTGGCTTACATAAGTATCATTCAACTGCTTGTAAAATTGTGTTAAGCAGCAAATGAGGTAGAAGTTTCAAATAGAATTGTTAACTATGATGAAATAGCTTTGAAATGTGAAGTTGATTAGTCATTTTGTATCAGCTGTAATTATGGAACATTTCTGCAAATAAATCATGTGTTCTGGGTTATACCACAAAGTAAAGGGATGGATTGCATCTGACATTTAGATAATAAGCTCCAGTTGAATTCATACAAAGGCAATTTTAAATCTTGTGTCTTTGTCAGAGTTATGATTGGTCGAAACATTAAATTAGTTAGTTTTATACTACAGCTGTGATGCAGTTTAATTTTAGTGTTAGAAAGACAGGTCTTTGTATAAAAGGCTACATTTGAAAACGTCTTTCATGGTGCCCTGATGTGTACAACCACTGATCAAGGCCTTCAGATGCTTCCATTCCTTTCAAGTGCCAATAGCTCTCTTTTAATATTGAACTGGTTGGCAAAATACCTTTGAAAATTCACTCTGCAGGCGCTTCCATCTTGAACAAATCTAGTAACCCATGTTTCAGAAGCACAGGTTCTAGAAGCACAGCACCTTTAGTGCTTCAGCTTTAGATTTTGGGCACATACTTTCTGTATACATTTAACTTAAAGCCAAAGGAGAGCTGAAACTTTGCAAACCAGCTGCCACGTTACCAGCCAGCTTTGGCTCAGCCTAGGAGTTTGTAAATAGAAAGAAGCTGTGTTCCAGGATTTACCAGTATGGGTGTGGATTGACTGGGAGAAGTATACAGTGCTAGGAAGGGGGCAAGGAGCTTTTTTGCTCCTTAAAAATAGTGGCTTGCTGTGATGAGTTACACCATCCCATCAAAGTGCCTGTTTGTCCTCAGGTCCTGGGCAACTGAGGGGAAACCTCTTACTGGGTGTACACGAAGAATGGTTTCATATATTTCCTTGGCAGCCACTGATGGATGCTTGAGGTAGCTGAACAATGCCCACCTCAATTTATAGCTCTGCTTTGCTTTGCTCAGTATTTCATAGATAGGGCAGCAATCTTTATGAAAACAAGGGACTTGGCAGGTCTGAGCTCTCAGCAGCGTGCAAGATGTCCTCACCTAATGAACAACTTGGATGCATGTTAGAAGGGCATGTGTAATGTGTCCACTCTGTGAAAAGACTGCTGTTTTGGGTATGTGCCTTGCTGAGCTGCTGGTTTTCTCTTATGCTATATAGCCTGGCAACCTGCAGGGTTATTATAATGATGGGTGAGCTCTGTTTCCCTGGCAGAGAAATTTGCTATTTACTAACTGCAAGTGCAATAGTGAATATTTTGGGTTTATTTTCTGAGAGATATTAGGATAGATTAATTCTATTCAGTAGACCTGTGTGTGCTTTCATAAATCACATTTAAAATTATGACTGTGATTTGATGAGCTTGACTACTGAGCATCTTGGAGTGAGGGAGACTTTCAAAGATTTGTTTCCCATATGGAAGTTTAATGCTTTGCTATCATGTTTGTGATGTATTCACCTGATCTCCATTTGCAAAATCAGTTAGTGGCCCAAAACTTCAAATCTTTTGACTTTTTGAAATCTTAGCCTGGGAGTGATAAAAGGCTGCAAGAAAGCAGACATAGGAGGCAGTTAATCTGTTGTCTGCAGATTTACTCTGACAGCCCAGCCAGAGGCTGCATGTGCCTAAAGGCATTTGAGAAAGCATATCCCTCACTGACCTGAGCTTGCCAGCAGAGGAGAAAGCTCATATGCAGCATAACTCACACATGACTTCTCCTTATTGCAAATGTTGTGGTTATATTTTTCTTAACTTATCTAAATGCTGTCTTGGTCAGAAGCACACAACTGACTCATTCCTACATCTGGGTATTGACGTCATTGTGATGCACTTTTCATTTCTAGCATGAATGTTCCAGTCTTCCCAGTAGGGATTTTAAAATGAATGCATGATGCCATTTATTATTGATGAGAAGTAAATGAACTAGAAAAATTACATTCATGGGCTTTCCAACTCATTCTCCTTTGCACTGAACATATTGGACATCGGATCATGTCAGCTGAGTAATCTGAAAATGTCTCCTCCAGTGTTTCACTCCTAAGAGCCTGAATTATTCATCAGAGATTTTAGTATGTTAACATATTCTTATGATCACTGCTCCAACTACTGAGGTGTAACTCTGCTCTCCATTGCTAGAAAAATCCTTGCAAAAATACTTCTGAATATATTGTATTATATTATATTATATTATATTATATTATATTATATTATATTATTAGATTATTATAGTACCTGCTATAGCAGAGGAAGGTTTACTTGAAAGCCAACATTGCAGAGCCAATAGGAGTACCACAGACATGGTATTTGTTCTCAGACAACTGCAAGAGAAGTGTAGGGAACAGAACAAAGGTCTTTATGTGACATTCATTCACTTTACTAAAGCTTTTGGTCCACGCTCCATGGATTGCACAGCTCAACACAATTTGGAGAGGATCCGAGGGGTGTATCATGCCTAAGGCCTGATATACACCTGATTAAAAAATTAACAATTTTAAGGCTTCCTACTGAATGAAGTTCCAACTCCAACGTGTTAGATCATAGAGAGGATGACCTATAATGGAGAAATCTGGAATATGTTTCCATCTAATACTAATAGTCCTAGGAAATGAGACTGGAGAGCTGGGAAAGAAGGAACCTAATGAGGTTCAACAAGAAGAAGTGAGTCCTGAACCAGGGGAGGAATAACATCATGCATCAGTACAGGTTAGGGGCTGAACTGATGGAGAAGGACCTGGGAGTCCTGGTGGACAGTAAGATATCCATGGGTCAGCCATGCACCCTTGTAGCCAAGAAGGTCAGTGATACCCTGTGGTGCATTAAGAAGAGTGTGTCTGGCAGGTCAAGGGAGATTCTTCCCCTACACTCTGGCCCAGTAACACCACATCTGGAGTATTGTGCCTAGTGCTGGGCTCCTCAGTTCAAGAGGGATTAGAATACACCAGAGAGAGTCCAATGGAGGGCTACATGGATGGCATCTTTCAAGACCCATCTGAATGCTTTTCTGTGTGACCTACCCTTGGTGATCCTGCTTTGGCCAGGGGGTTGGACTCAATGATCTCCAGAGGTTCCTTCAAACCCCTGCTATTCTGATTCTGTGGTTCTACAACTGCTTCCTCTCTGCTGTGTTTCAATGATTCTGTGGAAAGGGGAATACGTCCCTTGTGAATCAATGGATCACATTTATTTCTCAGATATTCCAGGGCTTACTTTTCCTGAAGCTTAAAACAGAAATTGGAGTTTTTCACCTTAGCAAAAGGCTAGCTTTTTTAATAACTGAAAGATTTCTCTTCTGATGTATTCCTACAGGGTTTTTTGGTACAGTTATTTTTGTCCAAACCATGATTTTTTCAGATTATTTTGTAAATATGTGCCAGACCTCTTCTGCAAATCCATAATGCAGATTTAGTTCTAATCAAAGTCTCCAGGCTCTGCATGTGGTAGGCCTCCACAAATCAGCCTGCTACCTTAAAAGCTGAGTTCTATCTCCAAAAAGCCAAATTGTTGGGTTTTATATAGACTTCAAAAAACAATTCTAAGTAGCTATAAATCAAATCCACAGCCTCTGGTTTTCCCTCTCAAAGGTGCCTTTGGAAAGCACTTGCTCACAGCCCTGGCTTTTTGGGGTCCAGAAACTGGACCAGTTTTGAGACTTGAAAATTGTTGTGAGTATCTTGTCTCTGTATTACAATGGGGCATGGGATGCAGGTCGTTCTTTGCTTACTTGCATCCCCATCTACATCAGTCTATGGACATCTCTTGGCTCCCTCTTTTCTGTGAAGAGCTCTGAATGCACAGGGAAGGGTGAGCAGAGAGGTGTCAGGGAGAGCTGCTAGAGGTTAGCTCTGTAAAATGCATTCTTGCCCCTTGAGTGAGATACAAGATCAGATCTTGAAGCACATACAGCTCTGTTCCTGAGCTGCAGAGAACTGTTAAAACTTCAAGTAGTTTTGATTGGTTGTTGGTTTTTTCTTTTTTTTTTTTGTTTGCTTGTTTTCCTCAGCACTTCATAGGCTGCTAATGACAGGAGGCATCAAACAGCTGAGATCTGCAGCATGATTTTGGGAGATGTCATTGACAGAGGTTGAAAAAGCTTGAAGTCTGCTCTACATCTCTCTTTCCCTTGGTAGCCAAAGGGCAGAACAGAATCTCTGTTAACATATTAGTGAGCAGTAGCTGGGAACATTGCCTAAAGCTTCAAGCCATGAGAAAACTTCCTTGAGCAAAGTCATCGTGTGTGTGGGGAAGGAAATGGCTCAGACTGGAGCAAAGCACAACTGCAAGGCGAGTCCTGGTTCTGACTGAAGAGAAAGTATTCATTACAGGATTATTTTTCCCAACTAAAAGACTTAATTGCTGATCTCTTCAACATGTTTCATAAATAACCTTTATCATATTTATGTGATCTGGTGGTTTTGGGAAGAAATATTTTTAGCTTTTTTTTTTTTTTTTTTGGTGAACAAATGTTCTGATTATAACTCTCCTACAGAGAGATGCTTTCTGATACTGCTTAATTTGAGAAAGAGGGGGGGAAATAAGCAGAGTGTTCACTTTAGTTGAGCTGAGACTCTCATCTGTGTTTTCACCAGGAAGAGCACAGGGCACTGTCCATGAAGGTTTCATGAACTGCTACACAAAATCCCCTAAATCTCTGACTAAAACTAGGGATGTGTAGGTAGTGCTACAGTTTCCTATTTTTTATTTTCATTTTAGGCCATTTCTTCTTGATACTGTGGCAATGTTTAGTCCATTATTTTCTTTTGAAACTCTCCAAGCAACAACTGACAATTCATTTATGGTACACTGGAAAATAACCTACATGCACATTTTGGCTTGCTTCTCCTGTGCTCCTAGCTTTATAGGCTGGGAGAAATCTAAAACTTGGGGAAGGCTGTTCATAACAACCCAGGGGAGGTTTGAATACTGGTGTTTATTTCAGTAGTAAGGCAGGATCTCTGGGAGGTTTTTAGTAAATATATCCTGTAGTGCAGAGCTAGTTAAAAAGGAGGCTGAAAGAAGAGGGTAGGAAGCTGCAAAGCCATTTGATTATGCTGTAGCCTTTAATATCTCCTTAGTTTGATTTCAGTTGCTTGGAGTCCCATCTGCCTCCTCAGCCAGTAGTACACAAAGTGGTCATTAATCAAAGTAATGTCACTGTAGCAGAAAATGTAAGGTGCTGAATGCAGAGAGTTTGCATTAATTCCAGGGGATTTTGCACAGCCAAATATTATCCCTGCAATGTAAACAGCTAAGGTATCAGGTTCACTATTCTACAGTTCACCATGCATCACGTGAGCTGTGGTAATGGTGTGTGAGCCTTTAGCCTCTGGTAAACACGTCTGGTTTTTCCCAATACAACTTGAACTCTCTTTGCTGCAGGCCAAAATCTGCACTTGGACTGCTCCCATTACTCAGCACCTGGTGGGCTGCAAGGTTTTAAGCTGCCGTGAGTCAGTGCACATGTGAAGGGTTCCCAGGAAGAAAGTGTGTAGTCAAGAGTAGCAAAAGGAAGGTGCTATCAGAGGAGGGCTCCATTTGACAGGTTCACTACATCATCCTTGAGTTTTATGTCAGGCTGATGGGACATTATCAGAGAAAAATCCAATTAAGTGATTGCACATTTAATATTTTTACACAAGGCATAAATTTTATCTTGTTTCTGGAAGGCTGCATCAGAAAGAAGCAATGTGAAGCAGAGCATGTGCTAATGAGCAAGGAAATGGATGGAAATAGATGTGCAGGAAGGCAGGCAGGCAGGTTGTGGGCAGTGCCAGGGTGGGTACTGCAGTACCAGGCAGAGGGGAGGAGGAAGCCCAGCTAAGGAGCAAGAGATGATCCACGCTTGAGCTGAGAGTGTTGGCACATCAACAAAGAAATCTTTTTTACCTCAGTGCTACTATTTCTCACCTAACCACAGAGAAGCAGGCCTGTGAAATAGAGCCTTTTAGCTGCACATTTTTTGTGTTCTCTGTCAGTCATGTTTGCTCATAATTTTCTTTTTTTTTTTTTTTCAATCTGGTGCAGTGGAGTTGGTAGGAAACTGCAGCTACTGGGAATTCCTCAATGAAGTATCTGATGATTCAGAAATCTGGGATACTGGGAAATCTTAACTCCAGCTCCTGAAATCCAGAGCAGGCAGGGGGTAGTGCAATCAGACTTTATGGAGTGGCTTGAGAGCTGAGGAGAGAATCATAGAATCTGCCAAGTTGGAAGGGACCCATCAGATCATCAAGTCCAACTCCTTTCCCTGTGTTGGGCACCCCAAGAATCACACTATGTGCCTGAGAGTGTCATCCAAGCCCTTCTTGAACTCAAGCAGACTTGGTGTGATAACTGCTTCCCTGGGGAGACTGTTCCACTGCTCAACCACTCTATGGGGGAAATATGTTTTCCTAATATCTAACCTGAACTTCCCCAACACATCTTTCCACCATTCTCTCGGGTCCTATTGTCGGTTACCAGAAAGAAGAGGTCAGAGCCTGCTCCTCCTCCTTCCCTAGTGAGGAAGCAGAGAGCTGTGATGAGGTCTCAGTTTCAGTCTCCTCCTCTCCAGGCTGAACAGACCAAGGGCCTTTAGGTGCTCCTCATACAACTTTCCCTCTGAACCCTTCACCAACCTCATAGCTTCCTCTGGCACTCTCCAGTAGCTCTATGTCCTTTTTGTTCTGTGCTACCCAAACCTGCACACAGTACTCAGGATGGGGCCACACCAGTGCAGAGTAAAGTGGGACAATCCCCTCCCTGGACCGGTCGGCAGTACCGTGCTCGATGCACCCCAGGACTCTGTTGTCCCTCCTGGCTGCCAGGACACACTCTTGGCTCATGTTCAACTTGCCATTGACCAGAACACCCACATCCCTTTCTACAGAGCTACTCTCCAGCAGTCTCTCAATCCTCAGGGTCCATATCATATTCATATCTCAGCATATCCAGGGTCACTGTGTCCCAGGTGTAAGATCCAGCACTTCTCCTTGTTAAAGTTCATACAATTGGCAGTTGCCTAGCACTCAGATCTGTCCAGATCTTTCTGCAGGGTTTCTCTGCCCTCAGAGTGTCAGCCACTCACCCTAATTTGGTGTTATCTGTGAACTTAATTAGCAAGACTTCAAGTCACATAAGCCCCCTAAATCTCTGACTAAAACTAGTTATGTGTAGGCAGTGTAACAATTTTCTACTTTTCCTTTCCCACATCAAACAGACTTAGAAAGTGAACATCATCTGCTCTGCTTCTTTGGAAAAAACTTGTCTCCTGGGGTTCTGGGACTTTCCTTCCTTGGGGCACAGCCTGAAAACTCCAGCCTAGCAAGGAAATAGGAGGGGTGGAGCCTACAGACCAGGACACTTATCCAAGACTCCCTCAATTCCAGGAGGTTTCCTTCTTGGTTTCTGGTGGTTTGCAGCCCCCTTTAGGATCTAACCATGGCAATTTTTCCAAGACCAATGCACTCACTATTGCAGTCAGTATTGCTACAATACATATCCTTAGAAATCAGTGCTTATATATGCATCTCCTGTGGCGTTCCCAGATGATCTGTGTGAAATATATTGTTTTGTTGATTTGGCTTTTACCTTAAGAGTAGGGTTTTCAAGTAATCGTGCGTCAAAACCCATCATATTTTGGAAAGTATTGCACTCCATAAAATAAGCAACTAAAACATCATTTTCCAATATTCTTGCAGCAAATACATTTGCAGTTCAGGATGTGTGAATGTCTAACACAGCCGTGAATACCCTGGGAAAGGACTGAGACTAGATTTTGGCAAATCAGAGGGAATAATCCCAGCTTTCTGAGTAGATGTAGCCCTTTCTGAATGCAGGTCAGACCTTATTGCTCCAGAAGAATTAGCATGTGGATCACAAACTCAGCATGTGTTACAGGAGATAAAAAGGGACATTCATTATAAATCATGATTGGTACCAAAATTAGTATTTTTAAAACTTCAGGTAACTATTGTAACAGCTTATAACCATTTGTTTATGAGCTTGCAGAGGAGATGTAAGGATGAGTACACAGCTCACACAGGCTTTTCCATTTTAGAGCTGGAATCTTTTGTTGACTAAGCTTTCTTATTGTCAACAATAAATTGGCATTTTTTTGTTGGGCTTTTCCATACCCCTGCCTTTGCTGGTGACAAGAGGTCCACAGACAGACTTGTATCATGCTGTATGCCAGCGTGGCAACTTGCTTGCCACAGGTGATATCTGAAGCCTGAAGATGTTTCACCACAAGGGTGTTGTGCTGGTTTTTCCGTGTTAGCTTGCAGATGAGGTTAGGTTATTTGTTTTGGATGGTTATAGAGATTTATTTATGTGGAAATACATTGAGTTATTCATATCAAGAGGGTTATTTTCCGTCTGCCTCCCTTTGGAAAGGTCTGATTTTAACAGTGAAGACATAAAACCTTGGGTTTTATGGACATAAGCTATCTGCATCTGCCAGAGGGGATGAACAGGGGATGCTTCCTGCTGTGCTGCCCAGGACCTTTTCCACCTTAAGACTATGTTTATTTCAGAAAGGGCATTAAAAAGAATGCAGAGGCTGTTATGCGGGTTCCACTCAAAGAAAACATTTGGTTTTCCTCTCCTGGCAGAGTGAGAATGATTTGTTAGAATTTATCTAAAAAATCTTGAGAAAATAACATTCTGGGGGAGAATGGTGGAGAAAAAAAAAGCCTTAACAGAACCAACCCATTATTGCTTGTAGATTTTGATAGTGAAGATTTGTAATTTTGGAGAAGGTAACTATTTCCATGAAGAATCTGTGGTTGCTGTCTAGCAATAAAAATGCTGTGAAGAACCACACGTTGGTTTTGAGGGAGCATTTCTCAATGCGATGGCTGCAGTGGAATTTTTTCACCCTATTCTTGGAGAGAAAAAAAGCCTCCCTAACCCTGCTAGTGTGCTCCATGCAATCATCTAAAGCATCTACTAACTGCCTTTCTAATTATCCCGTGGGTGTAGGTTAAGGTGTCCTGACATCAGTGTTCAGAGACTGAGAGGAGGTGAAACCAACTCCAGCTGGATCTTAAGCAGAGCTATTTGTCTCTACAAGTGCCAGCAGATTTCAAATGCTGCTGCTGCTGTCAACAAGTTTCTCCTTCATATTCTGTAATAATTAAGGTCCTTGGAGGTTTTGAATCACTTGTGTTTCTCAGTGTAGCTACAGGCTGTGAACATAAGTGTTTCCTCAAGTATTTTAAATAATTAATTAAAAGGCAGAGGTTCCTTTCCTTCTGTGTGCTTTACACAGGAAAAATCTTGCTTACTCCACATTTCTTGCTACTGAAAACAATAACCTGATCACATAGCCAAATGTTAACTTGAACCTCATCAGCTTTTTCATTTGACATACAACTGCTCTTAGACACAGCTGGTGCCTTGCTACTTCCAGTGCCAGAGTGTTTTGATGACTTAATCAATGTGTTATTCTATCATGAACAAATTTGTGGTTTCAAATACAAATGTAGGATGATAATTTTGCAAAAAAAAAAAAAAAAAGTTAATTTCCTTTAATTCTAAACCATCCCTGTTCCATATATTTGCTGAAGCCAAGTCTAAGCAGCTTGTGTACCTAGTCTGAACTATGCAGGGCAGTGATTTTGCTCTTATTTATGACAATCTTTTTAAGAATGTGATGGCTAAAAAAAGTGAGGCCAACTTTTTGTGGTGACCATTAAAGCTCTATCCATGATTTCTTTGCAGATTATTCTTCATTTTGTAATTTGTTATGTGTACAGACTGAATGATGTCACAATAGTTTAAAGCTCACCCTTCAAAAACTCAACTGTTAAAATGAAATGCCAAAGCCTTAGATAGATTTGGCTAATGCAGACAAACTGAAGAGTTTTGTTATCACTTCTAGTTAGTGCTTCTTAGCTCTATCCTAAAAAAGCAAAAATAGAATTAAAAAATAGAGAGAGAGAGTGTTGGGCTTTTTTAAAGCAATTGCAGCTGAAGGAATATCTGTATGGAAATTGCTTAGGGAAACTTCTTGCAGCATCACAGTTTTGGAAGTATGTGGAGAAGGAACAAAAAAATGCAAACAATGGGACAAGTCTTCCTGCTTCAGTGGAGAGATGCTGAAAACTTTTAGCTGGAATGTGAACCATTCATTAAACCAAGGGGAAACAGTGAAGACTTGGAGTTTTCTTTTGCAGGCAACAGCGTGGATTAGTGCCCAGCAAAACATAATATTTATTGTTTCTATTGTCTACACAACCTATTTCTGATGCTTGTGAGACTGAACTTGAGATTCCTTCTCTGTTCCCATCCTGTTCTCAGGCTATACATATTGTTGTCCCATCATTAGTTGCTTCACTATTTGACTATGGTCTGCCAAGCAGTGGTGGTAGGAAACCAGTGCTGGTAGGAATCAGAAGCAAGCTGGAAATGCCGATCACTTTCCTTCTGTGTAACACCCACAGGTTTCACCTTTTGAGTTTCGGGTTCACTTACAGCTCCTCTGTTCCAGCTCCCTACTGATAGTGAGGCCAAGTCAATCAGAGCATTGAGAGGGTTCAGCTTCCTAATGTGCTCAGCACTTAAAGAGCTTGATTTCCTTGAGAAAAGAGAAGAGACTGAGTCTGTCTGCTCTGTTACAAAGACTGTTGCTTTTTGTGCTAAATACAGGTTTTCTTGTGATTGTTTTTTTTCCCTGGAAATGATTTTCATTGAAAGTCTCTACTGCTATATTGAAATTTTTGTTTCTTTTCTGTAGAGGTATTTTGAAAAACTGGAAGGAGCCAATATCTGGTGACTAGTAGAAGATATATTTCGTTCACATTTGGCTTCTGCTGGTTTTGATGCTAGCTGAAATCAGACACTTCAATAGATCCAGTATATTCAGGGCATTTTGGGCATCCTAAAAAAAGTACAATTAACATTACTGACCTGTGATCCAGAAGTGCATGTGAGTTAGAATACATCTTACTTTTTCTTTCAAAAGGCCTCACTTTTTTTCCTGGGTTTACTTCTCATTTTGTTGTCTTGGATTTTATATTACTGCAATTTCATTGTGCTTAAAGTGGGACTAAACCCAAGGCTATTGTCTTCATCCTGAAAACCTTGGCAATAAACTTGTTTTTCATATCTCGGAAGAGTTAACAGTTCTTTTTGAATCCTGACCTGTATGTACAATTTAAGTACTAATTTAGCTCCTAGACTGCCCCAAAGTTTCAACATTAATTTGGGAGATAACCAGTAATCCTGGCTTTCACAAACTTTCCTAAGTTCACATAATGAGAGAGCTTTCTCTTGCGAGGAAATTTCTTGAACTTATTAGCAAGAAGAATAAGTAGCTTAAAGCTGGCACAAAAATGGGTTGATTTTTCTAATTTCCAGAATCTGATAACAGCATGTTTCCTCAGTTTTCAAGCAAGGACATGGAACCCATCTCACTGACAAAGCAGATTTGTCCTAGCCTCTACTGGAGAGACTGGTCATGCTTAGCCAGTCATGTTTATTCTGTCCTTTCTTTTCTCCCCAGTATCTTCCTGACCAGGAGTGCCCAATTGTGTCCTAATTGGCTTCTTTCTTTTTATCAACCTTCTCTCCTGCTCAATGCTGACCTGCTTCCTCAGCTGAATATGCTTGCATATTTTGTGGCTCTTTTGAGATAAGCTATTAAAAAAAAAAGAGAGATAGATAAATAAATAGATCCTAATTTATCTGGCTTGTGGATAAGCAGGATTTAGAATGCTGCAATGTGCTTTATAACTCCCTGTAATCAGCAGGAGGGGGCACCTACCTATTTTCACCTGCCTAGGATACACACTCCAGTGTATCCTATATGAACAGGGATATAATTGTTGTTCCTAACATTTACTTTTCTTCACTTTTTTTAACAGTTAATCAGTAATTTAAACTACAATATGTGAGTATGACCTGCAGCCATCTAGCAGAAGATGAGTTTTAAACTAAAGTGAGGGTAAGCACACTGTAACTTGAGAGGTGTTTCAGTTCACTTCTTAGCAGACTTTTCTGGAGGCTTTTCCTGGTTCATTCTCACCTTCTGACACCCAGAAATGACAGCAAGGGGTTATCTCTGTTGTCTCTGTTGCATTATGACTGTCAGCAAGCAAGACTCCTTTGCTTCTTTGGGCTGAAAACAGCTTATTCTCACCTGGTTTAGTTCTGAGCAATGACACTGACTCATGGTGCTCTGTAACCTTTCATAAAAGCAGTGATGTATTAAGACTGGAGGGAGACAGCATCAGAGAAAATAGCTTCAGCTGCTGTGAGTTATTTGTGTCCATTTGGCAATCTGCTCTTACCCTCAATTAAGCACCATATTACCTGGTGTTCTACCCAATGCATTGCTACCCAAAACAGGTATGAAATAAAAACTGAGAGATGTGTGACTATGCAATAAGGCTGTTAGGTGCTTAGGGAGATGGCCACTGCAACCTATTCTTAAACACACTGATTTTGTAACTGGTACTTCATACAGCCTAGGGAGACTGGGAGCATATTCTCCCTGTGTAACCTCTTTCTGAGTGTATGAGAATCTATTTTGCACCAAGTGTCAACAGGGTTCATGCCTTGCCTTTTCCACATGGCAGGAGAAGACATTAGATCTGATCTCATGTGGGAGCAGCTGTCAGCTACATAAGGCATGACATGAGAAAGCAGCTTGCCGTTATCATAGGAAGATAATAGAATTTTCAGGGTTGAAAAGGACCTTTAAGATCATCCAGTTCCAACCCCCCCCTTCCACACCCTTCCACACTAAATCAGGTTGCTCAGAGCCCTGTCCAGCCTGGCCTTAAAAACTTCCAGGCATGGGGCTTCCACCACCTCTCTGGTCAACCTATTTCAGTGTCTCACCAACCTCATGGTGAAGGACTTCTTCCTAACATCAACTCTAAATCTACCCTCCCCTAGTTTGAATCCATTCCCCTTAGTCCTGTCATCCTAATAAGTCCCTCACTTGCTTTCTTGTAGGCAATACTAAATACTAAAGGCCCTCATAAAATGTCCTTCAGTTTGGCATTGTCTAAGCATGCGATGATATCTCCAGTGTTTTTTACAGTTATTTTGGCTTTCTATCACCACTCAGATTTCTGTATAGAAGGGACAGAGCTAGCTGCATATCTTCACTGCAGGCTGGTGGAGTGGCTTAGAGGGAGAATCACAAAATCTGGCTGAAATTTGGAAGATGAAGTTTCAGCTACTTATACAACTATCCATCACCCACCTCAACACATCAGGCCAGTGGTGTTTTCCTAAATCCCTGTTTTTACTATTTTATTTTGTAATGTAATAAAGTATTATAATGTAAAAATGAACTCCTGGGATAGAGACAGACACCTCTCTATGACATTTGCCATGAGGACACCTGTGCTGGAAGTAAAGAGTGCTTGGTACTTAAAGATATGTTTTATATCCTGCTTGGTGACCTTTTGTAAGAAGAACTGAGAGCACTTATGCCCTAGGTAGTCTTTGAAAGGATATGTGCTTTTAATCAGGTTCCCAATAGTAGGATAATAAAGGTAATGACCCTTTTAGTATTCTGCTTCTGTTATCTCTATCTGTGATTTCCAAGGTTACTAAAGCAATATGCAATGGGGAAGATAAGCTTCCAAGGAGTTGAACAGTAGGGCAGTGAAAAACATCACACCCAGCAGTATGGATTCTTCTCCTGCTTCCAGCTCTTGGTGAGGAAGTCAAATCATGCAGAAAACAGTTTTGTGGTTTTCCCAGGGCATTGGTTACAACAGATTTCCAATATAGCATGAGATTCATCTTGTGGTCTCCAGGCCACATTTTTTGAATTCATTTGTTGAATTCAGACTGAGAATTTGGACTTCTTATCAGGCTTGGAGGATGAGAGAAATTATTTTTATAGCTGTGGGCTCTGATTTGCTTTGGTTTCAATCAGCTGTAATTTCTCTAAAACAATAAAAATCACTTCACTTGCCCCCTAAAAATCTGTCATCCATTGCACGTGGTGACTTCTTTTTGACATTTGTTTTTGACATCATAGTTTGGATGCGGTAGCAAAAAGATGTCATTGAAATGTCCAAACTGTGCTTCTGTTCTCAGCTGTGGTAAACTCTACCCCTAGGTATCCCTTAACTTCATTAGATTCAATATACAAGAAGCAAATCTGGCTATTTGGATAATAAAGCAGCATAATAATAAGCTGCCCATCTCTTGTGAGCTCTTGGGATGAGAGTGTTTTTACAGAGTCATTCCAAAGGCCCATCCAGCCCTGTGTGCTGGTTCTAACAGTGACCACCAACAACTGCCTAGGGAGGAGCACTGGACCAATGGGAAGCACACACTCCTCTCCCTTGGAAACTCCTGGGCTCCAGCAATTTCTGTTTATGGTCTTTCTAAATCAAGTCTGGTATTATCCTTTTCAATAGTCCCAAACAGATTTTTTCCCCTCTCATTTTTATGTTTAATTGCTTTTTAAACACATCTAAAATTTAGTATCCATGACATTCTATGGCTGTGAGTCCAACATTTTAAACAGGACATTTTTTTAGGAAGTATTGGATGATTTTTCTAGTCTACCACCATGTTGCTGGTATTGGCAACTCCTAGATTTTAATGAGAAAATATAAAACCTTTGAGATGAATGTCTGTTTATTAAATTTCCTAGAGAGAGATATATTCTTTGGGCACTCAGAAGTATAGTACTGTCATGAACTTAATAGTTCATATACCATATATCTTGTGGCTGTTTTAACTATGGATGATGTCACAGAAGGAACCTTGTGATCTAATCTGACCTTTTCACATCATATAAACTATAAAATTTAATCCCTTGTGATTTCAACCAAGGAACTTTTTTTAGGTGCTGGTCATGTACCTTTCTTTCCTCAGTGTCAAAGCCCAGTTTTATTGCATACTGGGCCACAGTAATGAATTTGGCTTGTGTACCATGTTGTAAGCATCCAAGCCAAGTGGTTGACATCCTTAATGTGTTTTGGAGCAAATGCATTTCCTGAGTTATGATGTATTTCACCTTATCCTTTAGGTAACATCAATTCTCAGGCAGAGATGTTTAGGTTCGTGTCTCTTGGTTTGCTTTTAATTTTGAGCATTGAAGCAACTATCTGATATGTGAAAAATGCTTTAAATTCACAACAGAAATGATCTGTGAGCCATGACATCATTTTCAGATGTTCATGCTGCTGAAATTCAGGCATCTAGCTGAGGCTGTGCCAAGCAGCTGAAGCAAATATCTTTCCAGCTTGGCTGCATAGGACAGCAATGATATTCAAGTTACATTTAAGTTGCATAAGATGAGTTGAGCTCCTCTGCTCAACTAACTGCTGAACATTTAATTGCTTTTGAAAAGAAAGTTTTTGCTGGGGTTTCTCCAACCTGCCTTCAGTTGGGGCTGCAAGTTCCCAGCACTCTTTTGCCTTAGGTCTTGCCTTCACTGAAGTGAAGGTAAAAAGAAAGAAAAAAATAAAGAAAATTTAAAAATCTGAGCTAGAGAGCTGGTACAGCTTGCCTCTAAATGATGAACTTCAGGTATGATGAACAGCCAGCACAGAACTTGCCCAAAGGCTTTATTTCTCTCAGGTATCTAATGGAACAGCACTGAAGCATTCAAGTTGTGTGAAACACATTCCTGGCTGCCTTAATTTTATCATCTCCCTCTATTTTCTGCCTTTCTGTAACTGCTTCTAGTCTGGCAAGCAGAGTGGTTCTCAGAGTTCCAGTTTGAATAGAAGGGCTTTGCTCTCGTTGTTAAGCAAAAAGCTTAAGAATTTGGAGTGTGTGAAGTCCAGATTTTCTGTAGTGAGAAATCAGGGATGAACCCAGATGGTTTGTTCTACTCCATCTCTCAGATTTTATTTCCAAGATACTAGGCTTTGATTTATCTACTTGTAAGTTGACTTTAAATGTATTTATCAGTGTTATACAGACATTGTATGGCTGAAAGGCTGTCTGAGAATCCATGGATAACTGAGTTGCTGTCTAAGCACTTGTAATAGAGGAGTCCTGCTAAATTAGCTATCAGTCTTCCTGTGGAATTCTTTCCATGCAGATATACCAATACACTGGTGTCTTAAGGATGCTTTGAAATACAGGGAGGTGAATAATGTTCACCTAAAGAACTTACCTAAATTATACTCCTATTTCTCTCTGTATTTGACACAATCTTGCTTCTAAGACTGCAAAACCTAAAGAAATCCAAGTTGTAGTGATCTCCAGCTTGCTCTTTCTCCCTCTCTCATTTTGGCAGCTTGCAAGGCTTCTGCCATTGCCCGAGTCTGTAAGTGGAAAGCTGGCAGAATGAGCCACAGAAAACCTTCAAACCTCAAAGCAATACTTGCTGAGGAGGATTGTGAGGAGGATTCTTCAACATGACTTTCTACCCTGCTTTGTAGTTCACCTGTGTTGCTATGAGTGAAATCAACCTATAGGTGCCCAGGTTGGTAGAAAAGCACCAGAGTTTCATTAAGATGCAGAGATGAGCTGATTAATCATGTTGATTTACAGCAATGTTTAAATGATGGGTGAACTCCTGGGTGCAATCTTAATTTCAGGGAAGGCTGTTTACTCTGACAGTTCCCTAGTTGTATTTATGACTGAAATGGAATGGCCTTTTATCTCAGTGTTTGGCAGCAGGTGAAGCAATTTTACTATTTTGGCTGCCCTCGGACAGCTTCTCACAAGGATACTGGGACTTGAGACAAGCATGACTCAATTGGCCACTCTGCCTGGAAACGGGACAAAAATAATGTCATTACTCTGTTCTCCTCCACTTTGCTGAAATACCCCAAAATCCTCGGGCTAGAAAAAGGGTCCACATTACAATCAAACAAACAAACAAAACCTCAGCAGTGTGTTTCTGTTGTTAATAGTGACATGATTTAGGGTGACTGAAAGATAACAAAAGTACTTGGCTTTGCTTGGTGAACTGAAGCAGAGAAATATGGATTAAACATTCAAGTGCTAATCTGTAAACAGCAAGCAGTGAGATTTTGCCTTGGGAAGAAGTGATGCTTTGGTATGAGTGATGCACAGTAGAGTAGCAAGGCTGGAGAATCCTGAACTAACATGGGAGCAGGGGAAGATTTTTTTTTTAAATGTTTTAAGGTTCTCAGGATTTAATTTAGGAAGTGTGTGCAATAAATGATAGAACTGGCCTCTTACTGGAGCTGGTGTGACTACATGGCCCAGTGTCCCATTGGTGGGACCTGACACCAGTGCTGTTCTTTGATAACCCACAGTGGTCCCATTTCTGGAGATAACTGCTGGAGTTGGAGGTCTATATGTCTTTCAGTGCCTTAACTTTTGTCTCATTTGCTGACAAGATTAATATTGTTCCTACTCGATAACTTTTTTAAAGATAAAACCCAGGCTGATTTCAGTGTTGTCTCTGAAATGTTAAAATGCTTTAGTATGAGTTTTCATGCTCTGTTATACTTAATAATCCACTGTGCTCTTTCTGATTTAACTAATCTTGAATTTAAAGGATTTGCAAGGTTCTGCACCTAGGTCAGGGCAATCCCAAACACAAATACTGTTTGGGGGGGATTAGACTGAAAAGAGCTTTGAGGAGAGGGACTGAGGGATGGGTGATCAGAAGCTCAACATGAGCCAGCAATCTGTGCTTGCAGCCTGGAAACCCAACTGTGTCCTGGGCTGCATCAAAAGAAGCCTGGCCAATAGGTCAAGGGGTCTGATCTTTAAGGTCTTGTCCAACCCAAACCATTCTATGATTGTATTTATTAAGCATGTTCTTCATAATTTAAGATCACTCAATAATAATACATTTGGACCTTGAACAGAGATTAAAATTAAGTATATTAGTTACTTTTAGGCAGGTTAACGTAAAGAATTGGTCTAATGTAACAAAGACTATAATTCTAAATGAAACAGAATTTTGCTGATCTGATAAATAATTAGCAAAACTGCAAATTAGGTAAGTTCTGTTTGGTTAGCATCTGTTTTTAGAATGCATTGTAGGTAAACATGAATAGGAAGAGGACTCTGTAAGTATATCTGTTAAAGTAATAATTAGGGAGGACAGAAGTAATTCAGTGAAGATTTAAGATTACCTTAACTGGCAATTTTTTTTCCCCACAGTGAAGCATTAAACATAAACCTACTTATTTCTCTCTTGTTATAAAATTTAAATGAAAGTGAAGGTAAACAGAAATCCTGTGAGGACCGTCAATATATTGAATAAACTTAGACGAATCAGGAACCTGTATTAAGTAAGAAAAAATTAAATTATTTAATTGATTGTTCTCTGGAGTTTCATCTGGGATATATGGAATTGCAGAGCAGAACTGGGGGCAGGATGAGGTAAATTAGCAAAGACACAGCAAAAGCTGAAGGAAAAGGTGATCCCACTCACTGCAGAGAAGAAACCTCAAAACTGAACATGAATTTGCCTTAGTTTGATACATCTAGTACAACACACACTGTAGCTGTGTAGCTGTTTGATATGAGATGTTGTTAGATGTCTACATTTCTTCTGTATGCAGATTTTTCTTTGATTTGTGTACAGCTGGTGGTCTGTGAAGAATTGGCTGTTGATGTGGCTTCCGTTACTCATTTCTAATCCTAAAAATACATGAAATACACTCTTCATCTTATTCAAAAACTGCCCCAAGACTCGGCATGCATCTGTGAAATGTAGGAATGACAAAACCCACACAACGAGCTGCCTCATAGGGGCCTGGCTGGAAATGGGAATCTAATGGGAAGCACCAGAAGGAGTCCAGTCCCTTTAAACAATTTTAAACTTTCTGGATTCACAAAACACTGCTAATTCCTGCAAACCAGCATCTTTGATAGTTTGAAAATGCTGTGTTTAACGTAGCTCAGCTACAGGCACACATCCTATGCAAGGTTCTGACCCTATAGCCCATACAAAATACTGCCCAAATTCTTATGCTCCAGTGACTATTAAGTTAAGAAACATTTATCTTTGTACTAGAACTCTGTACATGATATATGCCAAAAGTGACACACGGATTGTCACACATTTGGGCTTTAGTATGTTCTGTTTTCCAGGGAAAGAATCAATTACAGGTATATTGACAGATACTGCACCTTGGGCACTTCAATCCCTGTGCTGCCACAGAATCAGGATCACAGAAAGCCATCCCCAAATCAATGGAAGTTAAATAAACTTTTGAAAAGTTCTGAGGACTATTACTTAGTTGAACCATAACTTATAGCACATTAAAAAAAAATAATCAGGTAATTATTAGATAACAATAACATTGTTGAGCTGGCTGGACTATATACACCAAGTCATTGTCACAGTTGTTATGAAAAGCAGAGCATTTACAGAGTTTCAGTCATAGCTGTTTGTAAAAGCCAAAGGACTTCAGGAATAGTACACTGGAATTTACCAAATGTAGAAATAAAATAAGCACCTGATGTCAGGCAGATTGATAATACAGTTTTTGTAAAAGTTATTGCTTAAGTTTATTCATCTTATTCTGAAAATAGCTTATGACACTTGGAACTTGGAAAGGTTTATTTTAAGCTACCTCCTTTATAAATCAGTACTTTTTTTGAGGCTGCTTAAGTGTATCAAATCTGGCAACCAAAAACTAACTTTAGTTTAGTTGTTTTCTGTGAAGCAAAAATAAAAGTTTGAGTTAGCAGAGGGCTGGTTGGTGCTGGAGCTCTTCAGTTTCCTATGAAGTTTCACACATTTTTGCATATCCAAAAATCTGCAACAAATGCCAGCTGCAGAATTTAAGAGGACTCAGGAAATCCTTAACATGGAGATGCTCACTCATAGATGCTATGAGAAATGGTCCTTGCAAGACCAAAAAAACCCCTTGCAACCTTGTGTATGTTTATTTTTAAGAGAAGTGTTGAATGCATGTACTTGCCTGGTTTAAACCAAAAGTAGTAAGTTATTTGGCACTTCTTTTCTTAATAAAATTGAAGAGCTTTTGTGAGAAAATTGCTTTCCAATTCTGTCTTTATGTATCTGGAAAGAAGTTTCTTGTACTCTGCATCACAGCACTGTGTCCTGGGTGTCCTGGATTTGTAAATCACTGCATTTTATAATGAAGGTCAAGAGGAAGTGTGTGTCTCATACTCCGTGTTTGTGACACTGAAAAATCTTTTTGTTACTGAATAAATCATTGATTTCTATTTCTTTCAAGTTTTCTATTGAGGAAACAATGTTATTCACTTTTATCTCAGAAGAGCAAGGGCTTTCAATAGGTTTCTGGCTGCTCTGGGCCCTGCAGGAGTGCCAGCACAGGTAACCCTGGCATTAACCCCTAGCTAGCCATGAATTTTTGCAATTGTTTTTTTTTTTTTAATTCTCATATTGGGAACTCCACTTCACCAGGCACAACACAGGGAGTATGTTTGCTGTGTACTGATATCTTCCCCTCCTTTTTAGCAGTTAATATTCAATGATGACCTGGCTGTCCTACAATTTATGGCCTGATAGTCCTAAATAGATCTCAAAAGGAAAGGAAAAGGGCTTAACTAATGCAAAGTCATCCAGTGAGGCAATAGGAGATGCAGAAGTAGAAGCTTTACCTCTTTGATGTGGAGTTCTTTGGGTGGACACAACCCCACCACCTCCTCTGGTGGCGTGTCCATGCACCACAGCAATAAGCACAATAGCAATCCCACAACTGATTGTTAATTCAGTGAATTTTTAAAGCAAATGTTAATAATTAAATGATCAAGTTATACTCTTCAAACATGGAGTTAGAATTTTGTCTAATTAGAAGAAATATGTTTTTTTCCATTGAGGGCAGCTGGTGACAGTTTGGAGACTGTTGTGACAGCATTTGCAGGGATGGGTGCCAGCCAAAGAAGAGAGGGTTTTTACTGTCTCTGGTAGTGTAGTAGTTTCTTTTGAAAGCATAATTATGTTGCATTCTTTGCACAGTTCATTAGGAAAAGAAAAACAAAGAACTTGTCTTCCATGTGGTTCATGTTCACACGTTTTTAACTTAACGTGATAGAGGTAGTTGAATCCAGAGAGTAAGATGATGTCTCTCTCTTTTTTACTGCTAGCCTAACAATGTAATTAGTCCTAGGTGGAAAACAGCTTTTCTAGCTCCCAGCTGTTATTCAGGAGTCCTTTTTTTTTTTTTTTTTCCCATGTGAAATCTTAGAAAGTGTAAAAATGTCAGAAGGCATATGTAGCCTGAAATTCTAACAAGAAATAAGTTTAAGTTTGGATCAGTGTGGGTTATTTTGACATCTTGATATCTTTTATTGCTGTATAATTTTAATACTGCTTTTCTTTTGTTTTTTTTTTCTTTGCCTTTTTTTTTCCTGCTACTTTGTTAAATGCAAAAATGAAAAAGTAATTTCAAGTTTCAGGATTATTTTTGTTTTCATACTGTAAAAATGAAATTTTCTCAACGTTTTTCCCTAGAACTTTCTGTTGAGAAGTGCATCAAAAGTGTTTCCCCAGAGATAAAGTTTCTGTTATCTTAACACAATTTTTTCCAAGAAAGAAGTTTTGTGGAATTATTCACAACCAGTAAATATTCTCTTCATCACATCTTGCCATCTGCAAACAAAACAAGTAAACAGGATTACTACAGGACCGGAATTTATCAGTGGTGTCAAGATAAAGCACACGGATTTTCTTGAAGCGTACATAGGTCAGTCTTTATGCTGCAAAAACATAAAGAGAATAAAGAATCTTTACTAGTCATTAAACAGACATAGCAGAACTGAATCATCTCACATTGCCAGAAGCTAGCAATTTCTTTTTCACACTTCCAGTTTAATCCTTTTATGCAAAGGCCCAAACTTAATAAATAAATACCAATACCTATATCCTACCTCCTGCTCTGGCAGGGGGGTTGCACTCCATGATCTTTTGAGGTCCCTTCCAACCCCTAACATTCTGTGATTCTCTTGTACCAACACAGCTCATGAACTGCTTATAAATGTCTTAACTCCCATTTCTGTTTGGTGACAGCCAGAACTACCCTGAGATGATGGGAAATTTGCTTCATAGCCTAGGGCACCCAAGCCTCCGTGTGGAGACTTTCTGATCACTAATGCCTGATCTTCGCAGGTGGGTATTTTGAATGTCAGAAGGAGTAAGGGTCTATAGTAATGGCTTGTGCACTTGCTAGCCTTAGTTTCTGCATTTTGAAGGACCCTCAAATTCTGCAGGTAAGATGTAGAAAGCTTAAGCAGAATCATAGAATCATAGAATTGGCTGGGTTGGAAGGGACCTCAGAGATCATCAAGTCCAACTCTTGATCCACTACCATTGCAGTTCCCAGCCCATGGCACTGAGTGCCACATCCAGTCTCTTTTTAAATATCTCCAGACACAGAGAATCCACTACTTCCCTGGGCAGCCCATTCCAATGCTTGATCACCCTCTCGGTAAAGAAATTCTTTCTAATCTCCAACCTAAACCTCCCCTGGCACAACTTGAGACCCTACCCTCTTGTCTTGCTGAGAGTTGCCTGGGAAAAGAGACCAACCCCCACTTGGCTCCAACCTCCTTTCAGGGAGTTGTAGAGAGTGATGAGGTCTCCCCTGAGCCTCCTCTTCTCCAGCCTCAACACCCCCAGCTCCCTCAGCCTCTCCTCATAGGGTCTGTGCTTGAGTCCCTTCACCAGCCCAGTTGCCTCCTTTGGACCTGCTCCAGAACCTCAGTCTCCTTCCTAAACTGAGGGGCCCAGAACTGGACACAGGACTCAAGCTGAGTACAGGGAAAAGATAAAAAAACATAATAGCTACTTAGTAACTTTAACTAAACTAAATTAAACCCACACTGGTATACTTACAAACATGCCTTTTTTAGAAAGTGCAAAGTATTATGTCTTTCAGTCTTCTAAATTAATTCAGTGCTATAAAAGCATCAAATATAAAAAATTTTGCTTGATATTGTTATGCCTTACGAATTTTCAGTGAGGTTACCATCTCTAGTTTTAGTTTGGTTTTTGCTTTCCTTCTTGGTTTTGTGCTTGAACATTGTCTGTCCTCCCACACAGCAGTGCTGGGGGAAGTGAAAGAGGAATTGAGTTCATGTTTCCTTACTTTCCGAGTTCTTCTCTTCTGTGCCCAGATCTGAATTGTGTGCAGGTTTTGTGGGGCTCAGGTCCCCAGATTTGATGAAGTTTTGTGCCTTAGGTCAGTATATGCCATAGTAATACTTAGACCATCCCTTGGTCCTCAGCAGGTGTGAAATCATATGACTTGATTGTTAGTGAAAGAGCTTTAAGTTAATGTGCTTTATTTTGCACTTGCCATTGGCACAAATTGGATCTAACTTTTAACTTGTTATTTTACGTATACAGATTAAAACTCCTGCAAGAGGATTTCTTGAGTTGCATCATCTGTGCTTAGGTGACTTTTTCCAGTTTTTCAGGTGTTTGGTTTCTAACATATTGCATCTTAACAGCTCTCACAGCTGTACATAAACACTGCAACTGCTGATAGGTTCAAAATTTTCACTTTTGTTCAGGAGCTCTAAACTGATTTTTCTACCCATTATGTTCATTGACTTCTGGTTTCTGCTTCTTCCCCTGAGGTTTCTAACTGCTTGTGTGGTCCTCCCCACTTCTGTAGACTCTCATTTAGGCCAGAGGTTGTCTTTACATTGCCATTACAGTGCCTGCTACTTTTTTAGTCTTTAACCTTAATATTTTCTCCATCACTATGTTGACTCTCCCATTTGTTGAGTCTCCCATTTTAATTTTCTTTGCTGTAGTCCTAACCATTTTGTTAAACGCAGCCACGCATCTGCCTGCTCTTCACAGCTCCATCCATCTCAGGACTTCATCCCTTGCTGCAGTTTCATCATGCCTCATGTACCCCACTTCTGATAGAAACAGGATTGTATGAAATGTTTTATTTCACGTGCATGCTCATAAAGGGAAAATAGGTTAATCCAAATTGCATCAACTTGTATTGCCCTCCATCGCCTTTTATGTCAGGCTGGAAACTGAAGTGTTTTTTATTGGGGTTTGTCTCCTTAACTTCATTTTTCCTGACTCATTTACTGATGTCACAGATGACAGTTTGTGTCACTGCAATTTGCTCCCATGGAAATGGCTCCTGCACACATGCGCAGGGCACCCGACTCCTCGTTCTTCGCTTCTTCACCACTTACATAATTTGGTAGCTGTCAGAACTCTACTTCAACATGCCCATCTGTCTATTCTCTCAAAGTTAATGAGCCTTTTTCTTCTTGGTTCAGGCATATTACACACCCTGACTCACTCATAGATGATGTCTGTTAGTATTGTTAAATACTTCAAAAATTAAGTGGTTTCTCTAAATAAAGAGCCAGATTCTAATCTCATTGAGGTGTTTCAATGCAATTGGCCTATTTTCAAGTACAAATCAAGAGAGAATATCCTGAAGGCTGTGTGACCAGAGAGGTAAACAAGTGTTCTTGTTTGATTTAATTTATATTTGTGACTTACTTTAGTGTAAGAGCTCAGAATCATTCCCCAAGTCCAAGAGCAGCAGCATAATGCCACAATTTCCTGAAATGAGGCATCCAGATTAAACTCACCTCTCATTTCATGAAGCAATCAGCATGGTGTTTGTTTCTTTGCTTTTAGAATACTGGAACATAAAGAGAAACATCTGATGATACTAATTACATTTCTCAAGAGGATGAAGGGGAATAAAGGGGAAAACCCTACAGTTGATAACAGTATTGCTGCAGCAGTCTATGATGATTAACAGTGAAATGAGGATGAAATAGTAGAGCATCAAGTAGAACTGTAAGCAAAGTAGGAAAAAAAAAAGTCTAATTCATATTATTGTATTAAGAAAACCAGTAGTGAATTCGCATTGGAGTGTGGTTTCCCCCTGACCAATTGTGGGGAAACAGAAAAGTAATAGGAATAATAAGTAATAAAAATTTTTAATAATCCTTCTATTTATTTTCTTTATTACTATTCACAAAACTGATTAAATGTTTTTTATTTTTGGCCTTTTCTTTCTTTCTCCCAGCTCTGAAAATCTATCAAGGGAAAGATGCTAGAATTTAAAAAACTGAAACAAAATACTTTTTTCAAAATAAGTTGAACTAATAAGATTCTGTTTGTTATTTAAAGTTTGTATTATCATCTTTCATTATTAGTTATATATTGATCACTCCTGTTTCTCTGGTGCTACATTTCAGCCATTCTCCATATGGGTGATACATTCCAGTTTTGAATCATTAGTACATTTAATTCCCAAAGTAAATGTTTTGGGTTTGCATCATTTAAAAAAAATCAGAATTAAATCACAATGAGGATCAAACTTTGCCAACCTCAGCAAACAACTTCCAGATCAGGGTCTGTTTTTTCAGCCTAATCTGTTCTTATCTCCTTTACAGCCAATTCCATAGCAGTTTCACAACTGCTTTGTTTATCTCTCTCTCTGGAGTTTACCTAATAATTTCTCTTGTCCCACCTTATCAAAAGGTTTAAAAAAGTCTGTGTAAATTACAACCACTTAATTTAATTTTTTTTTTTTTTGCCTAGAGAATGGAGTGTTAAAGAACAAAAAAATACCTAAACATTGTCAGCTTGTTATAATGTAAATCTGGGAAACCTGTATCACATTTTATAGCATTCCCTTTATCTTCATATCTTTAATCTGCTTTGTAAATTTGTTGGGAATTTTTTTCCTGATGAAGGCCATAGTAAGGGGTTCATAGTTGTGTGGATCATCTTCTATCTTTACATGCACCCATCACACAGGCCACCTCTTCTAATCATTTCAGTCTGATGGTGGGTTTTGTCTTTGTTTTTTGGTTTGTTTGGTTTTTTTTAAATATGTGTTGCAAAAGCACTACCTACTTTTGCCTTTAGGTCTTCAGAGTTTCCATTAATACTGAGTTACTAAAACACCCAGTTGTAATATATTTACAGAGTTGTCATGGCTTGAAAATAATTCTAAGATCGCATCCAGGTTGTGTTTTTTAGTTTTGTTTGGGGTTTTTTTATTAATTTTCTTGAGACAGTCATTTATTGGGAATTTCTGGCTCCCTTGGAAACAGCTTTATATTACCAGCTTTATATTAGTCCCAACCTAAAGAACATAATTTTGTTTAAAGACATATTTTGAGAATAGATAGAAGGCATTTATTTGCAACAAACAGATGCTTATAATTTACACAAACTATAATAAATGGCACAAATTACTGAACCGTTTAAAACATTACAATAATATGTGTATCATTAGTTTCCCATATAAAACAAGAGATAAATTTTTGGTTACTGATAGCATCATGCTTATTTTTACATTTATTTTACTGAGCACAACATATTGTAATAATTTGTAACCAGATAACTCTTTCTCTTTTAGCAATCACATATGAGTTATCTGCACACACATAAGAAGTTATTTTGACACCTTCCAGCAGTGTCCATGGAAACATTTCTTTTCCTCCTTGTACACACAGCCACCACCAAATATCTGTGTCAAGTGCCCCTTGGTAAATTCTCCCATCCATCAAATAAATAAGCAGCTCAAGTGTGAAATTATTATCCTAGGCTACTAAATCTTGGTTTTTTTAAGCTGAGTATCAGTTCCTTACTGGTAGGTTTGTTATCCAATAACATTGCTGCATTTTCTGTGGTTGGAAATCTGTTCTGGTAGGTTAAAGGGTATTCCTTAATTCCTTAAGATTTTCCACCAATGTTCCATTTCATGGAATCAGAATGGTTTGGGTTGGAAGGGACCTTAAAGATCATCTTGTTCCAAGCGCCCTGCCGTGGGCAGGGACACCTTCCACTAGGCAAGGTTGCTCCAAGCCCCATCCAACCTGGCCTTGAGTATTTGATGTTTTACACATTGTATAGCTGAAGTAAAAAGACACTCAGGATATTTCACCCCAGTGATGACAGAAGGAAGGTCTTTACAGCCACAAGAGTTGCATTGGGTGATTCTTGAGGTTCTCAAATTTCTGCATGCCAGGGGGCAAATACACACAATGCCCATAGTGAGTATTGACTTTTAATGCTGATATTGAAAACTTTCAGTTATTTATCAATGAAGATGAAGCACAATCAAGTTTTTAATTCATTATTAACTCAATGCAGAGTAGCAGGTAAACATCACACAAAATAATAAGGATCCCAGAAATACATCTGCCAAGGAGGCTGAGGGATGCTCAGTTGGTCTTTATACAAAGCTGAATTTCAGCCACTGAGTAAACACTTATATAAAAACAAACAAAAACCAAAAACAAATCCTAGAAGCTAAGAATTATATTTACACAAAGAAAATATTATCAGCTATGATATAATCATTCTAAGAAGTGAGGATAGTATGTGATGAAACTGAGATGTATTATTTCTACATATCTGAGCTGAGAGATGAAGTTCATTGCAGGGAGTGGTAGAATATCTACATTTTCTTTTGAGGTTCCCAAGTGCTCTTCCACCAAGGGAAAATAAATACTAGTGATGCTACTCTTAGTGCCAAGAAGGCAGATTAAGATCTTTTCTGTGTACTTGTATTACCTTGAAATTTCTGGAAAAGAAATTAATACCTTTCTGACTCAATATGAGAGATGACACAGGGAAGGAAGTTAATCGCATTTGGGTTTGGACAGAATGGTAGTGATTCATTATTATGACCCTGCAAAATATCATCACTTGAGCTTGTCTCTGAGAAAATCCATTTTCCTCTTGCTGTGAAAAAAATGAAATATTCTTTCATAGTTAAGTGATTAAATAGCTATTTTCTTAAAAAAAACCCAACAACAAACCAAAAAAACCCCAAACCAACCAAAAACACACCACGGTAGAAAACTGTGTTCTGGAGAGGTTTCCATAAGGTTTTATTAAGTCTTTTTTTACGTTGATTTATCTCCAATACTCGAGAAAGCTTCCAGAATTTCTTACAAAACCAGAAGAGGAGTATCAAATACTCCCTTGGAAAGTGAGTCCAGTGGTAGTAATACAGCCCCCACTTGAGGAGTAAATACTCTGCAAAGTATTTAAATATTTAAAATTAGACACAAGTGCTTCTCTGGACTGCATCTAATTTTGAAGTGGGATTTGCAGAATAATCATAAGGCTTTGATTTTTCTTTTCTCACTGAAATGACTGTGGAAACATGCCTCTGTGTTGATGTCTTCTAAAAGACAGGAAGATTTTCTAATGCTACCAAGTGACTGCTGATACTTGAGGAAAAAAATCTCTTTTACTCACATAGGACCTTTATGCCATTGGAAGTGGCTTGTTCTTGTGGGGAGGGCATTGCTGAAAGTCATCTCTTTTGATCAATAAGTATTAAGTTTTTTATAGCAATACTTACCCTGAATAAATGTGTAATTCTCCTCTCTGAGTCTGCCTGAGACTTCGTTTCTTTTTTGGGCTAAATTGACAATCCTTGATTTCTTATCCAGTTTCAAATGGATATTGCTAGCATTCAGGCTAGAAGGCCCAGAATACTATTAAATGATTTATGAGAGCACAGGAGCTCTGTGGTCTGTCCGTGAGAGATGAGATCCTGGCTGGAGACCAGGGAACATCTGAAGTTCTCAGCAGGCAGCTGATTTTCTCCAGGAAAATATGTTCTGAGCTTTGAAGGGTAAAACAACTGAAGATTAATGCATTTAATTCAAAGGCAAAAGTAATTGTGGTTTTTTTGGAATAAAGGTTGGTTTCTTTGTTTGCTGTTCCCTTTTAGCAAGTAGCATGGTGATAAACACCTCCGAAGATGCATGAACTCCCCAGTGCCCTACCAGTACAGACTTATGAACTACCACAGCTTTTGTTTCCCATTGATTTAAACTCCTGGAATATCTGAAAACTTCAGCATACATAATTCTTCTTGGTTTGCACAATTCATGTGTTCTTGACAGAAGAAAAACAAAAACATTTTCCTAGCTTTAGTTTACTCCAAAGTGGACTGAACACTGGAGTCAAAAAACGTGCCCAAAGAAATTATTATGTACCTGTATCAAAAAGCAATAGTGACATAGACAAAAACTTGGCTTTGCTGAATGTTTTAAGGACTGTTGGTAGTAATTTGAACTGGAACTGATGAACGATCACAAAATTCAGTAGGTGTGCTTTGAAGCTCGCTATGGAAAAAAACCTGTGGTAGGTACAGGTTTAATTCAAAATTATGGAGATATTTCTTAAATATATACAGAACTCATTAATAACACCTGACTTATTTTCCTGGCACAGTGATGTTTTTAGAAGAGTGTAGCTGAAGGAATTAGTCATAAAGTTTTACCTTTTGGAGACTGAAGGAAGGAGTGAAAAAGAAAACAGATAACATCAAGCCAAAATCCATGGAGAATAACATAAAGTATTAATAAATCAATGGGATGGTTAATTCTGAATGTGGAAACCCAGTCTTGAGCATGGCTGCTTCTATTGATTTTTTTATTTTTATCCCATTATAGTCTTGGATAAAACCTTTATCACTTTTGGAACCCCTCACTGTTCTTATGTCCATTCTAAGGTGTTCCTGCCACTACAGAACCTGATGGTATTCTGGGATGGAAAACAGTAATTCTCCGGGCAATGAAAACTGAAAATAAAACAATAAACAAATAGAAAATAGGGAGAGGTCAATGAGGACAGGATATGTACAGAAATGTAGAAGGGAGCCAGAAGCATTGGCTCAGACCAAAGAGTTTCTTCTCTTCCATGCAAAGTTCTTCTTTCTATTTATGCCAAGGTAAGAGGTGAGGGTCCATCACTGTTTATGCCAAACCTGATGATGGCTGAATTTAGGGAACATCAAAATGAGCAGTCATGGTACTCTGTCCTCAGAGTGTGGCTCTTCCTCCAGATGCAGGCATTTGGTTGCACCAAGAGGTGTTTGCCAAATTCTTTCTGGCCACTGTCAGGGACAAGGTGACATAAAGAGCAGTGCCAAAATCTCCAGTCCATCTAAATCAGCAATTTGGAGGCTATAGGACAAGGCAGAGTTCCTGCCAGTGTCATTGCCTTCCCTCCTTCCTAAGTACCCAGTTATTTCAGGTACTACATTTTCACAAGTGCACCTGGAGAACAGGTTTTAAGGTATATTTGTGGTTTCCTTTTCTTTTCCTAGTCCTTTTTTTGGCACAGAAACATTACTGGTTCTCTTCATGACTCACTCTAGGTAATAAACAGGTGAATGGGCCAAGTTTGAAAAGAAATCATAATTTCTTCTAATATAAATGATCTGAAATTAATTTTTACCTCATAGTCCTAATTTGGAAGAAAATAGTTTTGCAGTATGGTAGCATAATTTCACCCTTGCCTGTAGAACTTGTACATTTTAAACTACTGACAGGAGTGTGAGGGGAGGATTATTGAGACATCTGTTAGACTTTAGAAAATGAAATTTTATTGCTGTGAAGTTAGTGTGTACCAGATCTGCAGAATTCACCTTGTGTAGAAAGCATTTTGCTCAAAGTCTCTGTGTTTGAAAAAATGCTCATGTATAACAAGAAAATGAATTTTGAAGTCTCCCTTTCTTAGACCTTCCTGAGAAGAATTATTGTTCTCCAGAGGATAACTGCAAGCAAGTTGGGTTTGGAAAACAGTATCATTTTAGAACCACATGCTTTGCAGTGCTATTAGTATCCAAATAATGTATGTTTTATTTTTAATAAACCGATGAATATGCAAATGATAATTCCACCTACTGATTTTTTAGCTCCATGCTCTGATGCAGCATCATTCATGGAAGAAAATGTTATTGCAAATACATTTCTGAAAGGCAAGAGAGAATGACTGAACATTTCAGAATTCAGTTCTGAGCAGTTATGAAGTTTGCTATTTTTAAAATCTTATCTAGCTAGTTTTGGTGCTTTTTTTTTTTTTCCTTATGTTGAAGTACCTCCTCCCTGCCCATGTGTCTTCATCAACCCCACCTGGCACATGAAGTTTGTTCACATCTATGGTGAGAGTGGTGGTAGCCTCACCTCCAAGAGCTTAGACCTGGGAAGAAATAAGACCAAGGTGGGGCATCCTGCTGTCTGACCATGTCCTCATGTTTGGGCAGGAACTTTCTGCTCATCCTGCAGGGTATTACTGTGACGTGATCAGGAGTGCCCAAGAATCATGGACCCAAAGAAAGAGAATTTCTGGAGACCCAGAAATTCCTACTGGTTTTAATGGGGATAAAAAAGCCCAAAGCTGTCCAGTTTCTCCTTCACTGTGGAAAGATAATTGGAAAAAAATTGTTCATCTTGTTAAGACCTTAAAAGTAAAAGCTGTGTTTTGAAAAAAATACTCTGAAGTATTTTGAAACCTACCAGAGACATTTTTGAGACCAGCTAAGTTGGAAAAATTAAATGGTCCAGTGACTTGATAATTTATCTGCATGTGCAGCTGCAAAATTATTTTCTGTGCACATTGTGCAAAACTTCCTAAATATGAGGTTTAGAGACCCTTTGGGAGTAATTAACTATAATGAAGAAGCAAATCTGGTTTTATTGTACACACTGCTCATTTAAGAAATGTTTTTTTGCACAAAGCCCATTAGTAAGTTTCTAAAACCTCCATGAATGTTAAATGTTTTATTACAGGACTCTGAGCACTTCTTATTTCACATAATATCTAATGTAATCCCTTGAATTACATTTTGCTTTTGATCTCTATATAACAAGTTGCTGTGTCACATGTGTCACAGTGTTTTCAAGTTCTTAAATCTGGCTTTTAGTTATTTATCTAACAGTGATAAACCAGCACTTTTCCTGTAGGCTACACAGAAAGTGTATGCTCAAAATAAGTTGCATGCTATTGATTTTATCCTGCTTACTGGGTTGGTTGGAGTTTCATGCAATTACTGTTTTACAGTGCAGCAGAGTGGCTTTGAAGTGGCTACCAATTGAAACATATTTTGCTCTTCAGATTTGCTTTTGCAAGTTTCACAAAATATTTAGTTAGTGATAATCAGCTTTTAAACAGGCAGAACACACAGATGTGATTCTTTTGCTCTCTTCCCCATAACTGTAGGCATAGTCTGTAGCTGTAAGATAAATTACTTGCAGTCTGCAGAGCATCATAGCCAGCAGGAAGGGAGAGAATAAGAAGGTCATTTGCATAGGGATGAAAAAGGTGTTGTATATATACTGTGATTTCCATGAAGAATAGACTTTTTCTTTCCTTTTCAGAATGGTGGACCTGGAAACCAGCTGGAGATTGCAAAGTCTCCTTTCCCTCGAGGTTGCTGGTCATCTTCCACCACATTCAGAGAAACTAGAAGAGCTCCATGATAACTTCTCCAAGGTTCGTTTCACTATGGAAGACCAAATGCTTTTCTGGCTCAGGTTTTGTGAAGTTCAGCTTCTGCCTTGTACCTGGAATTTGGAAAAGGGATCATCTCTGAGACACGATTAAGAGACAGAAAAACCAGTCCTGTATGATGAGCACTTTAAGTAGCACTGGAATATTACTCAGCTTAATGACAGTCTCTGTTACGCTGGATTTTAGTTTGCATGGTGGTCTGATGGCTTGGTCCTTAAGCAGCAATTTGACACTGAATCACAGTTTGCCCACATCTGATCTTCTTAATGCCTCTGAGAAGGGTGAAGTCTCTCAGATGTCTGTGAGGGAGAAGAACTGGCCTGCCCTCCTGATCTTGGTTGTCATTCTACTGACCATTGGGGGGAATATATTGGTAATTATGGCTGTGTCTTTGGAGAAGAAGTTGCAGAATGCCACAAACTTCTTTCTGATGTCCTTGGCGGTGGCAGACATGCTGGTGGGTATCCTGGTCATGCCTGTGTCGCTCATTACAGTTCTGTATGGTAAGTGGCTTCCATCCTTGTTTGACTAAAAACTTTTAAAGGGAATCTTCTGAGACTTCAGCAATCTGCTTTGCCCAGATTTTCATGCATTGGTAGCTTGGGGATTTTAAGTGTACACCTGGCCATAGGTCTGTGCTGAGATTCACACGCTGCTGGGTGCAAACTTGTTTATATACTGCTGGGAAAGACACGTGGGTGATGTTGGCATCATAGAGTTGTTGAATGGTTTGTGTTGGAAGGAACCTTAAAGATCATCTAGTTCCAACCCCCCTGCAGTGTGCAGGAACACCTTCCACTAGACCAGGTAGCTCAAAGTCCCATGCAACCTGGCCTTTAACACTTCTAGGAAAGGGGGATCCACAGCTCCTCTGGCCAACCTCTTCCATTGTCTCACCACTCTCACAGTAAACAATTTCTCCCTAATGTCTCATCTAAATCTATCTTCTTACAGATTGAAACCAACACTCCTACTATCACTATTTGTTCTTGTACAAAGTCCCTCTCCAGCTTTCCTGTAAGCCCTTGAGGTACTGGAAGGCTGCAATATGGTCCCCCTGGAGCCTTTTCCAGGCTGAACAATCCCAACTTTTCAGCCTTTCTTTATGGGGGAGGTGCTCCAGCTCTCTGATCATCTTTGTGTCCCTCCTCTGGACTTGCTCCAACAGCTCCATGTCCTTCTTATGTTGGGGGCTCCAGAACCTGACACAATACTCCAGGGTTGGTCTCACAAGAGCAGAGTAGAGGGGGAGAATCATCTCCTTCAGTCTGCTGGCCATGTTTCTTTTGATGCAAAACCAGGCTTTCTGGGCTGCAAGTGCATATTACTGGGCCATTTGAGCATCTTATCAACCATCACTCCCAATTCCCTCTCCTCAGGGAGTCTCAGCAGCTTCATCTGCCTCTTCCCTTGGGCCCTGTGAAACCATTACATCATGTTCCATGCATTTGTGCAATTGTGTGTTGACTTAGATGGTCTCAGACTTGATCTATGCTTACTGTGCTTAGTTCATCCTTCTTCCAGTCCCTGCCTTTGCCTTCTGTGACTTGGGTGGTGTGGACTGAGCACTTACCAGTGATGACTGAGTCGAAAAAAGTCAGTGACTACCTCAGCCTTCTCCATACTCTGGGTAATCAGGTCTCCTGTTTCTTTCCAGAGAGGGTCCATATTTTCCCTAGTCTTCCTTTTAACACTGATATACCTGTAGAAGCATTTCTTGTTGCCCTTTATATCCCTGGTCAGGTGTATTTCTGTCAAGGCTTTCCTAACCTCATCTCTGGCTACTTGGACAAGTTTTCTGTATTTCTCCCAGGCTACTTGTCCTTGCTTCCATTCTCTGTAAACTTGTTTTTGTGTTTGAGTTTGTCCAGGAGCTCACTCTGGAGCTTAATCCATGCAGACATCCTGGCATTTTTGTTTGAATTTCTCTTTGTTGGGATGAGTTGCTCCTGAGCTAGGAGTTGCTCCTGAGGTGAACATTAACCAGATTTCTTGGGCTCCTTTTCATTCCAGGGCTTTGTTCCATGGTACTCTACCAAGCAGATCCCTGAAGAGGCAAAATTCTGCTCTCCTGAGCTCCAGGGTAGCAAGCTTGCTGTACCCCCTCCTCACTGCCTTAAAGATCAACTCCACCATTTCCAGGTCACTGCAACTAAGGCTGTCCTCAAGCTTGCATTCCCCACAAGCTCCTCCTTGTTTGTGAGAACATGGCTTATCATGGCACCTCTCCTCATTGGCTTTTCCATCATTTGGATCATCAATGCATTCCAAGAACCTCTTTGATTACTTCTGTCCTGCTGTGTTGTCCCTCTAACAGATATCGGGCCGGGGTTTATAAATATGAGACTCCTCCTTTCTGTCTATGAAGGGCCTCATCTGCTCTGTCTCCCTGGTCAGGAGGCCTGTACCAGACCTCCACTCTGATGTCCTCTGTCCCTGCCCTCCCTTTAATCCTAACCCATAAGCTTGTGGCTGTTTCCTTGTCCAACTCCAGGCAGGCTCCATCCACTCCTGCTGATGACTGATGTACACAGTGACCTCCTCTCCTTTTCTCCCCTGCCTGTCCTTCCTAAAGAGCCTTTACCCTTCCACAGTCAGCACTCCAGTCCTGGGAACCATCCCACCATGTCCCTGTGATGCCAGTGAGTTCACAGTCCTGCAGATACCTGCACGTGAGCACAGCTCTGATCCCCCTTGTTTCTTCTGCATGCTGTGTGCTTCTGCACAGAGGCATTGAAGTTGCACATTCCCCAGCTTTTTTTTTCTTCTTCTTTTTTATTTTTATTTTTTTTAATTGCCAAAATCACCCGCAGGAATTGCAACACTGAGTCAGCTTTTTACCTTTTGGTTGGACTGGCCCAAAATTAGCTATGATACAAGAGCTTAGGGAAAAGCTAAGGAGTGTGGGGTTTGCTGACCCAGCTCTAAGCCAGGTCAGTATCAGTCTTTGAGCTCTGACTGTGATCAGTGGGATTTCAGCCAAATATGGTTAAGAAAGGAGGTTTGCACTGGTAGATTTGGCATTCAGATAAAAACCTGCACTCTGGGAATTTATACCTGAGCTTGCCTTGTGCCTTTCTGTGCCTCAGTTTCCCTATTTCTAACCTGAGAAAATGCTCTCTGTTTTAACCCCTTGGGATCTGATGTGTAAATATGTCTCCCCTACCCTATTAGGGTTATTCTGTGTTTCCAATGAAGCGGGGCATTGCTTCTGCACTGAAGTGTAGAATCACTGTTAGCATTTCAAAGGAGCAAAACAGCAAACAAATCCAACTTTCTCATTTGTCATGAGACAGTTTTTTCAGTATTAAGTTAGGACTTCCTATCCCTGGCTATGACAAGAGGGTATTGCATTTGCCTCTGTATCTCTGATCGTCATCTTTGATACTCATGTATCAATATAATATGTGTGTATTTAATAGATAATTATTTCTGAAGTCTGTTTTCAGATATTCTTTGAAGAGTATTTTAATGTTGATATTTCTTGGAAACAAATAGTGATGTTTACTTACAGATTTGATTAGAAAATTGCTTCCTATCTCATAGAGTAAAATGTGGAGATATTAATATGACTTCTTTACTTGCCTAAGTGATTATGTCAGACAGAGATTCATTTCTAAAACACATTGATCAGGGATAAATAATTCCAAAACTTATATAACTTGTCTACAGTGAGTTAAATCACTATGTGATTTAGTACAGACCCAGCTATTAAGATCTTATGAATAAAACCTTTTATTTTTGGCTGTCAGAATAGTCTCATGTATAAATCTTCTAGGTATTACAACATGCACATTTTATTTTTAGCAATTTACTTTGGTTCCCTGGAGCTTGAAAGGGAGCATATAAATACTGAATTATTTGGTTGACCTGTACATGCATTAATTCTGGGTTACCCAGGGACTCTGAAAAGGTGAATTTATGGAAGTGATCTTCCTAAATACATACTTTCTGAGTCTCTGGAAACTAATGGAAATGGATTTTCTGTTCTGCCTAAAAGATTGTTACTTAAGATGGTTTAAAGGTTTAAAATATGCTGCATATTTGGAGGCAAGTAAATATTGATCTGAAGAAGAATTGTAATTATTCCTCTTTTCTACCAGACCACCAGTATTAGCTGTTGATGGCCCAAAAAGTTCTCTCTAGGCAAATGGTACTAAATAGGTTTTTTGGCAGAAGTTATAACTTCAGAACAGGCATGGAAAATCTATGGAAATACTGGCTGAAATGAGAATAACTGGAGTTATTCCAGGGGAGCCAGGAGGCTGCTGGAGCCGTGCTGAGTTCTGGCAGTGCTCCCTTGGGCCATCTTGGTAGCCCTTGATGGGCTGGACCAAAGCAGATACCAAAGCCTTCCTACATTGTGAGGGGATAGGGAAAAGCTCCATTTGAGGAAAACAGAGACTCAGAGGAACTTACATGAGTTGGATAGGACACCTTTTCTCTATTATTTATGCTACCAGTTGTGACTACCAAAGCAGCCAGGGCTGTACCACTCCAGCAGCAATGGGAGAAGGCTGCCAGACAACGTAGGCAAAGTCTGTCCCCTTTCCCAAGTGGTTATTTGCTAATTCATCCTGGAACTGGACACTTTCAATTTCTTAATTGAAAGAAAGAAAAATCAAGTTGTCAGTTAATTTCAGGAATCTTATTATAAAGAAAGGATGTCAGGATACATCATGCTGGATTTTTCACCAATCACTGAACACTACAATGTATTTCTCAACTAGTTTTTCTTACATGTTTTGGATTAATCAATGATTTGCATTTGACAAGTTAGGACATTTTCCATGGCATGCAGTTCCTAAAGCTGTAAACGAATTATTATGCTTATTTATAACCATGTATTGGGGAGAGTAGATGAGAAATTAAGAGTGTGTTTAATCCCAATGGAGAAACTTCTGATCAATTAAAAATACTGGTATGGGCATTGGTTATTATGTATGTAAGGGAGCTTCTGACAACACATGGAGATTACCTTCTCACCTCAGAGCACTTCAGGGACAAGCAAGGGTGGGTTTGCATTGGATCTAGTGTTTATGGGCAAGAAAGAAAGGGCTGCTCGTTGTCTGCTAGGACTAGTGAAGGAATGCCAGAAAATCTTGTCAGCTGATCTGAAAGGAAATTATAGAATGTTCAGAGAGTGGCCAACAAGCAGCCAGCACACTCATCTGCAGCTCCAGGTGCCCAGGCTTCTCTCTTCAATATGAGTTTCAAAAAACACTGCAGTGCTGGTGGCCTGACAAAGCTTCCAACAAGGCTGGTATGAGATGCAGCATCTGTTAGCCCCAGCCACTGGGGCAGCTTCACATCTAGATTATTATTATTGATAATTATTATCTTTGTTATGTGGTAACAGAGACGTGCTGAGCAGTTGTGGCAGCCCTTGCTGTTTATTCACCCTGGGGAGGGAAGGATGGAGTGGGAGCAGAAAGAGCTGCCAGTCACCCAGCCTCATCTGCTCTTCCTGCACCTGACCCTGATTTGCCTTTCTAAGGGTGCTGATGCTGCCAGCAGGGAGCATCTTACAGAAAGACCTGATCAGGCCAGACAAGGACAAGGTGTTGCTGAATAAATTATTGGGCGCAATCAATACCTGAAAAGACAGATGGAGGGTGGCTGGTCTGTTTGTAATGCTCTCCTCAGCAAGGCCAGGGCATGCTGCACACCTTTGATGAGACCAGGTATTTTCTGAAGCTGCAGCAAGGAGCAATGTGTCCCTTTGACAACTGAGGCCATTTGCTCTTTTTATTTTTATTTATTTATTTATTTAATGTTGGTTTTGTTTCTTTGGTTGTTTTTTCCCCCTGATGATTTCTAGTAATGACTTTCTAGGTACAGGTTGGTCTTTGCTGCTGCCAGCCAGCTACAGACACCCCTGTGATCAAATGCTGTTTGGTAAGGACACAAAAAAAAAAGGAAGGAAAGAAAAAAAAAGAGAAACAAGAAGAAAAACATTAAATAAATGTGAGGTGTTTTTTTTTTTTTTAATGTATTTATGGTTGTGAGTTAAATGACTGCAGTCACATGTATGTGTAAGTGACTGTGTCAGTCTAACTGGATTAATTAACAATCTTCTCCTGATAAACTCCCGACTTAGTTTTAACTACTTACTATCTAATCTTATCGTTGGCATGTGACTGGTGTAGTGAACTGGTGAGATCACCTTGTATTATTTTAATCTAACAACTTGTGCTTCAGTCTGGAAAATCCATGAACATTTTGTCCATGACCTGTCATCCACAGCACAGCTTTGGCATTGTCCTCCTTGTGCCATGTTAGGGGTCTCCTTGTGCCAGGGCAGAGTTGTCCCCTAGGTTCTGGGCTGCTGGATATGCATTTGCACATCTTTGGTAGGACCAAAGGGCTCCTTTTTCTCCCCAGCTGGTTTAAGTGTCTGTGTTACTGTCAGTAGAAACTGCTGCTCCATGCTCAGCTCTGCTCACGATGGAGATGACTGAATTTTTAGATGTTTTGTGATTTTGGAGGCCTCATGATCCAGCTATTGAGCAGAGTGGTGCCTGGAACCAGGGCTATTGTCATGGCAGTGGAGAGTAGAAACAACACATTCATTAAGAGTGTGAAAATAAGCACAGTATCACCAAGCAGCTTCACCCCCAGAGAGCTGCAGCAACATGTCCTGGTGCACTGGAAGCCTGAGGAGCTTATTACCCAAGAATATTCATCAGATTTAGCATCTGGCCACTCTGATGGCTACACAGATACTAATTGCTTCTCTTTAAACCATAGTGAAGTTTTGAATATCTGTCTGACTGATACAAAGTATTAATAATTCTACTGTCAGAAGAAATTGAAAGTCTACCTTTTTAAAATAATGCTCTTACAAATGATGCTAGAGGTACACCACCTTCACTCAAAAGGAGCTGGTATGGAGCAGTAGTTGTTCCTGGATGTGTTTGGTGCCTCTGATCAGTCAGCTGGGATGGTGGCAAGGAGCAGGAGAAAACCACTTTTTTTGTTTTACATCCAGGATGTGAAAGAAAAGAGAAAGCAAAGCCAGAGACTGGCATAAGAGCAAATAAATGCCTACAAGCAAAACCTTGGGGGTGAGGGTAAAGTCTGGGGGCTGCTGGCCCAGGCACAGACATTGATTTCATTAGTGCCAGAGCCTTGGAACATCCATCTCTGCCCTAAGAAAAAAGGATTTGAGCAGACGTTCAGGTGCATTTAAATGGAAATTAGTTTTAGTGACATGGATGGCCCTCTGTTCTCTGACAGACAAACTCTTGTTCTGAATCTGCACCCTGATGTCTTGTGCAGGTGATGCTCAGAGAGCAGGAGATACTCTGCTGTGGGCAGGGATGCTCTGAAGATGGTCCAGGCATGGCTGTAGGCACAGGAGGAGGTGTTGGGAGTTGCACTTCCCTTCAGAACAGACAGCAATGAAATGAGAGTGTCAATTATTTAAAATCTCTGAAAAATCCCTCAGGGCATAGTTAAAGGGCCTACCATAGTTACTAATCTTATCACCAGCTGCAATGAAAATAAGAAAGGAAATAGCAAAATATAAATGGTTGCTGCTATCTGAAATATAGACTAAGGTCTTAATTAATGCAAAACCCTGGAGAATGGTTCTGGAGTGTAACTGCCAGATGAAATCAGCCTAGAGGTCCAACTGCACTAATATTTTGTCTCTGACAGGGGCCTCAGTAAAGCGATGAATTTTCCTCTGCCAGACTTACAGATAAGTCTTCTCAAGGGGGCCCTTTCCTCCCAGATTATCCTGGCTGGTGTTTGATTTGTGCCCTGCACTATGAGAATTATGTCTGTTACCTGTGTGTCAGAAGGTTTTGTTTAGCAGGTTTATACTTTGTGTATCATATTCAGGTATTTGGAAGTGATCAGTCATTTAAAAAATCCTGCCTAGTTCATAGTTTTAGCTGCATCTTGACTATCAAAATTTTATATGGCTGTTGCATTATTTTCAGAAATTATTTTTTGTGCATGTTAATTTTAAAGGCATGGCTTTTCTGTCTGTACAGAGCAATGACTACAGTTTGTTCTTCTGTTAGAGTGTGAATGAATGGAAATACCTAGGCTGCTTGCACTATCTTACTGTGCCACAAACTCAGGCTTGGGTTGGTTTTTTTGCTCTCCAGTGATACCTTGTACCTGGGATATGTGCAATGAAATTTATATCCAAAATCATATATTAGTTTGTTATCTTTTGCCAGTAGTAAAATCCATTGGTTGTTATGGTTTATACTCATTCAGCATAATTTATGCTCTTTTTGAAGCCCTCACAACTTTCTTATAAATTCAGCTAATCTAAATAGTACTGTGGAATCTAAAACCATACTAGTTAATTGTTCGTTTAGTTGTTATTAAATACATAGACAACTTTAATTCAGAGATTGAGTATTCTGCTGCTGAATTTCATCCACATAAACACCTGCCTGTTCATCTCATGTGACAAACAGGATTAAGTTGTGGCATATCTGTGTTGTTGTCAGTAAGAAAACTCTGTAGTATGTGCCCCTGCTCCTTTTCTGCTACCCCAGGTTTAAATGATGATTAGAGTGGAGGGAGGTGGGGGGAATGCTCAGTAGCCTCCTGGATATGAAATTCTGGTTGTGAAACATCTTGAGGGTGCTGAATGTTAACAGGATTTTCCAGTGCCCTGAAAATATTACACCCTATGATGACACATTTTTTGATCATGTTTGGAAATTGCTTTAGGACCCTGGGTAGCTTTGGGTTTCATTGGTGGAAAACTGATGGCTTCTGGCCAAGTGAGGTGCAAAAGTAGGGGAGTAGAAATCAGCACAGTAGCACAGAATGGGAGAGGGTGATAATTTCTGTCAAAAGGAGGTGATACAGTAAAATTCAGTTGCTGAAAGAACCCTCTAACACATGGCTTTAAGTTTTAGAAGGCAGGCAGTCATTATTGCAGCACTGGATACACGAGAGAGAGTTTTCAAAGTCATGCATGACATGAGTAACAACAGACATGACTTATATTATACTAATAGATACATATGTATAAATCTCATTGTAATGAACATACTTCCCAAAACTAATTGTAATATTTATCTGATTTCCTGGAACTAATTTTAATATTTGCATTCTGAGTTGGGGGGGGGGGCTTGGTAGTCTTCTTTAAAGTTGTTCTGTGATGTCCTTCTGTCAAGCCCCTCTCCATGCATGATGTTGGGCAGCAAATCTAGCTGGTCTTAGCCAGTTTCCATTTACATGCAACTCTTAGCAACTCGAGCTTGCTATCTATTTATATGCAAAAGGACACAGCTTAGATGAGCCCAAATCAACATCTTATCCATTAGTGTCAGAAAAGAGTCTGCAGGAGTTATCTCAGTTTACAGGATGCTAGTTGATAGTTTTGTGTTTGTTTACCCAAGAATGTAGATTTCATACAGGATGTCGTTTCACAAAAGATAATTTCATTTCAGTATACATTACATAAAGTAGATTCACAAACACAACAAAAATATTTAAGATTAATACCAGAGAACAATATATGTCTTACATTTGTAAATATACTTTGCTTTCTGTGAAGCAACCAGCTGCTTTGCCTACTGTGGTTTAATGGAGCCTTTAGCCTCTGATTTGCCAGAGATGATGTTGCTGCACATGGATGCTCAGTCCAGCATGTGTGAACACCTCACAACAACTTCCAACAAGTTCTGTTTCTGGTAGCTTTCATGATGAGGGCTGGTCATGGAGAAGGTTGCACGGCTGTTTTCTGGTGGCTGTTAGAGCATTTATTGATTGCACACACTTTGATCAGTTTCTGTTAGTTTTCTATTTAGTTGTACTACACCCCTCCAGAGCCCCTGGGTATTCATGCAAGAGCAGGGTGCACAGAGCAGGTCAGGGGATTCTGGCAGCAACCCAGTGTGGCAGTGATGGTGTCAAGTGTGAGCCAGCCACATGTGCATCATTCAGCAGTCTCAGCACACTACAGCACTGTTAGACGGGGAGATAATCCCAATTTTCATAGACTGTGGGGGATGCTACAGGATCATGATATGCCCTGGGGATTTGACAGGTTTTTTAGTGGATGCAATGCCTTGCAGAAAGGCCTGAACAAAATCAGTTGTGCTAACATGGACAGTGCTGCATGGAAGCTGGAATCTGTATTTCTGAGGTTAAAAGTGAGCCATCAAACTGTGGTAGGGTTTTTTTGTTTGTTTGTTGTTTTTTTTCCCCCTAAATGTAGAAAAAAGAAAAAAACAGAAATTATAAAGAACACCCTCGCTTTTAATATCAAAATGTGTTACTGCCTCCTTTGCTTTCATCAGTGGCAGCAGGATGCAGGTATGTAATGTGTGATTTCCCCCCTGTGATTATAGATAGACCTAAGGAATAACTTTCTAAAAAATGCACGGGAAGGGGGTGGATCCTGACCATGCTGAAGTCAGTGGGAACATTGGCAGTAAGTTCAGACACCAGGACTTTTGCCAGAGCACTTCTCTGCCTCCTCCAAACCTCTTTAGCATCCTCCTACCTGGTCATGACTGTAGCTCTTGGCATGACTATGGCAGTGTCTTTCACCTAGAAGGGCCACAGATATTTTGCTACTCTCCTCTGAGTCTAAAAAAGTCTCTCCTGACACTGCAATTCAGCTCCTTTCACCATATCCCAGGCTGTGCAGAGCCTGATCCTTACATGTATTTCAGTGGACATTCACTTGCTTGATGTGGTTTGGAATGAAAAGCTTTCTCTTTTGCTCCATATTTTCTGCTGGAAAAGTAGTGATCTCCTTTCTTCTGTGTTGGCTGAAAACTATTGAGGGCTTTTTGTTCATTACATTAGTTTTGGCTAAAAATTACAAAGTTTAAAAAGAGAAAGCAAATTCATGTTAGAGAAAGAAATAATACTTTGCTAAGCAACATGGTACAAATAGGAAAATGAAATCACAAAGATATTCCAAGGAGATCTTCCTAATCCCACAGAAAGATAGGAGTGAAAAGGACTTACTTGACTGTCTGTGTCTAGTTGTTTCCTACCAAGTAGTGGTAAAACATTGAGCTACTGTAGTCTTATCATAAACCTTCCAGAGTCTATTTCCTTTCAGGTTTGCCTGCTACTGGGCTGCCAAAGCCAGGATCTGCTTGTGGCAGTGTGTAGCAACAGAAAGCTTTGACAGATCCCCGAGCACCTTATTACAACATCAAAAATTTATCTCTTTGCCAGCCTCAACTTTCTTGCAAGAAGCAGTTTTTAAATAGAAAATCCTAACACTGCAGTGTGAAAAAAAAACCAGAGCCTTCATGTACTTCTGTACTTTGTTAAAAGTAAATGTGCTTTGTAACTTTTGAAGGAAAGTTGATAAACTGGGCTGCTTCTTTTATGCAGTTTTACCCAGGTGAACTTGTTATCAGGATTCCCTCTCTCACAGCTCTACCAGGGCACATGAAGCCAGCCCCAGGTCAGATACACATAATCTCAAAACCATTGAAGGCTGTGGTCTGAAATAAAGCCAGAAGCTACCTGGTAATGAGAGCAGGTTGCAAAAGAGGTTTCTGTAACTAAGCCTCAGCTGACACTTGCTGGGGGCAGGTTTCTTTCACCACTTCCAGCTCCACAGCTCAAACTGAGATGTGATCTCACCCAAAAACACACCCTGGAAGCAGTTCTAGGTAAACACTAATCACCTAAAATATCATCTCGATGAAGGTGTTTTCTTGGATCCAATCTCTTTAAATGTAGCAGTAAAGACCGACAGAGTCCACCTTTCTCCTTCTCTCAAGTTTCTGAGAAGTGAAGGGAAACAATAAAAACTCAAGATTATTTCAGTGAATTAACTTCTGCTTACATTAATTGAACATATGGTCTTATAATTTTATAATTTACCCACAGCATGTATGCTGCATCCAATCAAGGAGCTGTTTTTCATGTTTTAGACACTAAATTGGACTGGCATGTCTTGCCTGCCTGATATAATTAAGAATTACCTATCCAAGCATGACGCATTAGAATGATTTTTAATGCCACACATTCAAATGTTATTTAATGTGAACAGAGATTTAGATCCAATTATTATTTTTTTTTTATTTCATCCTTTTTCTAAAATCTGTTGGAAGATGCAGTGAGTTTTAAAGTTCACAGAAGCGTAAAGCCCCAAAAGCCTGGAGCATGTATAGTTACATTTCTGGTTTACATTGCTGTTTCACAGGAGAGCTGATGTCAGGTTAAATGCAGCAGCAGTTTCAATGTCCTCAGTGCAATCTTCTTCTGCCCAATTTGCTTCTAGATTACTGATGCTAAATGTGCTTTTAAATGTATGTTTTTGTTCACTTTTTATGACAGTAACCTGTTAGAAACAGTATTGGCTTAAATGCATTGCCTCATTATAATTAACTTTGAGTTTAGTTGAAAAGAAATATAAACTTACATGTTTGTAGCAAGCCAGAAACTGATACAAGACAATGAGAATATGGAATTTTTATACATAAAAAGAAAGACCCTCTAATTATAAACTATTCCAGAGATAAATTTGCTGTCTATGAAGGTGCTAGATGGATCACTGAGATAACAAGTAGAATGAAGGCAGTTAATATGTTTTCCACAGACAGATTTAGCCTTATCTGAAAGGAAGAACTGCACCGCCTCTAGGTGCTGGGACCACGTGAGACACCCAGAGTCTTCCATAGGTATGTGTAGTCCCCTATTCTTAAAGTTAAATTTTAAAGTAAAGAGAAAGGTTTAAAGTAAAGAGAAAGGTTAATTGCAGATATTTTATCAAGACTGAGTTCATTTTAGTCTATGGTACCTTATGTATATATTTACTTGTCATAAAGCTTCTTACAGAGAGAAGGGGAAGAGAGATAGGGAAGAGATAGGAGAAGACAGGGAAGCCAGTCACAACCTAGGTGGCTGTTTGCAAAACTAGTCTGAGTTCTACTTCAGCTGTAGCTTGAGCCCCCTCATTCTCACAATGTTGTCCATCCAGAGAAAGATCCAGTTAAAATGTTCACCATCTCTCTAACCATAAGACAAAGCCTGGTGCTCGAGCAACACCTGCTCAGTGAGTGAGGAAGATGCCTGTGAACTGTAATTGGCTTCCATTGATTTTTATAAACAGAGCAGAAAGGATAGCAACTCCTTTTGTTACCTTCAATTACCTTAGGAAAACAGGAAATAAAATCTTAATTTAAAAGCACTATATGTATGACCTGGAGTTTAAAACACAGATCTGAGCACAGCAGCGAGGCCTGAGCTGTAACAGAGGAGTCTGTGTCACTGGCATTATCTGTTGTGTCCATTCCAAACACCCCATACCAATTAAGACATTTAGTACTGTTTTCTCTTACCCAGAAAAGCCCTTCCCCTCCTAGAATGTGCCTGCAGCTAAATCTAGCAACACTTTTACACACCAAATATCCAGGGTGTATTATCTCCTGCTGAGAACTTGCTATCACTTCTTACTCACCCCAGCAGAGTGAAATTGGCATGAGGAACTAGCTGGTAGCATGTGTTTCTCAGCACTTGCCAAAGAGCTGCTAAAATTTCCAGGAACAGTCCCACTTGCATTCTGCTGTACAGATTACCAGAGGGCTCATTTTCCCCTGATGGCTGCAGCTGTAGATATTGGAGAACGTAAGGGGAAAGGCAGAAGGGCTCCAAGGATGGTCAGCTGTATTTCTGTGCTCTGTCTTGACATAATGTGTAATTGAAAAACTCTTTCATCTTGTTCTGTTTGGAAATTATGCCTTTTATTCTCTTGGGAAGTCTGTTGCTGCATGCAGATAGATTCCTCATGCCAGTATTTTGCTGTTTGGTATATTTGTGTACATTCTATCATATTTGTTTTTATTGTATTGTGTTACAGACAACATTTTGTGAAAATTGGTACGATTTCTTTACAGCATATGGTAACCTTAGCATTCTCTATGTGATTAATACAAAAATGTTGTAATTTCTTGCCTAAGGGCTCAGCTTCAGTGATGGTGACATGCCAAGACCCCAAGAAACAGACTGCTGTATTTTTAGAAGAGGTGAATGTAATGGGCCCACATACACTTCGGGCTCTAAAGTTTAGAAAAATCACTGATATTATTCAGGCCAATGCATATAGAGACAGCTGTTTTACACAAGATGGAAATAAATACAGAGAAGTGAGGTGAAATGTTCGTAAAATACTTAGATGCACTCTAAGACAAATATACCAATGTAAATACATTAGTTTGAATTATGAATGTTTTCAGGATTGGGTCAGTTAACTCAGAATTAAACCAATTTTCTCTCTAACTTCCTTTCACATCTGTTGAATTGAGGTCATTATGATTTTAATGTCTCTCTCCAACTCACATGACATATCCCTTCACATTCTCATTCTAGAGTTGTTTAATATTAATTAAAATATACACAACTAACCTGATAGGTTAGTTCATTCCCCTGAGACCTCATGGTAACAGTAACATTGCATTCTCCCGTTGTGTTTTATCAGCATATGCTGGGAAAAAGGCACTGATATGATTCATGTGCTTGCATGGTAATTAAATGGAAATTAGATTGGTGGAAGAGGGGCCATGTGCCAGTTGCAATGCTTTGCACTAATTTGCACACTGTCTCAATGGCACAATTCAACCCTTCCTCTGAATGGACAACTCACAAGAGAAATAGAATGGATCCCCACCAGCTTCTCTGCCAAAATTGTTATTAAAGATGCTAATGAGATGAGAGAAATTTGTGCATGAGCCTGTCATGGAGTCTGGGCTGTGATTACCAATAAGTGCTCTATCAACATTTTGGTTTCATGCATTGGTTTTTTCCAGCCTACACCATGTTTTCTGGTTGTAATAAGTCTCATCATAAAATTTTACTATTCCTGCAGGAACTCTGATAAGCACAGTGGCAGCAGTGGGTTTAGTGAGTGAATCTCCCCTCTAAGATGCCATCTCAATTCCTAGATGAAAAAGGTTCAAGACTACAAAGTTCAGTGAGTAATGCACAAACATGACATACCATATTCCTCTCTCAACTCTAAAGTATAAGATTTTATGGGCAAGGCAGGACAGTCGATGAGGTTCTGTTGATTCTCTGTTATTTTTCGAGCAGCTTGATTTCCATGTTGGCAACAGGCTCTTTTCTGCAGCTGTGCTGGAGTTATCAGAACAGAACAGTTGTTACCCTTACAAATCTGTTTCCACCTTCTGCTGTGTAATTTTTTTGTAATGTGTTTATTTTAGGTGAGGTTTGTGTGTTCTGTTTGTTTATTAGAAAGTCTATTTCCATCCACAGCCAGCAGCAGCAGTGGAGTAACGTCTTGGTGTTTCTGAGATATGGAAATTGTGGGTGGGTTTTTGCCATACCTATTTGGCACCCACTGGGATGCAGAAGACTGTTAATGTGTGTCTGACACCTACAAATACTGAGTAGATTTAGGAGGCAGCAGAGCTTCCTCCTTCCATTTGTTTTTTTCTGAATGGTAACTACATCTCATTCCACTATTTAAATTTTGAATTTGCCTGTTAAGCTTTTTTTAATTGCTTTTGGTCAGCTGATCTTAGATGAACAGGGGGAGAGATTGCATTTAAACACAGCAGAAGCTGAAAGTCATGGCTCTCCTGGTAAGATCTACCTCACTGTCTCCCTCCAAGACAGAAGAACAAGGCTATTTGTTTGAAATAGCATGGGGAGTTGATGTTGACAAGCATGAGCATAGGAATAACAGCTGCCAAGATGAAGTCCTTTAAATTTACCATTTACATCTTGCTTTATCTACTTTCCACAATATTCTTCTAACCTTTTCCTAGTCCATATTGGGTTAATTTGGGAGTAACTAGTTCTACTACATTATCTACTAGTAGTCCATATTACTCATTTGCGTTTGTTAAATCTACAGCAACATTTATTTTAATACAATTTGCTAGAGTATATTAACACATTATTTAATTATCACAGCTATTGCTGGTTTTGATTTGTAATCAAACACAAAATTACACTTTAATAATAGTACAACTATGATAATAAAATATTACATTTGATTACAAAGCAAAAACAACTTATCAAAAACTCAGTGTTATAGCTTCACGAGATGTCATTTCTTTAGTTTCCTTTTCTACCTCATGAGACTACTATAATTTTCTGGGTAATAGTATTCTTTTTAGTGTATCAGTATGCTCACACTTCATTTACCCACATTAAATTAAACTTTTCTTTCATGTTAATGGATCTTATAACAGGCCTACAATTTCTGCAAAACTCAAAAAAAGAGTTGTGCAACTGTACCCAGGTAGTGGTCATACATTAAGTTTCACTTTGCCTCTGTTCTTCCCTATCTGGAATATTTTCTGCATGCCAGCACATTAGTGTGGGAAGCAGGATCACCTCCCACATGGCTGTTTGCAGTACAGATTATTTCTCAGGATTCAGGAACTGCATATCTGCATTATTTGTCAGAGAGGGACATAACGTCAGGCAGGGCTGATGTTGGTGCCTGTTTTATTTGTGGCTGACTGGGTGTCACCTGAATTCCAGGGTGTGAGTATGGAGGTACTTGTGTTGGCATAGTCTGAGGTGCTTCTAAATCTTTGGGTCTGTAAAAAAAGCTGGGCTGAGCTGAGCCTTGTGTCCTCATGCAGCAAGTTGACAATAATCTGGCATTTTATAGACTGTAAATGCAGCAGTATGAAAGGACCATAATTTCAGAGTAAATTTTATTCCAACTTCAAGTCTTTTATAGGAGGTTCTGTTAGTAGTGAGCAGTTTTAATTAATAAGAAGATGCTTACAAAATGCTTACAATAATGCAAAACCTTAACCTCGTATTATATGGTTTAACAAATCAGGGTGTCACACCAAATAACAAAATAGTTGCTTGGAGTAAAGGGCTGATTTAAAATAATGCTGCATTAGGCTGTGGGGGTGTATAGGCTCTGTGGGGTGAGTAGGGGTACAGTAGCCCCATGTTTCCTGAGAGGGGCAGTGCAGCTTTGGTCAAATCTTTGCTTACTCTCACACAGGGGGGGATAAAAACACTGACTAGACATGCAAGGTGTGTCAGGTTAACAAAACTCCTGGAAACACCTGGATCAGTACACTCAAAGTTAATGCTACTAATCTGCAGAATCTAGTTTGTAGTGAGATTGTCACTTCTTAATAATTTGGACATCTTCCTAGCATTGACTAATTAATGATGACAGACCTATGCTCTCTGAATATCGAACCCTTTGCATCAAATGAAAGAAATCTGTATTATGCCTTTTTTCTCAAATCAGACATTTTATCAGGATTTGGAGGCCACATTGTCCACCTGCATTTCCAGGAGGGAGCTTGGTCTGAAAAAAAGGTTTAATCACAGGTGGGCTTTCTGACAGCTGTTAGGATGGTACAGACATCTGAATTGCCACTGAGTTATGCTAAAATCAAAGCAAAGACCTAAATATATCCTCTCTGTATGGTTTTGTGTCCTCTCACTAGCGCCAGAACCAGTACTAGGCTAAAATTTACTCCATATTTAGTCCTTAGTCTAAACTTTATATTAAAAACTCGAGGTTCAAGCAAATGGCTTCTTTTCCCACTCAGGTAACTGCTGAGCAGCCAGCTGTAATCTGAATAATGCTGTTGCATTAAAGGGGAGTAAAGAAACTTGGCAGAAAATAACTCCCCCTTGCAATCCAGCTGACCCTCAGATATTAGAGGAGCTGGGGGTGGCTGGGCTTAGATTCTGAGTGACAGCCAATTCACCTTTAGTAGGCTGGGAAACAAAAGCAACAAAAACTACTGACTACTAACACTGGAAGAAATTATCATGGACAGGTGCTAGAATTCAGTCACAAGAAACGAGGTTTCTAGTGTGATTTATTAAAGCAAGGCTAGATGTTTAGGCTGGATGTTAGGAAATTTTTTTTTTCACTGAGAGGGTTGTCTGATTGGAATGGTCCAGGCCATCCCTGGGGGGATTTATCCCCATTCACCATCCCTGGAGGCATTTAAAAGGTGTTTGGACCTGGTCCAAGGACATGGTTTAGTAGTTGGATTATGGTGTTGGTCAAAGGTTGGACTGGATGATCTTGGAGGTCTCCTCCAAACTAAACATTCTGTAAATGTGAGCAGCATGCAAGCTTCTTTTAGGTTGCTGTTGATAAAATTTACTGTCTGCAAAAGGAGCATGTGCAAAATACCTAAGCTAGGAGAGCTCTGTAGAGATTTCCCAGGGGGGCAACCTGGCCAAAACTGCAAGTGTAGAGATTTATACTGTTAAAGATACTCTACAAAATTAAAGGGAAGAGAAAGGGAGAGGGGCACTTGTGTGTTAGAATCTTACCCAAAGGCATCCTAATGGAGGGGAAGAGAGGCTCAGCCTGTTGGCTGGTCCCAGGGATCAGGGGTGTCCCTGCAATAGTATATTCCCTGGCATCCTTTCCCACATTGGCTATTTTTATACTATTTTACCTGACAAGTGGAGCTTGAGTGACTCTAGTCAAGCATATCTTTATTGGGATTGGTGCACATTTCTCTCTCTTTGCATTTAAAAGCCCAGGCTACAGAAAATGCAGTGTGTAGTCTCAGTGAGGGGTGGTCACCCCTTGGAGGTGGGTGACTTTAGGGATGGAGGTATTATTAAAATAAGATTATGCCTAAAAAGATTATGTTTAAAATACCTAAAAGTAATTTTCATTCTTTTTGTGTAGATTATACCCATGCTTGGCTGTGCCAGAAAATGGGCTATTTAAGGGATCCAGATAGCTGTAGGACAGCCTTTTTTCCTTTAGAAAAATTCAGGCTAGAAACCTCATAGTAAACCCAATTTCTCATGTAACCCAGTTTCCAGGATTTCACTCTGTCAGAAAAATATTAAATTCAACTGTACTGATGATAAAACCAGAGCACTGGCAGTGTTGCCCTCGAGACAAGCTGTTTCTCTAGCCTGGAAGTTTGGCTGCAGGAATGTGGTTTTATCTGTGGACATGCTGGTAATCACTGAGGACTCTGGGGGTCATGCAAGACATTCTGTACTTCTCAGGAGATTTTCAGTGCACCTCTTTGTGTGACTGTCAGGGTGATATGAATGTCTCTGAGTCATTTGTCGATGTAAATCTGAAGGAAGTGGCTTAAGAAAAAAAATAAAAAAAACCAAACCATAGCTTTTCATTTACTGATGTGGTATTCCAGGGTAAAAAATACTTCCTAGATAAGAGAGAAAGAAGAGAATAATTTAAATTCTTTCATTCCCCTGGGGATAATGCAATGCAGTAATGTTAAAACTGTGTGTAATTGTTTTCTACTCTATACTTTCTACTTTTGTAAAGCCTGTGGCAGCTATGAAACTTTAAAGAAAATATTGGGAAGTCTGGTAGGTATAAAATGCTTCAGTTGTAATAATGTTAATGGTGCAGTTGGGTTAAAAAGGCTTCTAGCAACAGGCAAGGGTAGGTTTTTTTTCTGCAGCGCACAACAGTGGATATCCCTGAAACATGTGAAAGAATTTTCAAAAGGTGTGAAATCTAATAGAAAGTGCCAGATTTTAGGTAAATCTTCTGGACTGCTCTTTCCCATCTTCTGCATTCTGTTCCCAGTTACAGCAAGGAAACCTGAGCAAGTGCCTTATTGTGAGTACTGCAAGTATTGCACTCTTCTCATTTTGAAAGGCTGTATCATCATTTCTTAGGGAATTAGGTGAGGCATCTGCTCCATTTCTGTCCTTTCTATGAGTAAGAGCACTACAGAGAGCAATAGATCAGTGTATGACCTGGAATAGATCTCTGATAGCTAGAGAATGACCAAAAGGTGCTTCAAGCATGTGCTACACTGACATGTTAACTGCTGGGAAATTCTGCTTGGTACTAAGATTAAGATTCATTCAGACATAAGGATTTCCTACCATTTTAGTTTAGTTCATTCAAGACCTGCTTGTAGTAAAAAGAAAATGTAAATACAGTGAATATCAGAACCCCAAAAGGAGAAATATTACATATATTCTAGCTTTTGGCCAAGCCAAGGAACAATATTTGAGGAGGCTGTATTTGAACAGATAAAGATCTCTGGTTCTTATTCAGCACCTCAGCTCTGCTTTTTTTCAGCTTTTCTAGATGCATATATATATATATGCATATATATATTATATATGTGTGTGTATATATGTGTGTGTGTATATATATATATGTATATTCATATAAATATATATATACACACATATAAAATGTCATAATGAGCCTAAAAGACAAAATAAACACTTAGTTTTCCCATATGATTTTGAAGGATGGCTTTTACCCTTTTATCCAGCCCAACAGATGGAAAAGCAGTGGCTAAACAGAACAAATGTGTTCTGAAGCCTTTGTTATGATTGGAAAATAAACTGTTTCTGTAGCTTTCTGTGAATTTGCTATGAAAAATTTCTGAAACTACAGGGATGGATTTTGTATAACTCTTCATCTCATTGTGGTGTGTCTTGTTACTATTATTCCAGAATTGTCCTGAGTTTTAGACCGAGTATTCCCAGGAGGTATCCTGAGACAGGTGGCCTACAGAAGTAGTAAATACATACAAACAACAGTAATTTTTAAAAACGTAAATATAGCAAGCCAGTCCATTTGTAGTGTGCTAGAATGGCCTGGGTTGGAAGGGACCCTAGAGATCACCCACTCCAACCTCTCTGCCATGGCCAGGGACACCTCTCAGCTAGACAGGGTAAGGTTGCTTGAAGCCTCATCCAACCTGACCTTGAAGATCTCCAGGGAGGGGGCATCCACAGCTTCTCTGGGAAAGCTGTTCCAGAGTCTCACCACCCTCGTACAGAAGAACTTCTTTCTAAGATCCAGTCTAAACCTATTCTCCTTCAGTTTAAATCCACTTCTGCTTGTACTGTCATGAAAAGTCTCTCTCCAACTTTCCTGTGGTTTCCATTAAGGTATTGGAAGGCAGCTATAAGGTCCCTCCCAGAGTCTTCTGTTCTTCAGGCTGATCAATCCCAGCTCCTTCAGGCTGTCCTTGTAGCAGAGGTGCTCCAGCCCCTGTATCATCTTTGTGGAGGTCCTCTGGACTTGTTCCAACAGATCTATGTCCTTCCTATGATGGGGACATCAGAACTGGACTCAGAACTTGAAGTGGGGTCTCACAAGAGCAGAGTAAAGAGGAGAATCACTTCTCTTGATTTGCTGACCATTTCCTTAATGCATCCGAGGGTATAGTTGGCCTTCTGGGCTGCATGAAGGCACTGCCAGCTTATGCTGAGCTTCTCATCAACCAACAGACCCAAGTCCTTTCCCAAGTCCTTCTTCTCAGGGCTACTCTCAGCCCTCTCTGTTCCCATCTTGTAATTCTGCCTGTGGTTGTTCCTTGCATTTGGACTTGTTGAATCTCATGTAATTGATCCTGGCCCATTTCTCCAGCCTGTTAAGCTCCCTCTGGGTGGCATCCTTCACTCAGGTGAATCCATGGCACCACACAGCTTGGTGTCATCAGCAAACGTGTTGAAGGTGCACTCAATACCATTATCCATGTCACTGAAAAGATGTTAAACAGCACTGGACCTAGAACAGACCAGTGAGGAACTCCATTTGTCACTGGTCTCCAACTGGACATTTAGCTGCTGATCACAACTCTTTGAGCATGACCTTCTAGCCAGCTCCTTATCTACTGAGTGGTCCATCCATCAAATCCATCACTCTCCATCTTAGAGACAGGGATGTAATGTGGGACAGTGTCAAATGCCTTGCACAAATCCAGATAGATGATGCCAGTTGCCCTTCCCATATCTACCAGAGCTGTACCTGTCATAGAGAGCCACCAGATTTGTCAGGCCCTCAGTGAAGCCATGCTGGCTGTCCCCAGTCACCTCGTTGTGTTTCATGTAGCAGGAGGATCTGCTCCGTGACTTTACCTGGCACAGAGGTGGGACTGATTGGTCTGTAGTGCCCTGGGAAGAAGTTTGAGAGGCTATTCATCATTTAATAATGCTGAAAATGTGGTTGCTGTAGAAACCTCTCTGAGATCTAGCAAATGTCACTAACCAGATTTTACCCCACAGTGCAGATCAAATTGGAGAGGTTCCCATGCACAGGGGGCCTGGGGCTCTGGTCTGTCTTTGGGGAGGCACCTGTGATTTCTTGTCTCCCTGCCTGATGGGGGGGGGGGGGGCAGTCACCACCACTTCCCCATGGATATTCACAGGGACTGCTTCATCCCTCAGGGCACATTCCCTGGTACTTTTCTTCAGGTCTGTGCTCATAGCTCATTACAGCAAGCTGGCTCTAACAGCTCAGAGGTAGAAGGAGCAAGGGATGAAGCGTGATAGAATGTGTTTTAGCTTAGGCTAGCAGCAAGATTCTGGGCCTGTATAGAGACCAGAAGTACCACTTGAAGGAGATCAGACTTGTTCTTCCCTGGAGTATTCACTGAGGCATCATTAAAGACCCAGCAATCAGAGCTTGGCTTAGCTGGAGCTCTGAGCTCAATTGTAGTTGATGGCAACGGTGTTCAAAGCCATTGCAAAGTATGAATGAGAGCAGGAGGTGGAGAATTTGATCAGAGCTTCATAAAGGGGCTGACTCATAACTTAACCAAGTCCAATTCATTTGTACAGCAGAAGTGCTTTCTAAAGTACTGATGCTCCAGCCACAAAGTGCATTACTTATTTCCCTTTGATAAGGACCTCCTAAATGCTTACTGCTTTGGATTTTAGTCTACTTACAGTCCATTAGTAGGGGTGCTGCAAACTTGCTGAAATAAATCGTTTATCTTCCCAGTACTGAGGTCTTGATGTGTGGGTTTTGTGAGTTACTGAGTACTTCTTCTGTGAGTTTCCCACAGGTAAAATGAGTTAATGTATTCACCTTGCTCTGTGGTTCTCTTTGTGAAAGGTTCCTGGACTTTGCTGGGACAACTTGTAATAATTTGTTCTGGTTCAGTTCATCTCATCTCATGTTTTTGCATGTGAGGTGTTCTGGGTCTGTCTTGGCTGGGTTATTTGTTTCAACATATGCTTTCTGAGACTAACATTTCTCCCTTTCTATTAGAGATCAGTAGGATGGAGCTCCATCTTTCTTAACACAACATTGATTCTGCAAGGCAATGTTTCTAATCCTTGGGGTAAACTTCAAGATTGCTTGGATATCCATATTCTGAATGGAGAGACGAGAATATCTCATTATTCAACTGTTTTGATGTCTCATGTTTTCAGCTGCTACAGATACTGTAGCTTTGTTTTGATAAGTGTGTTAGAGGCTTGGCAGGACATGTTATTGATCTCATGCAATACATTATGGGGATTAACATGGGAGTATGATTCACAAATCAATTTCCTCTGAGCTTTAATTTAAATTCCAGTGCCCCCTGAGGATCTTTCTGGGTCACTTTTATTCTTGTCCTGGTTTGGACCAGGATAAAGCTGATTTTCTGTATTGTGATTTTGCTTTCAGTTAAGTCTCATAAGAAGCTGGACTTGCTGAAATTCAGAGCAAGTTTCTCAGTCATTGTCTGCTTTCAGGACTGAAAACACTTGATATTTATAGTTATGGCTATAGTTATACAGAACCAAGGACACTGCTCAGTCTGAGGAACATCTTGTGCTCTGGAAAAGAAAGGGATTAAAGGAGTCACACCTGCAACCCTCCTTTAGTCAGGAGTAGACAATACAAGTGACCAAAATTGACCAAACAGAGTATTCCATCCCATACGCATGATACTTGGTATAAATTTGAGGGATCACAAGGGGCAAACCCCTGTGCCTTCACCCTTCACTCTTCCCTTTGCCCTTCTTCTCCTGTCCCAGTTTGCTTTGGCATCCTGGGAGGATTCCATCCGTTCCTCTGCCTGTGGTCCTGATCCATGCCAGCCTGAATCCCTGTGTTCCTGTCTCCAGCTCCCAACTGCTGCTGATTCCAGGAGTCCAGCCTGGACTTTCCCAGGGCTGCCCTGCAGCCTCAGTGGTGATGTGAGCATTACTAGGGAGGAGGAATGTGGTACAGTTTTCTGTATATAATTATACATTTAATAATTTTTCATTTTTATCATTGCCGTTTCATTAAAGCTGTGTAGTTTAACTTCCAACCCATAAATCTCTCTCCCTTATTAACTCTCCTTTCTTTACCATTGAGGGGAGGGAGATTTATAGAGAGTGTCTGTCATTTGGTTAGTTGCTGGCTCAGTGTTAAACCATGACAATTCTCAATCTGCACTTCAGCACTGAGTAAACTGATTAATAATGCAGGCATCCAAAGTAGTTGCATGCCAGCTGCTGTCAGATGTCTCTATCTAGTCTGTTCAGTTTTCTGGCTTACTTGTTTCTGTAAAGAATAATACTCAACTCTGTCTACCTTCAAAGAAGTTTTCATATTTCAACAACTCAGTCCCAGTAAGGAAGCCAATATTCCTTTGTTATTAAGGCACACTGCCTGGGGAGAATATTTAGGTGGAGTAATGTCATTTAGCTAGTTGTTAGACTGCATAGAAAAACTGTCTGCTACCTTTCCTCTTGGCAGACAAAAACTCAGAAGTACACCTCAAGAGAGCTTTAGAAAGGATCTGAGTGAAGTTACTGCCACATAGCGCTATGCAATCAATTTAAAGAATGTCTTTAGACACTTAGAAATTAATGTTTAATTTTGGTAAGGTATGGGGGAAAGGTTAAGAGAGTCAAACAGCTAGAATGCTCACATAGATGCACTATCAATTCAATTTTCCTTTGCCTTTAGCTACTGGTCATGCTAAGCAGTAGAGTGGGAACTGCTATGAGTTTATGAAATGTTTGGAGCCAGGGACTGCCCAGAGAGAGGCCCCATCAGAGGTTTCTTTGTGTGCTCCTCATGCACTTCCCACAGAGTTAAAATATCCCAAAGGTTTCTCAGCAATTATAGCCTAGCTTCCCGAATTATTTTCTTTTCTTTCCTTTTTTTTTTTTCTTCTTTTTTTTTTTTTTTCCTTTCATTTCTTTTCTCTCTATGTTTCAGATTATGCTTGGCCTTTGCCTAAACAGTTGTGCCCTATATGGATTTCCCTAGATGTGCTCTTTTCAACTGCATCTATTATGCATCTCTGTGCCATCTCTCTTGATCGGTACGTAGCAATACGCAATCCCATTGAGCACAGCCGCTTCAATTCCCGCACCAAGGCCATTATGAAAATTGCTGCAGTTTGGACCATATCCATAGGTAAGCAATGCGGCTCAAAACCTTAACCGTGTGTTAATGAATAATAGTGTTACTCCCATTTCCATTTAGGATTTTTAAGAGGATCCTTCAATTCATTTGCCTGGCCTGAACGCACACCTGAATGTCACAGATGATTTCTGGGAAGCGGAAGAATGTCCATGCAGTTGGTCAGTGACCAAAACAAGCACTTGTTTTTTTCAAAATACCACCACTTCCAGTGCTGAAGCTTTGCTGCTGTGTACATATCAATATTCCAATAATGGCAATAACACAGACAAATGGTACTATAAAACTGCTGTGTAAACAAAGCAGGAAATAGCACTCGCAAAGTCTCTGGAAGAAAAACCCAGTCAGTACAGATGTCAGGGCTACACTGCAGTCTCTGCAGGTAAATTTGCTCAAATTCTGGTAACAGTTTAAGTGAAGCAGCACAGAAGTGAAGGCAGGCTAACAAGAGGTGTTTACTGCTCTTGTGAAGGCTTTATAGCCTGTATTATACTCTGACAATGGTTGGATTGCTGCTAGCACTGAGCTAGCAAATTTGAAGCCATAGTAAATGAGGAGTAGACACTTTCATAACACTTTGATAAAATTTGATAAGTAAAGCAGCAGTAAAATAAGAAAAGGAAAAAATATAGAACGTTGACTGTAGTATCAGGAGCACTGATAATAATGTATAGTGCACAGTATATTCTCCATGGGTCAAAAATGTGCCCTTGTGGCCAAGAGGGCCAGTGGTATCCTGGGATGCATCGGGAAGATCTAGGAAGGTTCAGCAGATCTAGGGAGGTTCTCCTTCCTCTCTACTCTGCCCTGGTGAGACCACACCTGGAATCTGTATCCAGTGGTTTTTTTTTTGTATCCTGAGTTCAAGAGAGACAGGGATCTACTAGAGAGAGTCCAACAGATAGCTATAAACATCTCTGGTGCTTGATGTAGGGTGCAAACACCTCACCAGTGCCCATCTGTCTTGGGTGATGTTTAACAAGTCTGCAATTTTAATGTGAAATAGGTGAAATAACATTAAAAGGAATAACTTGGAGAGTAGATAGAATGGCACTTTTCTTTTGCAGGCACATGGCTTATCAACCTTCAATAAGGCAAAAGGTGCTGCATTTATTCCCCAGCATCCAAGAATCTTTAGGAAGAAGCTGTGAGCAGTTGCTCAGGGGGATGTCTGTAGTGCCTGATGCTTTGGGGCACTGCCCCAGACAGCACTTCTCTCCTCAGACTGGGAAGGGAGGTGCTTTATAGTTATACCTGCATGGCCCCCCCTTTGCTGGGATCCTATCTGAGAGGGTGTCCAGCATACCTGGGCTTGGTTTATGTTTTGTTTGTTCTTTTTAATGCAGATACAGCTGGCCCAGAGGTGTCTCTGCTTGCATCCCTTTTTTTGAAGATCCAGGCAGAATAGATACTCCCCAGAGTGTCTGTTCAGGGCACTGAAATGCTTTTGGATTTCCACCCTCCCCAGTGCATATGATGGAGCTTATCCATTTACCCAGGCTTTCTCCAGAAGGTTGTATTAAATGAGTAAAGAAATGTACACTTTATATGTATCTAGCTTATTTTACTATAACTGTTTTTACTTGAAAATTGAATTTAGAAATGTGACAAACACAGGAATACACTGTACATGGAATGGAAGAGAACTCATCCAAAGTATATTCTTGCTTTCTTCTGGTTCTTACCTACATGTCACTTGGAAAGGCCTTTTAAAATCCCATGCAATTTTCAAGAGGATGAACTAGGTTAAGTAAATTCACCCTTCCTTCAATATTAAGTCTCAAGAAAGAATTTCTGTATATATATATATACATGATTAAGTATTAAATTCAAAGCAGCTCCTTCAGTTGGACAGAATAGACTTAAATGCATCCTATATAAAGGATCATGAATTAGTTCCTAAATTAGAATTTAAAATAAGTTGTAAAAAGCATGTAATTTTTCTTAATTTAGTAGCCTTTGCATTTTATTTTTCTGAAATATTAATGCTGACAGCAAACTACATAACAGGTTCTCTGCTCATTTGGCTATGAATGTGGCAGGTTGCTCAAGCCTAAACCTATAATTAGGTTTTAAGCAGGGAAACAAAACAGAGTCCTCCTGTCGGCTGACAGTTGCTTTGTGCATTGGTTTTTCTGAAGCCCTCTTTTTTCCAGATTAAAGTGCATCACAGACAGTGCAGAGGTGACATTAGTATTGCAAGCCAGGCTACTGCTTGCTTCTGGTGGAGACACAGAGCAGGTTTGTGCTCATAAAACTTTTTCAGGCCTCTCTTCTGGTTGTGGCTTAGACAGAAACACCTGCTTTGTGGCCTGGAGCATGACACTAAGGCTTAGTCTGCCTCTGTTTCCCATTTGTGTGAATTGACTAGAAGGATTTTTTCTCTAAATACATTCTTTTGTCTGAGTGTTCATACCTTGATTCCCAAGAGGGGTATTGATCTCCCTGGGGCATCAGAAAGAGTTATAATGGTGAGGAAGAGCATAGCAGCAGAAAGCTGATTTTTAGCAAGGAAGCTACCTCCAGATTTCAGTCACAGGTGCCTGAATTGGCTTGATTTTGTCATCAGATGTCAGTGAAATAAATGTTTTGCCACAACAGATGGTGATAGTCTGGGAAGTGTTTTTCACAGAAATGGATTCACCATCCCACTATGTGGGTTCTCAGGGGCAAGGGAGATACTAGTGTCCCTCGATTGAGCTTATTGCTACTGAGCATCAGTTCAGGCATCACTTTTTGATTTCTTGGGGAAGCCTAGCCCTGGTTTCAGGTCTGTTGTGAATAGGATCATCCTCCTTGTGCAAATGCACCGTGAGAAAAATGTATCTGAGCAAACCAAGAGAAATAATTTAGCCAAGTAGAAGGGTGAGTGGGAAAAGAGTTTATTTATTCTGTCTTATACTTTTCGAGTTTTCCATCTGGGCTCAGGCTATTAAGTGCTCTTGCAAGGTTAAGTAAAGGTCTGCAGCTTGTTAAAGTACAGTCAGTAATTATACTCCTCTGATTGCAGTTGTGCTCCTTGGGGGGCAGGGAGATCCTTCAAAGTTCGTCTCCCTTTTATCTTTGACTTTAAACCAATAAAAGGTTGGCAGTGTTGTTTTATTAGAGCAGTTAGATAAACGTAGAACTAATCAAGCCCTGGAGGTGCATTGTTGCTATACTAGCACATGAAATGAGCTGCAATTAGTCTGCTGACATAGGAGGAATATATGGAAATTCTGTGGTTTTCAACACTTCAAAAGCACAAGATCTTCCATGTACCTGTGAAGAGCTTTGCTTCCTGAACCTGGTCTCTTTTCTTTCATGATGCAATTCAGGAGGCAACAAAGTCTGTTGAGCTTTACTTCTCACTGTCTCTTAGTTATTGTTAGAGAAATGTGCAGGCAATTTGCAGGCATCAGAAACTAGATTGGCAAGCCTGTTGCCAAAGATGCAAGACCTTTGAGACAAGGTTTCTCAAAGTGAGTACCATGTTCCAAGGACCCCAGAGCCCTGGCTTTGGCACCACTCCCATAACCATTTATTGGTTTTCCATGTCTGATTTGCCCTTTCAAGCCCCTTCCCATCGACCAGGAGGATTGATGAAAAGGCTGTCTGCACTTCTGAGTCCTTCACCATCACTCCCAGGGCTATGTAATCCTTCTTCATGGTCTTCAAATTGCTCCTGGCTTTATCACTGGTACCCACTTGAAACAGCAGGAGTGGATGATAATTGGTGAGATGTACAAGTTTAGATATTCTTTCAGTGATGTCCCTGATCTGAGGCCCTGGTAAACAACAGATCTCTCTAGAGAGTGAGTCATGTCATCAGATGGGTGCCTCTATACCTCTCAGAAGAGAATCTCCCACCAAAAATCACATGTAGCTTTTTCTTGTTTCTGCTTGTTTATATCCTTTGAGTGGATCCAGCTGCTTTGTTCAGCTCCAACGACTTCCCTGATACAGCCTGGTTTTATTTCATCTTCTGTCTGTGGAACTGTGAAGTGGTTCTGCAGAGGCACCTTGGAATTTGAGGGAAGCCTCTTCCTCCTGCTGCTTTTCACCCTTGAAATCTTCCATTCTGCACTGTTGAGCTCCCTCCTTTCTCTGTGTGCTGGCAGGGGAGTTTTTTGCTGTGTGTCCATAGACTGTGATTCCAGTGGTCTGGACCTGGATCCAGCCATCTCCTTTTCTACCTCCCTGATGTTATGCAGCTCTTTTGCAGCTTTCTGCATCTCAGCATGAAGGTATCCCACCTCTCCCTGTCCCATGCAAGAAATGTAAGCACTTCCCATAGCCTGAGGTCTTTAGAGCAACCTCTCCCTTCAGTAGCACCCATGAGGGGAGGTGTCAGTCACAGGGGGGATGGTGGTGACCTCCAAGCCAGAGCTGAAGGCTTCAGTCACTGCCAAGTGCTCACCATTCTGCCCTGTTAGTTAGGATGGGTACCCTTGACCCATGCTTAGAGGACTCAATTTCTATTTCTTCTAAGAGACTGAGCAGAGATACCAGTTGCTCAGCTTAAAGAAATAAATAGTGTTGAGAAGGCAGACTCTGGTGCTAATGCCCAGCACAGCAGCTGCTAACATTGAGGTGAATGTCTCTTAAAGTTGTAACCCACGTTTATTTTGTATAATAATAAATATGAGGTTAAATATAGATATAAATATGTGGTGTTTAGCATGGGCAGTGGCGTTCTTGGTTTTGCACTGTACACTGCTTTTGTGGCACACATAGGCATGTTTGGCACACAGCTCGTTTTGCCTTTCTTTTTTTAAAAAAAATTGTATCTAAATGCCAGGAAAATGTTAGTGAGGTCCAAAGCCCGTCTGCATCAGGAAAGCCTTTGCCTTGGACCACAGCTGACTTTGAATCTAGTACTGACATCAGGAGAGGTGACCCCTGGCCTTCCCAAGCCCATGTACCTGCAGCAAAATGTGACCCTTCTTGTGTTCAGCTCTGAGAGTCTCATGCATGGAAACAAAAATTAAACTCATTCATGGGTCTTCATTGCCTTTAATGAGGCTGTTCCTGGAGGAAATATCTTCGTGAATAAAAATGCTGTGAGAAAGAATAGAAATTATTTTGTTTCTAAGTGAAAATAACCCTCAAGAACTCCATCTTTCCAGTAATCTCTTAGCAGTCACATGAACTTCCACAGACGAACATAGAAACGTTATTTTTTTCACCTAAGTCTAAATTCTGTGAACGTCAGTTTGGACTTTTTAACTGGCTTTTTCTCTAGAGCAAGCTAGTAAATGTTTTACAAACATGTATTTGTAGTCAGCTGGGGTTTGTTTTACTAACAGAATCTGTGAAAAGCATCTGTTACTGTGTCCACAGCACCATCTCAGCCCCATTTGCTGAACAATTCTGCTGGCTTAGGAACATTTTTAAAGCTGACAAGAAGCAGTTAGGACAACAACTGTAATTGGTTTTCTAATCTAGAGAAACCCTGTCTGACTTGCTTTCTATTACTCTGTCAGACAGAAGCTAAAGGAGAAAAGAGATAAAAATCACATTCACTTCCTTGTGAAGAGCTGGGGGGAATAGGAGCTCAAGGCGCTGCTTGGCAGAGGGGGCACAGAGCTCCCAGTGCTGACTCCAGCAGGGACCTGTTCATGGCTTGCTGGCTGGTGGTCATGGGCTGCTTCTTCTTACTGGAATAAAACCAGTTGCCCCAGACATTGCACAGACATCAAGCAAGATGACCAAGTTTCCTCTGAAGAGCAAAGTGTGATATTCAGTAAGCTTGCAAAGCAAAATAAACTTTGCAAGTTTTTGGAGCAATGCTGCCTCTCTTTGGGAATTCACTGGTGCCTTAAATAAAAGGTACTATTTGACACAACTGGAAAATGCCTCATTTTACTGGATCAGCCTGTCAACTTTGTTGACAACTTGGGTCCAAGGCAAAAGCTCACAAAATACTCTGCACTTGGACTGAGAGAGCTGAACAGCAGGAAAGACGGACACCAGTGGCTTCAGATCCTCATCTGAATTGGCATTCACCATCCTTGCACTGAGTTTGGCTTTCTCTGACCAACTGACCTTAGTTCTTAAATTATGAATGCTTAAATCTGTAGTGTTAGTGCTGTGGGTTACTTGGGTCAAGTGGAGCTGAATGTCTTTTCATGCTTGTTCAAACAACTGAAATCAAGTAATTCACCTTTACCCATATTCAGGTGCCATGGGAATGTTTAATGGTAAGCACAGCAGGTACTGATCAGGGTAATCCTGCTGAAATCAAGGCCAGGGTGTGTGCTGTATCTGCAAACAGGGATTTCTGCCTTTGGGATTGTGGCAGTAGCACTTTTCCAGTAATTCCCCCTAAAGGAAACTCCTCTGGGGTATCTCAGACCTTCCACACTTTACTTCTCACTCCTGAGGTGGTGTAGTTAGGCCCTGCTGCCAAATTTAGTTCCCTTTAGGCCTGGATTATGGGGTGTATTAATGATAAATCTTGTGTTAAAGAATGAGTTACAAAGGAGAAACGGGAGGTCAAAGAAAACATTTGAGATGAGAGTAATGTGGCCCATTCAGCAGTGCTGTAGGGTAGCTGGCAGCTGAATTAATGTGTGTTGGTAGCTCCTCCACAGACATCTTTCTTCCTACTGCTGTTGACAATAGGATTTTTCTGGATTAGAGGAAAGAGCAAATAAAGATCTGGTGCTGTGTCTCTTCTAGGCTTTCTCAGTTTGAAATTGCAATTTGTTATGAGAAGTAAGGGACACTTTTCCATTACAGCACCTACCTCCTCATTTCCTATCATCAGTGCTGAGGTGTATCATGCTGATGCAGAGTTTTCAGATGACATCAATGCTGTTGGTTTGTATATTCCTCGTATCCCAGAACTAGGTTATTCCTCTCAAATGTACTTTATGTGTGTGACCATGAAGATAACTTTAAACCTAATCTCATTTCCCTTGACTAAAGCAGCAACACTGAATTAATGAATGAACCTGTATTCATTTTAGAGTTCTGTTTCAAAGGATATGTATTATAGAGGGCTCTAAAGCATGCAATTATCTATTCAAATGTAATCTCAGTCTAATGTCACTGATTTAATTCAGGTTTCTTCTTTGTATATAGACTTCTTTGTCCACCTCCCACCACTTCCTGAATGTCTGTGGTCTGATGGAACCAAGGCATTAGAAAGATGTCTTTAATGAGAGTGTGATGGGATGAAGGTTATATCAGTCACAGGGATTTGGCACAGGCAAGGTAAAAGGGATTGAGATACCAGAAAGGAGGGAACTGCCTTGGCCAGGGCTAAACTGTTAAACATTAACATGTGGAGAATCACAGAATCATAGAATAATTTGTGTTGGAAGGGATGTCTAAAAGCCATCCAGTCCAACACACCTGCAGTATGCAGGGACATCCTCAACTAGATCAGGTTGCTCAGAGCCTCTTCAAGTCTCACCTTGAATATCTCCAGGGATGAGGCCTCAGCTTCCTCCCTGGGCAACCTGTTCCATTTTTCCACTACCCTCATGGTAAAGGCTTTTTCCTCTAACATCCAGTCTAAATCTACTCTTCTCTACTCTACTCTTCTACTTGCTCCAGACCCCTGCAAACAGTCCCTCTCCAGCCTTCCTGTAGGTCCCCTTCAGGTACTGAAAGGTCACTATTAGGTCTGCCCAGAGTCTTCTCTTCTCCAGGCTCAACAACCTCAACTCCCTCAGCCTTTATTAATATAAGAAGTGTTCCAGCCCCCTGATCATTTTCGTAGCTCTCCTCTGGACCCACTCCATCAGGTCTGTGCCCACCCTCTACTGAGGGTTCCAGAGCTGGATGCAATACTCCAGCTGAGGTCTTACCAGAGCAGAGTAGAGTGACAGAATCACCTCTCTTGATCTTCTGGCCATGCTCCTTTTGATGCAGCCCATGATGTGACTGTCTTTCTGGGCTGTAAGCACACACTGTTGGCTCATGTCCATCTTTTTGTCCACCAGCACCTCCAAGTCCTTTTCTGCAGGGCTGCTTTCTAGAACCTCATCCCCAAGCCTGTACTGATACTGTGGGTTGTTCCAACCCATGTGCAGAACCCTACACTTGGTCTTGTTGAACTTCATGACATTTATCTGGGCCCACCTCTCCAGTTTGTCCAGGTCCTTCTGGATAACATCCCATCCCTCTGGTTTATAGACATCACCACTCAGCTTGGTGTGATCTGCAGACTTGCTGATGGTGCATTTGATCCCACTGTCCATATTGTTGATAAAAATATTAAACAGTACAGGTCCCAGTACGGACCTCTAAGGGACACCACTTTCAACTGGTCTCCATCTTGACCCTCTGGATGTGTCCATCCAGCCAATTTCTTATCTACTGAACAGTCCACCCATCAAATCCAGTGTTGGAGGACATTGTCAATGCATCTTAATTAGAGCTATACAAAATTCCTTCATTCTTTCATTCTTTCACTTTGTGAGGGACAAACCAACAGCTAGGCTGGCTCCAGGTTACTATGTGCAGTGCTGGGTAGTCATGCTGCAGGTTTCACAGCCAGTCTGTCTGTCCATGTGATGGGCAGCATGGACACAGCCATCTGCAGGTACTCTCCATGCAGAACTTCTGCTTCTGCTTCAGAAAGGCTTGATATCCTGAAATCCTGGACAAAAAAGCTGTGCTGGGTGATACTGAAGAGGAAAAAGGGTTCTATCATTCTGTGATCCAAAATGTTCTTCATCTCACTTGTCTGCAAGCCCACAACTATGCCACCAGGATACAAGAGAAACTGACTTGGGAAGTGCAGTGATTCTCAAGGCTTATTTGTCTGCTTAGTGCTCAGGGACAGCTGGAAGCTGTGCTCTAGTTATTACTGTGATTGAATCATTTAAAGTTTTCTTCCTTTCAGCCAAAGAGTTTATAGTTGGGGTTCTGATTTCAGAATGTAAGGTCAATCTGATTACCATTTTAGTTATATCTTTCTGACTCTCACTTTGTCTGTTGTTCCAGCTTTTAGATTTATTTTCAAACTAGAGGGTTAGGAATTGGGCAGATGCATGCTGCATCCTGTTCAGTTCACTATGTAACTGCCCTCTGTATGAGTTCAAGCAAGGGTCTCTGTGATACTTCTTAGTTTCACACTCCTTATGGTTGAAATGCCTGAGCAGAAGGAGCTTGCTAAGACTGTGTGCTTGCAAGGACACAGAAAGCCAAGAGCTTTTCTTTCCTGTGGCTGTGATGCCATAGCAAAAGTGGCCATTTTCTATCAGGATTATTTAAATGTCTTTAAGAAATTTGCTTCTAAGTCTTCATAGCTGTAATTCTTTAGCTTTTTGATAATTTTCTGCTTTAAAGTTTGCTACTAACTACCTTATATCAAGGATTTCAACCCCCTTCCAAACTGGCAGGTGCAGAGTAGCCAGCTGGAACAGAGCAGTGTAATGATTGCCTATTCTGCATCCACAAATCACAACTGATGCTAGGAAAAGAACTTTATAAAGTTACACTGCATTCACAGTGTCAGCTGTGGAGCACAGCAAAGCTGCCATGTTTCCCAGTACATGGTGTTGGTGCCCTGGAGATGTGCTCTCAGGAGTGTTGTTACATGAAGTTTTCCCTTCCATCTGGGAGCAGTAACTTCTCATTTGAACAACTTTAAGCAGTGGACTGAATGCATGCAGGATCTGCATCATCTCTGCTGCTTCTTTGGACCCCTGTCCATCCAGATAACTGTCTCTTCTTTTTTTCTTTCATTTTTCTAGGGATATCCATGCCCATTCCAGTCATCGGTTTGCAAGATGATTCCAGGGTGTTTGTAAATGGGACCTGTGTCCTCAACGATGAGAACTTTGTCCTCATTGGATCCTTCATGGCGTTCTTCATCCCTCTCATCATCATGGTGATCACATACTGCCTGACTGTCCAGGTGCTGCAGAGACAGGCAACGGTGTTCATGTGTGGAGAGGTCCCCAAGCAAAGGAGGAGCAGCGTAAACTGCCTCAAGAAGGAAAACAACGCAGAGAACATTTCAATGCTTCACAATCACGAGGGGGCATCTCACTTGAACTCTCCTGTAAACAAGGAGGCAGTGCTTTTTCGGAAAGGTACTATGCAGTCCATTAACAACGAGCGAAGAGCCTCCAAGGTCCTGGGCATCGTCTTCTTTTTGTTCCTCATCATGTGGTGTCCATTTTTCATCACTAATGTCATGTCTGTCCTTTGCAAGGAAGCCTGCGATAAAGACCTCTTGAGTGAACTCCTTGATGTGTTTGTTTGGGTGGGGTACGTTTGCTCTGGAATTAATCCCCTTGTATACACACTCTTCAATAAAACCTACCGCAGGGCTTTTTCCAATTATATCTGTTGCCAATACAAGACCAGTAAAAAATCAGCACCACGGCAGAATCAGTGTCTGAATGTTACTTCAACAGCTTTATATGGGAAAGATCTGACTTTAACTAGTTATCGAAATGGCAATGAACTCAATAGCACGGAACTAGATGAAGCAGAGGAGGGCTTTGAAATGCAACCCGGGACTTCAGAGCTCTCTATAAACAGCTGTAATGTTGTAAGTGAAAGAGTGAGCTGTGTGTAAAGGTCTCTCACACAGCCTTTTGCTCTGGTGTATCTGTAGCCAAAATATATTGTGTAAAAATATGTGTTGGTCAAAGACAATGTATATATTGCATTCTGAAAAAAGGGGGTTTTTTTGGTTTTGTTTATTTGTTTTTTTTAAGAAAAAAAGAGTTGTCTTTCCAGTCCACTACTTAAAATTGTATATATATTACTATACTGCAGTGAAGTTCAAGGTTCTATATTTACAGTTAAGACTAGATCAGAATCATTAGTTACTTTGCATATGTCACAGACAGAATGTTTGAATTCTTCTTCTTCCAGTGCATGAACAAAAATGCTGAATATTTATCTCAGGTGGCATTTGCTGGAGTCCAGAATCGCACGTTAGTAGTTATGTATCAAATACATGCTATCAGACTTGGTCAGCATAACTTTTTTTTTTTATATTTTTCAAGTTGACAGTAAATATATACTTTAAGTCCTCATCCCTATCGGTCCAATGTAAAGACTGTAAAGAAACCTGGCAGAGATACATCATGAAATCACACCAGCTGTGCAGGCATCTGTCCAGACACCTCCTGTTATGGGTGGTACCTTGCTACATTACTGGGATACTCCTGCACTTCAAGAGGCCTGTGTTAAATTTTGTCTGTCTCCAGTCCTGCTGTTTTCTTTCTGTTACCCAGGAGGCTCTGCCTCCCCTAAGGAAGGTGGGGAGTCCAGTTCTGGTGTGGTTTGTTGATCCTGTCTGTTCCCACTTGCTCACTTGGAGAAGCATGAAAAACAGAGTGGTCCCCAGTTATCTGCTTCAGTCATTTTATAAATGGAGTGCCTTGTATTCATAAAAAGCCTCCTTTGGTTTATAGATAATCATCAGCTCTGGGATGGGGCAAGCTGTGCTCAGGAATGGCACTCTGCATTCACAGATTCCATGGATGATCAGGGTCTTTGGCTGACCTTGAGAAGAATGCTCTGGCTTCCTAAGAGTTCTGGTCTTCTCTGTCCTCATATCTGTTTATATTTATTCCTGAACACCCTGGGACTTGGAGTGCTGGTGATAGAAAACTGCTTTTGGTGTAGAGCAGAAGCTGCTGTGCTTGTGGTGTTTGTTGGGGTCAGGCTGTGAGGTACAGGATCTCTCTTCCTGGGGAATGCTGAGGGGAGAGGCATAAATGGGGCTCTCTGCTCATATTTCCTGTCTCAGGAGGAGGTGGGAAGAGATGAACTGAGTAGATGACTGGAATAATTGGGTGGTGACAGGGTTCAAAAGCAAATGATGACCAGAGACAGGAAGAAGGCAGATGGAGATGGTCTACATGGAATATAATTCTGGATTAGTTTTAAAATTTTATTTCATTCCCAAATTAAAATATAGTACATCATATTAACATCACTTACACCTTAGTGAAAGCATCTACATTGGGATTTAATGCACTTTAACTAATCTGCTTTTAATTCACATCTTATGTAATTTGAATTGATTTTCCTTTGTGTTCCTGTGTAGACAAACCCTCCAGGGCATCATGAATCTCTGTCACTGTGACTCTGGTGTGGTGCCTCTCATGCTGTTTTCCTTGTGTAGAGTATTGTCTAATGCCACATATCACCCATGAGGTTATTATACCTTCATTAACTATTACACAAATTCTGCAGTGCTCATCTAACACAAATGCATTTAGCATCGCTGTCAGCCTCTGATATGAAAATCCTCAGAACAGAAGAGCTTGGCAGGGATAACTCGCAGTTTACTACCATGAAGTGCTTGTACTCTAAGATTGCTGTGTTCATCTTACCAAAATTACTTGTAGAAGAAAGGAAAAATTCTGCTAGTTCTCTAGTGTAACGTTGTGATGTTGCATTGCTCTGTACAGCAACAACCTCATGAGGTGACTACCAAAATGCAACGTATGGCTTGCATCTGCTGCTGGGTTGCTCCCAGCTTGATGCATTGAAGTTGTCTCTCCTCTCCTCTCTTCTCCCTCATCTCCTCATGGGAAAAATCCATAGTTGCAGTCAGGCAGGGAATCCCAGGGCAGAGTGTAGCTTATTGAATGCAGAGGGCAGCAGAAAGGCACCATGTCCCAGCCTGGTGATGCCACCATGGGCTTCAGTGTTCAGGAATTCACTTGCCTCTTCATAAAAGTCTGTTAGCCAACAGGAAAAGGACTGGCCAGAAACAGAAAATTGTCCTTTCAGTGACTACCCTTTGCTGTGAGTCAGATTTAACTATCCCAATAATACAGAAAGATGAGAAAGGTGACATTGATTTTTAAGTTTGTTATTTTCCTTGGGTGAATTCATATCACATCTTTCCCAAATACGTGTGTGTGTGTGTGTACATATATATATATATATATACATATATTTATTTATTTATTTATTTAAAAGTCAACCACAGAGTTTGGAAGCATTTATGTTGAATTATGAAGAATATGTTGAATTAGAGTAGTTTCTAGCATATGTGCAAATAGCTTATTTTCCAGAAACTTTATTATCATCATACTCAATGTAAGTCCACACAGGAATTGTCTTTGCATTGGAGCCTTCATGTCTTACCCTTGCCAGTTCTGTTCTATGGGGAAAAAAAGGAGCCTATTACATTTACATGTAAATAACAGGAATTGAACAGAGAATTACAGAATTTTTATAAATGTTTTTTTAAAATTCAGCACCAGAACTGTAAATAAGTTGAGTGTTGCAACTCAACTGGACCTGTACTGATGTATGTCACTTGTTTAGATCAACAGACAAGGGGACAGCCTTATAGCACCTGCATTCTCTTCTAGACAGTGGGTGATAACATTTTTGTGAATGGTTAAATACTGTCACCCAGTGTGGGTCATTCACATCAGGGTTTTGCAAAGCTGCTATTAATTTATTAAAGACAGTTTGTGGGTTTAATTGTTCTTTATTTTTTCCATGATATATCAGAAAATAAACAAATTTCATCTGTCACAAGTTAAAATCTTTCCTGAGTGAAAAATATGTCATTTCCAGAAAACCAACAAAAAGCGAGGATAATGATAGGTTAACTTTCATTCCTCCTCCCACTCTTGAAGTATGTCCCACAGTTGCTTGAACACAAAAATTAGTGTCAGCAGATATCCCAACACTCCAAACATCAAATCTTGCTAAATACAAAAATAGCACTAAACTTTGTCCCTCTTCTCCTTACTTCTTTCAGTAATAACTGTTAAAAATGACATTTTTAAAATTACCTCAAACTGAAGAATGTATTTCTTTCTATGCAACTCAATCAAAGTGAAGTTGTCCCCACAGCAACTTTGCTTTTCCTGAGCTGTAGTCATTGGCCATGATGATGTCTCAAGAAGCCCTGCCCTGGGGCTGCCTGCTGGAAGGACCTCGTGGAAGTTTTGTGTGAGTTCTCAGGCTTTGGCTCAGGTACAGTTTTGTCTTGAAAATAGTGTGTAGTGGTGTTTGGCCTGAAAACATGAAAATAGTTCCTTGGAAATGGTGCTGTAGGCTGAAACGTGCTGGTTGTTTCATTTCCCATCACCAGATGTGAGGTGTCCAGGTAGGATGTCTGCAAGGCTGAATGTGCATGGAGAGGCTCTGACCAAGCCTACCTCTTTTGACTTGCAGTCTGAGCAATAATTTAAATATGTGTGATTAGTCAGGATGAACCATGTGGTTAATACCTTTTTGTCTATAGAGATGTCACGTCAACCATTAGTGCCTTTCTCCTGGAAAGCCCCACATATTGTTCCATCACTGACTTACAGCATGGCCAGTGCTGTTCCTTTTCAATTCATCAGGCTAAGTTCTGTCATCTGGGGTGCAGAAGCCATGAGGGGCCTGAACATGGAGGCCCAAGTTCCAAAGGAAAAATTAAATTCCAAGTATTAAATTTTAAAGAAAAAAAGCAACCCACAAGCAGCTCTTCAGAGATATTGTTTAGCTTTGATATAATGATGGGTTTCTGGTATTCTTGCAGACAAATAATGCTAACATGACATTCCAAAAGCAGAGTCATGATGTGATAAAGATGTGTATGTCTCTTGGATGGGTTCCCTCCCTGGGTCACAGTATCATGCCAAGCCAAGACTACACTTGACTCCATTTCAGACTGGGGAACAAAAGGGATTTGAAGCTTTTTCCTGGGACAAAGCATTACAAAGACCTGGGCAGGCACAGCAGAAGAGCAAAGATGGACAGATGTATGCACACATCTGCACACGTGAACACACACATCACAGAGCCCTCCGATAGCAGCAGGGGATGCCATCATGCTTCAGTCTTCCCTCAAAAAAATTGGAACAGCTGAACAGCCTGGGACAAAGCCTGTGATGGGGAAATCAAAGGCATCTGGAGGTGTCACCATGAAATGTGGGCTGTTCTCATGATAAGAGGGGGTGTTACGTGACCATGTACCAAAAATGTTTGGTTTTTTTTTTCATTTTTAACTATGAAGTTGTTATTAACTGTTCTGCCTCTCCCTCATTTTTCTTTAAGTCTTCTGCTTGTTTGCTTTTAATCACACTGAAACTTTTGCTCTGAAGTTGTCAGGTGCTGAAAAAAAAATCTGTCTGACATGTAATTCCCTCTTGGCTGTGTAGGGATGCTGCAGTCCCATAACAATATGGAGGTGGAGAGTCTTCACATGAGGGATTTTAGATATATATGAGACAATCAGTGCAGCAAGGTATGCTTGCTAGTTAGAGATCTTTAATGACCACTCAAATACATGAGCTACACACTGAAAAATTTTGCTTAAAACTGTTCTATTATCATGAGTTCTGCTGACTACAGGAGAGTGTGTCAGTACACTGGGAGGGAGTGTGCCAGTGTAGGGTGCTCTGAGCTGCCTCCCCCTGGGCACTCCTCCTGCTTGCCCCCTCTGAGCAGGCAGCTGTTTTCCAGCCAGCATGGTGTGTCGCAGCACCCTGCCCAGCAGGATTTACTCTGTGTAACTGCAGATTTACTCTGTGTAAGTCTGTACACAGATCTACTCTGTGTAACTGCAGATTTACTCTGTGTAACTGCAAAAGCCTGGCCTGCTGGGCTACAGCTGGGCTTTGGGGAAGGCCCTAACAAGTGGATAAGTGTGATACAATTCAGGAGCTTTTGTTGTGGAAAATTGAGACTGTGAAGCAGTCCTTGTTGTGTGTTACATCTCTCATGAACATTGCCTTACGTTTTGCTTCCCCAGGAAAATAAAGGATCTCTTAGCAGGCAAAGACAATTACCCCAACAGCTTCCTGGGATAACTGCTGCTGCTTTGTCACTCCAGCAGGCTGTAAGCACTCGAGTGTTTTGTGACTTGAAAAATGAATCATGCAGCATCACACAGGGCCACATTAAATCCACTGTTCTGAACTTTCCTGTGCTTGTACCCTAATTAGTTCCTCAAATTGGATAAATTAATGCTTAATTAAAATACAGCCTAATTATCCAGCATATGTGTTTAATATGATCTAACTGTGACATTTTGAGTTAAATTGCTGATACACTGAAAATGAGCTGTAAGCTCCTGCCTGTTAGACCACTGCCTGATTGCAATTTGTTACAATTTACACCAGTTTTAATTTGTAGGTGCTGCTGATTGTGTCTCCTCCTGCAGAAGAACAGGTGCTCATCAAAGCCACTGGATTTTAATCAGGGTCCTTTTCCCTGACTTGAATGCTAGAATGGCTCTTCCATTACTTTTTGGGGAGGAACACTTCAGTGCCCCTCCTGAGGAGCCCAAACTTCCCAGGGATCGTGATCCTTCTCAAAGTTAAGGTAAGTGCAAATGCCCTGAAAGAAAATTAAGGTGTGTAGGGGGTTCCTCCCTTATAGGCACCAATAGTTCATGTTCCAAAATGTATTCAGAGAAAATCTACAGCTCAGAGTGACTCACCCAGCAGGCATGACAATGTTTAGCCTCCTCACTCATCAAGCCTCACCATATTTCCAGTTCAAGAGTTAAGAGCTGGTACATCAGCATATAAAAGGCAAGGACTATCCTCTCCTGGGACCTCTTGGTGACACAGATGTTCTCCCATGCTCCCTGAGCACCTCCAGATCAGGTCAGACTCTATGAGGGTTTAAATGATGTCTGGGTGCCTGGAGGTGGGATTGAAACCTTCATCTGTCATCTCTGTTTTCTTCTGCTGTGTAAGTTTTCTGCAGCCATTCCATGTCACTGTATAGTTTAACACATTCTCTTGGCTGTTATTGAAGTTGCACTTGAGTGTCACAGTCATGCAGAGAGGGTGCTTGGGAAGGGGAGACTGCAGCAACATACAATGATACAGAGCTCTTGGCATCTTCAGTTTATCTGGTATATGTTTCTGGTATATCTTTCTGTGATTCTATGTCCCAGTGCAATCTTTCTTTCCAAATGTGGGCAGATAAATAAGTCTTTATTGCTCTGAGCCTGGGTGGTGAGAGACTTGATTTCAGGAAGGCATTTGACACCATCTCCCACAGCATCCTTGGAGCTAAACTGCAGAAGTATGGCCTGGATGATTGGGTAGTGAGGTGGATCAGGAGCTGGCTGAAGGACAGAAGCCAGAGAGTTGTAGTCTGGGATGTGTAGAGAGACATTGTCAACCAGGTGCCTTGAGTTGCCAAAGAGTGGGTGTGAGTCCACCTGTGCCTGATTAGGACAGGCCCCTATTGGGCATGAGCAAGACCAGGGGGCCAATAAAGGTGGGACACACACCCACAGAAGGCACCTCAGCTCACTCTGGTGCAAGGCATGGAGAGGCCAGCAGCTCGTCGAGCCTCTGGAGCAAGAAAGGCTCTTCCTGCTACACTTCTACCCTGGAAGTGCTGTGTGGTGGCTGGAGTCCTGGAAGAGACCAGCAGCTTGTCGAGCCTCAGGAGCAAGAATGGCTCCTCCTGCTACAGGGATGGAGTCTGGTTGGAAGCCTGTTTCTACTGGAGTCCCTCAGGGGTCAGTACTGGGACCAGTGCTATTCAATGTATTTATTGATGACCTGGATGAGGGACTAGAGTGTATTATCAGTAAGATTGCTGGTGACACAAAGCTGGGAGGAGTGGCTGACACCCCAGAAGGCTGTGCTGGACAGGCTGGAGAGTTGGGCAGGGAGAAATCTAATGAATTACAGCAAGGACAAGTGTAAAATCTTGCATTTGGAAAGAACAACCCCTGGTACCAGTATAGGCTGGGGAATGAGCTGTTGGAGAGCAGCACAGAGGAAAGAAACCTGTGGGTGCTGGTGGATGGAAGGATGACCATGAGCCAGCAATGTGTCCTTGTGGCCAAGAAGGCCAATGGCATCCTGGGGTGTATTAGAAAGGGGGTGGTTCGTAGGTTGAGAGAGGTTCTCCTCCCCCTCTACTCTGCCTTGGTGAGGTCACAGCTGGAATACTGTGTCCAGTTCTGGGACCCTCAGTTCCAGAAGGACAGGGAACTGCTTGAGAGAGTCCAGTACAGAGAGACCAAGATGATGAAGGGAGTGGAACATCTCCCTGATGAGGAAAGGCTGAGGGAGCTGGAGCTGCAGCTTGGAGAAAAGGAGAACAAAGGGCAACCTCATTAATGATTATAAATTTGTAAGGGGTGAGTGCCAGGAGGATGGAGTAAAGCTTTTCTCAGGGGTGACTGACAACAGGACAAGGGGCAACAGTTATAAACGGGAACATAAGCAGTTCCACAGACATATAAGTAGGAACTTTTCACTGTGACAGGGCACTGGCACAGGCTGCCCAGGGAGGTTGTGGAGCCTCCTTCCCAGGAGGCATTCAAAACCCACGTGGATGCATTCCTGTGTGACCTGCTGTAGGTGACTGCTGTAGGGGATTGGATTAGATGATCTTTCAAGGTCTCTTCCAACCCCAAAATTTCTATGTTTCCATGTTTACAAATTTTAGCCTTGAAATATGGAGCTTCTTCTCCAAAGAACATCATGTTTATGTTTGCCATACAAGTTTTCTCCACCCCTGCATGAATTCCAATGAAGAACATTCTGACACCCTTCATTTTTAAATCATAAAGCTGTCTAAATAAGTGAAATCTACCGAGAGAAGGTATTTCCTGGTTTGTAGAAAAATCCTTGATTTTTGTAGTTTTGTTTGGTTTGGGGTTTTTTTCCTAAATGAAAAAGACTCCTGCATGTCCCTGCTGCTTTGGTGAGGTGGGACATCCAAGCACACCAAGGTGTTCCATGCCCTTACCACCTTCATTCACAGTTTCTCAGACAGGGAAAGAAAAAGCATCGTTTGTAGGTGATCACTGCTGACCAAAGTTCAAATCCCCCCACTGCAACTGCAGGAACTTGGGGCGACCTTTTGTGCCTTTCTGCAAAGGTAGAACAATTCAGCCTAAATTAGTACCTCAGAGATGGCAGAGGTTCTGTTTGGGCTCTCATTGCTATCAGAGATGAGCACACCCATTTTTGGGGAGTACAGCAGGACTGTCACCATTCCTGTCAAACCCCCGTGCTTAAGTGTAGTGAAATGAGGCAACCAGGTGCTACTAATTGCCAGGTAGTGGGCATGAGCTTGTGTTAAGCCCACCTGTGCCTGATTAAGGTGGGCCCTAACTGCGCATGAGCAGGATTAGGGGGCCAATAAAAGGAGCTCATGCCCACGCCCTGCCAATTAGTGGCACCTGGTTGCCTCATTTCACTACACTTAAGGATGAGCTTACACCCAACTCTCTGTTGGGTGAGACCTGCTTAACCACTGAGGTCCTTTCCTGGGCAAAGCCATCAGAAAACCAAACATCAAGGCCATGTTTAGGATTTTTAAATTAGTTTGGGTTTGTCTGGTGGTTTGATTTTTTTTTTTTTTTTATATGTATCTGATGGCATAACACCTACAGTCCTGTGCTGTGTCTGGACAGGGCTCCAGTAGAGGAGGCAAGCAGCCCAGGATGGCACAGAAGTGAATACTCAGTTTTGGTGCAAACCTTGTGGTCATCATCATTTCTCAGCCAGTTGTTTTATCACCCTGCGTTCTGGGAAGAGGAACTTGATGCAGAGACTTTTCAGAGACATTTCAGATGTTCAGACATCTCAGCTGCAATATGTTGCTTCAGATTGTTTTGTTAAATGGATGCATCATATGTATTTGTTTGCCAGACCCTCCTCAGAAGATGCAGCTTCTACACAGACATACAGAGTTTGGCAATGCTCTCAAACGTGGCCTGACACACAAGGCCAGTGAGCTGCAAACCTGCTGTGGCCCATGAAGGTCTCCAGATTTTAGATTATATCATTGCTTACTGCACTCCAAAAGCCTCAGCCTTTGGAAGCTGGAGGCACTTTATGTCCATTCAAGATCTAGGTGTCCCCTAGAGCTGTGGTGGCTCTGGAATGGATGCTGAGACTTGTGAAGGCTTCAAGAGGGGTTCTGAGATCCCTGGTGCCTCAGGGATGCTGGAGCTGATGCCAGAGTCAGGCAGGGACCCAGTGGGGTGCAGCCCCCACCCAGCAAACCTCAGGTTTCAGCAGATGTGGTGATCACTGTGTGGGTGATCAGTGGCACGGGGAGGAAGGGCAGGCTCAGGGGATGGTCTGGGCTGGCACAGGCCATAGGAGATGAACCTCGTGCCAGTGCAGCAGTGCTGGGCCACTGGGTCACAGTACCACAAGGGACGAGGGTGATGTTATTCAGCAATCAGCCTGGAGCTGAACGAGGGAGCAGAGATGTGACATGTCACTTCTTAGCAGTACAAAAGAACAAAACTCTTCTATCGTAAAGTGAGAGAGCCATTGTCCTCTCTTTCATTTTCATGCACCAAATGCTGTCTTCTGGCTGAAGCGATGCTGCATCTGCTTTCTTCCTCCTCTGCCTTCAAGCACAGATGCTGACACCCAGTGGCCATGGAGTTTCAAGCACCTGTACAAGATGGAAAACTTCAATAGAATTGCCTCAGCCAGTGTGCTGCGACTCCTACGTTTTCATTTCCTCAAGTGCAAGAGGAGTAAAGAGGTCCTGAGAGATGCCAGCCTCGCTTTATGACTTTCAGCCACTGTCAGGTTCTAGAGGTTAAAACACTTCAAAATCTTGTATTCAGAGGTCAGGAAGAAAAATGAAAAAAATATGAAGATGGATAATGGGGAAACTGATTCTCAAGTTATTCTTTTGTTGGAAGCTTGGCAATAGACCTCAGTAAGAGAAGGAGAGTGATTTTGTGAGTTCAGAGGCCTTAGCATTTGCCTTCCCTGTTTTCCTGCTTCCCAAAAGCAGTTAGAATATGACAGATGCAAACTGAATTTGCATTGCCCTGCAGCAGGCACAGGATTGTGCTTTCAAGTGTTTGACAAGTATTGACATCCTCTAGGGGAAAAAAACTCAACAGAGATTGCTTTTTATTCTTCAACAAATGGTTCTAAGACTTTATCAGTCAAAGACAGAAAGAAGATGCTAAACTCAAAGCAAAGGAGAAGATGCTAAACTCATATGCAAAGGAGTTTTCTTTGTATGTTTAGCAAAGAAATGCCTCACCAGACCTGTAGGGATAAGATGGTAAAAACATTGGGGAACCCAGACATGAGCTAGAAACAATAAGAGCAGAGTATGCCAAAAGAGGGATTTTGAATGCATTTTACTGAAAATATTTATTATGGACTACAGCAAATGAATTAAACCACTATAATACAAATACTGTATAACACAAAACAAAACCAACAACAAAACAAACAAACAAAAAAACCCCAAACCAACCAACCAAACAAAAAAACACAACAACTCATAAGTAATGTAGTTCTATAACCACAGGGGAAAAAAGCACACAAGTGAAATTCTAGCCAGGTTGATGATCTGACTAGAAGATGGCCATTTATTAGGATTAAATGTGGCACATGCTGCAGATGTGATGCTGTGAGAAAGCAGAGGGGGGGTGGAAGGCCCTAAGCTGGGGTGAGTTTGGTGATGAGAGAGCCCCATGCCAGGGCCAAGATCAGCTTTCTTCACCTAAACACTCCTGTAAAGCTGCAGCATACAGATACCATAAGTAGATATACTTAATTTATCACTCTGTTACTAGGCATGTTTCTAGGCAGGCTTCAGCATAACTTTTATATTTTGTGGTTACTGAAATAGCTCTGATCTTTTTTGGGCTGAGTTCTAGCTGCAGAGGTTCAGCATTCGTTCCTTCACTACCTCTTACCTGTGCCCATTCTCTTTAACTTTTCTTCCCTTCTTACCTCTTTCTAGACAAAATTAGACCACAAACTTCAACCCAGCTTAAATCAGTCCAGCAGGTTAAGGGGGGGGTCACACTGTTTGCCCCACTCCAAATGATCATGTCCAGATTTTCTGCTTGTGAAGTGAGCGAGATCACATCAGATGTCCAGGGAAGCAGAGGGGGCTTTGGCTGCCTGACTCACTTTTCCCCTGGAGCATGTTCACAATGTACTCATGTGTCTTTAGTAGATATTCAAACTGTTTAAAAGGCTGTCAGAAGATCAGAGGCCTATCAGCATTTATTTAGAGTAATGGCAAATCTCAGTGTGACTCTTTCCAGTAGTTTTCTGTAGTCCTTTTTCTGATTTTAATTATTATTATTATTTGTTCAGTAACTATTGCCCCGGTGTCAGTTCTGAAAACTCAACACCTAAATGCTAGCTGGTTCTGATTGTGCCAAAATCCTCTAGTTCCTGAAAACACCTGGAAACCCTAGAACAAGTTCAGCTGAGCATCTCTGCTCATCCTGCTCTTGCAGAACAAGAGATCCAGGTTTGGTCCTCCCAGAGATTGCCAGGCCCTGATTGCCCATCCCTCTGCACCCCAACACACATGCAGCCCAACCTCCAGAGCAAGTGAGAGTTAACTATTTGTGCTGTGGCAGCCAGGGGCAGCTGTGGTTTGGGGCTGTGTCCCTTGTTACAGCAAAAATCCTACTGGAGAGTGGAGAGGAAAGGATGGTGACTCTGCAGCTGCTGGGAGGGCACCAAGGGAAGAGAACCTCTCTCTCCCATCCCACAGAGGATGCTTGTATTGCTCTAGTGAGCAAATTTTAGAGATTTGCATGCCAGGTCTTCTTTTGATGGGGCTGGGGGTTTCTTCTATGACAAGCCAGCTTTATTCCTGTTTTCTTCCATTTCTTGTAGTTCCTTTCACCTTCTCTGTTAGTTCTGTCAGTGCCTTGCAAGTTCAACTCCCCCAATTTTAATGTGCTACATTCACCAAGATAAAACAGTATTTCAATGCCCAGTGCATACTCACAGGTATTTTTAAACATAAAGCCATCCCATGCTGTCTGATTAGAGGTCCCAGGAGAGAATAAAGGCAGAGATAGAGTTTCATCAAAATGCCGAGAGCCAGGAAACAATTTCTGCTCCACTCTGTGCATGACATTTTTTTTTCTGGAGCTTTCCTCCTTTGCTCCTCAAATAACATTGGGTGGCTGCCCATTTAGCAGTGGAAGCAGCTGATAGTGATTGAATAATTTTGCAGTTGGATGTGTAAGACAGCACTTGCTGTGTTGGTTTGTGTCTGATTAAATTAGCATGGCTTTTACATGGCTGATTGATGCAAACTGGATTTTCTTTCTGAGCTTCCACTGTTCACTAAAAATTCCCATTCTGAATAAATGGTCCTGCAAGAAAATAGGTTTTCTGTGTTGTTCAGATGAAATGAAGGCACACTAAACCTCTAGGTTTGAATTGGTTAGTTCCTTGACCCCCCAAAAAACCCAGGATGGGCTTGGAGGACAGTGTCTCACCTAGGCCTGATTTTTAATTATTTTTAAAATCATCATCATAAGGAATGATCCCTTAAAAATCAGTCAGCAATTTTATCAGCTGAATATTTGCTGCTGAGACACATCTTGGGTTCTTCATTGAATTCTGGTACCAGCACCTACTTCCTAGAGGAGTTCCCACACTGCTTTTGCCAGAGCAGCCCTCACATCTCATCTAAATCACCCATCATTTGCTGCAGCTGGGATCACACCTTTTTACAACCCAAGTTTCTCTCAAGGCCTCCCCACTTCAGCTTTGCAAGAGATGGGCATAGCAGTTACTGAAATAAATAGCTGAAGTAGTTCCCAGTCAGCATTTAGATACCATCAGCAGGCTGAGTATTTGAGGTGTAGGGGGGAAAGCAAGGTGGGGTACAGTGGCTAGATGGAGGTGTTTGTGCCCAGCATTGTGTGTGAGGTGCTGCTTTTTCGTGTGTGTCCTGTTGACAGATTTCTAGACTCCTTAAAAAATACAACAAACAAACAAACCCACAGAGCAATGTGTTATCTTTATTCAGAGCAGTTTCTGCTGCCTCCTTTTTCTCCCTTGTCCTGTTATCAGAAACAGCTTGCTCCTGAGTCAGTTTAAAATTCCTTCAATGTTTTCCTGGGCCCACTGAGGACATAAATTGCAGCAATGAGCCTTGCAGAGGGCAGCAGGGAAGAAAGATCCACATGGGCTATAGAAAGCTCATGGCTATTTGGCTCTCCTTGGGATGAGATTCTAAGAGCAATCCATCAAACGCAAGTGATACAGCAGCCATGGGCAGAGTTAGCATCCCACCGATGCATTCACTGGCTTTCCTGCTGGGGATCTGAAATGGGCACACATTGTTATTCCTGGCACCAAGAGACAGTTGGGGACATGGTACAGCATCCCCATTGCACACTGCCACCTCCCAGTGGCAATGCAAAGAAGCATTTCTTTCCACGGTTTTTCCTCATCTACACTTTGAATTTCATGAACCAAAATATTTAAAAGGAGGATGCAAAACACTTCTGGAGTGTGTGTCTCAGACTCCATGTGTTCAGCTACCAAACAGGCCTTTGCTCATGTCTGAGGACAACAGGAAGGTATTGTCACAGCCACTTCTCCCTCATCAGCAATGGCTTATAAGGCAAATGAGAAAAGGTACCTATTTGTTTGGACTATATAGCCATAAGGAAAAGGTAACATTTATCAGTATTAGGGGACGAGGTCTCTCTAAGTGGTCCTTCAGATATGAAGAAAATGTCCCCAGTACCAAAAATATGGATATGGGCAAATGCATTTACTGAGTCTGCTTTCCTTGCATTCTGTCACTGACATGAATGTAAATAAATGGGATGAGAGCACAAAGAGAATGATAGACCATAGATTAGACCATAAAAGTGGCACTTCTTTAACACAACTGGTACAGACCTCTGCTGCCTGAGTGGTTTAGGGCAAGGTAGTGGCATTATTATTCTGTTGTGCATGCAGGTAATGGATGTGTTTAACAGAAGCCACTTGAGGTCATATAACCAGGATTTGGGTCTCTGCTGTGAGTTTATGTGTTGTTGTGAGACATTGTATATCAGAAATAGCCAAACTTAAAAGGGTGCTTCCTGAAAAAAACCCTGTTGTTTAGTGCCCAGTCTTAGTTTGACATTTAATATGCTGCTTCATTTATAATGGTTTTCTGAGATATCCACGTAAAAGCACATTGCATGGACAGGCTGCATTAGTACTTACCTTTTCTTGCACTGGCCAATCAACAGAAATATTATGAGGCTACTTGACAAACTCATGACGACTGAAATGAGGATAAGTAGCTGCTTGTTCCCTTTTCTGGGCACTGTGAAGATAAATGACAGTAAATAAGAAAAAATGCTACCTTCCAGAACAGCTCCTGTTCTCTCTTACAAAAGCCTCAGATGCAAACTCAGTGTATTCAGGTTTGTTAGCCTACATGTATTTATTTCCTTATTACAGATACATGCCAGGCATATGTTACTTTTTAGGTTACATACTAACATTCAGGGTAACATCCTGCATCTCTATACAGCCACTGCTATGGGCCTCTTCCACCCCTTCTGCATCTTGCAGCAGAATCAGTGCACAAGGGGACAGACCTGTAAGCCTATGGGGTGCAAAGGAGCTGATGTGGACTGCAGGACATTCAGGAGGATACCTGGCAGAGAGACTCCAAGAACCTCATGCCCCTCTCTTGCAAAGCAGTCATTCCTCCATCACAGCTATCCCTGTGCAGCTGTGAAAGGTGTTGGTGCAGAGGCATTAATATTTTAGGCCTTGCCTGCTAAATATGCTGGAGATACAAAACTGTAGGAATAGCTGTCCTGGAGTAAGCTGAGGGTATAACTAACCCAGCATCCCACCTCCAGTGCTGGACAGCTGCAGGTGCCCATGGCAGCCATCAGCACTTGGTCCCAAACAGGCTTTATAAAGCATGGAAAAGAAACACTGGTTACTTTGGGCTCCATACCAGAGAAACATTCCTGTGTCCATTCACTCCAAAAGCCCTGGTCAGCACAGAAAATATTTGTTCTTCCTCTGACACGAACACATGAGATGCGACTGTGATTTGCTCTGGGAATGGTTAAAGTGGTCTCCAGTTGAGTCGGCACAGACTGAGAAACAAAACAGAGAGAACAAACATCAAGGAATTCTGTGTCCCACCCCCAGGTAGTTCTCTGGCATGGCCTGATATTTCTGAACATATTCTCCAGGCTCTACAAACCCTTGGAATATGTCTTGGCAGTTTCAAATGGTTTCCTAATATTCTTGGACCAGCTAGTTCAAATGAGATGATTATGGGAATGAATCTACTGAAAATATTCTGGGTGAATGCCATCATGTATGTTGCCATTTATGCCTGTTAATTTATGTAATCTTTCATTAATTAGCTAAGAATACTTGTGTAGAATATGGCAATTAAAGAAAATATGTCCTTCAGATATCCCTCATGCTTAATTAGTACCTGTCATTTTTGCTATCAGAATTTCACCTATATAATGCACAAGGAAAAAGCACTACACATAGAAGACATATCATGTCCCAGATACTTCTTTAGAGATACCAGACTTATAGTTCCATTGGACCAAGTTGTGCAACCATATTCAGGAAAGCAAATTACAACAACCTTTAATTTCTGTAATAACAGTTTTCTGAGACAGGAGGCCTGAGGAAGCAATCACTCAGAGTCATGCTGCTCTCTCTTGTTGCTAAAGCAAATCCTGTGGCTGCAGGTCAGGATGTTAAGTAGGAACATGTGGAATGGAGCAGCTTGACATTGTTTCCAGCAGCAGCACCAGCAAACTTAGTCTGAGAACAGGGCACTTAACACACTGTCTGCAATTTGGTGAGAACCCCATTTTTCTTGTGTGCCTGCCTGCTGCCCACCCTCAGACAGGGCTCCCCCACCCCTCCCCACCCTGTAGCACCCATACATCACCCTTACCACCCAGGCAGCTTTGGTCTCCCCCTGATCTTCTGTCAGCTGAACCTCATACTCCAAGCACTGGGGAGGTGTTTTGCCACCCGGTGGGCTCCAAGCCACCTGTAGCTCCTCTGCTGCAGACATGGAAACCACCAGGTCCTTTGGGGGAAAGGGCTTTGCTGGCAGGGGAAACAAAAAAGAGAGAAGTTCAATCAAAGGGGTGCAATCAAACAGCTCCTGGTGGGAAAGGCTGGAGTTAGTATCTGCCAACCTCTGCTGCTTTCTTTCCCTGATGGGATTTCTGGACTCCCATTGCTGTCAGCCTCAGTGCTACAGGATGACACTGAGGCTGGAGCATGGGTTATTTATTTTAACTTGACACATGGGCTGGGCTAGGTCCTTGCTTTGAGCTTCAGGGCAGGAGTTTTGAAATGCTGGGCTGTGAGCCTTGTGCTCAGCACATTCCCCTCACCGTGTGGCCCTCCCTGTGCTGCAAGGACAGCCCTGGCCCCTGCAGGGTGGCAGTGTGGCATCCTCTGAATCCCAGGGGAGGCTCTGGTTTATGTCAGGTGCCCAAAGCCACACATGAAACATTTGGCAGCAATAATTGAATACAGAAATCCAGCTTATTAGCCCAGTGGCTTAACTGGAAGAGTAGCTATTTATCCCTCTGACATTTACAGGGGATTAAATGCATCAGCATGGTAAGTGCCCATAATAAAGAGTCAGTACATGTACAGGGTTATACATGATGCTGTGTTTTCCTCTCCCTGACTCTGATGGGTTTGACATCCGGTTTATCTCAGGCAGACCCCATCATGCCTTTCACTCTATTCTCCCCATCCCTTATCTTTGTTAGAACAGCAAAGCCCAAAGATCTCTCCTGTGCTTGCAGGATCAGAGCTGCCATTTCAATTCTAGGAGTAAATGAAACAACCTCTGTGGTGGTGCTGCTAGGGCCAAAAAAAAATACAGCTGCTCTGCCATTTGCCCATCAGATCATAATGTCCCAAGTTGTCCAGCTGCCAATTGACCTTCCAAGATGCTGCTCACCTGCAAACACAGCTGAGAACTAAGCCCTGTGTGGTACACAGCACAGCCCATTCACCAGAGGGAAATCCACCCAGACACCTTACAGCCACCAATCTACAAGGGCATACATTTGTTTGAGCCCCTTTGTGCAAAGCATGAGCTTTGGGTGCATGGTGACCATGTGGGTCTGCAGAGCCCCCCTGCTTTCCTGGCATTGTTACCTAGGTTGTGAAGGTGAAGGGTGATGTACAGTGGCTGTACCAGAGTGGCTGCTGCTGAACCATTGACACAAATGCTCAGCTCCCTGTATTCTGCCTGGCTCAGATTCTGCAACATGCAGCCAATGTTTATACCATGATCCTGGATATAATGATCACACTGTGCTGCGTGGTCCAGCCCCTCATACCTAGAAAAGTGTTAGGAAAACAGAAAGAAAAAAATAGTTAAAACAACAGTAGTTGCTACTTGGGTAAGACCTTTTTTTTAATATTTGTTAAAAAAATCTAAGTTTTGAGTATTGCCTGTATCCCACACACCATTTGCCTTTCACAAGGGATCCAAAGCACAATGTTATGCATCAGTCACCCGGACTCCTGCCATGGTTAAAGTGTGGGGTGGAGAAAGAAACAAATTACCAAGCACAGATGGCTTCCCAGGTTGGTTTATTGGCTGTGTCAGCATTTCCCCAAGCCCATTCTTAAGGCAGGCTCTAGAGGGCACGGTGATACAGATACTGACAAATATTTTATTTATTTTACTGGGGAGCCATGGGGGGATGTTGGCATTTGGACAGGGTGATCTTACAGATCTTTTCAAACTGTGACTATCCTGTGTGATTCTTGGAGCACAGGAGTATTCATGAGGTGCCACTGAGGCAGAATCTGGTCCCTACTCACAGAGACACCCATACTCCCATGAGGCATTTATGGAATCAGCAACCCACTCGAGAGTTGCAGAAAAGTCCCCTCTCAAGCCAAAATGCAGCACTTTGTGGCAGGTGACATGTGCCACAAACACAACGTGAGTTAATGATGTGGCTGATTGCAGGTAGGTCCCACTCATTAAATGGACATGTAATGAATCCCAGGGATGCAAGCAAGGAAGAAGTTTGCTGGTTATTGACTAATGTGCAGCCACAGCCCTGTCCTCTCAGACTCTCTCCTGTTTTGGGGGGCCAATCCTCCAAGCTTATCTGTAAGCTCCATTCTGGAAGTGCTGTTTCATACTTTTTAAAACACTTGCTGAGCTACTGCCCTTGAGGCAGGGCTGAAGCCAGCCTCTATACTCTGTACCTCATGAAAATATCCCTGCATGGCACATAATATTTTGGGAGAAAAACTTTATGTGGTAGTGCTATAAAAAGGAATTCACAGGGATCAGAGGATGCTGTAACTCTGTTCCCACTCACTCTCATTATACAATGGGACCCAGATGCTAATGCCTGGTTTTGTTATGGACAGTTAAATAAGGGTGAGCTTGTTCTGGGGTTTTTTTGTGGGCTTTTTTTTAGAAACAACTCATTAATTTCCATTGTTTCCTTCAAGCAGAACTCTGTAGTTAGCAAAATGGTTTAAATAAATGTTTTTGCTTTGAAGAATATTTCCAAGAGCTGCATGTAGCTTATGCAGCAACAAAACAGCTATGGTTTTCTACATGTAGCCCAAAGGCATGAAACCCAATGGTTTCCTAACTAGTCATCCTTACCACAGCATCCCAGGAATTGAGGCACAAATGCATCATTTACTTTGTAAAAAAAAAGTAAATCTACCTTTGTTTTTCTTGCAGAACAGCATCGTTTGGCAGCAGTATAAAAGAGACTAAGAAACATGCATTACTACCTTTTGGCAGCATATTTGCTTGTATAAGACATGCTAAGGCTATGAAAAGATATTTGAAGAGTAAAACAGTTAGTTGACAAAATTCCCTGCTCTTTATGCACGGGTCACTGAATTTCATACCCTCCTTCTGAATCCCATCCTATGTGCACTGTGATCAAGGGAAAATGTGTGGCTAGAATGATCCAGGTTCATTGAGCAAAGGGAAAGCACAGGCTTTGTGATGGAAACGTGCAGAAAGCACTCCATGGAGGGGAATAAAAGGTTAAGGAGGAAGGGAGAAGACATTCCTCAGCACGAGCCTGGTTCTAAGGAAGGAATAAGGAATTTGGTATTTCCTTGCCAGAAGTCACCATGTCGCTTGGAGAATTATTGCTGCTCATTCTGTGTGGATCATGTAATAGCATTGCCAGACATAAAAGAATATTTACTGGGGCATTTTTAGTACCCTGAGAGGCTCACTTGTTTGCTGCCTGGATATTTTTCTATTTTTCTGGTACATACCAATAGTACAGTCCATAATGTACACCATGAGGAGCAAGGACACCTGGTTGCCAAGTACACTTGAGGTATTCCCAGTTGTGATAGATGCAGTTGAAATTCTGAACCTCTGATTCGACTTTTCCTGTAAAAATGAGAAAGAAATAACCACTATTTAGCAACTTACCAGTCAGGCCCAGCAGAAATATCATTTTATCTCTTTGAACAATCGTGTGCCCCAGTTGAAAGCCAAAAAGGAAAAGGCCAGCCACTATGATTAGATAGTTTTGCTGCCAAGTGTTCTGCTTCCTATAAATCCACTAAACTTAGAGCACAAAGATGCATAACCAGTCCTTCATTCAGCAGTGAAGTTCATGCAGGGCAACCCAGCAGAGACCAGGTATGGACAGAGAGAAATGAGCCTCAAGTATTCAACCACAATCAGTGGAAGCAGAGATACTCTGGTGTCTTATACCTCAACAGACTTGCAATGGCTTCTCTACCCAGTAAATCTCAGGCCAGCAGTGGTTCATGCAACAGACTCATGCACAGTGCAAAACTGCACCAGGTACCAAAGGCTGCTCCTAACCTTGCAATGGGATCTGAAAGGTGGCATAAATCCAGTCACTTTGCACCTCCACGTTGCTGGTACACCTTCCTTCAAGCAGTGTCTGTACCTTTACTTCAGCAGTCCTGCTGAGGTCAAATCCAGCTCTGAATTTTAGCTTCTTAGTAAAAATAACCTGGTTGAAAGACAGACTTTATAAACACCCCTTTTGTCACTAACTGGGTTGCAGAATTAGCTACAACTGCTTCTGTTCTAGCTATGAGAAGGCTCATCTGTGTGCTTTAATGTTTCTTTACATTTCTGCCATGCTTCTCCTGCTCAGTGCTTCTCCAGCACTCTTGTACCATGTGCTCTGCCCAGCCTTGCTGGCTTTGTGCCCCACAGGACACAAGCAATGACAAGACAGAGCAGACTGCAGCTCAAGGCATCCCCATCAGCCAAGAGCACCAGGGAGGGTCTGACAAGGATACTGCCATAAATCGAGATATAAGGCAGTTGTTCATAAGATGAGATAATCAGAAGGAATTAAAAGTCATGCAAGTGGTGGTTATCATAGGAAGTACAATCAAAGCCTACAAAGATGGAGAAGCAGACAGGCAGCACAGTGTGTGCTCACCACTACATGACTCTGGGCATTGCCTTTTGTGAGACTTTTTGTGCATCCCCCATGAAGGTTTTCCCTTTGTTTTTTTTTTTCTCAGAATTACTTCCCCTTACCTTATGCAAGGAAAACATAAGTTGGCAATAGTTACAACAAATGATAAGAGAGAGAGAGAGAGTGTCATGTTAGCCCTAGCAGGGCACGAGTAACATGCTGTAAAGTGCATTCATGTGCTGCAGGAGAACTGCAAAGGCACAGCCCACAGTCAGGCTTTTTGTCAGCAGCCCCAGAGGGTAAGAGCTCTGCTGAGTCATGTGCTTCTAGCAGACATCAGTGACTCTTTTTCTGCTGAGGTCCCATGGGGGTTTTTCTAGACTTATCTTCATAACCTTATCTGGTCAAGGTTTTGACAAGGTACCAGAGGTGATGATTTTTTTTTTTTCTCCTTTCTAGATCTGCCATGCATAAGACACCTTTATTAGTTGTTAGGGAATTCTGACACTTTTTAAAACTGCATTCTTTTTTCTTTTGTGCTTTTTAAATTCCTGTTAAAATCATGATAGAGAAATCTGCACAGCTGCTCACTGCTGTGAGCTGGGAGAGTGATGGACACCCTGACTGATGTCAGGTTGGAGAGTTCCTTTCCATGCCCTCACTCCATGGCTGCAACAGGTCTTGAGAGGCACTGAACTCTTCCACCTCTGCAGGTTCCCATGGGATGTCTGGGCCAAAACCCACTTGTGTGGTGGCTTAGCACAACCTGACAGCCTGAGCTTTGTGCCAGGGGCAGGTGATGGAGGTGACCACATCACGCAGGACATAGAGAAACCATCCACAGCAGGAGGTTGGGACCCACTACTAACCCAATGTGACTGCTCCTTCTCTCTCTTCCTAGTCTCTTGAGGTTAAATTAAGGCTTTCTAGAACTCCTGCTTTAGGATAATGCAATAAAACCTCCCTTTCTTTCAGAGCACTGATCTGTATTTGGGTTGTTGGGGGACATCCTCAGTGTTTTTGTCAGGTGTTCCTCAGTGTGTTGTGCTACCCAAACAGACTACTACCAGGTTTCTGCTCTCCCCACTGCATTTATCTTCCCAAACCTGCAGCATCTTTCATTTCCCAAGCACTCCCAAAATATATTCCCACCGTATTTTGTGTATTGTGCCTGTTTGCTATTGCCCTGCTACACATCAGTGAGAGAAGACTGAAAATTTTATCACAGAGCTGAGTCAGAGTCAGCCATATCTGAAAGTCAAATGGTATTTCTGGATAAAGGGAATGTTAGAGCAGCAGGACAATTGATGGAATTTAATTCTTTATTAATTTGCTGCTTTCCATTGCTAAGGAACTGTTGACAGAGTTTCAGATCAAGCCCTGTAAAGACTCTAAAAAGTGTAATGCCTCTTGCAACAAGGAATGGTACTAGATATTACTGAATTGGTTTTCTCAGCAAACAGCACGCCCTGTGTCAGAAACAGCCCCTTCTCTGACAGCTGTTGCTGCTGTTACTTTTCAGAATGTGTTCCTGTATGGCAAAAGGTTCTGACCACTGGTACAGTCTGCATTTCATGGAACTACTTTGATACCACTGATCCTTAAAATGCCAACATAAACATGTGCTGGAGCTAAAGGCATAACAATAACCAGGATTTAAGAGGATGAAACTTTGCTTTGTCTTACCTTCCAATCTCTGTCACCAGAGTTGCAGTATTCAAGCTTGTATTTCACTGTGCATTCACTTGAACTTTGTACATTGGGTGGAGGTTTCCACTCTATATCGAGAGAACCTAAAAGTCCAGGGTCAGTGATCTGAAGGTCTTGTGGGGGAGCAACTAAATTAAAAGCAAAGCAGGGGACAAATGAGAGTGCCAGGGTAAAGAAAACAAACAAACAAAAAAAGTCATGAAATTTGATGAGATGAGAAATGATGCTGGTGGATGAGGGGGGCAGCACTGCTGGTTGGGGTCTAGCCCTGCCTATTTAATAGCCTGTTCTTAATGAACACGCACAAGCTCTACTCCTGCTTACCCCCCAAAGCATTTTATGCTGGTGCTCAGAGAAAACACTCAAGGACCATTGAAACAGCACCAAAATCAACACAACTTTGACTCTCTTTTTCAAGATATTTTAAGCAAACTGCTGTCCTGGTATAACCTTTCAAGTCCTAGAGCTGCTTTTAATTTGTTACATTTACTGACTGTCAGGACAAATATTTCTGCAAGCACTGTGTTTAGCACTTGCACCACCATAGGATGACAGATCACAGCATGATCTCAGGGAAATTTGTATTCCTTAACCATAATAGACACAAATCACCCCAACTGCTTTAAATATTCCTTTCAAATACATTAAAGATTAATGAAAATCAAGACAAAAAAAGAACCAGAAAAACAGAGAGATAAAATCCTTCTTATTGTGGACATCTATCAGCTGTGCAGAAATGTGATTTTATATTCAATCTGGGTTTTATTAAGCTATTGTAAGGTGCTGCCATCTGTTAATAAATCAGCATATATTAGGGATGAATTCTGTACTAAGACATGCTTCCTAAAAACCCAGCTCTGTATGAAGCTGTCATTCACATGGCAAAAGCTATTAGGATATTCAGTCTCATTACTTCAAACGAAGTCAATGTTTGTGACACCTAAGGTCATTTTTTTCCCCTGCTAGAGGTGAGGTTCTGCATTTGGGTTTCTAGAGAATTGCTGCTTGAGACATTTTTTCACGGTGGTTTGGAGCCCATATCCTGGCAGTGTCAGTCCAGCACTCTCTGAGTCTGGTCTCCAGGTCACTGGCTACTCTGCCAACTTTTTCATGTCTTCATCAGTATTTACACCATTTCTTTCCTTTTATTTTTTAAATAAATCTCTTGTGAAAGCAAACCCTGAGAAAATATTTCATTGAAAGATGCTGATAAAAACTGAACTTTAATGTTCTCCTTGGAAAGTTTTCAGAGAACATCATTGGAGGATTTATTTCTTCTAAGGAAGAATGAAACAGACCACAGGAAGCAGTCGTAAGATCCCACTTTTCCCAGCATGTAAAGCTCCATGGGAGGTTTTTTCTTACATTAGATGGCAAAGTGGGATATCCTGACCACGTATTTAGGGGGAATAATGGACAATAATAATTTTTAGACAAATTAGACTTAGTGTGGTTTTCTGTGTAACAATGAAAACATTTTCCCACCAGTTCTGAGTCCCTTGACTGCAGCCTGGGTTCAGAGGGTGGTATTGGGCTTGCTTCAGCTTCAGGGGCAATGGGGCATGGCCCTGTACATGCAATGTCTTGTATTCATTAGGTTCATGTTCCCACAGGAGATGAGGAGATGATATTGCTATGCTACAACAGGCACAGATTTCTCAGGACAGGCAGAAGAGGGGGAACAGGAGAAGGAGCATCAGTGCCTCTGCAGAGCCGTCAAGTTGGGCTCTTGGTGAGCATCAGGGGTGGGAGAGATGGTTGAGGGCATCTCACCCACCTTTTGAGTCTTTGCAAACATACAAGGCTCCAGGAAAGGGAGAAGCAACTTGAGGCACAGCAGGTCTGTGGGAACAGTGCTCAAAAAGCTGTGGCTGCTAAAAGAGTTGTCTAGAATGGCTATTTATAGCCACATTGAGGAGAGAGGGGAGAAGGCCAAGGAATGTTACTCACACCAGCCAGCCCAGGCTGAGAGCTCACCAGGGCCACCACAAGGGAGGGTTTTCATATGGCTGTCACCCCATGTCCCAGAGGCAAACTCTGCTGCTGAGGCTGGGGTGTGTAAGTTCTGTAACAGATCTGCCAGTAGGGCTGTGAGCTGAGCATTCCTGGACTCAGGAAAGTCCTCTTGGAGAAATACTGAGAAATACTGAGCCTTGAAGCTATGTAAACAATGATGCAAAATGCTACTGGTCATAAGCCTGGTGATAAGCTATCAATAGGTCCGTCAAAAACAGAATTTCTGACTGGAAAAAATAATTCCAAAATTTGTTTCCTTCCTAAGCTTGAAAAAACCAGTAGTGGTTTTTCAAAATCATTGCAACTGTAAACAGCAATTCTTCCAAAACAATTTTTTACTGGATTTCAGAAGGAATAGAAAAGCTTCTTTTTTGGATACAGCTTCAGTTCTGGCATTTGCTTTTTAAGTGCCAGCACTGCCTCTTGTAATTTCTGATGTTCACAATATTACGTGATGAACCATTCTTACTCACATCACTCATGTAGAACAAACACAGGGCTAGAAATACTCTGTTTCATTACCCAGTCTTGAAGAAAAGCTGATGCTTAATGTTTCTTGGAAAGAAAAAAAAACCAAAACAACAACAAAAAAGAAACCACACACACAAACAAATAAAAAACAACAACAACAAAAAAACCCACAACAGCTTCTTTACATGATTTGCATGGCAGTGAGTCAGGTAGTGATGTGCTCCCCAGATAGCTGCAGCCATGCAGATGGACTCCAGCATCCCAGCTTTGATGATGAACCATGGGCTCATCCCAGTGCCTCCCACAGCCTCACCCCACCCCATGTGGTACATTTTGCAGTTTCCCGCCCACTTTGCTAGTGGAAAAGTGGTAGCCAGCCTGGTGCCCCCCATACCTTCAATGTCAGCATTGCCCTGTGCTGGTCAGAGAGCTGCAGGTGATTTTCACCTTTTGAGAAGTTCATTTTGAAGGCAATGCTGCTTTGCTCAGCCTGGCCCTGGGCAGGTTGCTTGGCAGCTTTCCATGCATTGCTGGCTGGCAGCACAGGGAGCCAACCAGGCCAAGTTCACATCCCCACTGTGCCCTGGCTAGAGCAGGGAGGCTCAGACCTGCTCCCTGCCTCTCTGAAGAAGGAAAGCTTTTGGGTGCAAAGCCCCAGAGGCCAAAAGTATCTCATACAGCAAAGAGATACTCAAGGGTCTGAAGCAAAGGGTCCTTGAAGAGCTAATGCCACGGATGACAGCTTGCAGAGCAGTTTTGTTTTGGTTTTATTTTTTTAGAAGAAAGTATTATTCTCCAATTATGAATAAGCTTTGTCTTTCTTACACCTAGGACAGTGTCCAAGTGCAATGATACTCAAGAGAATTTATACCAAGTGGTATTTATCTTTGATAACATGTTGGCTGAGCATGAAAAGCTCCTTGTGAAGTTACTCAGAGAAAAGCACAGTACTTTTACAGTACACACACAGTATACTCACACCCAGGTTTATAAATCAGCCACTTGCTGTAACACACACACAAGAAAAGCTTCAGTTAAAGGACTCACTTCATAAAGGGCCTGAGCTACAGTGAAGCATCTGTGAGGCAGCACCAAATAGCAAGCTGGACATTACCTGTGTTGTGGCAGGAGAAGGAGCCCACCCAAGCCCACAGCAGCAGCGTGGAGAGACTGGAAAGCTGCAGGAGAGCCATTCAGAGGGAAGACATCCACAGGTCCCACGGAGACGTGTATGGCATCAGAGGAGCAGTCCTGTGGCACTGGTGCAAGGAGCCTGGAGAAATAAAGCAGAGTTGAGAGGCTTCAGTGCACTGGTGGAGCCCTGGCATTCCCTCTGGTGGGTGAACACTGACAACAAGTTCTTTTTTACTCATTTTCCAGGTCTGATTAATCATTTCCCAGAGGGCTCTTATTTGTAATTTTTGGTGATGGCAACACATGGATGACTTTGGCTTCATTTGAAATAGTTTCTGACTATCTAAGCACATTCCCCAAATGTCAGGCTGCAGATCAGTCACCAAACTGTTTGCAGAACATCTTCTGTGGAAAGGGTGATGCAGCAGGGTGACAGACACATCTGCTGTAGGAAGTGCTTCAGATTGGTGACCTTTTCATTAAAAACAAAACAAAGCAAAACAAAACAAAAAAACAGAATTCCTGAGCCTTGTCTTATACAAGAAACAAACACGTTTTATGTAACTGTCACCAGTGCTTTTGGCTTTCCTGTTTCAGGGCTTGGTCATTAAAAAGAACATGAAAAATCAGATGGAATTTCCTTTCTAATTGACCCTCCACACACACACACAAAAAAAAACAAACCAAACACCAAAAAAAAAAAACCAACAAAAAAACAAACAACAAAAAAAACCCCAAACAAACCAAAACTGTAAGAATGCTGGTGACAAGTCTTAGTTGCCGTGATAATTTTTGAAGGGGACAAATTTCTTTTCCTGACCAGGTCTGCTGGAGGGAAGGTGGGGACTGAGAGGGAGAGTGGGGCAGAGTTTCCATGGAGGGACTTCTCTTTCCTTTGGTTTTCATGCTGAATTGCTGCCTACAGCTGCACCAAGCCTGCCTGCTTCCTTATGCCAGAGGCACCTGGATTACAAGTAATCAGTAATTTTTACATACAGATACAGATATAGATAGGAATAGGAAGACAGAGATGTGTCACATAGATTAGATATAGTTATAGATATCAACCTTTTTGAAAGCTTGAGGCCACTGTTTGGGTTCTGCTGTGAGAACATTGCCATGCCTACAAGAACACACAATACATCCCTGAGCTCCTTTCAGATTACAAACTCACTTTGTTTTTGTGGGTTTTTTTGATTACAAACTCCTTGTCCACACAGCCTTGGCTATAAAAGGTGGACTCCCAGGTCATACCTTACTCCTTAGCTTATTCCTTGGTGCCCTTGGCTGTGGTACAACAAAAAAAACTTGGAGTCCTCTGAGTGACAGAGCTTTGAGTCAGACAGATTTGGGAAATCTGAGGCTTGGAGCCAAGGAAAAACCCCATAATTTGAAGAAGTAGCTCAGGGGAGCCAGAGGAGACAGTTTGTGCTGGGGACAAGGGGTAGGTGGAGCATTAAGGGTTTAAATTACCCAGAAATTCTAACTGGCAACATAGGGCAGCAATTAAAAATACACAACAAGCTTTTGACAGCTAATTTTCTATTTAAATCAATATTAAAGCAATAAGGCCATCACATATATATAAGCAATACCAGGAATTTTTTTTTCACTGTGAAATGAGAATCTATGGAGATGTTCCAGTCAAAAAAACTGACCAGAACTACTTCTTAACATACTAAACATAATATAAAACTTGTGTCAGTGCAAACCTGGATATATGCATAAGTCTTTGCCCCAGTATGTTCTCATAATTAAGGCTGGGAACAGCTTTGGTGATAGTGACCATGACATGGTGGAGTTTATTATTTTTCAAGGAAGAAGAAGTGCAATAAGTAGGATTACAGCCCTGGAATTCTTTAGGGCTAATTTTGTACTCTTTTAAGGATCTACTTGCAGGAATCCCATGGGCTAAGAGTCTGGCAGGAAAGGGAGCCCAAGAAAGTTGGTCAGTTTTTAAATACCACTTCCTTCAAGCCCAAGTTAGGTGCATTCCTTTGAGTAAAAACTTGGGTAGAGGTAGTAAGACACCTGCATGGATCAACAAGAAGCTTCTGAAGAAAGTCATATGGAGGAAAGAAATTCACAGTTCATGGAAGAAGGGACTGGTCACCTGGGAGAACTAGAGGGGCTTTGTCAGAGTATGTAGGAAAGCAACAGGAAAGGTCAGAGCTAGCAGAGGAAGTAAAAGGAAACAAGAAGAGCGTGTTCAAATACATCAGTAGCAAAAGGAAAAATAGGGAAAATGTGGGCTCACTGCTGAACAGGCAGGAGCCCTGAAAACAGAGGATACAGAGAAGGCAGAGCCGCTGAATGCATCCAAGGGCTGTGAGTGACTATTAGTGAAGGAAGTTTTTCCATTTCTAGTATTGTTAATTTTAACATATTCACATAGTTTCACAAGGCAAGTGGAAAAAAACCTCAAAACCAATGGCTTGTACAGAAATTTTTAAAACCAATAAAGTTTACCTGGACCTCTAAGTGCATTGGACCCCATCTGCCTCTGGAGTGCTGAGCTTCTCAGCTGCCTCATGGTGGCTGTGCTCAAAACTTTGCATAAAGAGGCCCATCTGTTCTCTTCAGGGGTCAGATTCCACATTGTGGCACTCAGCACACAATCAGAGGCTTTACTAAGCTAGAACCAGAGAGGACACTGCTGGGATTTATGAGGTGTTGGTGCTGTAACTACACTTAAGTATGTTTGAAAGGCTTAAGTGATTCATTCAAATTAAAACCAAGTGTCTTAATTAACTCAGGCTGGCGGCTGGAGGATGCCCCAGCCCCTCAGAGAAGCACACAGCTGTCCCCAGCACAGAGCTCAGGTCTGCAGAGCCAGCCCCTGTTTCACTCACTGCAGTCCCTGCCCTGAACTTGTTGGCTCTGCTGACTCTGGAGCCAATCCAGCTGCTCTTGCACCTCCAGGCTCTGCAGGAAATACACAAAATTATTCATCCCCCCTTTTCTTGTGAGACAGGTAGATCAGCACAGCTGCTCAACATGACCCTTGTTGTATAGCCTTGCCTGTTACCATTTCTTTCATCCTTCCTTCCCTGCATCACACTCTGAGCTCTCTTTTCAAAGACGACCTTCAACAAGACGAGAGGACACAGTCTTAAGTTGTGCCAGGGGAGGTTTAGGTTAGATATTAGAAAGAATTTCTTCACGGAGAGGGTGATTAGGCTATGGAATGGACTGCCCGGTGAGGTGGTAGATTCTCCGTCCCTGGAGACATTTAAAAAAAGACTGGATGTGGCACTCAGTGCCATGGTCTAGCAACTGCTCCGGTGGGTCAAGGGTTGGACTAGATGATCTCTGAGGTCCCTTCCAACCCGGCTAATTCTATGATTCTATGATTCTATGATTCTCTCCCTTCCATCCAGCCTGGAGCACCCTTTGCAAGGAGTGGGTGCTGCAACCATACCTGGTTTGCCCCAGGCAAGATCTCTGGTACCAAATACACCTTGCTGCAGAAGCATCTCGTGATTCCTGTTGCTGGAGCTCAGTCAGTATCAGGGCTGAGTCATCTCCATGCTGCCTTCAGTGAGTCACTTGACTTCCCGAGCCAAGCAGCCACCTGGTTGCTGCAACTCCCCTCCAAACAGGACAACAAAAGATGTTTTGGAAAGTAGAGCTGTGGTGTGCGTGCTCTGACAAGCAATAGACTGTGGCTGAGGCTGGATCTTCCCATGTCTAAATTTAGGCATATTAAGAAACAGCTCAGAGATACTATGAACAGGATAAATAGCATCAGGAACCAGAGGAGCACTTCTTGTTAGGAAGAAAACTGCCCTCCAAGCACCTGTACAGCACTTACAACATTACTGATTGAATTGAGGCCTCAATGAATGTGATATTGCTTCCCAGATGGAGACCATGGGAAAGTTTTGGAGCAGCAAAGACAAGATCAGGCCCTTTTTCACCTGGCACTTATTCTTCCTGTTTCACTGTGCCTGTGCCCTACACTCAGGCAGGGAATCTTTACACACCTGCTGTGGTGCCCCTGCAGACTTGGGAGAGGCACCAACACTTTTCCATCACATCATAGCTATTTGGTTCTGGCATCAGTAAGATGCTGTGAAGGTAGGTGCCACTGGAAAGAGCATGACCATCCTTCACAGTTTTGAACATTTTAAACTTTTGAAGGCAGTTGCAAGCCAAATTTTGCTATGCTAAAGATAAAAAGATAGAAAGTGATCCCATTACATCTGGTTGTAGTAACTACCTCCCAAATACCAACTGCTGTGTGCTGGGTGAGACCACAGCACTTGGGCCTGAAGACTGTTTTTTCCTGATGGATAGTAAGGGGAGCTCTGAAGTGGGGAACCAGGAAACCCAGGAGTGACCACTGTCCTGATCTGCACTGGCATTTGGTTAAGAAACAGACACCGAAGTCCATGGGGGTCTTACCTGTGGGTGAAGACAACTGAGCAAGTGAACAACCCCTTGAACTGCATCATTATCATCAAATCAAGAAACAGCAGAAACAGGTAGAACAAACACTGTTGCTCTGACTGTCCTGTGAATTCTGGGTCTGAGGGAGTGATGAGTGAGTTCTCCTTCACTGAAATTGCAGTGTGCTGGCTGGCTCCTTCCTACTTGCTGTAAAGGATGGGGAAAAAAGTCCCTTACAGCTGCTAAATGTATGGTCTTTCTTTCAGATTTAGGAAAGCTTAGGATTTAACATTCATGTGTTTTCATTGTGTAAGCTGCTCAACCAGAAAAGGTCCCACTGGACAGATAATTTGAATCAGATGAGAAACATTTGTTTGAAGCATGAATGCCAGTTCCCAAGTGTTAAAAATGGGTCAATTCTTGAGAAAATTAGGTTGGAAAAAGAATAGTTGGGATTTGCCCTAGCTTCATGATGCAGCCTGCAGTGCTGGAGCACCCGGGGAGGAGCAGCGCCTGCCTGTCCTGCCTCTTCCCACCCCCTTCCTGCCCAAAATAGCTCCCTTTGCAAACTACAGATGTTTCTCTTTTCCTCTCCTTGTGCCATTTTGCTACTACGTGATGCTCATGCTGTGTTCCTCCCCCTGTCAGTGTTGCTGCAGTCCCCACACCAGACTTAGAGGAGGAGGTCTGCAAGGAGGAGAGCAAACTGGAGATGATCAGTGCCCTGTTTCAGCTGTGCTGAGGCACTGCCTGTGGGTCCGAGAGGGAGAGGATGCTCAGGGCACACTTCTGCAAAGGCCAAGTGCTCTAATGGTTTGCTTGTTCTGATCTTGCTGGCTACAGGGGTCAGCAATACCCTATCAAGCTGTGGGAAACATGAGACAAATCCCTGCACATGCTTGACCAGCCTCATAGTATTGAGCTCAGAGTAAGGACAAGCAGGAGACTTGCATTTTACTGCAAATGGGGTAAAATTTCAAAAAACATCTCCTTCAGGTAAGAAGAAGCTCTTGGAAGAAAGGTTTAATAAAAATTAAATTCTCTCTGGCTCACCAGAGCTGCTTACAACTCCAAGGGTGCCCCCTCAGCCCCCATGCACCAAGCCATCCCCAAGCACCACAGCTGCCATGGCCAGGCTCAGTCTGCTGCTGCACCCTGTGCCCACCTTAGGGACTTATGGTTCTGTCAGCAAGACACCTCTGGGCCCAGTTAAGGGAAAAACTGCAGGGATTTTTTCCTGTTTGTTTGGCTGCCTTCCCCATTACAACTGGAAGCACCACTGACTTGTTAATTTTGCTCTCAAATAAGGGGTTTTTTTGGACTTCTCAGCTGGGTGAAGTGACTCCTGGAGTCACTATATGTTCATAAGCAGCTTGCAGAATTTTTCTCCTCCTCCAGGAGCCTGGCCAGGTCCCAGAGCCTCACAGGTGCTCTGCAGAGGAAAAATTATTAGCAGAGCTGAAGTCCAGGGAAGGTAAACTTGTAAAGGTGCTTCCAGGTTCAATAAGTGATTTCAAAGAGCAGAGAAGCCCCTGGGCCAGGTCTTTGGCCTCTGACAAATATGCTGGGCAGGTGCATGCAGAAATTAAAAATCTGGTTTTGTTTGAGGAAATAAAAGAAGAGCAGCATTTTTACTGAAGCATCTCACTGCAAATGCCAAAGCAGTTGGCAAAGATCATTACAGGAGATAAGTCCAAAAAATGGGCCAAATCTTTTTTGTTAAAATATTTTTGATACATTCACCCCAGTTGTGCTAAATTGGTTCTGTCAAGCAATATGCTGCCATCCTATATTAAAATATTGGGATCTCATAGTTCAGAATGAAAGTTTTCAACTTTGCAATTCAGCTCCGTCTTTGGAAGTAGCATCCCATTTGGCAAAATGGAAACTAAAAGGCTCTAGCTATGAGCAGACAGACCATTTGGTATCAAACAGGATGTTTCATTTGATCCAAAAGGATGGTTTTGAAATTGCCAATGCCATAAAAAATCAATGGCTTGTTAAAAGCCTATTAACTGCCTCACATTTCAGGGAACTCAAGCTCCTTTATACAAGTTGCCTCAAACAAGCTCTTTCCAAGGTGCCTGAAAATGCTCTGCAATTCCAAACAGACCTGTGGCCTCCAGCAGAGTGGTTTGAATTGGACAGAAATGGAGATGTCACCACAAGGACACATGCTAGGAAGGTGAGCATGGGGCACAGTGGCAATGGAATGAGTGTTTCAAGAAAAATCCTTTTGTTGCATTAATAATATAAAGACAGCTTCCATGGGATGTCAGGAAATGATAAAAGGCATTCAGACTTTCTAGCAATGACCAGTGTCAGTTCTTACCCCTATGGTAAGTTTTCCCTGTTTCTTTGTTGATGGCTACTCTTGTGGTCTAATCTTGGCTTAGATGGCATCTCAAAGAAGGGACAGCAGCTGCCTGTATCATGTAAGACAACAGGACAGCTGCCATGGAGCTGGCACCATTGAAATATTTGGTTTTCTAATCAGTACTCTTCTAAGAAAGGTGCATCAAGCTGAAAACTAAATATCACACACTCCCTCCACCTCTCTGCTTTCTCCACTGCAGGTTTCCTCCTGTGTTCCCTTACTCATCCCCATCACCTGGGTTCCCTGTGATTTCAAATTAAATGGTATCTGTGCCAAGAATGTCCCCTGGGATATCCTGACCAAATCATCCACAACCTCCTGGCTCCTTTCTTCACACTGTACTGAGCTCTCCTCTTCTTCTCCTTGAGCAATTTTTTCCATAACCTGTGAGTCCCCTTTGCCCACATATGGCCTTGCTCTGACTCTCCCTCTCATGCATCCGGGCTTGGGCTGGGGGTTTAGCAGAGCTCATACTGAAATGAACACACAACACTGACAGAACAACAACTGATACTAAATGGGCCACAAATACAACCAAACAGAAATGCAAAAGAACCTAAAAAATATCTCCAGAACAGAAAGATTCTGACATATCTCCCAGGAGAAGATGGTGAGTGGGAAACAGACCCACCCTACATATGCATGCAGACAGATCTCTTCTAAACAGCTGTCCTTGGAGGACCTGACTGGTCCCAGCACCATGAACACTGGTTACAGCTGGGTCCTGTGGCTACAGCAGGCTCTGCCAGGGGATGTGGGGTTTACAGGGAAGGTCCTGGTCCTCAGGAAGGTGCCATTTTCCTTGTTCCTTTTGTTGCCCCATAATCTGCAGGCTTGAATCTGTGCTGCTGGCCATAAGCTGGGAAACCTAGCTCCAGAACTACTTTCAACTTCTCAGGCAAGCACAGACAGAAATAACACACCATACCCATCATACTGAGCCATGAGCCTGCCTGGAGTAGAGGACCTGAAAACATCCAAAGATAAATTGCTCCCATCCACACTGCCTGGCTCCTGCCTGTCCTGCAGGTTGGGCAGGAGCCAACAGCAGCTTCCAGGTTGGGACAAACAGGCTGCTCATTACGAATTACAAACCAACCTCCATTGCCTTCCTCCCATCAAACACATCAGTTCCCATAGGTGGATATGAAGCTTTCTTAGGAAAAAATGAAATTTTTCCACCATGTGCCTGTGAACCAGGCTGAAAAACTGAGTTTACCTGGAACTGCACAGGTTAAATTGTGCTGATCTTTTTGCAGTCCTGAAGCCAGCTCAAGCTGCAGTTACTTCAGGGAGCAGAGCAAGCTCCCAGGCTGGATGCCAAAGTGCTGTTTAAAACCTGAGAGTGCAGAACTGTGCTAAGAGCCTGGTACATTTCCAAAAAAGCAAATTTATCATCAGTGACTTGACAGAGCACCCAGCCTTTCATAGATACTTCAGTGCTAAATGCTAGGGGTGAATAAATCTAACCTTGCCATCTCCTCAGGGCTCTCTTGCTGGGATGGCTGAGCCCTGCCAACCCAGTCTCAGCCTTTTGCCTGTGGCAATTGCCCAGGTCTCAGCCCCATCTATCCCAACCAGGATGCTGCTGGCAAGTGTTGCTCCAGCATCCCACTCCCCATCAGCCACTTGCCTGCTTTTTTTCCAGCAGCATTTGCCCCCAAAAGTATATTTGTGTTCTGACTGTGGGTTTTAATCTTCCTAATTTAACATGCCAGGTTTCACAGGACAGTGCTAATTACTTCCAGTCTTATTTTCAGGTTGCTCCCGAATTAAATAGACAAATAAAAAAGAGGTCTAGAGGGTTGTTATGAAAGCAGAAGCATTTCACATTGTGTGCTGTCACAGTAGCTGGGAAAACAAGCCTGGCAGTGGCACAGCACTGCTGATCAGCCCCAAGAGCACAGGAGGGGAAGGAGATGCAATGGGGAAAGCAGAATGCCCAACATGCAGAAACCAGATGCTTCTGCCAGCACCAGCACTGTTAGCAAAAGGAGCCAGTGATCCAGCTCAGCTTTAAGGTCATCTTATAATAAGAAAAACCTCATGGCTTTTGCCTCTTTGCATCATTTCTTAAAAGTAAATAACCAAATTTACCTCCACAAGATGCTGAGCCCTTAGGAGACGCAAAATCATTTCCCTTTCCTTCTCCTTTAACACCATCCAATATCTTGTCCAGAAGAGTTTAGAGATGTTGGCAGAGGTCCTTATGGCATGATCACTGCACAGCATAACAAATGTAAAGGACAGATATTCTGTACAGCTGAATGCCCTGACCTTGCATGCTGGGGGATCTGGCAGTTCCTTCTCACTTCATTTTTGGTTTCCCCCTTTGTCTCTAAGAGGAATGCTGCACTGCCATTGCCCTGGCCAGGACAGGATCTGCCAGGTTGTGAAAAAACTTTACATTTTACCCTCTGTGAGGAATAATGTAGCATTTGCTCTGATAAATGTTATGGTCTACTTGCAAAATGAGGAAAACCAGGAAAGCCCATGTTTCTTAATCCAAATAATACAGTTCTCCTGCTGCATTCCTCATGCTTGAGCACTGTCACCTCCCACAAGAAACTCAGACTGGGATAGCACAATAGGAGATCAGTTACTGGTATTTGCTCCAGTTTCACCTTGCAGGCAGGGCTCAACTTGTTTAAAGACTGCTTGGGCCTGCTGCACGCAAAAACATTGGTTAACACCTAACATCTTATGTTTAACACATGAGAAACACAGAATTCCTAAGGGTACATGTGCTTGTGGGTGTGTTGGCTTAAGTCTGAAAATCATCATGCAATTTCCTTTCCTTAATCCCTTTTCTGCCTTTCACTGGTGAAAGGAGAGCTTTCAACAAGCTCTCTAGTTGAGGCTTCCCTACACCACAAAGAGTTGATGAGGTACATTTGAGTAATACTAGAGAGATAGACAACAAGGAAAAATATTTCAACAGACTTAAAGAAATACACTAATAAACCCTTCATCAACGTGTTAATCAATTGCCACTTAGAAGATGGGTTTCAACTGGCGGAGGAAGATTTAATGGAGTAAAGAAGATACTGATTTTAATGAGAGGAACTCACTGGTTTGCCTGCTTTTCTCAAAGACATTCCTGAAACCTGTCAGTGCAACAAGATACACTCTGATAAAAATGAGTTACACTCCTAAATCTCTCACAACTTGACTGAGCAGTGAGTTTACAAAACACTTTAAATCAAACTATAACTCTAAATCTTAAGAGCTGACTTCTGAAACATCTCCAAGTCTTGCACCAACTTTCTTTGCAGAAAGCCCCTGGGAACACCCCATGGGGACAGAGCACTCTCTGAACCTTTCTCAGTGAACTCACACTTCCCAGTGGGTCCCTCAAGACAAGACCCTTGCTCCGTGCCAAACCATTATAGGATATGGCTCATTATAAGCCAAACTAGATATAAATAAACAGGGTTTGAAGAAAAACCATGTATTGCCAGGGACAGGGAAAGTAGGAAAGTTCTTCACAGTCAGTCACTGAAATGGTCAACCCCTCACTGCTCCAGGACTTTGCCTTGAATTCCAGGGGTTGCAGGTCGCAATGGGCAGAGGTTGTCACTGTCACTACTGGGCCAAGAGCTGCTACTTCAGCCTGGTGCCCACCCTGCCTGCCTTGCCTTGGGTGGAGAGGCAGCTTTGGAAAAGGGGAGAGGACTGGAGATAGTGGAATGATTCTGTGTGTGCTGGAAGGGAGAAGGAGGTGGAGGGATGGGACAGAAGGCAGCCCAGCACCACAGGGAGATTGCTCCAGGGGAAGCAAGGATGCCACAGGTCACAAGGGAAACTGCCTTGGCTTGTCTTATCTTCCACAGCCCACAACATGTGTCCTTCATTGGTTTCTTATTTTAAAGTCTGAAGCATAAAACAAGTATTCTCATGCTTGCACGTTTTCTGTGAGTATCTGGAATAGAAAACATCCATCAGAGGTCAGAAATTCTTCCCCACTGGGGAAGATTGCTCAACAGAATACAGATTAGCCACTTTTGTCTTCCTTTTTCTGGGGGGGGGGGTGAAAAAATAAGGCAATATGCTCCCCACCCTTAATCATTTTTGCAGACCAATTTCAAATGCCTTATATTCTGTGTTTGGTTTGAAATTTGTCTCCAGTACTGTTTAAAAAATTCTGGCCTGAGGCAGTGGGTGATATTCATGGCATCACAACACATGAACTGTACCTTCAAACTGTGAGTTTAACTAAACAGGATAATGTGGGGCAGGGCAAAAAAAATCTCCGAGTTCCTTAGGTCTATCAGCATCACAGCATGCCTAACAAATTAACCAGCAATAGAGATCCTTGCTTGTGAAGAGATATTCCACTCTCTGTTCTGCCATCTGACAGGAGCATGTATGTGTTCTCCATACATTTACATATATATGAAACATATAGGAACACGTGTGGTGAGTGGTGTTCCTCAAGGGTTGGTACTCAGGCCAGTGCTATTCAACATATTTTTTGGTGACATGGACAGCTGAACCAAGTGCACCCTCAGCAAGTTTGCTGACACCACCAAACTGTGTGGTGAAATCAACACACTGGAGGGAAGGGCCATCCAGAAGGACCTCGACAGGCTCAGCAAGTGGGCTTGTGCAAACTGCATGAAGTCCAACAAGGCCAAGTACAAGGTTCTGCACCTGGGTCAAGGCAATCCCACGCACAAATACAGGTTGGATTGAGGGCAGCTCTGAGAAGGACTTGGGGATGATGGTAGACCAGAAGCTTAACATGAGCTGTCAGTGTGTGCTGGCAGCTCAGAAAACCAACATTGCCCTGGGCTGCATCAAAAGAAGCACAGACAGCTGCTTAGGGGAGGTGGTTCTCAGCCTTTACTCTGCTCTTGTGAGACCCCACCTGGAGAACTGTGTCCAGTTCTGGAGTATCTCAACATGAGAAGGAGATGGAGCTCCTTGAACGTGCCCAGTGAAGAGCCACTAAAATGACCAGAGGGCTGGAGCACCTCCCCTATGGAGACAGGCTGAGGAAGTTGGGGTTCAGCTTGGAGGAGGCTCCAAGGTGACCTGATAGTGACTTTCCAATATCTAAAGGGGGCCTACAAGAAAGCTGGGGAAGAACTTTTTGCATGGGTGTGTAGTGAGAGAAGAAGAGGAGATGGCTTAAAACTTGAAGAGGGGAGATTTGGGTTAGACATTAGGAAAAAACTCTTTCCTGGGAGGGTGTCCTGGAACAGGTTGCCTAGGGACGATGTGGCTGCCTCCTCTCTGAAGTGTTCAAGGCCAGGTTGGATGGGGCCTTGAGCAACCTGATCTAGTGGAAGGTGTCCCTGCCCATGCAGGGGGGTTAGAACTAGATGAACTTTAAGGTCCCTTCCAACCCTAGCTATTCTATAGTTCTATATTTCTCCAAAAAAACCCAAAAAACCCAAACCACTGGATTTGGCACAACCCACTCTCCACAGCTGTGCCTGAGGCTCTGTCCTAGGTTCCCAGTGAATCAGCAAGCAGGTCAGCACACTGCAGAACGTGCAGATTAGAGGATGCTCACAGCTGCAGTGCAAGCAGATCCATGCCAGCCTGAGCAGAGCAGAGCCAAGGCTGGAAGAGACCTCTGGAGACTGTCTGGCCCAGCCTGCTGGGCAGAGATTGCTCAAAGACACTCACAGTTGGGCAACTGGTTTAAAATTTAAGCAAGACATGGTTTAGTTTTCTACCAAGCCCTTGACTTTATTGAGGCAAGGGTTATAGAGGAGGCAGGTATAGAGCTCACCTGGTCTGGGGAGCAAGTAAAGGGATGTCAAGAGTCTAATAGATGAAATCTGATAGAGTAGTGAAACCTCTTTAGGTGGTCCTGGCCCCAACCCAGCTTTGTATTTTTAACTGCATATTGTACTTAATTAGTTTTTCATGTTTTATAAACTTCAAGTAAATGTGTTTTCTATTAAAAAAAGCGACCAACAGCAGAATCTCTGTACTCCTGGGGATCAGAGTGCATCAACTACTGAAACACCAGGGTTTCAGTGTCTGTAGGCAGAGCACGACCTGTGCTCAGAAGTGCTGGAAAGAAAATTCAAGTTGCAATATTGTCAAACAGATGTGGTACATCAGAAAGTTAAAAATACCTCCATGCTTTTACAGCTTTTGGTGCTAAGAGTAACCTGTCAATTTGGACATTAATTTGTCAGGACTCTAAAGACAACAATAAAAGTAGGTTTAAAAAATTCCTATTTAAGGGAAATGAAACTAAACCTTCTGTGCATAAAGAATTTTTGGTTTATGTAAATGTCAAACTGAGAAAAAAACAGATGGGGGAGAGGTTTCTTTCTCCACCCGTACCTGTGGGAACACAACTGCTGAGATGAGATCTGCTGTTTTATAGATGTCTTCTAAGCACATTATGGCAACTCCGAGTCTGTTTTTAATTAATACAGAATTTCATGCTGTTCATTGATATCTGAAAGGCCAAATAGTCAAAACAAATGACATTAAATCCCAATTTTGGCACATATAAAGCCTGAAGGAATCAGATACTTTTTCCTAAATACATTTGTCATTTCAATTTATGCATGAAACAGAACTCTTATATTGGTAATGGAAGAACTTAGAACAAAACATTAGTGCAAGTTATTGAAAAGAGCACATGTAAAACAGAGCCAGCATGCTAAGGCTGCTACTAAGCCACGAGAAAAAGTGAAAAAATGGCAAGGGGTGCTTTGAAGATCCCAACCACACAGATAAGGTTCAGTGATGCCACATACAGGTAATGCTACAGTAATGGATAAGCAGACAGAAGGGCAGGAACACTGAGTAACAAATGATGCTTGATGCACTGGGGTGGTAATAAAATACTAATTTTATCCACTACCTCTTTTCTTCTGCAGTTCTTGGTTGGCAAGGACAAGAGAAAGGAAACTGACAATTTCCATTCCATTTCACCAGAAACTATGCAATCATAATTTAAATAATATTCCCAGGAAACAAAAGCTTGTGTTTCTTGAGCCAAAAAATGGTGAAATTATCACTGTTGGCAGAAATATCTGAATTTCATCATTGTACAAATGCCCTACTGGGAAAAGAACAGAACAAACTTACCATTTCAGTACAGAGTGAAATGTACAAGCTGGATACATCCATCAGCTACAGATTAATGGAGAAGAGCTGTAACACAAACATAATTTGTGACCAAATTTAATACAGCTTACCCATTTCTAAATTATATGACTGAAAGTATTCAGAGATAATCCTCCTTTCTTTTGCTCAACTTTCTATGGTGCTGGAGAGTAAGTAATAACTTAGTTTTCCTTATTCCTATGGATATAGTAATAGAAGTCTTTATCATGGACATTGCAAGAGAACCAGGTATATAAGCAGAGATCCCACAGGATCAGCAAACACAGGATGTTCTCTGTTTGGTTTTGTTTGCTTGTTTGTTGTTTTTTGGGTTTTCCCATCTCATTTATCATTTATCCAATGTATGATTATTGATCTAGAAATCATACAGACACACTGTATTCATCTGTACATTTATAAGAAAAAATGCATTAATTCTCTTAGTGAAATAATCATAACAAGGCCACTATGACAATACTTCAAAGACGTTTATTGAGTTGCTGAAAAATACAAGTATTTCAGTCAATTTCTAACATTTAAATGTCAGCTAAAAAAACCCCCAAACCTACAGAGGTTCCACATACAGTCTCGTTGTTCCATGAAAATTCAGATACAAAGTCAAACCTTTAACAAACACGTGAATTTCAGACAACTCAACATCTTCTAATTCTTCTTATATTGCCCTTACTAGTTGCTATGATCTATTGTGCTGAGTAATGCATCATTCAGCTCTGAAGGCAATATGTTAGAGCTGTGAAAACTACATAATTGTATTTTAATCTATTCTTTGGCTCTACAATCAGAATATTATTAGTATGAATTATAAGAATCAAATTACATTATTAATAAGGCTTAACTAATTAAAACCACCAATAGGTTTAATCCGCTGACATCACTGTAACATTAAACTTCAAATTTTTTGAAAAAGTCTTGGAAGGGTTCTAAAAGCCACTTGAGTGTAATTTGTAGCCAGAGTAACTGATTAATGTGTTTGAACACAGAACCAGAAACAGGAGAATTCTGTGGAACCATGTATGATGAGTTGATTTTTTCTCTCTATTTTTCCACAAACTAAGAGCATCTTTACAAAGCCTGGGACACTGTAGTTACACCCATCACTGGTGTAGATATATCTTGATCAGAGGGGTAAGATAAAAGGCTATTGTCATAACAACGAATCTCAACTAATGCCAACCAGAAGCTGAAGACAGCAAGATGTAAAACTGGACTGTAAGCAGGACCCTGAAGAGACTGTAAAAGCAGACACAGAATGTGAACATATATTGCAGGTATCTGACAGACTGTGGAGACAGATACAGATTTCAAGCTTGAACAGAAAAAAAAAAAAAAAAGAAAAAAAAGTTCTTTCAGTAGTAGTTCTCCCCTGATTCAGGAAATAGAAGCTGTACAAACTTGGTGTGACATGTGAAAAAGTTGCTCCAGTGAGCAAGACCTATACAGACCCAAGAACTACTCCCAGAGACCCACTGGGGGAAGGAAGCACTGAAATAAAGATCTATAAAATGTAGTCAGTGCCATTAGTTCTCAAATCCTGCTGGAATCAACTATAGTATCAGGCACCTTTACCAAGACAGGTGTTGTAAACTATCTACATTTTGTTTATAGCTAGAACCTGCCATTTACAAAACACCTCAGTGAAAAAACACTCAGTGAAAAAAGGTAATATGGCTCATGTCTGAGCCATGTTATCCACAGCTAATGACCTCAATAGAAAAGAACATACTTGTTAGTGGCAGCCTGGGAACCTCAAGTGAAAAAAAAAACAAAAAAAACAAACAAAAAAAAAATCCAAAGTTTCATGAATTTTGTATTTCTCTCAATGCACCTCATGTGGAAATCGGAATTATTTTTTTTTCCCTCAAAATATTTCCATAATTCAACAGTGACCTTCCACATTAAGATGACCACAGACAGGAATCTTGTAATTCATGGAGTCCAGTCTGGAACAGAGCCCTCTGCACATGGTATCATCCCCCTAGTAGAGTCTCACCTAGTAGACCCTAAGAGCCTTTTATAGCTGGAAAGTGACCAACAGATTTAGAGACCATTTCAACAACAAATCCCTCACTGATAACTGCAAAAAAAGCCCAGCTGTTCAGATGCCTTTGTCAAGGGATGGTGTTCACTTTCTCTGTAATGTTTTTCCTCAATTTCTGCTTCAGATTGCCAAATTGTGCTTCATCAGGAGACAAAGAACAGCTGGGTTTGTGCAGGTGCAGAATAAAAAACCTCATAGGTAAAAACATCTTTTGAAAGAGAGCATTTACTTTTAAGATTCAGATCTAATAAAAAAATTTTCTGTATCTGTCAATAAGCAGAAAGAAATTAAGGTAAAATAAATTTTGTCATTTAGAATTCATTTTAACCTCTATTTGTATAACTTAAATACAGCTCCAAAACCTGGCAGTTCTGTTTCCCCAAAGCTGGACCTACCAATTAATGACTGCAAACCACACCAAAGGTGATCTGTGCTATTGCCAGATCCAACCCAGGGAACAGAAGGGAAGCAGATTACCTTTGTCAGTGAGCTACTTCCTTACTGGATTAAGTTCATTATTAGCAAGATTCAAAAATCTGTGTCTTGTGTTGTCAAATATTTATGCTATAAGACACCAACCAGGTGGTTTTCACATTGTGTAAGACAGGAAAAGTGTGTAAATGGAAAAAGACCCTGCTATGAGTTAAGGCATCTTCACATATTCTTACCACTAATCCCCCCCGTTGGTCAAAACTGAAGTCCTAACATCATATATAAATGTGTCTTATATTTCCCTGTACTAACAGTTACCATTTCATTTGTATGTCACTATAAAAGAATATTTCCTGACGTGTAATGAGGGAGGTCACTTCTCTATAAAAATGACAACACCAACAATTTGAAAGAACATTCAACAAATTCTCATTATTTACTACGAATATATAAAACCTGAAGTGAAATCAAATTGAATAGCTTCACTACATAAAAGTTATGAAACAGTTTGTATTTTACACACAGAGTATGTACAGTTTTGGAAATGTAGGTTTTATCCATGAAAATTTAATACAAAAAGCTATTTACAAAAAAATAACAGTAGGAACATTTTTTTCCAAAAGAAACATGTATGTATGTTCCATCAGCAATGGAAGTCCTGAAAAAAAAGACTTAATACAGTATTGTACAAGTCAACAATCTTCAGAAGTGTGGAAGATGCACTTTACAAGAACATGAAAAGCAAACTGAATTAAAATGCACTACCAAAGATGTTGCAGGTATATACAGAATTTAAGCATCTATTGTTAACCCATCACTCTCCAGCTGTGCCTCAGAACTACTTCTGCCACGTCCTGCACACATTTACACCTTCATCATTTGGTTACATCGCAATTTCTGAGGATTACCACGAGTTACAAAAATAAAGTAACCAAATACAACCCGAATTATAATCGTTAAAGCAATCACGTTTTCCTTGTTCTACACACAACAAACAGTAAAAAGTATTCACATTATTCCCAACGTAACCCACCAAGCAACCCTTTTGCACTGCCCCTCAGGGGAATCACACCTTGCATTCCCTGCTGGGGCAAGAGACCTGAACAGGTACAGACAGGAGTTCCCACAGTTGAAGCAATCCTTAATGTATTTCTGTACATTTCATTATTTCTGTAAACACAGCTGGAATAAAGTGCATGTGAAGAGCACAGTCTTGCACATGCTCCAGGAAGCATTTTATACTGAATGATGGGAGCTCCCACGCCAGGAACAGCACAACTAATTCCTAAACAAATACTGCAGTTCTGGGAAGATTTCACTTGGAGGACTCAAATTTGAAAATGAAACCAACAACAACAACAAAAAAACCCACCTCTCATCCCTGTGATTTTTTCTAAATATTCTCTATTTCACAACCTGCCTTCATAAAACTACTGCGGGAAAAAAATGTTACATTTTCCTTACTTCACACAACTTTAAAAGAAGTGAGGAAATCCTCAGTTTCAAGAGTTCGTTTTAAATTCATGTTGTAGCTGTTACAAAATCATGGAGGGAAATTCTGGTTTCACTTAAGCTGTAGAATCACACAATTATTTACATTGGAAACGACCTTTAAGATCAAGTCTAGCACTAACAAAATGGAAAGTTTCCCAAAACAATTAAATTTCCTGTCTGCCTGAGCTGTTCTTTAATATCTGCTAAGATACTGAAGTAGTCCTGGAAAGAACTTTTTGGGCTTTTTTTGTTTTATTATTAGGATTCTAAAATATGTGTGGAAAAGCCACACTAAAAATTCTTCTTTAGTTGGCTATATAACATTTGAACTAGAAATGACTGGGTATGTAATTTTTATAATAATTTCTATTCCTTCCATAGAATTTAATCAGGTAGTTTATAAAAATTTTGCCTCCCATCTTAAAAAGAAAAAAAACCCCAAAAACGGTCAAAACCAATGAGGGAACACATACTGCATATAACCACAATATCCTGTCAGAACTGTACTGTGTGAAACACTTAAAGACATATAAAAAAAAGTAGCATTTTACTATGTGAAAAACACAGCTGCCAAAACTAGAACTGCTCCTGTGCAACTGAAACTCAAGTTTATCAAATATCTTTCCTATTTTAGTCAAGATCACCAGAAAATTTCTTCACAGGAAGAGAATTAATTTTTTTTACCTTCATATTTATTTTACCAAAACGATCTATGTCATAAAATATGTGATTTAAAAATACAGTTTGCCTTTCCCTCCATTTGTAAACAAATTGGGTATATCCCATAGTGGGCTGTGTATGGAACGAGAAACAGCATTACTGGTTTACCTGACTCACTGAGAGGACCCAACATTAACCTGGAAAGAGTCACGGTGTAATTTTCAGTGAAGCTTTACAGTTCCTAGAGCAATCTTCCTGTCTCACTACATCACTCTCTGCTGGTAGAAATTAAATATTGATAAGCATCTACTTACCTATTAAGTCTCATGTTATCACTTATTAAAGTTACCTCCTTCCTTCTATTCAGATTGCAAACATCTGTTTAAAAGAATTCCGCAGCCTATGCAGCATGAAGCAAGGAGCTGGTTGCTTCAGAAGCTGGTTGCTTCAGTACCACAGAGGCCACACAAGTCTTGTCACAAAGCCAGGAGGTACAAACCTTAACAAGGCTTAACAAGGGCAACGTTCCAGAATCAACAATTGCAGCACTGGGATAGAGCTATCCAAACTACAGTCTTTGGGAAAACAACGTCAGATTTTTTGTAACCACAAAGAAAGCTGCATGTACTTAAGGATCCACCTCCCTCAGCATGAAGTAGGTACAATACTTCCACTTCTTTCTCTGCTAAATCTAAAGGCTTTTCATTGTGAAGGATATCAATGTCCTGGAACGGGTCCAAAGGAGGCAACTGGGCTGGTGAAGGGACTCGAGCACAGACCCTATGAGGAGAGGCTGAGGGAGCTGGAGGTGTTCAGGCTGGAGAAGAGGAGGCTCAGGGGAGACCTCATCACTCTCTACAACTCCCTGAAAGGAGGCTGGAGCCGGGGGGGGGTTGGGCTCTTTTCCCAGGCAACTCTCAGCAAGACAAGAGGGCAGGGTCTCAAGTTGTGCCAGGGGAGGTTTAGGTTGGAGATTAGAAAGAATTTCTTTACTGAGAGGGTGATCAGACATTGGAATGGGCTGCCCAGGGAAGTAGTGGATTCTCCATGTCTGGAGGTATTTAAAAAGAGACTGGATGTGGCACTCAGTGCCATGGGCTGGGAACCACGGGGGGAGTGGATCAAGGGTTGGACTTGATGATCTCTGAAGTCCCTTCCAACCCAGCCCATTCTATGATTCTATGAACATGAAATCATCTCAGAGCACCCTCTACCCCTCTCCTTGGAGAACTATACTTTTCCCTTCCATTTATTTATTTTTTAATTCTGAAGGGTCACGTGCAAACAGGCAGTATTTCACCAGTTTAGTGAGTGTTGGGGTGTTTTGTTTATTTGCTTTTCTTTTTCACATAGAGGTTATCACTGTTTAATATGATGTACCTCATGAAAGAAACACACACATTAGCCTGACATAGTGAGGAAGAAGAGAAAACTGATTTACCAATCTAAAATCACCTATCTGCACAAAGAGCTAAAAACTCCCACAAGTTGCTTACAGTTAACATTAACATGCTTTATCTCTGCAACAGAACACAGAACAATTCTGAGAGAAACAGGCAGACTGCAGCTGGATTAGACACATCTATCTTTCATAAAAGCAATTAAATCAGCAAAAGGGAGAAGTGCCAGCTCTTTGTCCTTCTCTTCAACATTGAGAAGACACATGGAAATTTGCTTTTAATGAAAACAGATGCCTTTTCACTTTTATTTGAATTTGGCTACAGATTCATCTTAAAATAGGAGAAGAATTCCACTAAATGATATTTGAAATAAAGTTTCAGTGCTGTAAATAACTGATCTTAGTCCTCACCTCCGATTTTACTGGGGTGAAATACATTCCCATAGTATGAAAGCTGTGCTTCAAAGTAATTTTTGCTGCCATCTTAATACTGTAATTGGCATATCAGAAAATTTCTATTAAAAAGAAATGAATCAGTGAAGAATTTCACCACTTCCTTTCACTTACCAGAGATCACTATTCCTACTCAAGAACCTGACAGTAAGGATTTGCTAGTCTTGAACAAGTTTAAGCCATGTTTGCTACAGTCTCCACCTCTTTCATAAATCAAAAAGGTGAAATCTCTACTGAAGTCAAGAGCAGAACTTGCATTGACTTCAGTGAAGCTATAATTTTACCCAGAAATTCTTACTTTTCATGTCAGCTGTTTATTGTTTCAAACGTATTTCTCTGTATCTTATGATAACTGTAGGTCTTGGTTATATTTTGGAAGGTCTCCAGATTCATGAGTATTGATGGTTTTCTGCATCCCCAGCCAGCACACTGGATTAGCTCTATGACATAATAGGTTTGAAGCATTTCTGAGAAACTGTGTGGGGAAGTCACCACACTTTAGAATCATTTTAATGTAACTGCTTTAAGATCTCACAGTATCTGGAGCATTATTGCTTAAGTCAAAAATCATGCATGTCTGACAAACTGCATCCACTCTGTAATTTACAGCTCATACTACATTATTAAAATAACTTTGTATATAATTCACAATAGCAAAAGCACCCTAGTTAGCTCTTAAATTTATTAGAAAATCTTAATGCAGTTTCCTAAAGCTTTTAATGTTGACTTTTCTTCAAGTCCAAAGTAAAAACTGAGCTACTACGATAGGAATTGGGCAAGGCCTTTGTTTTTTAACCATCCTATTAGATGTACCAAGTATTAAGTAATGGCATGGCATACTATACAAAATAGGAAAAGGATATCTCAAACATACTACATGTTGGGAGCAGAGGTTCTGGAATCACAGTATTTCACCAATGCCACAGGAGCAATTTCTTAAAAAAACAAAAAGTAAAGATGAAGGAGGAAATGTCATGCAGTAATGTGAAGTAATGAGTAAACAACGTGAAGTCTACTACATCTGGAGACAAAAATAGCTTAAGATGATGCTGGGAATCAAACAGAAAGGGAGAAAGGGGAAAGGGCAAATTCCTATGTAGAAAGCACAGCAACAATTTCCACAGCCTGCTTTAAAATTAGAACTTAAAAAGCAAACCTTTTTTGGCACCTTTTCTGCAGTTGCTTCTGAAAAAAAAGATCATGGTGGGAAAAGCCAGTTTTAGCAAACCTTTAGATTATCATTATTTATAAAAGCAGTAAAGAAAGATGAGAAAAGATTAGTCCAGAAAAAAGAGGACTTTTCCTCAGATTGCTCCTGTGGATACCTGAAGGCCTTAACCTTTGCAACACCAAAAAAAAAAAGCCCTGGAAGAGTCATGATTATCCTTCCCATAATAATTTCCAATGAACAGCAAAATAAAACTGTTTCTAGCAAGTTTGAGGAAGAACTTCAGAGAACAAAACAAAACAAAAAAATTAAAATGTTGTTTTAGTAGTTTTCAACTCCATACATATTGTTTAAAATGAATACAATTATTTCATATCCAATTTTCAAGTTACTTAAGAAACAAGCTAACCTTAAAAAAAAAATGGACGTAACATGCTTTATCAAGGTAATTCTTCATGTTTACACAGTGATACAACTTTAGAAATTTAGTTCCAGTAGGAAAAGAAGTTGCTTTAGGATCAGAAAAAATATTTAAATATGACAATGAAATAGTACTGTAGATCATTTTTGAAAAGTGTTGATTTAGAGTTAGCAATTCCACGTCTAACATACTGAAATAAAACTTTGTTGTTGTCAAATACCAGACCAAAGAATTGAAAGACAACAGCTTAATCTTTTCAAATGCTTGTGCTCTTCAAATGTAGCAACCAAGGACTTTCCTTAATGAATACTCTTTTTTTTCACTTCAGTCTTAGCATGACTTTTCAGCTACTGCCTTTAATGGAATGAGTATGTGATGAGTTAAAATGCATATACTGTGAATGATCTAAAAAAAAATGAGAGAGATTTTAAATACTATAAGTCAAAGCAATGCAGTTTCTGTAAACAAGTATTTATGTAACCTAACATTTGTACCTAGGACTTTGCAAATTGAGTTTTACATCAGCCTCCCCATGAGCTGTATTAAAAAAAAAAAATCAGTATACAAATAATAGTGGTTTTTTAACTATTACATATAAGTCAGCTGTCTAAATGGATTTAAAACCATATGGATTTAAAAAAAAATATTAAAAAAACCCACTTGTTATAAAAAAAAAAGGTTATTTTTCTTCTCAGCAATTAAGGACTATAGTAAATTAAGTATGGAGTACATTACACCCCTTTTCCATTCTATGACAAATTATATTACATGGGGTCTTGATCAAATGTAAAGAATAAAATCAAATCTTGCTGTGTACTTGGAAAACATATCCTTCAATCAAAATTAACTTAGCCTGAAACAGAAAATCTGTGACAGTCAATTATTTTAATTGAGCTACCTATTAATGAAGAACAAACTAATGCAAACAGGTTTATTACTGAAATTATTTGCAACTTGTTTGGAGAACTCAACCATGTATGGTTTCAGAATTTTCTCAAAACACTAAGAATTTGTGCAGAAGCAAATAAATACATAAACTTGGAAATTTCATTAAGCCACCACAGTGCAAATTTTTCTTTGTCACATTTATCCAGCAAAGTCCTGTCTCAGCACAGTGACGTTGGAACAAACTGATTTGTGTGCTATGCCACACTTGTGTTAATTACACAACAAATCCCATAAACACTAAAATTATAAACATTTATATTTCTCAACTAAATTATGGCTATACCTGTTGTGAAAATGTAATGTGAGATCAGGAGCAATATTACACAAAATCCTGAAAGTCACAGCATAAACCTGAGATTTTGGTAGTTTTATCAAAATGTCCCAAATTACTCTGTATGCATCACTAGTCCTCATGTCTTACTCACCATGTATGTCCCAAACAAAGACGACACCTTTTTGTCCAACAATACATTAACCCAAAAGTGATTAGGTATTATCAAATTAAATATCATAAATAAGAAGTATTTACAGTATTTTCTAGTTATTAGACAACAAAATAACCAATTTTAAATTGTGCAACAAACTTAAAACATCCAACATCAAAAATGTGAAGTATTACTTGAATCTTCACATAGTGATTTTACAAAAAACTATTAAAATATTTTAAAATTTTATCTATTTTAAACAAAGACATTTCAAAAATGTTTAAGACTATTAAGAGTTATCAATTACACAGGCACTTCACATGTAAACAATCTACAGTACAACTGAAAAAAATATTTGGCACCAACCTAGAAGACTCAAAAAACCTCAATAAAATGTGTCCTTTTCCCATTGTATACTGTCTTGTGTAACCACCATACAGTCAGACTAAATACTGGCAGTGTTAGAAATGTGTAAGTTACAACCAGGAGTGCAAAACCCAATGTAAATATTAAGCTTTCTGAGAGAGTAAAAGTGGCTTACAAGTGACCAGTTGCTTGCATTTGCCATCATACCATCGCTACATTTTTGTCTACCTTTAAATCAAATTAATGACTTGAAAGGTTAAAGTAAAGGAGGGTGTGCTTTGTACTTCAAAAGTAATTCAAACATTTTCAATGTAGGAAAAGAAATACAGCATTTCACTAACACTGTGAGATGTTAAATGGCAGCTTTTAACTTAACTGTAAAGAGAAGAGAACCTGATGCTATCATGATGTCTTTGTGCATCCAACTACAAAAGATAAAAAGGAAAATTTATGTTCAGTTAACTGTCAGCTGACTCCAAGGTTTTCATGTACAACTCCTAAGTAAGGCTCTCTACAGCATTTGGACAGATACTAGTTCTTGATGGCTTGGATGTTCCCACGTCGGAAGCTGAACTGCCTCAAAGCAATCCAGATCAACAGATTGAATGGTAAGTTGTCTAGCTTCCAAGAATGGAATATGTCATATGGAGGAAAGCTGAGATACTTTCAACATTGGCAATTCAAGCAGAGCTTGAACTGTGAGGCCAACCTTCACCAGACCCCTTTCCTCCAGAATGTGATGAGGTAAGCAAAGTCTCTCCTGTAAAAAAAAAGAGGTACATGTATCAAGCTTCATGCATTTTTTCCTCAGGGTGAGTAACAAACAAATTGTCTCTGAAGTCAAACATACATCACTGTAAGACACTTGCATATATACTGCCTTTGACCTTAAATTTCACATGTGGTTCTCTACAGTATCATGGTCAGAAACTAACTCTATCTATTCCTTGTCTCTCATAATTTGCCCGAAATTATTTGATCTTTAGTACCATCCCCTCACACACACACACACAGAGGGAAGTAAGGGCAACAGAAGCATGAATGACTGCAACTATGGCCATGCTAAAAAAGACAGATAATCAGTTAGGTCTCATATTTCTGTAACTGAAGAATTTTTCCTAGGTAGACAATGAAATTCATGCCAAAGTGAGTTGCTTAACTCAAGACTTTCAAATATTACAACATCATCCTCTCGTATCTGTTCCTTTGTTTAGATGATAATTTACCTTAGAAGGTCAGTCTTAGAATCATAGAATCATTTTGGTTGTAAAAGACCTTCAAGATCATCAAGTCCAACTGTTAACCTAGCAATGCCAAGCCCACCACTAAACCATATCCCTAAGCACCACATCTATTATTTTCACTATAAGGAATCAATTAGAAACCATTAAGTAGCTCCCTCAAATCCATGCTGCAGGCCAGAAATGGGAATTCTCATATCTTCATGTTCTCTGGTCAATCTTATTATCACTACTGCTCCCTGAATTAAGCTCTAAAAAACCCACAAATGCTTTGCTGGCATTTTCTATTACTGTTAATAAGTCAAAAAAGCAATGAGTATACCTGTGGAACGCCCAGTTTTTTACAAGCATCGAGAAAGTTTTCAACATTTCTTCGGCACTTTGCCATACTGAGTTTAGGCTGTAAAGAGAGGATGGTGAGATCTTCATCATGCATTCATGCCAAATCATGCATTTGTGATGCAAATTCACTAACAGCTGCTAAAACACACAACAAATTCTATGAAAACTGGGTATATATAGGTCTTTAACTAAATAGTTGAGCCTTGTTCAATACTTCAAAAAAAAAAAAATCAAAGTGAGTAATGTAACAAATTAATACAGTAAAACATGATTCATGATGTTTTAGTGTTGAAGCCCAAAAGCTTCTTTTCACATAAGATACAAGAGAGAAGTAAGATAAATGACTTACCACTGCTGGCGATGGTACATGAATGCTGGCAACAGAACGTGGCCTTATGTGATTGGCTAAATGGCAAAGAACTACTCCATCCATCAATGCAGCTCCAATGTCATCTGGCAAAATTACTTTTAACCTTGATTCAAGATTCTAGTAAAAAGTGCATAAGTAAGTTACTTTCAACTTTATTTTTCATTTTAAAGCCAGGGTATTTAAAGTATTCACTTTAAAGGGGACATTTTAATACTAAAGTGTAGTAAATGGAGCCAATTCACACCTGACAGAGTACAAATATCATTTTCTCTTTATCACTGACCTTACATTCCCTTTGCTTGTCATTTGCGCTTGTTTGTTTGATTCTTAATGACACAACTACATGCAATGAGAAAGACCTTCAGCCAAGAAATACCATGATACATAACTCAAAAGCCACACGATAAACTCAATACTCATAATGGGAAAGCACAGAGCTTAAGGACAGAAATGTTAGGTTGAATACTTCATTAGCTGCTGTTTGTGCGTTCAGATCATACATAATTTTACTGGGAGGAGGAGGAAAGAAGAGGGGAATACAACTGCTTTGGGCACGGTTATTTCACTCCTCCAGAGGACAGTTAAATAGCTGACAAAAAGGTTGCCAAGAAACGCCCACACTTTCGTTGCAAAACAGAGAAGGGAGGCACGGAGTATTCTTTCTCACACCAGCAACAAGCCTGCACTGTTCAGGAAGTGAACCAGACAAGATGGAAAAAGCCTTTGTTGAAGTCACAACCCAAACTAATATAGCCTTGGAAAGCAGAGCTGCTATGATTTACAGTTATCTTTAAGCGTTAAATATCTTGAGAACAGAACTACATGGAAAACAACTTGCTGGAAGTCTTAAGTTTAGATCCCATTTAGTATTGTAGCAAGTTTCTACAATGAAAAAGCATCTGGCTATGGGAGCACTGTGACCACCTTTCTTCAAATCTCAGGTTTCCCAAGGAAAACCTAAAGCATCAGAAACCCAAATGAAAATTTCATTTTTCATGTAACTTAATTTTTCAGCTAAAAAAGCATTTGGGTTGCTGGTTGGTATTTTGGCTGAACCAAAAATAGCACTAGTGTAGCCTCTTACATGAAATTCCTAAGGAAGGAATATCACTACAGAGATGCTATTGTACCACAATAATGATGTGTAGACTTTAATTTTAAAGGTTTAAGTTGTGGAACAGAGCAAACTAAATGCACTGCACCCATATGATACAGAACGTTACATACATTGCGAAGTTGTCTGATTTGTTCCCTTTCTTCTCTTAGATGCTCCATTTTCCTCCTCATTGTAAATCCAGGATCCACAGAATCATAGTCCTGGCGAGATGCACGGCTGAAAGCTATTAAACATTAGTGAAGCTGGTTTCCAGAATTCAGATTTTACAAATGCAATTACTAAAAATCTACAGATTTGCCTCTAATGACAATGCAATTACTAAACATCTCCAGAAGCCTCTAATGATAACAGCCAGGTATATCCTCTCTGTACATCCAGCCAGGTATGTACATGGAACAAACCTAACTGGCACTGAAGTCTCATGCAAGTGCTGACAAAACTCAAATGAGTTCAGGGCCTTGAAGAAGTCACTTGTCATGGTCTCAGCCAGACACACTCTACTACTGAGGACTCAAAGGTAGTATTAAGGAGGTCAACCTGTGCTGCCATAAAGACTGAATGAAATAAAGCTGGAAAACTGTGATAATTCTTTCTTAATTAGTTTGCTCAAAAGTTATGGCACAGTCTTGGAAGACTGAGGGTGCAACAAAGCACTGAGCTAGAAAACTCCTGGCAAAGCTCTGCTCAAAGGATCCTTTCATAGGACAAGTTACAAAAAAAACTCCTGAAACCCTCCTGCCTCAGTTGTCAAGTCTCAAGAATAATTTCATGCTGCTTCCCTGTTCTTTGACAGTGACAAAGTATGCACAAAATAAATCAGTGCAGGAAAAAGTTGAAAATGTTAATGTAAAAAAAAACAATTACTGTGCAACTTGGAGAAAGATCAATTATTTTTTTGCCAAAGCAACTCTGTATGCCTTTCCCAGTACTATGCTTGTGACAAGTGCACTGAGTGGCTTGCTGTACAGTGGCAACTGTTTATATTCATTCCAATCCATGCATCTGCTGCCCTTACCATCTACTCCAGTCTGAGAAATAAACACCTCTTCTGTCATACTATATTAGAGAACAGCAGCTTACCTGACCTTGGCTTGAGACCAAATGGACCATGAGTGTTACTATCTGTCCTTTCATAGTCCTGTTAAAAGAGATAAAGTGAGTTTTCTTCCATTCATTAAAAGAATTATATTTTGTTCCCATCAAGATAGTGTTTAAATCATTCTTCACTAAGAAAAGTGAGCCCTGCTTAATGTGAAACACTCTTGACAGTATCAAATACATGGAATGAAAGTAACCTCACTACATAGAGATATAATTATCTTACTGAGGAAGAAAAGCAACACCATATTAACTAAAAATCTATTATAAACCATTTCAAACTACTGCAATTCTGTGATCAGAATTCTAAGACAACTGTAAGCAAATGTAAATATACTCCCAATGCTTATCACCAAATTTTTCTTAAGAAATGTTTACTTTCAGTTATGAAGATCAGGCTTTTTTCTCATTTCACCATCTAAAAAGAGGTGCACTTAGAAATTTGGCATGAGATATCCTTATTTCAACTCATTTCACTGTATCTGGGAGATGTTCTCATTCTGCTCCCACAGGTTCCCTATTGACATAAGGTAGAAATGTTAATAATTTTGGTATGCTTTATTCAGAGCTCAGCAGTTTAGTGCAGCCACAGTGAGATTACATGGACATTCCTTAAAATAAAGCTACCAGTGAAGGAAACCTCAAGGCTGCACCACAAAGGTGACAGTCACAACTATAAAGGATGAAACTCTCTTTATGTGATATATAAAATATAATGCCACAAGTTTTAGTTAAAATCCTCTGGATGTCAGGTGCACAGGGGACATATACAAAATAAGGCAAATTCAATTTTTGTCTAATTAGCTATCCTCATTAGGAAATATAATAAAGGCAAAGCAATGCACCTTTCTACACACCAGTCAAAAAGAAGAAACCTAGGAGAGATCAGATAGTTGCAAAAGTAAAGCAAATTGTAATATGTTTCTCTAGTTTCTGTCTCTTTTTGAGTTCTTATTATGCTGAAATATTTTGAATTGAAGTTTCAGGGGAAACTAACAGCTCCATGTGGAAACCTGGTGACAAGTAATGCAGACAAAGAAATGTTTGTTGATTGAAAAAGAAAACCACAAACTTGTACCTCAGATGATACAGGAGACTGTGGGGACACATTAGTATTATCACTGTCTTGCTAAAAAGAAACCAAAGATACGAAATTATAAAAATGAAAATTATGATTTAACAAGAAACATGAAACTATGAAATACACAATACATGAGATGCAACATTTGTCAACAAGCTGGAAGGAACCAGATTTAAAAACATCAAAGTTTGTTCACTGCTTATGATGAGTGTTACTTTTATGTTACCTCTGTGTCATACTTGGATTAACTTTCCTATCACTGAGGCAAGCAGATGTCCTACTTTCCCTACTACACAATTTGATGGCTTTTTTTTTTAAATTAAGGACTTTAATAGTTATGTCTGCTATGGCTTTGGAATGTAAAGATTGCACAGACTCTCCAACATTCTCCTGTTCTTAAATGTTCATAGAAGACCAATTAATAAAGCATTTTCTAAATTATTTTACACAATTACTGTTTCTCACCTCATCATTTTCATTTCCACTTGAGCTCTTTCTGGAAGACTTATACTGCAAAATACACACAATTATTACTTTAAAATAGAAGTATGTCTTTCATTTGAGTTAAATGGCCAGATATCAGTCAGATGTCACTTATTACTGGTGAAGCTGCTAAGAAAAAAACGTTACAGAATCAAAGGAGCACAAAAGAACACAGAAAAGGAACTTCTAGTTCCTAGGGTAGTCGAGATCTTAATTATATTGACTGAGAAGATAAGAGCATTTTAAAACTAAATACTTTTATAACATGGACTCTGACTGCATAGGATTGTTGATCGAACTGGAAGTATCTTAACAACTGCTATTCTGAAGAACTGGTAGAAAAAATTATGCACCTTGTAAAAGTTACTTTTACAGTATCTTTTGTCATGTAACACTAAGATTCCTTCCACTTTGAGAGATTGAGACTACACATTGTGAAAAAAATATTAAATACAAAAAAATAAAATCAGCATTTCAACTTCAAAGTGTGATCACATCCTTTTATCTAAGACCAGAAATTTTCCATAGGTCTTTCTGATTTGTTTTGCACTTAATTCATCACTGTCCCACTTCCCAATTATCCTGAAAGTGTAGGAAATGAAGGAGGGATTGAAGGAAGAAATTTACAGAAGTGGTATTTAAGAAAGAAAGTGTATTTCATTATCTGCAGAGCAAGTATACACAAAAATATAATAAAAAAAACAGTTAGAAATAAAAAGATCCACTACTGGAAAACTCAGGTAAGTGTGCTGGGTGTATGTGGCCAGCCTACCCATCTTTATGATATGAGACTAAATTGAGAAAAGAACTTTGGATCTGGAAGGATGGCTCTCCCTCAAATATCTGACTTTCAATAGTACATATTCTAGTTAGAAAAAATTCTTAAAAAGGAAGAAAAGTGACTTGCAACTATGTTCTTTAACAATAATCATACACAAACTTGCACAGCCCTGTTACAGAAAGCTCTATTTAGTACTTATGCCTAGAAGATGCTCATCTTCTTCACAGTTCTAACTCAGCACTGTTGGATTCTAAAACTGAGCAACTTTACAGAGCTGAATTTTCAGCAGCTTTTGAACTACATGCTGAACAATGCTGACAACAATGAGGAAGAGCAACTCTCTTGAAAACTGAAATCTAGGACAAACATAGCCTTAGTGACCTATACTACTCCTGTTTGTTTTCCATGCAAATTAAACATGTTTTTTGAAGTGAGTGAATAAAGTTGGTTTGTTGAATTCTTCTGTTGTTTTGTGTTTTTTGGTGGGTTTGCTTTGTTTTGAGAGGGCTTGGAGAGATATGTGTAGATTTTTTTGTTAGTCTGCTTTAAGGATGCACAGAGTACAGGAAGTTCTGGGGTCAGATAGAGATATAGTAATGACTGGATAATTTTCTTCTTGGGTTTATTTCCTGTATGTTTGCAGCACAAATGACAACATTACTTTGGCAGCTTTGGTAAAGCCTCATTTTCTGTTCCCTACAGACCTCCACTGCTGACTTCTGTTTATACAGCCCTCTGGCCAGCTCATGTTTTCCACCATAATTAACAATATCAATGCTAGACATAGTAATTCTTTTCCATTGTGGATATGCTAACAAGAATTTCAGCTTGGATGTAGCTATGACCCAGAAGAACTACAAACTTTCTCATAGGGGTGGGAAAAAAGCATTTTAGTTGAGAAAATTATCTCATAGATGGTAAAATTATCTTTACATATTTAATGCAACAAAATTTCAGGCTCTAACAAGACTTCAGTGCAGTGCCACAAGAAAAGAAGTTCCAGTTGTCAGGGACATTCTCCTGCTCTTTAGCTGCACAGTATAATTGTACAATAAAAATAATAAATACATTTAAAGATATCCCTTTGAAGTTATGAGGAATCACTAAGGCAGGTCTTTTGTATTGATAGCACAGCTGTTTAATGTGCCAAAAAAAAGAATTCTGGTTTATTTAGAAGTTTTTCCCTATTCTCTCGAAGATCACAGATCCTTCTCGAAGAATGCATCTGAGCTTATGGCATGCTCTGTTTATCTGAGAATTCAATTTCTTTTAAGTTCACCAGCATTTCATAAAGACGGTTGATGGCAAAAGATCCAAGAAACTAACTTCTTAAGTGACAAATTCAACTTTAACCCAACCTAGTAATGGTTATAATTCTCTTTCTTGACCTTACGGCCCCCAAAATTTTATCTACTGCTGCTCTAACTTTGTATCTGCTTTGCACTAAGCATACACTGACATCTGGTGACCATTACAAACTAATGCAGTGAGACCTAAAACTCATAAATCATTCTTATTACCATGGTACATAAAAAGGTAATGCATGTTTTCCTTGCACTAAATTAAAATTTCCCTTAAAATGGAACCAGTGGTTGAAGATTAGTTTCTTGCTTAACCAGAAGACTCCTGGAAATTACTTTGTTTTATTTAAAGTATAAACAATGTCTTTGATAGATTTTTTTTTTCCTCCTGATTTTCCTGCACACTCCATTACCCTAAATACATACATTAATACTCAAAAGAGCCAAATAAAAACTACAGGTTACATGCAAAATTAAAAGATAATACTGTTTCAGGGGTGCTTAGTTACATAGTTTCTCTACTCTCATTTTAAAAATTGTCACCCACCCACAACCCCACTATTACCTTGAAATACTCTTTTCTAATTTGTTTACTTCTCCTTCTTTCTTCATTCTGCCAAATCACTGGCTGTATTTCTGGCCAGTACTGCTCATCCACAGAATCCCTGTGGTTTCCCAGGGGCTGTAAGTTTTAGAAATATTCTTAAGTAAAAGGTAAGTATTCCTCATGTGCATTAACACAAATTACTATGAACTACAGTTACAAATTGTTTGCCTCTCTTAATCTAGCTTTATGGCATGAAAGTGTTACCAGTCCTAATGGTGATTCTGCTCCAAATAACTTATTTCCTTTCCAAGCTTAAAACATATTTCATAGAAGAAAAAGAATTTATGAAATAACTCTTAAGAAAACAACACCCTTTTCTTCATTGAGCCTAATTTTTGCAGGTATGTTAGGAAGCCACCTGAGGCTGCCATAAATAATTTCAAAATACAGTTAGAAGTGTGGTAAGACAACAGCATATCTAATTCCTCAATCTGGATACTCATTACACAGGAAAAGAAATGCCCACAACATAACAATTTAAGTGTTTGTCTGCTGTTTTTACCTAAGTGATTATACACATCCTGTAAAATACATCTCTCTTTTGAAGTTTTGTATTTTGCAGTGTATTTTGAAGAGACTAATCAGACTATTTAATCTTAAAATAACAATGAATATGTATGAATGCATCTATTTTGGAAAACTGAAAGCAGACAATGTCATATCATAATAAGACTACAACTCCATTTCCAACTATTTCTTCACACTAGAATATAAAGTAATTTAAAGCAAGTGTAAATGCCTGACAGATTAAAATGTAAAATAATAAAAAAGTACTCTCTACAGTTTCACTGCAATTTTATTACATTATGCAAGCTTCTCAGTAAGGTTTGGGGAATACATGGCCCACATAGTTAAAACCTCTAGGTAAAAAAAAAAAAATTATGGTGAGGTAATGAATTTATACGTAAAAAAAATAATAAAACTGTGTAAGTAAAACTTATGTCCCAATACCTTCCTTTAAAGATCTTAAAGTAAATATCATATCCTCTTAAAAGAAAAGGCCTCCATTATATACAACTCAAATTATCTTGAAGGACAAATTCTTTAAAGGTTTTAGATTTTCCATTGCAATTACATAGATGACATGTATGTGTATAAGTAACCATATGAATGTACATAAGCTTTCTGCCAGAAATAAAAAACAAACAAAAAAACCAACCCAAGCCTTTAAGTTATTAAAATATAAACCCACCACATTTAGATTTTGATATTCACCTGCCAGCTGTACGGGGACACTGGGGAATTCACTTCATCTGTTAAGACGCTGAAAATTAAGATAAAGGCATTACAAAATTTAATGATTTTTTTGTGTAATTTAAAACTAATTTACTTTGAAATACCAAAGAACTGAACACTATTAAAAATCTGGTTATCTACAGCACTTCAGTATTTTGGGCTACTTGTATAAGGATGTCACCATGTGGCTAAAAAGTATGGCAATTTTTCCTAGAATCTCAGATCATACTTCATTATCCTTTATCGTTTGCTGACAGATCTTCCACACTGCAGTACTTTATTAAGAAAGTTTTTTCTTAAACATGTTTCTCTTTAGAGATTACTAATGCACCACCATTGTTTTGTTTCTCAAAGCAACCAACAGAAGAGAACAGATTATTTGTGTACCTTCTGTTCCATCTTGACCCAAGAACGTTACAACAGAAGATGGCAGTAGCGACACAAAATAAATACAAAAATTAAATGTATAAAATACTGAAAGATGAGATACATTCAAGTATATCAATACCATTTTTCAGATTCCATTGGTTGTTTTGGCCTGTTCCTTGTGCTTACAGAAACTGAATGGTTAAGAAGCCTGGAAAGAAAGAACATACATATACGTTCAGCAGCTTAATAGTTAAACCTTTTTCAAAGAATCTAGATTGGTCTCACTGTGTAACTCTTCCTGTAAATCAAAATATTAAGGTGACATTTTCAATAAAATTGAATGTGCATGAACACTTACGAAATCCAAGCCCAATCCTGCTTCCATTCATATCAACAATGTTATTTCCAGCTCTTGAAACATTTCATGGTCTGAACTTTAAGTAAAATCTAATAATTCGAACCAAAATTAAGTTGCTTCTTATTTTTCTCCCTAAATACATACTAATTCAACTGATCTCACAGTGTGAAGTTATGCTGTCCCCAACAAAAAAGTTCCACTAAATGCACTGTCCACTTAATAAGAAGAAATACAGTAAATCTAAAGCAGACAAGAAACGATACACAGATTGAGCACAAGTCAGTCAGTACAAGCAGGTCAGACAGCTAAGTAAGAAACACTGCAAGTGCAAAGGAAAAGGGGATGTGGAAAATGGAGAAGCAGGCTAATAACTGAAAGTCTAACATAGAAATGAAACAGTAGAAATTTCATTTTTATAAAGAGTGAACACTCAAAAAATTTAATTTTTCATTAAAGAAAATGTGAAGAAAATTTACTGAATTGCAGACTAAGGAATTCATGGCAAAATGATACGTTCAGCAGGAAGAGAAAACAAGTATCACTGTAGCAGTGTTAAGAACTGTCCTCCAGGAAATACAGTGCAAAATTGAGTATGCAAAATGAAAGTCCTAATAGCTCAGTAACTGTTTCCATTTATACAGCTCCTTAAATCAAAATGGTTTTTTTTAATTAGACAGACCAGTTATCAGGTCAGTGACTTACTGATGGTCATACTGAATCACTAAATAAGAACTTCCTTAGGCAGCTGGAATGAATCTCCTACTTATGGTTCCTAGTAACCAGACAAATTCTGTTGTTATACAGGTAGCATATGAACTATTACTTCAAAATGTTTTTAAAACTCATAAAAACTTTGAAATATAAATTACTCAATGCATATACACAATGATGTATTTATAGATATTAAATTAAAAAAAAATTGTGACTAATTTTTCTAGTTTTGTATGATAAAAGCATAACATTTACTCCAAAATGCTACCTAGTTGGAGAAGAAAGTGATGGCAAGACCGACCATGATATTGGATATTATTTCTAAAGTTCAAGAATTTAAAGAGTGAAATCTCTTCTGAGCCACCTTCATAGTCTGAGCAAACATCACAACTGAAGGACAGAAATTAGGGGAATGGTGTTAATGCTATTCTAAGGTTGGCACTACCTAGGTTCTGTAAGTGTATAAAGACACTAGAAATCTTTTACAGTGAAACAAAATGGCAGATTCTAAACTCATTCCGGAGCTGGGTTCCTATATGGCTCTGCTTTGTTATTGTAAGCTATGTTTTTAGGGATTTACAGAGTTTTAGCAAATTACTGCTGTCAGGTAAGAAACCCTGTTTTGATACAAACTGAAACAGGCTCATTTGGTACTAATGAAGATTTAATCAGTCAAGACATCCTACTTTCTTTTGAAACAGACCAGCGGTATCCAGAGTAAGTCACAAAGTAACAACGTCTGAAACATTACACATCCAATTCCAGATTTCTTGTTAACTGTGAGGCTCCTCTATGTGCAAATGCTTACCTCATGACTGTGAAATGCAAAACAATTATCACTGCTTAAGCTGATTTGGAAATTATCACTTTAAAACATAGATATCGTAAAAAAAAACCCCAACCAAACAAAAAACCTTTTGCCTGAGGTTCTGTACTTCAGGTACTACATATTAAAAAGTAAAATACTGAAGAAAAAGCATACCAAGGGAAATTATGCTTCTACGTTTGGCCAAATTCAAATGGCATCTCTTAAAGAGATGCCTAAATTCCTCATCATAAAGAACAATAAACGCATTTCAATCTATTTTTTTATCTAACCAAATATCTTAGGCTAACTGAGCCATTCCCTTTATTCTGTATTTGTTCCAAGAAATGGCCAAAACTGTTTCTTTTGTCCACATGTTAACTTTGGAAATCTGAAGTTCTACAAACACTTTATACCTTGATGCACGTCCTGCCGCCCTTGTCCTCTGGAAGAGTTTTTCACTGAATGAAGTTCTATAGTTTAATGGCCTTCGTCTGTATTCATATTTCATGTACACCAAAGCCAAAGATGGAAGAAGAAAGCAGAACAGATTGATGGGAGAGTACAGGGAAGTTATTAGCATAGCAAGCAAAAGGAAAAGAAACAACATAATATTTACAAAAAACACACTGAACAAACAGAAACAGAATTAGTAAGAAATTATTTTGTGATGCTCACTTTTTTGAGGATTCTTTTTCCTCATACTGAACATATTTTCCAAAAATAAACACAGAAAGTTCTTCACCAAACTTCCATGTATTTTTCTTATTGCTGCTTATGGCAAGAAATTGTAAATTCATAAAAATACAAACTGGGCTAAATGTTGTATGATTTTGCCCCATGTACATAAAAAGTCTAAGATATAAATGCTAAACTAAGAAGTAAAAGTTAACTACTAGTAAGACTGTGTATGTCTTAAAAAATCAAGAGCTAAGCAGAACCATTAGGCAAGATCCCTGCCTTAAGATAAAACAACAAATGATTATTGAAATTCAAGTTGCAGTACTTCAGAAGAGGACTGGCTTGGTATTTCAATTGATTTGATAATCAGGTAGTATTAAACTAATCAAACAAGACCCAGGAGCAATATATATGATTTTAAAACCTAGAAAAACCACACTCTCCCTTTATTAATAAATCAATAAAATCTATTTGCAATGCAGTAATAAGAATGTATTAGGATTAGGTATCATTCTTATTTTTCCCCTCCCAATGTGAATAACCAATTCTTAAATAAATTGCATAGAATTGTATATAAAACCTATTTTATCTTTTCCCCTGCACACACACACATATTACTGATACTGTATTTCAAAATGTTGGTGAATTTTTAAAGCTTTGCAATCCATAGTGCAAAGCACATCAGTTTCATTAAGGGCTTCATGTGTATTTCAACTGTCTTAAAAGAAACACAGTACAGAATCCCATTATTACACAGACATTGAGAAGTAACAGAAATAGTATTTAAGTTAAATAGTATTGTAGTTAAATCCATTATTTTTAAATAATGAACAACAGTAATAACAACTATTATTAATTAAGTACCTCACTGGCTATCTGCCTGCTTGGCAAAGAAACCAGATAGATGGTTCCTACCCGAGCCTGTCCACATCCTGTCCAGGTATTCCTTCCTGCTCCTGTTTACACAGTTGTTAATTTGTTCTATTATATTCCTTTAATCTGCCTCTTTTTCTACAGCTCCTACTCAGGAATCATTCTGTTGTGATGCCCAACATGAAGTGGAGAAAGTCAGGCAGTTAATCAGGATGAACCTGCACTGCTTAAATTATTTATTATAGATTTGACAGAATAATATTTTAGTAAATTTTTGATTTTGTCTACAGGACATCCAACATCAAACTGAATGGAGAAAATACCAGCTAATTCACCTATATTTGAATTAAAAAAAATGAGTCACAAAAACTGTATGCAATTACATAGCTCATACAAACTAAGACAAAGACATTTTAACATGTTAAAAATAATCCACTTAGATCAGCATTTACCATTCCTAGTGTTGTATATTGCTTTGAAATAAAAAGTATAAAAATATTAATATGCATCAAGGCAGGCAATCAAGAGGCTTTCACATTCATCTCATCCTCTCCATAGGAGGGCTATCACTACTCTATACAACAATTTCATGTAAAGAAGCACAGACAGGTACCTTGGAAGATGCTGTCACTTTAACTGTTTAACAGCTGGACAAAACTGTTTTCAAAATGATAAGGTGTCAACAGCTTTTGGGTATAAGGCAGTTTAAAGAATAAATTAATTGTAACACAAGTTATATTAATGAGTATTGTAATACCTGTGTTTTTGTTCTTGCTGCAGCAACTGAGCTGCTATTTTTCTCAAGTCAGTCACTTCTTTGAGCTCCTCCTCATCTTCAGCCAGCAGCTGTTCTTCCTGAAGTCTAAACAAAAACACATTAGTGACTTGCCTGACTTCAGTAAAGGAAGATACAGAAATGGCTACATTATTATTGGCCAGTAACTAAGCAGCACTTCTTATAAGCTTATTTCTTTTCCAAGAAACAGTAGTCTATGTGTTCCATATGGGATTTCTTTCCTTCATATACAAGGTGCTTAAAACCACCCTCATATGCCACTGTCCATAAACTTTCCCAGAAAAGATCAGTATTTACCTTTTTTGATCTCCCCAGTCCTCATTCTGTTCTATTTTCTGAGGTTTCTCAGGATGTTTTCCTCGTTCCTTATACAGAAAGAAAAATAAACTTAAGCTTGAATTAAAAAAACCCAACAATACTGATGAGCAGCTTTTCTTTGGCCATGCCATGCTACCTTGATATAAGACAGCAGTGGTCCAGTCTGTGTATCTCCTTGCTCAGGAACAGCTCCCTCTTCTGCATTTGGATCAATGTAGTCATATACCTCCTGGTCTAGTGAGGATTGATGAAGAATTGGTGAAGATTCTAATAAACAGTTCTCTCAACCATATGTTATTCCTGAGAGAATACTTGTGAAAAATATCAGATAAAGATAATAAAGTGAAATCATGTCTCCCTTAGATGGAAATAATATTTTTTCTTTCTTTCTGGCCTTTTTTATTTGTGATTATTACCTTGTTTTCTGAAATGATGACAGTACAATGCCAACATGTGATCCCATAATTTTGTGAATTTTCTATTAGTTTACCTAAAGTAATCCTGTTACCTAAAGTGACAGATGTACACAGGTATTACCTTTTTGTGGGTCAAGTTTACTTCCCATTACATGATTATCATTCCTTAATGTCTGTTCCTTTGTTGATTCTGACACCTGGGAGTGAAGGCTGATTGTATCATCATCAGATGGCTGCAAAGACAATCACATTTAGTACAGAATTTATATAAAAATTACATTACTATGATTTGCTAAGCAATCACAAATCATGGTGCAGCTAACTTACCCTACCATGAGGGATGGCTACCAGGGCAGAAAAAAAATACCAAGACATGTGGGTGAGTTTTAATTTGATGGGGTGAGAAGGTAGTTTAAGAGAATCACAGTTTAGGAAGTGGCAGACAATTGTTCAGTATATAATACTGTATTATGTTCAGAGTCCAGCTCCAGTCAGTGAACTAAGGAAATTACACTTAGAAAGCCTCCAACTACTTCACCCCTTTCTAGACCATTGTGAAAAAATTACAACCTTACTTCTAATCATTTGGAATTTTCTTTCAAAAATCTCAACTAACAATACTTTTTGTTCTACAGGTTTCCTTTGAATTTCTACAGGCTTCACTTTGAATTTGTACTAATTGGCCTTCTAAGTTTCAGAAATTCATTGTTCTGCACTATTCAGCTTTGTCATCACTGATACAAATTACAGCTCTTTAACATAGATTGCTACAAATATACAGATAACTTGTGGGAATTTTTGTTCATTGCTTTAAATCTAGAGTAAAACAGTTACAGACTGTGACACCTAGCAAACCACCTAGAAGTCTATTAAAATTTAAACAATAGGGATTACTAACTTATTCAACACTCACATTTAGTTCAAATAAATTTTCATTTTTAAAGTACATTAATTTCATTAATATCAGAAGAAAGTTTGAAATAAACATTGTCCTTTGTGTAGAAAATTACCATGGACTTCATCCATAAAAAGGTGAAAAAAATTCTTTAGGTCAGAATTCAGTTTTAAAATGTATGAAATTTGGACTGGAATGAATCTTAGCCAGAGAAGATTCAAATCAATATGTAAGATATTTGTCTCTAAAGTTCTAAAAAACAGGAATTACACTAATTCAGGAGTGAAGAATACTCACTTCTGTTGTGGATAACCTCTTATCTCCATTATCACTTCCAATGCCAGAATCTGGCCCATGATTTTTACTGGGATAGAAGTCTTCAATGCTACATTAAGAAAAACAACACACAAAAAGCCACACAGGAATTAAACAAACAGTAGTTTCACTTTTCTAAAAGAAAATCACAGAATCACAGAAAGTCAGGGGTTGGAAGGGACCTGCAAAGATTATTCAGTCCAACTTCCCTGCCAGACCAGGACCAAAACTAGGGCAGGTCACTCAGAAATGCATCCAGAGGGGTCTTTCCAGAGAAGACTCCACAACCTCTTTGGGGAGCCTGTTTCAGGGCTCTGTAACCCTTACAGTAAAGAAATTCTTCCTCATTTGAGGTGGAACTTCCAGTGCTTTATGTTGAATCTATTGCCTCTTGTCCTATTACAGAGCACAACTGAGAAATTGAATTTTTTCCTTCTTGACAGCCAGCCCTCATAAACTTATACACATTAATTACATCACCTTTCAGTCTTCTCTCCAGACTAAAAGCTCCAGATCTCTCAGCCTTTCTTCATAAGGAAGGTGTTCCAGTCCCTAAATCATTCTCGTAGGGCTTTGTTACTCTTTCAAGCAAATCCCCATCCCTCTTGAAAAAAAATCCTTTATACATCTATTCCCCATATTCATCCACAGTTGATAAAAAAGAAATTCTTTATCTCCTACAAGTGTTGTTCAAGAAAAATAATCAAAGTTAAAGTGAAAATTATCAGTTATGGAACTCTCCCTTCATTATGTAATTTTAGGATTTTTTTTTTTTTTTTTTTTAAAGATTACTTTTTAGTATTTCACTGTTGTTTAAGTTAGTTTCCCTTAATATGTATGTGGGAGGGAGACTTTCTATTCAGCAGAATAACTATATCAGGACATCTATGGGAACTTTTCACCTATTGTTTTGATGTATCTGTTTAAGTAATAAATAGCCACGTTTTCCAATAAATAAATTTAAAATATGTCTTTGTTCTGATTTCCAAAACTTTAGTGAGTACAATGAAAGTTTTTGTAGCAACTCACATTAGCCAAGTTCCCAGTAACATGACCTTAGAAAATAAATTACTCCTAACTACAGAACAACTAAAGTATTGAAATATCACCTATGATCTGTAATAAACAGATCACTTCATAGCACATGGTAGAGCAAAATAAAACAAGAATCCCACTACTCACCTGTCTGTGAGTGGCTGGGAGGGGATTCGTTTACCTAATGATGGAAGATCCAAAGAATCTGGTTTCTTATCTATTCTGAGGCATGCCTGAATGCTGAGGAATTTAAATATATGTACTTTACCCTTTAAACATATCTGTTGGGAAACAAATGAACAAAAATAGATGTTAAGCACATAGCATGTCTTTAGAAAATGCACCCCAACACTGAGTCTACATTGAGTACCCACAGCTTCCCCCTAGGAGAAAGCCTGATTACTGTAACTTAGAACAGCTTCCTCTTTCTTAAGATCCTCATGCAAATTACTGAACTAGAATGATTTAATACTAACCTGTGCTGGTGGTATCTGCATTGGGTTGTTATCCAAAACTATAACTTGCAAGTGACGTAACTTTCTGTAACAAATTGGAATTTCTGTGATTTTATTACAAGAAAAATCCAGCTTCACCAAGGGAAGGTCTCCTAATTCTGTTTGGGGTGGAAAAAAAAAATTAGGTATCTTCTTAAAACTTTACCTAATTTACATACTTCAACAAAATGAGAACTAGCAGCTTACCATCTGGCAACATATGGAGATTATTTCTTCTTATGTTTAATTCCCTAAGTGACTGCAATTTTCCTATCTGCTGGGGGAGAACCTGAAGTTCATTGCAGCTAATATCCTAGGAAAGGTAGAATGAATAAATTAACTGAGCATGTTAAATGAAATGAAACAAAAAATTCTATCAAAAAAGTATATTTTTAAAAAAGTAAATCCTATCTTTCTTGTTTTATCTACAAAGGGAGTAAGTAACTTAACAGATCTTGATGTTTCATCAGTACTTGGTGATTCAGTCTTAGAAAGCCAATTCAAAAAGTTAAACTAATGAATGATGAAATGGTTTTGTGATTAAAATGTAGACTCAAAATCAGAAGTTCCTGGTGTAGTTCCAGCACCAGTTAAAAACTTGTTGTGCTGCTGCTGGCAAATGACTCACATTCTGATCCTTTTATAGAAATTCTTCTTCCTTAGAAACGTTGCAAAAAAACATTTTCAAAGAGCAATAGCAGACTCACCAGGTTTCTTGATAAAAGCACTAGAGGGTGACAAAGCTGCACCAAATGAATGCAGACTACAGCTCCTTCTGCCACAAGTTTATTTATGTAGTCCAGATGGAATCAACACTCACACTGATACAAGGCCCTTTCTAAACTTCATTAATCCTGATTCAATAAAATTGACTTCAGAGACTAGTTTCATAAGCCAGATAACTTTGATAGATATCTGTCTGATGAAAAATGAAAGCTGATTTTAAAGGCTACCTTAGTCAGTAACCAGAAACCAGGCCTTAACCAGATGAATCCAGGCTCCTTCTCCACTCCATGCTTCCAGAGCATCAGCTTAGGCACTGCCCATCTACCTTTGGCTACTGTGATAGCTGCACATAGCTGAACATCTCAGAAACTACAGGCTGTTTTGTATATATTTCAAGTTCTTCACTGTCTTCATCACCAAAATTAAGATCCAAATCCACTGCTAAAAGCATCTTTCTAAAATGTAGTATACTTGTCAACTTTTTTTTTTTTTAATGTTTGTCTATCATTTATGTTCTAAACAGGTATAACACGGGCACTGGAATGAAACTCCTGGTATGTCTCTGTTATCAAGCACAAATTCTATGACTGACATTTTAAAAATAAGCCAGAAGACCACAACTGCAATTCTGAAAAACTTAACATTGTAACCAGGAGCAGTGTTCCCACCTTGAAATCCTTTGATATTGAAGTGAGCATAAAGAACTCCTCAACAAAGAGCAGAGAACACTAGAAAAGGCTCATAAAGACTGAAAATAGCTTGTATTACTAGTAAATTAAAAAAGAATGTTGATTTATAGATCTGATACTAGGTCATGTTTAAATAACTCTCCAGGGCATACATAGGTACTCTGGAAACAGGATAAAGATTTAAGCTTTAATTTAAGCTCAGACACTAAAAAAATGCAGTAACTGAATTTACATTTTGTGGTTCTGTATTTTAAAATTATTAATTTCTATTTTCCTTATACTGTAAATAAACATCTTATATTTGAAGTTTACTTAGTAAAATGGTTCACAATTATACTTACCAATTCCATTAGACCTCTTAACTTTCCAATTTCTTCTGGAATGGAGACCAGCTTATTATTACTGACAACCAGAACTTTAAGTGGAAGCTCAAACAGGTATTTTGGCAATGCTGATAAAAGATTTCGACTTGAAAGAAAAAAAAAATGAACAAGCAAGGCTAGATTATAATCTTTTTAAGTGTGATGGGGAATCTGAGATGCACACTGTTCAATTTTTCTCCTGTTGCAGAAGATATTTTCCACCTGTTACAATTCCATCAAAATTTAAGCTACAATCTCCATCATTAATTACTCAGCAGGTAAACTTCTCATATATAAAACTTCTCATATGTGCATTTTAGGCCCCTATCTCACTTGTACTATATGTAGTATAACTGAAGCTAACACTAAAATGGAGAGAGAAATCTGTTAAGAGAAACAGCATGTTTGTTGTTTGCTTTTATTCTGTTCTCTGATACCTTCAGAAGGAGGACCTGATCTGGCAATCTACCAATATAGAGTTCACATCCTCAGCAAACTAAAAATTTATATGATGCCATTGGTTCCCATGTCATTCCTGAACCATCACAAAATGCCCTGAACATCTATTTATTACTTAGCTGAGCAATAGTCTGGAAGGTAAGCTTTAATCAAATTTGATTTCTTTTGTGTATATCAATTTCCAACTGCATGAACATATGTCTGCCTTGTACACTCAAAATATACTGTTACTAACAATTAGATATAAATTCATATTGGAAAAACCACCAGCTGAGGACTGTAACTGCCAGAAATACATTGAATTTTCCCAATAAGGTACTTGTACATTTTTAAAAAGTCATTGGAAAACCAGCTTGTTCAGATATGGCATGAATGCAACATTCATTTGGATGAATGCAAAATTAAAAATTTTAGTAATTGCTTTTGCTTTAAGGAGAACTCTGTAGAGGCCAGAAGTTTTATTTTGGGAAAAAAAGGAAAAAAAAAGAGAACCTTTCAAGTGCTTACAATTGTGTCCATGCTATATTAAAAAAAAGTGGTTTTACTGATTAACTGATACATATCAGAGCACTGCTTTCACATTTGAAAAAAAGCCCAAAGCTTTCTAGATTTTTTTCCTCCATCACTACAGTTAGAGGGCTGCAAAACCAATAAAAATCAGTGTTTGCCCTTACAACAATTCAGCTTCAAAGAGGTACTGCAATTTTAACACCACAAAATGAAAGTAAACTTTGATCAGTATCGTTATAAAAGTAATGTGTTTATTCTCTTAAATATAAGTGAATCATACAAATAAGTTGTGGATGTAGCTACACAGATTCTTTTTTAATATATTTCAGGCAGATATGACAGTCTCATTTGGTCAAAGAGCATGAGATGCAAAAAATATAATGTGCAAGTTAACTTTTTTTTAATTGATTATTAAGATGTGGCAATGAAACAGTCATTCTCTGCATAAATTAAAGTTTTCTCTGGTTTTGTGTTTTTTTTCTTTTTAAAAAGACTGCCCCTTTTACCATGAATTGCACAATATGTTTCTTCAGTTATCTGAATCCAAAATTAGATTTTGAGATCATGTGGTTTTCTTCTGCATCAACACAGCAGTGGATGTAAATAATGAGCAAAATGAGTAAGCTCTCTCCTTGTCCTGAACTACCAGAGTTCACTGACTGAAATTTCATAATGCAGTCAATTTCCTACCACAAACAAAGCAGCAACTGCTGGCCCTAAAACAGCAAGAGTAAGGCAAAGAAACAACAGAACCATTTTATCTAACTGGGCAAAAATGAGGGCATAAGGGTACACAATGACCTTATGAAGTAGAATGAGACATCTCCTATGATATAAAGTGCATAAAGACCAAAAATAAGCATTACTCACCTAATGTTAAGGTAGGTAAGCATTTGCAGGTTTTTAATAGATTCTGGAATGGATTTGATACAGTTGTGATACAAATTTAAAGTTTCCAGTGGTGCAAACAGCCAGACATCAGGAGGAATTTCAGTAAATCTGTTCTTTGAGAGATCTAGAAGGAAAAAAAAAAATTCCTTTTTTAGTAAAAATTTTCCCTGCAGTTAAAAGAAGATAACAGAACCCACTGCTATTCTTGTCATGCTCCTAAGAAATAAGGATGTTGCAAGAAGTGTAAAATAATTCAGTTTTACCAGATGCTACTGCATGTAATTGATATACAAAAAAGATTTCAAATACTAAAAGGTTTTTGATATGAAATTATAGCAGAAAATAGAAAAATGACAGGAATTGAAAAATATACTGCCACTACATAATTAAGTACATTTAAAATGCAACTGAATACCAGTTATGATTGTCTCTGCTATATTAGTCTTTGTTCTGTGCAACTATTATTTTCTCTTCCATTTCTAGACACAACAGTAAGTAAATCAAGGTAGAAACCCAGTAAACATTACTTTTCCTGTTTGACAGCTACATTAAAATATAATTTTATTGCACAAAATATCTGCAACGCTAAGGCCAAGTTTGCAAAAACCTCTTACATATTTATTTTGCTGAAGACCTACAATTCTCATGTAAAATATTCTTTATTGCAAGCCCAGTGACTGAGACATTTTCCAGTTGCACATTTATAAATTAGCTAAAATGGTTAAGGCACAAAAAACAATGCTACAAAATAAGGATGCAATCCAGCCTAATCTCTAAGCATAAAGAGGAGGTATTGACAATGGAAACTTGAAATAGAATTTGATAGTGCATGACTACATCATGCAAATTTTCATGCAGAAGATGGAAAAACCAGTGCACTCTGAAGACACATCCCAAGTCTGACTATATGAAATCTTTAAAAAAAAGACCCAAATTTTCAAGTGGAACGTGACCAAAGAATCCTGGAAATTTTCAGTTAACTACCAAAACCTGTGCCACAAAAAGTCCATGAAATGATCTTGGAAGAGAGATATTTACATGAGGACAGCTGTCTACATTTTGAAAGTATCTCTGTTTCCCAACCTAAGATACTTCAAACGGATGTGGTCTGAAAACACAGAACTGTCTCTCAACAAAGCAGCAAGACAGATCCCCTGCTATTTCATGCTGTAGTGTTAAAAACTAAACACTTGCATGACATAACTGTGCTTCTGCTTAGTTCTAGTCACAATATCATTGGAATAAACAAGCAGCTTGTTCTGCATTAGTAGCTGGAAAAGTGGCTTTAAGTCACAGTCAGGCTCAAAGAAGAGCGTTCAACAGCCTGAAGTATAACAGGCAAACAAGCCACGAGCAGCATTTCTCAGGGCCAACACTGGAGCCAATATTATATTTTCATCAACAGCCTAGAAAATAGGATAGAATTTGCCCTCAGCAAGTGCACAGACAACAGAAAGTTAGAGGGAGTGAAGACTCACACGCTGAATGGATGCAACCTCAAGTGGCAGATGCCCCATCAGTTTAATAAAATGGACTAGTATAAAAAATAAAAAAATAAAATGGACTAGTAAAATGAAACTTCAGCTTCCAGTAGCATTATTTTTGACAGGAGCTTCAACTTTGCTTCCTGAAATTTGGAATATGTGAAATGTGTGACCTAACTGACTGTCACTCCATCATTTTATGTCCAAGAAACATTTTCCAGCTGAAGTATCACAGAGCCTTCCTTTAGATCAGGGCATCCACTGCTGATGCTGAACTCTGCAAACTTTTAGCTGCAAGATGCAGAATGCAAAGGATTGAGGTTGCAGGACTGATATTCTTACTGAACTGAATGCAAAATGATATAAAGTAAACTAAAGATAAACATCCCACCTAAAATTAGAAAGCTTATTAAAAAAAATTCAGCTTAGCTTGACAAACTTTTCACAATAATGAGGTCTTCTTTTTTCCACACCTATTTTTAAAACATAGAAAAATGCAGGCATTCAAATGAAAGAATTCTCTGCAGAACTCTAGTGCTGGCAAAATTCCACACCCAATACCATATGATGAATTGTTTTAAAGACAGGGTTTAGTTAAATCTAAGCTGAAAAGTATTTAAGATTAACCTTATATCATAAAATATAGAGAAATTTGTCTTAAAAACAACAAGCCAATAAACAAAAATCTAAGTCAGACTATAGAAGTCTAACACATTAAGTTCCTATGAGCATGAATTCTCATTGATTTTATGAGGAGAGGCCATACACACTACAGTGTGTTTTAAACACCTTGCTCTGATGCTGTTATCTGGTATGGCAAAAAAAAAAAACCAACCCCAAGTATAAGTCAGCAGCTGAAAACCAGGTTTGGTGAGAGGAAGAAAGGCTATTCAAGAGGTGTTTTTCTCATAGACTCTGATCACAGGTCCCTTACATGAGGTACCTAGCACTTTCCATTACAACTTAAACCATAACCAGGCTTCTGAAACTACTTATTCATCCTGATTTGAAGAACCTCAGGAGGCACTTCTACGCTTGATAAACATGCCAAAAGGGATGTCCTGTAGAAACTCCAGCATTTCTCTCCAACTCTACCCATCCTACTTGCATGTTCACTTCTTCATATTAAAAACAGTTTTATAGAATACCAGTTTGGAAGGGACTTCACTGATCATGTGGTCCAACCCTTCATGGCAAAAGCATGGTCTAGACAAGATGGATGGCCCAGCACCCTGCCAAACTTGAGTCTTACAAGTGTTTAATGTTAGGGAACTCACTGCTCCCGTGGGGGAGATTATTCCAATGGCTGATTGTTCCCACTGTGAAATATTTTCCTCTTGAGCTTAATCAGATTCTTCCCATGAGTACCCATCACTTCCCAACCTGTACCCATCACTCTTTTCCATGAGAGTCCTTGTAAAAAGTGAGTCTCCACCTTCTTTGTAGCCACCCTTTGATTAATGGAACATAGTGATTCAATGCATGACTTGTTAAACATAGATATGTTTTTAAAATTTGCTTTGAAAAAGAAAAAAAAAAAGCCTCAATTAAATAACTAATATCAGAATTCTTACTATTTACTTAGTAGTTTTTGTTAGTACAGCAATGCTTTGGTAGCATTTGGGTGGCAGGGGGGTTCTCCTGAGAGAAGCTGCTGGAAGCTCCCCTGCTCCAGTTCAGGCCCTGCCTCTGGCCAAAGCTGAGATTAGAGAAGTTGGATGTGGCACTGTGAGTAACATATTCAAGAAGGGGAAAACTAAACTGCAAAAAAAAAAAAAAAAAAAAAAAAAAAAAAAAAAAAAAAAAAAGAGGGGAGAGGGGAGAGGGGAGAGGGGAGGGGGGAGAGGGGAGAGGGGAGAGGGGAGAGGGGAGAGGGGAGAGGGGAGAGGGGAGAGGGGAGAGGGGAGAGGGGAGAGGGGAGAGGGGAGAGGGGAGAGGGGAGAGGGGAGAGGGGAGAGGGGGAGAGGGCTAATTAATTAACAGCTAATATTATTTTTAACTTGTTACTTTGCAACTTCCTTTGCAGCTCCATATTTTTTACTCAAAATGATGAAAACAGATTGTGTCCTCATTTGCCTTGTCAAGGCTGATGAAACATACTCTGTATAATTTCCTCTTATACTGAAAAATTCCCATGCATGTGCATATACTCTTTGCATATGTTGTACTGCATCTATCTTTGAGACAAGGAACTGCATCCAGTATCAAGATTGGATAAGCAATGAAATAAACTTTCTGTTTTCTGTTCTTAGTACTGTTTGGGGCCTTTGACTTGAGTTGCCTTTTTCACAAAAACAAGAACTGAGTAGTATGGCTGGTTGGATCTTCGTTTTGAAATGTCAGCATATTCACTAGTGAATAACTAATTAAATACAATACATTAAAGCTAGGGAAGTACGTGAAAGTCAAATCCTTACAAAATTCTACCCAAGATCAACAACAAGCAACACTGGAAACACAGAAGTAGAACTAGCTGAGCATGTAACATTGCTGAATATGCGAAGTGTGTGTAAAGACTTTTCCTTCAATTTTTTTTTTTTATTTAGTCATGAACTAATGCAATATTAACCATGCAGTGAAAATGAAGTTCTGGTAACATCATTTAAGTTTATTTAAATATGAAAATACTAACTGCAGTTTCTAAAGCAAATCGTTCTGAGCAGGAACACCAAAAAGCTTATTTCTTAATATGATGTTTGGAAGAAACTTGTTTGCTCTTTCTGCTTTTATGCAGTCACAAAGTTGCAACAGGCATGGATGAGAAATTCAGGGCTTCTGAGCAAGTTCAGAAGTTCAAAGGAAGAGTTGCCTTGCCACTTATGTGACCACTGTTTTAACAGCTAGAAAGATTAAAATACCTTCCAGGAATACTAATTACTTTATGTGTCTTAACAGCATGTTCAATCATTTATTCTCTCTTCTAACACATGCAATACCTGTGTGAAACAGTCAGTAGACTGTGCTAAGGTGAGTGATCATGTTTCTCATGGCAATACGGCATCAAATATTTTAGGACAGGGCTGCTCCATATTAAAGAGGAGCTAGCCATCTGTTCACTTTGTTTCTGAGTTTCATAATCCTCTGCTTGTTTCTTCTTTGAGATGGTTAAAAGGAAGAAAAATATTCAAGACTGTAACTGGCTATGAGCATTTTTTATTTTTATTTTTTTTAACTGGGTGCTTGAAAGAGCACAGAACAGTTTCTATCTTTGTCAGAGATATTACAGAGATACTAGAAAGCAGTATTTAAATTCTAAATTCAACACCTTAAGAGCTAGGAAATACCTTCTCTACAGTTACCCATGTCACTTATTTCAGTTACATAGTCTGTGTGGTTAAAGTGACAAATGAAGAAACTACATGACCATGTCACACCAATTTCTCATCAAACACACAGGGAATGTCATATGGGCAACCAGAGACTGTATTTTACAAGTTCTGAATTCTTGGCTTTTGAAACTAAACAGCACTGCTAAAGAAAAAAATCCTTTTTAAATAATATACTCTAATTAAAAAGTGTCCTATCAAATTGAACTACAGTTCTTTCACACAAAATATTCCTGTAATCAACAGTTGTCTCTCACAGATTTCTACTGCTGGTGAGGAGGAGGGACTGAGATCCTTTGAAATCAAGGTAGCCATGAGGAACCCACTATTCCAGTCCATCCTCATAGAATCAAGTCTCACAGTCTATGCTGGATACATCCCTACAGAATAAGTCTCATTTGGCAGCCCAGTTCAAGCAATTCTTGTTTATAATGTACCACATGCTCTGATTTAAAGGTAGGAGGACTCCAGGGCGTGCTGGTGCTGACCTGCTGCACACCAATGCAGGTCATTTTGTCCAAGATGAACACCAACCTTTCCATCTCACACTAGACCCTCTCTGCTCACAAACAGCAGATGTAGCAGTGAGCTTTCCCTAGTTGGCTCAGTCACCAGCTGTGTTAGGAAGTGATCTTACACACACTCCAAGAATCTCCAGGACTACTTCCTGTCTGCAGTATTATATTTCCAGCAGACATCTGATAGTTGAAGTCTCCCACAAGAACAAGGGGAAGCGAAACCAAAACCTTACCCAGCTGCTTATAGAAGACTTCACCAACTTCCTCACCCTGTCTGGGTGATCTCTAACAGCCCCCTACCATGATATCTGCCCTGTTGGTGTTCCCCCTGATTCCTACCCATAAGCATTCAACCCTATAATCACCACCATTAAAATGCTCAACACAGTGAGGACCAGGCATTTCAAAAAAAGAGGGTACACTGCTCAAACTCTTGAATGTATGTGTTCAGTTGGTTTAGGGTGGCATGATTAAAACAAAAAAATAAAGAACACCAAGAGGAGGGAAACATCTGGCATATGAAGGGGTAAACTGGCAAACCAATCAGCCAGTCAAAAGGACACTACTACATCTCAAGGATTATCTTTCTCTCCACTTCTGAAGGCATCTTGGCACCACAAACCTTTTGTAGTTTGAAATGGTAAGCAGCAAATCCCACAGGAAGCTTACTTGTTTCCCTAAACAACAGCACACCTTACTATTCAGTCTAGACTACAATTCTGAAAACAGCCTCCTGCCAGAAAGAGTGAAATGTGTTTTCCTTACACGTCAGCAAGACTAATAATTAAGCTTGTGCATTACAGCACAGGACATCTTCCTCCCACTTACACTGGCCATTATTTATTGGTTTAATTACATCAGTTTATTTTCTTTATTTACTTGGAATTTTTTACTTCCAAATTTTTGTTTAAAATTCTTTTGTCTCACAGAAAAGTAATAATAGAGAAAGTAGTCAGCACTCATAAATGAACCACAGCCTGTGTTTATTAAGGATTACCTAAACTGCAGGCAAAACTCCCAAATAAAGCTTCTTACTGTTGTCTCTATGATCTGTAATGTCAACTATAGACTACTATTTACTAGATGACTTATCTTTTGGAATAAAAAATGCTTGACTGGATAAAGTAAGTAGAAACATTTTTAAATTAAGCTAAACTGCTGGAAGACACTGGGAAACAGTGAAGTAAAAGTGAAGTAGAAAAAAACCTTAAGAAAATGGGTGTACTAGGAGTTCATGAGCACAGAGTGATTGGGTACAGCAACCACAGCATGTTCTGAGGCAGGACACTGCTGTAGCAACTTCTGCATTTATCGTTACTTGCTGATGCTTCCCTCTTCACTCTGTCCTACTCATCCCAGACCTCACAGCACCATTTAAGAATGGCTGTAGCTTAAATGTAAATATGTAATAGAACCCATTATTGCATGTAATAATTTAAAATGAACACTTCTATAAACTGTTTAGTTCTAGATTAGTCTAGATCTATCTCAAGTTCTTGTCCACTACATACTGGTTCAACCTGTTGAAAAAGAGGTATATTGACAAATTGAAGTGGATGTTTATTCTAATAAACAGATGGTCAGGGATTTGCTCATTGTGCAGTTTTATCTGCTGGTCAGCATCCTAGGAACAGGCTTGAGATGAAAGTTCCTTCAAGCCTTGTAACTACAACAGCTTTTTTTAATAAATGACACCTGGACATGTGGGAACACATCAGTGGTAATCACCTCTGCCAAGCAATAAAATATTTTAGTTCTGTAACAGAGAATAAGACTTTTTTTTTTCTATTCAACTAAAATGAAACCTCAGATTTGCTGGAAGAATTATGAAATTCAGGCTGCTGAACAGCCACAGACAAGCAGATAATTCAGAATTCTCTTCACACTGGTATAGAACTTTCATCACAAAAAAACCAAATATCCAGTGAGTAGCAAGTATCTTTGTATTTTCTGTGGAATTCAAGCCCTCAGTTTTGATTTCAGTTATCTTTTTGCTATAGGCCTGTTTCTGCATAAGATGCCAGCCTTGCCAGTAATATGAATATATACTTTTGCAGGGATATCCAGTCTGTTTTTCTTACTGCACAAGGTTTTGCAGTACAATTAGTGACCTAAGTACATTTACCCCCTCAGGTAATTAGTAACAAAGCAGAAATAAGTATCACAAAAAGTTATTTGGATTAAAAGCAGAAATATCTTCAGGGTTAAAGCTTACTAACATTCCAAGGCACAAAACCAGTCAACATAATGGCAAATGTATTTTTGATGGATGAAGAATACAAAAAGTTTAAAAAGTACACACTGAATATTTCTTGACAGTTCAGTATTTCAGATAAGGCCATAAAATTGATTTTTTTTTTCAAGATTAGATTATTAGCAATTATCATGGCTTAGCAATTTGTCCTACAAACCTAGGACAGAATACCTCTCTGTTCCATCCACATCCACACACAAAGAGAACATAAAAGGGGAATAAAGACTGGAGACTTTAAGTTGGAAACTGAAAACAACTGGATACAGATTTTACTACACAAGGGAAAGGTAATAACATAAAGAGGGAGCAGCTGCTGACTTTCTGATCTTTTATTATAGAACATGGCAGGAAATGGGGGGGAATAGATCCCTCCCTTTGCGTTCCACCCCTCTCAGACTTGGAGAACCCTCCTTTAGTTCCTCCTGTTCAAACTGTGACAGTGATACTACAGAATCCTGGAATTTTCAGGGTTGGAAGGGACCTTTAAGATAATCTAGTTCCAACTCCCCTGCCATGGGCAAGGACAACTGCCACTAAATCAAGTTTCTCAGAGCCCCATCCATCCTGGCCTTAAAATCTTCCAGGGATGGGGATTCCACCACCTCTCTGGACAACCTGTGCCAGTGTCTCACCAACCTCATGGTGAAGAACTTCTTCCTAAATCTACCCTCCTCTAGTTTGAATCCATTCCCCCTGGTCCTATCACTACCTGACATCCTAAAAAATCCCTCCCCAGCTTTCTTGTAGCCCCCTTCAGATACTGGACGGCTACAAAAAGGTCTCCTCAGAGCCTTCTCCTCTCCAGACTGAACATTCTTCTATGCAGAACTAATAATCAGTTGTTTTAACATCAATCCAGAGAAATGAGACTTTTTCTAACTTCTCTGCTAATAGCACATACCCTTAGCAAGTTCCCTTATTACTGGCCTTCAGCTAGAAAACATCAGACACGATACACAACTGATTTTCCCTTAGCCCAAACACCAGACAGGCTCAGAAACCACTGTGGGGAATTTCCAGTTATTTGCTTATAAACTGCGTCACTTCCAGATTTCTCATCTGATGTATTTCTGGGCATAAACACTACACCCTCCCCCCAAACCACAGAATCAGAGTTTCTTTTTTTGTTCAAATCTGAAGACATCACTAGTGAAGAACCATCTATTTTCCAATGTGTTTGATTTCTAGAACATAATATGGATTTAGTATATACACCTTATATAAAAATCACATTCCCAAGCTGAAAATTGAAGGTGATGGTGCTGTTCAGTGAACTATCACCACCTGAACAAACACTGGTAACACCAACAAAAATAACTTCAGACAGGAAAATATAATTGGTTTAGAAATATAGATTGTAAAGGCAGAAGAAGAGTATTACAAATTAAGATTACCATGCAATTCACACTCAGTAGTAAACTAGACATTTTCTTGCTTTTAATCCATAATCACAAGGATGACTAAATACCTTGAAGGGCCAGAAATATGTAAAATAAATAAATAAATAAACAAAATCCAAGTCATGCAAGTAACAGCAAGCAGTAGGATCTTAAAACAAGTGTGTCTCCTCCCTTCTCTTTAACAGACGGATGCAGGAATCACAATGTGGGAACTCTGCCTGTGGTGCCCAAATTCTTATCCACTATGACAGGAAGGCTCATCCTGAAATCATATTTGGAATACACTGGTGTTATTTCTCAGCTATATAAGAAGGCAGAAGAGGGTGAGAAAGGATAAATTTCAAAGTTAATATATTTACAAGTAATCATTCACCTACTTAAAATCACCTGGAGGTTCCCTCCAAATGAAAAAATTGAGGATCAAGTCTGTCAAGAAGTCACAAACAGGTAAGCCTTGTGGCATCACTATATTTATGCAAAGCAAAAAAATTGTTCCTTGAGCAGTCAGTCTGGTACCTCTCATATTTACTGAATTCATGTTTAATAAGTGTTCACAAAAACAAAAAAGTGGGAAAATTGCTAATGGTATAGACTGAATTAGTTCAGCATGGCAATATAGCACAGTAAACCATCTTTAAAGAAGCAGAACAAAACACACAACTCCTCAAATAAGCAGACAGTGATTACATCGATGTGATACTAATTACTAAATACAATTACTAAACTGCCAGGGGGCCTAATGTTGCTCAAGCTGTGAGAAGCAAAATTACACATTAATAAAATGTTTGGAATATTCAATATACTTCTTGATACACCTCTTGGTATCTCATGACCTACAATTTTCATTATTTTAGAAGCTAATTTAAAAGCAGCACCAGATCTTTTCAAATAGCCAGAAGACAAATTCAGGGAAATAATAAAACAAGATTTTTTTGACCAAAGACAATGCACGGTTAAAAATAGGAGAAGGTCAGAGATAGAGAGTCAGATTTGGTCATTATGCTTTTAGCCAAGCAATAATTTTTGTCATATAACTGAAGGTACCAAAAACATGCTACAGCATTTGTAGCTGTAGCTACAAATTATGTAAATAATGTATAGCTACATTAGGTACTGTCAATCCATAAGTCTGAGAGCCACTGCCATAGACCAAAAAAAGTGAAACACAACAAGGATTTTTTACCCCATCCCTTGTCTCTCATGCCTCAGACTAAATCTATAACCTTATTCATGGGCATACTGTAATGGGAAACAGTAACAACTGCTACAAAAATGCCAATAAGTAAATGATTATTGCCTCCGAGGCAGTTAATGATATGCTGTATGCTCTGTAAAGGATGTCTGTGATTCACCAGCAGAATACCATTTACCCCCTTATCAAAAAATTCTACAGATTTAGTCAAAATAAAAAAATCTACAAATATTTTGTCTTCAAGCATATTTTGAAAGACATCTAAAATTTGTTTTTCACAGGACCAACTCAGAAATTGGTTCTAGCAAGTAGGATTAAGAAATGGTATTTGCATAGATCCACATCAACCATTTAATTATTGTTTTTTAGAATGGCAAGTAATATGGCATAAACTGCCCCTAAACATTTTCATGCAATCTTTCACGATGAAAATTCAATCCTGATGGCAGTGACTGGCCTCTACTGCATCCTAAAATATAAAGGCAAGATCAGTGCAGACAGCTTATGCTCGAGTATGTTGAGATTCATGATGAAACAACAGAAAAAATTAGAACCTAAAATGCAATTAATAATTTGAAGTAAACACAAAGTATTGCTCCTTAGGCACCTGCTTTGGGATACTGAATAAGTCTTTAAATAATAGATTGCCTATAAATAATGATTCTTTTTTAATGCTTCAGCAATTGGATCTTTATACTCAAAACTGACTATGTTGCTGAATACATTTTTATGCTACTACATGGGAAAAGAGCTTTTAAGTTGTGGAATCTGTTTTTATTTTAATCTTGTGCTTGAAATAGCTAACACACTTTCACCTATTCCTGTGCTGCACTGTACATAGAGATGCATGCCATGTAAAGGGAAAAAAAAAGCTACTAACCCACAAATCATAAGCAGGCTTGGTACAGGATAAAAGAACTGGATTTTAAAATCAGTCCTTCACAAATTCTACACCCTATACAACCTAATCTATCACAGAATAATTACTAAATCATTATTTAACCCTTTGCACAAATACAGCCCACAACAAAGAACAACAGAATGAATACTTGATAGACCAGGAGCACTGGACTATCAGCAATGGATAAGGTATCACAATGGGCAATCTCATGCAAAACAATAAGGCAGCTGTTCATATCCCATGGGGAAAGAGAAGTCCAAAACAAAAAAACCCCACATAATTAATTCACTCGAACAACATTTTGGGAAGCCACTGCTACCTGCAAACAAAAGACACCAAACCACTCAATATTTTGTTCTAGCACGTTACTCAAATTGATCCATTGTCATTGAATACTCCAACACCAAATAAATCCAGAAGTACATCAGACATGAGCCATAATATAACACAATCTCCATGGAAAATGCAGCTTTGTTTTCTAGGACCTGTGCAGAAAAATGTCTCCAGCGTTACTTTACTTAAAAATCCTGGGTAAATCCAGGCTCAGAGGCATAATTTCTAAGCATTTACCAGCACGGTGAATACATTAAGCTCCGACATGCACACTACCAGATGCGCACACATCCCTCACACACACACTTCTCATCAGCATCTTGCTGAGCTCGGAAAGACCGATCATACCCAAAGTCCTAAAGCTTCACTGCAAGGGATGCGGCACCCTTGAAGGTACAAACCACCAACCACAGCATGGAGCTCTTATTTCCCAGAGCGCGAACCAAAGAGCTTCCCTCATCTTGCACACCCCTTTCCAGGTACCCGTGCACACACACGAATTCCAAGTCCTCATCCTTAAGACACACAGACACACAGAATACAACGCCTGCCCGCTCCCCCAGCCCTTGCAAGCACACAGAAAGCAGAACCTTTTCCCTTCCTGCCCGGGCACACACATACTGAAACCTCTTCTATGGGACCGCAGGCAGCCCTGCTACCGGCACAGCACAGGCACACAGGGACACTCGGAGCACAATAACCCGCACAATAACCGCACGCTGGCACTCAGCACAGCATCCCACCGTGTGCAGGCATTTGCACACGCGGAGGGGATTTGCGGGAGCCCCTCTCCCCGCAGAGCCCTGCCTTTGTGCATACATACACAGCACTCCGCGCAGGCGCACGCTGCTGGGGTGTCCTCGCCCCTTGCTCCCCACCTTCTCAGGCACACCTCAGGAGCACCTCTGCCTCTGCAAGCACACAGCAGGAAAAAGGCCCCGTGGGGTGCACAGCTCCGCCACCACATACGCACTGAGCAGGAACAGTCCGCCGTAAGGGCGCACAGCAGGAGCAGCCCCCACAATGCAGGCAGAGGGGGAGCACCCCACCAATGCACATCCCAGATCCTCCATCACCTGTCGCCCCACCGCATGCAGGGGGGAGCGCCCTCGCTGTCGTCTCCCCACTATCCCCCATTACCCTAACACAGCGAGAGCCTTACTCCTCCCCACGCACAGCAGCCACAACACACACCCACTCTAAGACCCTCACTGCCACCACAGCAAAGGCTCCTTAGTGCTTCTTCCCATTGCCACCGGACCAGACCCCCACTACATCTTTCCCACTGCCACCGCATCATGGGGCCCCCACTGCTTCCCTCAGCTACTACCTCAGCATATCCCCCACTGTATCCTCCGAGCCCCCTAATGCCCCCAGAGCAGGCCGCTCCCATGCCATCGTCCCCAGCCGCCACCACAGCTCTCAGGCCCTGCAGCCCACATTGGCCACCACAGAACCCTTCGTTGCATCCCCTCCACTGCCACCGCAGCAGGGTCCCCGCCCCCTCCCACAGCCACAACAGGTCCCCCCTTCCCACTGCTCGTCCCCCAACTGCCAACACAGCCGGGACGCCCCCTTTCACTCTCACGGCCGGGCCCCCCATCCGTCCCGCATCACCCCCACAGACGGGACACCTCGGCAGAAGTCCCCGCCACCCCGCACAGCCGGAGCACCCTCTCCCCCCAACCTGCTTGCGTGGTGTCGCTAAGGTCGTAGCCGCTGCCGGGGAAGTCGCGCAGCTTCCTCCCGCTGAGGCAGAGGATGCCCGAGCTGCCCGCCTCCTCCAGGGCCCGGTCCAGGCTGCGCACCGTGTGCGACTGCGGCAGAGTCGCCGCGCCCCAGTGCGGCCCCGCCGAGAAGGAGAGAGTGAGGTGAGCGGGGATCGCCAATCCCCCCACTCCGTTGCCGTTGCCACCATTGCCGCCACCGCCGCCGCCGCCCCCCTGCCCAGCCGCCATCTTAACGCGGCGCAGACCAAGACCCACAATAACAACAGCAGGGGCTGCCCTGCCGCCGCGCAGCCACTGCGCAGGCGCCGCCGCGCCCGCAGGGAGCAGGGGTGGGGGCCGCGGGATAGAGAAGGGGATGAAGGCGGGGGGGGGGGTTCCCATTCGGCGGCGAAGGAGTGGCTGCTGCTCGGCTCCGGGGTGGCCGCACCAATCCGGGGCGGTGTGAAGCGAAGAGAGGTGGCTCCGCTGCTCTCCTGCCACCACCCCCACCAATCGGCAGCGGCAGGGGTGAAGGGGATGCGGAACCCCGAGCCCTGTTGGTTCGCGCGCTCCAGGGGCTGGGGCGGTTCGGTTCTTGTCACGCGTGCTGTGTGTGGGGACCCTGCGAGGGCTGGGAGGCACCTCCCGCCATGCTGTCCGCGGAAGCGGGCGCGGGGCGTTCCGCAGATCTGGAGAGCGGAGCCTGGCGGGGGACCCAGAGCTGCAGCCTCCTGCGGCCGGGCCGGGGTCATTGCGTGTGGAGAGAACGCAGCTGCGAGGAGCTCTCAGGGACAGGGGCTGTCCCGCAAAACAGAAGCGACTTCGTGTGACACTGAAACTGCTCCGGTAAAGCAGCATCCCTACCCGGTCGCAGAGCAGCCTCGCCTATCGGTGGCATGGAAACTGGGGTGTTTTCACTCCAGTGAGTTGTTTGGCACCGTGCGAGTTTAGTGCCGTATCTGTGGAAACATGGACCGTGGATTGCTCCTCAGGTTAAAGAGTCACCCAAGCCAGCCAGATACATCAGAGCATCTTCTCCGTGTTGAAAGTTTACTCGGCAGATATTCTTAGTGCCATTGGAAAAAAAAAAAAAAAAGTCAGTGAAGAATCTCCCATAGCAGAACAACAAGGAATAATATTAAGGCTGTCACCCTGAAATAGCTTAAGAAACATTCACAAGAGCCTCAAGGAAACTAAGTCTTGACTCAGAATGTGAAAGAGGTGTATTGAAACATAAATCAGAAGCCAGTTGCAATGTCCAAGGTCTCCCCAATATTAATAAAGTGCTACACAATTGCTGGAATACTGTATGGATTAATAACTGTCTCTATTACCATGTAATAACTTGTTACATGCTGCATATTTATCTGTCAAAAAGGATTCTGGAGCCATAATTAAGAAATGCTAATAATGGCTCATAGACCCACATTTGAATGCAATCATTGTGGGTTTGAGAAATGGAATCTGCTTTGATCTTCCCAAATGTCCTTGAATGGATAAGTTTTTTGCACATGTGCATCATAACTAATTTGGGGATCTTCAGGAAATTCCTTCTATAAACAGTATGGAAGAATCATAGAATCTTTCAGGTTGGAAATGACCCTCGGGATCATTGCATCCAACCATCATCTCTATTCTACAAAGTTCTACCCTAAACCATATCTAACACATCTAAACACCACATCTAAACAACACTTAAACACATCTAAGGACGGTGACTCAACCATCTCCCTTCAGTGTTTGACCACTCTTTCTGTGAAAATTTTTCCTAATGTCCAGTCTTAATCTATCTTGTTGCAGCAGTCATCAATATGTGAGAGACAAATGAGCTATTACCAGTCAAAAGAAGAACAGCATTGTAATATTCTGCTCTGTAATATTCTACTGATACTCAATAGAACCAAATTAACCAGGATCAGGGAGAAGGTACTGAAGAGTGAAGGGTTTAATCTTTTGGTGCAGTATTTGATGGACTTCTGGTTCAGTGTCTCACTGCAAATAGATTGGCTTTCCAGCAGAAGAGGCCTATGAGCAGAATGTATGTTTGGTAGAGGAACAGCTTCCATCATCACCTGCAAATATTGTGGCTGTCTGCTTCATTTAACCTTAGCTGTGGTTACTTTCTTTGGCTGTGAGATTAAAGTTTACAGATTAATAACTACCTATCAGTCTGCCTCGTCCAGAGCCTCTGCTCTTGCCCTGAAAAAGCTAATTGTTCCCTGGATTCACAGCAGGAAAATCTTCTGGCTTTTGCCCTCAAGCGAGTTTCCAGCCAGAGAGGGTGGAGGCTGAATAGACTTGCAGACTGATGTTGGGCTACGTGTGGGTGATGATTTTGGCTGCAGACATGGAGTGGGAGGTTCAGCTGCTCTGTGGCTGGCAGGAGAGGGGCAGAGCAGTAGCAGGAGCAGCCCCGGTAGCTAAATGTTACTGAATGTTTTAAGTAGTTGCTCTTGGTTTACAAAGCTAGTGGCTTGGCCAGCTTGGAGACACATCTTTGCTATCTTCTAAGCCACATCACACAACCACTTTCTATTTAGAGCATAACTGATCTCTGTGACACTGGTCAGAAAAAGGGGTTCAGCTCACTTGGTAAGATGTACATGTAAATAATAATAATAATAACATGTCAGAGGATTCATGATGGAGTTCTCATGTGTGAGAAGCCTTTTTAATATTCACAAAACACTGTGTCTGCAGGTGTTCCTACTGAAAAGCAAACTATGCATGGTCAGTCTGTGAAGGCACATGCCCAAATTTTCAAATGCATTAAAACTTTTAATACAATAGGCTAGAATCAATGCCTGAGACCTTTCCTAACAGCTTACCAAAAAGACACAGTTTCCAAACTGTCTTGATGCTGCTACCTAGTGTGATTTCTAACAGGATTTTCCCTTTTTTTTTCCTATTTTGATTAATTTGTTTGCCATGCAGTAACACACTTGCCTGGCTTGTTTCTTAGTAGATCAGAAATGCAGCCCTTTCAGTGAATGTTCAGTGAACAAGTTGCTTCAGTTATATAGCCCAAGAAGCAACAAGAAGTAAAGCTACTACTACTTCAACCAGAATCACAGCAGAATGGTGTATCTGTGTATCCCACTTCACTGGGATCTAGCTAAGCTGGTTACAGTTTGCACTGAAGCTACCAGCTCCCCTGTCATCCTGCACACGTGTGTCTTGAGTCCAAGGCCTGTCATATCATTTCAGTTACCTTTTATCAAGTATGCCATGCATTTCACAAGCCATATCTCTGATAACACAAAAGATAACAAGCAACTGTTATCACCTCATTCTAGATAACTCCAACCAAGGTGATTAGTTGTATTGTGCTTTAAAACAAATGTTAAATTATCCTGAAGACCCCCAGCTCTAGACGTGTACTTTTAAGGATGTTCTGCATAGTTCAGAGGTACATGAAGAGTAGTTTCACATGTATTAGGCAGAGATCTCTATTTTAATACACACACACAGAGGGAAAAAACCCACTCATTACCCTCTTGTAACTATCTTGCAGTATTACAGTGAACAAGCTACATCTGCTAAATGTATGAAAAGCAAATAATAGGTAAATTTTTCATTAACTGGTAACAAAAAGTAGTTGACCTTTTAGTGAACACTGGTTTTCACTGAGCAGAATTTAATAATAAAGGCACCTCAGCCACTTTATGACACCCAGGCAGAAATTCTGCATAAAAATTGAAATGTTAATACCAATGAAGCTGACATCCTGAGAATGGATTATGTAGAGAAATGCTGGAGTTTCTGGAATTTTCTCAAAAAAACTGAAGAACTGTTTTGTCCTTTTCTCTTCTTCATGTCCTTTCATCTTCTCAAGAAGATGAATTTTAAGTAGCAAGGCCATGTTCAGCAAAAAACAGTAGAGCAAAGGCTTCTTGGGGGGTAGCACACCAACTTCAGAGCAAGTTAACAAAGCTGTACTGCTTGCTACTTGTGCTCCTCATTAAGATCTGAGAACCATGCTCCTACAGTTCTCACCAAGGAAAAGGCTTTAGTGCTCCCTCTTGTGGACAAAATACAAAACATCACAAAAGTGATCCGATTTTTGGCCCATTAATATAAAGTTTTTACTTTGAGCAATTCTGATACAAAGTAGGGTGCTCCCATACCCGTAGATACAAATATATGCATGCAGACACATAGGCTTCCTATAATTATTTGTAATTGCATAATGGTTTTTTGGGTCCACTTCACTGTAAGTGAACAGTCACATTTTTTTCAATTTTGTATTAAATACCTGTGATATTAGGTATCCCTCGTGGTCAGCTTTAATTTTAAGGTACATATTTTTATATCGCAGCATAAGGTTTCTAACACTAAATCATCACATGTTATTCAGCATGCAGAAGATGCACGAAATCTACTGAGAAAACTTTTTAGATAATGCAAGTGTTTGTTTGCTGGCATGTGTTCCTTTCTCCCACTGACTTCTATTTTTATTGGTTTTAGCTAAAAGCCTTCTACAGTTCCTTGAGGTTTGATTTTGTGACAAGAAGAGAACCTGATAAAATGAAATGCTCAGTGTTTGAAAATAACACTTGCTTTTGGTGAAAAAGTTCATTATGCTCATGCTTACCAGGGAAAAAATATCTGGCACCTTTGCTAGAGTCCCCCCCAGTTTACTCTGAGGGCTTAGCTTGACATCTTGTTATCAAGCTAGTATAATTTAGTTAGAGCAAGTTTAGTTCTAGAGGAAAGCACCATTTATTTTGTTCCAGTAATCCCATTATAACCTTTAGAAAGCCTGTCATTTCTTTCTTAGGATGCAGGGTCAAATCTCTCTGCCAGACACCTGCAATTCTCTCCAGTGCTGTGGGGTTTTGCTTGAAAGGATTTTCTAGCTCCTTTTCCTTATCTGGCCTTTTCACCAACTCCAGCATGTGTCACCTACACCCTTAATGTGAGAAATACTCAGAAATGAGTTAATGGCAGTGCTAAGACATACTAAGCAACTGGGACACTTGCCAAGGTGTTAAGAAGTCACAGACTGGCAGTTGAGAGATAACAGAGTACATATCATCTAGTATTTCCTAGATGCAGAAATATGGCTTAGAAAAGGTTTTATCACTGGCTTCAAAGCTATGTGCTTAGAGAAAAACAGAATTAAACCTCTCACCTAGTAAAGTAGAACTTGCTGCAAAAGCTGTGTGGTAGTTCAGTTAAAAATCTTGTAATTTGAAAAGACCTACTCTTTTACAAACTGGTATCAGTATTTCTAAACTGAACAAACCTTTGCCTTGTTTTGTCTCAAATGTTTGTTTCACTAAACATGATCAGATGGAAATGCTATTAGAAAACTCCCAGCTTTTGCTTTCAGATTTTCTGAAAATACCAGGATGATTTTACAGAAAGCCATGAAATTAAACTGTCCTCACAGTGGGACCAAATACAGCTTCTCCCCAGTGCTGACACCTGGGTCATTCCAGGCTGGCCTGTACCCAAAAGAGACTCCAGAGCCCTCCTGCAATCCTTTCCTTATGGCTTTCAGCAGCTGCTGTTTCACAGTTGGTGCCAGGATACCTCCCAGAGCCCTTCTTCAAATCCCTCATTAGGGACTAGAAAATGATACTGATTTGGAACTCTTCTCCCTTTTCACTGCTACAGGCTTGGTTTACATGGGTACTTCCAGCCCTTTCCCAGCAGCCACAGCTTCCCTGGCTGCTCTGACTAAACTGCTGGAAAATTCTAATGATTCTCTTTGAAGTAAAGGTCTTGGAGAAGGGGGCCATTAGAGACAGGGCTTGCCAAAGCCCAGCAGCACTCCCAGCCCACCTCGCATATCAAGGAAAACTGCAAATGGGGTATCATGACTGTAGTTCTTAACATCTCACATTGAAATGCTTTAATGATCATCCTGCAAAAGACAGCTAGGGTTATTTGCTGCTTTCTCAACATTGTTCTGTTATTTTCTTTCATGAAAGGTCACTTCCTTAAACCAACATTTTCAGAACCACTTGATATTGCTAAGAGCTATACACATACCAGAAGGCAAACTTTGCCCTGCTTTATTTGCCCATAGAAATTTCTGTCCCATTTGAAGTGCAAAGCTGGTAAAAGAAATGGTCCTGAAAACACAAGGAACTGTCTTGAAAACACAGAATGTGCAGACTTTGTTCTGTGATTTATGTGGCCTTTATTATGAATGTGCTGTTGAAGATTATTTCAGAGCATTTGTTAAATGTAAGGTTAAGGGGGGGGGGTTTCATCTAATGCACAGTAGCCCTTTAGAAGATGAGAGATTGTTCTCCCAGCTCTTCTCTTCGGTTTTATTTGGTTTTGTTTGTTTTGGGTTTTGTTTTTGTTTTGCATCTGGCTTTGAAAGTAAACGAGTATAGTTCAGCTCACATTTTGTATTCAATCTGCAGAGTAGTACCTGTGCTACCACCAATATGACACAAAGGAAGATCCCCTGAAGAATCCATTTTCTCTGAGTGACCTGAATGGTGCTGAAAGACTAATTCCAAATGGATACTTAGTCCTCAGAAGTTCCCAGATACAAACAACAGACTTTGTGTCTTAATACAAGCCAAGACTGCCTCTGTTCATAAAGTCACCTTGTTTTTCTAGTCTTCAAAATGAGGCAAAGTAATTCCTTTGCATAGGTCACAAATGATTGAGGAGCTTTTCAGATCCATCTACTCCTGACATAAACCCCAGAGAAGAAAAGTTCGGAGGGTAAGAGTGTTAGCACAGAGGCTGGGGACAGGTGCTTAGGAGAGAGCTGGAGACGAAGTGCTAGTGTGGAAGCTGCCAGGGTGGCTCCTCGGGTGCAGGGCCGGGCAAAGGGAGGGTGCCCGCAGCGCAGAGGGCAGAGCTGGCTGCAGAGTTGGGCCTGGGGGTTCTGGCAGAGGACGCTTGGGGATACATTGAGGAGGGGAGGAGCGAGGGGGTGTCAGAACAGACAGTGCAGGATGCTGGTGGGTGGATGCCGGGTAGGGCTGAGCAGGAAGGGTGCCGGGGCGGGGTGCCGCCTGCAGTGCCGGCACATTCCGGGCAGGCGCACTGGGCGGTGCGGGTGGTGCGGGCGGTGCCGGAGGCCGGGCGGGCTCGGAGCCTATGGAGGCGGCGGGGCCGCAGATCGGCCCGGGCGGAACGGAGGAGCCGCAGGCGGGAGCCGAGGAGATTGACATGTCTTTGGGTAGGTCCTAAAAGACCGGGGTCCCTGTCCGGGCGGGAGGCGGGGGGCGGCGGGGCCGGGCCGGACCAAGCGTCCGTGGGGGGGCTCGGCCAAGCGCGAGGCTCCGTGCGCCCGTCGGGGCCCCGGGGGTTTGATTTGTGCTCGTATGTGCGGTTGCGGGATAACTGGAGTGTGCCCACGGTGTGGCCCCGCCGTGTGGTGCCCCCCGGTACGTCCGCTGCCGGCTGGGTGGAAGGGGAACGGGCATGGAAAGGCGGAGAAATAGCCGGGGGTGGGGAATCACTGTGCTCTGCGGGCAGCACCCCATAACTGCAGAGGGGAGGCTTATCAAGCTGGGGAGAGGTTTATGTAAATGAGCTCTCTATTGAAATAAAGATATGAGACATATCCTCGGGTGTAGGCTATTTATAGCAGATTGCTCGTGATGCTCACCATTCCTCTGGCACTGGATATGTGAACTGTGCATAAACAACTGCCCTTTCATTAACTCTGAAGGCCTGGACTTTGATATCTGGACAATAGATCTTGGCAGATTATCATGTTGACATCTCTGCTGTGGAAGAAGAGCCTACCATACCTTTTCTTATTAGATCAACTTCCTAACCAAAACCTTATGTCATTTCTTCCCAGCACTTGTTGGGAATAGCAGAACATTTTCCACTGCAAACTCAGACTGATCCCTTGATTAGTGCACCCTTGTTTTCATGGTGCTATGAGGCTTTACAGCAATAGTGGAACCCTAATATTTCATTTAGCTTTTTGCAGTGGTGTTGCACACCCTTTTTCTATTTGCTGACGTGTGATATTGCCCTTGCTTTTGCTGTCCCTTAGTGCTTCCCTCAGTCACCTCCCCTGGGGTCCACCTTCTTATTCAATCCAGAATACAGGTTACTCAAGGCAGAACAGATAACTGGAAAGCAACAGTTCTTTTGAAGAACGGGTACTTTTATCATTAGATTCTTGTTTCTGTACTTGCAGATACATTGGGTCTTACTTGAGTTAGCAGTCCCAGGAAATTGATAGAGTACCCACCCTGATGTACCTAACTCATTAGCTACAGCATTACTTTAAATTATCTCCCACGATCCCTTCCAGGCTTATGTCATACTCCATTGCATTCCTTTGTTAACCCTATCATATTTATAGGTGTAAAAGACAGGGTAACAACTTACCCAAACAAAAAAAGACATTGACAGGTGACACACCAGGCACCTGAGCATTCATCTCCTCTTCATTCCCAGCAAGCTCATCTTCACACTGTAGGTAGCCCACCCTTGAATGCCTGCATTCACCTCCCAGCAGAGCAAGCAGGGATTCTGTTGATATGCCCCAGATAGTGCACATCCCAAAGGCACACTTAGCTGAGAATGTCAGTGCATTCATACCAAGAACATTGCCCAGCCTCTCTCATTGTGCTTTCTTCCTGGCAGACTTCATAGAGAATTCACAAAAACAGTCATACCGCCTATTCTTACATCTGCTCTTGATGTTTTCTCTGGGCTTTGTATTAATTTGGAGGCAGGAGTTTCCTGATGGAAAATGACAAGCAGCAGGGGCTGGAGGTATGATGTGCTGGCTGTGATAATAACCCACTGGAAGCTAATGGAACTTTGCTTCCACTCCAGTGGTTCATTAAGGAACTGGAGTAGCCACTGCCTGAGAAAAGGCCTGATTTGGACATTTCTTCCCTCATTGTTTTGCTAAAGTTAGAACATTCTGCTTGAAGCTTTGGTTTTATTCCTTGCTAAATATTTTCTGGAAGGTTTGAGGTTACTAGAAGCTGTTGGAAGATATGAATTAATAAGGAGGTGTCCCTTTGCCACTCTTCTTCATCAGAACAGTTTGAATTAAGAAGATCCCCTTGATTTCAGACCAACTCATTAAGAACTAAGGGATTAGCATGAGCTTTCAAAAACCTGTCAGGTATAGTATGGACACTGGTAGATTGTCACCTCCCTTTGTGTCCCTTGTGCTTTCTTTGTCATAAAACACAGCACTTCAGTACAGCTTGGGATGTATGGCTGGTTTCCTGCAGCCTTCATGCCACAGCCTTCCCTGCACCAAGCATCAGTTCTCCCTTTAATAGATATAGGGACTAAGGGGACATTCATCCCATTTGTGTTTGCATGACACTTGGACAGTGTTTGTGTTATTTATACATCAGGGGCATGTCCTCTGCATGGGGCAGTTCCCATGTCCCACACGTGACAGGGGGAACCCTTGGAGCAGCTGTCACAGTGTATGTGCAGCCATGGATAATGTTCTCTGCCCAGCACTGAGCTCTGGTCCCCCTGCTAAAACATATTCCCTAATTTTTATGGGAAATCTGAAGGATGGGATCCCCCAGTGGGACATGGGTCTGAAATCTCTGTTCCACACATATGGTGGATACGTGCTAGATGGTAGTACATTTTTAATTAGTTTGCTGCACTCTAATCTCCATCCTGCAGGAGCTGAGTAAATTGATCCTATACTTTCTGAGCTAAGCTTAATCTTTTATTGTCCAGCCAGTTTAGCTCACAGAACTGCAGGCTCAATTTTTACTGTGGACAGTTGCAAGCAGTGCAAGTGGGAGTCACTGTTGATGGAAAGTGCAAGTTTTATGGGTTTCCCCTTTGCCATTTCAACCTAGATGACATAATAAAACGCCAGAGGAAAGAGCAAACAGATGACAGCACCACGGGAGACAGGCGAAGGCAGCAGGTCAAGAACAGGAATTGGGTGTATGGGTATGGACGACCCCGTTTCCGTGCCTGGAAGCAGAGAAATTTGCAAGGTAGGTGAGCTGTTTGGGATGGCAGAGAACTACCAGGCTGGAAAACACATTCTTGTGTTCTTAAATCCTCCTCCTATCTAATTCTTGCATGCCTATAAGATGTACTTGGGCTCTGAATAGCTTTTCTCTCTGCAACAATGGAGTATCAGGGCCCTTTCAGAGCATAAATTCATCCATTTCTCTCCATTTCACCCTCATGAATTACTAATTCAAAGTGACTTAATATCTATTCTCTATTCCCTCTTGGCTTTGCATATTTTAATTATGCCTCTCCCTAATCCTCTTTTTCCCAGAACACACTTAAATTACCTCTTTGATAACTGTCTTTAATAGCTCAGTTATTTGAGTTAATTTGCCCCTTTTGCCAACCATGCTATTTTCACATGAGTTTTTTTATAATACCATGTGACCCCACACTAGTCTAAGTTTGGTCCTGCTAACTTTTATCTACAAAACCAAAGCAACCTGCTCCATGAAATGCCACCTCTATAAAAATACTGATTTTTTTTTGTTTGTTTGTTTAAATTACTGCTAAATCATTTATTGAAGATTTTAGTGACATTTTGCAGCACTGTCTTTGCAGTCTCCCCTTGGAGTGCCCATGGCACATCAGGACAGTGGGAGTGCTGGGAGCAGTTGGGGTTATCTCTGATCTGCCTCCCACTCTCATGTTCTTGGTCTCCAACATGTATTGCCTTACTGACAATCATTCCAGCTCAAAACAATAATAAGTGGCCTCTACAAATTTATTTTTTTTTTCTAAAACATAGAGATTCTTCTACACTTGAACAAGTACTGTCAAATAAATCAAACATTTTTTTTTTACCTATTCTTTAGAAAGAAGAACTTTACTGTTCATGCATAGGATTATTACTGCTAATCTGAGAAATTCATAGGTTTTAACTGAGCTTGAATTCAGCCCTGCCAAGTGCAGAGCCTCACCATGCTGTGTGAAGCTGATGTCAGCAGCAATTCTGGGAAGCTCAGCATGACAGTGAATTTAGCCCATAATTCTTCAGGGGCTCAGATCATTTTGGTCCCTGCTGAAATGCAGTCTCTTCTGGGCTGAGACTTGATAGCCATTATCAAAATGACAATCAGAACAACCCACTACTGTAATGACAGAGAACAGAGAATAATATTATGCTGATTAAACCAGCAAGAGAATTTGTGCAAGTAAAGTGCCATTACCCCTCCTGGAATAAGGCTTCAGCCATCTCCCTAGTGAGGGAAAGATGATTTTTAATTGTCAGAAATTTGAATTTCAAATCTCCTTGGAAAAAAAGTCTGTCAGGCGTCAGGGCTTCTCCCCAAATTGAACTTGCTGGGCAGAGGTGCCTCCTGGCCAACCCAGGTGTGCTCAGCACCAGGCTCTGAGTGTGCACCCACACGTGGTGGAGGTCTCCCCCAACTGATGCTGTGAGGTTTTATTCAAATGTTCTTTCATTAATAAATATCTGTCAGACCTTTTACTGAAACAGAGCCTCCCATGTGTCACACTTCAGGAGACACGTGACAGCCTTCGTCCCCAGCTGGCATACACTGGGTACCCCTCACAGGCTGATGGCTCCATCATTAGTTATTTACAGTGGATGAGACACGCTTGAGTGCACCACTGAGTAGAGCTCTCTAACATGAACTGACTGCCAGGGGCATGAATTTCTAGTCAAGGCTGCCTTTTGCCTCAGTCCCTTCCACTGCAGAGATGAAATACCCAGAAAAGGCAGCTGAGCTCAGTCTGCCTTGCTGCAGAGGATTTGCAGTCTCCAGGATTCAGGAGAGCTCTGTTGCTAGACCTGCTGGTCCTCAGGAGAGGAGTCTGGCAAATAAGTAAGAGAGAAAGGCAAGCCCAGGGTGGTTGTTGAAGGGAACATGGAAGGGGAAAAGACAAATTGTGGAGACAGAACCAGGAGGGAGAAAAGGGCCATTAAACACAATGAGACCACATCTGGTCAGAAAGACATAGACTGCCAAAATTCAGGTGTTTGTCAGGAGGGAAACATTTACTCACCCACAGTTTCTGCAATGAGAGGGCATCATTTGCGAAGGAAAAAAGTACTGATCCCACTGACCTTGTGAAGAGCATTGCATATTTTTGAGTGTTCCCAATCAGCACCTCCAACTGTAGGTAGCAAAGCACCTCAACGTGCTGTTGGGGAAGTGCTTCCCACAAGCATGCCCAGGTGCCCTTTTGTTTTAGAGCCAGAACAGCCCAATCATCTTCACTGGTATTCCAGTGTAACCAGTCCATGCTGATGCTGAGTGAGGTAACAGCCTGGAGCTGGAGCCTTAATTAATTAATCAATCACAGTGGCAATGTCACTGCTGCCTCAGAACATTTCTAATTACAAATTGCTGTGAGGTAGGAATTGATGTTACAGGATCAATACATGTGTCTCACCTACTCTGTGGTCTGTACCAGTGAGGTTCTGCTGTGTGGTGCAGGACTTTAACTTCACTCTTGCTGTCCTCTGCCACACTCTGCTTTATGCCTGATTTATTCACCCCTCTGAATATGCATGCACATTCCACTGGTATAGTGACTCAGAAAATGTCAACTTCATTATGACTACTACAGAAATTTATTGTGGAGTCATTAGGTTTTAATTCACTGTGCCTCCATCTGATGAAGTGTCTTCCTCTCACTTCATGCCTCAGCACTCTTCAAAATCATTAACAGGCTTAGAGGAAAACATTAAATGCAACACGAGCTGTTGGTACAGAAGTACTGTGCAGTTATGTAAAACAGCAGAAGGTGCTCCCTTCAGTATGTGGAGTAAATATGGATATGTCAAGCTAAAAAATATATATACATATATATAGGTATATATAAATTATGGTCCAGTCTTCACTTGTCAAGTGCTATAATGTGGGCATTCAGAGCTATTCAGGAATGCTGTGTGGTTGGCTTTTGGATGCCAGAGTCACTTATGTATCTGTGTCAAAGGCTTTTCCCATTTCACACAATCCATAGCAGTGTGAGCTCTGACAACATATTGATAGGTTTCCTGAGGCAAGTCTTCCTGCCTTTATTAGGGATCAGAATTGTGGATGGCTTTTATCTCTATATTCTTTCAAATCAAATAAATGTGTTTGTCAGTCCTACATATAATAAGAATGGTACTGAGATATTGGAAACATAAATTATTTAATACTCTGCAAAATTAATTTACTTTTCTGGAATAACTTAATGGGATTCTTGCATCACTAATTTTACAGACACTTCTATATAATATTAAGTTAACCTTGCAATCCATTTGCAAAACTGTAACAATAAATTGAGTTTTGAAAGATGCTAAAATACGTTTATTTTTGTAGGACCTAATTTTTTCAGAAGAGGGTTTGGACAGCAACAGTACAATCGGAGACAATTCAGGAATCCTGTTCCTGGTCCCAGAAGAGCATCTGCTTCATTAGATGGAGTGAGCCCTTTAAATCGACAGGCATCAGCTCAAGAGGTAGGGCAGTAAGGAAGGTACAGCTATTTCCAAATGTCATGTAGAAATCTCTTGGTTTTAATGATTGTGGATCCCCCCAAGGAACAATCTACATAAAAAATTCACAGGTACCACCTTTTATATGCCTGTGGAAAGCATTTGCATGCATAGGGGAGTGCAGACATACGCATGTAAAATAGCAATTTTCCAGTTGGTTTTATAAACTTGGCATAGTTTTACTGAATCAGTTCCCATGGGCTTTACAAAAAAAGTTTGAAAAAATGTGTTCTTAAAGGATTCAAACATATATATCCATAAAAATAAATCTCATGTCATCTTATTTTGCTATTATCATTTAGAGTAGGTATGATAAGATTCACCATTTGTCCTCCATGCAGAGAGCACTTTCCAAGGTCCAGTGAAGTCAAAGGACAGACTTGTTGACTTCAGGTGGCTTTTGTTCAGAGGCATCCTTTTCACTAGCAAGTGGGTATACCCTCCAGAGACACTGGTTCATAGTACTGTGACAGCTTTGAGTCACATTGCCCATGTGCTTAAGTGTAAAATGTTTGGGTTTTTTTTAATTCATGGCTTTCCTTTTTTCAAGTTACAATGTTTAGGTCTTGTTTCTGTTCAAAAACTCCTAAAAAAAGATTGAAATATTTTCATTTGTTTTTTGATTTACTTTAAAGCTTGAGAGATGGAAAGGAAGGTATGTATTCACCATTAAAGTAATTCTTACAGATTTCTTCCGAGTGTCTCTAATACTAAACTGTCTTGGTGTAGAAGATGGAAATCAAGTGGGTAGATAGTCCTCTGTGAGAGGGGGTCGTATGTTTTCTGCACTGGTGGAAATCCATTCTATTAGGAGGTCACATATGCTCAGTAAGCTTTTAAAAAACCACTGAAGTGGCAAAGATGATGGGACATTTAATGACTATGTGCTGGGGATACAAATAAGAGAGACCTAAATTGCGGGCTCCACGAATGTGCGTGGACTGTGGTTATTACTGAAATATACTGAAAATAAAAGATTGTGATGACTCAGCCACTGGGTGTGGCTGAGTATTGACAGAAAATCATCAGCAATTGCTATGGAGCATAATTCTATGGTAGCATATGCAGAAATAAGACAAGTGTGAAGAATGTGGAGATACATCTCAGTGGACAGTAATAGTATGACCAAAAAGAAACCTGAACAAAGCTGTAATGCTTGACTTGTGTGAGATTTGCTCTTCATGGAATTTTTTTTTTCCATATATGCACCATTAGAATGAAACATTCTTCATGGTACTTGTAATATCATGCCCAGAAAGTGAGGCACACATTGTTGACAATAGTGTATACTGAATCCAGATGTTGAGACTAGAGCTACACTGCTTGGCAGAAATATTCCTGCCATAGATATTAAAGACCATGGAAGAGACCAGGTTTTAATAGATTTAGTGAGGACTCAGATTCCCATCAAGAAAATATCAAAGGAGAGGAGAAAAAAACCCACTTGGGTTGTTGTGTCATAAGACTGCAGAAGCTGCAAAGGCTAAACAGCTGGGAATAAGAATATGAGGAATGCAGAACACACAACACTGGGCTGAATCCCCTTTGAAGCAATTGCAAGTGGTGCTGAACACACCTAAGAGCAGCAAGGGAGCCTCTGCAGCAAAAGCAATCACAATCTGCACTTGGGAGCAAGCTTGGGTTCCCCCTAGACAGAATCAAAGAAAATGCCAGATAAATGCATCAGCTTTTTAGGCAGTGGCAGCTGATGGAAAGTAGAACTGTTGTGTGCTGTCATGAGCACTCACTCCCTCTTAGTGCAGGTGGCAACTGCTGAGCTCTTGCTGCTCTTTCAGGGTAACAAGAACAAGGATGCTTTCACCAAAAGCAGCAGCAGTGCACAACCAGAAGGACAGCAACGGCCACCCCTGGGCCCCAAGAGATTCAGAGCAGCTGCTGGCAGTACCCACACTCCAGGGAGAAGGTAAAATTTTTGGTAACTCTGGGCTTTCTTGCTTTCAGTGATTGCCTGTGCAGCTCCTGGGGCTCTGCTCTTAGTCTGTGCCAGCTGGGAGTGGATACAGCACTGTACTTGTGAAATGTGAGAAAAATACCACTGGGTATGTTAGGAAAGCATCTGGAAATAAAACAACTTTGTCTTGATAGTTAAAAACTAAGGTTTTAGAGCTGTCATTTTATTTTAGAGAGCACAGAAAATTATGTTGTGACTTAGCTGGTAACAACCAGGCTCACTCACAGCCCCCACTCCACTGTGAGAAAGCAAGGACAAAATCCACTTAAAGGCTCCTTAATCAAGACAAGGACAGGGAGTTTTTCACTTCCAAAATGGCACAGGCAAAATAGACTCTGCTTGGGGAGAAAAAACAAAAAACAAAACAGGAGAAAGAGAAAACATGACCAGATCTTAAAATACCTACCCCATGTTCCCTCCCTTCTTCCCAGGACCAAATTACTTCACTCCTGCCTCCCCCTCAGAAGCACAAGGGGGTGAGGAGTGGGGAGTTTAGGGTCAGTTCACCACAGTTGATTCTGAAGCTCCTTCCTCCTCAAAGGACTCACTCACTGCTCCACTGCAGGGGAACACCCTGCAGCTTCAGCATGGGCTTCAGGGAAAATCTCTGTTTGGGCTCCTCCTTCCTCACCAACCTTGGTATCTCTGCTCCAGCATTGCTCTCACCTCCCCCTCTCCTCTTCTCTGCAGGTTGTTTCTTTGGGGGTTTTTTTGGCTGTTCTTTTTTTTGGGGGGGGGGGGGTTGTGTTTTGTTTGTTTATTTTTCTTTGTTTGTTAGTTTGTTTTTCTGGTTTCATTTTCCCCCTTCTTGAAGGGAAGGCACCGACGGCTTTTGTAATCTTGGCCAGAGGTGGGGCTGGAATTGAAGCAGGGGAGCTTCCAGCAGCCTCTCACAGGAGACACCTCTGTAAACCCCCCCCCCCCGATACAAAAACCCTGCTGCACTAACCCAAAACATAGGACTTTTGTGTTATTATTAAAATTTTCCTCTTTGGGGAAAAATTTGAAGAGTGAAATAGCATTTATTTTCATCAAAGCAGGAAACACAGATTCCAGCCTTAAGGAATAGGCAGGGAGTCTGTCCCAATGAGAGGCTGCAGGATCTTTGATGCTGGGCAGTCTCGGTGCCAGTCTCGCTGTGGTGCTTGTGTTCTCTGATCTCCAAAGGAAGCTCAGTTGCAATCCCATTTCTCTCTCTGCTCTGAGTAGAGCAAGGACTAAATTACCTCCAGAGGTCCTGTCTGACCAGATTTTTTTCTATGATTTTCTTCCATGTTTTTTTTTTTCAAAGAGCAGCATTAGAACAAACACAACCTGTTGTTTCATTTGAGCAGAAAAATTAGTTCCTCTGAAATCCTTTGCTGGCAGAAAAACCTGTGGGACTGATCTTAGTAACACACTACGTTTTCACTTGATATTGTAGTCAGCTATGTCCTTTTCTCTCTCCTTTACCATCAGGCCTTTCCTGCTGAACAGACGTCCAGCCTTCCAGCACAAGCAGCAGTTCTCCAAAGTCATGTTTCAGAGACGGGTCAGTATCAAAATACTTTTTTTCTGTGATGTGCTGATGGTGACAAGCCTTCGGTTTTTCCAGCCTTTGCCCAGTTGTTATCTGCTTCCAGAAATAAATGGGAGAGATGGATGACTGTAACAGTTACTAAATTCCTAGGAAAGTATTTGCAGGGCAGGCAACTTTTAACATAACTTAATTATCTGGCAGCTAGAAAATAAAACCTGGGGAGGTGATAAAAGTAAACCTTGCTGCTTGTACAGTAGACAAAATAAAGTAGTGCAAATCAAATAAGTAGTGCAAAATAAATTCATCCCGTGCAGATTACTGTGCCAGCAGGGAACACAAAATTATCAAATTTCTTGACAGCATGTGAGGAAAGAGCTATTCAGATAAGCGAAATGAAATGCTTGGAAAAGGAATAATTGTTTCTGAAAGCTAATTCTCACAGTAATTAAAAAAAAAATTATTTCACAGCAGAGGGATGCAAATGGACAAGGGAAACTACCAAGGATGAGAAGGTAATTGGTGAACAAAGGCAAGCTGCAAACACCATGTGCTCTTTCAAGCTTGAATCAAACGAAGCTGGATACATCTTCCTGTCTCAGCAGGTGGCGAGTGAAACCCAGCCCTGGAGCAGTTCTGACTGTTTCTGTGGCTAATCCCCAGGCGGGCAGGAGTGGCATGTAAGTAAATGAGGTGATTTGTTAGGCTGGGAGCCCTACAAAAGCCATTGCAAATCCCTTTAGCATCATTGCAACTTTGCTTCTTCTATAACAAGTGTGCAATTTATTCAGACCCAAAATGGTTTGCAAATGAGGTCTTGTTCCTTTCCCCGCATATCTGAAAGTAGATGGTAATTACAGTGCTGTTCACTTGTTATCCAGAGCAAGGAGGAATGGAAGCACCAGGAAGCACCGGGGAGGTGGCAGGCTGGTTTTTGCTCGACTGCGTGGGGTGTCCTGAGGGAAATGCTGCTTGCCCTGCAGGGACATTACACAGCACAGAGACTGCAAGGAGGCAGCTTCAGCTCTGGCCTGAGCCAGTGCAGCTGCAGGACCCGGCACCCAGTTAGTGGCAGAAAGAAGAGTGGGTGTGAGCATGCCCTGAGTGCAGAGAGCACCCCATGATATCCTGGACACGATGCAGTCCCAGTGCTGGAATTCTGCCTGTGTGCCCGCTCTCCTGGCACACTTTAGTCTCACTCAGGCTGCCGTGAGACGTGGGATGTGTGGTTTTGGTCCTTGCTGGTTTGCAGACGATAGGAAGCAAGATGCCCTAGCATCCTGAGTGACTGCAGATCTGTGCTTTCCCCAGGCCTGGATCCAAGCGCCCATTCCTGCGAAGCCAGCGGCCCCCGCTGCAGGTGGCCAAGCCCCAGCCCAAGGGGGTGCTACTGAGATTCAACTTCCGTGCAATGGCCAACCAGGTAGAGGACTGTCAACAGGACAGACTGTGCCTTGCACCCTGCAGCAGCACTGCCACTAATCTGTTAACGTCACGCTCAGGTTTTTTGGGCTGCCAGCTGTGTTTATCTATCATAACTCAGGAGGAAAGTCCCGTAGCCATGTTGGCTAGGTTGCTAATAGAACTGAAGGCACCCAAGAAGACTGCTCAGCAACTACAGACTCAGCCCAATTTTCACCATTCTGTTGACCCATCTTGGCCTGTCCATGTGCTTGCTTAGAGTGGGGAGATGCTCCTTGTGAGTGGTCGTGGCCAGGGGACACCATTTCACTGTTGTTGCTCCCCATTCCTCAGAGACACACAGCACATCTGGGTTTTCCTCGCTCTTTGCTTTGTTGGCCTTTTTGGTGCTATGTTTTACTCTGAAGTATGGTCCAAGAGGCAGGTCAGAAATGCTCCTCCACCTTGAGTGCTGTTGTTTCCTGTCTGGATGGTTTAATTTTTCTTGATGCCTTGTGCTCAAATGCCATCTGCTTGCTCCTGTTCTTGGCAAGAACGCCTGGAGTCTTGAGGTTGAGCGCTGCTTGGAGGTTTTCAACCACACACAGACCGTCAGACTCCTTGTCTCTGTGTGCTTAGTGGTTTAATTGACTAACTGGCTGTGAAACGCCGTCACGACTGATGGGCTCTTACCAATACCCTGCTACGAGCTTGGCTGTGCTTTGCCATGAGACATGGGACTGACTCACTCTCCCTTTCCCCCGCAGACCAGCCTGACGCTGGATGAGAGGTTCTCTGGTTTGAGGAATAAGAGGCGCTTTACAGCAGCCAGGAGTGCCGGCCGGATGGTCACCATGCCTTAGCTCCACATGCTCAACACAGGGCCTGCCCTAAACAGTCCATGCCCTGCAATGGGTAGCTCAATAAAACTCAGTAGATTTCCTCTGAGATAGCTAATTTGGCAATGTGCTGTCTCCTTCCTTACGTGTTGAATGAATGAGTGGTTGGGGGCAGGGAAGAGGCAGGATGAGAGTTGGGGTCAGGGCAGGGTGGTGGGAAGCAATGGGTGGAGAGGAATTTGCTCAGAGTGCTGTGCCAGGGAACTGCAGGGCTGGCACCAGTCCTGTCCTGCCAGGGCACCTTGTGCTGCTGGGGCTCACTCCTGCAAGAGGGTTGGGGCACCAGCTCCAAGCCATACCCATGGAGCATTACCTGCATTGTCCCATAAGTGGGACAGGGGAGGACACTGCCTGCCTGTGTGGGAGACAGTGGGGAGCAAAGCATGCACATGGCTGACAGATGTTCCCCAGCAGTGGCACCAGTGGAGTTGCTCCAGCTGCCTGCATTCCCCAGCATCCACCTAATTGCCCAATTTGTTGTGTGTACAGGCATTCCTACCTGGACTTTTGCAGCTTGCCCCTCCAACCTGAAAACATCTCTACCCCAACAGGTGGGCCCAAACAGCTTGTTTCCCTTTGGTTTGCTGTGATGTTCTGAGTACTGCTGCTGGCCCAGTTGCAGGGACAGAGCAAGATGTGCCATGCCATGCTGCCAAAGTGACTGTCCTCCACACAGCACAGACAGACTCCCCCAGCCCACATCAGGTTTTCCAGTGTGATGTAGCTCTGCATTAGAGATTTCAGAGATGCAGCTCCCCACATGTTCAAAGCACCAGCATAATCAAACTAGCAGCTGCAGGAGGGAGGCCAGGCTCTACAGCAGCCTGATAAATACTGGCTGAGATGTTAATAATCTGGGTCTAGATGTTTGTCAACAAAGCCCTGCACCAACCATGGGTCATTGACCCATTCTCCACCCACTGCTGCAACCCTGCACTGAGCATGCTGGACACAATCTATTACTGGGCTAAGAGCTATACTTAAAGTAAATATTTAATAGACTGCTTAACATTTTACAAGGAGCGTTTTTAATAAGAGATTGGACTGAGTGTTGGTTTCACAGGAATGTATGAAATGTTATTTGACTAAGCGGTGATGTACAAGTCCAATATACTGATTAAAAAACTAACTTGTCAAAAGTCACCTCTGGTTATTTCCCTTCCTTCAGCAGCCTTTCCCTGCAAGTTCAGCCTCAAGCAGGACACTGCAGGGCACACTGTGGCCACGTGGGCTGCCACCTCGGTGCTCTGGGTGGTGCCACCTCCTTGTTGGTGCCCGCCTGCAGGCAGTTGAGTATTGGCCTGGCCATGCTGGCAGTTTCTTGCTTGAAAAGCTGGCTCCAAAGCACAGCCAAAACGGCAAAATTTTTATATACTGCTATTTAAAACCTCCCACTGTTTTGGCTCTGCTTTTTAACATTAAAGTTCACTTTAATGTTATTGGCAGAACTGTCAGGGCAGACCTGACGCTGAGTACCTCCAAAGTGAAACAAATGCAATCTGACTTCCAGGTTAATGAACTCAGGAGAAGTTATCACCTCTTCATGCAAATAAATAATCAGCATGGCATGGAAGATGAGAAAGAAACACTGTCACAAGTGGCAATATTCCTGATTTCAGTTGCACCTTCACCTGTAAATAGTGACAAAAGATGGTAGAGTCTCTAAGAGAACTTGATCACTTCTTAAACCAGGTACGAAGAGATGGAGCCATTCAGTTCTCAAAGAATATCTGAGAGTGCAGCATCCCCTCAGTGTACAGAGCACACCCTGATACTATTCTCTCAGTACAGGTTTTTCAGCAATCTGTACATTATATATATTTTTAAGTACAAATAAAGTTGAGAGATTAATCATAGAAACTACACAGTTTTTCTGGCTTGATTTCCTGACAGCTGCATGAGTTTGCATGCAAGAAGAGGTGAAGTACATTTTGCACAGAAGGGCACTGAATTTGTAAGTAGCAAAAGAGAATAACAATCATGATAAGAACACACTGTGAGAGGGCACAGAATCAGTTCATTCCAAGAGGCATAAAATACCCTGTTGTCACTTCTTAGGCCTACCTGATACCCAGCCAGGGCTCCACTCCCTCATCCCCCACCCCCACTGTGGGACAGGGAGGAGAAAATCCACCTAAAGTCACCACCAAGACAAGGATAGGGAGGTTTGCATTCCCTGGTTACAGTTAACAGGCAAAACCCAGACAAATTCAGCTTGGGAAGAAACAATTTAATCTGAAAAGAGAAATAGAAAACACGGCCAGATCTTAATACCTTCTCCCTCCCACCTCTCACTTCTTCCCAGGCCTGGATTACTTCACTCCTGCCTCCCTCAGAGGCACAGGGGGAGGAGGGGTGAAAGGGTGGGGGTTTAGGGTCCATTCACCACACTTTGTTTCCGCCTCTTTGCACCTCAGGGAGAGAACTCCTCACATTCTTTCCCCGCTCCATTGCAGGGTTGTCCTTCTCACAGGAGAGAGTCCTTCACAAACCCCTCCAGCACGAGTCCCTCTCACCAGACGCAGTCTCTCAGGAATGGAGTGCTCCAGAGTGGGCTGCCCACAGTTACCTTCTGCTTCAGGAAAAGTCATCTTCTCTGCCATGGGGTCCTCCATGGCTGCAGATCCACATCTGCACCTTTCTGCAACCCGGCACAGGCTGCTTCATGTCTGCCCACCTGTGACACTTCAGGGGCTACAAATCCACATATACCCTATCAAAGTCCTTCAATGACTGCTCCTTCAATGACTGCTCCATCTTGCTTCTTCAGGGACTGCTCCCCCATGCTCCTCCATGGGCTGCAGGGACACAGCTGCCATCTCACCACAGGCTGTGGGGATAGCTCTGCTTGGGCACCTTTCCCCTCTCCTTCCTCACTGACCTTGGTGTCTTTTCACTGACTTTTCTCTCTCACTTCATCCTCTGCTCTGCAGGTCATTTTCTTATATTTTTGCAGTTTCATTTTCCCTTGAACATGTTACTCACAGAGGTGCACCCAGCTTCCCGTATCTACTTGGCCTTGGCCAGAGACGGGGTAGGGATTTGATCCGGGGGAGCTTCCAGCAGCTTCTCACAGGAGCCACCCCTGTGCCTCCCACACACACACTTCCAAAACTCCACTGCACTAACCCAAGACACCTGTTCTGCTCCAATACTGAAACCACAGAATAAACACCTCTAAAATTATTCCTGCTGTTTTGCACAGGGTGAGCTGCTGTGCAGAGTTTGGCTTCGTATCTTTGAGAAGGGTGTTTGTGTGATGCAGTTCATTATCTTCTTCAGCCACCAGCTGGGAGATGTGCATGTCCAGTGGGGCAGTTTCTGATGGTTTCAGTGACAGTGTGCAGTGCCACACAGGTGTCCAGCAGTCCCATACCCAGGAGGTGGCAGCATCCAGCTCTTGGCCAAGCCCCTTGATGGACTGGCTGCTCTCAGGCTGGGGCCACTGGGAAAGGGCAGCTGTGCAAGCTGGAAAACATTTTTACTCTATTTCAGGTCAGGCAAAACCATCTGCAGAATAACACCTCTGATGGTGTCTGAGAGTTTGAAAATGAAAGAGCAACTGTACAGGGTGAGAAAGCAGTCCTGCTTGTGGCCCCAGTCTGTCACTGCACTGTACTGATGATTTTTTTCTTTAGCCACTTGTATCATCCGTGGTGTTTTGGGGCACACATATTGCCAAACTAGCACAGTGCAGGGTCCCAAAGTGAGGTCCACAAGGAGCAGTGTGGAATCACACATGGTTGCTTACAGTCTCTCTTACTCTGTATGGGGGTCCTTGTGGTGCCATTTGTCAGACTGGCTGCAAAATGCAGGCAAGCAGGGCATAAACTTGATGCCCAGACTTGAAGATGTGTAGTGAAACATTGGTGGAGCCCACTGTCAGCAGCAGGAGTTGTTAGGGTCCTTTGGGGGATTCAGACAGGCAGAAACCACAGGCAAAATATTTAAACAGAAACCTGAGATCCATACAACATCTCAGGCATCTCATTGCAGTTCCCTCAGGGGCTGGGATAAAGTGAGCTACAAGAAGAGCATTTGCCAGGCAGCAACCCAGGAGAAAGGAGAGTCACAACAAACTGAGAAGACACAAACTTTAAACTCTTAGGCTGAGTTTACCTAACGACCCCCAGTGAGGGGTGACCCAAAACAACCTGGAAGGGAGTAACAGTCTGTGGAAAGTTGAATGGTACTTTACCAGCTAATGTATTCTCAGGAATCTTAAATAATTTCTAAACAAATCAGTGTGCTATCTCAGCACAGTGATAGGTAAGAACAAGGTGTAGGAAAGTGCTACAAACCTGCAGGATTTACCAGAATTTCCTATGCAACCAGAAAAAACTTAGAGCATCCCCCTAAACAGCAATCCCAGCCCCTCCAGTTGAGGTGCTGTAATGAGCAGGATGCCCCACTTTCATAGTTAGCCCTGCTCCAACCCAGCATTGACTTTGTTAGGAACATGTGTCCTGCATTAGGTGCAGAGACTTGTCTCCACTTTGTACCCTGGAAAAGGGAATAACCTCTTCCAGAGTTCAACGAATGGCCCTTTAGCTTACATTTGCAAGATAATTATTTTTCCTCATTGCAGGGTTCATTCACTGAATTTTATTCAGACTGTTCTAACTGGACCAAATGGATGCTTTTATAAGCAATGTAACATAATGTGCTAAAATGCAAAGGCAAGAGGAACAGAAAAATCAAATTTGGATTTTATCCACTCAAGATCAAGAGTTTAGTATTTAGTATTAAGCCATGTCCTTAAGGCAGATCCTTCCCTGCTATGTCTGGACTACTGCCAACTCTCATAATATTACTGAAAGTCCTGTGATGTTTAATGGTGCAGTTAAAATCCTGGTTCCTAGAGACAGGTCAGGAGATTAAAATCTCAGCTTGCCTGTATTAAAAAGTCAATTTGCAATGCTGTGGTTGTGTGGGGAAGACTGTGATCCAAAAATAACTTAAAAGCAGGTGCCAGTAAACCAAGGAACTTCTTAATTATTTTTTTTAATTAATGTCACGTTTTTAAATCAACCTCATGATGTGTGGAGCTTGACTCCAAATGTGCAGAGCACGCTGCTGGACTAAACTAATCCACAATCACATCTCAGTGTGAATGGGAATGTCTGTGTCACCACCAGCACTTGGAGACCTTTGTCCTGGCATCCCCCACTGTGGCAGCCCCAGCTTGTTGCAGAAGTGTGTATGCCTGTTGTGTTATCAGCAATGCCAGGGTCAGGTGAAGATCTGCAAATATTTTGTTCTCCTAGTTACTGCCATTGGAGAAGTTAGGGGCTGCCAGAGCCAAGAGATTTGGCAACCCACAGGCACCCACAGGACCTGGGCAGACTCTCCCTCTGCCTCTGCCAGGGGTATCCAGAGTGTTTTGAAGACCCTACTTAGCTTCAGTTTTCTAGCCTAAACGAGTTTGTGATCATCTCTGCCTGTTCTTGAGTCAGCCTTGTCCCTGCTGTCTTGTATCTCCCCCCAAATGTATAAGTCTTCCCAGCCTGCCTTCTGCTGACCACTTGCAGCAGCCTCCTCCAGCAGAGTTATCCTATCCCTTTTAAGAGCCCTTCTCAAACCCCAAAACAGAAAATTCCTAGTCCTAACATCCCATTCTTACATCCACCCTATGTGAATAAGTTGGCTCACTTATGAGATAGGAGGAAGGTTACTGCTGTAGATGGACAGCCCTTCATTTTCTTTTTTTAAAATTTTTCATAACTTCATGCAAAAACCCACCCCGTGGATGCCTCAGCAGAGGACCAAGGTCTTCACTCACCAAATGGTGCTCCCATGGCCACCTCATCACTCTCTACAACTCCCTGAAAGGAGGGGGTGCCCAGGGGGTGTCAGGCTCTTCTCCCAGGCAGCTCTCAATAAGACAAGAGGACATGGACTCAAGCTCTGTCAGTGGAGGTTTAGGTTGGATATTAGGAAAAAATTCTTTACAGAGAGGGTGATCAGGCATTGGAATGGGCTGGATTCTCCATCCCTGGAGGTTTTTAAGAAGAGACTGAATGTGGCACTCAGTGCCATGGTCTGGTAACCATGCCTGTAGTGGATCAAGGGTTGGACTTGATGATTTCAGGGGTCCTTTCCCATCCGGCTGATTCTATGGTTCTATGATTTGCAAATTTTTTGTCTAATTCCATTTCAACAGAAGAATGATTCAATGGGGCCAGATTCCCTAGAGATCTCTGTTCTAGAGTTTACCAGCTCTACATGAAAAGAAAAATTGTATGTTGATTCCCTTTGCTGATAGTGATGAAAAGGGAAAGTGCCCTGCCTGGACTTCAGCATCAAAATCTGAGAAGGTGGGGAAGATGAAGAGACTGCAAGGGGAAGTGAAAAAGAGATAAAGCCCTGTGGGAAATGTAGAGATCTCTGTGGAGAACTCTTCAGTTGCTGGCACAAAGCTCATCTCTGTTGCGTATCCGTGGCCCCTGATGACTCCTTTAATGATAGGAAACCCTGGCACTGGGAAGGAAGCTGGTGAGATAGAGGCATTTTGCACCCCACCACAGCCATGAAATTCTGGAGCGTGTGCCTTGGGTGTCAGCAAACACCAAAGACACCCTTGATCCCAGGGTTTGCTTGGGTAAGGAGTCCCCAGCACTGCATAGGCAGTTGGATGACCAGTGCCCTACTTGCTGCAGCTCATGCCTGCAATCGCTGCTAAGCAACCCTTGGCAAGAAAAATGGATCTCTTTGGGTTGCTATGTATCTACAGCAACCCAGAAACACACCAACAGCCCCAGGTACAGCTACGCCTACTTTAATTATGGAGTTGTCCTGGATTTACTTGTGGGCATGCAGAGCCTTGTTGGGTGCAATGGATCTAACACTGCATTTAGAAGAACTTTGATTCTTGCTGTGTCTGGTCACAAATCTATGATGAAAATGAACACCTCAGCACTTCTGGAAGGAAAAGTTACTTTTGTGCACTGTATACAAGATGTGCTAGTGATGTATTTATATCAGCTCCAGCTGTATGCATTAAAATAGATAGTAACTGCAGCACTCTTAAAGCAGGGAGATAAAAAGAATGTAGCCACAAACAGAATATGAAAATGTAGCAATTTCCACCCAGCAACTGGCTGTAATGCAAAGTTTTATCTTCCAATTAGAGCCACTGATGACATCTTTTTATGTCTCATTGTCTTTGAAAACAGCCTTGGTGATACCAATCATGTATTTAGAGAACTGCATTTTTATATCCATTTCAAATTACAAGCTGGTAATCTCTGCTGAGATGCTCTCTTACTAGGGTCAGGCAATTAAAAAAATCCTCTAAATGTCAGGAATTGAGGGCTAACAGGCACACTGTAGGGGTAGAAAGGGTTTCTCCAGGAGGCTGTGCAGAGCCCAGGCTGGGCCAGGGTAGAGTTTTTGCTCTCTCTGAGCCTACTGCCACAATCTTGGATTAGAAATGAGCTCTGCATAGAACATGGTGTGCACATAGACCATAGTGCAGGCAGATTCTGGCCACACTGCATCTCCTTTAACTAGCTCCCCACTTTCTCCGTTGTTCTCCATCCATCCCCAGGTGTGCTGTGAGTACCTTGATGGATTCAGCTGCTGTGCAGCATCTCCTCAGTCCTGGGCAGATTGCAGAAACTCCTTCAGCACAGTGCTTGCTGTGTCCTGGCCTTCATTAGCCCAGAGGGCTGCCTCCACAGAGGGTTTTACTTTGCTCAAAGCCCTACTCCATTCTGGATCCATGTTCAGAAAACTCTTGTGGAAGTCTCCCTTCCTGCACTTGCTTCCTCTAACTAGAAATCTTTGCTATACTTGCCTTGTTGCTGATTTATAGCTGAGTAATTGCTGGCTCATCTGTGCTGCTGCAGCATTTGGCTACCTCTGAGTCAGGGGCAGAGATTCTATTATCTCAGCTGCTGGCATCCTGCTCTGCTCAGCCATGCAAGTTCCAACCACCACAGAAAGCTGGAGGGAGGCAGAGCTGAGAAGGACTCTGGACTTGCTAAAAACTAGTTCACAGTCATTTATGCTTCCCAAAGATATTTCCACGAGACATAGAACTATGAAAGGGAATTCTGGATTTCATTCAGATAATCAAGATGACCATTTTGGTGGCAAAGATGGACAAATTACATTTTCATCTCTTCAGGTGAACCTTCCCCTAACTATTGAGGAGAACCAGAAATGTTTTCATGGAAATTGTGTTTCGTCAGGAAGCTCTCACAGCTGGGAATAAAGGAGGTAAACGTTTTACAGGAATTATTAATACCAGTGTCCTGACAAGATAGGGGATATCAAGTCTTTTTTCACATTCTTTTGTATACATTAATTCAAGTCCTACAATCACTCAACAATTCATGGGCTCCTTTCCACACCATATCAGTCTCTGCAGGTGCCACTACAACAGATCCCTGTCCAAACAACTGGTATGGGCTATGACTGTGTCCTCTCCTTCACAGCAGCCACTCAGAACTGTAAGATAGAACTCCAGATGCTTTTAAAGTTTTTCAAAGACCACTCAGCAAATTACAGGATTCAGTGTGACCCATGTGTCAGGGCCAGACAGGCTAAGGGAAGGCCCTGCTCAGAGGTGCTGTGTCCTTTTGCAGCAACAATGGATTTCACCCTGCCTGATCTTGGATGAACACCTTGGGTAGCACGAAAGCATCCAATGATCCTGCTCCCAGCTACGTCAGCCTTGCATTTTCTACAATTCCCCCTTGAACATGTGCTGTTGGCTCTTGGCCTGAGCTGCTGCATTGCCACCCTGCAGCTAGGGGCTCCTCTTGTGCAGGGGATGAAGCATGGAGGGTGGGCTGCAGGGCCAAGGAATGCAGCTCATCCAGCATCCACCACCTCTGTAGGTCTGGGTGACACATCCCATTGACAGCATGACAGCCACCTGTCCCTGTTTCTGCTTCTCAAGGTTGTTTGTTGTCTTATGCTGACAGAGGAATATACTCAACATGTTCAGCATGGACTCAGTGGATTTAACTCCTTTGTGCAAAGGCAAATTAAGACACTCTCAAGGTGTGTCTCATCCTTCACCCTGTTACCAGCAGATCTGTGAAGAACTACGAAGAGAAGCAAGTAAAATGGGATGTGAAGAACATATTTTGGGCGAGGTACTTTAAAATTAAACTGGTTTTTTGCTCTGCTTTCCTTTAAGATCTGCTTTGCTCTCTGCTTTTCTATTAGCACTTAGATTTTTTTAAAGACATTAAAATAAATCTGACTATAAGATCATGTAACAACCTTGTATATGTCAGGGTTTCAGGATTAGATTTTTTTTTTGTTTGTTTTTTTAAGATGTATGTAAACAAAAATATTTCTGAATATCAACTGATCAACAAATAATGAATTATCTTTGATTCAGTCTTGCTGTGTTGGGTTAATAACTTTTACTAAGCTACAGAAATGCTTGACAAGTTTATTCTTTTTCCCTCCCTCCCTGTTTTATTTTGTGGTTTTTGTTTGTTGTTTTGTTTTGGGGTGTTTTTTTTGTTTTGTTTTGTTTTGTTTTTTTAACTCAGCATTTCCAGAAATTGCTGGTTGATTTTTAAAACAACTGACAAAGTAAAACCCACACAATGCAAGAGAAATAAAAGATAGTTCCACGTGTTATTTTGCTCAATTTGCTAAATTGCGTTTGTGCTGGTAATTAACTTCCACTCCCTACCCTAAAAAAAATTAAACTCAGCCCTTTGCATTGTTCACTTGTATTTTTTGTAAGAAGGAGATCATCTAGAAACAGCTTGTGCACAATGCTCTCCTTTGCCAGACTCTCTGTCACCTTTGCACTGAATGGTTTAACAAGTGTGTGTTAAATGTTATCATAAGAGCTGAATTGTAAAATGGTGAAATCATCTGAAAGTGCAACATGCCTAAGAGGCACAGCACAGCTCATGTCCATTAGAGCAAGCTCAGTCACAGATATTCTCTTGATATATGCCAGGAAATTGTTATTTTCCTGCAAACAGAGACAGAAAGCTGAAATCAGAGTATTTTTCATCGTTAGCTCCTGTTCCTTTTGCTGTATTTTCTTGGTTCCTCCCTGGCCCAAACTCTAGATAAGAATTAAAGCAAATTGAATGGAAATATTTTTCAGAATCTTAAAGAATAAATGCCCATTAAGGTCCAAAGATCCTCTCTGCTTTTGCAGAGGCCCAGTGCCACAGGGAAAGGAAGGAGGGGTGCACTGGGTGCTGTAGGGCTTAGGTGAACAGCCCCCAAACTCCTACCACTCCTAGCTTTGCTGCTAGGTCACATATTCCTCAGAAATTCAATTAATTGTGCAGGAAGGGCAAGTAACAGCCCTACGTGTGCAGACAAATAATTTGTCATCTCTATCTTCTACTGTCTCTGTGTCCTGCATTGGCAAATGCAGTGCATTAATTCACTTTATCCTGATAAACATGTCAGCAGATTTGAGACAGCAAGTTTGTTTCTGCTCCACCAAAGCCAACCAATCCATGTCTGTATTTTCCTTTCAACACACAAGTGTGATCTGCTGGGATTTACCAAACTTACTGAGCAGGATGAGTTATCTCCTAGGTGGTGCTGTAACTTTCCTAACTTTGCCTATTATCTGTGCGCAAACTGCAGTGGAGTCTCTTCCCAGCACGCAGAGTTCTGGTTTCCCAACATACTTGGATCATCACTTTTGAGGTCTCAGGAGGCTGAACTTGCTGCTCTATCTCATGATCAAGACAGAAGAAAGCAGGCTCAGTGTGGTTCTCCAGACAGCGCCCTCTTTCTGAAGTCCATGTCCTCAACAAGCTTATTAAGGGCAACTTCACACCAAACCCAGGGAACTAATCACTTGGGATTAGACAGTGAGCTCCCTTCCCCCATGCCACTCTCTTCTGGGCCAGACCAAATAAATGCCATTGCTTTAATGCCAGACAAGCAGCTCCTCCAAGGGGGCAGTTCCATCTGTGTATAACCTCTTGAAGATTTTGGCCAGGACATGTGCATCTTTGTTACATGTATGGTCTTAGATGCTGTATTAATTACATGTTATCATTTTTCTGCTGCTTCAAACTACAGAATAATTTTAAACTGATATATATTTAACAGAAACCAAGTAGAAAAGTGTTAATGTACTGTGGCAAATGCTCCTAACCCAGAGAAGTGTGACAGCATCCTCATGACTTCCCTGATATAAGAGTTTGAGGGACTTCAGCAATCAGAACTGAGTTACTCAGAATATTTTTCTCTCAGAATAATCAATGTGTCTCAGAGGAACACCACCATGACAAATGTCCTGAGCTTACTGACCCCCTGCTTCTCCCATCCTCTCATCTGCCATCCACTCACAGTTACCTGGTGGTTGCCTTGGATGCAAAGAGCTGGAAATGAATTGGTTTAAGGAATTCAGGTGAATAAATAAAAAAGCCCAGAGGCTAAATGTGAAGCTGAATCAAGGCCAGCTGAAGCTGGTTCATAAAAACCACTACCAAGTTCCAAATAGATACCAATTCTTAGTGGATTTGTCCCATTTCTTGGATACACAATGACTAATTTGATCTAGTCCAAATATTGATCCAGAAAATTGCTTGCTTCTATTGAGTAAACACAAACATATTTTGCTAGAAGGCCATGACTACATTATCCTGTTACTTTCGTACAAAACCCTTTTTCCCAGTCTTTGCTGGCAGTTATTTTCAAAAAGGAAGCTAAAGTAATTATTTTAAACAATAGATTTACTAAGCATCATCTTAGCAAAGGAGTTTGACATTCAAATTCTATTCCAGAAGTTTCTTGCCAAGCCAGGCTCGTGGTTCTTTGACATAAATGTCACTTCCAAGTTTCTGTTTAGATTATTTTTTCACTTGTGAATATGAAATCCTTCCATTCATCCACATAGAAAAATACATGCTTCTCCTTAGTTTGTAAAAGTCTCTTTTCCATGGGTAATGGTAATTTTTAACTCTGCCACCAGGGAAAAAAACATTAATAGCTGTAGAGCACCTTTCAAACCAAGCTTTTGCTTAACAGAGGAGCTCTCACCCAAGAGGAGACTTTCCTCTCCAGTGAGCTGTGCCTCGAAGGCCAGGCAGGTGTAGCAGCAAAACCCACAATATTCAAACTGCCTTTTGTAGTGATTCTCAGCCCTTTGTCTGTAGCTCTAAAAGAGTTACCAAGCAGCTTTGGCATTTCTTTTCACTTGGCTGTTGACAGGACCCTGTTTTCCTGGATAACACTCCTACACGTTGCTGTAAGCTTGTGTCACCCCACCAATTACATGAAAATAGCTCCACTTGGGGTTAAAACCCTGATTGCCATGGTAGAAGCCTTAAATATAAATCAGGCTTCCTCCCATGAGTAGGAAGGTGGTGATGGGCAGACCCTGTAGTGTGGGCAGGAGTGGGGTAAGGACAGAGCTATCTCAGCTGGCACTTGGGCTCTCAGAGCAGTGCAACAAGGTAAGATTACACACCTTTTCTCTGAAATTAGTTTTAGGTATTTCAAAGGCCAAGTCAGGTCTCCAGCTGATGTTCCTTATGTTTTATTTGCTTTTGTACATACAAGATTTCTTAGAGAACAGAATAGTCTCATAAGAGAGTTGTTAATTAAACCTTTCAGCCATAACATCCCAAAACTGCAGGAAATACTGAAATGGTAATTAATAAATATTTTCATAAAAGCAAGCTATATGTTGTGCTCTTCCTCTGTCATTGTCTGTAGCTGGCAGACCTCGTCTAGGAAGCAGGATGGTTCTGTGATATTTTGTTGTTTGGCAAGTACAGTCAGAGATCTGTAAAAAGAGACAAAAGGACAGGAGCATGTGCCCAGGCTATCACAGCTCCAACAGAACATCCTCACAGGGGCTGCATGCCCATGATTGCCAGGATTATGCCAATTTCTACAGGAGAATAACAGTAACATCAGAGAAGGCAATAACATGATGAGTTACCCACAGAAACTGGAATCACACACCTCTTTTTCCTGTGACAACCAAACAACAGAGAGCTGTGCTGGAGTCCTGATGCTTTTCAAAAAATTGGGATTTCTTAACCCAGATTCAGGCTGGGTTACAGCCTACTTCTGTGCACATCCCTCTTTTCTGCTGCGTAGAGATAGAACACTCTATTTCTGTCCCATGGTGTGGTACTGCTCTTCCCTGAGAGATCTACACCTACAGCTGCACTACTGACCTGGAAAGGAACAGAGAACTGAGGGAGGAACTAGAAAAGGAGAAGAGCTGCAAGCCTATTCTGCTTTATAATGAGGTGTCAGGGAGGCAAATGAGGAGCAGGTTTTATAAACTGAGAGCCACAAGTACTGCTTTAGTAACAACAAATCCTTTGTAGCTACTCCTGCTTTGTACTATAGCTGTTTGCAGTAACTGAGTGGGAAGCTCAGCTAAGGACTATTGTTAAGCTCTGGATTTTTTTTCTCCCATCTGGACTCAGAGTTAACTTGAAAGCTGGGGCAGGCTGGGAACTATTGATGAGCAGAGATGATGGGAGGACTCTGTGGTGCACTTTACACAGAGAGCAGAAATGTTCCTGCAGGTCCCTGTGTTGCCTTGACTCCGATGCAAAGCACCTCTTCTGGCTTGCAAATAGCATCTGGGAGAGGTTCAGCTCTATATAGAAAATAAAAGAGCTGCTTTCAAAGAGGAAATGTGCAAATTTAAGCTGTAACTGGATTAGACTGTGAGTATAACTTGCCTTTGGATTATTTATGTCATATGTGCTTAGTCTTGATCATACTCATTATAGCAAGTACAGCTCAGGACTGTTTAAACCCAGAGTCAGGACAGCTGAACAACAACAGCCTTTGGGGCAGTGGGATCTTGTGGCTGCTGTGAACAGGCTGGTAGAGAGAGAGTTTCAGGAGAGTGACTGGCTCTGGGCTTGCTTCTGAATCACATGTGCTATTTCAGCATCATCACAGGACAACAAAAACACACAAAGAAGCCACACTTCTTCTCTTGCACTTTTTTTGTTATTTTTAATATCTCCTTGCCTGGTGTGTTGTCCTGTCTCTTCATGTCTCTACCTTGCTGTAAGCAGAAGATTCACACACACTCTCTGTGCCTGACACTGTCACTCAGAAAAAAAAGATGGGATAATGCTCTGATGTTCACAACATACCAGGCCTGGGCAGAGGGCAGACACCTGCCCCTTCCTCCTCCAGAGCAGCTGCTGAGTGCCCTCATGGACACCTCTGGGGACAAGGACTATGGCAAAGCAGCTGATGTGGTTTGGAGCCTGTCTTTAGGGCTGCTTTAAGTACCAATGGGAAGATAACCTGTGGGTTTGACCCATCCTGAGTAAAGTAGACTCTCATTTGTGGAGCTTCAGGTGTTTATGGGCTCCTGTTCTTTGTTTATCCACTGCAAATGTGAACACTTGAACACATCTTGCAGCTTCTTGGTTTATATACTGTGTGCATAGTGACTGTGTATCCACTTAGCCCTCAGCAAATGCAAGCTAAAACTCTTTATCCTGCTTTGCCTGGCTGCTGGTTCTTGAATGTCCATAACATATTACTGATTCATTTCATGGCTGCATTGCCATGAGCAGCACTTTGGTTTCTGTTTGTTTAGGAGCCTGTTGGGAGGTCAGTGAGCACTGCAGTGTGCTTACCACCTCCCAGGGCAAACTCCTGAGCCACTGCTTTAAATAAAGTGACATTTATATTGAGAAGCAAATTTCCTTTTGTGTGGAAGCAGTTTGCAGAGCAAACAGAGAGGAGGGAGAACAGATTCAGACTTCATTTTTGTGAAGACATGGAAACTATAGATTACTGTTCTGCTGTCTCATTGCTTGAAATTACAGACTTGAAGGGGTTTTTTTTGTTTGGTTTTTTTTTTTTTACATAACAGATTCAAACATTGGCTCCTGAGATCATATTTAGACACTCACTCAAGTTTCAAGAGTTCCAAATACCCATAATCTGCTACTGAGGTCAGACAGTGTCTTTCTGGGGTGAAGAGAGGACCAAGATGTTCAGTCTTTGTTTTTTTTATAACTAACTGTAGAAGTGGATTCTAAGTTTTGCCTTGTCAATTTTTGTAGCTATAGCCTGGAAGCAGCTTCTTCTGAGCCAACCTTGGAAAATATGTTAGGAGTATTTTCAGTTTTCCATAGCAGGAAATGTTATTTGCATCTTAGACTCCTTTCCCTTTATAAAAAGAACAAAAAAAGAACCAAATTACGTAGCAATAAACTGCAAACCAAGAGCTTTCATATTTTAAAACCAAAATGCAAGTTTTTATATATGAACCTTCTTTTTCACAGAGGAGACACTGTTCAGCTTGTTCTGCATTTAACTGTTACAATTGGTCTGTGTAATGCACAACAGGATCTTTGTGCCTTTGCCATCGCCTGTACCAAGACTGCAAGTGTTAAACATTTCTGCATTTTTGCAGGAATAGATTCTCAGTCCTCGGGGAAGGTACCTCATGGATCAGAGCAGTGGAAACAAGCTGGCCAGCAGGGAGGCCAGGGCCATGCCTGGAGCTTGGAGCCTGAACTGCCACATCAGCATCCCTGGCCATGGCAAGTCCTTGAGGAAAAACTGATGCTGTGTTGTAAGAGAAGTGATAGGTGAGTCTTGCAAAGCCTGAGGCTCAAGACAATGGGTCTCAGGGATGCCCATGGCTATGACAGCTGGCTATACCTTGAGCCACATCCAGACCAAGCAGATGAACCACCTTCAGGGAGAGGAGCAGATGGTGGCATGGTTAACACTGCCTGGCACTGATACAACAGCTCTGCTGTGGGTGTCCCCAGGTGGAGAGGAGGGATCAGCCACCAAGAGCTCCTCATGCCATGTCCCAGCCTAGATGTTCCTGTGTCCTTCTGTGGGTGCTGGGCTACAGTGAGACTGAGTACCCTGGCCACCTCTTCCTGGTCCCACAAACGCCACGTTGAGGCCTGAGTATTTTTGTTATTAAAAGTCTTATTGTTATTAAAAGGAGGATGCTGAAGCAACAAGAACTCCCTCCTTTCTTCTGCTGTATAAATAGATAGCTCAGCTCCATGCTCTCATGCTGAAGATGTTTTCTAGATTGCAGATAACTTTATGGCTCTCTCACAGATCTCTTCCAAGCATTGGGGGATTCTGGATTTTGTTTGCCTCTTTCTCTCCCTTCCTCTCAGCTGAGTAAAGCAAACTTCTGCTTCACAGGCACAAGTGACTGACCTGCATGGATCTCAAGTTCAAGTTGCCATGAATTAACCTGTGTGAGAAAAGCTGCCTGAGCATGATCTGAGTGCCCTGTATGTCTAGCAGAGAGACATTTTGTTTTCTAAGAAATTTCCATTGAAAAAGGGGGAAAGCATTTTAAAGCACAACCTGAGGGTGACAGTAATGAGGTTTCAAGCCTTGCCAGCACAAGGTCTGGGTTTGCAGCAGTCCAGACAGCAGCCATCACATCTTGTGAGGGTGACTGGAAAGTACCCTCAAACCAGAGCAAGCCACCAGCAGTCAACAATTTGGCTTTTTTTTTTTTTTTTCTTTGTCCCATTACTCAATAAAATATTTCAGAACAATGACATTTACCCAGGTCTAGCACATCGCTTGCCTTGAGTGCCATTTGTCTCTCATCTACAATTCCCCTGCTTTACCAGTTGAAGCAGGTAACTGGAGGGGACACAGTTCTGGTCATTTCCAGCAGTCCATGTTCTCAGGAAAAGTGAAATGAGTCAAGAGGTTGATAAGTTTTCAGGAAAATGGCTAAACTGAGAAAAAAAGAAATCTTAGTTATTTGATGGCATATATTAAAGCTTTTCAGCCAGTTAGCGAGAAGCTGAGTAACATCTGCAGGACTAGTTAATACTGACCTTCCATGACTTTTTAAATCTCATTTTATTTTTCAGGGAAAAATCTATAGAAATTACCTGCAATGATAGAATGGTATCTTTCTTACAGTTTTTCTGCAGTAATTCCCATTTCTGAGGATACTTCATCTTGGTTTTGGGGTAAATTCCAGTATGATAACATTTCTTCTTTTGCACTCTTGAGGAGATGAATATGGAAGTATAGTTATTCAGCAGCCCAATTTCAGCTCTTGACAGGCTTTTCCATGGAGTCAATTAGAAGGGGAGACTTTTCTTCTGACAAGGTTGGTGTGGTGGCAGGAAATTAGGAGTATGCAGCTGTGGGCAGAGCTGTGAGCAACTGTAAATTCAAAGCTCACATTTATCTCACTGCACAACTAAGTTGCACAACAATGATTTTCTCCCCACTTGCAAATGTTCAGCTGAGATATGCCTGTGAGAGCTTAATGCTCAAGCCTGACCCTGAATTTGTGAATAAAACATAACATCCAGCAGGATTTACTGCAGCATAGCAGAATTAGGAAGATAACAAACCTGTCTGTGGTGTATGCAGGCAATGGAGAGCAATCCCTTGTAGCTCATTCTCTCTCTCTCTGCCCTAAATGTTTTTTCAGTGCATGGAGGAAATTCTGCAAAGACATCAAAGTTCTTCTGCAAGGTAACTGTGTTTAAAAAAATGTGGTAAGAATAGGAAAAACTGGAATTTTTATTACATTGAGCTAAACCAAGACAGAAATTTTGTACTGCAGTGTGCTTCTCAGAATGCATCTTTATCCAACAGCATAACATAGTTTGTTCTGAGAACTGTCAGTCACAGAAGCATCCCTGGTAGGCTCTGTTTGTTCCCAGGGGCACAGGTAGATCTAGCAGCCACTGCAGGGTGTATTGTCTATCTCCTGGCACCATTCTTAATAAGAAATGGTTTTTATAGAACATTTTATTCCAGCAACCAAGACTTATATCCATAAATGAAATAGCCAGACGATGTTGTGGTATATACTTGGAAATGTTTCTCTGGTGTAAACTGCTGCTGCTTCACTGCCTCAAGCAAAGTTTTCTTCTTTTACAGCCAGTGAATGGCTGATTACAGCTGATGACCTTGTTAAATTCTGCAGAACCAGCATGGAATCTCATCTGAAAAATAAAAAATGTCATAGTAGATTGGTGAGCTGCTAGAAAAATGTGACACTTGGAGAAAATTCAGTTGAACTGGTAGCATATTAAGGCTGTCCAAACTTCTGGTAGATCTTAGTTCAGAACTACTATGAATATTGTCCCATGAGTCTAGGAAGTCTGAGATTCTCATTTTACTCCAATCCCCCCTGCAGCATCAATTGATAATGTATGAGCAATTGGCCTGACCTAATGCTGCAAAATGTTCACATGAGATAATATGTATAATTAAGTGCTTCACCTTGTCTTATCCCATTTGTGCAAACATCCATGCACGCCGAGCTTTGATAGTATTAATGCTCACAGTGGCTGTTGCTCTGACAAATCAGGGCACTCGTGAGACAGGAAGGATGATGGTTATTAGATGTCTTCCAGTATAAATGGGGTCAGACTGCTCCACGTTCATTCCATGCTTGGCTGCTCCCTTTGTCTCCCAGAAACAGGCCAGTCCAAGAAAACAGCAGCTCACAAACAACTTGCCATCTCAAGTACGCACAGGCTTTCTACTGAACAGTTACTGACAACAAATAAATCAATCAAAAGTACAACTTCTTTTGTGGATAACTCATGGGCAGAGAAAAGCTGGCCTTATGTGGCCTGGTAAATTGTTTGCAATGAATAATTCAACCAGTCAAAGTGCATTTGCTAATAAAAGAGAATGGAAAACGAGATGTGCTAGAGGCACCAACGTGTTGTCAAGCCAAGATGAAAATGAAAGCAAAGAGTAGGGCACTTTGCTGCCATCCCTCTCTCCCCTGCATTAATACCCAACCAAGTTGAGACCCTTTGAAAGCTTAAGAGCTTTCCAGCAGGAAATGCCAGAAATAAAGGAGTGAGTACCATGTCATACTGTTCCTTCCTTGAGATTCTGAAGCATGCACAAAAACCTGATTTCTGTTATTGCACATTCCCATTGAGGTGGTGCCCAATGGCTCCATTTGGGCTGGCTCATCCTGCATGAGAGCCTGAGGGGCATCCCCACTGAAGCTGCTGCATCGAAGGGTGACCACTGAATATGACAGCTGAGCACACCAGCAACTGGTGAGACCTGACCTCTCTGCAGCTGTCAGGTTTCAGCTCAGAAGCAGGATTATGCAAACACTGATTTCAAACATGCTCCAGAGAAATTTAGGAGCAGCTGGTGATTAAGAAGATGGAATTAGCACAGCAGGTTTCTTACTGCTCTGGGTGATATTATTAGCTGGATGTAGAATGTTGCCCACCAGCTGAATAAATCAAGGCTGTTGCCAGCATAAGGGATGCTTCAAGAAACTGCAGTGCTGGTCAAGGTGCTATCTCCACTTGGAAATGAGTATTAGCAAAATCAGCCAGGAATCTGCAGAACAGCATGCCTGGCCTGTGAAAAAAGTGGTGTGGAAAGTGAGCAGTTCTAGAGAAAAACTTCCGGGCTTTTCTTTCACTTTTCTTGACTTCTGTTTGTGCTGTAATATTTAGGATAATCACATAATTGAGAGGCCATTTCGGATAAGTCAGAAGGGACTTTTATATATGCATGCTACATCTCAAAAGATGCAAAGAATAATCTTTGTGATTTCAATGTGCTGCACTGTCACCTTCCTCATGACATTGTGATTCCACTAGCATGGCTCATGGTGTTGAGGATGGAGGCAGCTGGACTGCAGGAAAAAACACGACTGAAGCTGAGCAATGCTGCTCTTTTCTTCACACTTTGGACCATAAGTGTTGAGAAAGAGGATTTTTCTACACACTTCCACTATGGGGAGTCTGATATGGGGCAGCAGACCTTGGTGTGGGACAGGAGCTCTCTCCGTAGCTGTCGGATCAGTGTTTTTCCCTAGCTGAGCCTCAGTTTTCTTATCTGTTCTTTGGGCACAAGAGGTATTAACCTCACTGGTGAAGTGTTTGGGATCCACTGGGGAAATACCCCTGATAAGATGAGAGGTTGTTATTAAAACATCTGAAATTCCTCCATGACTGTTTTCAACCCCTACTTTGCTACATAGTGGAAAAAATATTTATTAATGCAGAGTTCTTGGCTGCTCTGCCACAGCCCTGGGTGCTTGCTCTGATGTTTTCCCCCTGATGCTCCAGCCTCCTTCTGTAATCCACCACTGCAGTTCACTCCATGGGCCACCTAGTCATACGGATGTCTTCATTTTTCCTGGATGATTCTTGCTCCAGGGGTGATTACAACAAAATATCACTTGGGAAAAGACCTTTTCTCCTCCAGTCCTCATCCTGACACCTGGGAGTAGCAAGAGCAATTCTGTTCTCCTCCCCCTTTGCTGTATTTACTGCTGCCTATTCCCCAATGCTGCAGACCCTCTCAAAGCTGACAGTGTATTTCAGCACATGTAGCTGGGTGGTAATACTGATGGCTGATTCTTCTGGGCAGAGGATGTATATGAATGCCCAACCAATGAGTAATGCACTGTGTGCACAGAGGGGTGCATTTTAAAAAATTTTTTACTCTTTTTTTATGAGGACTGACAGTTTGCTGACTTTGTCCTCTGTGGAGATGAGAGTGAAAGCACTGTGGCTCTTCACCAGAGCTGACCTCTGCCTATTGCTGCTGTTCATTGTTCACACACCAGAGACCAAGACTAATGGTGGTTATTATGTTATTCAGGGGAAGGAAACAGAAATAGCAGTAAACAGAGCGCAGCAAAACAATTCACCAAGGGTAGCTTTCCTCAAATGCATCTTAAACATCTTAGTGTGCTGCTGGGATGCCTAAAATGCTTTTGAATTTACTGTAAGGATTTCTTTTCTTACAGGAGCCAGTCTCTTTCCTTGCAGGGCACGAGGATTAAAAGCACTTAAAAGCAACAAAAGGAGGCCAGTTCATTTGGTGACCAAACACAGGTTGCTGTTGGGAGAACCAGAGATAACAAACCACTTTTGAAACAGAATCACAGTCAAAGGCAAGGATAGGGACATCATCCTTGTGTGATACAGGAGGCTCCAGTAGATGGGCAGGATATCCTGGCTCATGCCTTGGGAGAGCCACTGTCTCAGCACCACTCTTTGGGCCATTCCTGACCTTGCCACATAGTAGATGGCACCTGGGCTGGAGGACTGTGTTGCTTAGCTCCTTCCAGCCTTGCCATCACATTTCCCCAGCTGCCTTTCTACTGCTGGTGCACCTTGGAGACATATAGGGGTCAATGTGATTTACTGGAGTAAGATTTCAAAACTTGCTATGGTGCACTTGCTCTCAGTCAGGATTTACATGGCTGGCATGCTGCTTGCTCGACCTCTACTTTCTCTGTCACCATTAAAATTAAGAGACCCATGAGGGTGACAGCAAGGGAGAGAGCATTCAGAATCTGTTATACTGGCTAAGGAAGAAAGTTCTGGCAGTGTCCAGGTGTGGGGGTAGCAGAGGAGCAGAGCACAATGTGTTGGAGCAGCACGGCACTTAAGTGCTTACAAGCTGGGTAGAAAAAATGTTGAGCTACAGGAACCAATGATCTTTCACTGACCACTTCAAAGTGTAAAGTCAGACATTTAAAAGCAACCCTGGAAGAAAAACAAAGAGAAACTCTGGGTGAACTGATCAAAAAATGAAAAATAAGTTTTCCTTTGCCCCTCCTTGGTTAGAGCACTCTCTTTTCATCAGATGGGCTGATGCCCGTCTTCCTCTCTCTGTCTTACACACACCACACCTACTCCTGCCCAAAAACTGCTCAGAAAAGAAAACAGCCCTGCTGGGGGAACAATTTGTAGATTTTTCTGTTCTGCAATGAAAGAAGAGAAAGAAGTGGGGGGAGGGGGGAAGCCATGGGATGGCACAGAGCATGAGGTGGGTCAGCCCACAAAGGCAGCAGAGGAGCAGCAGAAGCAGCACCAGAGCTACAGATGCTCCTTGGGCAGCTGCAACTGGGCAGCCTGCATTGCCCCAGCTCCACACACTGCCTGCAGGCAGCTCTTGTGTCAGCAGATCTGCCCTGAAGGGAAGGGGGAGCAGCAGTGAGGATGTGTACAGGCAGCAAGACTGGGACAGGGATGATATCTTCTTCCTCGCCTGGGATGCCTCTGGGCTGCAGAGGATGGGAGTACAACACAAAGGTGAATGGCTGATCAGGGAGGGTAGGGAAGGAAAGGCCTGTAGGTAAGAGTTACTCAGTGGAGCTTAGGTTATTGACTCAGCTGAGCTTCATTTAGTAACTTGTAATCATAACACATCACCAATGGCACAAGGCATTGCTTCATTAACAGCTTGGCTTCTGCTCCCACCCCAGAGTGGCTGGGGTTTGGTCTCCTAAATATGTATATTTGGCAAGGCAGGAGAACTCAGTTCCTGCCATCCTTTTAGAGACACAATAAAATGAAGCTTCTGTATGCTTTTAGGGTTTAAAAGGTTTTATAAAGCAACTCCCAGAAAGGCTGTGGTAACTCTATCCCAAAGCATGGCTTCACACCTGGACTCTGAACCTGCGTCCTCAGTCCAGGGGCTATCACTGGGTGCTTCCAGTAGCATCCAATGTGTATTTCTCAGCAAACTCTGCTCCACTTGGAAGGTTCCTGGCTGCCTGGAAGTCATTATTTGCAACAGCACTGGCTGCTGCAGAGAACTGGATGTGAAAGGCAATGCCTTGGGGAACATCTTTCTTCTGGTTCAGACAGCTGCTTTCTGCACTGGGCTACACCCAGACATTGCCACATCTGCTGCACACTGAGGGAGCAACCTAGGGAGATGTTTGGCCACACCATTCCTCCTGTGTTTAGGTGTCACAGAACTGCAGCAGGCAGAGCTGCCCTTTAGGCAACAGCTCATACAGTGACACCATTCATGGGGCAGCACGTGCCCTGTTCATGTGCCTGCATCCTCTGCTTCCACTTCAGCAGGTCATCTGTAGCTTGGTGCCTATAGCAGGAGGGATACAAAGGCATGAAAAGCCTCTCAGTTCATCCCTTGCTTGCCCAACAAAGAACAAGAAAAAAATATTTGTTTTTTAAACAGACAAGATTCACTAGATTTGCAGGATTAGGGAAATTCTTGTATTTTTATGAAAATCTTTTGATGTGCAATGTCTATCCAAATGACACAGTTGTGTTGGAGGAAATCTGAAGATTCGGAGAAAACGGATTGGCATTTTTAGCAATCATATTTCTGATTTTTTGAGAAATGCCAACTGCTTTAATAATTTTCTTCTCAAAAAAGAAAACCAAAACAAAAAACCACAAAAAAAAACAAACAAAAAACCCCCCCAAAAAACCCAAACAAAAACAAACAAAAAACACCCAAACAACAAAGCATAATTCATAGAATCATAGATCGGCTAGGGTTGTAAGGGACCTTAAAAATCATCCCCCTCAAACACCCCTGCATGGGCAGGGACACCTACCACAGGACCAGGTTGCTCCAAGCCCCATCCAGCCTGGCCTTGAACACTTCCAGGGAGGAGGCAGCCGCAGCTTCCTTGGGCAACCTGTTCCAGTGTTTCACCACCTTCACAGGAAAGAATTTTTTCCTAATGTCTAACCTAAGCATCCCCTGGAAGAGCTTAAGTCCATGCCCTCTTGTCTTACTGGTAGCTACTTGGGACCAGAGCCGGACCCCCCCTGGCTCCCACCTCCCTTCAGGGAGTTGTAGAGAGTGATGAGGTCTCCCTGGAGCCTCCTCTTCTCCAGCCTGAACACCCCCAGCTCGCTCAGCCCTTCCTCACAGCACTTGTGCTGGATCCCTTCACAGCCTCCTTGCTCTTCTCTGGACCTGCTCCAGCACCTCAATCTCCTTCCTGAGCTGAGGGGCCCAGAACTGGACACAGGACTCAAGCCGTGGCCTCACCAGGGCTGAGTACAGGGGCAGAATCCCTTCCCTGGACCCGTTGGCCACACTGTTCCTGATCCAGCCCAGGATGCCATTGGCCTTCTTGGCCACCTGGGCACACTGCTGGCTCATGTTCAGCTTCCTGTCAATCCAGACTCCCAGGTCCCTTTCTGCCTGGCTGCTCTCAGCCACTCTGTGCCCAGCCTGGAGCTCCCCATGGGGTTGTTGTGGCCAAAGTGCAGGACCCGGCACTTGGCCGTGTTGAACCTCATCCCATTGGAATCAGCCCAACTCTCCAGTCTGTCCAGGTCCCTCTGTAGAGCCCTCCTGCCTTCCAGCTGATCCACACTTCCCCCAGCTTGGTGTCATCTGCAAATTTGCTGGTAAAGGACTTAATCCCCTCATCTAAATCATCAATGAAGATATTGAACAGAACTGGGCCCAGCACTGATCCCTGGGGGACACCATAGCCACCAATTGGATCAGCACCGTTCAGCACCACTCTCTGGTGACCTCCAGCAGTTCCTAACCTAGTGCAGAGAGCTGCTGTCTGAGCTCTGGGCTGACAGCTTTTCCAGGAGAATGCTGTGGGTGACGGTGTCAGAGGCTTTGCTGCAGTCCAGGCAGACTCCATCCACAGCCTTCCCCTCATCCACCAGGTGGGTCACCTGATGATAAAAGGAGATCAGCACAGCAGCACCGGCACACCTCACCCTGAAACACCCCGGCCCGGCCCTGCCGGGCACACCACACCAGGGCACACACTACTTTACCCTACCCCCCCCTGCCGGGCCCGGCAGAGCGGGCTGGGGTGGGGTGTGCTGGGTTAGGAACTGCTGGAGGCCACCAGAGAGTGGTGCTGAACGGGTGGTGTCCCCCAGGGATCAGTGCTGGGCCCAGTTCTGTTTAGTATCATCATTGATAATTTAGATGAGGGGATTGAGTCCTTCATCAGCAAATTTGCAGATGACACCAAGCTAGGGGGAAGTGTGGATCAGCTGGAAGGCAGGAGGGCTCTGCAGAGGGACCTGGACAGACTGGAGAGTTGGGCTCAGCACGGCTCGGCCCGGCACGGCGGTGTCCTGCCCCGCCCCCGTCCCCACCCCTGCCCCTGAACCCCTGCCCGGCTCGGCACGGCTCGGCACGGCACGGCACGGCTCGGCACAGCCCGGCCCGGCCCTAAGCCCTACCTTACCCTACCCTGCCCTGCCCGGCACGGCTCGGCTCGGCTCGGCCCGGCCCGGCCCGGCCAAGGTCGGCCCAGCCCAGCCCAGCCCTACCCTACCCTGCCGTGCCCTGCCCTGCCCGGCACGGCTCGGCTGGGCTCAGCACAGCACAGCCCGGCTCGGCCCGGCGGTGCCCTGCCCGGCTCGGCTCGGCTCGGCTCGGCTCGGCTCGGCACGGCTCGGCTCGGCTCGGCTCGGCACGGCTCGGCTCGGCTCGGCCCGGCATGGCACGGCATGGCCCGGCACGGCCCGGCCAAGGTCGGCCCAGCCCGGCCCTACCCTACCCTACCCTGCCCTGCCCTGCCCGGCACGGCACGGCTCGGCTGGGCTCAGCACAGCACAGCCCGGCTCGGCCCGGCGGTGCCCTGCCCCTGCCCCCGCCCGCCCCGGCCCGGCCCGCCCCGGCCCGGCCCGGCTCGGCTCGGCTCGGCACGGCTCGGCTCGGCACGGCTCGGCACGGCTCGGCTCGGCTCGGCTCGGCACGGCTCGGCACGGCTCGGCACGGCACGGCTCGGCTCGGCTCGGCTCGGCTCGGCTCGGCACGGCTCGGCTCGGCCCGGCCCGGCCCGGCCCGGCCCGGCCAAGGCCCGGCTCGGCTCAGCACGGCCCGGCCCGGCCAAGGCCGGCCCAGCCCGGCCCTACCTTACCCTGCCCGGCCCGGTTCGGTTCCGCTCGGCCCGGCTCGGCCCGGCCCGGCCCGGCCCCGGCCCCGGCCCGGCCCCGCCCTGCCCCCGCCCCCGCCCCCGCCCCCGCTCCCCCCCCGCCCCTGCCCCTCCCCTCCCCTCCCCTCTTTGCCGCCCTCCTCGGGGCCGTTTCAATGCCCCCGCGGTTCCCTGGCCACGCCCCCCGCCGCGCCTGATTGGCTGAGCCAGAGAGCTTTCGGGTTTCTTCCCGCGGTTCTGGGCAGCGGTTCGGAGCGGTCCGATCTCAGGAACCCCCCTGTACAGCACCATCTTGCCCTGAGCCCCTGGGCTCACCTCGGGTTTTCGCTATCACCGCCTCTGCTGGAGCCGAACCGACAGGAAAAGAAGCAAGTTATGGACAATTTATGCTCTTATACTACCAACAATAATTTCTTAAAAAGTTCATCCTCTTCTCGGCTCTAGCTCTTTAGGCTACGTCTCTTTTAGTTGCCCACCAGCAACTTCCATCACCATCATACGCAACTTCCATCATATGCAAGAAAAGATATTTGACCTGACTTTGCTCCAAGAAGAAAACCCTCAGCCATGGGGGTTTCCTGCATGTACTGCAGCCCAGGCTTGTTGCATGAGGGATCCTATTTTCTTCCCGAGCCTGAATCCTTGTGGGCTGAGAAACCCACAGAGTCCAACGTACCTACGTTTGTTAGAGAAGACCCAGAACTCTAAGTATGTTTCAGATCAGTCTTTCCTCAGCTGAGGTTTTTCACAAGTTACTTTCCAAATCTGCTATAGCTACAAAACTGGTGATGGAAACTGAAAGGCAAATGCAGATAGATTCATGCCTGTAGCCAGGTGTTTTCTGTACACTGAAATTATCTGTGGTTAACGAAGTAACCTGGGATTGGTAAACAGTGAAATCCTTTAAGCAAAGGCATAGATGAATCATTGTGCTAGGTCTAGGACAGGGGGAAAACCTGAACCTAGGATGTGTGCTCTCTGCAGGCCCAGAGGAGGTGAGAAATGCAGGAGCTCCTGCACATACTTCTTTGGCAAGGCCAACTTAGTGTGGTGCAAAAAAAGGCTGGGATTAAATATTGCTGTTATAACTGTTAATATTATGTGTCTGTGCTCCCCAGAAAACCTGAGCTTCATGGTATGACACAGAAGAGACAGGAGGTCCCTGCTTGGCCATGGGAGCACCATTTGGTGAGTGAAGACCTTGGTCCTCTGCTGAGGCATCCACGGGGTGGGTTTTTGCATGAAGTTATGAAAAATTTTAAAAAAAGAAAATGAAGGGCTGTCCATCTACAGCAGTAACCTTCCTCCTATCTCCTAAGTAAGCCAACTTATTCACATAGGGTGGATGTAAGAATGGGTTGTTAGGACTCAGAATTTTCCATTTTGGGGTTTGAGAAGGGCTCTTAAAAGGGATAGGATAACTCTGCTGGAGGAGGCTACTGCAAGTGGTCAGCAGAAGGCAGGCTGGGAAGACTTTATACAGCTTGGAGCCTCCTCTTCTCCAGGATGAACCCCAGCTTCCTCAGCCTGGCTTCATAGGGGAGGTGCTCCAGCCCTCTGATCATTTTAGTGGCTCTCCTCTGGACATGCTTAAGGAACTCGGTGTCCTTCTTATACTGGGGACCCCAGAACTGGACACAGTTCTCCAGGTTGGGTCTCACAAGAGCAGAGTAGAGGGAGAGAATCCCCTCCCTTGACCTGCTGGCCACACTTCTCTTGATGCAGCTCAGGACCCAGTTGGCTTTTGTGAGCTGCAAGCAGATATTGACAGCTCATGTTAAGCTTCTGGTTCAGCACCACCCCCAAGACCTCCTCAGGGCTGTCCTCAATCCTTTCTCCTCCAAACCTGTATTAATTTGCACAAGCCCATTTGCTGAGCCTGTCAAGGTCCTTCTGGATGGCCCTTCCCTCCAGTGTGTTGATTTCACCACACAGTTTGGTGGTGTCAGCAAACTTGCTGAGGGTGCACTTGGTTCCACTGTCCATATTGTCTACAAAGATTTAAATAGCACTGGCCTGAATACCAACACTTGAGGAACACCACTCAACACACATCTCCATTTGGACACTGACCCACTGATCACAACTGGGTGATGACCAGCCAGACAGTTCCTTATCCAGTGAGTGGTCCATCTGTGTCTGTGGAATCTGTGTCGTTCCAGTTTAGAGACCAGAATGTCTTATGGGACAGAGTTGAATGCTTTGCACAGGTCCAGGCAGATGATTTCTGTTGCTCTGCCTTTGTCCACTGAGGCTGTGACCCCATCATAAAAGGCCACCAAATTAGCCAGGCAGGACTTGCCCTTAGTGCAGGCATGCTGGCTGTCAGCAGTCACCCCTTTGTTATCTGCATGCCTTAGCAGAGCCTTCAGGAGAGTCTGTGCCATGATCTTGCCAGGCAGAGCTGAGACTGACTGGTCTGTAGTTCTGAACTTTATCACTTCATATGAAAAATTAAGTTTCCTAGAATCTTTTGAATCATTGTGGAATATGAGTTTCTAGTATCAAGAAATTGGAAAAGACATATTCCTTTGCTCTTCATGGCAGCTTGTGGTGGGACAGTTACAGCCAGAGCAGGATTTGTCCCTCAAGGCTGCCAGCAGCATGGCTTAGCTCCCCATCTTGGGTTGTGTGGAGCTGCAGGCCTTAGCAGATCCACAACCAATTAATAATTTTTTCTACATTAGTCTATGGTGGCTGTTGTAATATTTTCATTGTACATTTCTGCCCTCTGTAGAGAGCAAGGCCAACATTGTGAGGAAGGTGAAGAGGAGGGAATAGCATGTTTCCACACAAATTGCTCTTCTTGTAGAGAAAGGATGGTGTTTTCCATTGTCTCTGCATGTTTATCTACCCCTGCCCCTCTCCCCAGCTTCTTCTGTGGTTATTTCTGCATGTTATCTCCCTTGTGCCATTTGTCAGCAGAGAAGAAGGCCAATTTTCCCTCTGTGTGTGCCTGTGTGCTCCTGTGAACCCCTTCCCCAGATACATTGGAACCTCATGGCAGTCCTCAGGCCATATCTCTTATGAAATTGTACAAAAATAATCAGCATGCAACTCAAATCACACATTGCTCTTTCTTCAAAAGTCCTCGAGATCTGGACTGTTTGGGGAGGAAAAGATTCTCCAGTGAACCATCTCCTTTCCCAAAATCTGATCCTCTGAATTATTTCCCAAAATATCCAGCTCCAGGAAAAGCTCCAGAAATCTGAATTAGAGAGGCTTTACTCCACAGTCAAGCCATCAAACATTGCCATGTAGCAGCTTTCTGAAATACAGTATTCCAGTGTGTCTTTGAACAATAGCAGTAATATGAAGAAACCTCACAAGCACAGCTGGTCTAAATAACTATGTGTATGAAATATAAACAGACTTTTTGGGCCTGGTACATACATCCTGCTGCTCTGGGTGATTTTTAAACACAGAACACAGCAAGCATCAATTGACAACCCATAAACTATTGAAAAGGAGTGCTGGGCTATTTCTGTATCCTGAAAGTGTGCTGTGTCTGAAGAAAATGGGGAGGAATAATTTTAATTTTGAGCTTAGCTTTAGTGAAAGGATTTAGATAAATAAGTACATTTAAAAACAACCTTGGCCTGTAGTTTCTTTTCTTTCTCTGGGATACATATTAAGTAGCAACTTAACCATGAATTAATGCAAACATCCAATTAGCTTAAGCCCATAAATGTTTTAAGAATTCTTTCTTAAGAGGAAGAAAAAGGATTCAACCTCTAACTCTGAATTTGGGTGAGAGTTATCTCTGTGCTGTCTTTTCACCCCCCCACAGACCCATTTGCTGTGCAGTGGCTGGAGAAGCCTGCAGAGCACTGATGTGTGACAAGATGTGTGCCTCAGGTTGTTCATGCTCCAGGCCTTGGACTTCTATGTGACCCATATGCATAACACAAAAAAATTAGAGCATTGCTCCCAAGGGATCAGCCCTGAACTGTTTCTGACAGGAGGTAATGTGTGGCATGAGGTCTGCTGGAGGAAAAGAGGATTCTCATTTCTCAACCTAAAGCAGTTGTTGTCTGGATATATTTCAGCATCTCTAATGTTTTACAAGCTGCTCTCTCATACAACTATACTAAATTTTTACAGAAACCACTGTGGTGGCTTCACTCTGGGAAAAGAGGCCATGTTGTGCTTCATTACTGACACTCTGTAACCCTGACACTGCTGTACATCCTGAAATCCTGGGGAGGGAATCTGTACATTTTTAAAATGATACTGTTGACACCAAACACAAACTACAAGTGGCCAGTCATGGAATTAAGTGAAGGGTCTATTTCATTTCTTTCTTTCTTGGAACAGAGGGAAATATGTGTATTATTGAGTTTGTATTGACAGGAAGCTGAACATGAGCCAGCAGTGTGCCTAGGTGGCCAAGAAGGCCAATGGCATCCTGGCCTGTATCAGGAACAGCGTGGCCAGCAGGTCCAGGGAAGTGATTCTGCCCCTGTACTCAGCTCTGGTGAGGCCACAGCTTGAGTCCTGTGTCCACTTCTGGGCCCCTCAGTTTAGGAAGGATATCGAGGTCCTGGAGCAGGTCCAAAGGAGGGCAACCAGGCTGGTGAAGGGACTTAAGCAAATATCCTATGAAGAGAGGCTGAGGGAGCTGGGGGTGTTCAGCCTGGAAAAGAGGAGGCTCAGGGGAGACCTCATCACTCTCTACAACTCCCTGAAAGGAGGTTGGAGCCAGGGGGGGGTTGGTCTCTTTTCCCAGGCAACTCTCAGCAAGACAAGAGGGCAGGGTCTCAAGTTGTGCCAGGGGAGGTTTAGGTTGGAGATTAGAAAGAATTTCTTTACCGAAAGGGTGATCAGACATTGGAATGGGCTGCCCAGGGAAGCAGTGGATTCTCTGTCCCTGGAGATATTTAAAAAGAGACTGGATGTGGCACTCAGTGCCATGGGCTGGTAACTGCAGTGGTAGTGGATCAAGTGTTGGACTTGATGATCTCAGAGGTCCCTTCCAACCCAGCCGATCCTATGATTCTATGATTCTATGATTCTAACTATATATGTTAATGAATATTGTTTGTAATTTACTTCTCTCTCCTCCAAAAATGTTTTTCTCCCGTTCAGGGGATCATTATTTGATTCTTAATAATATCACAGCAGATTTAATACCCATAAAAATAGTGTTTTTTGATTATATAATATGCACCAAAAATCTAAGTATTTTGTCCATCTAAGTAAAAGCAATATTAGATACCCACTAATCTACAGAAATTACTAGATCTACTGATACACTGGACACTATAGTTGGGAAGGCAGCTCTCTTTTTAAGAAATACTGAATCTATCAAGAAATAGAAGAGGCAGTGGATGTCTCTGAGAAAGAAGAAATCCTTGTTGCAGTCAACAACATCATGTGCTTTGAGATGCCAGAATGAGCAAAACCAAAGGGAATATTGGAACATTTAATGATACTTTTCTATGTAAGGATTCAAAAAGACAGCACAGCAGAAAAATATGCACTTCCTTAAGATGTGCCAAAAGAGTTCTGTCTGTATGCTTGGTGTGACTGCAGGGTACCAAGTGCAGGGGGTGAGTACCTGGAGGGTCATGGGGCATGAGCCAGGGCATCATCAATCATCAAATTGTCAGGAGGAGATTTCTGCATTCAAAGTGAAAGTTCAGTGACTTTTTTGCAACTTTTTGAGTCTCAGCAGACTGTTCCTGCCAACAAACTTGTTTATTTGGATATTTGTGGAAGATGAATCATAACAAAGGAATCACAGATGCAGCTGAAACAGGCTACCACCCGGTCCTAATTCTGACAGCTTATTTTAGGAAAATGCCACTGATTTACTGCCACTGACATGCAAAATCCTAAGCAGAAATCAAGCCTTTACTTCCCAGACACACGTTTGATTTTTTTTTTGCTATGATGGATAATAAGGGAGTTATTATTTAAATGGATACAGTAAGACAATGTAAACAAAAGAAAGAAAACAGAGAGCATCATGACTGCTGTGATACCTTCAGCCTCAGAAGCCTGAAAGTGATGTGGCATTTCTGTAGAACATTAAGTCTTGACTGGCAGCTTTATCTGTGGTGCTGGACCTTTGCAAGAATACAGAAAAGACAGTACTCTCTGGCTGCAAGATGATGCTGGATGCTGGAGATACTCTGGGTAGGAACTCTACAGGTTCTTGGTGCCACATCCAAACAGCAACACAGCATCAGCTACAAACTCTTTGAACAAGGTGTCTTCACCTCCCTGCTGAAAGCATCAAGATACCTTATTTATGTCAGGAGCCATTGACACCACACAGTGATTTCTTCAGAGGGGACATAGCAGGAAAAGCTTCTCAGAATGGACGAGGGTGACAGGCCTCAGTTTGTGTCCCAGGTTTGTGCATGTCATGGATTTTGGGGACAGAGCAACAATATAGGAGTCTGGGAGCTCCCCACTGTCTGGGAGCCATCCTGGGGGTGGTGCTGCCAGGATTGCTGTGTCAGATGGGGTGAAGAGGCTGTGGGTGCTGCTGTGGGTAGTTTCTGCTCTCTGACACTTCTGTAACACAGTCAGGACAGTGTCCTCTTACTGATGTTGCTGAAGCTGAAAAATAATGTCTCAAAGAACTTCTGGAATTCGGCATATGATAACTTAAAATCTTATCAGGATCAAAAGGTCTCTGATATAAAAAGCCATTACAAGGGTTTTTACAAGGGCTTGATCACCTTTGCTCTGCAGTGGGTACAGTCCAAGGTAAAGTCCAAACTTGAGACTGTAACAGTAGCTGAGGGACACTTTGCTAATGCTGACACTGCTTTTCTAATGCATCTGAAGCAGTGGGGGTAGATGCTAACTCTGGAAAACGATGGACAATCACTGGTGCTGTCACAGAGTGGGACAGGATCTTTCCTGAGTGCTCCCCACTGGGCACCAGGTTCATTGAGATGCATAGCTGGCAGGGACAGTGCCACTGGGAAACAGAAAAAGCATGTAGTGTCAGGATCTGCCATGCTGGAGACAAACAGGGCATCTCCCCTGCACAGCCACACTTGATTTTCTTATCTGTACTCTGGGCAATCAACCCATGAATCAAAAAGCTGCTCTCCAAAACCTTTCATAACCAATGATCTCCCTTAAATCAGTTGTTTGCTTCATACTTTAACTGTAGGAAAAATTATATCCTGTTTCAGAACAGGGGGCAAGGTACCACACACTGAGGTTCAAATGCTCCCATACAGGGAACCTGCAAAACCAGCTACAGTCTGCAGGCTGAGAGGCATTTTGACAGGCACCAGGGAAGAAAAGGTGCCATATGTTGTACCCTTTGCTCCCTTGGTGCACTAGTGTCCTCAAGCTGAGCCATCCCCGACATTGTCAGTGGTAAGGGATGAGTCTTACATAAACACTCAGAAGGAGATGTGGCCCCAAAAGATGCATCTGTCATGCAGACACACCTTAAAAACATAGAAGCTGAAAACTCCAGGATTCCCTGCTTGGCAGCACCCTTGGCTCTCCCTAGAACCAAGAGCCTCTGAACTGTTGAGCCTGTCTTACATCATGACAAGGGGGCTCCATTTTCTTATGACTGCCTCTAGTGCTAGATGCTCCAAAAACCAAGCCAGAGGAGGCTTATCAGGCACAAGCCAGATGCCAGGCTGAATGGCTGAAGAACTATGGCACCCACTGCTATTTGCAATCAGATTATATGTTCATAACAAATATGCAATCAGTTCAGTGCAGTCAGGAGCCTGTTTTATCATGTGCACACCAAGGTGCAGGTACAGGCTTCAGCTGCCTCCTTCTTAAACTCTTTAATGATCTTCTCTTCTGCTGATAGCCCCTGAGCTGCTGCCCATGAGTAGTGGTTCACACATCTCCACAAAATGAATGGAAAAGGTATTTTGGGAGAGCTGAAATTACACATGGTTTTGGCAAAAGATACAGCTGAAAAACGTGTTTGTTTCAACATCTTCCATTTTCCCCTTTGTTTCATCTTAGCATCCCAGTAACTTTTTTTGCAATGGCAGATTTGAAAATGCATTTTTTCCATTACAAGCTCTTGTGAGAAGAGTTCCTCACCTTGTATTTGGGTGAGGAAACACAGCACTGTTCAGGTTGAATTAAGTGGTTTTGGTTGCTTAAGATTAATTTTTTTCTCCTCCCTGTCTTGCTAACCCAAAACTTTCCTCTTTTCAGCTTCTTTCTCATTCTGAGCTGCCAAATGCTTCCTCTCCTGTGTCTGATCAAGGTCAGCTGTAATACCAGTGCAGTAGGTGGACCTCTCACTGTTTCTCTCCCCCTCTCCTCAGGTGTTCTCATTTGCTTCCCTCTATTCGAATTTCCTGATGGGTGGACAGCAGAGGAAGCAGCCCCATCCATATCCCCATCCTCCCCCATGGAGGGGCAGCACGGAAGCAGCTCCAGCTGTGAGCCCCAGCCAAGGGGGTGGCTGCCCTGCCACAGTGACAGTGCCCTGCTGCATGAGTGGCCATCCCTTTCATAGTATAGATCAACTTTCAGTGCTTAAAGCATCCTTACTTTGTAAGACATGAGGATTCAGAGCATTTTGAGCAATACACACAGTAAGATCCCTTGGTCTGTGGTTCCTAGACTTTTTGCACTTTATTTCACACAGACTCCCAACACTGTTCACTTCAGGATGTGTATTTATCAGACACTTAAAGCCTGTCCCCAGCTCATCTAGGACAGTCACTTCATTCAGATCAGCAAACTGACGTGTGGAAGTTTAATTGTCTGCACTGGTGCCTTGTTTATTTCTCCTTCTTGATCCCCCAGAGTGGAATATTGCCATTCCTGATCCTCCTGCCAAGACCTTCCTAGGTTATAGAAGTGTTATAGGAGAGAGTCCTCATTAACAAAACCATAAACATGGTTTCTGGGAAAGTTGACATATTATACATGCTGCAGATAACTGCTCTGCTAGGAGACAGATAGCACAGACAATAAAATTCAAACATGAGTGTTTGCCCAGTAGCTTGTGAACTTGAAGCAGGCAGCAGGCTGCTGGAGGAAGCAGGGAGCAGCTCATATCTACTACTTCACTGTCAAGGCCAGAAAAGCAGTAAAGAAGAACTCAGGGATTATTTCCTGGCAGCCAGGGACCTGTTGGGTAGATGAGAGAATAGTTTTGGTTGGAAAAGACCTTTAACATCATCAAGTCCAACCATTAACCCAGCACTGCCAAGTCCACCACTAAACCATGTCCCAAGGCACCACATCTCTGAGTCTTCTAAATACCTCCAGGGATGATGACTCAACCATTTCCCTGGGCAGCCTCTTCCAGGGCCTGGCAACTCTTTCAGTGAAGGCTTTTTTTCCCTCATATTCAATCGAAATCTCCCTGGCACGACTTGAGACCATTTCCTACTTGCTAGGGAGAAGAGACTGACCCCCACCTCGCCACAGCCTCATTTCAGGGACTTGTAGAGAGCAATAAGTGCTCCCTTCAGCCTCCTTTTCCCCAGGCTAAATAATTTTCCTGTTCCCTCAGCCACTCCTTGTGTCTGGGCTTGTGCTTGCTTGTTCATCTTTGGACACTCTCCAGCAACTCAACGTCCTTCTTGTGTTGAGGGCCCCAAAACTGAACACAGCATTAGTGGTGAAGCCTCAGCAGAGCTGAGTACAGTGTAATCTGCATTTGTGATCCACTGGAGACAACTGCACCCCTCTGGCTACAACCATCCTGCTAAAACAGGCCAGGAACTGACTATGTGAGACTCCCCCCTCTTCCTGTTTTCTTTCACACTGGGTATTTTACTCGGAAAAGGGATGAGAAAGCAGATGCAGGTGCAAACAGGAATATGGACCATCCTCAGCTGTATCATGCTGCTCATACAGCAAGTGGGAAAATGCTGTGCTATTGCATGCATTCATATTGTATGCTATTGTATATTCAGTATGCCACTGAATAGATCATGCTCATAATAGTTGTAAAGAGACTGAAAATCAGTTTGCATCCTGCACATACATGTGTGCAGAGTGCTGACAGGAGCTGCCCCTCATGCAACAGTAGATTCTATCAGCTGCCCCAGCTGCTCACACAGCAGGCAGCTGCTGGCACCTCGACCTGTGCATGCTGTTGGTTCAGCAGTTGTGTCTTCCACATCCTCTCCCCACACACAGACTGTGTCAGTGCTCCCTTGGGATGCTCAGTGTTACCAGCAATGGCTGCAGCTCTGCTTGGTTGGAGCAGCTGAGAGTGTGAAGAAGGGAAGCCTCCAAGAAGACTTTATATTCATCCAGACAAACATCACAATTTTTCTCTCCAAGTCTTGTCAGCTCCCAGCTGGGGACCAGGGCTTGCTGGGCAACTGAGTCATCCAGCTCCCACACCTGTAGGGCATGGGATGCATGTGATGCTGAGAGGACATCACACAGGGCAGTTTGGGACAGGGGGGTTATTGCTCCCATAAATCTGTGTCCAGAGTGAAAAGCTGTCTCCTAAAGAGCGTTCAGATCACACCATGTGTGTCACTCAAGGGATGGTCTGTATGGGTTTGCATTGACTCAGCCTTTCCCAGCCCATCATCCTCCTGTATCCCTTGGTGACATCAGTGCTGCCTCCATAATCACAGTTCTGTGAAGTCCCATGAGTGGACCAGCACTTCACTGTTCTAAATGGCATATGAGCACTGGGCATGATAATCTGTATCCTAAAGTACCAAAACACTCTGAATAAAGAGTGAAAGGTGGCAGACAGATTAATAGATTGCCAGATTCAAGGAGGTAGCAATGTGGAGGAGGGTTGAAAATTTTAAAAATCACTCAGAATATTGCAAGCCTTAAAAAATTTGGGCTATGCCAAGAGGAATATCCAGTTTGCAGACCTGAAGAATTCAGTAGTTAGGTGGTATTAGCTAGGGTGAGACTTGATAGGGGAAGATTTAAGAATCCTGTTTTCCTCACTCAGTTATCATCATGATTAGAAGCTGCCAGGGTTTCAAACTGAAAATTGAACCTGAGAAACTGTGTGCACACCATGAAGATATGCTGAAAAAAACCTTCCTTCCAGCTGGGAATGTAAAACCATTACAGGCTTATTTGCATTGCAGGGTGGTGTTTATTTGGTGTGTTACACATAGTGCATCTTCTGCCTCCCAGGTCTGAGGTTGGTCCCCAGTGGGGAAATTAATTTTTTTTCCCCATTACAGGATGGGGAAATAAGGATTTGACTGATGAAACAGAACAGGAACAGGACTGATTATAACTGGAGCAAAAATAAATGCTTCATTTTGCATTTAATTGAACACTTTCAACAGTTGAAGTTTCCTTCAAACGTTTAACCTCACATTCAAAATGAAGTGTCAGGTGCTGTTGCTTTAAAATGTTGCCCTTGAATCTGTTGTTAGAATTTTTATTCTCCAGGATCTGGGGGCAATTTGCTGAGTCTGATCTGACTCCACTACAGCAGCTTCTATTGCTCACCAGAGCTGACCTTTTGGGGGAAATTTAATATCCACTGTACAGCTTACACCCAGCTTTTAGGAGAAGGGCCAATCCCGTGCTGTTTGTGGTTGAGTAGGAGCCCAGAGGCAGGATCCTCCTCTGTCCATCAGAGGAGCTTCTTACTCCATCTGAGGCATTTGGTGCTGATAGCCCTTAATATTGTGTTTTGTTTCTGTCTGGAGCACAGGAGATACTGAAGAGGAGTGAGCTGTACCTGCAGACACCACTGGTCTAAGACAGCTCCAGTACCTGGAGACACCAGCTGGATGCTGGTGAGCACAAAGCCACCTTCCTGCAAGTGTGGTTCTTGGAAATGTCTTGGACCATCCACTCTTTGTCAAAAAAGTTGGATCTCTAAAGAAATGGAGTTTTGGGCACTTTTATTGCAGTGGCTGCTGGGACAGGGACCCCAAAAATCTTCAGAGACACAGCCCTTAAACCTTGGAGTGATAAAATGCTGGGGCAAATGCTTTGGGGAATGTCCTTGGCTTGGTAAGGCTGGGAGCAGGGGCCTACAGTGCCCTTTCAAGAAGCAGTTTGCCCTTTCTGTATAGATCAATATGGCCAGGGCCTGGTTATCTCAGGTATCTTCTACACGTGGGAGCTGAGGACCTCTCACTGCTGGGATATGCAGTTCCCAAAAGACCTTCGGCGCCTGCTGCAAAAGCAGGAGGACATGGAGTGTCCTTGCTTGAGGACAACACAGCCTGTTTTCTAATTCTGCCTGTGCCTAGCCCACTAGAGAACTTCCCCCCCCCGCAAGAGTATTATTTTCTTCCATTTTTAAGGCACATTGCAGCTATGAATACCCTTCCATCCTGCATGTCCTCATCAGCTCTAACAAAGAGAGCAAGATAGGCTCCCTGGGAGAAATTCCCTTCTGGAGCTGGTGCTGAGAAACACTTTTTTTATGAGCTGTTTACTGTCCTTTTCCAGTAAATTACTTTTTTAATGAGCTTATTGGTCAAAACCTGCAGGCTGCTGTTAGGCTGGAGTATGAAGTGCCAGGACAGTACGGAGTTAAAAAGTTGCTGTGATGGAAATTATCTGAATGTGGAAGATGAAGTTTCTGCTCAGCCATCTGAATTGGCACAAATTGTCTTCTGTGTCAGGGAAAGCAAATATTCATGAACAAGAAGTTTTGTTACGAATTCATAAAGACCTGCCTGTCTGAGAAACTTTTTACTTTATGTAACTACTTTATTGCTGATCACTCTTCCCTTAGCCAGGACAATGTGTAATCCTGCTCTGGCTGAAGAGTTTTTCTGGGGACACAGGATCTTTCCATGAACTCCTCACATGGACTGTCTGAAAGCTGCACACTCCTTGGAGGCACTGCTGGAGTACAGTCTGCAGGGCTGGGCCTGCTCTCAGACCTGGCAACTGCTTTTAGAGAAAGACTTTGCATTTTCTAAAGTGCCTGTCATCACAGTAGAGATGCTGGTTTGCTCTCATTTCCTCCTGCCTAGGAAACATTAAACATTAGATACAGATTGTTGGCTGAGGAGGAGGTATATGGAAAAGACTTTCTGCACTACTGGAAATAAGCGTGGTAATGATTCCAGAATGCAGACTGGAGGGGAAATGAGTTGGGCTCTTGCCACATGAAAGCAAATCATTTTAGAACACAGAAATGCATTTTTCTTGGTTTGGTTTTTTTTTTTTCTTTTCAGAAAATATTCCTTGTTTTTAAAATGAAGCTTGCAGGAGTTTTGATGCTTATTAGTCATTACCTAACACAAGGTCTTTAGTTGTTACCAACCCGCAGCCCAATGCAAATGGTTTCAGCAGCTGACAGTCACATACTGCAATGACCTAGCTACCTAATAACCTTGCCCAGAGTCAGGCACCAAGAGAAAAACTAATTTTAATGCATCTAGATCAGCAAAAACTAGAACAGCAAGAGCTAAGCCCAGGGAGTACAGTGGTGGTGTCAGAAAGGAGAAAGTATTGATGCCAGCTGGATCCAGCACTCCACACACTGCTTCCCTGAGGACTGATCCTGTGCCAGGGAGGATGGAGCTGAGCACCACTTATGGGGCTGGGAAAGATGCTACCCCATTGCACCTAAATCCTACAGCTGCTCCATGCACTGTAGCTTCATCCTGTGTCTTGCTTGTGGGGCACACACAGATGGGAGAGAAACCCCAGCATGACTGGCACTAAGAGGTGATTTTCTGCAGCAAATAGAAACTGCAATAGGAGGAGATAAAGCTGGAAGGACCTTAGAGAGGGCAGCTTGTCTGTCCCGTGCCCCACAGCAGGATGACCTGAAACTGAACCACGCTAGACTGACTTTTGTTTGTCCTGTCTCTGCAGTTCCTCATGTTCTTGTCCACCACAAGCGGCTGCTCTGCTCTCTTGCCATGTCCACAAAATCACTTCACTACAAAAGTCACAGGATTTTCAGCCAGTTTTCTCTCTCCTGCTGTAACAGCAGCAATAATGCTTAAAGAATCCAAAGCACTAACATGTCAATGTTAGCTGATGTGCCAATGCTGATCTGCTCAGTGCTCAACCCCTTCCATGCTTCTGGGGAGGCAGGAGCCCACCAGAACCTCCCTGTTTGGATCCAGCAGGATCATCCCTGCCTCAGCAGCTCTCAGCTACCTCGAGATTCAATTCAGCCCAGGAGGGCAAAGCACCCTCCTCAGATCTTCAGATCTGCCTTGCTGCCACGCAAGATCAGGGTGCCCAGCTTGAGCTCTGCTCTGCAGGACACAGGACAAGGCAATAAAGTCTTGTGGTGACTAAACCTGTAAGAGAACTGCTCCTTTCAGTTTCTCCCAAAAACTGCAGTGGATTTTGTGCACGCTGGGCCTGACTGGAGCTCCATGAGTTGTTTAGTTTGGCAGGCGTGGTGCAGCCTTGAGTCAGAGCTAGGAGTAGTCTCCCCCCAAACCATAACCTGGCTGCAAAACTGCAAAGCAAATGCTGTACTGGGCATGGTGCAAAGGACCTGAGTGTATGCCACAAATATTTTTCAACACGTGATCTTGCTGCCTTTTATACATGGCGTGGTGGCTGCACAAGAAAGTATATGGCTGGATAGAGAGATATGCATTTAAGGATAACTTATTTTTTCCCCCTCGTAGTTATCCTTATCCCAAATCAGCTTGTGGGAATTCTTATCTTGTTCTGCAATTTTCCTGCTTTACAGAGTCATTAGTAGTTCCCCATTTATTAGCACTGGCAAATATCCATACCATCTCCCAGGCCCTGGGCTTGCAGGAATGTAGACAGCCCTGCTCTGCTCTACTCACCATGGATCTAGGAGGCTGTGGGGTGGATGAGTTTTGTAGGAGCTGGGTGAACTGTGTGTCATTATGAGTAAAATGGAGGAGGAAGCAAAAGTTAGAGGGTAAAAAAAAATAAGAAAACAAGACAAAAGTCTTAGAGAACAAAAATGAAATATTTACAAATGTATTATGGACTAGAAAGACAAAAAATTCCTAATTAGTTGCTAGCAAATGGGGAAATACAAGGAGCATACAAGAAATAGTGTCTTTGAACAACAAGAATAGTTCCTCAGTTATCAAACACAGCCTCCCTTTCTCATCATTCAGCAGGTGAATATTATTCATTAGCTGACATATACCCTGTGTACCTCATTTTAGATTGATTCGAGCCAAAGGCAGCCAGGCTGGAGGGACGAGGAAATCAAGGCTCACAAGTCCCTCACAAGTCTGCCTGGCCTGAAGGACTGACTGTTCTTCTTTGGAGTCCTCCTTGGAGTACACTGTCCAGTTAACTCCATCCTAAGCTCTCTATACCATGTGTGATCTCCTTCATCATCAGATTTTTTGTTTCCTGTCTCAGTCTTGTCCCAGTGCAGAACCAGCTGCATGAAATGACCCAGCCCTAGCTTGCCAAACCACCCCCTCCAAACTCTTCCTAAAAACTCATCCCAGGGTGACATTTTCCAGCTCTGAGCAGACTGCCAGAATTTAATAAGAAGCTGCAGGCAAACCTTCAAGACTCAGTAATAACCAGGTTACTGCTGACCATCAGCTGCATGGGCAATGCCTCTGTTTTCCACAAGTTTGCAGCTAACTTTGTTTGGTTCTCTGCCCAAAACTACCTGTGTATGACCTTCTGCATCTTGTGCTCTCTGGAAACAAGGTTTTATTTGGACACAAATTTGTGCAGGAGAAAGGGAGTATGGATTCAGTGGCTTTTGAGAACCTGATCTTGATGGGCTAGTAAATTAGGTAGATAATAAACAGAAACACCTTCTCATTGGCATGCTGCTTTTTAATTTTGGTCCACAATGAAGAAGGAGGGAAGTTCACCCTCTTGATCTGAACTGCAAATAGAATTTTGAGTCACCACTCTCCTGTATGCTCCAAAGGTCAATGAGTTCTCTGGAAGCTTGGCCCATAAAAAAACTGTAGTTAAGGGCTATGCAAAGACATAATGTGAATAACTCTGGCTTGCCTCTGCTGGGTTGGAGGTGTGAAGGAGTAGAGGTCTCCTTATGCAGCACTGGCAGTCACTGAAAAACTCACTTTAACAGCAAAGAGCACAATTTCAAACAAATAAAATCTATATTGCAGAATAGAGGGGGCATTAAACCCTGGGCAACCCCTTCACCAAAGTATGAGCTTAACTTACAGCAGAATAAACAGGAGGCACTGGTGGTTTCACAACACAGTCCAGAGTCCCAGGACATATCTGTTATCTGGCAGTCAGGACAGGGAGAGGGGAGGCAGCTGGCAGGGTGCTAACTTCAGGGGTAATTTACATTCATGTGAGGAATCTCACAAACTTTGGTAGACTTTGAATATAGAGTGATTCCTTGCATGGGCCAGTCTTGCTGGGTAAACTTACTGGTAATTTTTTACCAAAATTTGTGAAGCACCCAGAACTACTTGAGTAAATGTTTCATGTAGGTGGTAAATTTGATTTTCAGTTTGAAATGTCCTGCAGATTTCCATCTGCTTTCTCGCAATGGAAAAAAAATATAACACAGTACCAGCTTATAAATCTATCCAAAGCTCCTTCCGTTGTTCTTGGTTGATCACAAGTGTTTCTGAAGTTAATATTCTGGTTTTTAGATTCTCTTAGTGTTGTGGGTTAGTACTTGCATGGAACAAAACAAATATCTAGTTGAGGACAGATGCCCTCATTCTAATGGAAGAACTTCACACCAACTCCTCTAAATCCCATTTCTTTAAAGGCAACTTTTGAACCTGTGTGCTTATCACCCTCCAAATCTGTTTTGCCACCTCTCTGTCTCTTTGGCATACTGTGCACCAGAGACACGAGTTTTTAATTACCCCATCAGGCTTCCTTCCCTTCTGCCTTATTGCCACCACACCTCACTTATGAGTCTATGATGATTTTAATCTTAAATTAGCTAGATTTAACATGAGATATCAGGGATACCTTGCAAAGATGCATGCCTGATGATCTTTCACAGCATCTTTTAGGACCATGTTTTATCTTGTGCACCCTTTCCAAAACACTGTCTCCTCTTTTACAGGCAATGAGCTTTTTTTCTTATTAGTGATGATGGCAGGAGCTCTCTATCAGAATTGAGTTAGATTTGCAGTTGAGAAGACACAAGCATTATTTTTCCTCATAGTCACTTGCTAACCTGAACACTGCCTCAGTAAGGCAGTCTTACAGGTAAGTGACCATAATTAAAACCACTTGGCAATAGTTCAACCAAGAGCAAAGATTTAACTTTTACACAATTGAAAAGCAGTGCAGGAGATGTATCTCTAAGCTGCCAGATACGGAGCTGACATTTAAATAGATATAATTAAAATTAATTTCACTTCTCTAGGCACAGAGTCACACTTACATTAATCTGGCAGTGGCAAAGTCTGTTGAAGGCTGGTCCAGCTTCCACTGGAGTCAGTAGCAAACTGGAGGCAGGGTCAGCACTTCATCCATCTGGTGATTATTATAACAACATTTATAGAAATTCATATCCTTAGACTTGAAAATGTTCAACAGAAAAATCCAGCTGGAGGTACTTTCATTGTGGCTCTATAGCCAGGGCTTTTTCTGATACCTGTCAAATTCACCATACTCTGCTGAAGAATAGAATTAATGAAGCATGTTTAAACTTCTCTTCAAAACATATGGCCTATATTCTTCTTCCTAAATTTCTATATGCTGGTAGTTTGGGAAGTCGGCATCAAGTAAGTGCATTTTTTCTACAAAAATATTTTATTACAACTTTACTTAAAAGTCATATTAAATAAAACTACCCATGGCATAAATCAGGTTGGAAATACCTGTTCCCTTTTAGGCCTCCCTGTTCATGCCATCATGTGGAAAGTCCCTCTGTGCAAACATTGTCATTTTGTAAATAACAATCTTTTTGAAAGGACTTGAAAAATGTAACAAACTTCATTTCAAACACTGCCCACAACAGTGTTTCTCTGTGTGTCAATCTCTTTTTTAAATCTCCATGGGACTTTTTATAAGGCCACTGGTTTTCCCCTGTGATCTTTGCCAAAATTTCACCTTTCCTCCCCCTGCTACATCACCTGTGGATGCAGTGAAATAAGAATTCAACTGCATGCTGTCATGTGCTCTTGAAAAAGTTTGTTCACTCTTTCACAGGGAAGTAATTTCATAGTGTTGTGTTTACTTTTGGGGAGAAAGGAGACCTTGTATCTGTGATGTTGAGTGTTTTAAACTATAATCACCTAAGAATGTGCACTTGTGTGTTATTACAAAAAGGCATTTGCTAGTTATGTGCAAATGACCTCCACATTTTTACATCTGGCTCAGAATATAGTAATTACATTGAATAATCAATAAAAATCTTAAACTAAACTTGATACCTATGATCAGGATACTGAGCTGGGGTTATAACTGAATTAATAGCTATGTCTATTTTAGCTTAACTTTGTGCATGAAGACATGGGGAAATCCTAATAAAAAGATAACTGGTAGATGTTCAATATGTTTAATATTTCACTCCCACATTTGGAGAACAAAGAGTTGACTGTTTCATACTTCTGGTTTGGACAAAAGAAGAGCATGGAAACACATAATCTGCATTTTCTGAATAGTCAAGATCTACAAACATGATTTCCTGTCTCTAACTCTTTTATGTTGATATTCTGGTTAGATCTGGCAAAAAGTAATCTAAAGTATATTTTTTTTGCTACAACTTGCAGCCAGAATAAGAAATAATCACAGTTCTGTTGTTTTTGTAATACAATGTGAAGCACCAGCCTAATCTGAACACAGGACCCACCACCACAGAGCATCAAACTGAACTAATCCTTACATCAGTATAGAAGGACTACTCCTATCTTCTGAGAGCTAATCTAATGAATTGATGAATATGTAAGAGTTTCTGACATCCAATGAGAAATCCAACTGTATAAAAAGAAGAATTGGATGAGAGGAAGAGTCTTAATTCTTCTCAGGAAGCTGCTCATGCTAATGTGATGAGGAAACTCCCACTGTGAACCATATCACTTCCATCATGTGGGACCACTCTTTGAGACCTTGTCATTTTGTAGCTTTGGAAAATTAACTGCAGAATTATTTTTCTTGACTGCTTTGACAATGAAATGTGGGGTTTTTTTAATTCTGTAATGACTGAACTTCCAGTCTTTCTGTAAATAATTAATTTCATACAAAGACACATAATTCATGACTATGCAATTCAGATCCAGAGATATGCACCTTTAACATTAGTAACATAGAGAAATACTCATTACAGCGGGTTTTGCTGGCAGTTCTAGCCAAATATGCCCTACATTTATTTACTTTTGAAAGAGAAGAGAAAGAATGATCTGATGTTGGTGTGCACCTTATCTGTTTGTAGTTTGTTAGGTGACTGTCACCTTTCTGCAAGCTTAATTTTTCTGACAGTGGTAGAAATGTGCTATTACTCTATACAAGTGCAAGCAGCTTGAATGAATTCCTGTTTTATGTCTGAATTTATTACTTTGTGCTCTTCTCACCTCCAGGCACAGGAATGTTTCATCTTTATGACCTGAAAAGGGTCTTGTGTGCCTGAACACATCTGCTTTTCTTCTAAAACCAGAAGAATATATTAATACCTGAGCCAGTGTTTTCTTCTGGGCCTGGTGGAGATGTCAGGGTCAGGCTGCTGGGGAATCTGAGGTCCCTTGTTTGCAGAAACAGCTTCCTCATTTTCTGGCCCTGCTCTGCAGAAGTTCTAAACTCCTGGTCCCCTCCCTCTATTCATCTCCTTCATCCCAGGGCAGTGTTTTTGCTTTTTTATTTCTCAGTCTGAAGACGAGAGAAGCGAGTTATTAACTTATATTCTCTACAACTTCTATGCAAAAGTGTTGCTGAACCCATCTAGTAATTTTTGGTGCGAATGTCTGCGTGGCAAATGTAGAAATCAGGACAGTTTATGAGGCCATCTATTTGAAATCACACAGCCAAAGCCTGGGTGGGGACAGCCGAGGGACACAGAAATATAGAGGGCAAGGACACAGGGTCCCTGCACCCCACATGCTCCTTGTGGAAGCCAGGCCCTTGGTCAGCCCCTGCCTCCTCTGTGTCGGGTACCCCACTAGCACCAGCTGCCCCTGGGCATCTTCAGCACCAGCCAGCAGAGTTGCTCCTGGGGAGACAAGGAGAGATTGCAAGGGGAGCCCAGAAGTCCTGTGTGTAAGTGGCAGGGCTAAGGGAGGCAGAGCTGACCACCCATGGGTGAAAGGATACGGTCTGGCACTGGAGGAGGGATTCAAGCACAGGAGAAGGCAGGGATGCTTGTAGGGAACGAGCAATACCTGCTCGGAAGAGAGCTGCATACAGGGCAAAAACGTGGGATGTTTGTTGGAATGCACGCACGGGGGGTGGGATAGGAGCAGGCAGGGCAAGACAGAAGGGAGAGCAGAACTCTCCGGCGAGAGCGGGGACGGGGGCGCGCCCCGGCTGGGGCAGCAGCTCCTCCCCGCCCTGAGTGACTCCTCGCCCGCCTAATCGCCGCGCCAGGAGGCCGTGATGTGCAGGCGCACGGCCCAATCCGACCGGGGCGGTGGGGCCGGGCACACCGAGCGCGGGCAGCGGTGTTGGGGCTCGGCACGGTTCGGTTTGGCTCGGCTCTGCGTGGCACACGGGCGGTGAGTACTCCCGAAACCCTTCCAGCGCGGCTCTGACTTTGTGAAAGTTGCCGATACCGGCCCTGGGTGGGGGCCAGCGGTGATGCGAGCGGCTCCGCGGTCCCGGCCCGGCCCTGGCTGCCGCTGGGCTCCGCGTCCGGCCAGGCGGTTCCCCGCGCCGCCGCCCCGGCGGGTCCCGGGACAATGAGGCGGCGGGACGGGCGCGGAGCGAGGGAGCGGGCGCGGAACCCTGTGCGGAGCCGCGGCGAGAGCGGAGACAGCGCCTGTCGGTGCTCGCCCGGACGCGGAGAACGCTCCGGTCGCCCCTTCAGCCTCCCCGTGGCGGTGGAGAGGTCCCCGTCTGATTCATTCTCCTGGAAAACTTCACCCGCGGATCGAGCCGGGGCGGGCCCGGCGCCGAGGATGCGCTGCCCCCTGGCCGCTGTTGGGTCTGGTGCGGCCGGGCTGGGCCGTGAGCGCTGGGGCTGGGATGGAGAGGAACGCGCAGCGACAGCCCCGAGTCTGCAAAACTTCGGGCTTTGTGCGAGTTGATAAAAACACGGCCCGGGTGCAGGGCAGGGGAAGCGCTGCGGCCCGCTGCGGGTTATCGCAGAGCAGTACTGAAAAGGGGATTCGGTTTGCGTTTAACTTCTGTCTGTTGTGCAGGATAGTGTTCCCGAAGCAGAAAAAGTGAGGAAATGTGGCCCAACTTCTCATCTCATTGAAAAGAGTTGAAATACAGTGAAGTAGTGGGGCAGATGTGTGGGTTTATTTTTATACATCTGTGATCTGGACTGGGAGAGGAAGTGTCACCCTGCTCCCCCAAACAATGGCTTCTTGTTGGGAGCCGGCGAAGGGAAGGGGAAGAGCAGGGAACTTTTCAGGAGGTGAAGCTTGAGATTTGCGTGGGAAAGGCTGGGACACCCTGGCACTGGCTGTAAATACTCTCATTGATAGCATGAAGCCTCGATGCTCGCAGAGGGAACAAACTCTGCAGGTATGACTGTCCTTAAGTTGTAAGTTCTTACTGAAGTGGAAATAGCAGTGAGACACGTGGATGGGAATCTAACCCTCTGTTAGTGCTTCCTTGGGACAGACTGCATGAATCTGCTGTGCAATAGCATCCATACCTTACAAGCAGTGCAGAGCTTGAGCTCATTTATTTCTTTCCAGGAGAGCTGTTGGTATAGCTCTGAGCAAATGCCATTGAATAAGCCTCCAAGGTTGTTATTGCTGTTACACAACCCCAGTGGAATGTGTGTGCACATGAGAGCTGGGCTTCCTGTTTTTGGGCAGTCTGTAGAAGAGACTATATAAGATAATAGATACCTCAGATAATTGCTTTTGCATGAGAACTTGGAGCCGTTGTTCAACCAGTAACACTTGTGACTTCCCCCGTAAGCTTGGTAACCTTAGAAGAAAAATTCCTTAATATTGGGAGACTTGCTCAGAGTAAATTTCAAGACAACAGCTGGAACTGGGGTAATAAAGGGGAAATGATTACAGAGATCAACGTGTTAGTGCTGTGTAGAATGATATAATGATTTACAGAAATTCAGTCTGTTTTGAAAAGAAATCTTGTGCAAAGAGGAGCTGCTGGTACTTTTTCAGTGGAGAGCAGTTTCAGGGTGGTTAGTGGATACAAGGCCAGGTCTCCTGGGTGCAATATTCTGCAGTTGATTCCTGCTCCAGGGGTGTTTGATGGCCTTCTGTGGGGTGTGGGGGTCTGTGCACAAAGAGATTTTAAATTTCAGACCTGCTATTTTGCATCTGAAAAACTTTTTTTTTTTTTTTTTAAAGTATGTTATAAAGTGATCTGCTGAGAGAACTCTTTCTGAAACACTGCTGTTATCACAGCCCGTTAATCTTGCCAAAAGTTTAACAATTTGAGGATGTTGCTTGGTTGTAACTAAGCGCCTTTGAAGGAATTCTTTGCATGTGAAAGATGAATTACTCATTCTTTGTCTGAGTTAAGAGATCATAATGTGATTACTAAACTCAGTTATTCAGTGCTAGTTATAAGGAATTATGCTTAACCAGAGTCTTTGTTCTCTTATCAAAACTAATCTAACCAAGTTTCCCCTCCTATAAAGTAGGCAAACATATCCCCAGATTAAAGAATACCCCAAACTCCAGAAACCTATTTACTAGTTTTGGCTAGATTAGTTTCACAGTAGGAAGAGCTCTAAGGACTGATGACTTCATTAGGTATTCAGCTGATGGATGCTTGGATTCGGGATAAATGCAGAGGAAGTCCTTCCCCTGGGGCTCCCTTACCAACTTCTGTGATCCAGGTTTCAGTTGTGAGATTTAGATGGTGAGTGAAGGAATTTCAGCCTTGTTAATGTGTTTGCTGCTGAATCCACTCAAGCAGTTATCTTCTAGTAACTCTTTCCTATGTTTACTTGCTTGTCTAGTGCAGCAACTTATCTGACTCTGAAGAAGTAGAAATACAACTCTTTTGACTGTTGGAAGCAAATGCAAATGCTACTCAGTGATTGGTTGAAAAGGATGTTAGGACCAAATTCTGTAATTTTCCTTAAGCAGCTCCCAGTAATCCAAGTGATCCAAGTGCCTGGTGAATATCTTAAGAGGTAAGCTTCATGTTGAAACTCCTGCCTGTCTTTTGGGTAATAAAACTGCAAGAGCTCCATTTCCTGAAACATCAGTGCAGGGGTTTTGTTTTTGCTAATTTGTATAGTGTAACACATCAGGAGAAGAAAAATAGTTTTCTTTTTACATGATTGGCCGTGATTTTAAGCAGGGTGTTCCTATCATCTTTCTATATAGATATTTTAATCCACTTTCTTGCAAAGTAGAAGGTAATGATCAGTAGTAAGTACACCTGATCACTTATAGCTTCATTTAGCACTTGATGTTGTCTTGGTAGTGATATTTCAGGGGGTAGTGTTTTATTTGTACACCTTATCTGTGTTCTTGGTAACCTGTTTTACATAGTGTTAATTGATAGGTGTAGCAACACAAAGAGGCTGTGTTTTCAGTAACATCAAAGACCAACCCAGTCCTGCTTTATAGCAAAATTTTCCTTTGTGGTGTTTGGTTGGTTGTTTTGGGTTTTTGTTTGTGTGTTTGTTGTGTGGGTTTTGCTTGTCTGTTAGTGTGTGGTGGGTTTGGTTTTTTGTTTTGTTTTGTTTTTCAGTTACAATGTTTTGCATTTCTTTCCTTCTTAAAAGGCTCAGTGCTGCGGGCAAAACCCCTCTGGGGACCTTTGTCTCTCTTTGGATATGGGCCTGTTAGCTTGATTTTCTTCCAAGTGAACTGCCTGTAACAGAAGTGATGGTAAAGCTGTGTCTGTCTTGTGTGTGTTATTCCAGTCCAGGTTTCCTATAAATCCAGCAATGTCCTGCAAAGCAGAGTCCCCACTCACTAATGGTGTTTGACAATGGTGCCTCTTGCTCTGCCATGTGTGAGACAGGTTAATCCTGTGCTGGTACCTGATCATCGAATCATAGAATTGTCTGGGTTGGAAGGGACCTCAGAGATCATCAAGTCCAACCCTTGAACCACCGCTGCGGTTCCCAGCCCATGGCACTGAGTGCCACATCCAGTCTCTTTTTAAATATCTCCAGGGATGGAGAATCCACTACTTCCCTGGGCAGCCCATTCCAATGCTTGATCACCCTCTCCGTAAAGAAATTCTTTCTGATATCCAACCTAAACCTCCCCTGGCACAACTTGAGACCCTGCCCTCTTGTCTTGTTGAAAGTCGTCTGGCAAAAGAGACCTGCTTCTCATCAGGAATAGAGAAGGAAGACAGAGATGTCCCCTGCTATAGTGGTTTTTTTTTTTTTTTGCAGTTTGCAGAGAGCTGGACAGGTGCAATTTATGTGGCTACAACTGGGTTTTTATCTGTCTGCCACAGAGTAGCAACAAACAGGAAAAGAAACATGGTTTGAAGTGGTGTTTTGTTCCGGGCTTTTTCAGGGGTTGAATTACCTTTGCCTCCCTGTGTCTTAGAGCAGTAATCCAGCAGAGAAAAGCAGATTCCCATCTCTTGGTGCCAGCTGTTCAAACATGTAACTGGCAAGCTATCAACCTGCATGATGCAATAACATTTACTATTTTTTAACTTATTAGTTTCTACTGAGAAGTTTCGTGTCATATTGGGAATAGCCACAATATGATGTGTTAATATTTGTTAACTGATTGCTGACCTTCAGATACTCAGCACGTTTTGAACTAAGTACAAATATTCTCTGTATCTTTGTGGACATTGAGCTCATGGAGTAATTAAAGTTAATTACATTAAAAAAATCCACAAGTATGTATCCAGAAACTTCTACCACCAGATCTGTGTGAAAGGTAGAGTTAAATACTGAATTTTAAACAAATTATCAGTCTTAATGCATAGACAGAGCAAAACATTCCTGAATATTTTTTCCTTTTTTCTACTGAGAGCCATCCTTTTCCCTTTTGCTTGTTCTGCTGGTTGATTCCTGTTAGTTTATCTCAACCTTTCAGCAGACATGAGCCATCAGGGTGTCTCTTGACCATAGAAATACAGCATCCCTGGCAGGTGGGCAGCTTGCCTTGGGTGCCTCCCTGCACCAGCTGCAGGAGATTGTGCTCTCAAACACCATGTGTTGTGGGACCAAGTGCACATTCCTGGGGTCAAACTGGCTCCTCCTGCAACATCCAGACTGTCCCAGCCTATGTACTCCTCTAGTTAGGACTTGCTGCTGATTGCTTATGTCAATCCATATGGGCCATATGCTTCTAACCTGTCTCCTCGTTTCATTTCCTTCTCCTTGTTTCATTTCCGTCTCTGAAATGCTTACAGCTGTTTCTCCTGCTTCTTCAGTAGGTTTTTTGTTCCTGTAAAGAGTGGCAGCTCACAGATGCTGTTGGAATTCCCCACTGCATAGCTGGGAAGAGATACTGTTACTGTGATCTTCAAGAGAAGTGTAGCATCCCTGCAGGAGGCCTAATTTCTGATATTTTGAAGCAAGATTTTTTGCTTTTTATGAAAAGGGACTTTGCTGTCTCATTCACTGTTTCTCCATCACATATTGCTCTTAGAGATGGAAGTGAGAGACCAGGTATTTGGTGCTATTGCTTATAAGAATAAGAACAAGGAAGGAAGAGGTTCTGTTGGCCATGACATATAATCCAGTGTTAAGGGTCATTCAGTGTGCAGTCCTGCTGCTATGCTTTGCGTTGAACTTCACCTCAGTGCTTAGGTTTTGGCTTTTTTCCTTAGAAGTCTGACCAAAATGATAGCACTGCTTGAGGTCCACCTTTGCTGGTCCTACACTTAGCCTAGTGAACCATCTCTGCTGTTCTTCTCTTTTTGCATTCTGCCAAGAGAAGTAATTGCAGACTTCTGTGGGTGGGTGGGTGGGGTTTAATATTCCAGCCCTGGCGAGGTAAAGAAGGAGTTGTAGAGATGCTGATGCCTATGTGAGCATTTCATAGTGGATGGATGGATGGATGGATGGATGGGTGGATGTTAAAGGGGCATCTGAAGATGGAGAGAGAAGCTATATGCGCCCTCTTTTAGACCAGTGACCTGTGTACTGCAAGGAAGGTGGGATTAATATGGCAAAGAAAGTGGCTGTATTGAGTTGGCTTGAATGCCAAGTGAAGACAATGCTTGAAAGAAATAAAAACTGGTGTTGTGTTGATTTCAGAAGTCTGTGTGATCTTGGGCTCATTTAGGTGCATGCAAAATATTTGTGCTTTTAATGAGTTGGTTGCTTGTTGGCCATAAATTCTATACAACCAGAACTTATTTTGTTTCCCAGTCCTCAGGTCACTTTGAAGGCTCTACTTTGCATTTTTGGGTTTTTTTGGTGTTTGGCTTTTTGGGTTTTTTGTTGGTTTTTGTTTTTTTTTCTTTTGCAATCCCACAATCTCAAAGGAACAAGGTGTCCCAATAACTGTTGTATTTCTATCCGAGAGAGAAAACATAGTATAGGATCCTGGTGCTGTGTTTATGGCTGGTGAACATTTTCCTGCCTTGTCCTCCCATGGTCTTGCTGCTGTGCAGGGAGCCATAGGTTGTCTCTTCCTCCTGTACAACATATACTGGGGCTGTACCCTCCTCAGGCCATGTTATAAATGATACTTTGTTAACAGCTGAAGGAAATGGAAAAGAAAGTAAATCTGATTCATGTTCTTCTAGAGCTCTGTTCTTTAGACCAAAACACACAGGGTAACCCTGCCTCGCCCTTCCCTCTATTCACTTTTTATAGCCTTCTTTGTTTCTAATTTATGTATCTTTTTATTCTAAATTCCTCCCATCTCCAAAATAGAACAGACATGAGCCTGCAAGCAAAGGTTGCCAGGCATTGGTCTTGTGGATGATAGTGGCTTTTTGGCCTGGCTGGAGGCAGAGCTTCACCCTGTGCAGGCTTGGATTTAAATAGTCTTTCTTTTGAGCAGGCTGAAAACTGTATGCAACAAGTTCACATCATGGTTGCTGGGGCATTGGCAGACATGAGTAGCTTTTCAGCTGCAAAATACCTCAGAAAATCTATTTGCTGCTAATTCATCAAAAAGTGCTAACATGACCAGTGTCAGAGATGTGAGCAGCCAAGTGTCTGACTGCCAGCCATGTAGTTATTGTAAGTATTGAGTGAAGCTTTAGCCATGCTTCCTGCAGGACCTGAAGGAGCTGAAAACTGCAGTCCACAGCCTCTGCAGTCCAATAGCCTGGAAAACCTCTGATCCATCCTTGTTAGTGGGGAGAGTTGTCTGGATAGGATGAAAAGATGAATGGATGCTGTATTGCTGAGCCTCGGGGGCAGGAAGCAGTCAAGGCCTTTTCTGATTGCTTAAATGGCTATCTTGGCTTAGACAGTTGTTAAGAAAATACTGGCAGAAGCTTTTACACTTCTTATCCATGATGGGAACCATCCTAGAGCAATTGCAAGGTATTGTATGAGTTGCAGGAGGACCCTGAGGCTCTGCTTTCTGGGGGTGTGTTTCAGGATGAAATGGGTTCCTGGATTGGGAGGTGCTTTCACAGAAGGAGGTTCAGCAGATTTGCAGGTCAGCAGCTCTAGGAAGGCAGGACAGAACTCTGGCAAGCTGAAAATGAAGGCTAATTCTAGGCTAATTCCAATTCTGAAAATGAAGGCTAGTTCTAGGCTTCCTAGAACTATCCTGCTACCTGGTTGTATGAACTTGGCAGGGAGCTGAGTGAGAAAGGGCACGTTTGCTGCTCGGATGGCTGGAGGCCATGCATTCAAAGGGAGACAGCAATCCTGGCATAAAAACACATCCTTTTATCCTCTTGCCTTCATGTTGTCCAGTGTTTTGATGCCTAGCAAATAAAACCATCAATGCTTTGGGGCTGTGTTGTCAGTTTAAGCATTTCCCAGAGCAAGTGCTGAAGGAAGAAGCACAAGGGCCAGGAGACTGCTCTTCCTGCCCAGCCTCTGGCTCAGCCATGTTTTTCCAGACCTGAGCTACACACTCCTCCCTCTTATTATAAAACAGAAGAAAACATTAAGGACAAGAGGCTGATAGGTATTTGGTGTGGTGATCTCATTTCTTATTGGGAAGGCCAAGCTTCAAAACCAAGACTCTGCCAGCAAATCTGAGTGGTTGGCCTTGGAATAATAGAAGGGAAGAGTCGAGTGTCTCCTTGCTCTGGGCATCTGCTCTCTGCCTCAGGAAGGTCAGCTGTTAACTTCTGGTTTAATCTGTTCTCCTCTGTCTGTGATGATGCTTGTGTGAGGCAGCAGGTTGTTTTAGGATGGCAGCAAATGCCAGCCACTTGCAGGCTTCCCGTCAGGGCAGGTGACATGCAGCTCATCCAGGGTGTCAAAGCAGATGGTGCTGCAGGGCATGGGATGGGGGAGAACAGAGAGAGAACAGAGAGACTCTCCCCATTGCTTCTTCTATGACTGTTAATGACTCATGTGCTCTGTGGGCCTGGAATGGTTTGCAAGACATTGTTGATCAAATGTCTCTCTGAAAAGCCTTTTTCCCCTCATTTTTTTGTAAATTCCACCTTGGCCTGTTCTGTTTCCAGACTAGGCTGTAATAAAACCTTAATGTGAAATCTTGTCTGTCTTTAAACCTTTGTAAACAGTCATGAAACTGTCTGCAGAAGGACACTGGAAGGATTTTATTTCTCCCAAAGCCCAGGGGACAGAGCCTTCAGCCTTTGGCTAACTCAGTTGCATGTTTTTACTTTAACTGCAAGTCATTTCTTTTGCTAGAGGAAACTGATTTTTTCTTTTTTCTTGAACAATTGCTAGTTAGGCTGCTTTTTAAAATTGTAAAAATGCAAGAACTTAAGGCAATGTGAGCTGTTGCACACTGTGGAGTCAAGACAAGGGAAAACCTGCAATAGGCCGATTGGGGAAAAAGCATAAAGAGGAAAAGCTGATACTCCAGGAGATGAGACAGGCTGACTAACATCAGAAATGCCTCTGTCCTGTATCAGAGTGCCCAATATCAGGTGCTGAATGATGCTCTGGTTCAGGGAGTAACTGTGTTTTGTCCTAGGTGTCAGTAGCTGCCAGTGAGGGCTTGTCTCTGGCATGCAGTTAGGGAATCCTGACCCTGACCTGGGGGCTCCCATTAGTGCAGCTCCTGCAAGAGTTCTGCCTGCTGGAGCTGCTTCTGGTGCCTTGTCTCCAAATTATGGGTCTTGCTAGGGGGGAAAAAATTAATTAATTGCAGAGCTCTAGTGACATCCTGTTGAACTCTTACTGAAATTGTTTTCTCATTGAAGTGGTGGGAAATTAAGCTTAAGAAAAATTCTCTCCCTCCCCTTCCTTCACCCATTAGCTTCCAACAGGAACTGGACACTGGAGCATGTTAGGTTACCATAGTTGTAGCAATATGTGTGCCTCTTCATAATTTGATCAAACATTTATTTATTTTTTTTTAATATTTGTATTGGTCTTTGCCCCAGGGACACTTCTCTGGTGTATCATACTGTCCCAGACCTGGTCAGAGAAGCCCATGCTGCTGATGCTTCTGCTTTGCAGCCTGTGCTCAAAAAAACAGGGGAGTGGGATTGCTGCTTGGCTTCTCCCCCAGTCTCTCCAAGAGAAAAGTGTCTTTCTTTACTTTCACTAGGACTGAACTGCCTGCCTTTGACTCTGCCCTTCTTAGAAGGATGGCAACGGTGCTTGGGGTCCCATGCCTTGCCAGTCTCCATCCCCATTTTTCTAGGAGAGCTCAGTGCAGCCCTGCAGGCAAATCTGCTGGGTGAGCACTGAAGTTCTCACTGTGTCCAGAACAGTTTCAAGCAGAAACTTGAATTCAAGCTTCCCATCTCTGTAATTGCCATTCGTATTTTGTGAAGCAGTACCTCAACTGGATTGCTTGCTAAACATCCAAAAGCTCATAGATCCTGGGTCCTTGTTTACACTGCCATTGCAATCTTGTGCTGTCCTACTAATCAGCTGGGGAGGGTCTGTGGAGCATTGTTTGGGTTTAGTACAGGGCTGTGGTTTTGAGATTCCAAGATGCTGAGTCTCATCCCAAGGAGAGGCTTGGATGCTCTCCGGCCTTGGCGCCTCTGGAGCAGGATGCTATAAGCAGGCTGGTACTCCAGCCTCTCACTGTTTTCCTTGGGTTAAAATTGTTTGCCTTCCACTGTAACTGCTGAGCAGCTGCAGTGGTATATGCCTATACATTCTGCTATAAATTCTGTAGTTAAACATTGCCTTGACCCAGCAGAGAACAAGGTGCTTGTCTCCTTCTGCTCACACAAATAAAGGAAGTGAATTCCAAAGCAATGTTGCAATTAAGCTTTTTTTCCTCCTGTATTCTGTACAAAATACTTGCCTCCAAGAATGTACTGGCAGGCAATACATAGGGTGTTTGTAGGTGTGTGTAAAGTTATCCTGTTATGATTAGTATTGTGCAGGCAATAAAAGCCTGCCCACCTTGTCCCTGCTTTTAAGAACTATTTCTGAGGTAGCAGCACTTTGAAGGAAGTCAAAAGAGCAAAAGGAAATACATTTACAAATGCATTCATGTTTCTCAGTGCTCCTGGAAGTAATAAGCAAATTTCTGAATCTTCGCTTAGGTAGAATTCACCTTTCATAAGGGGAGAGAGGAAACTATGCCTTCTGAAAACTGAAAATATTTTGAATAAGCAACCTTAATGCATGACCTAAACTTTAGCCCCTTCCTTTCTGCACTGTTTGGCCACAACTGGGACTAAGCTTTCCTTGGGGACATAGATGGGAGGTTCCAGTACAATCCTGCCACTGCCCTTCTGTTGCCCACCCCTTTGTAACATTATTGTTGATCTGATTTCCAGCTGGGCTCTTGCCACTGTTTTATATAAAGCAAATGCTCAAACAAAGGCAGCATCGTCAGACTTCATGTTGAAAACGTAGAAAACTGACATTGCTTCTGCCCAGATAAGAAGCTCATGGAAGATACTGTAGCTCTTACTGATGAATGGTTATAGAATTACAGAATCATTCTGGTTGGAGAAGACCTTAAAGATCACTGAGTCCAACCATAATCTTACTGTACCAAGTTCTGGCAGCACCCAGCCTTGCTTAGATCCATTGTTAGGGACAAGACCTTTTTTTGCCTCCCTCCCTGACTCCCCCTTCTCTAAGGGATATATGGGGTTTTTTCTGGGTTATATAGGATTGCTTTAGTTGGTCCCTTGGCTCCCTGTTTTCTGAAGGTGTGTATAGAGAGGTCTTAGCCATGAGATGGAGTAAGTTTCTGTTCTATACTAATGGCCTTGAAACCCCCTGTTATGCAAGAGCCTTTACAACCAGTACCAGTCAATAATTCACTTTAGCAATTACAGATTTGTGCACTGGGTTGGTACCAACTTGGCACATACTGCAGTTTGTTTTAGTGCATTGCCCTTTCATGTGTAACACTTGTAGCTAATACTCTTGATCAACACGTGGATCTTTCTGGTGCAATTTATCTTGTACCTCGTGGTGTTATTGCTCCCAGCTATCGATAACCTCCTTCTGCCTGAGCTGCCAAATTTCTTTGTGCCTTCTATCTAATAGCTTTGCTTCCTCTTGGCTTTATGTAGGATCTATATATATAAATATATATAAATATATATACTACATATATGTATAAAATATATCTTCATTTGGAAGGATGAGGGTAGTTTTTGTAGTACTAATTCATAAAGCATTAAACTCGGCAGCAACAGAGTATAAGAGATCTTCAAAGAAAAGACTGACTTCACAGCATAGAGATCAGTTTGCTACTAGCAGCTGGTTTTTATGAGCTGGAAAAAGAAACAGCTTACTAATTAACAGGGTAATGAGCAGGGTGAAGATTGTACTCTTGACAAGTTGCAGTGTATGTGTGAGTGGTAATCAGGCTCCACCTTGCCTTTCTGTACATCTGAAAGGAGTGCAGTAATTATGGGAACCCCTGAAGTTTGTCTCTCCAGTAGGTCTATCCTACAGAAGATTTTCTGTTGGGGGTTAAGGAGCAGTTAGGGGAGAAGTTCAACAAATGCAGGAATTAACTAAATAGGAGGAAAAGCTTCAAGGTCCCTTGAGATGATTCTGGACTAGTTCAACACATCTGAATTTGTAGGCACACTTGGGCAACAAAGTGAGCTCTGTGCCAAAATATTCTGTGTCCAGCATCCAGCAGGACTTTCAGACGAGCTACTATTGACTCCTTGAAGATCTTCTTGGGCTTGGCTGGTTGTATGTATGGGCTAATGCCAAGGTTGGTCTATGGCTGTACCAGCCTTGCCAGTCCCCACCACTGAAACTTTTGGTAGTGGGAGGTCACCCTCTGATGAGTTTTATGGGACTGTAGAGCCACCCAGTGGCAGTGTCCCACAACCTCCCCACTAGCCCAGAGCAGTTTGCAGCAGACCAGTCTGGACAGTGGTCAACAGTTGGTTAAATGTCTATATACTGGTTGGAGCAGGCTGTGATTCCAGTGGGATACCCTCTTGTGTATAGGTGGAAGATTTTATGCAGTGATTCTGCGTAATTGCCAATCTTGCTGGATTAATTTTTCAAGCCACATCCTTTTTGCTGTCGTACTCTTATTTTGAAGATGACACCAATTTTATTAGTAACCTAATAGGCTGATTCTGCAGGCAAGTCACTTGTGCTGCTTAGCATTAGAGATAGCTCTTGTTTGGTGTTGACTTTTGAAATCAAAATGAGATAGAGTGCTTGGCTTTGGTAGCAGTATGGGTTTTGTGTTTGGAAAGTGAGTCTGGCTCAAATAGCTGAAAATTTTGCAGAGCTGTTGCTGCTGCTCAGGTTGCAGAGTATCACTGATAGAAAGTCAAAAGGCTTATGATGGACTTGTAAGAAAATATGAACCTCTTGTGAACAAATATGTACTCCTGTCATTTGTATTGTGGTACAATCTACATTTAAGATTGTTTTCTGGTGTCTCTAAAAGCTTTTTTTGCTGCATAAGATCTTAGTACAAAAGACTAAATTCCTATTAAATTGCTGCTTCAGCAAATTAATCTGAAGTTTATTCCATGAGGATGTCCACATGAATGCTTTATACTTCTCAGTTGTAAATGTGTCTAAATTGGCTGTTCCACAAAATGGATCAGAACAGCTTCACTGTTCAGAAATCTTGGGCAAACAGTCACTTATGTTGTGCAGTAGTGCAATTCTAGTAGAAAGTACCAACTCCTTGTGTAGTGACATAAGGTGGATAATCATCTAGAGGCAGACAATTGCCCAAACCATGTCAGGGAGTAGCAACTGAGATGAAAGATCAGAAAGTATATTTGTGCCATGCAAGGGTGGTCCCTGACTGTTCAGTGCCTCCTTCCCTGTGCTGATGTCCACATGGCTACAGCAAGCTAGGATGAGGGTGTTGAAAGGCTGAGGAGGAAGGGAGGAATAGGGTGGCCTTTGGCTGGCAGTCTGCAGTGGTGTCTGCCCTACTTGAGTGCAGGTTTTCCATGTTTCTAAGTCAGCTTCTCTTTATGCTTTCAGTCTTCATGAGCCTTTTCCTCTTGTGAAAGTGTTTTCTCTGGGGTGTGACAGGTGCAAGATGCACTTCATGGTGGATTAGGTGGAGCTGCAAAACTGTCTGAAAAACACTCTCTGCTCCAAATTCCTTCCAGTGATCTCTGTTTTGGCTAAAAGAAGATGTAGCAAAAAGGAGAGGGAAGTGCCCCAGAACTGGTAGTACCCTGCTCAGGCTGATACTTGCCTGCAGGACTGACTGCAGCAAATCCCAGTGGTACTGCAGAACCCTGCAGCATCTTTGGCAGTGGCTTCTGCCCTACAAAGTGCAGCAGAACTGGCAACTGCCTTGCCAGTGCAAGTGGAGGAAGTTTCTCAAGTCAGCTTTAGTTTCTCTCTCTCTTTACAAAAAAAACCAAAACCCACCCGACCCTTGACTCCCCATTGCCTGTGACCTCAAGGGAATAACCTGTTCATATATTTTTCTGCATATCCCCTCTCCACACCCACCTTTTGTGGCTTCAGAATTTAATGAAGTGGGTGACTCAGTACTAAGTATAAAGACTCCTTCCGGCATCATCTGCCTGTGGCTCATTTCCTGGAGCTGACATCAGTGGAGCCTCTGATTTCCTTATGAAATAGTGAGACATTAAGATATCCTTTGCACAGTGTCCTGGGCATACTTGCCGACTTCTCTGGTGACTGCATGTCTCCCTGCTCTAAGCTGTGAATAACCAGTAGGTTAATTGCTAAGCTGGATGCTGGTGGAGCACAAGATAAATCAGACAAGTCCTTAGATCTATTTTGCACAGTAAAATTGTGTTCTAGTTTGCAAGTGGTTTATTAAAGAAAGAATAATTTCCAGTCCTTACTACATTTGCAAGATTTTATTAAATAAGCATGAGTTTGATTAATGTCTTGCTTTCTTCCTGATGATAAGCTCTCAAAAAGCTTTTAGGAGAGAAACCTAGCAAAGATGGGTCGTTTGTTTTTTTTTTTTAAGGAGGGTGGGATGCTCCTGAAAATGCTTGCAATGCAGCATCAGATCAGGCTGATCAGGCCAGGCAGCAGCAAGAGGTTAAGCCACCTTTGATGCTCCTGGAGGCCCACTGTGGTCCACTAAAGTTTCTCTGGCTCTGGGGTCTCGTGAGGCTTGTATGGCTCAGCTCTCTAGCCATGAAGGCTTTCTCTAGCATGGTGATGCTGAGGGCTGGGGGAGGGCAGCATGTATTATACCCCTTTGGCGGGATGACTGGAGCTGGCTATATGCCAGCAGCTTTTTTAGGCAGGAGCTAGAGGTGCCTGTAGGCAAAACTTCCCCATAAATCTCTAGACCTGGTGTAGCATACCCAGGAACTTGTGCATCACCATGGGTTTCATTAGTAGTCTTGTACAGCTTCCAATATTAGCATGATATCTCCTGGCATTGCTAACTAGGGGTGGAACAGATGACTTCTGGAGTGGGCAGGAAAGCCTGGTGTCCAGGAGCTGGTGGTTGTGCTGTCCTGAGCACTGGGACTCACTGAGGAGAGCAGTGGAGCTGCACAGCCCACTGTAGCCAAAGGCCATTACAATGGATGTGCTTCCTTCCTCCTCCAGAGCATTGCCAGAGGGTCTATTCTTGAGGACCAGTGGTGAGAGGAGAGTAGCAAGGTGACTCCTGAATTTACTCTTTCTGGTCTCTTATCACCTGCAGGGCAGCGGCTGCCACTCCCACAGCTGTCATTGAGCAACCTCTGGAGGGCAATTATGAATCAGTGGCCTCCCAGTGAAACTTGGCAGCTGGAGCTGGGGATGAGAAGTGTGTAATGAGGTGCTGGAGAGATCCCATCACGTGTCACGAGTCCTCCTTGTGTGTAAACCTTTGTCCTGACGCTCCATGCAGGAGAGTGGACATGTCATCTGAGTACCTTAGGCCTTTTGTGATTCCCTAAAAGGCTTTCTGGTGTAGTCCAGACACTGGTAGACTAGCCTGATCATAAAACTTCCTATTTTGGAAGAGTGTAGGGAGTGGTGTGGAACCAGCTGTGCTTGAGGAAGTGGGCTGGGAGTGCCTGGGAGCTGCACGTCCACTGCCTGCTGTCACCACACCCTGGTGCAGTGAGTCTTGGGGTATGACGCAGGGATGAGTGGTGCTGGCACTGCCAAAGTGCTATTTTAGGTTTGAGTGTAATTGCAGGTTGGACTGACAGGACTGGCTTTGGAGTATTCTGAGAGCTGAGTGCTCCTAGAGCTGTGGTAAAACTGGCTGTTGCTGATCCTTTGCAAATATGGGAGGCAGGTATTTCACATGCCCTGTTAGTTAAGTTAAACTTCTCACAGTGGAGCCCTGGAGGATCTGTGCTGGCTGACACAGTGGGCAGCAATGTCCTTTCCCCTCCTGGCAGAAGGAATGGTAATTAATAGCTGTTAGCCCTATAGGGTTATGGTTAAGCCATTACAATTATCCAGGAAAAGAAAGGTGAGTAAGCAGATGTTTGAAGCCCCATGGGCTGGTGACCTTGGTGTCTTCAGTGTGAATCTGCCACCTGTAGGTGTACCTGCAGGTGCTGCTTTTCTATCCCAGTAACATGGATTCCAGACACAAGGAGAGGAACTTTCTCTTTTCCTCAGACAATGCTCAGCAACTCCTCACATCTCTCACAACCTAGCTTGGGATCTGGGCTTTGGCACAATCTTCCCAGGAAACCCCAAAGCCTCAGCACTTCCTAAAACTCCTTACATGGTGGAGTTACATTGTGCAATGTGCTCCTGCATAGTGAGATTCTGGTGGTTTAGGAGCTTCTAATCCTGGTGGAGGGACTAAACTTCCAGAAATAAGTTTCTTCAGTTTTGTTGCATGTTTGCCCCCAGACTTCACAGGCTGGATGCAGTTCCTGGTTTGGTTGGATCTGGGAGCCACATGGGAGCCCTGCAAGGAGCTTGCAGCCAAGGGCAGGTGTGATGCTGAAGCTGGTTTTTGGTGAAAGTCAGAGCAGAATCAAAGCTGCACTTCTCTCAACTCCACCTGATGCTCAGGCAACTGGATCTTGGTGAAGAGCAAAAGTGTTTTTCAAACCAGTTTCTTTCCTTTTAAGTTGCAGCTGCAGTTCTGGGAATAAAGACCTCTATTTTGGTTTCCATTGTATATATATATATATATATATATATCACCCTGAGGAAGCTGACAGGTTGTGGGTTTGGAGCCGGGTATTTTTTTTTTACTGTTTTGTTGTGAGGTTTTTTGGTTTGTTTTTTTTTGTTGTTTTTGTGGGTTTTTTTGAGGGGGAATTTTTATCTCTTGAAACTTTACAGCCAGAAGCTACATTTTCAGGAGATATCCAAGAAATGGGACCAGGTGATGATTCACCTTCCTGGCTGACATAGGTTCATTTTGTTTTGTTTTTAACAAACAAAAAAATCACCTAAAAAAATCAAACAAAAAACCCCCAAAACCCAAACAAAAACCACCCCGAAACAACCACAGAAACCAAATGACCCTACAGCTCATTTTTTGGAATGGTCCCAGGTTCTTCAAATTCTTCACTAATTTAAGTAAGTGACATCCTTTCCTTTTAGCTGTAGGAGGGCTGAATCATTATGAACCTATGAGGAAAATAAGTTTCTGATAGGTGTGAGTGTTGCTTGGAAATCGCACTTGACCTTGGTGACTGATTCTGCTCCTGTGAATTGCATCAGAAACAACCCAGTGCAGGATGTTCCTGGTGCTTGTGTCTTCCTGGTCTGTAGTGCATGGCTGTCTGTCTGTCTTTCCTCTAGAGCAGGCAGGGATTAGTAGTTGAGGTAATGCAGTACATTACAATATAGACCAGCTCTGAACTCAGTTTACCACCTGTGGACCACACTTTAGTTTATTTTTGTTTATTTTTATTTTCTTCTTTATTGTAGGATGAAGTAGCAGGCAGAATCTTCTGCAAATGCAGACTGAGGCTGAATAGTTCCAGGTCCTCTTTGCTCTGTTTGTGTGCTTCTGGGGGTTTTATAGATATCCATAAAAGAAATACATAAGACAAAATACAAGCTCCAACTCACTTCTTGGCTATACAGGCTGTGAGCTAACAATACAAAACCCATCGAACTCAAAACATTAAAAGTGAAAGGTTTCCTCTTAAAAAAAAAATATATAAAAACCCCAAAACGAACAATTTTGCTTACCTAAAAGCTTTATATCTTACTACCTCCTGTTCTCAAGTGCCAAGCAATAAAAGCAAAAAGCTAGTTGTTGGGGGAGGATCCCCACAGCCCTGCTCGGTGTGTATGCGATGCTCCGAGCTCCCTGTCCCTCAGCCTTTCCACTGCATCTTCTTGCCACACGACCGCGTCCCTTCTGTGGCTCTGGGATAGCGACCTCCCATTTGCTGGGCGGGGATGGTGGGAGGAATGCTGGCTGTCCAGATCCCTTCCGTGGGCGGGGGAGAAGCTTCAGCGCTCCGTCCGGTCGAGGGAGCGATTCGCCTTCCCGGGAGCGGAGGAAAGGTAAGGAATAGTGGTGGTGCTGGGAGCTGGCTTGGGGATGCTGCTCACCCAGCTCCCTCCTGCTCAGAGTGGTTGGTGGCTGCTGTGGGGATGAATGAAAGCAGAGATTGCCCTGCCAAGGACTGGTTCTGCTTTTATTTTCTCTGCGAAACGTCTAGCGATTCCCTAATGCTGCAGTAGATGAAGGAAAATAGCTCTAGGCAGAACGAGATTAATTTCAGGTTTTAATGCGTTTTAAATTTGGAATTTACCAGGGCACGTGACCGAGTAGCACTCGCAAACAGAGCAGCAGCGACTGACTTTGCATCACTGGGTATTTAATTTTTAAGCAACAACTCAGGGTGTGCCTTTCCAGAAGTCTCAGTCTGGGGCATGTCTTTCCCCATCTCAGTCTGCAGCAGGCTTTTAAAAAGCAGAACTAAAGCTTTCATATCAGAAATGTTAAACATTTAAATGCTTGCCTTGCAGAAAGTGCAAGGAGCTCTGAATGCTTTTGGGGAATGACTTTGCTGGCTCTGGTGGATGCATAACTTTTTGGGGTCTTTTGCTTGGAAAAGTTGGACTCTGAGTGCTGTTTTGCTGTTCTGGTGGGAATGGCATATGGCATCACAGCCTGGCAGGAGTTTGTTTCCAAACTGAGGAGTTTATTTTGCTTGCTATATTTTCTGGTAAAAGCTGTCTATGCTTAATGTGGAAGCCAGTGTAAACCCCCTCCAAATGCTTTAGCAGTATTTTCTGCTTAAACCACTTGTATGCCAATTACTTTTTTGTATTAGACTGAGATATTGATATTTTTTGTGCTGAAAAACTTAATGTGTCTGAAAACCTATAAAATACATCTTCTGTAGCTTCTTCATTTCTTGGTGTTGTTTATACTGAATGTGTTACTCTGAGGTTTTGCTTAGCTATATTTTACTCCTACCCTGCATTTATTCTGCAAAACATCTGGCTGTAAATAGTGATTTCCACAGCTGGAGGACCTCACACCCTCCTGAAAATCAGAGTAGTGATGGGTTGCCATGGGGTTTACAGTGCACACATCTTTCTAACCATTACATCCAGGGATACCTGGCACTGGTTGAGCTGCTAAACCCAAGAGAGGAGGAGGAGGAGGAGGCAGCAATGCAGCTTGAAGGGACCCAACAAGAAGTTAGTGTCCTCTCCAAGAGTGCTGGGTGGATTTTGAAGATTGTGCCTCATCTTGAAACTTGCTAACTAGGGTATATTTTGAAGAGATTTTTAGTGCTTGTCCAACAGTCTGAGAGTCAGAGCAGAGCTTGCCTGATTCTGAACTGGCAACTGCTACCTTTTGCTCTCCATAGTAAGTTGTATTATAGAGACATGTGGGGAACACCCTGTTGTTAAAATAAACATGATTTCATTCTCATGGAAGCCTCCTGAGAGGCAAAGACAGCAGCTCTCCTGCGCATTAATCTTTGAGATGGTTTCTGCCTTTGTTAAAGGTAGACAGAATCTGTACCATCATCTTTAGAGAAAATAAGTGTTGAATTTACAGGGGTTTTCCTACTTCCAAAAGCTGCTAGGGCAGCTATGCAGTGACACTGATTTATTAAAGTCTAGTACTGCTTTCTTGCTCTGAATCAAATTACTTTTCCTTCTTTCCGGTTTTCCCAAGTGCATTCTAAACAGGATTACAGGTAGCAGAGCAAGGATGAAAAAAAGTTTTTCTTCTTTTATCAGTAGCTCTTCCCAGAAGAGATCAGTTACCAAAATTCCTGTTTTTTAAGAGACTCCTGAAACATAATTCCAGTACTTGGAGCATGGCTCGTGGTTTCTAGTTTCTTCTTTAAGAAAACATTCATTGACACACTTTTTTGAATGTTGATTATCTGGGCAGCCAGTACTGAGCTGCCAGGATTTCAGGCCTGACTGTGCCATTTCAGCTCTGTTTACCTTCAGACTGATAAAACAGTCTGCAAAATTACTCTCTCAAGGTTATACCTTTTAAAAGGTTGCATGAAACCCACCCTCCCAAAATTAATTGCTGAGACTCCCTGTTGCCTGGCACATCAGGGATCAGAACCGTCATGCTGGGTGTTTGGCTTGCAGGGGCTTGTTTGCTGGCATTGAATAAGCAGTGACTGTACTGTGATTTAATTTAGGAATCAAGTTGATTGCCCCACCTGGGCAGGAGGAAGGCTTAACAAACTGAGTAACACTTTTTTGCTGTATCATGGCATACTGAAAATCAGTCACATTACCTGCCATGCAAAGGCATTACCTGAGAGCAGAGGCTGGAGGTTCTAAGGGAATGGAGATGGGTCAGGTCTATGTGGTCTTGACTTCCTTCAGGCATTGAAGGGCTTTATCTATATTCTGGGGACCAAGGAACAGGCTGAGGTCTGCAGCTCAGCCTTGTAAGGCATTGGGCTCCTTTTGGGATGAATACTGGAAAATAAAAAGGCACATGCTTTAAGCATCTTAAGGGTAACATGAAGATCTCAGCAAGCAGTTCTCAGTCACTTCTGGGGAAGGAAATTCACACTCATTAGCCTTGTGATTCTCATACCTCCTGGCTTATGCAGGCAGAGAACCCATTGGCTTTCCCACCATAGCTTTGAGAGTCCCACTTTAAAATGAGGGATGCCTTATGCCAGGTTTTGCAAGGGGCAATAAGAAATGGGTCCTTTCTTGAAGTCATTTATGGTAAAGTTACAGAATAAGCAGAAGGAAGTGTATAATGCTGCTTTTTATTTGAGGGACTACGCAAGAATAAGTATTACTATCAGCCTAAGAATTTCCTGAGAGGGGAGCATGATTTTTCTGTGCCTGAGCCAGGAATTTAAATTAAGTCTTCTGAGTTTCAGTCCAGTAGCTGGCATCTGACCCGCATCCCCCTCTTTTTTACCTTCTTGCACTTTTAAATTATCTCTGAGTGTTATTTGCTTTTGCAAATTCCAGGCAGTATGAGTGTTCTGCTCTTCCTTTCCTGCGAGGTCTTGGAATCAACACCTGTTTCTTGTTGTACTGGTTAACAGGGGATGTTGCTGTTCTGTTTCCTCTGATGTGAACAAACTATTAAAATTAAAAAGTGAGTTAAAAAAAATCTAGTGGGCTGTGATCTCAGGTGTGGTTTACTCCTGGAGCAGTTGCTCTGCTAAAACCAGAGGTGTGCTACAGTGCAATGTTTAGAAGTATTAAGCAAAGATGCTTTTAAACTGATGCATTGGTTCCTTGAGCAGTGTTTTATCTGTTTCTGTTGTTCCCTACAGATGATAGGTACTTTGTAGATCTCTGTAATAGAGCTGGAGCAGCAAGGAGCTGGGTACACTGTAGCTGTAACTGCAGCATGATGGATGCACACAGGAGCAGCTACAAGCTCTAGTAGGCAGCTGCTCACCTCCTTGAAAATCAGCACTGCCCCATCCATCCAATCCACTTGGCCTTTGTCTTCCATGTCAGGAGCCTTCAGAGAAGAGTGCAGGTAGTTTTCTGTGCTTGTACCTTCTGTTTGAGTCCCTCAGTATCTTTACCTTTCTGATGGTTCAGTCTCCTCATTGTAAACACTGGGTCATGCTAGTAAGCAACATTCCACTTCCTCTCTTCTAGGATTGCTGTCACCCCTTAATGTGCAAGAGAGACAGCTCTGGCTCATAGTCCTTTGGGGCTGGATGGGGATGTGTTGGGGGCAACTGCACTCAGGATGGGAAGGTGGAGTGGAGGCATTTGTGTTACTCTGACTTCTGCTTCCCTCCAGCCTTTGGACAATTGGATATTACATGGCTGAGCATCCTCAGCTGCTTGCTTTCTGTTTTCTGTATCTATGAGACAGAGAATTTGTGTGCTCAGATCCCTATAGATTTCTGTGTCACATCTCTAGCTTTCAGGACTTTGGATGCTGCCCTGAAGGATGTGGCTTTCCTGGACTTTTAGCAAGGGGCTGATTCCTGCTTGACACTGAGTGGGTTTGATGCTGATTTTGGCTTTTCTGTGGCTACTGGCTACAGTTTGGTTCTGGATCAGAGTGCTGAACATGCTCACCATTTTCTGGTCCTGGCTGCACCCCAAAAAGCCTCCTTGGCTGTGCAGAGGAGTCAGGTACATATGAATTGGCAGGTGGGATGGTGCTTGTTTTTAATAAGGATTTAAGATGATTGGAGATAATAAATCTGTTCTGTCTTGAATGGAGAAAAAACCACTTTGACCACCATGGAAGTAGTGAAGGATCAGGCTATCCAGGCTGTCCATGGATATTGGGGAAGCAGTTGAAGTCTAAGCAAAAGGCCCATAAAAACTTGTTTGTTGGAGTGACCCCCTCTCAGTGCATCCCAGATCCCTGCTGGGCATCTGCCCAAATGTTAAGCAAAAAAAAAAAAATCTCTGGCATGATTCTACTCAGGTGTAGCTAGGAGAAAGTCGGTTTTCAATCAGGACCTGCTGAAGGAAAGCATGTTTCCAGAGGTGGATACCTCATAGTGACCTTCCTCTAAATCCAGAGAGAGCTACCTGCAAGCCAAGTGCAGTCACACTGCATGTGTCTCTGCTTCTGATGGATTTGACAGATTTTTTTATTTTTATTTTTTTGTCTTCAGAAGCAGTGAGCTGTTTAACAAGGTTAGTAAAATATTGCTGTCTGCTCTCAGGTGAATATAAATGTAGCAGGGAGTCTGTCTCTTCCAACATGACAGTTTCAGGGATTTGAAAGACTAGTAAGGAGACTTCTGCTGATTTAGAGATCCTTCAAAAACAGCAGTTGGAGGTAATCTCTATATGGGACTGGGAATGAATGAGCTGCAAGGAGTTTGTACAGTGGGAATTGCTATCTGCAGTCCTGCATCCTTTCCCTGTGATGCAGCAAGTGGCTTTATACCCTCTGGTGGGCTTTATGCAACCTACATGGGTGAGTCAAAGTGTGTACTTGTGTAAAGGATGTACTGGGTGTAAAGGCAGTAGCTTGAGGAAACTGGAGAATTAGGAGGTGGGAGCAAACAGCAAGACAATCTTAAAGTAATTCTGTATTAAAATTTGAATTGGTTTGTAGTTGGTCCTTGGCCCGCTGAAGTAAGCTGTTCAATGTGGACAAGGAAAACAGGCTTAACAGTGAAATAAAGCTGTATTTGGATGATGGCTTTGCAGGTATTGTGACCCAGTGCTGCTCAACAGGTAAAGCACTGCAGACCTGGAGAGCAGAGCTGTAGTTTCATCATTGTTGAGCCCAATATGCATGGGGCTGGGAAAGCCTGGTAGAAGGGAGGAGTCACAGATGAGATGCAGCTCCTTGACTAGTTCTGGCACTGCAAAGAAATACTTGCTCAAAGCTTCACATACCCCTTTTCTCCTGAGGCAGGGGAACAATTGAGTCAGTAAGAACACGTCTGTGTTTTTGCATGCATGAGTACTGTGGTCATGCTAAAAGCAGCAACAATATAATTTCTGTGGGACAGTGGTTTGTAGCCCTGTTAGACACCACAACGGTGCAGCCTCCGCAGTGGGAGAGCATCTCCTGATCCCTGCTCTTATCAGGATGACACCTATTGCTGTGTGGAAAAGGTGGAAGTGTGGTGAAGGTCTGGTTTCTGTCTGTCTCTCTGACCAGGGACTATATGGAAGGTAATTGCCAAATGAAAAATGATGTGCTTCCGGCAGTCTGGCATTTGCTAATAACCACATGTAATTTGTGGGTGCTGTTTTGGAGGAGTTTGATGAACAAAATATTGTTTGAAACACACAAACTGATTATGAGCAGGAGAGGACAGGGCATGGTAAATTTTCATTTGCAGGCCATCAATCCCTAAACTTCTCTCTCCCCCCCCCAAAGTGCCTGCAAGTACTTATCTTGGAGGACTCCAGACCAAATCTTCAAGCTTTCACTTCCTCTTGTTGCTGTCAAGCTGGAAGATGCTGTCTGTAAAACCCCAAAGGCTTCGTCTGAATTAAACCAGAAAAAGTAGCCAGGAGAACTGCTGGGTGTGCCCGATGATGGGTTATGGAGGATTATGTGAGCCTGCAAGCATTTCCAAATGCAACAAGAGTGTAAGGCTGGCCAGTGCTTGTTGAATAAGATTCCTGCAGTGCTAGGAGACCCCTGCAGAATCCTCTGTGGCATCCCAGTCACCTGGGAAGGGATGCAAAGAAAATTCAGGCTTTCAGCCCCCACCAGTGTCTCTGCTTTGCCCTTATCAGAGTGACTGCCCTGGGCTTGCTCAGCACCTCAGGAGTTTCCACAGCCATGGAGAGGGTCTGTGCAGCAGGGAGGGAGGAAGGGCTGGAAGCAGAGGGCTGGGAAGGACTTTGTGGTGATGAAAATTCACACATCTTGCAAAAGGAACCCAGGGGAGTGAATGGGGCAACAGCAGCAGGAGAGTGTGGATGGCCACTCAATTCTCTGATGCAGCTCTTGGCAGGAGCTGGCCCTACCTGCAGAACAGGGAGGGAAAGAAGGATGGAATAAGCCACAGGAAGCCTGGGGGCTGGATTCTATCTCAGCTGAATCACCAGGATTCCCTCCAAATTAGCAGGGTGGCTATGTCAGTAGCTATGTGTTGCCAGCCTTGAGGCTCTGGCACTTGCCATGGCTTGTGGAGGATCGAGTGCCTGGTTGTCCAGCTCATTATTCTTAAAACAAGATTGATACATATTGAGTTAGTGGTCAGACACATAGGGGTTTTGAAGTATTTTTAATTAGCTAATGCTCACTGACTTGTTTTCTCATGTCTGCAGCCCTTGTAATGAAAAAATAGCAAAACCACAGGTTCCTCTGGAAAAGGGAACATGTACAGGGTGAGTCACTGTTCCAGACTAGGCTTATCTGCATCTTTTTTTATTAATTGGGTGGAAAAAGGACATATTAGTACCTTTTTGCTGACGCTTTAATGTGTCTCTGCATTTGCCTGTTTGAGTAAACAAATGGATGCCTTTAATCAGTCACAGAGATATTAAAACAGGGTAGGTCTGGGAGGGACAGAGCAGCTCAGTTTTCCAACTAACACAGAGCTGCTAAGAAAGCAAATTCTTCCATTTGGACCAGCAGCAAATTCCATCTCTGTTTCTGTTGGAAGTGTTCAAGTAGCTGTTGGGAAATATTTGGTTGCTGTGTGCTTTCAAAATTGAATTAATCTTCCAGCTTTCAAGATGTGCAAATGCTTGAATACTCCTTTCCTATTCCTTCCCCTCCTTTTTCCATCCCTCCTCTGTGCAGGATGTAGCTCCCAGGACTTCCTCTCTTGGGGAGGAGCCTGCGTTTTTTTCTATGGTCTTTTTCACTTGCTTGTCTGGGCAGTTAATCCATCCAAATGTCCTAGTTATCTTCTGGCACTTGTGCTGGAAGTTCTGAGTGCTGCAGCAAGGCATCCCTCTGGTGACATCCCTGCTGCAATGGCATGTCCACAGGTGGCTTACAGCTGTTAAAACATCCAGGCTAGGGCAGCTTTATTTTAGCTGCCTGTATTGCAGCTCTGTCTGGATAGCAAATAAACTAACCCTGGGTGCAGTGAGTGCAGTGTATTTAGAAGTTATAAAACTTGTTTGCACAGGAACTTTATACAGCCCCTCTCTGGGAAGGGAGTTGGTGTTTGAAAACCTGAGATGCACTTAGGCTGCTCTCATCTATAGCACGAAGTGAAGGAGAGAAGCAGGCTGCTCTGTCTGCCAGCCAAGCTCTTCTGGAAAGCTGCATTTCTGCAGCTGTGTGTTATGGAGCTGCCCGTGCTTTTTTTTCTGTGGGATCAGGAATGAAGGCAGGAAGAAAAGGGGTCTGGGTCTGGAGCAGGAATTGCTTCCTTATACACTGTTTATGTGTGCATTCACTGATGGACCATCTGTCACCAGGGTGTAAATGGGTGTGGGGGATAACCAGCTCACTGCTCTCTCCTCTTTCCCCCACATGGTCTTTTCCTCGTTCTAAAATGGGTCTTTAAATGACAGTTTGGCTCTGGCTGTCATTGCATGTCCTGGCTGGGACTTTGCTTGTGGTAGAAGTGAAGGTGACGTGGTGAGGCTGCATCCCCATAGGGCTTCACATGATGTGTGATCCCTCTGGCAGTGTGATAAAAGGGCTTTTTATGTCCATGAAGACAAAGCCTCTTGTTTAAAAATGCAACTGAGTGAAAAAGACCATTCCGAATGACCTAGACTCTGCAATTTAAAAATAAACAAGAAAAAAATCCCACACAACCCAAAACTGAAAAGATACCCTGTGCCCCAGCTCAGTGTGCCAATATTGGTGTTACACCTTTCCATGGTGACAAACAAATCTGTAAAATTGCTTTGGGAGCTTGGCAGCCTCTGTCACCTTGTTAACTTTATGGCCCACTAACATTTTCATATACTTTTTTGTTATAACATGTTTCCCTTTCCAGACAGATGTAACAAAATCAGATGTCTGCTTTTTCTCTGTTGGTTCAAACTCTTCCTCTCTTCTCTCAAGCAGTGAAACAAAGAGGGAAGAAGCAATATGAAAACTGATAGGTAAACCTGTTTTACAGTCTTACTGAGTGAGCTGAAAAGCATAGGGGCTGGAAGGTTGGGGTTTTTTTGTATTGTTTTCCTGAGTAAAGACCCACACAAACTGTGGCATATCCAGAGCATGGTATTTCCCTGATACAGTCCTACAGAGCAGCTTTTTAAAAAGCTCTTGGCTTATATTGTTGTTAGCTGTTTGTTTTGTTGTTAGAGATGTTAGAGATAGTCATCAGCAAATGACATTCTAAATAAGAAGTTAGATAATGATGCTTTTTGGAACTCCCTTTTCAGTGGAAATCCTCATGTTTTTAAAATTAATTGGTGCAAATGAGGGTAAGGAAGGAAGCAGAACTTTTGGCTAAACTTTTAGTTTCATTGCTTGGTCTCTTCTGACTGGCAGCTCATGCCACCTGCCTCCCTACGTAGGCAAAACATTTCCTAAGTGTTTCTCAGGTGTTTCTGCCAGTTGTGAAATCCACCTCCTATGCGAGGTGGCACCAGCCTTGCTCAGAGCTGACTTTCTTGCTGAGCAGCTCCTTTATCCCCTGGGAATAACAGCCAGGTTTTCGTGACACTGAGGCTGCGGGACCCATGGGAGTGCTGTGGGGAAGGGGCTGCTTGGTGCCTGGAGGTGGATCCCAGACTGCCTGACTGGGCATCCAGCAAGATGGGCAATGCTGCCCACAGCCTCCCTGCATACTAACATTTCCTTGGTCAGCTAGCCTAGTTTGTAATTTATTTATTTTTTTAATGTAAATCTGATGCAGCTTCTCTGCATTTCCTTTCCCTGCCACATTCTTGCAATAGGAGCCCAATGATGAAGTTGGCTGTCTTGCAGTTGGTGGCTTTTACTGACTGTTCAACATCTTGTCTGCTGGCAGCTCTGGAGATGCTGGGAAGTGGGGTCTGATGTGCTTTCCTTTTTGTCTCTGCAGTGATGCAACTTCTTGTTGACTTTCTCTGCTCTTAGCACCTGTCTGAGCTGCTCTCCCAGGCTGCCACACCTGCTGCTCACTCTCGATTTGTTTCTTACAGACTGACTGAAGTGTTACAGAAGCCAATATTTACAGCTACAGGCAAACTTGTGTCTTTAAACTTAGTGAAAGCAGCTGGGAGCCTCAGACAAAAGAAGTTTGCTTATTGGAGCACAGATATTTTTGAAATTGAGCCTCTTGTGTCTTAAACAGTGAGCCAGCCCATCCAGGATCCTGCTTTCTGACAGTCTGTAAACCTGAATTCAGGACTCATCCTTTTGCTTACAAAAGCAGTTCTGTCTGTTCCCATAGGCAAAGGAGAAACCTTTTATTTCTCAGCTTACAGTGATTGTAGCTAACAAAGTTGGAACTGGAAAATCTTGGGATGCAAATCTAATTTGAAGTTGCACTGAACCTGCCCAGATACCCATTTTTAAAGACCCTGAGCTAGAGCCAGCATGTCTGCTAGAAGGTGCTTATCAGTACCTACCTTTTTGTTCATGCAGAGGGATTGCCCTTTTTGCCTTGTTCCATCAGTCACTGATCTCCTTTGGTCACACTGGCTGGAATGCCAACAGAGCATCTGATGCTGCTGTCACAAATTTCAAGGGAAGGGGATGTGGGCAGGCCACTGGCCTTTTCCCATCCTTATGGTGCTAACTCCTGGCCAGACAGTACCTTATCAGTGTTCAGAAGGGAGCATTAGAGCAGATGGGTGCAGGAACTCTGTGCTTCATCCTCTCTGTTTTTTTAAAAACCAGGCAGATCTGATCAAAGCATTATTTCTGTATAATTAAGGTTTGTGTGGCTGATGCCTGCTGTTCTGCACTTGGTTGTGGGGTTCCTGTTGTGCCTTGCTCAGGAGGGTGGAAGGTGTCAGTGGACAGTACAGACAGCCAGTTGTTTACATGGTTTATTGAGAAACTGCTGAAATAAACAGGTGTTTATTCAAACAGTTTTCTTGGAGAAAAATCAGACTTTCTTTTTTGCATACAATATCAGGTACACTACTTAGTGCATAAGGACTTTCTTCAGGTGCTGTTCAGAATCTTTATTGGTTGGGTTTGGTGACCTTGTGCTCTCAAGGCACAGGCAGAGGGAGGTCAGTATCTCTTGCATCAATATTTCAACTCTATTCTGCTATTGTTCAAAGTTGCAGAAAATCCCTGGGGATGTGATCTTCTCTGACCTACAATGCACACTGGTAACAGGTAGCTTAATGTGTGCAGAGCAGCATAGCTCATAAAATAAATACACAGAGCTAAATATTAACAAGGCTAATGAGATTTTTTTACTTGTTAAGGAGTGCATTTCCCACTTTGAGTTTCACACGTCTGTTTCTTAGTGGAAAGATAAATGTGGCTTCAAGAACTGTAGTGACCTTGGTACTGATTGTTGCTGTATTGCTGTTCAAAACTGCATGAATTTGAATGCAGCCAAATTTCACACAGTGTCCTTTTTCTCTCTTTAGGTACTCCCTAAATTCATGAGATGGCCAACACCCTGCAAATCTCCAAAGATGAGCTGGAGGAACTCAAGGAGGCCTTTGCCAAAGTTGGTAAGTCACAGTCCCCTTTGCTTCTGTCTGCTCTACATTTCTTATCCCCACCCCTATGAGCAGTGGTACCAGCAGGATCTTACGATCTTCTTTATGCCAAAGAGTCCCTTGGCAGCCTTGTTGCTTCTGGCCTGTCCCTTCTAGGCACAGATCACAAGGCAAGGGACACGGGTGTCAGTAAGCACTTAGCAGACAACCTTGCTTTGTTGCTCCAAGGGGGCTTTGCTATATCCTGGTGGCAGAAGAAATATCCAAACAGGTATTGCATTACTTTGGCCCAGGCAGCACTTCAGGTCTTGCACTGTGTTTGGTTCTGGTGGTGTTGGTTTGGGCAGCTTGGCTGAGCTGTGCAGGTGTGTAAGGTGCTACATTTCTGGTTTGTGTAGGTGGATTTGAGGCACTGCATTTGATATGCTTATAGGCAGAACCTAATTAATCTCTGTTTACCTGCCCATTATGGAGCAACTTGCGGCAGTAACAAAAAGCTTTGCGGCTGCAGTAGGTGTTTATTGCCCTCTGGTGGCTCTGTTTCTGCTCTGGTTCTCACCTCTCTTAATGAGCCTGCGATGCTTGAGGGGTTGCACAGCCCAAGCCTGACTGTGCCTTCAGCTGAAAGCTTCAAGCTTTCCCCCGGCTCTGGCATTGCAGAAGCCTCTGGCAAGCTGCTTTGGGAAGCTGAAGTGGACAGAAAACTGACATCATGGAGAAAATGATTTTTTGCTGGTTTAGTTTCCTGATATGGCTTACTGGAGGATCAGAGAAATACCAGGGAGGGGCAGGATGGAAGCTGGACCAAAGCATTGTGGACTAAAATCAGTGTATGAGGCTGGGGAACCACACCCATGACTGGCACTGGACAGGAATGACTTGCAAAAGTGGTCAGAGCCAGTGTTTCATTTTCCTAACAGGAAACTGGCATTTCTTGAGCACTGATTATGAATACAGACTGGTAGCTGCCTCATGTCTGTATCGGGTAAACTGCCCTCTAGAGAAGGTGGCTTTTAAAACTCCTATTTGCTCTAGATTTGAAGTCTGCAGAGAGAAACAGGAATTTCAAAGACGACTGATTCTCCTGGAGCAGTGTTTCCTGTTGGTACTTGAAGCAAGCTGCATTGTAGTTCTTTCTCTTTTCTTGCTCTTCCCAAGACTTTTCTAGCAGGTGGAAGTGGGATGACTCAGAAGCAGATGAGTGACCATCATGCTTCTTGCTGCCTAATGTGCCTGAGTGCAAACCTTAATAAGACTGGGATACAGACAGCCTGTTCTGTCCTTGGATAAACTTGAAATGATTAACTTGGCTGGAATGTGGTGGCTTTTTGTCATTAGTGTGTGGGGAAATTATCAAGATCAGGTTGGCTGTCTGCCTTTGCACTTGAAACACAGAGGAACGGAAGACAAATCCTGGTTTGTTTTAAGGAACCAGCTCACCCTGTTCAGGAGGTGAATCCCTGTTTGGTTTTAAATTATAAAAGCAGTTTCAAAACTTTGATAGTATTTAGAGATGTTATAATTAGCCTCAACATACCCACAAGGGAGATGGGATCTGTTAGTCCTTTTCAGCTGCTTTCTGTTTTGTGTGCTTAGGTATGATACAACCTGCAAATACTGCTGTGGAACATGCCTGTCAGGCATCTCTTTGACTCTGTCATTCCTTGTATTCATGCCTAAAGGAGCTATATTTGCCCTAGGGTATACAACCGGTAGCTAATCGGGTGGCTGACTTTCACAGCCAGTCTTCTAATGCCATCTCTAGAAAATGTGAAAAAAGCTGGACTAAGACTGCTATTTAAAATGAAGCCTTTGTCTCATATCCCAGCTACCTGAAAAACTTGGAGCACAGTCTAGAAGCACAGTTACAGCAAAGCTCAGCTGCTTGGCTTCTGCAATGTCAGAAAGGAGGTGTAGGGGAGAGGGGGAAGTGTCTCATGGGGTGGTTTCTGCTCATCAAGATGTGCCCCTCTCCAGTGAAGGGATTGCATGGGTTTCCTGGAGATCTGCTTTAACTCGAGTGGGGGGCAAGTTGCTTCTCTGGATGTGTAGGTTGGTAGGACTTTAAAAGGTGTGTGTTTGACCAGCTTTTCTATATGCAGCTGGACAAGACTGAAACCTCTGGTGATGTTGGAAGGCAGTGATGTATTGTACTATGTTTTCTGTCATCATTCTCCTTCCATGCCACTTGAAGGTTATTGACTTTCTCCCATGCAACTGCTGTGCTGTTCTCTGACAGCCAGCAAAAAACAAGAGCCCCATAGACTTAACTACTGCTTACTAGAAGCAGTCAATGGGTTTAAGGTTTACACTAAAGTCAGCTACAGCTCAACCAACTCCCAGCTTCCTACAACCAGATGTTTGTATTGTAAGCATTCCAAGTGTGGTAAACAGCAGAGGGAGAAAAAAGTATTTTACTATCTGAAAAAAGTAATTGAGGCATAAGAACTGTCTGGGCTTTGAATGACTTGCAGGCTAGTGGGAGATGACCAGGTTGCTCTATATCTAGCTCACCTCTGAATTTGTTCTGTGGAACAGGTGTGTATGTGTGTACAACACATACATGGCAAACAGCAGCACTGCATGGGGGGGGCATGGCAGAACAAAATCTGCAAACTTGCTCTGTTTAATGGCTTCTTTCTCCAGGATTCTGATAGCATAGATAAGCATCTTTTCTGGAAACATGAAGTACTTAAAAATCATAAGCCAGCTGAACACTTTGTTTGCTCCTGCAGGGTGGTGAAACAATGCTCTGAAATGTTAGCTTAAGGCAAATAGGGATGTGTGATCCTGCCGAAGTGTAGCCTGCTGAGCATATATCCTTAAAAGGAAACCTGTGGGTTACTTTCCCCTCCTGCATCCTGTTATTTAAGCTATTTTAAGGACTTGTCTGGAGGAAGCTGAGCCAGAGCTTGAAGCAGCTTTTGGGCTGTGTTTTTATTCTGGCTTTGCTGCGCCACCTGCCCATGGGCAGAAGATGGTGCCGTGCATCTCTGCAGTGACCTTTCCCAGGTTTAGCATCCTGGCATGCATGCATCTTTCAGTAGAAATAGGAAACTTCAGATGTGCTGTAGTTTCCTTTCCATCAGGCAGATTATAATGAATCCAGGCTGTAGCTTGTCTGTTAAAGCAATTTTGTTTTCTTCCATTAGTAATTCTGGGCCATGTGCCGAAGGATTTCTTTTGGGATAGCTTCTATTCTAACAGCCTCTTCAGCTGCTGAATACCATTTCAGATTTTGTTAGAGAGTGACATTAGACCACCTTACAGCTGAAGTCTGGATCTGTTACAGGACACATAGCAAGGCTCCATATGGTGGGTCTGCAGTAAGGCTGGAATTAATTTTGGAACATGCTGGTGCTACAATTGTGACTTTTTTTTTTCCCCAACTCTTTTTGTACATTTGACTGTGATACCAGAGAAGAAACAGAGGTGATTTGTCATATTTGCAGGGCTAAAGGCTTTTTGAAATGTTAGTAGAAGAATGCATCCATATTCTACTGTGTAGTCTTTCACCAGCCAATGTTGCTCTACTCTTACCACGATAAAACCACAGCCTAGCACGTCCGCCAGGCTTTAACACTTAAATCTGCACTTCTGGGGCCAAGAAACTATGTTGGTTTTCCCTTTCACTTCTCAATAGGCTCAGACATGGAACATAAAAGCCTGGTTTAGAAATACTTGGGAATGCTTAAGCTAGCATGTGAAGAGGAAAAGCATTCCCAAATCCAGACCAAAATCGCACCTGTAATACTATCAAGGGTACAATATGTATTTTGAAGTCTTATTTTTCTATCTCCTTTGCCTGTGAACATTTGGGTAGATGTAAAACTTTGTTTCTTGGGTGGTGGATTGACTGGAAGAAAAGATGAAGAGGTTTTTCTGCATTTACCCATTCTGGTGGCTTGGGAAAGGATTGTGACTGCTTCAGTCAAGCACAGGCTAAGGCAATGGGTGTTGGCCCCAAGCAAAGTTTTGAGTTGGGTCCATAGGCCTTGGAGATAAACATATCCCTTCTTGCCTGATTTTCTTCACTGGTTGTGAGGCAAAGATGCATATTATGGAGCTGTAGTAATAAGAAAACTAACAGAAGAAGCTGTGGTTTATGTAGAGGTGAAATAGTTTGCTCATGACATCTCAGTCTGGACTTTTTAATAAAGCTTGCCCCTCTAAGCTTGCATTCTTTGGAATAAAATTCTAGAATTAAAGGCCAGCCTGTTGCTATCATTAATTGTTGGCCCAAATAACTATATTTGATCAACATGATTGCACACACTGACATTTTATAAAATATTTTGGTGTAGTTATTAATACACTGGAACTAATCTTTGTGTTTGAGACCTAGGTACTGAGGTGTATGAAGGAATACACTCTTGCTCTGTGTTACTTCAAATGTTTGCCACTAAGCATTTGAATTTCACTTTCTTGCTAACTTATAGAAACAATTTTTAAATTCCCTATGGATCTGAAAAATGGGGAAGGTTGGAGTGGTGGTGAGGACATGCTGCTTGCTGGAATGTTGTTTTAAAATGAAATTTTAAAATCACCACTTACACCTCATTAAAAGAAAATTGACTTTGAAAATCTGTTTTCTTTAAAAAAAGTATTTTAATTCTACAGCCTTAAGGAGAGATTGCTCCTTATAAATAGCAGAAAAATTATTGTGAGTGGGCATATGGGCAGAATGGTGGCTGGGTGAAGCTGAGTCGGGCTGGGTGCCTTGCAGCACAGTGTGATTTTGGCAGAAAGTGGTGGTGAGCTGCAGTGGGCAGCGCAACCTCACATCTCCTGCACCTCTGGAAGTGTGGGGAAAAAGTAATGCAGCTGCTTAAATACAGAGGCTCCTCTCACTTAGCTTTGAAGGGCTTGACTGGTGTCTTCAGTACAGGCACCGTGTTGAGTTAGTGGAGCTTGTGGTTACATGATGATCATAGGAGATGATGGCCAGATCTCCACATCCTTGGCCAAACCAGATGTTCTCACCAGCAGCTGTAACCCAGGGCTGGTACCTACCCACGGCCCCAGCCCTTGGAAGAATAAGATGAAAAATCTGGCACTCAATTAACTTTCCTGAGCTATCTGTACCACCTGCCTACAGCAAAGGGATGCTAACATGAATACTGAGCCAGTAACATCACCACATGCCCTAAATCCCTGTCTCTCTGGACATGATCGCTCTTGGCTGCACAGGGACCTGACTCTGCCCAAGCCTGGATACAGCACTGGTTAACCTGAGGAAGACTGGGGCTCCTGGGTATGCCCTGTATAATCAACAGGTGGGGTGAGGTCCCCAAAGGGCTTGGGATGTGTTGGTGTGAAAAGCTCCAGATTCACTCTAGATTCTTGTTTTCTTCCCAAATCCAGTGGATGATAATGCCTCACTAAACATGCAGTGCTGCTGTGGTTTGGTGATTGACTGTCAAAGAAAATGTCCTTGCAGAGCATTCTTGGGAAGCATTAAAATATTTGACTGCAATTTTCTGTCAGTGATAAATGGATAACATTGTTGCCAACACGATAAAAATACATAAATGCAGAGCAGACTTTGTGTTTTTAGTTCAGAAAGGAAGAAGTACTCTTTTTCATTACCATCTGTTTTTAACATGCAAAGCCAGCTGCAGTTAGATAGAAAAAGGAAACACTCTGGAGATCATTTATGAGAACAGAAATGCTCTGTATAATGTGCTCCCAAAACAAGTATGCTGTGATGGGACATGCTGGAATATTCCTCCTTGCCTCCATGTCTTGTAGATGTCCCCAGTGTGCAGGTTGCTTTCTGTAAAGAACTTTTGAGCACGGGGGCTGTGTTTCTGCCCTGCTGAGTGGGGCTGCTCCTGTCAGGTTACTGGTACATTTCTAAAACCTTCTCCTGCCCCTTTTCTTCCTCAGACCTCAATAGCAATGGATTCATCTGTGACTACGAGTTACATGAGCTCTTCAAGGAAGCCAACCTGCCTCTCCCTGGGTACAAAGTGAGAGAGATCATCCAGAAACTCATGATTGATGGTGACAAGAATAAAGATGGGAAGATCAGTTTTGAAGAGTTTGTCTATGTAAGTGGTATTTCTGATTTTTCAGCAGCCTGGGGAACCCTTTTTGGACAAAGCTAAGGAAGGGAGTAGAAGAGGTTGAACCTGACTTCTAGGCCACTTATCCTATTCCTAGTTTTGTTTCTACAAGCTCTTTACTTTTGAGGACTTAACATGTAACAGTCAGTTCTTTGTACAGATAAAACCAGACTTCTGCACTGTCACTACCTGCCTTTTGATTTGGACACAAGGAATATTCATATGCCTTTCCTTATTGAAAACTCTGTTGGAGCCTGAAAGACCCCACATGAGGTGACAACTGGAAAAAGACTTCCAGTTCTCCAAATTTACAGTATTGACTGGAAGCCACTCGTTTTTTCCAGGCACATGGATGAATGCTTGTATTCCCAGTCATGCAGTATAATTTCCTTTTTCAATTTAATGGGACTGAAAGTATTTGCTAAATATTTGAAGGGCATTTCAAGACACTCTTGGAGATTAATCCTAAGTACTGATCTAGGAAAGTTCAAATCTGTCCCCTTAAAAGGAAGGAACTGAAGTGAGGATGTAGAGAAGCTGGAGAATGGATCTAACCTTCAGTCTTTTCCTGTAGAAATAGGTCAGATTTTTTTTTCTTTGTCTTTACAAAAGCACATTACTTCTGAGGTACTGGTTTAATAACCATTGCTTCATTGTTTTTATACTCTGACCAAATGCTGAAAGAGTAATAAAACTGTGTGCAGTACTTTGAAGGAGCTGTTTTCATGTCTACTGTTTTTCTTGGTATTCCTTAATTCATCTTCACCTTCTGTTCCTTAATTGTTTTCAGACCCTCTGAACTTTTGAGTTCGGAGTCAACTAGTAAGTTGGAGTTTGTTTGCAGTTTGTGAGCACTTGCATGCTGGGTGCACGTTTCAGCTGTTGGTTTGAGCTGGTCTGTAACTCTAACTTTGCATTAAGAAGGAAGAAATAAATCTATTGTCACATTTGAATGGTGCCAGTGATCAAGTAAACATGAAGTGTCTTACAGGCAGCTGTACAGTAGAAGCACTGGTTAGCTGCAGGATTTTTACAAACAGAACTGTTGTTTTCTGAGCACTTTTACTGGGGTTTATGATATAAAGGGTGACATGAACTGACTTGAGATTGGGGCCAAGTGACTTAGTAGTGCCTCATCATTAAAGCACCAATTTTCAAAGCAGGTGTGCAATACCAGTAACTAGTCCAGCAGATTTTAGAATTAACAAATCTATTTCAAAACTTTTATGTTTAAAATCTACCAACCAAAACCCCAAAACTTTTGGGATTTTGAGTGTTCATTCAGCTCTGCTGGATTACTAGGGGGAGCAAAATCTCTCTGTGCTGGAGGAGGTTTAACTGCACTGCATCATCTTCTTGACTTGCCACCTTCCCTGTGCTTCAGGATGGGGAAGCTATGGCATGACAGGGACTGCAGTGACACCTCTGCAGCCAGATGGGCAAGTTCCCTCCTCTTCTTTTAACATAAACACTTTATTGCTCTGCTTTACCATGCTGTTCCATTGTCTTTTTCTGTGTAGTCTTAAGAGAATCTTTATATGTTTCATTTGCATTTTTGGCATGTTTGAAACTAATGTGATGAAGTTTTGAGGGACTTACAGTAGGATTTCAAGCCATTGGATATATTTTTTCCTAATAGTAGCTAAGTTCTGTAGAACGTGAGGGACACTAATAGTAACATTCAACCTATGCAAACAGCTCATGTAATCTTTCTGTGCTGAAGCATCTATTCTGCCCTCAAATCTGAGGGTATGTTGTCACTTAGCCCAGGCCTGCTCTTGAGGGTGAGGCAAATCTTACCTGGAGTGCTCCTTGTTACTCAATATTTTAGATTTTTCTGCCCTACTCAGAACTGATTCTTGGGTTGTGCACAGTCTTTTGTGTGAACTAGAGTCACTGTCTCACAAGCATCCAGCTTACACAGAAAGGTTAAAATTGCACAACAGCTTTCTCAATTTGGGGCCTGTGGAAACTGCTGCATGGTTATCCACTCTCAGACTGCAAAGGTTTAATATTTTTTTCTCGTGGTCTCTTGAAATCTAGTCGAAAAGGTAAATGTGTGTGAGGTACTTCATGTCTAATGCTTCTGTTTCAGTAGGCACTGAGAGTACATGTTTGGGAGAGTGGGATGGCCACTATCCACGTTAAATATAATACCACTACACCCTTGCTGAGCCCTTCACGTTTGCTCATTTTACTACAAGGTCTGCTTTAAAGCTGAGAAGAAATAACTGCTTCTGTGGTCCTTTCATCTTATGAAGACAAATTTTTCTTGTCTAACAGAACACTTTAAATTGTAGATTTTCCAAGAGGTGAAAAGCAGTGATATTGCTAAAACATTCAGGAAAGCAATTAACAGGAAAGAAGGAATCTGTGCCATCGGGGGGACCTCAGAGCTCTCCAGCGAGGGGACTCAGCACTCCTACTCAGGTATCACTCTGCCTTTCAGATCCTCTCTTGGGTGAATGGAGCCCCTATACCCCAAATAAATTTCTACTGTCCTGCCATGTGCTGTGTTTTTGTTCTCTGACAGCTGAGTGATCTCATGCCAAAGTGAGAACAAGACAGAATTAGAGGGTAATACAAGATTTATAGTGTGTAAATTAAATGTCTGCTTATTTGTTTCTTTAACTCTGCTTGTTAATGAAGTCCTTGTGTCACATAATAAAGTTGTTGAGTAATGAATAACAGGAATATTCTGGTAACTGGAAGTTAAAGTCATATTTCTTTAAATTTTGACTAATAAATTAGTGTGGTAGTGATAGTGAGGCTTTTATTTCCCTGGGCTATTTTACATATATTCTTTTGGGAAAATCTTTGCTATGCTATAAAAAAAGACTGTATTAAATTTACAATTGGTTATCTTAGAGGAAGAAAAATATGCCTTTGTAAACTGGATAAACAAAGCCCTGGAAAATGATCCTGACTGTAGGCACGTTATTCCAATGAACCCAAATACAGATGACCTGTTCAAAGCTGTGGGAGATGGGATTGTGCTATGGTAAGTCATGATGGCTCCTGAATTAAAAACCCTAACCAACCAAAAATCCCCCCCCCAAAACCCAAACAAAACACAAATCACCAAAATAACTTCCCAAAACTATAGTTAGGGGAATTTTCATCCTATTCTAGGCTGTTTTCCTTGACTAGCGTGTATGTGTAATGTTTTGGATGCATAAAAAAGGGCTCAGTTATCCAGGCTTTCCTTATCATTATGTTATGCTTCAGCTTTGACAACTTCCCAACTGGTATTTTTGTCTAATGTTTTTGTTTGGGCTGGAGGCTAAGTTTGCTGAAGGGGGGGAAGTGGTGACTTAGGGAGCAGAAGTTCTGGCGCAAACTTGGCCTGATGCTCAGCAGCTTGAGGGAAGGCAGACGTGTCAAATTATCCATTTTCTTGCATTTTTAAACAGATGGTAAGAGGGAACATTAGTGACTTTATGGATTAATCCAAACCTGGATTTTCTGGGAATCCCCTAGATGCTTTTGGTTGTAGCTGCACTAAGTTATTAAAGTAACTTCTTTTGCTCCACAAAACTGAAAACACAAGGAATCCAGAGCTGTGAAACACTATCCACCTGTGCATGGGGTTTCTCTTGGTTTTGTGGTTTTGATTTGTTTTTAAAATTTATATGAATTAATGTAGCAGAGAGCTGGATCAGCCTGGAATTTTAGTAACTGTATCAATACCCAAAAGACGTTTAATGGGCTGCCCATTGACTTTCATCTCTTTACTTTTTTATCTTTAGCTTATGATATTTTTTTAATTTCCTCAGTTTCTAGTAATTCAGGTCTTCAGGTGAAGACTGGACTGAGTAGAAAGTGGTTTGTATCATAAAGTAAAAACTTGCCGTGTTTTTTGTTGACTAAAAATTCATTTTGCTCGTGTGCTCCCCACTGAGCTCTCAAAGTGTTTGCTGGTTTTTGAGGCAGTTTTTTCTTGCCAGCAGTAGTGCACATTTGCAATAGGAGGAAGTGTTGTCCTAGTAGAATCTGTAGTAAATGTCAGCAGAGCAATGAGTCTTTGCTAGTTCAGTGGCTGCACTGTGAATAATTCATGTGCTCTTTTTGCTCCAGCAGCTGAGACCAGCAGTGGCCAGTAACATGTTTAAGGTTTCACACTTAGCTATTAGTTACAAATACATTCTTGATAATGTAAATATTAACTTCTGATTTGCACCACCTTGATTTAAAAAAAGATAATAAACATATACAAAATGAAACCTGCAGAAGGAAATGTATGGGGTGAGTATTTTAACAGTGCATCAAGTTTTGCTGAGTTTAAATACTAAATGTTGTTCAAATGTTACTGTTTTTTCTCCTACCAGCAAAATGATCAATCTCTCAGTTCCAGACACTATTGATGAAAGAGCAATTAACAAGAAGAAACTCACACCATTCATAATTCAGGTATAGTAATTTTTTTTTTTAATTTTTGCTGAAATTGATATATAGATAGACTTAGTGAAAACAGCAGGGTGCCTCAGTATCGTGGAACTCTGGAAAGGAGTGTGGTTTATAACTTGCATTTAATTATTAAAGGCAGATTTGTACTGTGCACGGTTGCAAATTCTCTCGGTACAATTCAAAATACAAAACACAATACAGTGGTGATTATATACAGCAACATCTTTTTAAAACAATATGGTTATTGGCATTGGCTATCTATGAATTATGTTATAGTATGGCAGGTTGTTTTTGTAGGCATGCCTGTGCATGCATGTGTGCATAACTTAACACTTCTCTAGCCTTATTCTAGTTGCACCACTAGGTGCGACTAATTTGGAGACTGAAACCAAATACCTGAGGCTGAAATTAAATCCTGGTGCCTAGTTCAGTTCTTATTGATGCAATTTGCTGCCACCACAGCCCTGTTAAAACTTCAGCTGGGAGAGCTTCCTCTGAGCTGCTGCTGTTGGAGCCAGGACAAGGGGGAAATCTCCTCTCTGATGGTGCTGGATGAAATGCACAGGGACATCTCTCCTTGCTGTATCTCACTCAGCTCTGCTGTTTGCAGGAGAACCTGAACCTGGCACTGAATTCTGCATCTGCCATCGGGTGTCATGTTGTCAATATTGGTGCAGAGGACTTGAGGGAAGGAAAACCCCATCTGGTCCTTGGGCTTCTCTGGCAGATCATTAAGATCGGCTTGTTCGCCGACATTGAGCTCAGCAGAAATGAAGGTAAATGAAACTATAAAGTGATTTACTTCTACCACACTGCTTGCACTGTCACCTCCAGCCTCATCAACTCCTCTTCCCTCCCCTCCTCTCTGCTGGTGGGGGTGTCCTTGCCTCTGGGTTTGTCAGGATACATGCCAAGCTTGGTGCTCGCTATCCTGTTCGTAGCTGTGAGGCAGGTTCAGATAGGTGGGTTATGCCATCCTGGTAATATGTGTCAGCCTTGGAGAACTGGCTGAACACAAGCCTGTAAGTCAAGATGTATCCTGGCTCAAGCCATGCTTTCTGTGTGCCTTGAGCTAGGCTGGTGTGCTTTGACCATATGTGTTGGGAGGTGGCAAAGAGCTGCTTGCATCCTTTTAATATTACAGAGAGCTGCACATCTTCCTCAAAAAAAAAAAAAAAAAAAAAAAAAGAGAGGAGGGCTTCAGCTCTTTGGGAATGTGATCACAAGGACTTGGTTCTAAACCCATCCATTCTTGGTGGCAGAAGAGCAGTGCTGCATCTCTCCCACTGTGCTTGCTTGGTCTCGCACAACAGCCTTCGAACTTTAGATTTTTCCAGATAATTAGTAATGATTCCACAACCAGATGTATGGGGGGGCTTCAGTGTCTTTTATTTAGGTTGAAAATTCAAGGAAGCACAGGCCAGCTGAAAGAGGGCTTGTCTTAGAAGCACTTTTTCATTGAGATAAAAGTACATTTGCATTTAGCTTACTGTCATCAGCTTAAAAGCATGTAATATCTGTACAATTTACTTTTACAAGAAAATGGAAAATATTTTTATTCACAGTTTTCTAGTTCATTCATACTGGTCTTTGTAGCAAAAACCCCTCCACTAATACCCGAATTATTTTGACGTAATCAGTAGTTGATTGTCTTTCTCTTATCTCCATGAAATGTTACATAAGCTCTAATTTTGGCATGCGATTTGTCTCTTGAAAACTCACTCCTTCCCCTCACAAATGTTTTTCTTCTAGCACTGGCTGCCTTACTTCGTGATGGTGAAAATCTGGAGGACCTTATGAAACTATCTCCTGAAGAGCTGCTTCTAAGATGGGCCAACTTCCACTTGGAAAACGCAGGCTGGCACAAAATCAATAACTTCAGCTCGGATATCAAGGTACCAAGATCTCTTCTGGTCTGCATGTGCCTGAAAAAAGGCTGGGAACCAGCCAGGGCCCTGTTTGCGTTAATAAATGAGGCCCTTCATCTGCAGAGAGGACCTTCCTTAATAGACTGAGCAGGCTTAGCAGAGGTTTTATGTGGTCTATGGTATATTTAAGGTACTGCGGCTTTGTTCTCTCTTGCCATGAGGCTGAGCCCAGCTTTTAACTGTCTTGAGCATTTCCTTCAAGTGCTAGTGGGATCCTGCTGCAAAGCTGTCACATCAAGTGGGAATCCAATCAAGTAGGGAATTGGTGTTACTCATGTGTTTTCTTAATCCATCTTTTTTCATGGAAAGAATTTTTCAAGGGCAGCTTAGGTTGAAATACTTAACTTTGTTCCTGAAGAATGTGGCTCTCACACACTCTTGGCAGGTGATGACATTTCAGCCACAACTTGGTGGGCTGGAGAATGGAAGGGAAAAATGATAGTGATATTCTTGAGTGACAGTGGGCTGAGTAGAAATAAGAGTGGGGAGTCTTACAGCTGTTTTTCAGATGTGAAGGGGTGGCCCTTTTCTCTCAGCACTAGTGAGAAATGGTGACTCTTGGTCAGTGTGGGGTTTTTTGACACTGGTCTTGGCAGATTTCTGGAGCTTATTCACATGGCCAACAGTTACAAGGAGGAGAAGGAGGAGTGAAGTGGATTCCAAGCTAGAATTCTGTTGAGGTGGAAAAAAGAAACTTATAATTGAGGGTGCATGGGGAGCCCAGAGCTCACCTGTGTGTATGTGTATACACGTGTTTATGCATAGTCACTCTTGTTTCCAACTTCAACATTACTTGCAGCTTTACTGATAGTTGTTGGCTTGTCTGATGCATCCCACAGACTTCCAGGATATACTGAGGTCCTTCTTAATGCTGAGGACTGAAAGAACTTGCAGTCGACAAATAATTGCTGCAGTAATTTGCTCCTCTTAGTTTATGACCATCTCTCTCCTTAAAGTTATTCTAGTTACTAGGCAGAGGAAAAAAAAAACGTTCAGACTTCATATAATTAGCTTTTTCCCTGCACTTTATCTTTGCTGAGCCATTTTCATCATTGCTGTAGCAGTAGGAATGGCTCTGTCAGCAGTTTAGGGCTGCCTTGGGACCATTGCCTCCTCCAGGCACTGGAGAGGAGGCTGTGACACCAGTGCTTGTAGTAAAGACAACTTTCAAACAGCTTACACCCATAATTTTAATCTTAAATATTTCTAACCTTTTCCCTTTCTGTTTCCTTTTCTGCTGCCTGGATTTCTGGCATCATGCTCTCTTTTAAGCTTACAGATTTTGGTAATTCAGTAAAGGTACATACACTTATCATTCACAGTGACTTGATAAAGATGACCCTGAATGGAATTGTTATAGTGTATTTGCTGCTGTGTGGGAGATGTGAATCTTGTTTTTCATCCATTTCAGGATTCCAGAGCTTATTTCCACCTCCTCAATCAAATTGCACCTAAAGGGAAGAAAGAAGGAGAGCCTCAGATCGATATTAACATGTCAGGTTTCAATGTAAGTATTCAGGCTGCCAAGTTCTCCTGCTCTACAGTTGCAAACTACCTCTAACCTCTAATTGCCCTGTGACATCTAAGTAACCTGGTATGTTAATTTCTTGAGCATGTAAAGTGTCAGTGTGCATGTGTGCACCTCAGGTATGTGCTAAATGAGAGGCTGTTGCAAGCCTGATAACTACCCATCAATTAACATATACGAGTGAGAAATCATTTGTGTTTTTACTTGGGGAATGCTGACTTCTGCTTTTCAACCACCAAGTCAAAAATCATAAATGTTGGAAAGCCTATAAACTTGTAAAGCATCATGCTAAGAAATATAACAAGACAAACTGGGACAATTACATGCAGAGCAGCAGGGATTAGCATGCATGCTTCACCCCTTTGATTAGTGATTGATGCCTAAGAAGGTCAGTGGAGTTGTGGCATTGCTTCAGGTTGCAGTCAGAAGCTTTCCATCTGCTTTGTAGCTCTTTTCCATGACACCTCTTATCCATTGCATCCCTGGCAGGAAAAGGATGACTTGAGGAGAGCAGAATACATGCTTCAGCAGGCAGATCGGCTGGGCTGCCGGCAGTTCGTCACGCCGGCTGATGTGGTCAGTGGCAATCCCAAACTCAACCTGGCTTTTGTTGCCAACCTGTTCAACAAGTACCCAGCACTTACCAAGCCTGAAAACCAGGACATTGACTGGACCCTGCTTGAAGGTAATGGGCATCTCGGTCACCAAATGGGCAGGAAGGAAATATCTAAAGTAAATACTTGTGTTACAAGAGGTTGTGCTAAGTGGAGGTATCGCAGATGAAGGAACACCTATGATTTGAGGCTTCAGTGCTTTAGTGGCTATTTACTTCTTTGGGGCAGGTGAAAAGGGCACTTCACAGTCTGTTCATCTGCTCTCACCCTGATGTGGAGTCTGCACTTGTAGGAGCACTGCCAAGGCTTGGGAATTTGATGCTGTCATTTCCTGAAATGGTCAGGAACACCTCAGCAACACAGCAAGATGTTTATGAGAGCACTAGTTGGTGGCAGAACTGGGATTAGGACTTAGGCTGCTTAGCTCCCAGACGGCAGCTAGTTAACACACATGAAAGACCCTCCTGCTACTTTTTCTTGCAGAAAGTGCAAAAGGCATACTCTCTTGAGGCCTGGAGAAACCAAACTGATTTCCAAAACCTAGATATCGGGCAACCTTTGAAAATTTATAGTAGAAAAAATACCGTTTTTCTGCTTGAAAACCTGATCAATGAGCTATGCCACCCGAAGTTCTCTTCGTTGCAAGGCAGAAAACCCTGCACAGCTTTGTGCTTGCAGAAGTTGCATGAATGTATTTTCTCTCATCCAGGAGAGACACGAGAGGAACGGACCTTCCGCAACTGGATGAACTCCCTTGGTGTGAACCCTCATGTAAACCACCTCTACGGGTAAGAGTTAGGCTCTTGGGAGACCCCCAGCTAGATCAGACTAAAATGTGCCCACACCAGTGTCCTGTTGCTCACAGTGCTGAGCAAAAAGCTGAGGGAAGGGTGATGGTAGGGAGTGGGGGATGCTCACTGTATCCTCCCTGTGGTCCACAGCATAGGGATTTCAGAGCCAGCACTTGGCACACCATCCATTGGCTTCAAGTGCCGAAGACAATTTGTTTCTTTTCTGCTATCTTAAGTAAATCTTGGTACTCTGAGATCCCAATACATTTAGATTTGCTCAAACAATTGCATTAAAGTAACAGGAACTATATTTCCTGTCACTTGATTTTAGAGCTTCACCAAGTTAGTAAGCAAGATACTCTGGGTCCTCATAGTCAGTGGAAAGAGGTGGTAAACTTTGGATTTTATGTAGCACAGTTCTTCCCTGGATCTGTTTCTAATTACCATCCTAAAATGAGCCTCAGCTCTGCAGTTAGGGGATGTTAAGTGTGGAGCATTTCTCCTGCTCTGAAAACTACAGGCTGTTTTGAATTTTTTTCTTTTCAACAACTCTAAAGTTGTTGAAAGTACAACAGCCTGTAAATAGAAGTAATAACTCATGGCAAAACGACAAAGAGTGCATTTAAATCTTTTAACACAAGGTAAAATCAATGTTTTCCACTTCAGCGATCTCCAAGATGCTCTGGTAATACTACAATTATATGAAAAGATCAAAGTTCCTGTTGATTGGAATAAGGTTAACAAGCCTCCATACCCTAAGCTTGGAGCAAATATGAAGAAGGTAAGTATTTCAAAAGACTTCTTAAAAAGCCCTGGGAATTTTTCTTAAATTCCTGTTTGAGGCTTCTAGTCAAGTGAGTGTATTTGTGAGTGATTTTCTGTTTAAACTCTTTTCCTGTATAGCTAGAAAACTGTAACTATGCTGTAGACTTGGGAAAGCATCCAGCTAAATTCTCCCTGGTTGGCATTGGAGGACAGGATCTGAATGATGGAAACCCAACACTGACACTAGCCTTAGTCTGGCAGTTGATGAGAAGGTAGGACCCATCTCAAACATGTATAAATTTGTGAACAGAGTACCAAAATGGGGAAGTATTTTGCCATGAGAGCACTGCTGCATCACTGGAACAGTCATACAGAAAGCTGGTAAAACTTCTGGTTTTGGGGGGTTTCTGAGTCACAGCTGAACAAAACTCTGGCAGAGCTGATCCTGCTGCACATGAGAAGCTGGAGTGGACACCTCCAGGGAACCCACTCAATGATTTATTAACATCATGATCACCCCTTTCTCACCTGTCTGGTCCACATGCAGAAGGCCCAAGCAAAAACATTTGTGCAACTTTGATGTTCTAATTTTAAACTGGAAATCAAGAGAGAAATATTTCAGGGCTTCTTTTTAACCCTACTCAGCACTGGAGTGGGGGGAAGGAGAAACAGAGAATAACAGATAAAGTTGAGCATATATTTTCTCATCTATTTCTGAAGAATTCTAAGATGATGAAAAAAAAAATCTGTATCTACAAAACAGCTGCCTGGTAGCTCCATATTTAGCATTAGAGATCAGAATGCTAACTCAGGAGTTGATCCACACGTTTTAAGTAATGTGTGAGCCCTGTGGAGCACAAGGTCAATAGTGAAACAGATTAACCAATGTCCTTAGCTCAGGCAATTTTGTGATCATATTAAAGGATTTGAAAGAGTAAAAAGACTAAATGCTTCAATAGAAATCACACTTCAGATAAGATAATTCTTTCTTTTTGCTAAAGCAGTTAAAAAAGAAAAAAAAAAACCAAAACCCCCAAAAAAGCAGAACTGAGACTTATATAAGGACTTTCCAAGCTCTGTGCCTAATCTTGTTCTCTTTCCTGGTTCTTAGGTACACACTGAATGTCCTTGAGGATCTGGGTGATGGTCAGAAAGCTAATGATGACATTATAGTCAGCTGGGTAAACCAGACCCTAAAAGAAGCTGGAAAGTCCACCTCCATCCAGAACTTCAAGGTGCAGGTTCCCCTCTTTTATCCAGAAGGAGAAGGGTGCCCAAAAAAGGATTTCCTTGGCTGGAGGAACATCAGAGGCAACTTGGAAAGGAATTTAAATGGGAAAGGGTTCAGTCTGTGCTGGAGACAAAAGTGGCTTCAGGCTACCAGAGAGGAGACTTTTTAGGACTGCTCACAGTGGGGAATAGCACTGGGGCAAGAGAGCTGATGGGGAAGCAGTGGAGGGGAGGATGGTTGGGCCCTGGGGCAAAATTAAGGGCTGAGATGCTGGCAAGCATTTAGGGGCTGGAGCTGATGGGCATTTTTATAGGCAAGTTTTGTTCCCTGAGGTCTGGTCAGTGAGGCAGACCTGCTGCCTGCACATTACTGCTTTATATTTTCAAAGCCCTTAAATTGAATTGGAGTAATGCTCTTGTACCATTGTCAAAAGAGAAGCAGCAGTTTGGTTTTCCCTGTGGTCCAGCTGGGAAAAAACACTAACACTGCTGCTTTGAAAAAGCTTGTTTAAAGCTTGTTTCATTGCACTTTGCAGAGCAGCTGAATTGATGTGAGAAATACGCTTTAAAGGTTAGACATTAATCTTTACTGGTCTGCCCCTGTATTCTTTAGGACAAGACTATCAGCACAAGCTTGGCAGTTGTGGATTTAATTGATGCTATACAGCCTGGTTGTATCAACTATGACCTGGTGAAGACTGGTAATCTATCTGAAGATGACAAACAAAATAATGCTAAGTAAGTTTGCTAGCTCAAAAGCTGTTTTACATTGAAAGAGTGTGCCTTCTATGGCCTTAAGTTGTTGCAAGTGTTTTTACTGCCATTTACTACTGTGGTTTTCAGTCTTAATTAACACTACCTTTTAGACAGACTTCTTGAAATCTAATCTGTGTCCTAGCTTTTAACACTGGAGGGAGTACTTGGCTGGTATCTCTTGGAGAGAGACATGCAGAACAGCCAAAGCAGTTTTTAGTAATGATATTCTGTTCAGGCATATGAAATGCTCTGGGTTTTGAAACTGAATTCTTTTACATCTCATCTTTCACTGAATCATCATAAGTTGTCAAATATAAAGTGTGCCTCATAAAACATGCCTTTGAAATGTGTGTTCTGCTGTGACAGAATGACAGCAAAGCTGCTTTCAGATAGCAGTCTTTCTTGGTTACTCCTAAGGAGCAGACAGAAGAGGAAATGTAGATTCTATCTATTAGTGCTAACAAATATTAACTACAATTTTTTTAACTGTTGGAAAAGTGGACTTGATATTCAAAGGTCAGTTTGTGCGTTAAAGACATTTTCCTATACTGTAGAAAAGCAATGCAGCAAAAGACAAAAAAAATTATTATAAAATAGAATGCTATGTGATGTGATTGGACTGTTGCACATCTTGAATGTTAATAAACTGGATAAAAGGTGAAATTGTGTTGGGAAGGGCAGGAGCTGATTTGTCATTTATTGGTAGGGATCTCAGTGTTGACCCACTTGTCTTTTTCTGGGGAACAGGTATGCTGTGTCTATGGCCAGAAGAATTGGTGCCAGGGTTTATGCTCTTCCTGAAGACCTTGTGGAGGTGAAGCCGAAGATGGTGATGACCGTGTTTGCCTGTTTGATGGGCAGAGGAATGAAGCGAGTATAAAAGTTGATTCATGTCAAGAAAAAAACCACATGAAACACAAAAACTGCCCAACCTGCCACCCTGGGTGCATAAGTAGCAGATCAGCTGTGACCATGTTGAAATGCTGTTGGCCTAGGAACTGTTGAAGTTCAAAGGACTTTGTTTTGCTTTGCAGGACAAACTCTTACCAAAATACTCAGGGAGAGGAGTTTTAACCAACAGATGTGCTCTTTTCCCAAAGGAAAGTTTAACTTATCAAGAGCTCACAGAAATGCATTTTTAACAGAGCTGCATCTTGCAATACTGCTGTGGAGCTGTTATCACCCCATTGTTTCTTAGATACTTGGTGCATGGGTTTTTTTACCCCTGAGGGCTATAAGGTGGTTGGTATGAGTCATAATGGAAACAAATCTAATTTCTATCTGCAATCCAGTTTAATTTCTGTCATATGGTCCAAGCATATTGTAGGTTTGACCACTTCCTTAACTTTGCAAATAAAGCTACAGTACAAGTTGGGACCTGCAGGCCAGCTCGCAATGCTAAATAAGAAATATGTAATTAGGAAGATGGATCTTCCTCTGGTATTCTCTGTACATGGTGCTTTTTTATACATCTTAACTATTTTGATTACTTTACAAATAAAGCATGGCAGTTCTTTTCTCTTGCTACCTATCAAAAGGATTTTGGTTTTGGTTTGTTTTGGGGTTTTTTTTGGTTAAAATTATACTATATAAGAATACCACCATCATTGGGCCTCAGACAGTAACATAGGATATGTTACTGATGGCACAGTTACACCTGAGAATGGAAGTGAATGCATTTTTGTATGCATCTTGGTTCAATTCTGTGCACCTATAAAATAATTTTTTAAAAAAATCTGCATAAAATATACAATTTTTTTATTTAAAATGCTGTCAGATCTAAAACCATACTACATTGTGAGGAGGTTTTGTGTAGGGAAGAGGCAGTTCAGCAGGGTTCAATAAAATGAGCAGCAAGTGTGCTGGAACCTAAAACTATTTTTACAGACAAAGGAATTGTTGTTGCCAAAGAAGGTAGATGCTGTATCCATAGGATTTAATATTATCTTGCTTTGGCAAGCTGTTTGCTGTATTTTAAGATTATATTGCTATTCAAAGCTATTCAAAGTGATGTAATATGGTGGCAAAGCATTAGTTTAAATAAAAACATCTAAATACATGCTCCTCTCCTTGTTTACCTAGCATGGCAGCCTGTCCTCAGTTGATTTTAGCTTTGTTTTAGTTGATCTTTTTTTTTGCCAGATCCATTGATATCTAAGACACCCTTGTATCAGAGTGTGCTCAAGGAGGTTTTTTGTTTTTGTTTTTAAATGGGCACTGGATGTGTAGTTATTCTGAACCTGTGTTGTATCAAGGCTTTGTCTTCATGGTAGCTTCTATAAAACCTTGATCTTTGAGTCCTGTTGTGTGCCCAAAGATGATGTCTGTGTGCAGGGGAAGATCCTCATTAGGACAAAACCTGGAAGGACGAAGAAAATTCTACCCTATGTCAGGGACATGCTGTCTGGGCTTATTTCCAGAAACCTCAGGTCTGGGGGCATAATGGCAGCTGACAAAAGTCTGGTATCATTTGGATCTTGGGGTGCTGTGGTGGGAGAGAGGATGCCAAGCAGCCACTGGTTGTTGGGGGAGATTTGCCTACTTGCTGTGTCCAGCAAGGCTGGAACAGGGATGTGGTGATCCTGATTCAGCAATTTCTTTACTTTTGTAACCCATGGGTGAAAGCCTGGGAGTCGAGTGAGCTTTGTCTGCCTTACAGTGCAGAAGCCCCCAGAACCACCAGTGCCTTCAGTGAAAATCAAGAACAATTTGTGTGAGACTGGTGTCATGAAAACAAAATTCTGTAACCTTAACTACATAAACGTGGTCTGGGTTGTCCCCCTCCTGACCTGTCTGGAGTGATTTTTTTTTTTTTTTTTTTTACTGGTGCAAACAGGTGCAAGAGACATTTTGCAGCTTTTCTGCTGATGGAATGAGGATGAGTTTGTGGGCTAACCGAGATTACAGGTTGGTGCCCAGCCTTCTTTTTGGGCATCATTTTTGGCAAAGTGGCACAGCTGTGGGCTTAAGGTGCTAGAAAACTCCTAGAAGGCAAATACTTGGGGGGGAGTGTGGCAACCCAACTACCCAGTGTGTCATTCCCCATCCTGTGTTACAACCATCCTATGTTGTGAGGGTGCTGCTGAGAAGGAACTCTGTTTCAATGCTATGTTGTCAGTGTTCCTGAGCCATGTACATGGTTGTGTCCTCACTTTTCTTTTTAAAGCAGGAAGGGGAAAAAACTAAGAAAAAGCAAGCCCCTTTTACTGTTACCTTGTCCTTGAGAGACAGCTGCAGGAGCAGATCCCGTGATTTCTGTTGAAGCAGATGTTACACAGACCATATGGAACTCCTGGTAAGAATCTCATTGTTTCCCTTTCTTTCCCTCTCCAAGTTTTTTCAGGTAACTGAGTGTAATCATATTAGCGAGGTTATGTGGGACTTGTAAGGCTTTGCTTTGGCAGCTCAATGGGGTAACATGGGGGTCTATGTGTGCTGGATGAGGCCCTGGTAGCAGAGGTGATGTACTGTGACTACACAATGACAGCTTTTTTCCTTTTTTTTTTTTTTTTTTTTTTTTTTTTTGTCCTGTAGCCATAGGCACAGTGAATGTGTCCAACAGGAGAGCTTGGGGCTGGGGTGCTGGCCAGGGCCCAACACTTGGTACCTCATCCAGCTGTACCCAGAGGGGGTCAGGCTGGGCTTCTGTACTGGGTCTGGAGAGTGACCTGCTTGGGTTTAGGAGTCCAGGAAGGGGCAGTTTGCATCTTGGAAGACTATTTAATCACTGATGCCTGAAAACACGATGCTTTGGGAGTCACAAGTTTGGGACAGTAGGGTGTGGAGATGTGGCTTTTTGTACAAACCTTTGGTTTAAGAGCTTAAAAGATTATCTATATATTTTCCTCAGTTTGAAAATGGTGGTCAGAGTGAGATGCTGCCTCCTTCTCAGTCCCACTTCTCTGGTCAGAAATCTTGGTGCCCTCCTGCAGCTGGAGTTTCTGGGCTGCAATGCTACCTGCTATCTTTCCTCATCTTGAATGGCCAGATGCAAATCTCCTGTAAGGTGCTGCTCCTTCAAAGCACTGCAGGGAATGCTCTGAGCCTTTTTTAGGGGTTCCAGATGTGCTTGAACATGTGCAAATCATTCCCATTTCATTAGTACTCACAATACCCTCAGTGCAGGCTGACCAGAGGAAGGCAGCCCTTCCCTGAGACATTACACATGGCTGTGGTAGTTGAGAAATGAGGAGGAAAGAGGCTGTGTTGGACCACATTTCCCAGCCCTGTGTCACACAGCTCAAGCTTCATCCCTGAATTTGCTAATGTGACATTCAGCTCTTTATGGGACCATTTACATTGAATTTTCATATTAGCATTTAAGATTTGAGCATTGCCTGTCAGCGAAAGCATTTATTCTTATATAATAAAATCCCTCTATTTCCATATAAAACCTACCTGTAATGGAAACCATTGTTCACAAACAGTGAGAAAATAAGTAAGTGGCCTCCAGTTCATAATTTAAAGTTTATAGAAATGGACATGTCCCATCTCTGTGCAAAATACCATGCAGAGCAGACAAATGCCAGCAGGACGACCTTGCTGGGGAGAGCAGAGAGCCCAGGAGCCATGCTAGTGCTGGCCACCTTGCACTTGTCCTCATGTGCTAGCTCAGGTGGCACCGTGCAGTCCATCAGGTCCCCTGAGTGTTGGATCTCAAGTGCTGTCACGTTGTGAGGACCCAGAAAGGCACAGTGCAGCCCTTTGATCACTCCCCTCTGTGTTGCCGTCCACCTCAAGAACCAGAGCATCTTGCAGTCACATTTCCAGGGGTTGTGGGATAAGAACACAAACTTCAGTTTGGGCAGCTCAGCAAACAAGCGGATGGGGAGGGAGCTGAGGTTGTTCTTGCTCAGGTGAAGGAAGTGCAGCTTGTTGATGTACAAGAAAGCAGAGTCTGAGATGGAGGAGATCTGGTTGTTGTTCAGGTACAAGCTTCTCAAGTTCAGCAGCTGCCTGAAGGTGCAGCCGACAGCAGTGATTCTGTTGGCTTCAAGGTGCATGGTCTTGAGCTGGATCAACCCTTCAAAAAGCTGATTAGGCAAATCAGCGATGAAGTTGTGTCCTAAATTTAACATGCCCAATCTGAGAAGCTTTGTGAAAGCACCATTCTGAATGATCCATATCCGATTCTTCCTGAGATTCAGATCATACAGGGTTTCCAGGTCCTTCAGGGAATCTCTGCCAATGGCTTCTATGTGGTTGTCCTCCAGTGACAGCCTTGTAAGGCTGGAGAGATTTCTAAAGGCTTGTGGGACATACCTCATGTTGTTGGAGGCTAAATCAAGTATTTCTAAAGAAGGCAGGTGTGAAAATAGAAGTGGATGGATTTCGAAGATATTGCAGTGGGACAGATCCAGGCTGATGAGGTTTAAAAGTCCTCTGAAAGTGTTTGCATGCAGGTAGGTGAGGCGTGAGTTCCTGCTGAGGTGCAGCTCTCGCAGCTTGCTGAGCGTGTGGAAGGTCCCTGGGGACAGGAAAGTCAGATTGTTCCCATCTAGCCAGAGGCTGTGGAGGAAAGTCAGGTTCCTGAAGGTGTTGGTGGTGAGAATCCGCAAATAATTATTTGAGAGGTTTAGAGAAACAGTGGATGCTGCTATTTCTCCAGGGAGTGCTCTCAGTCCGGCTCTGTTACAGGAGGTAATCTCTTCAGGTGCACATTTGCACATGCTTGGGCATGAATCAGAGATATTCAGATTCAGTCCAGCCTTAGCTGCACAAGTAAGTATCAATATAACAAGAAAGAACATGACCAGCTATAAGTCACCACATCTAATACATCGTGAATAGTAGAGAAGAAGGTAAGAAAAAGAGCATGTACCTTTGGGATAGGTGAATCTTGACCATTGCAGTCTTGGTTGGGCTGTGCTTGTAGTGCACAGTGGAAATAAATAAGCTGTTTCTTCCTCCTGCAGACCAACGGGGATCAAGTCTTTAGCAGATAAAAGCAGATTAAGTGCTGCCTTACTGTAAAGAGCATTACTGAGAGGCAGAAGATTTCTCAGCTGAGAATCATGCTCGGGCAGTGGTTTTTCCCACCTCCTGCCTTCTGCAAACAGCAGCAGCAGGTAACAGACTCCTGGCAGGATCTGTCAGGGACAGGCCTCTCTCCTGATGTGATCACTCTTCTCAGGATATGCTTGCCAGCTTGCTTAAAAAAACCCTTTGTGGTGGGGGTGGACATTTCCACTTTTCTCAAGTTATGGATTCAGCAAAGGCAGCTGAGAGCAGCTCTGCCACCAGGATGTGAGACAGGGGCTTTGCCCCAGGTGTGACTGCACATGCTGGCAGATGCTCTGGGTTCAGGCTGGGATCCAGGTGCCAGGGAAAGTGGACATCTAAGCCCTGAGAACATCTCTGTTGATGGTTGTTACTCCTCTGTACAAAAACAGGAGACTGTCAGGAGCTGTTGCAAACTTCTCTCTCCCTGCCATCCAGGAACATGCTGGGGAGTGCTGCATCCTGGTGGAGCCTTTTCTTGGGATAAACTCTGAGCCATCACTCTGTGGTAAAAGATGATCCCTGTGGACAGAGGACCCCAAGGGCATGCTGCCATTTTCCAGGGCACTACCTGTCCCCAGCAGGTCTGAAGATGTCACTGAGCAACTGGAGGTGGGTTTGTGTCCCTAAACCGCCCATGTTCTTGTGCCCCTTCCTGGTCTTATCCTATATCCAGAGTGCAAAGGAGAAGTGGAACTGGGGGCCTGATTGATGTACCTGGCAGCCAGGGATCAAAAGTCTGCAGGCTGATGATTTTGTTTACAATGCTAAGAGCAATAATTCAGACCTTGCAGCTGATGTGTAAGCAGGGCAATCAGTGATAGTTGCTGCTCTTTTTTCTTCTCAGTCTTCTAATTTTTGTTTTCATCTCACTTCTCTCTCTGGTAGAGAAGAACACATATTTTCAATGTGTTTGCAGCACCTTCTTTCAGCCCCATCCATTCAGATGCATTTCACTGCTCTTAATTTCTTGGTCTGGCTCAGGTTTTTTTTCCTTTTCATGTTTTACAGATTTTTTTTCCTTCTCTCCTGTTTTGTCTGCTCTGTCCAGACAGTGGCTAATAACAAATATATGATATGCCCAGCAGTGAACTGGACAATTTTTCAGATTCATTGTTTTTTTTGGCAGAAGCAGCTTAGGTTTCCTGTGCCATTAAATCTCTATGTTGGCTTCAGCTAGTTCTGCTTTCTTCATTTTTTTTTCAAGCAACAACCCCCCAGAGAACAGCTTCTCCTGGAATCTTGGCTGGGGTGGTCGTGTTGTGTAATGGAGCTGTAAACAGCATCATTTATTTAGTTAGACAAGCTTTGCTGTAGTGTTACTTGGGGCCAAGCAGGTTTACCAGCTGAGAACAGCAGAACCAGCACCTTCCCAAGCAGCTTGTCCTGGGAGCTCCAGAGGAAGGTGGAAACATGCACCTCTCATCCCATCTAGCTGCTGACATGCCAAAGATTTTGGTGGGTGAATCTTTGTTTTTGGCTCATTTGGGACTGGTTATTTGAGGACATCACTTTGGAGGGGTGTCCTGCTGCTGGGATCTCCATGGCTTCTCCAACCTCCTGCTGCAGCACAGCTACAAATATCCAGTGCTCCATGACTTGGCCTCTGCACCCCTATGAAGGGGAGAGGTTTCTGCTGGTCTCTGTGCAGGATGAGTGAGCTGCTCTCTGTCTGGCAGGAATGAGCTCAGGTCCAGCTGATGTTTGTAGTTCAAGCTGAAGAAGATGGACTGCTTGCTCTGGCATTCTTGTTACCCTACACAGGCCTGATTTCTGGTTGTATTTCCAGTAGTGTTATAATGCTCTAGCCCTTATTTAAGCCCAGTGCTTTCTCTAATTCTCCTTGACTTCATACTGGAATTTTTCAGAGACCAAAATCATGCAGCTCTTAGGGCTCATCACTGCCAGATATCACTTAACTGAACTAAAACATGGTGAAACCAGAGGACCACACAGATGCAGGATGTCTCCTTGATTCAGAGCCCATAGACCCAAGGGAAGTCATAAGAATCAAAATGACCAGACTTTTACACCTTGTCATGGGATTGGCAATTCCATATGATCTCTGTAATTCCATGATGCACTAGAGATGGCAGCTGCCTTGCTGGGCTGTGGCTGCTGCCTGGGCCACACTTGAGCTGTGGTCACAGCTGCCCTTGGAGTGGAACAAACACAGTGGTGTGCTCTCCACTTAACACTATGGAGAGCTAAACCTGTTCTGGAGACTGAGTGTTGATCTAAGATAAGGATTGCAAGTACATTACATGTGTGCTGCAGTGCTCAGTCCTTCTTTGCAAGAAGTGCTCAGCGTTGCCTGCCCAGCTGCAGCTTCCTCAGCATCATTGCTGCAGCAGCCAGCATTGCTACCACATCAGATGCTACAGAGACAAGGTAAAGATGTGGTCCATTAGAAGAACAACCCACCTGATTTTTCTCTCCAGCTACCTTTTTAACAAATAATTTCCCACTGTGTTTTTTTCAGTTAGGAGCATTGTTTTGAAGTAAATTTTGATGATTATTTGAAATTTTCTTTTGCTGGACATATACATGTCCTTTTGGATCTTTCAGAAAGGATCAGGCTTCATATGCTCAATCTAAAAAAGGGATCTGCTAGCTTAATCACCAGCAGCTTTTCCACAGGCTGGGTGACCCAGGGTGACCAAAGGGTCATTAACTTCAGGGAATTCTCTCTGATGAGTTACTCTTGTATTTTAGCAGTTTTGGGTCCATGGCTCAGAAATAATTCTTGTTAGCTGGGCAACCAGGAGTTACCCCCTGGAAGTCCCAACACTGACTGTGTACCTGGAAGCTGAGGGAACCTGGTGCAGGAGGCATTTTTCACTGTTAAGGTGGGGGTAAATTTCTTCACTGGTGCCTGTGAAAATGGGTTTATTCAAGAAATTTGCCTGTCTTGGAGTGATGTGAAATGAAAAGTTTGTGCAGAACTTGGCAAAACAGAGGCTTGACCACAAATAACCACTCACCCCCTCTCCTGGTCTGGTGGGGTAAGTAGCTGGAGAGATGATTATCCCAGAAAATGAAAGAACAGCTAATGCATCCTCCCTGGAATGCTTCTGTTGAAAATGTTCTGAGGAGCCAATAGTGTCTGGGGAGCTGCATATTTCTGGAAGGACAAACTGTAAATTGCTTAGCAGTGAAGACACCAACATAGTCATGCTTCAGCAAAACAAATCATCATACTAAGAAAATTACCAGGTGTTCAAAGTGGAAAGGTCACAGGAGTAATAAGAGGTTGTGGAGGCTTTTACCTTTGCCACAAGACAGACCAGTAATGAACATGACTGTGCCATTAATTGGCATCTTTGTAGTCTCAAAACAAAAGCTAAACTACAACACCTGCCCCCAGTGGCACCAGTGGCACCAGTGCTTCACCTGTACTTACCCTGAGTGCTGCACATTTCTGAAATGTCAGTTTGGACCTGCTCAAAAGCACAGTTTTTAACAAGTTTCATGCCTTCTGCCTGGTGTGCAGACCTATACAGATAGGGAAATGCTACAGGAATCTGGAAATCAGCTCCAGTTGCATTTACACCTGTGAGATGCTGGAGAAAATGAAGACAAAGCTTTCCCAGTGAGACAGCAGCAATGCAGCATCTCCCACTGGAGGGCAGGGATTACTGACCACTGGCTGGGGCTGAGGTATCTGCACTCAGTGTTACCCTCCCAGAAACAAGGAAACAAAAAAGGACTATTAAATGGGAGGCAAAACTGAGAGGGGAGGAAAATTCCTTCTTTCAAAACGCAGTTTCAAAAGACTACCCTGAGGGTCATATTCTGCAAGAGTGATAAACCAAGTGACTCCATGAGCTCAGCAGTGTTTGCCGGGTCTGTCCTGTACCTCTAGTAGGTCATAAACTTGAGTATCATCATTAAAGAAACTTCCAAAACCCCTGTCTGCAGAGAAACCTGAGGTAGAAGTGGGGAAGTTTCTGCATTATTGTTAGAGCAAATTGAATAATGTTCAGCCCTATTAATTTCTTCCATCATGATCAGGCTTTTCATGGTTTTTTTTTCCAGGTATTTATGATGGAAACTGGAGGACTTTTCATGGCTTCAGCATGCTGTGTTTATTTCTTTAGGATTTTCTGCAAAAATACGTGAACTAAAATTTAAGTAAGTTTTTTTACTAGCAAACTTAAAAGGTACTTTTCTTTTAAGAGAGCATTTTGCTAATACTTGCAACCCTGGTCCTTTGCAAGCCCTGTGTGCCCTAGAAAATGAGGAGAGCCTGTCCAAGGCAGGAGCCCTGCGGATGATGGGCAGGCCTGGGAGCAGCTGCATCCATCCTGTAGCCCTCAGAAACAGCCCTGGGATTGTGCCCAAGAGCAATTCATCCATTTTCAGCAGGGACATTGGGAATGTGTGTGGTTGCTTACTCTGCAAATACAGCAAGATGAATTTAGAAGCAGCAGTTAGATTTTGGCTGGGGCTGCAGGCAGCCACTCTATCTGCCCATCAATAGTGGGGAGTGGAAGGAATCCATTGTGATCAACCAAGATGAAACACTGACAGAGTTGGATTCAAAGCTGAGAGTGGTAGCAGGGTATTTTTTGGAGGGTAGAATGTCCTGGAGCCCTTCTGGTCTTGTCAGTGAATCTTTCCCCAAAGAGAGATGGAAGATATTTGAAGCTTCCTTTTCTAGCTGTGGCTGATTACTCTCAGCTGATTTGAATTGCAGAAAGAGTCTCAGTCCAAACAAGCATGTCCTGTGTGTGTGTTCCTCAGCTGACTTTAATGCACAACATTAATATATGAAGCAGAGAAAGTCACTGGCATTTGTTAGCATGAGGTAGTACTGGCTGGTGAGCTAAATGCTTTGTTTATATAAGATATACAATAAGTTATTGGTGCAGCATGTGCTTCCTGAGAAATCAACACAGCCTGAGCCTGTGCTAGCAGTCACACAGCACTCTTGTCCCACTCCTCAGGCCAGATTTTGGGCAGCAATATCATCTTGTCACTCTGCAGCTGAATGCCATGACTTGGATGCTCTTCACAACACATCCCCTTGTCCTGGCTCAAGGGCAATGAGATGCCACAGAGCAAGTGAACTGCTCTCAGTTCCCCATGAAAATGAGGACTTTCAGATGCTGTATTTGAGTGGTCCTGGCAGGAAACCTGAAGTGTGGGGATTGAGATGGTCTGGCAGCCTTTCCTTCATGCTCTTAGACTTGCTGCTCTCTTCTCAAGTTTCCTTCGCTTGGAGGAAAATGACTTCTCTTGTTGGGAAGAACTCCACTCAGCAAGGTCCTGGGATGTGCCTTCCTCATGTCTGCTTGCTGTGGGATCTAGGTAGGTGCACCAGACAGGTTTGTTGCTCTGTCCCATGGGGTCTAGCAGGAAGGGTTTGTCTCCTAGGGCTCTGTCGTACCCAAAACCTGACTGCAGGAGGAGCCGAGCGCTGCTGCCTTCACTGAGTACAGTGGTCAGCCGAGTGCTGAACTGTTTGGCAGGGAATCTGATGAGGCACCTGCTGAGAGCCAGAGTTCCCTCCCCTCTGTTTGCTGGGTTTCATCAGAATCAAAAGAGGAAAGAAAGGAACCAAAAAAAACCAACCAACCAAACTAAAAACAAAAAACAAAAACAACCCAAAAAGCAAACAAACAAAAAAAAACCCAGAGTAAAACCTGTGATTTGTTCATGGAAAACAGGTTTGTGTGTGAGTGTGTTTAAAGGGAAGTAACACTTGGCCCTGGGAGATACTCAGCAGTAAGCCCAGTGAGGTGTTTCCAGACCTGCTCCCACACACCAGCATTTCAACATCTGTAACCATCTCTTGGCAGTGTTTTGGTGCCCCCAGCTTTGCCACCCCTGGGAAGCCGTGGACACTAAGGATGGGAACCAGGGGGAGTTCTGCCTCTTTTGCACAGGAAGCCCAGAGGCACATCCCCACAGCACTCCTGTCCTTCATAATCTGTAGGACATCCATGCATCCTCCCCACCCTCCCTCCCTCTCCATGCCCAAGCTGTAATCCTGCCCACTACAAACGTCAGTCCTTACTTCTGTCAAAGATCATAGATGGTGGTGTACTTCCTGAAGCTTCCAAACCCAGCTTTTTTGGCTTTTCTCTTTGTGGGCAATGTGGGGCAAGAATCCAGGAGGCAATTGTACAGACCTGGCTGTGTGTTTCTGGACCTTGGTCCTGGAGTAGAGAGCCCTGGGGCAGGGAGCAGGCTCAGCTCTCTCTTACTGCCTCTTTCCACTTCCTCTTCAGCTGAGGTAGAATATGAATTTGACACTGTAATCCCTGGATAGAACTCTGTTAATACTCTAATTGTTCCACAGGGACAAAGCTGAGTAATATGGGAGTGGATGAGAGCCATGACATTAATTTCCCTGCTGTGAGGTACAGCTGAGTTTACCCCCTCTGCCAACCAGAAGCTCTTCAGTTTAAGCAAATGTTTGCAAAGCTCTGATTTGTGCCTGTAAGACAAGCAGTTATGGGAAGCCAGGATCCAGTGAGAGTTTGGGCACTGATAATTGTAAATTTAAAGATTTTATTATTTTTACAGCAAATAAGAAAAAAACCCCAGTATCCAACCCAATGAAATGCAGCATTGCAAAGGCAGCATATCCAATACAGCTGCCAAGTCAGCATGACAGGCAGCTAAAATGAAATAGAGGATTACTATCTCTAGAAACCAGAATCTGGTGCTAGCATCTTACCTTGTAAACACCTTCAACTTCATCAAGGCTCCTTCCAAAGTAAGGACAGCACAGTCTGACTCTCCATACAAAATTTCTACTGTTGTGAACTTCAGGGTCTTAGAGCATCATGAATCAGTGATGAATGTCCTTGTTTTACAGTAATAATTCTCCTCTTTTAGGTGAGTATGGTGTGCATAGTTTGTTCTCAAAATGCTTGTGCTTCTTTGGAAGAGGATTTTTCTATGGGCAATTCAGAATGCAGTAAACACATTTGACAAAGGTACTTAAGAATGTACATTCAGACTCAGAGAGGCTTTATAATGTAATCAACATGTTTAAAAGTAACAAGATTTATTTTTCTTTCAAATCTGTGGTGATAGACTGCTGCAGTTAAGAACACAAGGGCTTTTATTAGGGAAATTACACAACCCAAGGGAGTTGTTTTCAAGGACAGGCCTAGGAACAAAGATTTTAGAGTGTGATAGAGTCCCCTGGACATCACTGGCATTCAGCCTGGGATCTGGCAATCTTTAATCTTGTTTTATTCTGATCTTCATCCCCTGCAGGAATGCAGAGATCTTTATATCATCCACTGGAGCACCCAAAAAAGCAATCACCCAGAAGAATCAGGAATGTTTATTCCTTGCTGAGTCCAGCATGGCTCTGAGCTGCTTTTCTGGTGAGATTTGATACCTTGCAGGTAACTCTCTCCAGGATGAACTGGAAACAGAAACAGGTAATGAAAACAGGTAGGAAAGTTCTTAATGTTGGGCTACCCTGTAGCTAATTCAGCTCCAAAAAGTACTCAGAGCAGACTTCATTCTGAAGGCAGGAGCAGATTTTATCCATACCCAAGCTGGGTGGGAAATGATGTTGTTGTCAAGCACTAAGGCAGCACTTAGGTTAAGCAAGAGTCTGTTAACACATACCATTGAAAGAGAATATCTGACATTTGAAAAAATATCAGAGTTTCATGTGGAAAAAACAGGGTAGATTCAGCATGAGAGCTGTAATAATTATTAAAGAATGTTCACAGGTTTTCCTTGGGTCGAAGGGGAAGTGACAGCACACAGAACTTACTCTGGTGCATCCAGACACTGGTAATACACAACCCAGTCAACGAGGCTCGATGCAGCTGGAGAAACATGAAGAACTGAAAGGTTGTTCCCAGAGCTTTCTCCTGCTGAGGAACCTGTCACAGATCTTCCCTGTGTTCTTGTTGCCACCTGTGCCTGTACTATAATCTTTTTCATACCGGTGCTGCAGGTACACATTAGACCGGCTGAGAACATAACAGTAAATTCAGTAACATTTAACATCCTCTCTGAACAGCTTATGATAAAATAGCATCATGCTGGCAATTAGCATCTACAGCTGCTATATAGAATATTTCCTTTGCCCTTGATCCCTTTGTGTCTTCTAGCTCTTTACAAACCCAGTATTTAATGACAGCACAGAGGGAAAGCTATCTTCAGCTTCATTGAGGTCTGAACCCCCCCCTGCCACTGGTTCAAGAGGAAAAAGGCTCCAAATGAGTTGCTCTGTCAGAGTCAGCAGGGTGAAGGTAACAGCTACATGCTCTTCATGTGGTGCCCAAATGAAGTCTCTAACCACTTTCCTCTTCACAGAGATGTCCATATGGCTCCCCAGAGAAGCAGCCCATTGCAGATCATCTTGTGCTGGCTCTCAGTTTAGTGGCTCTGCAGGCTCCAGTCTTCATTCTCTGCCTGGCATGAAGCATTTACTCTGCTCTGTAAACAAATTCATCCCATTTCAACTGCTGGAGGAAGTTGCTGTTCAGCCACACCATGGCAAAACATTTTTTATTTCCTCATATGAGCTTACATAACAGAACATACTGCTCTAAAGGCTGAACCTATTGTAGGTATTTGTTTAGCACAGAGCTTATCCTTCAGAAGCACAGTGATTTTGCAACAGTGATTGTGCTTTCGGTGGTTGGGAAATACTGAAAGGCAAGATAAGAACGCCTGTCCTGAAGCCATTATGCCAGAGGGCTGCTCTCTTGCTGTAGGCAAAGCTCCATTTCCTCATTAGCCTCTTCAACAAAGCTAAATGGTCAAATATTATGTGCTAGTGTCTGCATTAGAAACCTCAGTCCTGTTAGGCCTTTTTTGTAATCTATGAAAACCTCTTAAGAGTTCCATGGTTCATCCCAGCTTTCTGCTTTTGCAGCTCACTTGGCTGCACGAAGGGCAAATGCTGGAATACGTGAGTTTAGTTCAAGTCAGGGGAGAGCCTCAGCAGGGTACAAAAGAGTAACACTATCTTCTCCCCTTCTGAACACTCTTGCATCTATGAGTTAGGATGCAGGGACATGGTGTATTGTTTTTTTCCAGGAATAAAATACTGTTTGTATCTGCTTGGTTGTTGCTGTGTGGCTAAAACATTTTTCAAGACTCAGGCTGCAAGCCAAGTTACAGGTCCTCAGTTCAGTATTCCAGGTAACTGGGAATGCATTCCAGTTAGGAAATAGTGAGCTGTTCTGCAATGTTCATCTAAAAACTGTTCAGAACAAAGTCCTGTAGATAAGCTTAATGATTTTGTTTTATTTTTTATTATGTCTTTAGGTGATAGGACTTATCAGACCTTCTCTGAAAGAAGAAAGAGGCCACCTAGTGCTGAATTATAGACTGCTGCAAAAAACCATCTGCTAAGAAGGTATCTAAACATAACTTCAATGTAATAATAATATCATTAGAGTTTTGAGGGGTTTTTTTGTCTTTGTTTTGCTTATCATAAAAAAGAGTGAGATTTGGTAGTCTTTAACCTACTGGAAGTTTAATGTAGCACTCAGAAAAAGACCAGTTCCACCCTGCTAACTATACTGACATGGTTTTGAAAACACCACTGCCCCACAGAATTCTATCAAAGCTGAGTGAGAGGTGAAGAGTAATTGAGCAAATGTTCATGAAACATAACTGGTGGTGCCAGAGCAGCTGCTGAGAATGCTCTAGGGAACCCCTCTGGGGTGCTACCATCTGTGAGCAGAGATCCCACTACGCTGCAGGACCTCTGGCTTCCTTTATACTCAGTGGTGAAAAAGGTGCCCTGGAAGTTTGCTTCATGTTGCATAAGTCTAAATTGCCTGCTGGCATTGCTCTTTCTGCACTGACATTTAAAGGAGCTGATTGCTACTGGTATGTTTGAAGGTATTCATGCATTGTCTGCACAAAGAGATCTGGCTCACAGCTGGCTGTACTTAATCTGATCTGGATGAGTAATGTAAATGCAGTGAATAGCTCCCCAAGGCATGGACCAAGCATCTCTGTTAACTTTTGGTCTTGCATGTTTTAGGTGTTCAGCCAGGCTTCCCATGACACTCTTGCTTTCAAAGGGAATGGACTCTATAGAGAGTGCAGGGTAATCTGGATACATGAAACTGCTGCAGGGAAATGCCTGTATCTTTCTGAAATGAGTCAGTTTATGTTACATTAAATAATTGCCCTGGGAGAAACACTTTTCCATGTCCACTTCTCATCCCTGATGTTTTCCAAAAAGATGTCTGAAAAAGTTAAAATTCTGATATTTTTTTATTCATCATCATATTTTGGTGATTGGTTTCTCACTGGCAGCTGGAACCTTCTCAAAGTTTAGTACATTCCAAGTTAGATCCTAAGAATCCTCTTTGACTCAGAAATGGAGGTACAAGAAATCAGTATCACAGGCACTGAGACTGATCCTCTGATGTCTACAGAGTAAGTGCCTCTACCCATGAGCCTTTGGTATCAGTATTAATTGCAAACCAGTCAGACTGATCATGGACAAGGAAAACACTACATGGAGGTCATCAAAAGCTCTAAGAAAATATTTCTGCTAACATGCCATTCTTTGATGGTGATAAGGCATCTGGTAGGAAATTTTGTTGGTGGTCCATTAATTATTTTTGCAGGCAGCAGCAGAGATCTTCATGTCACCTTCCAAAACACAGTGGAAATATAGCACTATAATTAGAGTCTAAAAATGACACATTTAACAGTGTGTTCATTGCAATGAGCAATCTCTCCTCTGGGGAGCTTCTGGGATGTAACTCAATACTGGAGTCCTCTTCCCAATAATACAATCACAAGCACCAGATCTGCTATGTCTTCTGTTGTACTTTTAACAAAAGCTCTTTGATATTCTATCAAAGAAAAAGGATTATTGAGTAACCAGATACCACCTCTTAGATTTATCAGAAACTCTCTTTCCTTTTCTGCTAACTTCTGCCTGCAATGTCCTCCAGTTTTTTCTGTCTTGTGCAATTGAGGAAAATCCCTTAAAATACAAGAACTGAAGGAATGCTCCAGAGCTTTTATGATAAGCTTCAAAATTCCCTAGTAGTATTAAGGTCAACTTGGCAGACCTGAAGAAATAGTAGAGATAAAAATTGCACACAGAATGAACACACAGAGGCAATAATGTCATGTTTCATCCAAGAGGGAGCATTCTTTGAAGTTCATTTTAACAACACTACCAGTTTTTTGTCATTTCCAACAAAAACTAGAGCTTGTACCAAGAAATATAACACTGCCCATTAGTCTTGTTCACTTCAATAACATCTGATGAAAAAACACCTGAAGCTTCACCTTACTTTCCCTTTTCTTTTCTTTGCTCTTGTGACAGCTCACTGAAGCTCTTTTAAAAGCTATCAAATCACAGTTTTGGAGCTGAACATTACCATTCTTGCCCTGAGAAGGGCTCAAGTCAGTCATCCTTGTTGGTAATGATATCATTGGTTCTACTTTTCTTTTTTTTTTAAGCTTACCTTTTCTATTTTGCAGATCTCTGACCTCCTCTACTATCTTCCTGTCTGGCTCACAGCTCCTCAGGAGCTTTAGCATTGCATTCTTCCAACTGAGGGCAAACTTTGTGTCTGATTTTATTGCCTTTTATCTCCTGTGCCATGGTTGGTTTATTCTCCCTTAGTTTCAATAGAACTGGTTCAACTTTATTTTGTTTTCCTTTCAACAGAAAATATATTTTACTGAGCAATTTTGTTTTTTAATGCATCAAGTTGAATATGGTCAGACTCATTGAGCTTCTCTCAAATTTTTTCTCTTCCTTCCCTCAAATACCATTACACAGATGACCAGAGTAGTGCTGGGTATCTCCTGTCATACATGGGTGTTACAGAACTTAATGCAGGAATCCCACCTTGTTCTCCATTACACAAACACATCACCTCCTTTGACAGAGTTTGCTGCTTGATTTACAAGGTGGGAAGCTATGGTTTCTTTCCTTCAGCTCTTTCCTTCATTTTAGCATCAGAAACTGAAGTTTGTTGCTGTTGGGAATGTTTGGTAATACCAGTAAAGCCAGTAAGTCTTCTTTCAGAAGAAAGGGTGTGGGGGGGATGCCAAGGTGCCTTTGACCTCATGCATCAAACTTTCTTTCTCCTTCTTCCACCATGTACAAAAAGGGCTTATAACAGAGCTTCCTCAGGGAAGAGAATATATTCCAAAAGACTTGCAATTGAATTTTCTGATTTCTTATTAAATACATTTCTCGAAAGTACTGCACTGAAATAAATCCAAGGAAAACCCTAAATGAGTCATCTCTTAATTATACCTTTATCTAAAATTGTCCCACAGTCTATAACCCTGAAGAAGACACTTCCTCAGAGAATCTTTCTTTAGATCCTCCTAATTGTCTCTCTGTGTTGTAAACCAAGTGGTGTTTGACCAAGATTTTTTTACCTAATAGCATTCTAAGGGTCACCTCTTCTTTGACAGCCTTCTGTACTTCCTGTGTGAACAAGAAAAAGCAATTATTTGTGTAGGGGTAAATTTGTGAATGCTTCTCTGAGTCCTGACACAGACTGCACAGACAAACTACTCCCCAAAATCATGCTATGAAAAACCTGTGATGTACTTCCTGGAAAACTGGTTAAATATTGCTTCAGTGTAATCCTCTAAAAGTTATTCTGCATACCTTAAGCCTCTAAACAAGTATTTCTCTAAGTCTCATTAATGTACTTTGGGACACCATCCAACCCTTCCTTTTCTTTCTCTCACCAGGTCAGTGATTTTACTGTCATTTGTTGTTTTGATGGGAGGGAAACGGCTGCTGGGAGCACATGGGAGAGGAAAAAAAAAAAGGACTGGTGTTGTATTTACTTTTGGACAGGGGAGGGGACTAGTCAGTGTTTGGTTTTGATCTGGCAGCCAACAGGTTCTGATGTTGTTCCTTGGATGCTTTGTCTCGTATAATCACAAAACTCTCCCTATTATGCAACAGTTTTAATCCTCCTCTGGAGCATGACTATCTTGGAAATGTCCAGCTTGAGCATAGAGTAATCACAGGGCAAAGGGACTGCAAACTTGACATCTGCCTCAGGGCGTTCAATAGTGAGATATTCTTGGAGCAGTTTGGAGAGGATGCCACTGGGATCCATGCCTGGCTGCTGCACTGTGCTCAGCTGGGAGGGCTCCAACACCAGTTATGGAGATCTGTGCTCACCAGCACTGGTGCTGGGAAAGAAGATCCCATTCTGATCAGACTGTGTGTGATTCCTAGAACAGCCCCAGATGAGTGGGAACACCTCTTCCTAGCTATAGTTTTGTGCAAATCAAAGAAGGTGCATTGGCTGCTTATTAGTTGAGCAGTCTGAGGGGAGAAGCCTTTCAGGGAAGAACTTTCCTACCTAGGAGTAAGGTTGTCCATCTTCTTCTCACTGATATATTACAGTGGGGAAGTCACTGTGCCTCAGCACTCTCAGTGTGTGCCTTGCCAAACTCTACAACAGTCCCAAGACATGACACCAGACCCAGCCCATGTGGGTGGGTTCCAGTCCGGTGGAGACAGCCTTTGGGGTTTTAGCTTTCCTGAAATGCGGCACCAGAGGGAAGTCCTGAGAGGAGCTGAATATAGTGGGACAGGGACCTGGGAAGAAGGAGTCAGTATCAGTCTGACCTTTTACTTTCTGCTTCAGAAGAAACATGTTTATCTTGTGGTGAAGTCCTCCTCCCCTTCCTCCACCCTTTCAACGAGGTCACTGTAACCAAGGAACGTGTACACATGAGTTTTGGGAGAGGGAAAAACACCTCTCTTCCACACCCAGTTATAGCCCTTAGAGTGTACAATGTCCTAAGTCTTAGCAGTATGCCACTTGCTGTTATCATGATAATTTAATGAAAGATTGAACATTATCTTCTGTTTCCAGTACTCCTCCCCATTCTATCTAGTCTGGGGCTGCTACCTGCTTCTGGAAGGCTGACAAAAAAAAAAAAAAAAAAAAAAAAAAAAGCTCAGCTTTTTTGTCTTGAAGAGCTGCAGACTCCATGGAGAATTCCCCTTGTATGTGATCTTGATATTTTTACTCTGAGTGTGATCCTTGAGCAGGCATCAGGGAGCAAGCTGGCAGCTGGTCAAGCTTTGCTTTCAGCTGATGTTCTACAAAAACATGCCAGCATTCCACAGCTGATCAAATGTCTGCTCCCAGCCTGACCTGAGATTACAAATTCCAGAGCAGACTGGCTGTTGGGTGAGAGAAGGAGGCAGGTGAAGGACATGCAAATTTTAGCTGTATGATGGAGAACATCTTCCTTCTTACTCACTGCACTCAGATTCTGGATGCAGCAAGGGCTCTGTGCTGTGTCAGTGTTGAGGCACAACAGGTATCAGGACACACACCCCTATACTGCACATCCAGCTTTTTGCAATAACCACATCTAATTTTTAATACTACTGATAAACAGGTGCAAGGTCTTGAGTTGCTCTGCACTACAATGTGCTACACAAGGATAATGTCAGGCTATGTATGTGCCTTAGTAGTTATCCCAGTTTTATATAGGAGGAAACAGAAAGTTGAAATTGCCCTCTCAAGCTGTGTGTCTGCATTCCAGGCATATCCCAGCCTCCCACAGCCTCCCTGATAGCAGCTGGTGAGAAAGAAGATAGAAGCTGGTCAGCATTGAGTCTGTGTCAGACTCAGGATGGAGGTTTGTAGTCCTGAGTTCCCTGTTCTGTCTGGCAAGCTATATGGTCTCTGTTTGAAAACCTGTAAGAATGCCATGTAAGTAAAAACCTGTAAGTAAGCCATGAGTAAGTGAAATGATGGCAGTAATTCCACATATCCCAGCTGCTTTTACAATGTAGTGAAAAGGAATAATTCTCTGTCTAGAAATTATGAGAATTATTTTCTTTTGGAATCATAAGGAAAAGATGATTCCTTTAATTTATTATAGCACAACTTTTCTGATAGATTTTACTTCTAAAAGCTCAAACCAACCTGATTAAATGTTTTATCAGATCAAGGTGTTTAATGACTTTATCATTGCAGCACTAGTTAAAACAAGATTTTTAGTTCTATTGGACTGGAAAGAACATTAAAACTTAATTCATTTAACTTGAAACAAAATATCTCTGTAGAGAACAGATACAAAACTAAGCTGCCAAAGACCCATTCCACAGCTCCACCAAGTTACTGTGCTTTTGGAGAACTGTTCAGTGGGTAAATCTTAAGCCAGTTCTAACAATGATTGCACGAATGGGGCTGGGGGGCTTTATCCATTATTCCTATGTCTTGACATCAAAGAATTTTTATAGAAAGATGGAACTGAGGGCATCTTTTAGGGAGAAGTGCCACAGCTTTTCACAGCAACGTGATGAGCACTGACATAAAATAACGAAGCAAGTAGAACATCTGGTTCAGAGGCTTTGGTTTGGCAACTGCCAATTATTTTTAGAGTAGTTTCTGAATTCACCCTTGAAACTACCGTGGGCATGGTGCTACTGAGAGCTGCCCATGCCCTTTAGGGGAAGGGCAGATAATTGGTTTCTCTACAGCATTTCTCTGCAATTGCCTTGGGTCCAGTCATGCACCTGTAGGGCAAGAGTAACTGTTTAACTATTCCCTGTGGGAATGCTCGGACTGTCTTTTCCTGGAGGTGATGAAATCCTGATCTTGCAGTGCCAGTTTTGTTTACAGCTTTCTGAGTGTGCTCTTGTTTGCTGTTTCCCGTCCTTTAAGTAATTTCCACTGACTCAGGTTGCTGCACCAGTTCTTACTACACTGCTGAATTCCAGTTCTCAAGTGAATGAGTGGTTCTGACCTGACAGTTATTTCTCATCTTTTCCCTGTTTCTTTTCTGGAAACACTCATATAGCTCTCTCCTCAAAATCCAAACTAAATTCTCCTTACTGGTTCAGTAACAATTTCTCCAGTCTACCTTTAAATAGTCAGTAGTGATTATAATTTCTGTTATAAACTGCTTTCTTCCTGCAAAGAAGAAAGCCACATGTATACAGCTTCATACAGTATTCATAGAATCTTAGAATAGCTTAGGTTGGAAGGGACCTTAGAGATCATCTAGTTCCAACCTGCCCATGGCAGGGACACCTCCCAAATAGACAATGGTGCTCAAAGCCTCATCCAGCCTGGTCTTGAACACTTCCAGGATGGGGCCATCCACAGCTTCTCTGGCCAAGCTTTTCCAGAGTGTAAACCTATCTTCCTTCAGTTTTAAACCATTTCCTCTTGTCCTGTCATGGGCACTCTTATGAAGAGTCCCTCTACAGATTTTCTTTAGGTTCCCTTCAGCTGTTGGAAGGCAGCTGTAAGATCCCTCTGGAGTCTTCTCTTCTTCAAGCTGAACAATCCCAGCTCCCTTGGCCTCTCCTCATGGCAGGGGTGCTCCAGACCCTGGATTGTCTTTGTGGGCCTTCTCTAGATTCATTCCTACAGACCTATGTCCTTCTTAAAGCTGGGACACAAAAAATGGATGCAGTATTTGAGGTCTCAAAAGAGCAGAGTAAAGGGGGATAATCCTTGCTCCTGATCTGCTGGCCACAGTCCTCTTGATGCATCCTAGGATATGGTTGGCCTTCTGAGCTGCATGAGTACATTGCCAGCTCATGTTGAGTTTTGTGTCAAGATTCTTGATCAACTGTAATTCCCTTTTGGATTTCTAATCTAATCTAATCAACATATTTTATGGAAGGACACTATTTTACCTATAACAGATTGAAAGTCAGCCCCAATTTCTGGGTTGCAGTTCAGAGATCTGGTTCTGAATTTGTCCAGTGGGTCCACTTTGAACTTGACCATTTTTCCTAGTTGTTTTTCAAATCAAGTGGCCTTTTTATAACATTTCAACTCTTCAGAGAATAAGGGAGCTGATAGTCTTTCCTGTATATGCAGTCCCAACAACAGCTTTTGAATTCAAACCTTAACTTTCTTTATAGTCCTGACAGCCATCCTAATGAATATGGACACTTACTGAAGCATTTTCAATAATAAAATGAAGCATTTTATATAAGCAATCATAAATTCTGTACACCAATCAATTTTATTTTTTTTAACACATTATTTAGCTTGGGAAACTATACAGATAGCATTTTAGAAGATGTTTACTATACAGAAATACTGCTGTACTAATAGTGAGTATTTATATGTATATTTATATATATCTATATATTTATATATAAAAAACAATGTCTTCACAACATATTCACAAATCATCACACCATCTTTATTTGAAGAGCAAGTCCTCAGTGGCAAAGTCTCAGTCTGAGGGCTGAAATATGAGCAGAGTTCACTTCAACAACCAAAAGATGTATACCCATGTAAGACCTAGGCATAGACATTGCATCACAGGAAAGAAAGGTTTTTCATTAGTTTTTTGCACAACATATGAGTTTCCACAGATTGTAAATCACTGCTGGAACAAATTGATGTAATGGGAACACCCAGACTCATTTTCTAGTTTAGCTCAATGTACCTTCAGCAAAAGTAAAATATCATTTAAAATTTTACAAAATCTTAAGGCTTTTCATCTGCTTTACCAATAATAAGATTAACAAAGAATTTGAAGCAGTACCTTTGCATTAGAATAGGGCATTAAAACTCAAGTTACTTGAAGAATTTGGGTCTTTCATTCATTAAATTGGGCATACTCCTAACTTCTGGTGCACAGTGAGTTGTACCTGCCTAACGGGGCTTCCTTCCATGTACCTCATGGTATAGTCAGGGTCTTCTACTTCAGAGGTTTATTTCTTGTCATATTGCTGCCAGAGATTGTCCCAGTCAGGAAGTTTGTATCTTGAGTATCCTATGGAGTAAAATATGGGAGGATTATAGTTGAAATTTATGACCAATGAACCGAGCAATGAAAACTTCCTGATCAAGAATGTTGTAGCAGTTTATATAAGACATTACTTTTTGTTTACCCATTCTACACTTAACAACAGGTGTGTCTGTGATCTCATAGGACTTTAATGGTACTTCAAACAAACTATCTTTGATTATATTGCATTGACATGATCATTTGTCTCCCTCCTATGTGTACATACAGTACAAAAATCAGTGTCAGAAGCAGAAATGGACCTAAAACTCCTGTAACTGATGTTGCTACATTTAGTAAGACAAGATTGAGGCACATACCAGTCTTGACCTAAATGCCACAGTGATCATGATAAAAGACAGTACAGGAATGGGTGCTGCTCCCACTGAGCTGACACTGAACAATGGTCACCATGATAGAGCTGGGGATTTTTAGGTCAGTGTTGCAGGCACTGTGGAAACATAATGCGTGGAAAGTTTTATCTATGCAAATCAAGGGATCTGCTGGGAAAGGGATGACTGCTCATGGCCAAGACAACCAAGCCTTTTGTGCCAAGTATTATATTTCCTCTACCAGGTGCCAGCTCCTCAGCACTTTAATTCAGCAGCTTTTAAGTCCAGTCCAGCTAGTGTGCACTCACTGCCAAGGTATCAAAGTCCAGGCACATTATTGTAGCTTCAGTGGTGTTTGTATACCAAAGTATCTGACTTCCAAGATCTTTTATGTTTGGTCATGTTATTCTTTAATATGCAGCCTTTGTCTAGCAGGACTAGTGAAGCTAAGATTCTACACCAGTTATAGAAAGAAACAGATTTTAATTGTGGTAAAACCTAAGGTCAGGTCAGGCCATAGCAAAGCCAGCAAGAGGAGAGACCAAAATGGAAGCAAAAAATACTACAACCCTCCTCTGGCACTTACAGGAAAACATTGCAGGTCTTTAATGTGGTGCTGAATGGGAAGAGGAGATGCTAGAGGGAGTGCAAGAACTTTTTTTGCAGCTATAGGACATAATTCCTTGAATGATAGGAGCTGTAGAAACTTTAAGTTGGTAATGATGCTCATAATATTGTCAGAATTTATTTATATCATGGGATTGTCTGCCAAGATTCTCCTGAGTAGAATCCAAACTGAAAAATGACTGATTTTGAGTCTTGCTTTCAGACTTGGAGTGCTGATATGAGCTTCCAATTATACAAACACAGTTGAATCTTATTCTCAGCACTGAAAATTACTCTATTTGATCCAAATTGAGGCATGAATGGGTTTTGCCCGTTTTTTGAAGAAAAATGCAGCAAACAGTGATATAAGCTCCAGAGAAATAGAAGCAAGTTTGTACTGAAGTGCTAAATATTAACTGAATAAACACTCTCACCTTTGTTACTACAACTACAGCCTAGCCTGGTGATGTAGTCTCTAAACAGGATGAAATAATGGCCTTCTGCAGGAATTGTTTTTTTCTTAATACTGTTCTTCACCTGCAGAATACCTTTATTGTAGAAAGTTAGCCCATTAAAACAGGAGAGTGCCTTTGAACAAGAGACTATAATGATTTTATGATTTTGAAAATTGCATTAATAAAAAAAAACCTGAAACTGATCACAAAAAATTGTTGGGCACTAGAAAATATAAATATATGGAAAGCTAGCTAAGAAAACTAAAAGTCAGAGCAAGCAAGACACAGACTAACTATACCTGCTCAGTACTTTCAGAGTGGTCAAATCCTTAATGAATAGGACAGATGAAGCTATAACTTAAGCCATGTTATAGATTAGAGGCAGATGCTCATAGCAGCTTGCCACAGGATGTTACCAGATAAAAATAGAATTCATATCTATAAAGGCAAGCTTGGTGTTGTATTTTTTTTAACTGCATCATCTTTAGAAAGAAACATGAAATTATTTAACATCAGAATTGACAAAACAACAAGGAGAGTTAATATGGGTTTGCTCAGACAGTGTTCAAGACAGCGAAAGATGTTTTCTGGTTGAAAACTTCATCTAAAATTCAGTCATGAATTTAATTTTCTACACTGGAGACCTGAAAACATATTTTGCTTTCAGTTGAACCAGCATTGCCATTGCTTTTGATTTCTTTTGTCTGTTTGCATGAGGATTCTTACATTAAAAAATATAATAATTTTAATTCAAAACTAAAGCTTTTCAAGAGGGTTTTTTTGCTTGGTTGGTTTTTTGTTGGGTTTTTTGGGGGGTGGGGTTGTTTTTTTCTTTATGTTGTTGGGGTTTTGTTGTTGTTGGTTTGGTTTTTCGTAAAAATATGTCCAATATTTTTGCCTTAGGAAAAGAAACTTGGACATTCTTTACCTGTCCAAAATCACCAAGAGTACCAAATGGTCCAATGCAGCCCTCTTCATGGCCTCTGTCATCCAGAGCTATAGCAGAGACTTTAAGCCAAGAATGGTTTTAAGAAAATGGAAGGGCCAAGAGCTGCCTCTCGTGCTCAGGGTGGGGACAGATACAACCCTCCTGAGTTGCTCTTGTGCTTTTTCTGGAAGGTCAATGGATGATAACAACTTGCAGTTAGCAATATAGCACATTCCTCCTTAATGAGCTGGAGTATTTCCTCTTATTGCAACATCAGACTCAGTCTTGGTTTCACCTTTTTCTTCAAAGGCTGGGCTAGCCCCCTGCTCTCTGTGTTTCACAAGTCCCTGGTGACCTGATCCCCAGACCTTTGTGGTATTATGATCTTACCTACTTTCTTGAACTTCTCACTAGTTGCCCTTTACTCTGTGACTTATGCAGGTGGAGCTAAGTGCTAATCCATTTATGCCACCTTTCTGCTCACAAGTTTATGGGAGGAGAGGTTTAGATAAAGGCTTTGAGTAAACTCCTTTGGGGTAAAACAGAGAAGGGAATGTTATCTCGGGTTACCTGTGTCTAAACACCAGCCACTTCTGTGTAAATAAATTACCTTCCTAAGTCTCAGGCCAAGTAACTTTAAGGAGAGTTTAAAAAAATAAACCTCACACCTTTGAAACAAACCATCTAGAAAAGAAAAACAAGGAAACAATTGATAGGACCTGGGAGTTGCCTCTTTACACAGGTCCATGAGAGGTATTAAAGCCTCTGACATTTCCACCTTCTGCGGCTTCACAGCATGGAATGTGGCTCTGGGAATCCCTGAGCAGGGAAAAGTAAAGTGGGGACACAGCAGAAGGGGTGCTGGACACACTTAATGCCTTCCTATGGGGGTCTCTCTTTTTACCTTTGTTGGTGAGTCTGCACAAACAGAGTTCTTGGCAACCCCAGTTCAGGACTCGATTTTAGGGTCAGACCTCTTTAACGTTTTTATAAGTTATCTGGATGCAGGAATCAAATGTAACTGCTGCTGATACTAAACTAGGAGAAGCTGTGGACTCTGTTGAGGGTGGAGAAGCCTTACAGAGATATCTGGATAGACTAGAGAGCTGAGCAATCACCAGCTGTATGAACTTTATCAGGACCAAGAGCTGGATGCTGATAGGCTTCTATGATATCATAATTGTCTGGTTAGGAAAGGAGAGTACAGAATATGCGATCTACCTTGACTTCAGCAAGACTTTTGACACTGTCTCCTTCAACATCCTCATTAAGAAACTCAGGAATTGTTGTTAGATGAGTGGGCAGTGAGGTGGATTGAGAGCTGGCTGGGTGACAGAGCTCAGAGGGTCGTGATTAGCAGTGCAGGGGTTGCAGGGCTGTAGCCAGTGGTGTTCCCCAGGGGTCAGTGCTGGGTCTTGTCATCAGGAAAACCAGCCCAATGGGTTTCAGTACTGTTAACATAGCTTGGTTTCTTCAGCAACTATAAACATAAATAATCCTTCTATAGAACATTGTTCTCATGGGATGTCAGGAAGAGGAAGAAGCAGATATTTATAGAAATCACTTGGACGTCATCTGAATGTCTTTATCCAAAGTGACAGACACCAGCTCCAAGGCTCATGCTCATCTCAACTTTGCATGTACACAAGCTAAGTTTGTAATCCCATTAGAGGGGTGGGAAATGGAGCTCGTCTTAGTCAAACAAACGAGTTACACTTTTTAACCTTCTTCCACAATTAAGCTTGAACTTTGTCTCTTTCTCACCATCCTGCTATGAAACTGGAATTTCCGTTGTGATTGCATCTGGCTTAGGGTTTGTGTATGTTGTTTAAATGGTGTTTAAGTTCCATATCAGTTGGTCCAAACTGGAAGAAACAGGAGCAGATGCACAAGGAATTTGTTGAAGAGGGAAAAGGAAATAGGCAAAACACACACACAGAAACACACCTTACCTACTGCATCTGCAAATTCCTCTTCAGTCATGACACAAAGTAAGTGTGGTCAAAAACCTTAGAGGCTGGCAGGTATCAGTAAAGGTGAGAAATGAAATATTATAGTCTCAGAAAAGAGCTTTTGAAACATATTTAAATCCAGTGATGTTAAAGAACGCAGACTGTAGTTCCAGCATGACAACTGCAGGGTTTGGATGCCATCACAGAGCTTTATTTTTTCATTGTTGTAAGGTTTGGTGGCATCATCACAACATTTCCATACGTGATAAAACCACCGTACTGTCCAGGTACAGGATAGACAGCAGTGATTCTGAAGCTAATAGGTGCTGTGATTTCTGATTGTAATGGATTCTGTCAAATCTTCAGCTTGCTGTGTCATCTCAAATGCCATCTCAAACTCCCCCTCAGAGTTGAGGGGGAAAGTGTTTGGGTTTTTTACTGGGTTTGTTTTTTCTAAGAAGAAAAATATCTTTCCAGAAAAATTTCTGGAACAGGTCTGGCAAAGATTTGTTTTTCACAGGCATGTAGAGATCATCTATGTGCTTCTTCCTACCTGCTGAGCATATGAAAAGATACTGGAAGGCTGCAATAAGGTCTCCTTGGAGCCTTCTCCTCTCCAGACTGAATAACCCCAACTCTCTCAGTCTGTCTTCATAGGAGAGGTGCTCCAGCCCTCTGATCATCCTCGTGGCCCTTCTCTGGACACTCTCCAGCACATCCATGTCTTTCTTGTAACAGAGGCCCCAGAACTGGATGCAATACTCCAGGTGGGATCTCATGAGAGCAGAGGGCGAGGATCACCTCCCTTGACCCCCTGGCCATTCTTCTCTTGATGCAGCCAAGCATCAAGGAAAGGAAAATGGAAAATGGTTTCAGCAGAAGGGTCAGATAAAGCAAGATGTGAGTCCTTGCTTCAGCCTAGATCTCCATCCTCTCTTCAGTGACGTAAAAATATTCCAACTGCAGAGGTTTACTTCTTTTGATATGGAAAAAGCAAACCCTTGTTTAGCTCATAGGCAGGAGTTTGGACTAGAGGTACCTTCCAGTCTAAGTTGTAGGTTGTTCTGTGATTCTATATGTGTGTATGTGTTCTCTATGTGTATTTCTCACTTCTGTGGCCAAACTGTTGCAAATGCTCAGGCTTAGGTTGAAAGACAAAATGTGGCGATTACAAACAGAATGAAAAACAGTATTTGAAAAGAAAAATTTTAAAAATTGTTACAACTTTTTAAAAGTCCATATAAGTTCAAGGTTTTTGCTGAATTGGATATTTTGCCCCTTGAAAAAACAATACTGATTAATTTGCTAATTAATAAAGATATGTGTCCCACCTTCACTGACTTCCTGGATACCTTGGTCACCACAAAACAGAGCAGTTCAATCTAATCTTCAGCAAATACAATTTAGATTGTTCAGTCTCTACTCGGAAACTACCTTCAAACATTAACCAAGAAATCCCTTTAATAAGTAAAAGCATTAAAGTGATAAAAACTTCAGACTTCCTGGTTCTGCTGTATCACCCTGCAAGGGATCAATAGCTTTTCAAGTGGTTGGAGAATGTTGTCTCTTCTGTTTGGGCTGTCACCTAAACATAATTCTTAGATTGTCTTCAAGGGTTGTATCCTTGTTCTCCCTGCACCTTTTGTCCCTGCCTGTGGTTACCCGTGTTCAAAGAAGCTTAATCCAGAGTGTGAGAGGTGCAGAGCTGTCAGAATGAGCAGAGGGACTGAGATGTGAGGAGAGGAATTTGGGTTGTTTACCTTAGATATACCCAAGCCTGAGAGGAGATACGACTGGACTCAATTGGCAAAGGGCAAAAGGAAAAATGGAAGGAAAGAAGAGGAAGGGGAGGAAAGCAGCAAAGGAGGAAAAGAAAGCAATTAAGCACAAATAGTTGTTAAAAAAATGTACATTTGAACTTCAGAGGTGTCAGAGTGTGGAACAATCTGTCTGGAGGAGGAGGGGAAAACCTTAGCTTGCTAAATGGAGTTTTCTTCATTCTGAGAGGGCAATGGAATGACATTACTGTCCATAGTATATTGGACTGCATTACATTAATCCATCAGCTCCTGCTTTGTGCCTTCTGACTATGCAATGACCCTTCCTGCTAAAGACACTGACTAGCATAAACCCTTCCAGATCATCCACTCTAGCAGGTCTTTATAAAATTGTTTGATTAGTTTTTTTCTGTAGTAAGAATGCCTGATGTCTTCTTTTGGTAAAGAAGAAGGTCCAAATGCCAAGGTGGTGAATATCTATACTATTTTGGAGCAAAGCTAGCAAGTTAGCCATTTGCAGTCTGTTTCATCATTTGTAATGTTAGTGTGCCTGACCTTGTTCAGAGTGCCACGTGGTGATTGTATTCTTGTGTTTGCAGTCTTTATCTTTCTAAGCAAAAGGCATAAAACAGGTGTCCATGTCATTAAATATTATGCTTGAAATATTCAGACTACTGGCAACAGATAAGGAAGGACCAGACCTCAATCTTCATATAAACATCCACCAGCTTAGCAGTAACTCTATGCCAGTGTTGCACCTTGAACTCTTCTCTACAATTCAATTTCCTCTCTGCCATCCACATCCACTTTAAGAGCCAGCCCATGCCCATGAAAAAAGCTATTTCTTGTCAAGTGAGCCAGTAAGTCCTGAAAAGCTTTAGGAACCAATCAAGTTATACCAGAATGTGCCAAAATTTCTGATTTAATTTGTATCACCAATGGTCTTTTAGTCTTTGATGGAAAATGCTTTTTTCACAAAAAACATCAACCTTCTTTTTAATCTTGTTGAGGTTAACAAATGAGAACATCTGTTTGTCTACAGTCTCAGACAGTTACCTCACACACCCCCAGAATAAGCCCAAAGTGCATATCATTTGAATGCACATAGAAAAAACATGATTGTCTTCTTATCTGTTAAGCAAGTGGATAAATTCCATCTAATTTTGCATGTAAACATGAAGAAAAAACTTCTTGGCAGTGAGGGTGACAAAGCACTGGAACAGGATGCCCAAAGAGGCTGTAGTACCCTTCTCTGGAGCTATTCCAAACTCACCTGGATGCAATGTGCTCCATGCAATGTGCTCCATGCACTCCTGCCTTTGCAGGGAGTTGGGCTGCATGATCTCGTGGTCCCTTCAACTCTGATCCTCTGACTCTGTGAATCAGCCCCTGTTGTTTGTTTTTGTTTCCTACAGTGATGTTTCCTCTCCTGCCTCAACATTCACGTATCTAGGAATAATACTAGTTTTAAAAGTTTGGATACAAACCTCTGTAAATCTCTATATGGGCAAAAGCCAAGAAGTGAGAAGCACTGAAACATCTGAAAGAGGAAGCCAGCAAATATTAACCCCTCATTAGAAGGACTCATGTCCATGTGTTGCTCCTTGTACTGCCAGAGCCAACTTTAGTCTCAGTGTCATCTCACTGCTGCACACACACCTGGGGCCCTTCTCAGTGTTCCAGCGAGGAAAGCAATCATTATTTACATCCTAGGAAGATTCAGTCTTGTTCTATTTCCATGCATGCGTATCATAACAAAGCTCATCGAGTTACATGCTGAAAAATTCTCTCTGGAACTGCATTTCAGCACCTGGGAATAAATGAACAACAACAAGAAAAAGAACCCTCAATCCAAAGAAGAAAGGAAATTTTCGTGAAACTAGGAAACCTCTGCCTTACAAGAATGTCTCCAGCTGACAGAATCTTGTATAAACAAGACTGGAATGTTTCCCAGAATTAAGGGTTTACTGGCACTAGACGAAGTACTGCTGGAATCAGTGCTTATAAGGTGCTTAGAAGGTTACCATTTGGGTGATATCTACAACTAGAATGGCTTAAATGAAATGCTGCCTTGATATATCTAGAAGAAAGTGAAATGAAACTAGTTAATGGAATTCTGCAAAGTGCCAATCAATAAACATAGGCTCTCACAATTTGGACATGAATTATCGATTTTTAAATTCAAATTAACCCCAAGATTTTTATTATATTAATAATATAATACATTATAGTATATTTCATATAATGCGTAATTATAATATAGCTATATATTGTAATTGTATAGGGTATATGATATATAATATTATATATTATATATTAATTATTGTTTCTAATGAATCAATTTCTCAGTACTGCAACAGATCTGGAGTGTTTGTACTAGGTGCTGGAGTATCAGCTAAAACATGCTTGCAATCAGATGAAATCACAGGGTAGTTTCCCAGGATGTTTCCCTGGACTTCTGCTACTGTGCTCTAATTGGGAAACCGATCCTGTTACACGACTGTCAGCAGGACAGGACCTGTTCTGGTTAAAGCATCCAATAGCACCACATCATTAGTTTCTTTAATCAAGGCAGCTCCTCTCCTTTCAGTAGCCTGAGAACATAATGTCTTTTAACTGCATGCCTCAGGTGGCTATGATATGACAAATGTGCCTACTCGTGCTGGCATGGGAGGGACAGTTGCAAAGCGCATATATATACGGATATGCAAACAAATAAAATCTCTGTGACAATTTCTTGGTTTTGAAGTCGCCGTTCTGTAAACTCTGGGGCTTGTTACTATTTTTAACTTCCTACTGGATACTAGGACTCAGCAATAAATCTGTGAATCCTCTTTATGTGGTCCTAAAAGCATGTAAAAAGTCAGTGCTGCATGAAACAGTCCTGGAGACTTACACATCATGGACAGAAAACCTGGTCCTCTCCTTCAGCTTTTACAAATGTTTATTAAAAGACCCAGAAGGCCTTTGGCAATCAGAAATTAAACATCATACAGCCATTGCAACCAGATTTTTACTATAAACTTGAGCATTTCTCACAGCTAGCTCTTTACAGATCAGGATTTGCTGTTCATCACAGATTATATGTTAACTTTCCAGGGCCTGCTCAATCCACTTTTTCCAGTAGTTGCTGCTGCTGTGCTATATCCTGGTGTTCCCTGCCAGGTGTATAAGCCAGGTTCTTGCTTTGTTGCATGGAAAGCTGGCACTGTGATTTCTTACTTTGCATTCCTGCACTCCTGTGCAAACTTCACTTCCTTGCTTGCCAGTCAAGGAGAAATTCATAATGACAGAACAAGATAATGCAAAGAAACTCATGGCTGAAGAAAGTTTGCAGATCTTCACGATCCTTACATATGAATTACCAAATGCTGGTAATTACCCCCAGCTGAAGGAAAAAAATGTGCCTTCATAATACTTTTTTCACTTGAGCATTAAAACCAGACAGAAAATGCAAGTTCTTTGGGAATAAAAAAGCAACAGTGTGAAACTCAACATGTTATGAAAAATATTATACCTCTTCAAGTTTGAGGAAAAGGGACTGTATTTTTTTTTATCCTATCAAGTAAAGTATTTCTAAAAGTGGGAACTCTGCCAAGCAGATGAACCTGTTGCAAGTGGGTTGTTAACAGATGGTATGCTAATGCATTTAGCAATTCAGCAGAGTAGAAGGTGACAGCATTCTTTTAAAGGTAGATGTACATTTTTTCTGCTAACTAGCAGAACTGTATCTTTCAATCTCTTCTTATATCTGATCTCAAAAAGATAAAAATCTTTCTCTGTTCATTGTGCAATGGTGCTTGCCATGGAGGCAGATGAAACCCCATTTGTTCCACCTGAAGCCCTGATCCTACATAAATCATGGGCACTAAAATGGTGACATGAGATGTAAGTGAGTTGTGCTGCCAGGAAAGATTAATTTTTACTCTGCATAAGTAATAGAAAAAGTCTTCTAAAGAAATTCCTTTCAAATGCACATCTGAAACCTCACATCAGGGCTGTTCTCAGTTCCTCTCCTTTCTGTACTGAGACACCTTGCAGTCTGACAGAGATTTTGGCCCTTCCCCAAAATAAATTACTAACCCAAAGTGGCAATTAAGTGGAACTATAATCCAAAACAGTAATCCCTGAAGCCTCATGCTAGGATGCTTCTTAACCTGTGTTTAAAAAATGTAGGCCCTGAGTTCAGGCATAGGAAGTCAGGTAGACAGAAAGACCCTGAGGTTCCTCAGTGTTGGCAGCTCTGAGTGTCTTGATTAAAATCTGTTTTATCAGCAAATGCCATCCCTTTGGCTGTGGGGTGGGTGCTTTAGGAGCTTGTGAAGGGGAAGGACCTCCAAGCACGTTATCACTGCCACCTCACTAATGGCAGGGACATGTGAAGAGGAGAATTGCCTTCAAACCCCTTTCACTCAGCCAAGGCTCTCACCCTTTCACTAAGTTTTTGGGGTCAGATATGGTTGTTGCTGATATTTCTGGAAAAGAGGAGGTGCTAAACTGTAAGGCTGGGTTGCTCATAAGAGCCTGATCCAGAGGGAAAGAGCCTTGAAGTATGGAAACGAAAGCCGGGGCAGTGGCAAGCTCTGTGGCAACCAGGCAGTGTGTTGTGGGTATTAAAATAATTTATGGTGTTTCATGTTAAAGCTTTCTCCAAGCAATTATGGCTCATCAGAAGGTGGGGGAGGCAGCTTTCTTCCCTGCTTGAGGGGAATACAATTGCACTTGCTGGATTTAAAGGGGAAGAGGTCCTGTGGTGAGACCCTGTGTCTAGTGCAGCTCATGTATTTTTTGCTCAATTGCTGCATAAAACACTTGGAAACCCTACCTGTGCCCTCCTCTTTCTAGGAAGAGCATAAAAAGACCAATTTCTGTTATAAAAGATTTCTAAGGCTAGTGATGCAAAGTGCTGTAGAAGTATTAGATAGTAGTGGGAATATTACCAACACCTCTATCATTCCTGTTCTTTTGATTGTCCTTGTTCGTTTGTTTGTTTTAATCCCAAAGATGTTCAGCTAAGTAATTTTTGTTCTAGTGTCCTTGTAATATTGCTTGCTTGGGAATATGGAGAAAAACTACTTTCAGTAGATATTAACGTATGAATTCTGCTTTTTTCCATTTAGACCTATGTTTTTTACTGTAACCAGTGATTTCATGGGGTTATTACTTGACATAGGGTTGCTTTTGCTTACATGAGAAGTCCCACTGAGTCGGATGAGCTATTTCTGAGAGTAATTGCTAATCTTCAGAAAGAGATATCACACAAAGAAAACTGTTAATGGCAGGTATTTCCCCTCCTAAAGATGCTGGACACAGCTAATAGCCTGGCAGTTGTCCTGTTGTGAAGGACAATCATGAGACTAATTCATTTAGAGATCACATAGCAGGACTGCATGTTAATATATAGAATTGACCCAAGGAAAGGAGAACTGAGCTAAAAGATCTTGGCTTTTTGCTGTGTGGTAGTCAATGCCTGTATTTCAAACCCTTATTTTCAGCCAAAAGCTCCTCAAGAATGTGAACTTAAGGTATCTTCTGGTTTTGTGTAACTAGCAGGAAGGTATAGAACTAAAAGAAACAAACAAACCAACCACTTTCCAGCATCTCCTGGCCCTGCTGGACTCCACAAATATTTTGTACTTGGTACTGGGGAAGAATTTGAAAATTAAACGGGTAATGATTGATGGACTCAGTTCAGCATATTTAATAATTAGTATTGTACTCATTCCTAGGCTTTATTTTACTCAATTAAAAATGACTCCTTAGTTTCTACTGGCCACACCTCTGACATATTTCCCAACAGCCCAGTCAGTTTAGTCTGACACCTATGTACTCACCAATCATTAACTTTTGATAATCTCATGTTCCCAGGTTTTAGTTCTCATGTATTTTGTCTCTTCCCTCTTTTTAGTTGCATCTATTGTTGGGTCTTCCATGATCTGACACCTGAGTTTTTGCATTTATGCAGTGTTTCAGATGTGCAAAGATAAGCTGAGCTTGTCTGGAGCATGCCTTTAAGATGCTGAGGGATGGGGATGGTAGAGTAAGACCTGGCTGATGCATCTTGTACAGGCGTGGGTGGTTTTTTTTCGGCACAAGGTTTCTTTGTCCAGGGAAAGCTGAGATGCTTTGGACCATGTATGGAAGCAGAACTGGATTCCTTTTGTTCACTGCACTTGGTAGCCCTCATGTAAATCAGTATTTCTGCAGAGATTTTCAGAGGTTTGTGTAGTTGATATCAACACTTAGCCTCTTTTTACTCCTACTTCAGACACCTTGGTCTATTTCTGGTCGCTTTGCTCCTTACTCTTGATGGAGCTCTGTGTCTGAGAAGTAACATTTATTCCCATGTGACAACTTTAGTAACATCAATCAAATTACCAAGCTTTCAGGGACTGGGACATTTAATGTGGAGATCAACATAGCATAGATACAAAACTGACAATCTTGCAAATAGTTTTGAAAACACCTTTATTAACTTTGTGGATGGAGATTTGTGGCTCCCTTTTGAGAGCCTGGGATGGTAAAATCTTATTCAGTGTAGTAGAAGAGAGGTACTGTAGAGCCTTTCCATTTTACTGGCATATTTGGGCAAGTTTATTTCCGCCTTATATTTTTTCCCATATGCATATGTAAAACTTTGCCATCACTAGCTTGATTAGTGTCTATTACATTAACTGCAGATTGCAGCCTGCTAAAACCCCCCAGAGGCAAATTTCCTGTCCATATAGTTACAAGTCTCCACCCTCAAATATAGCAAAGGGATTTTCCTAGGTGTGTGACCTAGAAGGCTTATGCATTTTGCATTTACAGCACTGTTGCAACTGTTCTATCATGAGGAAATAAGTGAGTGAGCTTTCAGCTGCCTCCTTTGAGTTATGGTAGCAGGGACAAATAGCTCAGCAAGCAGCAGAGGGAAAGTCACCTCAGCTCAGGTGACTTCACTGCTCTTCCCGACTCTGAGATGAATCTGAAAGTGCTAAAGTTGGGGAAAAATCTGCCCAAACACCACTGACTGAGATTAGGCCAATATAGGTCCTTAATACAATTACATAATGCAGAAGAGAGACCATTAATTAGTGGTACAATAGTGAAGCAAAAGCTTCAGGCACTACTGAAAACTTTGATGCCCTCTTTCTGAGTTTCTGAATCAAATTTTTTTTAGGTTTCCCATTCCATTAAACCTTTAATGAAAATAAACTTGTGCCTTGAGAGTAGATGCATACTTCTGGTGGCCTCTTGAACAGCAGCAGTACACATCCCGATTACACAGAGAAGGCACAAAAATGATCCAGAAGGAAGAAAATAGACCCAGAAAGATGGATGTACAAAAGATCATTTCCTCTCCCCTTGACCAAATTCTCAACTGAAGGGATCAGCATGCCTGGAAGCAGAATCTGCTTCAGATCTCAGTTGTTGGAGGCACACCAGCTGTTGGATGGGGGCCATTAGAACTAGGCAAGCCAGTGTTGGCACAAGGCCTCTTCACTAATTATTCTCCACTCTCTTTGTGTGTTGCTATAAACCCTGACAGTCTCAGCCCGTAAGTGCCTCTCTGAAGCCACAAGTGGCTACTTCAGAAACAATTGCCTTTGTCTCTGCAATTTGCATTGTCTGTCCTCTTGGCTATTGTCATCATTGCCTCTTCATCCTGTCTTCTGAGCAGGGCCACTCCCTCCTATGCCTTCTTTTTACATGCACTTCCACCATGCTTACATCTGGCACAGAGTGAAAGAATAAATTTCTCAACAGAATGTTCCTTTGCTCCAACTGGTGACTTGACCAATTATTGGTTTGGTTTTTGCTTTTTTTTTTTTTTTTAAGTTAGTGGTAAAGGTTTGGTCTCACCTGGCTTTCAGTTCACCACCAAGGAAACTGGCTTGCTCTTTATCACCTTGTTTTCAAATCAATCTTATGCTTTCTTAAGCAGAAAGCATAAATTTAAATGTGAACTGTAGGGCTTGATTCTGTTCACCTGTAGAGGATAATTTCTGCAGCAGCAGGAGCCAACAGCACTAATTTTTCTGCCTTGCCTCATCTCTCAGTTTATAGCTGTCTCCTTCTGGCATCCTGATCCTCTCTTTTAAACAGTGTAATGTGGCTGTGGGGTTCTGGATGAGAGTAATTACAGGTTGTTGTGGGATGGTCATATGGTTGAGGTCATCTTCCTCCAATTCTGAAGGTCAGGCATAGTGTGATGGTTTGATTTACTGGTTTTTTTTTTTCCTTTTGTCAAATTTTTTGTTTTGTTTGAGGGTTGTGGGGTTCTTTTGGAGGGGGGCATGTTGGGTTTTTTTTCTTTCTGATTGCTTGATTTCTGCCATTTGGGTATCTGATGTTTGTCTCTAGCTGTGCTGATGCTGGAATGAAATAAATGTGAGGAGGCTGTTTCTCTCAGCTAGCAAATATAGCTGTGTAGTCCCTCACTACTACCTTTGGCTTTGTGGGAAGGTACCAGAATCCATGTCATGGCTATCTAATGCACACCAGCCTTGTCATTCCAAGGTGTGGAGCACATTCATAACACTGTGCTGGGTACCTTGGGGCAAGTATCACACTGACAGGTGTACCAGAATGGTAGCTGTGTATAGTTTAATTCCTGTGGCAGGGATTTACACAGATAAAATGTATTGTTCTGTAGGCAGCCAGGCTCAGGTCCCCCAGCTTTTCATGTAGCATCCCTGTGCACTGCTGTTTGGTTTGGCTGCTAGCCTTGAGGAACACAAATCATTATTCCTGCACTTGGACTTTTGCTTATGTTGGGCTCTAAGGTAGGGCAGATGTTATTTGAAACTATATTATTCATGTCTGACACTTCCATGTGCAGCTGGTGTTTCTGCTTGGTCTTCTCTGGGTGGGAGAAAACTTTGTTTTGAGATTCATCACTGCTTTTTCAGGACCTGGGCACAAAAGAGATAGCAGGGCTGCAGGCAACTCTTGTGTTAACTCTTGCTTCTCTTCTGAATCACTTTACCCTACAGGCCTACCCTGTAGACATACCAGTGATTTCCTTTTACCACTCTCATGCCAGGATTAGTGCTACTTTAAAGCCATTGTTCCTATTTGCAGAGGGTGTTTTCTGGTCTTTAGCTCCTGCCAGTTGGGAGTGGGAAAAGTAAATGAGCCCCAGCTTGGTTTGCTGAAAGAATTTTGAATTTATGTGCCAGGCACACAGTCATTGCTGTTGCAGAAGGTACAAATTAAGAAATGGAATTTATGGATTTTATTCTTAAGTAATCACACCAAATAAACCTGCTTCTTTGCCATAGTTGTGTTTGTGTTAGCCAAGAGCAATAGTCAACACCTGATAATAGCACTGCTGCAAATGAAAGGAAAACATGGGTCTCACACTGCTCCTAGGAAATGTCTGAACTGTTTGCTTTGTTGTAAGCATTTTAAGTTTATCATTAAGGATTTTTTTTTCTTTTTATTCCCTTTTCTAATCCATTAGATTAACAAATTGTTCAGTAGGTAGTGTCCATAGTAATCCAGGGGCGCTTTCCAAAGAAAAAAATATTACTTGGATACTTCAGTTAACATTGATAGTCAGGATATGGGATAGCTCAGCTATGGCAGAGCCAAGCTCTCTTGGCTTTGCTGGTTGTTATCTCTATTTCTAGCCAGAGACATTCCAGTGGTAAATGGCTTGCAGGGTGCTTGGCCTATGGGTGCCTATGGTAGCTGTGAGGAACCAGCCTTCAGGGCTCAACCTGATGGACTCCACTGAATGCAAATCAAACTGCTGTGCTATTCAGCTGCATAGCTAACACAGAGGCAAAATCAAGCTCTGCTTCAGGCACAATTCTCTCTTTAATGATATCCATCTCTCCACAGCTCATCTCTGGAATTTCGACTGTGCTGTGATTTTTGTTTTTCTTCTTTAAAAAACAGAAAATGCACCAGAAATGAAAATTTTACATGGTCAGAAACAGAACAGACATCCCAGAAGTGGCACCTCAAGTATAGTCTTACTTTTCGTCATCTTGAGTTACACAGAGAGAATGCCGCTGTCAATGACTCCCCAACATTACAACGTGCACTTAATCCTAATAAGGAGGGAGAGGCTGTGGCTAACAGCTTGTTTTTCATCTCATTTCATTTCTAAACAAGCTGATAACCAGTTCTGAATCACAAGTTTGGATCACTTTGTCAGGCCCAGCATTGTTCACAGGAATGTTTTTGTTTTTCCTTGGGAGAGAGTGACCCACAGATACTGAAGTTACCCAGAATACGACCTAAAACCATGCAATCACATTTTGTTTCAAATTTGTAACTCAGATGAGGATTGCCAAAAAGGTTCATTTAGTTTGTGTACAGCTGAGGTAGGCTTTGGAAGAGTATTGGTTGATTTCTCAGTGTGTCCTCAGTGTGGGTGGGTTTTATATTGTTTCATACAGAACTGGTTTGAAGGTTTGTTTTTGACATTGTGGCTTCCCTACTTACACCCAGAATTCCCAGGCAGCCTGTGGAGGAGTGTTTTCTCAAACTTTTATTTATTTATTCTCCCCAAAGCCTGTATCCTGTACTATGCCTGTAGTCATGTTTTGTTTGAAAGATGCGAGTATCCTGGCATCCTTCCAGTTTCTAAAAGAGGAGTCTACTAGTGAACCTGCTACACAGGTTGATAAAATACAATCTTATTTTACCTTCCTACCTTTTAGATGCTGTCCCACACACTCCTTGCTCCTCTCAGTCATGGCTATATGGAGCCATACTGTGGAGCACTTTCCTCAACAAAAAGCCACACTAACTGAGGTCAGAAAGTGTGTTTGACACAGTGTAGATCTGAAAGAGCCGTGGAAAAGAGCAATTAGAAATGGAGGAGAGCAATTAAGGAGCCAGTCTACTCCTTGTGCCTGTACATGGAGTGTGCTTTGGGCAGCATTCTCCCAAGCATCCGTAGGAGGTGCCTGGGGAAGGTCACTTTGGTGGGTGAAATAGGGGAAGACTTAGAAAGGTCTTGAAGTCAGAGCTTGTTAAATTCCTCCTCTGGAGCTGGCTTTGCTTGTATTACCTGCATTTTTTCCTAGTGTCCAGTGTATAGCAGGAAGGAATGAGAGGCAGGAATGGGTGGAGAGGGATCCATGTGAGCAAGCAGCTGTAGGTGAAGCAGGTGAGGCAGCTGGGCAGGGGCTCTCTGGGGATGAGTAGGAAGGCAGCAGGGCTGCTCAGGCAGAACTATACTGCCCACAAGAGAACCAGTGTGTGATGAGGAGTTGGCAGCCTTGTAGGTAGAAGAAAAGGGCTGGGACTGTAGGAAGGAACTGACAGAGAGGGAAGAAGGGCGATGAGTGGGGAGCATGCTAGAAGAGGAAGGCAGTGGGCAGGAGTGCCAGGAGGGCTGAGGGAGTGAGCCCAGGCGGTGCAGGGCAGGGGAAGTGGGACGGGGTAAGGTGAGAAGGGAAGGGAGTGTGGGATGTTTAGGAGGGGAAGTGGGCAGGAGGCCCGGCAGGGTCAGGGTCAGGCAGGTGGGTGTTCCCAAGGAAGTGGGCGCAGGGCTGGAGGAGGGTCAGTGGGTTGGGGGTGCAGCGGGGGAGCGGGCACGGGGCTGGTGCCGGCGACGAGGGGGAGCCCCGGGGCGGGCGGTGCCACATCGCCAGCGGCCCCGCCCGAGCCTCGGGGAAGCCCAGGAAGGGTCTGCGGTTACCGGCAGGGCGGCGGGGGGCGGGCGGGAGGGAGGGAGGTGGCTCCGATAAAGGGCCGGGCACCGGGCAGCGCGGGCAGAGAGCAGCGGTCCCAGCGGCGGCAGCTATGGGGATGCTCAACCTGCCGGACTTCCTCTCCTGTGGGAAGAAGAAGGTGAGGCTGCTGGGGGGGTGGCTGGATGGGGACAGCCGGGCAGGTATGAAAGCACCTGGGCATGTGGGGCATTGGGGGTACCTGGGCACGTGGCTGTAAGGGTGCGCCTGGGCAGATGTGGAAGAACACCGGCAGGTGTGGGTGCACCTGAGCAGATAGGTCATGGAAGTGCCCAGGTAGGCATAGGGACACTTTGGCAAGTAGGTGTAGGTACCTGGGAAGCTGTGGGAGTACTTGGCAGGTGAGGTATGGTGCACCTGGGCAGAAATGAAATTTTCTGGGCAGATGAGATCCAGACAGTTATGGGAATATAGGAACACTGGGGTAGGTAAGATGAGCACTCGGGCAGGTATGGGGCACCTGGGCAGATGTGAAAGGGCGTATGCTTTTGAAGTGTGCATGTAGGTATGTGGTGCCAGGGTAAACACCTGAACAGGCATGGGGGCATCTGGGCATTTGCAGGGACCGAATAGGGGAGTAGCCTGGACGTGCTGCCCCCAGGAGGTGACAGCACAGGAGACTAAGGTAGGAATAGAGAAGAAAGACTGGCCATGAAGGTTCTTTGGACCTCCAGGGGCACCTTCTTCCCAGGCTCATGCTGTCCTGCTGGGGAGAGGGCAGCGCAGCTGGCTTTTCCCACCCTGTCTTGCTGCCCTTCCAAGTAATGCCCAAGCGCTGCTCTGAACTGTGAAATGTGGATGTGACTATTCCACTCACCTGTGGGGTGATGCTGAGCCTTCCCTCTTCTTCTCTTCAAAGGACTTCAGTTTATCAAACGAGAAAGATGGCCATGCCAGTCCCAGTGATGAGAATGCAGAGCGTGGCAACTGGTCAAACAAAGCCGATTACCTGCTCTCCATGGTGGGCTACGCTGTGGGGCTGGGCAATGTCTGGAGGTTTCCCTACCTCACCTACCAGAACGGCGGAGGTACCTGTACTGAATGGCAGAGTCGGGTGGGCACCTTCCTATCACCAAGAGAGAGAGGAGGGCCAGCTCCAAGGGCCAGCTCTGAGGCTGATCATGATTTTTCAAGCTGGATATGAGCATCACCTAGGAAGCATCAGCTGTCTGCTGATGGGTATGGGAAGAGGAGAAAGAGGCATAAAATTTTTGTTTATTTTTACTGCAAAATTCTGCCTGAGAATTCCAGAACTTTTCTGATTTGCTCTGGAACAGCATGCGTCTTTTTGTCAATGTACTGATATCTTCTTCTTGCCTAAATATCTGTATTCCCTCGCCAGTTCTTACCTCCCTGATATGTTTATAGAGAGCAATTGAATCTCCTCTGCACTTTTGTTTTGCCAGGCAAACGAGCTAAGCTGGAATAATTATACAAGCTCAATAATTATCCCCATCTGATACTTGGGAAGTGCAAAGCAGAGATAGCCTCTACCTTCTTACACAATGAATTAGTGGCAAAGCCAAATGAAGGCACTGGCTTCCTTGGCTGCTATTGCATAGTTTTGTCTACTTGCCAAGCAACCACTAGTAATTAAAGAGCACATAAATGCTAAGTAACTGCAGAGGACTTACTTGTATGTACTTATTTTCTCTGCCTGACAGTCTTTGGAAGTCAAATTCTGGACTGTAAATGCAGCACAACCCATACAGCTATGTGTGGGACACAAGGTGGCATTCTTGGTACAGAGGTTCTGTTGAAGTGAGTTTGGCTGGGTTACTTAGTTTTGTTGAAAGAAAATTATGGAAACAAATCAAATTGTGACATCAGCCCTTCTACTAGATGTGGTTTTTCTCTTACCTGCCACAGCAGAAAGCTCTGCATTTCAAGGATATTTGTGCTGCTGCTTCTATCCTGCTCAGTGCCCCTTGCCCACAACTGATCAAGATAGCTTGTTTCGAAACACAGGAATAACCCAGTTAATTCTATGGGACTATTTACTTCCTTAAATTACAGCAGGTATTTGCATTTCCTTGCAAAACTGGGTCCTGTATTACTTTAAGTTCACTGAGAGTAAAGAACAGATTTCTGTGGGGATATCAGGTTGTGCTCGGGAAACTCCTCCTCCTGCTCACCCTATCATCTATGTGCATGCAAAGACAAGCCAGTCCTTTTCACAGAACAGGTCTGTCATTGATATCAGGTTAATGTGCACTTTAAAATGGACTTGAATAAATACTATGCTGAGATGCTGTTTGACACAGGGCTCAGCCAGCCATAGAAAATAAGTTTCATCCTTTAATGTCCAGTAGCTTACTCTAACAGGGCAATTGCAAATTACAGCTAAATACATGAAGGAATGGGTCTGTTTCTTTTTTAAATTAAATGCTGAAAGATAAACTAGAAGTAGACTGCTAGATGGTGCCTACAGCTCAGAAGTGTTCCTGCTTGTATAAAAGCAGTATGTCTTCAATAGTTTTTTGAGAAGACATCCTATGTAAGTCACCAGCTCTCCTGGTAATCTGTCTCGTCACCACACATACAATTTAGCCTTACAGAAAACAAGATTTAGAAACAAATCTCTGTATTCTGCAAAAAGCAAAAAAAACCCACTGAGGGATATTTGCCTGGGGTTTGTGAGGGGAGAGGAAGGGGAATATAAAATGTGACAGAACTGTGATGAATACTAGAAGATTAATTTTTTTCTCTGTGTTTGTGGTTTCCCCCCCCCCCTCTCTCTCCAGGTGCTTTTCTAATCCCATACACCCTGATGTTGGCATTAGCTGGCTTGCCCTTATTTTTCATGGAATGTTCCCTTGGGCAGTTTGCCAGCCTAGGGCCAGTTTCTGTCTGGAGAATATTACCGTTGTTTCAAGGTTGGTATTGTTATGTTTCCTTACATCTTTTTGTTCTAGTAACAAACAGGTTTGAAATAATGATTTCTTCACATTTACTAACTCTGAGAAGATTATTTCCATGTAGAGAATATTCTCAGTGTTACAAGGTCGGTATTATGTTCCCAAGTAGATTTTCCTCATTCTTTAATTAGTTAACAGATATGGATTAAAGATTTCCCCAAAAAGGTTATCAATGCTGAGAGGTTTTATCAATGATTCTCCAGGTGTTATGCAGCACACCACCCTAACTGCAACTGGGAAGGAAATCACCCTGTTAGATGTGTGAGGGGAATTTCTCAGTACATCACCTGACACAGTGTGCAACAGACTGAAAATAATTTTTAGAACTTAACTTTATTGATGTTTCTTTATGTCCTGTGTAGCTTGTAAGGCAGGTCCATGTTGAATGGCCTAATTCTATATTTGGCTGCCAGCATTGGCACAGGTATGTGGGTTTGATTGCTTTATGCAATGCTGTGCGTTTGCATCCAACTCTCTGCCTTGGGAGTTATTTGCTGGTGTGATAAAATAGGCTGGACTCCAGCTTTGTAAGGTGAGGGGCCTCTTGTGATAAGAGATATAGCTGCACTCTGTAGTGGTAGCTGTCTCTCTGAAGCTTTGGATTTCATAGTAGATTTCTGTCTTTGGGAACAACTGACCCTGTGCTTTACTCACTCCTGTACATCCAGGTGTGGTAGGGATGAGTGTAAAGGACTATGTTAATGGTCTTGTTTTTCCTCTTTGTCTACCAGAGGAGTTAGTGTAGGAACAAGGAAGTTTCTTTCTGATGCAATAAGAATTTTACTTGCCACCTTCTACAGAAACAAAAGGGATTACAGCCTGGCTGGTTCTCTGAACACTTGGTCTCCTTGCCAGTCTCTTCTGCAGAACAAGCACCCTTTCATGAGAGCAGTGTCTATAATGTAAATCAAAAGCCTATAGACACATCAAATCTTTTATCTGTCTGTGGAGATATACGCTTAAATATAGTCTCTGAGATGAGCGGGTTAATTAGGCAGACTTCCCCAAACTCACAGAACAAAGTTCATTTTATCAGAAGAGGAGAACAGTATTAGCAGCACAGATTTAATGTTCTGTTTTGCTTCTCCTTTATTGGCAAAACAGTATTGCATTACAGTGCAATCTTTTAAATGGCTTGGTCAGTCCTAGTATAGTTTCTTTTATCTTACTGAATAATCAAAGCTTCTCACTGAACTGAGAGAGAAAAAATATCACATTTCTCCTTTATATATGGAATTAGCAACTAGTTCAATTTTTCTGTGGCCCAATTCAAACTCTGTGTCAAAACCACATTTGAGATAGTCAGTTTCAATCATATCCCACCTTTTATAGCTTTGTCCTTTTCTGTTCGGTTGTTCCTAAAAATTCTTTTTAAAAACAACAAAAACCCAACCTCAGTTTCTTCCCACATAAGCCTTTTAAGAGTTAAGTGAAGGCTATTTTTTATTTATTTATTTTTTAACCTCAAGTTTGGGGTAGTTAAGACATTGTGCTCTTCTCTTTCCTAGGAGTGGGCATCACTATGGTCATCGTCTCAACATTTGTGACGATCTATTACAACGTTATCATTGCTTATGCCCTCTACTACTTGTTTGCCTCGTTTCAAAAAGTGCTGCCATGGTCCGACTGCTTTTCTTGGGCAGATGAGTTCTGCAGCAAAACACGATTAGGTATGGTACTTAACAGGGTTTAATATTACTGCTCTACATAAATTGTACTTTGTACTCTTTTTCTGAGAAATGACATTAACAAGACAGCAACTTGTGTCTTAAAAGCCCTTCCTGGAATTCTGTCTCTGAACACACAGGAAGAATGCTTGTCTGCATCACTTCTACCAGTTCTGGGTGCCTCGGAAATCTGCAGAGAGCTGGGCTCAAACATCCTGGGATCTTTTTGTTTGTTTTTGTTTCCTTCTCCCTTAAAAATTTAAGGTTACTTCTAGTACCTGGGGTCCTTGGAAATACTGCACTTGAATTTCATCTGGCTTCTTGACAAAGCAAATACCTTACTTTCCTGAAGCAAGAGCACTGTTGTAGCTTTTCTTAGGAAGTTCTTTCATTGCCCCTTTCCTCGTCTATTGCTATGGTAATCCTGAGCACCAGTGAGACACTGGTTTCACACTTTATTAACTCTTCAGAACATATCTCCATGCTATTGTTCTTGTTGTTTGGCAGCACGTATATGGCCAAACATTCATTTATGCACCAGCTTCTGTATCAGAGCAGAGCAGTTGAAGGCAAAAGTTGAATTTGATGAGATAATTAGTAGTTAGTAGCTGGAAACACATTACCAAATGTTGACATAATTTTAATTCTCTTAACCAGATATCTGAAAATCTCTTGTAGGATTCTTAGATTTTATTAAATGAAGTTGAGATGCTTTATTTTGCAAAAAGTTAATTCTTGCTTTTGGGCTAAACAAAATGTATTTTAGCCCAAACTTTGTTTGCAGAACTGAATTGAAGAAAATCTGTCCTGAAATAAGCTTCAAGACTTTTCCAGTAAATGCTGGTACAGTGTTCTTTACCACATGTTCTGGAAAAATAGAGGCCCAGCCCAAAGTAAACCAAACAGATCCTACCCCCAACTAAGGACAATATTAAAAAGTTCCAATAAGCCTTCTGCCATAAAAAGATGAAATTGCTAGAAGTTGATCTGTGTGTAGCACTGGTCTGGGGCAAAGATTTCCATAGGGTAACCAAGGCTACAATCTTAACTCTCCTCAGTTCTGATCTTTGCAATTATTCTTGCTGATAAGGTGGAGCTGAGCACAACAGATTCTTGGTGTTCTGATTTCCAGTCAAAGTAACAAAGTCACAACTGGAAATGATAAATCAGGTTTATTTCTTGAGACAGTTAGTAGGCAAACTGAAGCTGTAACTGTTTAGAAAACATAGTCTGATTTTTGTAATAGTCAACTCTATGTTAACATTCCCTTTCTCTGGCTTGCTTTCTTGCTTTTAGTAAGTGACTGTAATGCAACCTTAGATGGAGAAATCATTCATGCAAACTACTCGTTCATCATAAGCAACAATCTCACATGTATCAATGGCACCGTGAACTACAAACCAGTGCAATTTCCCACTGAGCAATACTGGAAGTAAGTAAATATTTTAAAGATAATGCTAAAAATGCCTTGTGGTTTTTGAATACATCTTCTATTTTTGTCTTATCTTGCTGTCCAGAAACAGTCTAGTCAAGTGGGCAGGCATGGAGTTCTGTGCAAAAGAGACTTAAAGTTTATTCGATGGTTCTGGGCTCTTAATTTTTTTTTTTTAATAAATAAACAAGCAAATGAGTCAACCTATAGCAGACTGAAAAATAGTCCAGCTTAAAGAAGTCTTCTCTGGAGTCCTGGTAGGGTCTACTTAGCATCTTTATGTAAGCTGCCGCAGGGTCTTGTAATATCTGCAGAAACCAGATCAGTTTCTTTCAAGAAATCGCTGAAGAGGATCAGTGTGTGCCTCTGTCACCTTCTTCTCATTGCAGCATTTTGTGATTTCAGTAAAGTGACTCTTCAGCGTTCCAGTGGGTTGGATGAGACTGGTAACATCGTGTGGTACCTGGCTCTCTGCCTCCTCCTCTCCTGGATGATTATTGGAGCTGCATTGTTCAAAGGAATAAAATCTTCTGGAAAAGTAAGTTAGGAAGTGCACCTAGCAGACTTTTGGCCTGATCCTTCCCTTCAAGGTCAGTTGGACTCAAAAAGGTTAGCACAAGGTGGGATGCAGTCCTAACCCACTTCCTTCTGTAGGACTCGGATTCAAGACTTTTTTTCTGCTCCTTAACTTCATAACAGCTACATAAAATATGGTCACAGTGCTGATTACACAGCATTTACTTTACACATGGGTCTCTTAGCTCCACCAGGGCTGCCATGTGTTTGGGGATCTTGCTGTCATGCAGGTGACTCCAGGGGAGTTTTTGGAGTCACCTGGGCTGCTGTGACAGACGTGTTATGTGACTGCACACTCAGGCACACACCCTGGGAACACCCGATAACCTGATAATTATTTGAACCTCCAGACTTGTTGAGATGTTTGGACAATACAGGTCAAGTCCTGCAAACAGTTGTGCATGTGCAGGTTCCTGCCAGATGATGACATGTTGTTTGTACTTAAGATTTCAAGTTACCTTAAGGGACTTGGTCCAGAGGAGCTTGTTTTCAGACTCTGGCTCTGCTGAGCTCCCATTTCCACATACTGGAGCACAGCTGCTTGGAGTTTTCCTTGGGCTGGGGCAGCTCCTCTCCAGTTGTCAGGCAGGCTGAATTCCATTCTTTTCTGCCTATGAACCTTCTCCTGGATTAGTTCCTTCCTCCCCACGCTCCTTTCTTACCTTTATGTTGCATCTCTTGCATTGCGTACTTCTTCAGTCCTTGTTGCCTTTATTCTTTCTCTCATAATTTCTACACTGGGGTTTATTTTTTCTTTTTGATTCCTTCTGTTACTGTTCCTTTCCCTGGCTCCTCACTGGCTGTCTTCCTTTCCTTAGTCTGATGTTTCCTTTTCTGCTTTCGACCCTCTGTCTCAGCACTTCAGAGTGGAGCACTGATGCTTTCCCAGGCACAGTTGTTCTGTCCCGTGGCTCCTCTTACACTCACATTCTTTGGGTTCCTGGCAATTTGCTCTTCCTGCTGTCACTGCTCTTCTGGCACACAGGTAAGCCTCTTCGAGTAGTAAGGTAAGATTCAAAAAAATCTAGCTGGGCAGGCACAAGGCAAAGATGAAGAGTGGAGGGAATTGACTGTTCCAAGCAAATATGAAGGAGGTCTTCAGAAAGAGCAGACTCACCATATGATGGTGTAATGCTATGGCTTGGTGTAACCAGTGGTACCAGGTCAATTATCTGTCTGTGTAACACTGAAACTAAGACTCAAGAAACAAGAGTATTGTTGAATGTAGCCTGCATGATAACAGCACTGCTTAGCCCTAGTTCTGGCTTAGATCCATTAGCACTAGAAACTGTGTAGACAAAAAATGAAGATCATCTGTGTCTGAGAGAACCCAATAGTCCTTATTCCTAGTAAAGAAAGCCTTCAGCATGGTTTGGTTTTGTTTTGTTTTGCTCTGCTCTTCCGAGTCTCGGCAATACATAATTCCATCCTGATCACCTAATTTCAACCAACATTTGCTAGAAGCATTGCCTTGCAAGAGACCTCTGGTGTAGCTGAGTCCAGCTATGTCAAAAAAATTCTGCAACTAGTAAAGCACTATCTGAAAAGTGGATATGTGGCTTGGGCCTTCTGCTCCTGCTGGAATGCAACTCCAGAACCGGCTAAGCCAGATGGTTTAGTGCTTGGCATGCCTTCAATTCCCTGGCTGCCTGTTTTTCATTTGTACCAGCAGACCTTAGCCTAAAACTTGGCCATTCCTCCTGCACGGCCTGTGCATCCTCTCATTTCTAATGTGTATCTCTGCTCTTCTTTCTGCAGGTTGTCTACTTTACTGCACTCTTTCCATATGTCATCCTGCTCATCTTGCTTGTGCGAGGTGCCACCCTGGAAGGTGCTCTGGATGGCATTGAATACTATATTGGGAAACAGTCCAACATCACCAAGCTGATGGAGGCAGAGGTGAGAGGTGGTGTCAGCCTGCATTTTGTATCTGAAGCTGGGTTCTGTTTTTTCAGCAGTCTTCCTCTACTGGACATCCAGGCCCCTTCCAACTCTATCAGAAGTCCAAGCTATTCTCAACCTAAAAAATAGCCACCCTCTGCCCCCTCCCTGCCATACCAGCTGTGGTATTACCTCAGAGCAGCTCTTCTGGGTCATGCTGGACTTATATCTTAGCAAGGCCTGCTGAGGATGTTTCTGTTGTGGGATCAAGTGTTACTCTTGCACGTGTCCCACTTGCTTTGGTTGCTGATAATTTCAAGGGACTTCATCAACAGGTTGGATGGGCTTTTGATTTTGACATTTAGGTTCTTCCTTGCCTGGGAAATTACATTGGGAAATCAGGTGGATCAAGAAGGGCTTCTTGTGTAAAGGAAGCCTGGATTTTTTTGTTCTGGCTTATGCCAACATTAGTTCAGTTTTATCAAACACAGACATTAAGTGCAATATTTGTTTTTTCCAATTTTATGTGAGTATTTGGCTGTGAGTATTTACAGCAGATGCAGAAGTGGATTGTCTGGGTCATGGTGTGACCGACACAAGGGGAAACATGTGAAAGTTCTCATTCCTCCAGCCTGGTCCTGGTTTTGCTTATTCATTGGCACTCTGACAAGATTCATATCTCAACAACCCTCATATGTGAATAAATGAATGAAATATCTTCTTCCGGGCTAGACAAAGAAGATGTAAATATTTGGCAACATACTCAAGCTGTGACCTTTGTAAATCATAGAAGATTTTGTTCGTACTTAAGGATGCAAGGTCACCAGTGTGCTATATCCCATCTAATCTAACACTGATTTGAAATAGGATGTGATATTCAGGCTCCATGTAAAAACCCTGGAGCTTCAGCACAGGGCAGACTTTAATATTTATGATACATACTGCAAGTAAGAAAGTAATTCCTATATTCTTATTTCTGGTAGGTTTGGAAAGATGCAGCCACCCAGATATTCTACTCCCTATCTGTGGCATGGGGTGGGCTTGTTGCTTTGTCTTCATACAATAAGTTCCACAACAACTGCTACTCAGATGCTATTTTAGTTTGTGTAATCAACTGTGTGACGAGTGTATTTGCTGGGTTTGCAATATTCTCCATCTTGGGACATATGGCATTCGTGTCCGAGAGACATGTCTCAGAGGTCGTGGATTCAGGTAGGTTGACCATCAAACTGTCTGTATCAGGACTAGGTTTGAGCAGGACGTGATGATAACCTCCTTCCTTCCACTACTTTCCAGGATTTGATCTGGCATTTGTAGCCTACCCAGAAGCTCTCTCCAAGTTACCAGTTTCTCCACTGTGGTCCTTCCTGTTTTTCTTCATGCTTCTGCTCTTGGGCCTTGACTCTCAGTTTGCTTCCATAGGTGAGTGGGATTTTAAGTAACCCGTGACTTTTTGAATCACCATTACCTCTCTTAATTCTGCTGCCTCTGCTCAAAACCCCCACTTCTTTCTTTCTTTTGCAGAAACACTTACAACCACCATACAAGACATATATCCCAAAGTGATGAAAAAGTTAAGAATCCCAATAACCCTTGGTGTGTGTGTATTGCTCTTCCTTCTTGGTCTCATCTGTGTTACTCAGGTAAGACATTAAATTCTTTTTCTTGTCTATGAGCTTAGTTATGCTGCAAGGGATGAACTTAAGTCAAAATTTCCTTTGTAACACCTCCTGTTTGCATGGATTTTGATCTGAGAGACTCTTGAATTCTGCCAGTTTGCCTGAACATGCAAATAAGAGTCCCAGAGGAAAGCTTTGAAGAACCTAAGGTTTTCTGTGAGTATTGAACTGAGATGTGCTTTTAAATAGATGGCATGTACAGAATCTGTGAACCATCAACCCACTCTTGGGTTCAGGAGATGATTTGTGTGATCTCAAGCACACACAGTGTGTCTGCAGCACTGTGGGTATTGCTGATCCATGCCTATGGGATCTGTTTGATCAGAACTACCAAACAGGACATAATTTGAGAAATAACCTATTGAAATAATAAAACCCTATTAGCTCACAAGCATATGTAGATCATATGGTTACTTCTCCTGTGTGTATATATATTTAAACATACATACATAAAACGAATTTGAAGTATACTGTGTGAATTTCTTCAGGCAATTGCTTTTATAGATTTGAAGACTGATTGCTATAACTCCATCTAGTAAAGCAGATTTCTGTCAAATATAATAATATAAAGAAGATAATATATGATATATAATATATATATATGATACTATAAAGAAGATAATTGTGGTGAGTAAATCGCTGTATGGTAAACAAAAGTTATGAAACATGATGGCAGGGAAGCTTGTGAAGGAAATACTGTGTAAGGATGTGAAATGCTTAAGGTTTGTTTCCTGCTCTGTGATCCTGCTCTTGTATGCTGCTGTTTAAGCTGTGTTTAACCCACATAGAAAATTTGAGTATGTAGGAGTATACAAGCCTACCAGAACTGATAAGTGATATAGATGTTGCTGTAGCTCAGTATTAAAACTCCAGCATCAGGTTTAATAGAGTAAGTTCCAAATTTACATTTTGCTCTCAGATGTCTATATATACTTTGCACATATATACACCTTGTGATTAATATACAGATCTACGATGTTTCTTCAATTGTGCTTTTCAACCTGACAGAGATATTTAGCTGAAATAAAGTTCTCAACCTAGAGAAGTGGGAATTTTAAAAGCTCAGACTGGTGATCAGTTTAACTGGCGTGCACAATGCAACTTATTTTATTTGCATAAAGATGTTACTGGGACTGGGTACATTTTAATCTCATTGTTGTTTGTTCTACAGGCAGGAATTTACTGGGTTAACCTAATAGATCACTTCTGTGCTGGATGGGGAATCCTTATTGCAGCTGTCCTGGAGATAATTGGCATCGTCTACATTTATGGTAAATTACTTGCACTGAAAATCCATTATTTGACTGTGGCATCCCAGACACAGTGTATATTAAATATCAATTACTCTAATAAAGCATTTATAACTTAGCTGACTTAAAAGCTTTAATGGTTACCACAGAACTGGAGAAACTGACCTTGACCATTGCCTTTCTTCTGTTCCTTTTGAGTAACCACATCTGCAAGGGAGACACCTGCTTTACAATGCAACCTCTGATTGTCTTTCAACAGGAGGAAACAGGTTCATTGCAGACATTGAAATGATGATTGGAAAGAAGGGATGTTTATTCTGGCTGTGGTGGAGAATATGCTGGTTTTTCATTACTCCTGTGCTGCTAATGGTGAGTATAGATGACTGGATTGTGTTTTGTGTGACAGAATGCAGTCACTGGGTATCAAGGAGGTTTCTGTGCAAAGATTCAGGGACTGAACATCCAGGCCCTATGTATAAAGCTGGAGTATGGCTGTGCCAGTGAAGAAAGTTAGGTGCTATGTGTGCTTTCTGATACCTGCTGCCCCTCCTTGAGGTTCTCTTTAGGAGAGGCTGGACCTTCAGATCAGCTGCTAGTGATCTGGCTCTATGCCCTGAAGAGTAACAGAACAACCAGCTTCTCCATCTTAGCATCTTCATTTCAGACTGACCTAGATTTTTCTTCTTTGAAGGAGATTCCGTTTTGGGGACAGATCCCTGGCTTGGATTTGCTCTTTGGATGTCCATCTGTTCCCTTGTCTAACTGAAACTTTTTTATGTGCTATCATGTCTGTTTCAGTTTTTCATTACTCCTGCACTTCTAGTTGTGAGTGTAGATGGTTGGATTATGTTACCATAGAATGGTTTCAGTTGGAAGGGTCCTTAAAATCATCTAGTTCCAGCCCCCCTACTATGAGAGAATTTAAGACCCCAAATAAATCCAGGAGCAGTTTAGAAAGTGCTGCTTCTAAGGTATCATTTCTGTAGAAATATTTGCTAATTTTAATCTTAGATATTTTTCCCCACATTCCAGTATATAATGCAATTTGGAATATATAAAACACACAGAGCAAGGTACTGGGCTCATGTAGCAATGTACATATTCTCCAACATGAGATTTCAACAGAACCCAGAGATCACATTCTGTTTAAACACAGATGTAGTTAAAATGCTAGGATGCACCAGTATTGTTCAGTCTTGTCCTTAAGTCTTACTGCTTGGCCATTACTCAACAACAAAACCTGTTCTCATACTCAGAAAGCAAGAGGGAACTGTGCAGATTCTCTGGAGAGCCCTTTTTCAGCCAACTTGAAAACATGATTCAAGGCTCAAGTTAGCTGGAAATCAGCTTTTCTCTCTTAATCTTTTTCCCCCCTTGTTTTGTAGGCCATTTTGGTTTGGTCTTTGGTCACATTTTCACCTCCCACTTATGGCTCAGTGGTATATCCAGTCTGGGGAACTGCTGTTGGCTGGTGCATGATTATCTTCTGTGTCATCTGGATTCCCATTGTTGCTGTTTTTAAAATAGTTAAAGCCAAAGGAAACCTTTTTCAGGTAAGGGCACAAAAAAGCTGTCATAACCTCAAGTCTTACTTTCCTTGGCATTAGCAGGAATGTCTGTGCTTTCTTCTCAAAAACTTTGAGGTGTTTGTTAATTCAGTTTTTCAGACCAAAATACACCTCTTGTAGTTGCATTAGAGGCAAGTGTATCCTAACAGGTTCTGATAAGAAGACTCTCTGGGAGTGAACCCACACATTCAGGAGTGATTTTCATGGTCCCTGCTGTTATTCCAGCTGCTTTAAATTATCTGAAGAATTTCTGTCACTTTCTGTCCCTATGTTATTTCCTAGAGTCTTGCCTCCTGTTCTTCACAGAAATAAACAAGTCTGAGATTTGGGGTGTGCTCTTCTTGCCAAGCTTTGCTAAAGAGTCCCCTTGGTCCCAGCTTTCCTCTGCTTGTTTCGCTTCAGAGTCCTGAATCTGCAGAAAGCAACTGGAATAATTTTAAAAAACTTTGGCTGTTTGTTTGCCATTTGTTGAGTTGCAGGACATGTCAGACTTGCAGCTTTACTGAACTTTAAAAATACCCCTACTAAGGTAAGACATCAATTAACTCTTGGTTATTTTTTTACTTCCCAGCGCATTGCAAGCTGCTGCAGACCTGCTGCAAACTGGGGTCCCTACCTGGAATGTCATCGAGGAGAAAGATACAGCCATATTGTAGATCCTAAAAAGGAAAAGGAACACGAGATTCCTACTGTGTCTAGCTTCGTATGCACTCAACAGTGAGATAGCCATTTGGATGATACATGTGTCTTTTTTTCTTTAACTCTTAGAAAGTGACAATGCAGACCAACAGTAACAAAATACAAATCAGCCCTCTGCCCTTCAAAACCCAGCCCTCAAATGAAAGAGAGCTCTATTATTATTATTTTTTTTATTTTAGGGCTGTATGTTTAGGGAGGAACAGGTAAATCAAATACTGAGATCTCCACTGATACCTAGTTCAAGAGGGTAGGAAAAGGCATTGTAGGCTCTCCAGGCTGATAGCCTGGGCTTGCTTAACCCCATCAAACCAGTATCCAGCTGGACTGCAGATATGGGTGTGAAAGAGAACAAAGAAATATTCTGGTGCTCCCCAGCTAGAGGATGTTTGAGCCAAAAGGTACTGTGCTTTCATGCCCCCATGTGCTATGAGCAGTTACTTCCTTCTGCTGTGCTTTGCCATCCTCAGTGGGGTGCAGTCAGCAGGGAGGTGAAGAGCTGTGTTGCTGCCTGGCACTATAGCTCAGGGAACAGGATTAATTTTTCTCTCTCTAAGCCTTGCTCAGTGCTGCAAGGCTTCTCAGGATTTGATGTTGATACAGTGTGTGTGTGTGTGTGTTTTGTCTGTGCACCTAAAATACTCAGTGGCAAAAAATTGCCATGATGGGAAATAAGACCTTAACGTGGTGAAAACCAGGATTCTTTCCACTTCTCATTATTCTCCTTGGAATACCCCAGGATTCATCTTCTGTGGTCACTCTGTATTCTCAGCATTCATCTGTCTGTAATTCAAAAATTCCATGTTTCCATGGTCTGTCATTAGGGTCTGCAGAATGAAATAGGATGATTTCTGGTGCTCTCCTATGCTCACTCAGACTTTACCTATCACTTTATTCTCTGTATCTGTCACTGAGGCCTAGGTTTTCCCTTCCAAAGGAGACCAAAAGTGCTTTTAAAAATAATCAGTGTTATCAGTGTAGAGCTAAAAGAAGCCAAAATTTACCCCAAGTGAAGATTAGAACTGCCTTGTAATGTGTTACTCAAAAACTTGCTGAAATCATGAGATTATTGAAAAATTAGGACATTTGTAGTGCATTTGGAAGCAGAATGGGTTAAGTTAAAAGAACCTGACTTCACTCTTAATACAAGTGAATTCCTGATAGAGGAAAAAAGGCCTATGGATTGAATGAACACATGTTGTGTGCTGAGAAGTATCTCTCTTACTGTGATAATGGTTCCTTGGGAACACCACAGCAGGGTTTCTAGCTCTCACTTCCTCTCAGGGCTTTGTCAGTGTTTCTTGACATGAAGAAGTGTGGGTAGTGGCTTGTTGCCCAAGCTGCATACCTTGGTGTACTGCTGTTTTCTGAGAAATCAATACTTTATGGCAAATAAAATGTAATTTTCTTTTTTGTAATGGTTTTGGAGCTGGAATATGAGTTTTTAACCTTTTCTACAGACTTGGGGGTGGGCAGTTGGTGGGAAGTACCACCAATTATTCCATAATCCTAAACTTTTGGAAATCTAAACCTCCAGGAAGCCTTTTGTTACAGAACTTACGATCTAGGCCTGTTTTAGAGTGGGCTCAGAAAATACACAAATTAAATGAACAGAAATTTATAAAAAGGAATGAAGGATTAGAGCCTGTAACAGAAGGTGGTAAAGAGGACCCATGTCCTGCACTCCAGCTGCTCTAGCATCATGGGCAACCCACACACCAGCAGAAAATGGTGCTCTGGCTGGCCCTGGTGTGTGGAGATGCTGGGAGTGGGAAGGAGGCTGGGCTGCAAAGCTGCAGTGTTTATCCCTCAGGGCACCATCCATTGGAGCTGCCACAGTGGGCAGCAGCTCATACCTGGCAAGGGGCAGGCTCTGCGAAGAAGTTAAGTAACACATGAGAGTGCACCAAGAGGTGGTGGGGAAGCAGGCTGGGCAAACCAGCTTCAGAAAAAAAACAGTGAAGTTTTGGCAGAAGAGATGCTGAAGGTGAATGCCAGCCACCTACTGCCCTAGGGGAAGCCCAGGCTGCTGCACACAATTGTTCCTTTCAGGTTTCCAGTTTGGACTTCTCATGTGGGCTTCTAGGAACTGTTTTCATAACCTTGTATCATCTAAGCCCCCCAGAAGAGTGACAGAAGACATCTTGTCAGGAGGTGGGGATGAAGTTTGGTGGTTTCTCCTTCCTTCAGTGTAAGAAAATTCCCCATTTCTGAAGGCAAGGTTTGCTCTCCTGGCCCCCGGAAGAGATGGGATCCCTCTCCCTGTGGGCATATTTAACATCCTGGTGCATCCAGTTTCTCTTTCTTTGGATGAACTGACTGCTGGCATCTGCAGAGTATTTAGGAATTAGCATTTGTATTCCTCACTCATCACAGCTCTGGCCCAGAAGGCTTTTTCAAAAGCCCCTGAAGGTTACATGAATGAGTGGTGTTCCCCAGCACTGCTCGGGAGGCAGGCTGAGGAATACCTCACCCAGACAGGCTAGTGCCCCAAATCCTGGTGTTTGTTCGGTTAAAAACATAAGTGGTGCCAACCAGTGCAGTGTTCCTGGTAAGGCATGATGCTCTGGGCTGAGGAGGTGGGCAGAGTTCCTCAGATTTGGGATTTTATTTTGAGGAGAAAAAAATCCAGGAAAATGGTTCTGCTTTGGATGAAGCTACACAGGAGTAATAGGAAACTTCTTGGAAAGAGAAATGTTGAAGTGCAAAAGAAGCACATTCACGTTGGATTGGCTCAGACCTCAAGTGTCTGTTAGTCAGGAAAGAACATAGATGTGTGCAGTTCCAAAAAGCCAAATCTATGGCATAGAAACATTTAAAATAAGTATTTCCACTGGCACATGTATATGTGTTCAGAGCAATTAGGGAGCAATTGCAAGTTTAGAGAAGCAAATTTAAAAGCCCAAAGTTGTTTCTGTTGTGGAGGCTGTCGATAAGCATAAATTAATATATATATATATATTTAAAAATATAAAGGGGAAGAAGGTATTTAATTTCGTTTCTACCTTGTCATCTATTTGCAATAGCACGTTTTTCAACCGAGATGCGTGGCCATGCGGTAACCAGCAGAGAGCAGCATCTACTCGTGTCCTGCTCCGCTCCCGGGGACCAGAGGGGAGGGTGCGGACGGGGCTGCCCTGCCCGGGGTTCCCTACCCTGCCTGGGGCTCTGCTCTGCCCCGGCCCTGCCCGCCCGCTCCTCCGTCGCTCCCGGTTCTGGTGCGAAAGGGTTTTGAACAGGCTCTGAGCCTTCAGTCAGACTGAAGGTATTGAAAGTTTGGTTTTATCCAGTTCATAGAATCACGGAATAATTTTGGTTACACGAGACCTCTGAAGGTCATCTAGTTAGCCCAACCACCTTGCAGTAAGCAAGGACATCACAGAATCAGCTGGGTTGGAAAGGACCTCTGAGATCATCAAGCTCAACCCTTGATCGACCACCACCGTGGTTACCAGACCATGGCACTGAGTGCCACATTCAGTCTCATCTTAAAAACCTCCAGGGACAGAGAATCCATCCCCTCCCTGGGCAGCCCATTCCAATGCCTGATCACTCTCTGTAAAGAATTTTTTCCTGATATTTGACCTCCCCTGGCAGAGCTGAAGACCATGCCCTCTTGTCTCAGTGGTAGCAAGTCCTCCAGCTCAAAAAGCAGAGCAGAATTGAAGGGATACAGAGAAAGCACCAGAAGACAGCCTGAGTGTTGGAATGGGCTCTACTTGGAAAGCAAGTAAAAAAACCAAGGACATTGCTTTGCAAATATCAGGGCTGGAGAGCTGAGCCAATAGGCATCTATGGAAATTATGAGAAGGGTGATGAAGAGGACTGAGAAATAGCTGTTCACTTTTTCTAATAATTTTAGAACCAGAGAAAAGATGCAAACTTACCAGGTAGAAGCTTTAAAGTGAAAGGAGGAATGCTCAGACTACCTGTGGAGCTTCTTGCCAAAAGATATTGGTACTAAATGGTTGCATGGCTTCAAAATCATTCAGAAAAACTAATGAAAAAAGCCCAAAACCCTCAATCAAACACTGTGTGCTTCAGGAGACTGTGAGAACGAGGGAAGTGGGTCTGGAATGCTTCTACACCCTGACAGATACAGATTCATGTTCAACAGAGAACTCAATTTCATCTGGACATCTTCCTGTAATGCTCCTGAGTCCAGCCTTTCTCTTTTTCTCTTCCCCATTATTTCTCTTAAAGTGATCAGGAAAGCAGAACTTTTTCTGGTGCAGACTTTCTTACTATACCTGAAAAGCAGAGAAAATAGGACAGCCTGAGCTCCACAACATGAAACAAGCACCAAGCACCAATTGACACCAGCTTCTCTTCCCCAGAAGAATACTTGTTCTCCACCACTGTTAATGAAAATAAGGTAAAGAAAGAAAATCCAATTTAAAGGAGCATGCAGGGCTCTCACCTTCCAATCTCTGGCCTTGCAGAATGGAGCACACTCAGTCACTGAGCCAAGCCAGGGTTTTGCTCTTGCTGAGCCCCAGTGCTCTCCTGGAATTGGGGATTAATTTTTTTCTTTCATCAGTCTTAGTTCTATCAAGAATGTATAAGCCAGTTTCTTATTTTGACCCAAGACACTTCCTTCAATACAGATAATCAAGACATTTAAACTCCATTGCAACACTGGGGTTATATTGACTCCAGTTAGCAGTGACAGCATTGCCTGGTGGCTCCAGCTCAAACAGAGGTGCAAGCACAGACTTTGGAGCTGATAGAAACAGCAGCCACCTTTTCATTCTGGAGGTGATGAATGGCTTAGGTGTGGAAGGCAGGAAAATAAAACCTGTCACTGGAAGACAGCTGAGGGCAGCATTTCCCTGTAATGTCAGGACATCTGTGTTCCTCTCAGAATGAATAGGTTTTCATCTCATGTTAGCTGTGAAGTGTCCAAGCTCTTTCCAGAAGTTCTTCATATGAAATTTGGTGCACACATTGCTTGTGAGGTATGCAGAAAGTACAGAAAAGAAAGAGAGGTAGCTGTATTTCTGAGAACCCATATATGTTAAAGAGGTTTTTTCTCCTTTTCTAAGAGTTTCTTTACCATCGCTTTTTGTTGTTTGTTTTGGTTTTTGTTGGTTTCGTTGGGGGGGGGTTAAAATAATTTTAAACAGTGAATGGTATACTTGCTATTTCCCTGGGTTTTTTTTAAAGGGAAGAATGACCTCAGTAGCCAATGGACAACTGTGCTGATGAAACTGTGACAAAATTGGGCAAAGTTTTTTTTTTCTGTATTGATGCTGTTTCCCCTTTCTCAGCTCATGTCTTCCTTGTGACATAACCAGGCCCAGGATGATATCTAACTGCTTGGAACAGCTGGAGAAGTCTCCAGCTGATACTGATGGTCCTGGAAGTCTTTTCCTAAAGAGCATCTCTGGTGCTTGCACCTATCACTGGTGTATACAGACCATATGTCAGATGTCTTGTTATTCTTGGGATGTTCACTCTGTGCCAGATGGGAGCCACAGCATTCCCACAGCCAGGTTTATTTGCAGAGGCTGCTGACTCAGGATGCAGCTCACATGCTCTGTGACAATTCCCAACTGCATTCCCCTGCCCAACAAATGTTCTATTGCATCTTAGCTAAATACCTGGAGCTGATGAAAGGAAACAAAGCAAGGGTGGCTTATGGGTCCTCTTGGCTACAGCTGTGCCCTGTCTGCAGGCATTTCCCTTACCTCCAGGAGAGCTGCTCTGCTGTTCTAGAGCTGAACACACCTGAAGAAGCAAAACATCCTGGCTGCTAATTGGGGTGTAATTCCCTTAAGAATAAATGTGCTTAATGTCAGAGAGGATGAATCTTCCTAAATGAGGGTCATTTGGGGATCCTTATTCTGCAATATTGGGTAATTCTGCTCAAACACAGGGCCAAATCCTGCTCATTCTTGTGTTAGTAGTAGACATAGAAAATAGCTCAGATCTTTCTCACCTGGAGGAAATAACTTCTTCTGTTGTAGAAAATACCAAGTGTGTAATATTAATTAAGTTTCCCTATTAAGAGACTGATCCCCAAAAGCTCTTATGGTATAAATTAGACAAGATTAATCCCAGTCAGTGGAGCTTGTGGGTGTGGTTTTCTTGTTGGTTTCTTTTGGGCTTTTGTTTTGTTTTCAGTAGAGTTGCTGCATGTCTTACTTATGGTTACTATGCAAGATTGTTCAAATAGTAGTGGTACTATGAATTTTGGAGGAATAGGGACAGCATCAGTAGAATATGCAAGGTCTTTCAGTAACTGGGTGGAGGAATCCTGGTTTCATTTTATTTAAAGCAAAGCTAAAATTTAACACAGAAAGAGGGGAGAGATTCCTTCACTGTCAGTGCTCTCTTCTAGCAGATGCCTTGCTTTGTTGGTGTCACTCAAGACTATAAAAAAATTAACCCGAGTGTCCTGAAGTGATTACAGTTTCCTGCTGGTGTTTTCTGAGATCTTTACAAACTCTTAGTCTGGTTTTGCTGTACAATACTGTGACTCCTCCCTTGATTTGATTTGGCCATGATGAGATGTATGTAAGGAGCTTTTAGTTTTGGGGGATTTGCATTTGAGTTTCCTTAGGATATATCATTTTCTGATATGGGGAGGATGTGACTTACCTCCTGGAGAGAACTGAAGCCTTGGAAGTGCTTCTCCGTGAAGACCCTGTAAAGGAGATGGGCTCTTGGGCTGGGACTCTGCAGGTAAGTGAGAAATTTCAAAGTAATTCATTGCTCTTGCTGTGAATTAAATTGAATACACAATTTCTTGAAGGAAAAGTTCCTGACTTGCTTAGAATTTCATGAGCCACGAGGCCATCCAGGAGTGCTTGTTTATCTCATGTAGGAACCAAGTCAGAGCTCTGCTGCATATTTAATTAGAGGGGAAGAAAGAAAGAATTTCAAGATAAGATTATGTTCTGCTCCTCATAACAGATCTCATGTAAAAAGTTTCCATGGAATGAAAACCAGAGCCTGTTGGTAAGCTGTTTGATTTTGAGGACACCACACATGAAAACAGCATTGCAGACAAATACTTCCTTCAACTGAATGCTCCTATGAATTCTTTTGTGCACATGATTAAAAATTTTTTGGTGCAATTTAATGAAAATTAACCACAAGATATTTATGCTGGAAGAATAATGTCTCATCCCTGTGGCTGTTTGAAAGCCATAGGTGAAAAGAAAAGGTGAAAAGAGTCCAAGTTTCTCATTGCTGCAGTAGGCTGACAATAATCAGAATTAAGGTTCTGCAAATGACATTTTAAGTCAGTGACAATTCAGAGAGCAATGGATTTTATATTGTGGCCTTTCAGTTCCAGTTCTGCAAAGGTTTTTGGATAAATATAGAGAGGAGAGGGTGACTGAATACCAATCATTGCTGCAGTCAGCTGCAAGAGCAGAGTCTGAGAGGGTGGAAGGAATATGAAGGTGATGCAGAATGGGGATGGAGTCCTGGGAGGTTTTGTGTTTAGTTTTCCATCTTCAGTGCTGGCACCAGTGTGCAGCAAATATAACAACTACATATAACAACTACAAGCACTCTTGCACAGAAAACAACAGTGTCAAGAGTCTGCACCACTGCCACAACTGTGAGCCACGCTCTCTCTGAGCATTCCTTCTCTTTTATAACTCTAAACCCTTCAGATCCATGTTTTCTCCTTGCTGTGAGGGTCAGAGGAAGCCTGGGGGATATCTGTATAGTTATTCAGTGTGTGAGTTGTCATCTGTACTGCCCAGGGCTTGCTGAAGAGCTGGGATCCTTCTCTCCTCCTGGGAGAAGGATGTGGAGGAAGATAAGATGGTGCTTTAAGACTGGTTTTGTTAATTCTGCATCTATGAGCAAGTTGTTACTGCCACACATTAATACATCCTGAAGTGTTTGTTTTTTTTCTCACAACAGACATTTTGCTCACAGCAGTCCTCTTCCTCACACCCATCATCCCACAGGGAAATTGCAAAGAGGACACAAATCTCAGTAACTTTACCACCTTTCCCTTCTGCTTCCCATCACATGCACGGATTTCTTCCTGTTTGTAAGCTTTGCTTTAAGATGAAATCTTAAGCTACCATTTATTTTCTGTTCGGGTTCCTGTAGTGAAATAAGGCAACCAGGTGCCACTAATTGCCAGGGAGTGGCATGAGCTTGTGTCAAGCCCACCTGTGCCTAATTAGGGTGGGCCCCCACTGCGCATGAGCAGGACCAGGGGGCCAATAAAAGGGCAGTGGGGGCCCACCCTAATTAGGCACAGGTGGGCTTGACACAAGCTCATGCCACTCCCTGGCAATTAGTGGCACCTGGTTGCCTTATTTCACTACAGGTTCCTAATCTGGAAATTAATCTAATTTGCTTTACCAACTTGCAAGCAAATTAAGCTAAATGCCTTGTGTCAGGATGCATTGTGGAGCTTTCATGAAAGAGAAAAGAAGTGTGTTTGTCATTGCTGTGAGCTCCTTCTTTCCTTAGTATAAATAACTTTATGTTCTCAAAAAAATATAAAGCATCTCTATAAATGGCAGAGTTTTTCCTTGGGTCAGGATCTGGGTAACTGGAGCTGCATCGATCTCACATCTTTCATCCTCCCAGTCCTTAAGTTATTACCTCACCAAAATCCCAAGCCCTATTCCCTTACAGTTCCTCCCCTTGATCTTATACACGTTTTGATTCTCTGCAATCTTACATTTGATAGTATGACTAAATAATTCTGATTTTTTTTTCCTTTTGGCAGCATCTTCTTCCTTTTCAAATGTTTGTTTTCCCCTAATTGTGCATCTTCTTTAGAACCATCTAAGGAATGTAAATACCCCCCTGCTCTAAATGAGACAAATATTTCCAGGCCCATCAGGGAGAACTTTGTACAAAATGCAGGAGAAAAGTTGAAGTGATAAAAGAGCTTTGGGTTTTGTTCATTCTCTGGTTAGAACAGCTGATGTTATACAAAGCATTCAGTACTATCCAGACTTCATGGAGACTGAATTCAAAGAGAGCCAATGCTTTACAAGTACTGCTACATTTCAATGACAATTTTACTGACTGACAAATACTACTTCACCTCAGGCTTTTGATGTAATTTCCTAGTTAACTGAATTAAATCTGAAATATATCCCAAAGATATTTCTTTGCCAGGAAATCTTGCAGTCTGAATGCAATGCCCCATCTGCATTAATAAGCACAAACATTGGCTTTAGTTGCCTTTCACCAAGCCACATTTATCCTGAGATAGGGAGAATGCTACTCCTCTTCCAAACACAACTGATTTGCAAAATTATTTTTTTTGGCTGAGAACAGCTTAACTGTCTGTGATAACTGCAAGTCACTAAGCCTATCTTTGGGGAAGCATAGTATGCTGACCCATTTTAGCTCTAGTAAGGACTGAGAAAATAATCTAAATGCCCCTGGCTCTCTTTGGGATGGAAAGCCTGGAGTAGAGCCTGGGGTAAGACTGAGCTGCCACAGCACTGATCTCTTACCACTGAGCTTCAAGGGGTATCATCTTGATAAACACAGGTGATAAATATCAGGATGCAAGCTAAAGCTGTGGGCAGCCAGGGTGGAAATGTTTGTTATTCCCTTCTTGCAAGATAGGGATGTTTCATGTTAATATGTCCTACAAGCAGCCTTCTGGGCTCCTACCAGACTCCCTGCATCTTCTCAGGACAATAGGGAGGCAGTGGCCCATGGTGGGATGCTGAGGGGGGGATGCAGCCCTGAGCTATGGCAATGAGTGGCCCTGCCAGTCCTGCAACCCACTCAGAGCCATCAATTCCGAAGGGTTCTCAGGATGTGGGTTTCCTGGTGGATAATCCAGGTGGATAGAAAAGCTTTGGTTGCTGTCCTGTGCTGCAGCATCTAGGGGAAGGGTGTTTGCAGGAAAGCTGGGCTTGTTTCCATCAAGAGAAGCTGGGCTCTCTTTCTTACTGTTCTCATGGTGACAGCATGTTAATGGAATGGTTGGGTGTAATGAATCATCATTAGACTACAATAATAATACAGCTTGCATGAAAACCACTGCCAGCTTTCTGCTAGTCCATATTTTAACAGATCTTGTCTCTCCATAAGCACTTCTGGAGGGTGATGCTGTTGAGGAGTTATTAGTGCTGATGGCAGGTTGCTTAAATGGCAGGGCCATTTAAGAGCAAGATTATAGCAGGGTCAGGGCACGCTGCAGGCTTGGGTGATTCATCCCTGCATCCTTTCACCCCTTGATCAGAAAGGTTAGAAGAGATTTTTAGTTTAACACCTAGCTAAACTAAGGGGAAAAAAGCAAGCAAAATTACATAGCTGCAAATGTCAGAAAGCATCTTACACCAGCTGCTGAGTCCTTCTGACCTTACAAAGCACATTTGTCACTTACAGAATAAAAAAGTGTCATCCTGAATCTTCAGTCCTTTTGCCCCTTAAAGACAGCTTTTTTTCCTCTTTATTTCTGTAAGCTTAGTTCATTGTTGTCTTATAATTTTCAAGATGACCTGCTGGTCATCCTGGCACCGAGGTCAAAGTGACAGGTCTATAGTTCCCATAGAGGGATCATACACTGCTGAAGGTGAACACCGAAAAGAAGCTAGATGGAAGGCTGAAGCAGAGAAGGGAGAGGAGGCAGCTGCTGGGAAGCTAGAATGATTTGAAACAGATTTATTTTAACAGCAGGAGATAAATCATTTGCACATATGGCATGTGTACCTGTCTTCATTTGAGGCTTTTTCAATGAAACCTTCAGGGCAAAGTGTTCACTGCTTAAAAACTGCTCCACACAAACTGTGAAACTCCTATGGAAACTCCAACAGCTAATTCCTGTGGCCTCTAGTCTTTGGCACTGGGTTCTGCTGAAATACAGGAATCTGTTCTAAACTCTAAAGTGTGGGAAGGATGGGTGCTGGAAAACCCAGCTCAGGATCAGCTTTTCATGGTGCTGCAGCTGGTCAGTGTGCCTGTGGGGCCATCTCTCAAAGCCAGGAAGGGTGGTGCCCTCCATCACTGAGTATCCCATTCTGTCCAATGCTTCTGGGACAAAGTGTCCCAGGCCAGGGGGAAAAGGAATCTGAAATATGTTTTCAAACTCAGAGAGGTCAATTATCTCTGCGACTCCTGCCATCACTGTCCCCTCTCCACAGCCTCTCACAGGATGCCATGGCCAGGAGAGAGGAAGGACATGAGCATAAGGAAGGGAAGATGAAGGAATGTGAGCAGAGTTTGATGAATGATTTGGGCCAAAAGGGGGGCTTTGGTTCAGAGAAGACAGTGGTGATGTGGAGTGGTAGCAGGGACAAATGATGTGGTTTGGTTGCTGCAGGTCAGCCCAGGGAACCCATACCCTGTGCAAGGGGCCTGTCCTGTCCTCTTTCCTGTTGCTTCTCACTGATTTTGATTTTTCATCTTCTGCTTCAAATCATTGTCATGAAAGTTCTCTAGCACTTTCTTAGTTGTGATTTTAGTCAGGAGTGATTGTTAATACACGGTTTGCTAAAACTAGATTACTTTTAATCAAATAGTTCATTCATTCATAATAAAAGAGCTTTCCAACCTAAAACAAACACATTTCTTCACAGCTTCATTTAAAATGTTACCAAACTCTCTGGGATGATGTTTAATGGAAGGGAGAGATCCTAATGAAATGTTGAAAGTTACTTTTTCATGAAGTAATTAAACTTCAAGACAAGCCCCAATTCACAGGAGATGGCAAATGCTGTAACCATGCTCAGCCTTTGTGCAGTGTCCTGAGCATCACTCCAAGGCTTGGCCTTTGCAAGGTTTACTACTCAGAGCAGTTGCACTTTTGCTTGAGAGGAGTCTGGGAGCTCCTGCTCACATCTCTGAGGTTTATTGTGTCAAAACTTGTGTCCTTTTGTTGCTGGTCTGTCAGCACATAAAGAAGTTGCTGGCCAGGATGTGCTGGTGCATTGGCAGGCAGTCAGCAGTTGTTGGGCTCTGGTATTCCATCTCCTATGCCTGTGGTCACTGGGCAGCTCTTTGCCTTTAAAGCTTTTGAGGAGCACTTTTCTCCCTATTGCACACCCCTTGAGCTTGAGGAGTGTGAGGGGGATGTTACATCTGTCACCTCTCAATGTGTTTTTAGTCCTTGTTTCCAACTCACAGCCCCATGCAGTAGAATTCACCAAAAGTAATGTCTGCTCCCTGTAGTATTCCCCACAAAGTGCATCTCAGTGAAGTGAAAATAATAGTTCTGCCTTAGGGGCAGTGCAGAGTGAATAAGTTTCTGCTGAAAAGGCACTTTTGCCTGCACAGGTAATATGGGCTATTTCATTTTGCATGACCTGGTTTTCTTGGTTAGTGCAAAAAATCTCAAGAATTACCTCAAAGTTAGTGGTCACTTGGGGAAAAACTAAAACATCTCCAGTCAGTCTCTTTGATTTTTTTTTTTTTTTTTTTTATTGTTAAGTAGCTTTCATTTGCTTCTTTCAAGAAGGCACATGTAACACTTAAAGGAACACATTTTTTTGCTTCTAAACAAATCCTCGTATGTGTTTTCAGCTTCCCTGACTTAGGGAGATGACCATAACCACGCGTAAAGAAAAGGAAAATTAATTGTGAATTGTTCCAGTCTCTGCTCTGTACTGGGAAAAAGAAACAGCTTCATTTTCTTAAACACCCTGGGTCTCTGTTGAGCAGTGTACAAAGCTGCAGCATTACACATTGTCATTAGAAAAAGGAAAAATCAATTCCTCCTCCCTGAGCAACTGCTGATGGGATGCCTCTGAGCATGCAATGGTGGGTTGAATCTGTAAAGTGCCCTTCTCCCTCTTACCACAAAGTTCTTTCCAGCAGTCTCTTGCTTTCTCCAATGTTCAGCATCATTGCAGCAAATAAGCACTGGCTGATGCTGCTGGCCCACAGGTATCTGGGGTCCTCATGCCCATCTTGGCTTCAGAGCTGGCTTAAACACCACTTTCCTGTTTGGATTTGGCACAAAGTTATCCTAGCCCAGCAGGACAGGAAGGCCAATGTTCAATAATTTGAATGAATTCATGGATCATTCACTAATGCATTGAGGTAGCATTAAAACAATTTTCCATAGTAAAATACTGGGATGATTGTTAGTGCTGTGCAATTTATTGCAAAACTTCTGTGTCAGTCATGTAGAGTAGGTAGCAGTAGGTATGCTCCTGCAGGGCTCTCAAAGAACCAGATCATTTCATTTCTTTGTTCTGTAAAGGATCCAGACACAAACCTCAATAATACTTTAGTTTAGCAGGCTCTACACCTTGCCTGTGCATAAGACAACTTGCTACAGAAAAATATCAAGCCAGGATCTGACTCTTCCTCTGCAGCACTGTGGTGGTCACTGAGAAGACCCAAATCTCAAGCTTTTTGGGCAGGGATTGCTGTTGGGTGTATGAATGCTTGACACAGGGAGGAAGACAGTCTGAAACATAGGAAAGACTTGGACTCATGGCTTAAGCATGCTCTGCAGCATGAGCAGAGTTATCAGAAAATGCCTGTGAGACTGGGTTTCTCCCAGATGATGTATGGTCCTGAGACATATTCTAAACAAAATGGAAACCAAAATAGCCCAGTGAATTAGTCAAATGCTAATTACAGTAATTCTTAATGCTTCATGTTTCTGTTTCCACAGAATGTACCAACACAAACACAGCTCAGGTGGTGCACCATGAATTTCACTGCTGTTGTACTAAACACTTAGATCCCCAGTAGCTATTTCATAATTGTCTGAGCTTTGTCCTGCAACAAATTTCTAACAGCAGGGCTACAATCTTTAGCAAGGACATCCATTAGGGCTGTAAAAATGTCATTGAAGCCATGCTGCTCCAGGGGGAATAAAACAATCTCCAGAATGGTATCAGTCTGTACTAAGGGGCTGGAGTCAACCTTGAAAGGTAGGCAGTTAAATATCCCAGCATTTCAGTGCTCTAAGCCCCGTGAGAGGGCAATTTTCCTTGACAAATAATAATGCAGAGCAAAAATGCAACTACTAGATGCTGTTCTCTCCCACTCATTTCCTTTTTAATTCTCCCAAGAGCCATTGTGCAGGTGGCACAGGGGATGCTGTGAGCTGGGGACTGCTGGGCCCTGGCTGCTGTGGCATGAGCCTCTGCACAGGCAGGGGATGCTCTGGGCCTGCCAAGCTCTGCACAGTGAAAATGCAGAACTGAGTCTCCTGTGCAGCTCCTGTATCTAATGTGCCAATTGCCACGGCCTCTCTGTAGCTGATAATTTTTTGTGTTCAAGGTGTTCAAGGACTTTTTTATCTACCTGACTCTTCTTGCCCATATAGAATGCACCAGGGAGGGTTTCTGAGTTTATTTCAGATGAAGTCCGGGTAGTGTGAGTGGGATTTTTTGGTGGATCTTGCTGTTAGTGGTGACTGGCTTAGGGCTAACTCACTCTCCTGTTCACCTGCACACACATCCTTCTGGTGCCTCCCTCATCTCTTATTACATTTAAAAATGCAAAACCACAGCCTGACATCTGTGGAAAGGTAAGCTTGGTGCAAGAACTACTTTAGAGATTTGGATTTTAATTGACTGGAGAACAGCTTTTAACCTAGGCTGAAACTAGAGGCAGATTTGCATACCAATTGATCTGAGAGCTCCACTACCTCCCACAGCAAGAACAAGAAAACCATTTGCTGCTCAGTTTTTAAGTGCCTCTAACAATGGAGCAATTCAGTGTTTAAGTATAATTTTCAGGCAACAGCCTGCTGCAGAGTTAACTCCCTCCTGGCATTCTCATTTCTCAAGTTCTGCTCTGAGGTCTAAGCAGATTTTACTAAAAACTTTCTCCTCTCCTTGGCTTACTATTCACTCAGTTACTTGTTTAAAACTTAGTTTCAGAATACCCTGGTTTAATTTTGGTTTTCTTCTTGTGGCAGAAAAATCTATTAAGCTCAGATTCAACTTCATGCACATGGGCAAAATATCTTTTATTAATGTCTTCAGCTGCAATGAGCTAAAACTCCAATCTGTTAGCTTTAGCCACAGGAAGAGTTTTGACACTGCACAAGTTTTCTATTAAAAAACGTTGAAAACCTGCACGTCAGGATGTCAGTGAAAAACCTGTGAAAGTCAGAACACACAGAACATTGTTTATTAATGTTATGGTTCAGTCAAAATGTGAAAGGTGCCAAGTGACAAGGAGATAGTGGCACCTGAGTGTCTCTCCAGTCAGGCTTTGCAGTCCCTGTCTGCCTATTTTTTTCTCACTTTTCACCTTTCCAAGTCAGAAGCTCAGAATCCAGCCAAATGATTGTTGATCTACCTGCACCACAGATCTCTGCTCATGGGAGCTGCTCTGGCCCATGAATTCCTCACCCACATCCCAAAGCCCTGCTCTCCAAATATGCTGCACGCCCTCACCCTCTTGGACATGTATCAGGTTTTTGAGCTTGCAAATGCTCAGGCAATGAGTACAGCTTTTGGATTGTTCTGTTGGGGTGGTTTTTAAATAATTGTTGTGTTTGCAGGTAGTTTGGAGCTCCCCATGGCTTCCAGCTAAAGCAAGGCAGGTGTGAGCTGTTGGTGTTGGTAATCCTTTCAGTTCAGGGTATCTCTGCCGCTGGTGTAGGGACACCAGTGTGGGCCCATGAGACAAAGAGGAAGTTTGGAAATGGATAGGGGTGGCTTTTTCATGTCAGGGTGAGGCTCCTTGTGGTCTCCACTGTAGGACTGGCAAGAGGTAAGGCCAGCAGAATGCAGCTGTACTCCTGACAGAAGCCATTTCTGAAGTACTTGGTGATTTTAATAGCTTTCAGTTAATGTGAGCAGATGAGACTAAGCCAGGAAGGGCAGCCCAAAATGTGAGGCTTGCTGTTTTCCTAGGGAAAGGAGCCTTGTGCCAGGCCCCAGAAAGCAGCTGAGGTGCTCCAAACCAGCAGTACTCTGCCAAATGGGATGCTGTGGGGCCATGCTGGCTGGCAAAAAAGCCTTATCTGGGTGAAAAGGAAACCAGCTCTCATTGTGTGCCAGCCACACAGACCTGCTGCTGCTCCTGGGCTGGCTCAGGTGGCTGTCCCAGAGCCTGGCAGGTTGCCTTTGGCCACTCACTTTCTTACACTCCACAGAGGTTTGTGGTTGTTTAAAATTCTCTGTGGTGGGGCTGAATAAACCCAGTTGTCCTGAACCTCCTCTCCCCTATCTGGACAGAGCTTGGGGATAAGTTAGGTCTGGACAGATCCTGCTCCTGGACCTTCCAACCTCCACAAAACTATACTGCCTGGCAGGATCAAGAGACTGTGTCTGAATTTCTCCATCAGGTGGAATGTTTCCAGCTCTGAAATCTGAAGTTAACCAGTAAAGTACCCTCCAAAAAGCGTAACTGAATAGTGAATATTATTAAAAATAGCACTGCACAGGGCCACAGTGCTGAGAGCTGAAAAAAACATTATGGCACGCACAAAACTAGTGACATTGTGGTTTTGTTTCCTGCTTTGATTGGCAAAGCTTGTTGCAAGTGGTGTGTTTAAACAAGATGGTAATAACCAGTTTTAAGTCATTATACAGATGCTGACACGGTCTCACTACCAACAGCTGAGTTTGCCATACGAAGGGGCAGAGTTGGGCTGTGTGTCCAGGTGCCACTCAGCTCTGAAGCACCTGGTCCATTAGCTATCAAAATGGGAGCTTTTGGTGAATCAGGAGATGGAAAAGAGCAAGTCCTCCCCTTCCCTTTCCTCCTGCCATAGCCCCAGGGCTTCTGCCTGTGTTTTTAAAACCATGCAAGAAGCCTGGCTGCAAGGTGAGAGCCATGCTGGCAGGTCCAGCAAGAACTCAGTGGTGTAAAAAGGTGAGCATCACCAAGATGGCCTGACAAGGATGGCCTCAATTGCTAATGTTGGTCATCAAATGTTAACTAGGTCATAAAAATGTCAGTGGGTTGGCTGTAATGAGTCTCCTAATGAGCTACAATTTCAGGTCTTCTTCAGTGACCCTGCTGTGAGAAGGAATGTTTCACAAAGGCTGCATTTATGAAAATGTTTTGGGATGGTAATAATTTTGTTCTGAGTGTTGGCAATGGCTGTGAAATGGTACTTCAGGTTTTTAGGGGTTGCTTTGGTCAAACATTTTCCTGTCATTTGGCACAAAAAGATGGTGTGCAGGATGGCTTAGGTTACAGACAATTACAATGGAATTCTTAGAGCTAGAAAGCAGTAGGATAATAGCCAGATATATGTCCATAGCTTGCTCTTAGCACTTTCCTCCTGGATTTATAAATCAGAACATTTCCTTTTGAGCATTTACAGTTAAAAAAACCAAAAACAACACAACAGTTTTCCTTTGCTCTGGAAAGCTATGCTGAGATTTTTGCAACCTGGCTTAAAACTCTAAGCAATCAACTTAAAATGATAGACACAGCATTTTCTAGGCAGAAAACTGTGTGGGAATGTTTATGGAAGTCAAAGGCAAGGAGGTCCTTACTTCTGGAGGTATTGCACATAAATAAATATTTGCTATGAACTGGCCCTTCCCAAGGAATTACCTCTCCTGCATTCCCACAGGGAGTATTATGTGGTGGAGGTGACCAGGGGCACTTTCTGTGTGTGTTTGCACTGCTTATTGGTTCAGCTGGGATTTCCTTATCCTCCATGTGAAGCAGAGGCTCAGTAGCTGATCAGCAACATGGGTTTTGCTGCAGCAGTGCAGAACAACTGACTGTAGCAGATTTCATGCTGCCAGAAGAAAAGGAGAAGCCAGAATTGCATTCACTGAAACATCTCTAGACGTTGGCATTCCTAAAGCAGTGGCTAACCCCCAAATTGAGGCACTCTGAAGTTGAGCACCCAACTCATCAGTCTGGGAGCAGGACGAAGAGGTGGAGCTGAAACTCCCAGATTACCTCTTCTGAAAGCAGCTGTGCAACTTTCATAAAGGGCAACTGAAGACAGAGATGTTTCCATGTTATAGATCATTGTTTTGCAAAACATTTTTTGCTGTTGCTGTTTTTGCATAAGTTTCCATGCTTCTCAAGTTTGTTTCTGCATCAAGGTCCAGAGATGATGCAGGGTTTGCCAGTGAATCCTTCCACTGTTCTGCTACCTGGCTCAGGGCAGCATTGCTCTTGAGCATTGTGAGCCATTGCAAAGGCTGTCCCAAAAAGGAACCTTCTGCAGGCACCATGCTCCTGGGTTCCTGTGCACATGGCTATGCTGCTGGCAACTGCATTGTTCCCAAGGAAAGCCAAGCCTCCTCCTTCCTTTCCTTTCACCTTGCCCCACAGATGGTGCCTCCTGTTAACTAAAATAATGAAAGCCCTAATTCAAGCCCAGTGAATCTTTCTGCTGACTGTCTGATATCTGCCTGTTACACACTTATACTCATTGTTTCTAATCACACTGCAGCTTTCCTGATCTTGGCCAATGCCTTGCTGTGTAGGGCTGCTGAATCTAGACTTCAATGAAGCATGAGCTTGATTTACAGAATCACAGAATTTTTGAGGCTGGAAAAGACTTCTGAGATCATCAAGTCCAGTGTATGACCTCACACCACCACAATGGCTGGAGCATGGCACTAAGTGCCACATCCAGCCTTTCCTTAAACACCTTCAGGTATGGTGAATCCACCACTTCCCTGGGCAGTTCCCTCCAATGTCTGATCACCCTTCCTGTGAGGAAGTGCTTTCTGATATCCAACCTTACATCCTCCCCTGGTGCAGCCTCAGGCCATGCCCTCTCATCCTGTCTCTAGTTGCATGGGAGAAGAGCCCAATCCCCACCTGACTACAACCTCCTACAACCTTCAGGGAGTTGTAGACAGTGATAAGCTCCCCTCTGAGTCTCCTCCAGGCTAAACAACCCCAGCTTCCTCATCCTCTCCTTGTAAGACTTTCCCTCTAGTCCCCTCAGAGCCTCATTGCTCTCCTCTGGACCTGCTCCAGCACCTCAATATTTTTCTTGAATTGAGGGGCCCAGACCTGTGCACAGTACTCAAGGTGTGGCCTCACCTGTGCTGAGTACAGGAGGAGAATTGCATCCCTAGTTCTGCTGATTCCTGAGACAAGCCAGGATGCCACTGACCTTTTGGGCCACCTGGGCACACTGCCTTGCTGTGACAGACTGTGCAGAGTGGCTGAAATGAGCTCCAGGTGGAGCATAAGGTACAACCTATCCTGGAGGAAGGTAGAAAAAAAATTTTTGGCTCATTAAATTCAATAGCTTTTGTTCTTGTGGCTGTCCAGGTTTAGAGCATGTATAGATTTCTGAGTGATGGCAAATTAAATTCCCCCAAAAATCCATTCTTCAGAATGGCTTATATAAAATATCTTTTGACAGGAGTGCAATTTCTTCTATTATTTAATTCTGCCTTTCTGTCCTTTGGAGCTAAATGATCAGCCAGATTATGTGCTGTGCTTCGTTACTTCAGAACGTTGCAGCAATGAGCTGGAATAATGAGTGCAAATCTTCATTCAGATGGTAGCCAAGATTCTCAGAGCTTCATAAGATTTATCAATGAGAAGTACTGAAACATTCTTATATAAGAAATGTATATTTTCTAGGGTGGTTCTGGAAATTACAGCAAAATCAGCTGAGATGAGATGATGGGCATAAAAAAAGAATACAAAGCCTGAAGGTGGAACGTGTTTCCCACTAATACTGTCTGAACCACGTTTATTTTAGCTGCCCTTTCTGCCTGTCAGTATTTTACAGTTCTCTTTTCCAACTCTTTATATAAAACCAGTCAGATTTGGCTTCATGTAGGAGAAAAAGAGAGATCTATCCACTGGCAGTGGAAATAGAAATAATTGACATCACAGCAGTAAAATGCAGAGAATAACTTCACAAGCTTTAAGATCCTTTTTGGAGGGGAGAAAGTGTAGTACCCATCAAACTGTTCTCATCTCCCCTAGCTTCTTAACATTAGGTTTCAAGCACCATGTAATCCACAAGACTGTGAACAATATCCATTTTAAACGTGTAAGGCTGCCAGGCTGCTTTTGTTCACATGACCTATTGTGGAAGGAAGGATTCAGTTTTGCCTTATCTCCTGCATCTTCTCTGAGCACAAAAATTTGGAATAATATTTAAAAAATACATTTTATCTGTGCAGCAATTAATTTAAATATATCTTTAATTTTTAAAGTTGTCTTTTATGATAGATTTCATAGACAATCATGACCTAACTGTCTTTGTTTCCCTTCTTGAGACAAAATGACACTAAGAAACTTGTGACTTCATCCTGAGATATCTTGTGACATTTCTGTTCTTTTAATGACCATTTTGGGTATAATTAAATCCCTTCTTGCATTAGTTCTGCTTTTACCAATCATTCAAAAATTAGCACTTTGACCTTGTATCCAGTGTGACTCCTGACTCCCTGGTCTATAATTCCCACAAAGTATTTTATTAACTTCTGAGGTATTCTTCATAATGTTGTCCTATGTCTGGTTAAGTATCCTCAAAGCTATTTATCAAGCCTTGCTGTATTTGCAGTATTAATGTTCTCTCTATGTTGCATTCTGATCATAAACCTTATTTTAAATGTTAGCCCACAACACTGGATATGCATTTTGATCAGGCTAACACTGATCTCCCAGGCATTAATATGAATGAACAGGATTAGCATGGGGAAATCTGCAATTTCTGAAAGAGCTGGGAGTCTGAACCAGACTAATTGTAAAATTTTACCTTGGCTTGTTCATCCTTAAAGGCTTTTTCCCAGGTCATAACCAAGAACATAAACTCAGTCAAAGGCCAAGAGCATAGATTCTCTATGCTCTTTGTATGTATTTGAGAATCTAAAACTGTGTAAGTTTTGAGATGTGATAATTAGCAAGCTAATTAGCTAATTATGCTGAATTTCCTGCATGGCATATTTTGCTTCTCCTCTTTGAGACATCCTCCTCTAAAACTCTGAGCATCCACACTCTCCTTGCCCAGGCAACTTAATTATAAACTGTCTGCTAAGCCAAGCTCTCTCTTTAGGTCATGAAAATGAGGAAACAGCTTTGTCATAGTATCATCCATCAAGGATTAATGCAAAGTCCATGACAGTTTGGAAATGGAGCAGGCTTCACCAGTGGAGCTGTATAAGGATCACTGCAGTTCCCACTGCCCTGGCACTGATTTATCAGAGGTTTCTCTGGCACTTGGGCCATAACACACATGGAGCTGGAAAATGGGAGAAGACAACAGAATTTGCTACCCAGAACTCTCCTTCTTCTGATGACTGCCTTCTCCCTCTGAGCAGATGTTAATTTTTGTATCAATTATCTATCAAAGCATGGTATGTGGTTACCACCCACAAGTATTCCCTATCATTATGAAACAATGGAGATGCAATTGCCAGTTGAAATTAGTGAGACTGCCTTGATAGATAGAAGAAAATAAAAATTTAAAATAATAGGAAAAATATCTCTCTTTTTGGCATCTTGTTTACTGTGCCAGGGACAATGGATACTCAGGACATTGATTTTCTTGACATACCTTTTAGACTGTGCTATCAGAAAGCTCACATCTCCCTTGAAGATCCAGGTGTGGAAGGGTCTGAAGCAGGTGTGGAAACACAGAGGTGGGAGCCAGGTCTGCTAGGAGGAGGGTTGGCTCTGCAGCTCCCTGCCCAGGTGACTTTGACCTTTTATTTGTTGTTTATAATAGTTTTAAGTTGTTTTAAGATATTTCTTGTCTGCAGGGCTGGGTCTTACTCTGATGCTGAGGATGTGCTCAGGAGCTGGGCTGAGCCACCATTCCTGTGAGGGAGAAGACTGCAGGGAATTTAAAACTATTTTCAGGGAAGGTGTGTATATATCTCCTTTGGAAGATAGGCTTGGCAAGGAGCTACATTTGCCTTAAACTAATATGTTAGGATTTCACTACAGCTGTGTCATTTTGAATTTCCACATGTTTCTGTGGAACCATTCATATAAATATATATAAGAACAGACTCAACTCCCGCTGGTGTTGCTGAGAGCTTAACCCATGAGAAGATCAAATTTTCAGAGAGAAACAGAACAAGAACAAGAAAAATCAGATGCCGTGGGGTCTGTCTTTGCACTCCCAAGAACTGAGAAAACTCTTTCCTCCAGAAATAGCTCCAGCTCCTTTCTGGGAGTCTCCTGCTTGTGCAGAGACAGCAAAAGAAAAAAAAAAAAAGGTGTCTCTCACTGATTTTCTCAGTTGCAGAAGGTAATGCAGATTTCCTTTCCTGCTCTTGGGAAGTGTTTGCTGCTGGAGGTGGTTGCTATCTCCAAACCCTCTTGTTTGCTTCACCAGGAGAAGGCAAAAAGAAGGCTGTGTAGAGGAGGTGGATATTGAACGTGGGACATCTTGGCTCTTTCTTCTTTTCTGTCCATCTGTGCCAGCATATTTGGGCTTGCAGCAGATCTTGTAAGTTCCAGAACTGCAGGGAAGTGGCCAAATGCTGTCATTTCTTAGCAAGACCTCTCTGAGTGCAAGTGCAAATACTTATAGGCACCACTGAAGTGCTGGAGGCACCAGGTGTTCATGATGCTGACCTCCTCCCATGGATTTTGTTAATTTTATGATATTGCAGCACTCAGTGAAACCCCAGGCTCCCCACAACACAACATCCCTGAACCTGGGGTAGCAGCCTTTGTGTTGGAAGGTTGCCTGGCAACCAAGGGAACCTGGTCCTCTTTTCTTTTGAATGTTAATACAGCTTTGCAATCAAAGAGGTTGGGAATCACAAAATGTGAGGCATTAATGGGTTATTTTGCTGGATTTGTTTGCTTGCTAAAGTGATGGGCTCAGTCTAGAGGCACAGTTATATTTTGTCCAATTTATTTCATGCTAGGTCAGGTTAAAGCCCTGGGTTTCTTTGGCATTTAGGGATTGAAAACCTCAAGCACTGGGCATTCCCAATTCCCTCAACCTTTACTCACAGGATTTGTTCCTCTTCTTCCTCACCAGCTTGGTTGCTCCAGCAAATCAATGCCCTTCTTGTGGTGAGGGGCCAAGAACTGAACAGAGGACTCAAGGTGCAGCCTCACAGTCACTCAAAAGTGGTTTTACTTGTAAGTACCTTGTTTCTTTCTGGAGATTTTTAGAGATGCATTTTAGAGGTATGAATTTACTGGCTTTCGAGCTGTATAAATTGCAAATCTCTGCTGGGAGAGTTTGCTGGTAAAGCAGTAGCAGAAAACTGCCTCTGATAGCAGAAGACAAAGGTGGTGAGTGGATGATGTAAAGCACAGGAAGCAATAAAGACATTCTCATATTTCTCAACCACTAATAAGTTAATAGAGCCAATGCCCTGTGAGGATTGCACATGATTTCAGCACATGAGCTCACAAGGCATTAATCACTGAGATTTTCTCCCTGTCCCTGATGTGTATCGAGGGAAGAATCACAGCACCATTAATCAGCCATCATTCTACAGGAACCCAGAGCCTGGCTATTTAAGAGGATGGATTTTTTTTTTTTCTCTGTCTTCAAAAGTGCAATGAAACTACTTGAAGGTCTGTAGGAGACAGTCCTCCTGCTGAGTTGCAGCTACTTATGCTCTGAGAAGCAGCTCAGAAATAGTCTTAAGTAACTAAAAAAATAACCTCCCCAGCTACTCTCTCATGAAGGCATTTCTGGGGGATTTCACTAATCTCTCATGGCAGACTCTGAACATAACATGCTTATTAAGATAGGAATACTGTCCTGTTTCAAATAATGTCCATTTCATTTCTGAATATGAAAATCTAAACCTGTTGAGAGATAAGGAACGTGTGGTGATTATGCAGTGAATTGCTTTGCTACTGGAAAATTTTTTTTGTTAGGTTTGCAGACAGGTAATGTTTGTTTAGCTCCTTTGATCTGCAGATGCTGAGTTCTCTTGGAGTGGGAATAACCATTGCTAGTTGCTTTAGAATTTCAAAATGTGTTTGATCTGGAAAGGTACTAGAGATAAGTTTTCTGAGTTTCAAAGGGTACAGATAATAAATCACACGCAATAGGAGACACCACTGTCCTCTGGAAGATTAGACAGAACTATCTTAATATCATCAGGGCATTTTTTAAAAAGGCATTAAAATGTATTTGTTCTGTCACTTATGAGGAATACTAGATTAGGCTTGTTTGATTTAATTGTTTCACTGCTGTGGGAGCTCATTTATCTAGTTATGGTATTGACCATTTTCTCATTGTATTGAATTTTAATAGTCCCAAGATTAATTATATTTGCATAAAGAGCAGCTGCAAGAGACATGAACCTTTTGTTCTGGATCTTTTTTTGTATTGTTTTTCGAAGAAAGAAATGAGACATAACTGAATGCAATCACAATGCAGTCATGCTCTTGATTAACACATAATAAGTAAAAATCTGAAAGTTCTGTATGGAATATCTGCACCTGATATGTAGGACTCTGATCTGACAAGAGAGAAAGACAAAGTTTGGGTTTTGCTCTATTATTTATAAGCATGACTTATATTTTAATAACAAAAGCTGTCTTTTTCACTAATACAATAAATAATTTAAAAACCAGCCGAACCAGGAAGGTATGTTGGTTTCATAGCTATTACACTGATCCCAAAAGGGAGTTTGGTCTCCACTTGCAGCAATTTTGCAGCAAGCTTTGCTGTAGCTCTTCTAATGCACACCCAGTGCAATGGTTCAGAGAGAACTGCAGAGGGAAAAGGGCTTTTTTCCTGGGATCAGGACCTTTTCTTTAGACGAGAGCTTCAGATTAGGTGCATGCTTTTGACAAGCACAGATGGAGAAGGGCTGAGGCAGACACAGGAATGCTGACCTGGGGTGGCAGTGGCTGGGGATGTGCAGGAGGAGGTGAAGGAGGCCATTAGCTCTTTAGCAAAGGGCTAAAATGTCTAGCCTGCCTTTTTTACAAAAAATACTGATTTTTCAGTCTTATTTAGCAGTTAGAATTATGAAAACAAATCTCCCAGGATATAGCTGGTGGGGAAAGTCATGAGGCTTTTAATGAAGATTTTTTCCAAAATGTCCTCCTCTTTTCATCAAAACTTTATTGCCAATGGACATTTGAAAATACCTATTTTCACACTGAGAGAAAATAATATCTAGCATTGTCATTGTTATTAGTTGTGAATACTCTGTTTATTTGCCAAATATAAGGAACAGGATAGGGATCTGAAAGGGATATTTATATTTCTTGTAGTTTTTAAATGAAAAGTAGATTGGTTTTTGTTTAATACTCCATATCAATATGATATTATCTTTAATACAATAAATCACTGTCATACATGAAGTATTACTTTGCAGAAGAAAATAATGATATCTACTTGCTCCCTTTCACCATTCTTATATCTAATAAATACACAAAAGTAAGTTTCAGTAAGGAAAGTATTACACGTGTATTAATAAATGTCTTTTCTGTGAGTAACTTTGTGTAAAACACTATCTTCTTTCATTCATCTTGTAGATTTGCAAACAAGAAAGGAAATATCACCATACCTCACACGAGAGATTCCCTGGGGGAGAGCTGCCCTTTTCCAGCAGGGATCTGGGGTGGAAAGGAGCAAGGGTTTGGGCTCAGACAAACTGCACCAGTTTGATTCTGCTCTGGTATTGATGACACTTTGGTTCAAAGCCTTTTCTTTACCCCAATGTGCTGAAGCACAACACAAAGGTCTTGTCCTACTTGTGCTGAGGGTCTGATAATTAGAAATGAACTGTGGTTGCAGCTACTTCTTGGTGGGCTCATAAAAAAATCCTTTTATCTCTGCACTGCCTTTTATTACACAGAAATCCTCTGGCACACCATCTGCTCAGAGCTTGTGGACATCTTCAAGTTACCTCTCTGTGACAAGGATACCTGAGAGCTGAGCATCTTTAGCTTCTGGAACCAGCTGAAACATTTCAAAGCCAATTCCTGGTATGAATGCAAAAGGGATTCTAGCACAGAATGAGTGTGTGCTATGAAATGCACATACAGGAACATACTTGAAACTGTTTACCTTCTGCTAAGCTTATTGTTACTGAATTAATTCTGGAAGCATGATAATTTCATTCTGCTAAAACTAATTCATGACTGGGATGTGTGTCTAGAGTTTCAGATCATCTGAAAACACTTTTCTTAATTTATCACCTGCTTTCCAAAAATCTTAAATTGTAATTTTTCTACTGTACAAACAAAAACCAATTATTGAAGAGACTCTCACCCAAAAGTTCCCTCTTGTGATGTGCATGTTAGAAATTGAATTTTCAGTTAAATGTGCTTGTGGAATTCACCTGTGCCAATTCTGTTCCAGATCTGATCCTACTTTCACAGCTGTAAAGCATGAGAAAATCCTCTGAATATTTACTACAAATTATCTGATCGTCTGTTATGCAGTCTCCTGTCAGGAAAACCAGAATGCAGTAACAGTTGGGTGGATTTAAAGGTTGTTAAATAGCCACTTCCTTAAATCACTGTGCTCCTTTTAGGAGACAGCCATGTAATACAGGAGCAGAGCTGAGGTGAGGGTGCCCTGCTTATAAGGCCACTGTTACACTTCCCTTTCATCCAGCAGAGAGAACAGATAATTTGAGTTCTGTGATCAGTTGCTGTTGATGGCTGACCTAATTTCTGAGTGCAGCAATCTGCCTGAGCAGCAATCCCATCTCTTCGATAAGGGCAGTGAGCAGAAGTGGTGAGTTGATGAGTGGCCTGTGCCAAGAAGGTCAGCAAGTTCTTATGGGGAAATGTTTGATAAATGCTATTAAAAGTAAAAGCCTTCTGCCTAGTGCATATTGACAGATTCTAAAATGAAATTATTTTCTCTCAAGCTTGAAGGTCATTCCTTATACGTGTCTTGGCACTAAACTCAGGATCACTTCATCTTAGATGCCAACAGTGGAAATGAAAAATTAAAAATGTTCATCTGCTGCAACTACAAAAACAAACAAATCAATAAAGGAAGCATATTCAGTGAGATTCACAAATGTCAGAATGCTACTCAGGACATATTCACACCAATGGCTGAGTAAGACTTTACTCTGTGCATGTCCATATTGAGCAGCTGATAGAGAAGAAAATCGAACCTCACTGACACCCTTTAGGTATTTAAAATAATTGCTTCTAATAGGTTGCAAGGGAAAACAAAGTGGATGTAAAATTAGAAATCTCCCTTAGTGGAATATCAGTCTATAAGCTTGTATTTTTTTTTTATTTTTAATATCCTCAATGCCATCTGGCAGTTACTCTAACCCCCAAAATAAGACTGCTCTTGGTAGGACAGCTCTAGAACAGCTTCAACAGCCTTCCAGCCCCTTGTGCCCCTCCAATGGCTTTTCTAGCAAGAAGCATTTGGAGCTGCAGCATGAGGTATTCATGGGTCAGCTCACCTTCCTTTCAAATGAGACTGATGACATGGAAAGCCCTTATCAAGGGTGATAATGCATTCTGGAAGATGGATGGAGAAATTCTTCCTATGCAGGATGCACGTTCCCTCCCCCCCCAAGGACAAAGATGAAAGTAGCTCTTGTAGGATGCTAATTATGGGCATGAGATGGAAATTCCTACCTTGAATTCAGATCCATGTGCCATTCAGCATCTGGTAAACCCGGGAGGGCTGGAGCTTTCTGGCAGCTGCTGAGTGCTGCCAGGATGGGGTTTTGGCTATAATACAGCTGTGTGTCTGGATTAATTTCTCTCAGGACCTGGGAGCTTCCAAGACCTTCTGAAGCCTTCTGGTGAGGCTGTCTGCATCCAAGGCCAAGTGTCACTTGTGCAGGGGTGGAGGTGCCAATGGCTACAAACTGAGCTTCTGCATCAAAACCACAGGACCACCAAAGTACATGAGTACAGGCCTTGGGGACAGATCCTGGCTTCAGGTCACAGGGTTGGCTGCTGGATGAGATATTGCATTTGAAAAAGTGTAAATCAGTGTGGAAGTAAAGGAGACTGTGGGAGAAGATCATTAAAAATTGGCGGAGCAATGAGACCTATTTTCTTCTGTGGCACTAAAAAGGCTGGTGCACACATGGACTCACTTGTGGAGGTGTGGAGGGGGCTGGCATCAGCACCCAAGGCTTGCAAGATACTCCAGGGTCCATCATTGGAGGCACTACTTTTGAATGAAAACAGCTTTAAGTGCACTAAAAATACTCAGCTCTTATTATGAGGCTTTTTGATAAATGATCTTCTCCCATTCAATGGTGTCTCAGCAACACAAGTTGGTGTCCAGCAGCTGTAAGTATCTGTGTTTGAGCTCTTTGATTTACCAAAATTTACCCTCCTCTTACAGGCAAAACTTGCAAAACGTTTCTTTAAAGCAAAGAATCTCAGTATTTGGGTGTTTAAATACATTTACAACTACTTTCACTCATATATAACAGGTTTGAATTTGTCCCCAGCATGTGATGTAGAGAAAACAACAAACCCCACACGTATTTGCTTTCTTGGTAAGAAAATTGCCCAGAATAGGTATGTGCCATCCTGAAAAACCTAGGTCATGTTCTTCTGAATAACATTTATTGATTTTTCATTATAGACAGAAGAGGGGGGTGGGGGGGTGGTTGCTGTTAGAGGTAAAAGTATCTTTACTCTTCCCATGTGCATTTGTGTTTGAACAGGAGCAGATGTGTATTTACTATCAAACTGCTGAAAAACCTTTGGCTGCAATAATTTGGAATATGTGAGGTTCACAGGAAATAGATTAGCTGTGGGACTATGGAACAGGTTAGCAGATGGCCAGCAGAGTCTCTGGCATTATTCTGGGCTGGCAAGCCTGCCCAGCATGGATCTTCATGTAGTCATGGAATGGAGGAATGATGCACTAGCATCTGGATACTATTGGATACAGATCCCAGTAATTTTATTATTTTTGTTAATACCTCTGAGCTTCTGTACTATTCTGTAACTCCCATCTGGATTTTTTGACAACAGGGGTGTTATATTCTGACTCACATTCAGTTAGTAATCCATTTTGGATATACAGTGTTCTTGCAGAACATCATTCTTTCTACTAACAAATATCTAAGTGATAAATGTACTAAACAGCAGAGAAACAGTGCCACTAAACTTTCAGGCATTTGTAGTAGCACAACTGTGTAGCTTGCTGTTATTTTAGAAGAGGCTGCACATTTAAGTCTTTGCATCTCCTGGTTTTTGTATGGCAAAATTGCCATTTTTCCAGTTGTCAATGTGACCATAATATGTCTACAAAGCCACAGTAATTAAATATATAACTAATAAGGCATTATGCAGTTTAAAGATGTGTTCGGCCTGTAAGTGATGAAATATTGCATTTCAATTCTGCTTTCATTAAAGATATTACAAGCAAAAAATCAGGTATCTACCACTGAAAACCCCTTGGCTGCCTATCATGTGAGGGAGTGTGAAAGTTATTGTCTATCTAATTACTTGGCTGAATATTCTGGAATTTAAAATCCCATTTCCCACCCCAGTAGGGATGTTAGAAATCCTTTCCTGGCTCCAATCCAAGCTGAAGAGCAATTTTCTGCATACCAATGTGGCCCTGCTGCTACAGCTCAATATACCTCTCGATGGTTTATCCTGAAAATATTATAAAGTAATGTTTTTGCTTTCCCTGCTTCACAGGCAGGTGATGTGACAGAGTACCTTAGCAATATAGTGAGTGACATTTTGCCAGTCCTTCAGAGCTATTTCCAGAAAACCCTACCAAGTGTAGACCTGTGTCCTGAGGGTGTTGTAACTCTACCAGGGCATTATTTCACTTTCATGGTCAATGAGAGCCATAGTGAACCTGTTGTGTAAAGGTGGGGTACAGCTAGGGGCCAGCTGTAGGCCTTCATATTATCCTACAAAATATCAAGATCCTTTGGAAAAACTAAGTATGAACTGATGTAGCAGGAGGAGCCTTTCTTGCTCCTGAGGCTCAACGAGCTGCTGGCCTCTCCATTGCCTCACACCAGAGTGAGCTCTCTCTCTGTGGGTGTGTCCCACCTTTATTGCCCCCAGGTAATAGGGGGCCTGTCCTAACCAGGCACAGGTGGACTCACATCCACTCTTTGGCAATTCGAGGCACCTGGTTTATCTTGTTTCTCTACATTTCCCCCCCCCCTTTTTTTTTTCTCTTACAGCAAAGCCTTCCTGCCCTAGCTTACAGGATTTTTACACATTTTTACAACACTGATTACACACATTTTTACACATTTTTTTTCGACTGACACAAACATACACTTATAGCTTACGGGATTTAACCCTAGCTTCGACTGACACACACTTATGGCTTACAGGATTTAACCCTAGCTTACAAACATACAAACACACACAGGATTTTTACACATTTTTTTTTTTTTTCGACTGACACAAACATACATAGCTCACAGGATTTAACCCTAGCTTCCAAGACTGACACAAGACTGACACAACTTAAACATACAAACATACACTTATATCTTACAGGATTTAACCCTAGCTTCTCACACTGCTGCAGCCCAGGCAAACCGTTCAATGTCAGCCCAGGCAATTTTCACAAAATCTCTGCTTTTCCAACTTGAGTTGTTCTTCTCCCTCCTGTATCTGCTCTTCTCTTGGCTTCCCTCTGCTCAGGGGTTTCCAAAGAGCTTGCTGGTTCCTCATGGGTTTCTGGTTCCTCATGGGATTACGGGATTTAACCCTTCCTCATGGGATTCCATACACGGGTTTTAACCCTTCCTCATGGGATTCCATCCTCCTGGCTTCCCTCTGCTCAGGGGTTTCCAAAGAGAGAATCCTTATCTTGGCTTCCCTCTGCTCAGGGGTTTCCAAACCAAAGAGCTTGCTGGTCATACCTTTCAGGGAGAGTGTTAGCCCAGGCATTTTTTCAAATCAGGGAGAATGTTCCTGTTGCCAGCTCCTCACACTGCTGCTTCTTTAGATGTCTGTACATTGCCCGCGTTCTCCACCAAATGTAGCAGGAGGAGCCTTTCTTGCTCCTGAGGCTCAACGAGCTGCTGGCCTCTCCATTGCCTCACACCAGAGTGAGCTCTCTCTCTGTGGGTGTGTGTCCCACCTTTATTGGCCCCCTGGTAATAGGGGGCCTGTCCTAACCAGGCACAGGTGGACTCACATCCACTCTTTGGCAATTCGAGGCACCTGGTTTATCTTGTTTCTCTACAAACTGATGGGTGATGGCCATTGCAGGGCGACCCCCTTGAATGTTATTGAGAGAAAAAATTTATCCTACTTTAAATTGCATTTAGTAATTGTCTCTGGGATTTTAAGCTTGAAAACAAAATGGGAATGTGGGAAATGGCAGTGTTATGTGTGTGAGTGTTATATCAGCAGCTCAGAACCACTCCAGCTCCATCCGTGGACCAGGAACTGCACCAGGTGAGGAAACCTACTGGGGATGGTGCTCTACCTTCTTTTGCACTCCTTAATTTCAAGGCTGGGCTCATGTCTCATCTCTCATTGTCAAGGCAAATCTACAGGATTTGCTATGCAGAGCAAGGCAAAACTCCCAGAAGAGCAAAGCTAATTAATTTTGCTTTTTTGCCTGTGTGTGTTAAGGGCATTGCAGTGAGGATCTGGGCATTTCAGTTGTGAAGGACCTGGAAGCCCCACTGTGAGGTCTGCAGCCAACCTGCTGATTTATAAAGAAGCACAAAAAAGGTAGTAAACTAAACAAAATGAAAAAAAAGGGAATGAGTCAATAAATATTTCAGAGTTTCCCTCCAAACTGTAGTAATTTATCGAACATTTAAAGCTCCTAATATATAAAACAATCACTCCTTCTCTCTCTCTCTTTTAATAAGGTTTCTAGAGTAAAGCAAAGGTGTGAAGTCAATCAGGGTCTCCCCAGAGGATTAAGGCAAATTGTGTGAGTTATATTTAATTCAATTAATCTTTCCAGATAGGTCCTAAATCACATCATTGATCTATTTGATTCACAGGCGTAACTCTTAACATGCAGCTGCCTCACACAATGAGCCAGGGAGCTGCTTGGTTGCATTCAAGGGAAATAAATTTAATTATAAACATATTATAGAGTCACAAACATTTCCTGAATTTGGAATTCAATGTCTTTTCAGCCTTCCAGCTGAGAACACCATCAAACTTTTATATGGTAGTAGACTCTGTCCTGCATTTACATGTACTGGCAAGCACTTTAAACAAGGAAAGAATAAAAACTGTTCCTTTTTTTTTTAACATTTTAAAACTTAAAGCTATGCTCATCTCAGTAGAACTATCCACAGTGTTAATTCTAGCCAGTTATTAGAACGTGACAGAAATGGAAGGAATATGAAAATCTACCAGGTGGAGATGGCTACAGCATCCCAGGCAAAATGCTGAGAGCTGAATAGGGACAGAACATTCACAGCCCACATGTGCAGAGAGAAATTCAATCCCTTTAAAACCTGGGGACTCTGTTTGGTGTCAGTTGTTACTCAGTGAATCTAGCAAGGACCTTAAATGTGGGACTCATCTCCCTGGGGTTACTGTCACTTGGCATGTTGAGGTATATTCAAACCAGAAGTCACCCAGTAAGCTGTGACCTGGTGTGCAGAGAGGAATAAAAACCCTGATAGAAGAAGCATGAGGCTGTCCTGGGGGGTGAACAGACCCTGGGAGTCTACAGGAGGGTTGGAGCTCCCCAGCTCAGTTACAGCCCTTGCTGAGCAGCAGAGTCCTGTTAACACTGACTGACCACATAACAGGGCATCTGGATTTATTAGAACATGAATATTCTGTTTTCTTCTGTTTTTACCTGTTACTATAACTCAGGATTGTCTCCTCAGCTATGAAGATCCCCAGTTCTTTCTGGATTGACAGGAAGCTGAACATGAGCCAGCAGTGTGCCCAGGTGGCCAAGAAAGCCAATGGCATCCTGGGCTGGATCAGGAACAGCGTCGCCAGCAGGTCCAAGGAAGTGATTCTGCCCCTGTACTCAGCCCTGGTGAGGCCACACCTCGAGTACTGTGTCAAGTTCTGGGCCCCCCAGTTCAGGAAGGATATCGAGGTCCTGGAGCAGGTCCAAAGGAGGGCAACCAGGCTGGTGAAGGGACTCGAGCACAGACCCTATGGGGAGAGGCTGAGAGAGCTGGGGGTGTTCAGCCTGGAGAAGAGGAGGCTCAGGGGAGACCTCATCACTCTCTACAACTCCCTGAAAGGAGGATGGAGCCAGGGGGGGGTTGGGCTCTTTTGCCAGACGACTTTCAACAAGACAAGAGGGCACGGTCTTAAGTTGTGCCAGCGGAAATTTAGGTTAGATATTAGAAAGAATTTCTTTACAGAGAGAGTGATCAGACATTGGAATGGGCTGCCCAGGGAAGTAGTGGATTCTCCGTGTCTGGAGATATTTAAAAAGAGACTGGATGTGGCACTCAGTGCCATGGTCTAGCAACCGCAACGGTGGTAAAAGGGTTGGACTCGATGATCTCTGAGGTCCCTTCCAACCCAGCCAATTCTATGATTCTATGAATAATTGGCAGGTTCTTTGCTGCATAATTATTATTTTGTTTAGCATCACCCCAGGTTATGCTAAATATTCTGTAATTTATAATGAAATATTACTGAGCAGATGTTTTCAAGGAATCTTACGCTTTGGAAATTCTATGAGAAAAACAGGACAGAAAAAGAATTTAAATCCCTGAAAGATCCACTTCCCACATTTTCTCACAAAGTTCCAAGTTAGGTAGTCAAAATTCATTTTTCTTTTGAAATGTGAAACTATTATACTTTAAAGCATTAACAAAATGAAATGTTTTCATTATTCTTCGAGTGCTAAAATAAATATCCAGGCAGCAAGCAGCAAAGCTGTGAGACAGCACAGCCCTGAAACACTCATAGAGGCTCACTGATTTTAGGGTTCTCAGAAGAAGGCACCTGTACTAGTGTATTATATATCATAAATGAATAATGGGGGAGGGAAATTGTTCTGTTAATAACTTCATTTCATGCAGGATAAATTTTTAATCTTCACTTTTTGCAGCCTTAATTATTAAAGCCAGCTTCACACTAGTTAAGGTGCTGGATGCTATCTTTGGTCCCTCTTGAGGACATAACATACACACACACAGAGATGTTGCCAGCTCCCACCTACCAATTCAGCTTCAATCTTCCATTTACCTTTTTATTTCTAAAGTTGCAATGATAATTAGTTCTCATTTATAACAAAACCAAAGCTGTGCCTATCTTGAGGCCTTCCATGTTTTTGCTGCATGCCTGGGACCTACCATTGCAGTTTTGTATTTTCTTTTCCTCCGCTGCCCTGCAGAATCCTCTGGTCTTTTATGATCTACTGGGATTGATAAATTCTTCAGGTGTAAGAAATCAAACATTTCCCTGCTGCCAGGGCAATGCTCTCAGGCAGATGCTGGGAGAAAGGCACAGGTTGTGGGGGGATGGGGCTGGGGGGGGCTCAGCCCTGGGTGCTGGGGCAGTGAGGAGGAGCAGGGTGACTGAGGGTGTGCTGCATCCTCCTGCACAAGGATGGGAGGGTGGCAGCACCCCCAGCTTGCCTACAGCACTGCTCCTGCCACTGCTACAGAGAGAAGCTCTCAGACTATAAAAATCACCAAGTACAGAAGCCCAGGGGCAAATCTCAGGGGAGAAAAAGGCCATGTTTTCTGCAGCAACACTTGCTGCATCACTTTCCTTTACAGCCTACCAAACATTTTCTTTTCATGTTACATTTTAAGTTAGGCTGTGAATCCTTTTCCAGAGTGCACTTTAAATAGTCTTGTAATGCAGAGGAAGAGTAGGAAGTAGAAAGAAGTAATTATCTGTTCAACCCTTCACTGCAACCTCATCCATGAACTAGAAAATCACCATTCATGTCAGGAAAGGAGTGCCCAAGCACTGCTTATTTGCTTTCCTTTATATGTAGTCAGGTACAGGTATTTCACCTGATATTTTATTAATGACTTTGCCAAGCTTGCCTGGGGCAGTGGCAGGTGTAGGACAGCAGAAGCCCACTCACATCTGCTGCCCATGGTACCTGCTGAGCTGCAGGCCAATGGATCCTGGAAGAGCAAGGTGATGGGCTCCTCATGCACCACCTGTAACCTCTGAGGAGACAAGGTGAGTGATCACAAGGGACTTCAATCTGACTGACACCTGGAGATCTCAGGCTGTCAGTGCTAAAATGTCCTTGTAGTATTTCATAATTATAGATGCCAATCTCCTAAGTCAGAAAGTGTTGTATTTCGTGCAGAAGGAATGTTTGACCTTCTTCTGATGGGCAAAGCAGAAATACATGTTTCTGTAAACAGAAAATGAGTGATTTGTTTGAGTACAATTAGTTCTGGCTGGACTACATTGCCAAGGGCATCTTTATTTGCCCTCAAAAAATGGTAGAATTTTTGCCTTCAATATTAACTTTGTCATTGCATCAACAGATTCATAAGATCTCTGATTAAAGGTTTCCTTTCCCTTGCCCAACTCTTTCCTCAGCCAAGCTGATCCCACTGCAGCAGCACTGGATACAGTGCTGACCCTGGGACGGGTCCTGTGGAGTTGGGATGGCTGTGGAGATAGAGCCTGGATTTGCTTCTTTGGGCTTTTTATCAGTGATGTTGCTGATTTTCATCTTGCTAGAGTGCTTCTGCATGGTAGCAGAGCATGAAGCTCTGTCAGAGAGACTGTGTTGCTCATCCCTCTCTAATGTAAATTATTTCCAAGAGCTAGGGCTAAGGAACTAGGAGCAGGAGACTTGTTCTGTGTGTCCCTCTTGTGTGCTGGCTTGAAAAAAAAACCTGTCCAGAATGAACTCTAATTATCTTGGCTAGAATGATATAAAATGCATGCATATGATTTGGAACAGTAGGATGATAAACAGTAAGTGGAATGAGAACTGCCTCCAGCTCATCTATGTTTTGGGGGATTTCATTCCTCAAGGCATTTTCTTGGAGATTAAGCCATGGAGTCAAATCAACCTGAAGGATATGCAGACACTGAGGTTGCTGCTTTCTCTCCAATGACCTTCCTGGCACTGAAATCTACATTCCTCCTGACAGAGGAGGCCACGGGCTGTTCCTGCAGCCCTGGTGCAGCCAATCTGAAGCCTTCCTGCACTAAAGGATCATTGCTTTAGAATCCAGTTACTGCAAAAAGTAATCCCACAGACACCAGGTCTGATGTGCTGAAACACATCAGCATTGGCTCGTGCAGAGGCAGCAGGGGCAAGGCTAAGTTGGAAAATCTCTGTCATCAAGAGTCATCAAGTACATTAAGTGTTGCAGTGGCTCCAGGGAGACCTGGCTGTGATAATGAAATCTCCATCTTTACATTCTTTTTAGGAAATCCTGCTAGGTACTACTAGATGCAACAACTTTATGGGTCCATCTAGCCCGTGGTTTGCACTGTCAGCTCTAGAAACCCCAGGATAAGTCCATGATATGGTCCAGTGGCTGTGTTGGGAAGGATGATGGCAGATGCTCCATCACACCAACCCTCACTTCAAAACAATGTCTGCTGCAGCTACTTGGAGAACAGATCAAACACAAAGGTCATACATATGAAAAAAAACAATTATTGGTGTCCCCCAGGTCATGGGGTTACCTGTGGTGCCTGGACAGGCTGTTGGCACCTGGCATCCTGATGGCTTTTCTTCCAGCAGTGGAGAGCATGAAACAGCAAAATGATTCTCCTGATCCTCTGCTGAATTTTCACTGGTCACTCCTCACCATCATCAAGTGTTTTAAATAAAAGTGTTTAAATATACATTTTGGATTTGTACTACTGGAATTTTTAAGTGGACAAGGGCATAGTTTTCTCCTTACAAGGGAGAAATGTCATCTTTTAGCTCAAAATGAGTTTTCAGTGCCAGGTTACAAAGTGCAGGTAATGAAATATGCAGACTTTTAGCAATGGTAACAAAAGCTTGGTGAGCCTGCATGTTCTCAGGGAGGGAAGCCTTTCTCATCAGGTCAAATACACTTGGCAAAGGAAGGGAAATCTTCTGGGAGCTTCTGCTGATCTTGTGACAGAACAATTCAGAACATATCCTTGGGGACAGTTCTGGGCATTGCTAGAAATCCCATTCAAACCTGACTCTTTTTGAAGCCAAGCAGTGTGTTAAAGCCTACTGCATTTCCAGATCCCTCTGTGAGGGCTCACAATACTTTTGATCTGCAATTTTCCCTTTTTTTATTATGGTACTGCTGAAAGGGCAGGGCAGCATCCTAGAGGGGACTAGAGAGCGTGTGGAAGGTGACACCTGAGCACTACTGGGAAGTCTCTGTTGCTTACCTGCTGTGAAATGTCTGAAGTTTATTCTGTTCACACACACTGCTGAGAAGAGTGAAGGGTTTCCTCTGGAGGTTTTAGCATTCTGTAAGTAGAATCAATTGATTTTTAAATCATGGTGATGCAAGTTGAAAGCCAGCTGGGATGGATTTTATTTAACTTCCCTCTTTAAATAGCTCATGATGTTTCAATACTTGCCTTTTTATCAGCTCACCCACGTTAATGACTTGTGTATCTGTAACTTCTGTCTTTGAACAAAAAATAAATAGCTGATAGGAAGGGCTAGAAAAAGATACTGGCCAATGTCTGGTGCAGAGTGTCAGTGTTACAGACTCCTAACCCAAGGAAGGCACAAAAACCTCAGCTCATCAGGTGCCACCAGGACATTTTGCCATTCTTTCCAGTCTTCTCACAGCTGATTTCTCCTATGGTCAATGTCTTTGGGGCTGTCCATAGCAACATGCTCAGCACTGCACTGTTGTTATCTCACAGTAACCCTGCACACCTCTATAATACCCAAGCTGGGAAAGGCAAGGTCACCTCTGATACAGGCATGGCCAACGAGGACTTACAGACACTAAACTCAGATTTCTTCAAGCCGTTTCATTTTATTGGTCAGACATGGTTTTATTTCCACATTTCTCACTCTTGGGAACCCTCCAGGTTTCATAGTGCAGAAGTCTGTGTAAAATGTAATGATACAGCACTCCCAGTGTGGCTGTCTGTCGATTTTGTTAACCTTGCAAGCTGCAATTAAGACGCAAGACAGGGCTTGAAGCACATTATCATATACCCAGTTCTGCATTTCCCTCTCGTCCTCTTTAAAATCCAAACACACCCTTCACCTCTTTCTTGGTTAAATCCTGGGATTTTTTTGGAGGGGAGATTCTCAGCATGTAAGAGTTCAGCATTTCAGTCAAAGTGTCTTGGACTGACATTTGGCCAGGTCTTCTTCCAAAAATTTCTTTACAGAAAGGTAGATTTTCCCCTACGCCCAATGGATCTCAGATCAGAGAGGTGGCACTTCAGGTGGGAAGCTGGGTCCAACCCTGACCCACAGAAAGTGCAGCACAGCTCCATGATGCCCCTGCTTCTTTACCAGCCTTGTGAGTGCTGGTTCCAGCCACTCACAGACATTTCTTGGAGACCCTGCTGTAAGCAACATAACTTTACTGGCAACTTAATGTTTTTGGACAGGAAATATATATTCTTTTTGCTTCAACTGAATGGGAAACTTAAAATCCCAAGAAAGGAAATAAAGTAATTCTAGATCAACAGAGAGAAATACACAGTAAAAACTTTAGTATGTTGTGCAATAAAAAGAGCCCTCATGCCTTGTAAATACAGGCACTTTATCATGAGCACACAGCCAGCCCTCCAGTATCCACAGGCTGCTCAAAGGGCACATGGCTGAGCAGGTCTGAAGCCACTGAAGCTGCCATTGTGTGTGTCCCTTTTAATTGGCGAGATATATTGGACTGAGAATGACTGAGAAGAGCCATTGCCATTGCCCTGAACCTGTGTGTACTGAGGGATGCAGAGCAGAGAAGCCTTCACTGGCTCTGCATGGCTCTGGCTTATGTTTAAAACCAGTAGCAGCCATTCCCATCACCCTGGGCTGCACAGAAATCCCTCTTCCACTGCTGGTGGCACACAGGTTGTCTGGAGAGGTGGCTGTAAAGTGGTGGTTGGAACAGCTTTGTGTGGAGAACTGCAGAAATATTTGCAGAAGTCAGGGCCTTTGGGGCTTGCAGGTTTTCTTTGCTATATAGACAAGTAGTCATATAGTTCAGTGAAAGTTGGCTGATCCTGTCACACTTTGTTAGAGGATGGCCTGGGACAGACATGGGGAGAAAAACCTATGCTGATAGACAATGCCTGCTTTCCTTCAGAAATGAAGCAAGAAATCTTCCCAGCACACATATGCTGACTGTGAGCTGCTCTGGGTATATGTGAGATGAGAATGGTGGTCTCCAAAGTCAAACCAAGAGCAGGATGCTGAGGGCTGTTAAGATATGAATTCATCAGTAACCCAGCCTGAATTTTGTGTATTTCCATTATTTCTTTTTTCAGTCTTCAGTCATCATCTCCTCCTTTGAGGTTCCTTTTCCCAGCCAAAGCATCCCAGGAAAGCATCAAGCCAAGAATGTCTGCATACCCAACAAGGTGCTTGCAGGGCTGCTGACACTGGGCTGCAAGACCATGGTCCACCTCTTCTCTGGAAAAAGTACCACCAGGATTTTGTGAGATAATCTATTTCTGTACACCACAGAAACATAGGAATTAGGTACTGAGTTGCAAGTAAGAGTTACAAACTGCCACACTTTTTCTGGCCTTGTTTACAAACCAGAAAGGAGCTGATCTGAACAGATTTCTCTTTGCTCCCCTAAAGCTCCCATTCCTCCTTCAAAACACTTTTCCAAATTTCTTTGGAGAAACAATACCTCCAGATAAGGTAGTAGAGAATATATAGTGAAATATGAGAAATATGAGAAGATTCCTGGGGAATCCATCACATTGTCACACTCCCAGTTCACATTGTTGCCTCAGATTCCCTTTGTTCCCCTCCATCATCCCACTACCCTCCCCCTTTGTTCTTCTTCTTTTTCACTTCCCACTTTCACGTTCATTTTGGCTTCCCTTCAGCCTTTTAATACTATATCCATCCCTTGAATTCACTGGAGTTTGACATTCTGTTTCATGAGTCATGGCTGCAGATAGAGTATGAAGCGGATCAAATCCTACAAACTTGTTTTTACAATTCCCTTAAACTGATTTGAGTTCATGCTCTTTTTTTTGCCCTTTGCAGACTATTTCTCCACACACATCCCCCCAGTGATGATAGAGTAAATACATGTATGCATTATACATGGTGATGACCGTATGCCAGAGATGAAGAGGACAAAAAACTTATTTTCCCCAATTAACTTCGTTTTTACTGAAAGTGAGGAAATTCAGTGGTAGCAAACTGAGTGTGCAGGTACATTTACATCTTTTCTAGTGAAATAACACATAGCAGAAACACTGAATAACCAACACTTCTCTGACTAAAAATTGTTTTCCCCACTTTTTCTTCTGTCATTCTTTGTTGAACTCTCCTATAGTAGGAACAATGCTGGTGCCCAGAGAATTGCACACTCACAAAACAGCTAAACTGTGCATACACCACCACTTCACTTTGGTATTTAGTCACCTTCAGGAATTGTTCCTAAGCTTGTACATGCTACAAAGAACATTAGTCTTTAAATAACTTCCTGCTATGATGGTATGAGATGATTAGGTTGGCAAAGATTTCTGTTGTGGTGTCATCATAATTTTCATTAGTACAGTGAATTGTGGCAGCTTGTTCTCTGCTCAAATTGATGTGATTACTACTCTGAAATCCTGGCACATCTCACTAACACCTGACATCTGGAAGAGAAAGGTGAGAGGCAAAGCAAGCTCTCAAAGTTGTTGTGTGATGCACATTGACAGTCTGCTCATTTGTTCCACCAGCTCCTGCAACCAAGGGTAAATGGCCTTAGTTGGGCAGCAGAGCTAATGCAATTCTTGCAGTTACAAAACAAATAGCTCTGGAGGGTAGTGATGGAAAATATCATCAAACAATGCATTGTGCTGAATAGGCAGCAACTGGAATTAGCAGCAGGTACCTATTTAAACTAAGGTAATGTGTCAGAAGGGGGTAAATGAGTTGGAGACTTATTTTAAAAAGAATAAAAAGCACGTGTCAAGTGTACATGTGTACAAAGTGTACACCAAAATGAAGGCTTACATCAGAACATAAATTATTTTTATAGCTTCTTAAATGGAAGATTACTGTACAAGCAAAACTGCAAAGGGATGAATTTCTAGCTCACTAGCAAAGGGCAAACTCTGGCCCTTGAATAATCCCAGCCTGTGGCAGGCTGGTTCTGTTCAGGAGATGTTGCTTCTGCTGTTCAGGAGCTTTGCAAACACAGACTGGTGCAGCCCACATCTGCAGAAGCAAAGGGGGAGACAGATGTACCTGCACTCTCTGGTGTGGGTACAGCTCAGCTGGATGACGTGACCTGGATGGGAACAGTCACCTCTCCATCCTTGTTCTCCCTTTAAGGGAAGGCAGTGACACTGCCAGATCAGCTTCCACACTGCAGCTGCCTGCAGCAGCCCTCTGGGGAGGGGGTGGCATCAAGGGCTGCCCAGTGAGGCCAAGGATGCTCACACTGGCCCTGACCATGACCCTTGACAGCCTGCAGTTCCCCAGTGTGCATCCAACACTGCTGATAAAAAATGGCACTGTCAGCCTGCTCCTCTTTGTACCTGGCATTTAATACTGCAAGAGGAGCCTCTAAGAACAAGGTAAGTTCACAGAGGAAGTGAGTTTTCCTCTCATTATAGAGAAATCCTTTTTCTGCAACATTAAGCCTCTCACCAGCAGCTCAAAATGTAGACTGCTGGCAATGTTTTCCTGTGCAGATGTATATATTCCAGCAGTCATCACTGGTAATGAATCTTTCCACAGAGATCTTGTTCCCTACAGAGTCAGCAAGCCCCACGCTCTGCCAGCACTGTGAATGTCCAACAAGAAATTCTGATTTGCACTTCCACCATTAAGCTTCTATTTCCAGCCCTGAAAGTTATCCTGGGTGACATTAGGCAGCCAGGCTCCATAAAACAGAGTAGGCAAGGCTGTCAGATCACTGCCTTGGCAGAATAATCTGCTTTGACACTGAGGTAACCACTGTATGGGTAAATCCAAGCCCTGACCCAGCCAGTGACAGGCACGAGTGTGAAACTCGTGCAAATTAAGGATAGGCTTGAGGCAATGGGGTTGTCACATCCACAGGACACTGTGTCCTGCCATATCCTCCCTCAGCACTGCCACCTCAAGACCTGGGGACCCCTGGATGTGCCATGCATGAGACACCACTGCCTGGGGCTTGGCCAGCACCATGGATCTCCAAGCAAAGCCTAAATGCCTGAAACTCTATGAGGCAAAGCCCCCAAAACCCAGTGATGTGGTCTCTCAAAGGTATCTTAGGCTACTGGCAGCAATTGTGCCTGTGTTGGGCTGTGGTGCAGACACCAGGGAGGCTGCAAAGGGCCTTGGAAGTGCATCCAGTCTTTAGCAAAGTTTATGTGCTTGTAGAAAAAACACGTGCAACTTTCACAGCTGTTTATCCAACTTTTGTTACAACAGAGTGAGCTCATGTGGCTGCCATTATCAGAGATATTTTCTACATAGCAACCTATTAAACATTTAAGAAAGTAACCAAAATCCATTCATCACCAGCATATTTCTTACTACTGTGCCAGTCAAGGAATACTTCAACACTTACTTTAATGGATTGCTCAGCTCTGAAGGATTTTAAGGTTAAAGGTCTTGCAAGACTCTTTTCATAAGCTTTCTGAAATCTAATCCATCACTCATTTCCATATGTCTTGCACAGCACTAGGCTAATGTAATGCATCACCACATAAATCCCTCTCTAATAAAATTATCCCAGGTATTACAGAAATTCAAAGCATTGTTCTTAACTATGTGCACCTTTCTCAAACGTCTCAGTAGTTGAGACATAAGCCTAATGTGCTCAAGATTTTTTTTTCTTTAATGATAGCTGGAAAAGGAAATTTAAGGTGACATCTGGTAGCTTAGCTTTTCATGTCAGCAAATGTGAAAGACATTTTTTTTTTTAATGACAGCTTTTAGTAGAACAACTAACTTTTCACTCTCATGTGCCCAGATTCAATTTTTCGTCCCAGTTCCAGTGTGTTTCACCCCACAAGCCAACTTGCTTCCTCTAACATCATGTATAACACTAATGTGGCTGCTTTACTTTTTCACCATTGATTTCCCCAATTAATTACAATCTTCTCTGCTACTCAGGATGTACAACTGCCAGCCTAAGCATCAACAATACCCTGATTCTGATATGTCCCTTGTTGGTTATCCAGCCATGGTCTCCTGCAAAGGAACAGGGAATGGTGTTGTCCAGCTAATGCTGGGTACACACAGCTCTATGCTTGGCTAAGACCAGACAGCTTTTTGTCTTCTCTATCCTTGGTTTTCGAAGAAATTTCATATAAATGGTGAGAGAAGAGCAACATGAGAAGCCAGACCAGGTCTACCATGTTATATGTGAGGGGAAAGTTTGTGTAGCAATGCAAAGTCTAAGAGAAACAAGCAAAGTTTTCATTTTTTCAAGAAGTATAAGGAAAGCTTGAAACTACAATCCAGTTAGCACCTCACAAATTTAATACAACACCTGAAAGAATATAGAAGATAAACAAACTGGAAATGAAGCCTTTCCTATTGGGAAATAATCTGGTGATGGAAAAAGTCTCAAATGTGAAGTCATATGCAATGACAGTAGCAAGAGAAATCATATCAAAACCTGCAGCAAAAAAAAAAAAAAAAAAAAAAAAAAAAAAAAAAAAAGGCAAGAAAAAAGATACACTGCATGAAGTGAGCAGTGATTCAGACAAGGAGATTGCAAATATTTGACATTAATCCAACTAAACAGCAGAAATAAATTCTGTATATTAAACTACCTTCAGATGCAAGAACCATGGAAAGCAGCACAGGGAGGAGAATCTGCAAGAGGTTCCCTGCAGGGAGTTTGGGGAACTTCCCCAGGAAAAATCAATAGTCTGTAATCCAGCTGTAGCACATCTGCTCTATCCCAAAGCCTCTTGTAAAGCAAAGCTGAACCAGCAGTTCAGAATTAAAGGTGGCTGCAGAAAGCAAAGGCAGACATAAATTTAAAGAGAAACCAAGGGCCCCAGAAACCATCTTTTAAGAGATTTGTTGTTTCACATGTCACCTTAAAGTCCTTGGATACTGTCATCAGTACAGCTGCACTGTACATGAAAGGAATACAAAATTCACCTTGGGCTGGATAAGTAGCACCTATTCACGGCTGCTCAGTGTTTCTGGGCACTAAGATATTTCAGGTGTTTCTGAACTTATGAAGTCCCCAGGCATCTGGGCTCTTGCCCTCAGTAGCAGTGAAGGTGGTTACTTTCTGAAAAAAAGCTGTGTTGGGGCTTGCAATGGGGCCAGCTCTCCCCACAAGGTTAATTAGTCCAAGTCCCATAACAATTCTAAAAGTTCTAAGCTTCCAGGTAGATTTCTCATGCCAGTGTGTTTCCAGTAAGAATTTTATTTACAGAATAGCATTAAAAAGAAGATTGGCATCACATTATTAAACTGGTATTGCTGAGAATGATGTGAACAGAATTCTGCCTCGTGGCCATAAATTATTTACACCAAACCCACCTCCATTCCTCCCTCTCTACTGCTTCTTCCGTGCTGCCATTTCTTCCTGAATATTTAAGGTAGAGTCTGCTCTCACCTCTTGTTCAAAATCAAGCACAGGAACACTACCATGTGTAGTATTTAACATACAGCACACTGACATGCAATGAATGCTGGCAATGGATGGATACAACACTGGTTTCTTTGGGAAAAGGTATGTGTAAGGCTTCTTTGGGGTGTGTAGCTCCACATAACTTTTTGTTTGTATAAATCTCACTGAATCTTTAAAACACCTGGAAAGTAAATTCAAATATTCGAGCCCTGTAACAGCCTTTCCTTATTTAGCTACAGGAATGTCTGATGGGGCAGGATTTAAGTTGTGGTGATGCCATCAAATGTGAAGGGCAGCTGGTTGGCTTAACCTCTTGTCACAGTTTAACACTGGCCTGGCAATTAAACCGGATAACAGACGCTCTCTATTAATCTCTCTCTCCTCCTTGATAAAGAAAGGAGAGAGAATAAGGGAGAGAGACTGATGGGTTGGAAACTAAACTACACAACTTTAATGAAACAGTAATGATAAATAGGAAAAATTACTAAATATATACAAATATACAGGAAAATGGAAACCACATTCCTCCCCCTTTCCCCCAATAACTCTCACGTCACCACCGAGGCTGCAGGGCAGCCCTGGGAAAGTCCAGGCTGGACTCCTGGAGTCGGCAGCAGTTGGGAACCGGAGGCAGGAACACACAGATATGGGCTGGAATGGATCAGGACCACAGGCAGAGGAACGGACAGGATCCTTCCAGGATGCCGGGTGAAGGAAGGGAAGCAGGAAATCAGGAAATCCGGAAATCTGGCTTGGCCCTCGTGATCCCTCAAATTTATACTGAGTATGACGTGTATGGGATGGAATACTCTGGTCAATTCTGGCATCTATCTTGTCTGTTCCTCCCCAAAGGAGGGCTCAGGTGGGACCTCTTTATCCTCCTGGATGGTAAAATGTTCTCATCAGAGCTGAGCAGTGTCCTTGGCTCTGCACACCAGTCTCTAGCAGTAACTATAAACATCAAGTGTTATCAATCCTAGAAGCACACACTGTCTGAGAAACTTGCTGTTAATTTCAGCAAGTGCAACTACTTAAAGAGACTTAGCTGAAAGCAAAAGTACAAGACAGAAAATCACCTTTATCCTGGCCCAAACCAGGACACCTCTAATGGGAGATTCCCCATCCCAGAGCACACATGTGAGCAGTGGCTGAGCCTTTCTGAGAGCTTCCCTTGGTACCAGGGCCTCCTTGGGATTTTGCCTTTCACAGCAGGGCAGTAGGACTGTCTGCAGCTTAACCAGAGATGACAGCAGAGCTCATTCCTCCATGGATGTGCTGATCCTGCTGACAGAGCTGGCAGCAAAAGATATTTCAAGAAAAGCCTGAATGAGGACACCAGGTTATTTGCTTGGTTATTGAAGTAACACCTCACTGCTTGCAGGGCTGTGTATTATGCCATAATTAAACCTTCTCAAGCACTGGATACATAAAGTAAATTCTGCATAGATATGTTTGTGTGTTCTTCTCATTGTGACCTCTTGGGTATATTCCTGGCATAAGACAGGGTTGTTAAAAACACAGTAATCTGTCTGTTCCCAGTGCCTGGAGGGTTTTCATTGCAGAGCTACTAGAAGATGCATATGATGTAGGAGGGACAGGGATACTGGGGTTATTACTAGCACCTGCCTTTGCCATGCAGTTTTTTAGCAGAGCACCACCCATGCAAAAGCAATCTCTATCCTGCTTCTAGGTGAGGTATTAGAAATAATTCAGCCTGCAAATTAAGGATAGGCTTGAGGCAAAGAGGTTGTCACACCCACAGGACACTGTGTCCTGCCATATCCTCCCTCTGCCTGCTGTACCTGAGCCCATAGGACTGCAATGTCCCCTGGACTAAGGCTCTGCTTCCCCCCTTGTCAGAGCTGGGTGGAAATGGGATTGGCCCAGGGTAATGCTAAGAACAGCAAGAGGGATGCTGAATGTCCTCAAACTCCTCAGCCTCAGCATGATTTATCCACAGCACAATCTGCAAGTCCTCTGTGCCAGTTTCCTGGCATAAAGAGCTATCCAGTGCCAAAGGGCTTTCAGAGAGATGGACCAAAGTGTGTAAAGCCTTCTGGGGCCTTGCTCACCAGTCTCTGGGCAGCAACAAAACTGGGCACCCCAGAGCCCTGGCTCTGCTCCAGCTGAGCCTTTGCTGGCACCCTGCACCCCAGAGCAAATGGGAGCTGGCACCAAAGCAAATGCATTAGTGCAGACTGCTAGCAGCATGTTCTCTCTATTATAACTGAGATGTTTGAAAAATATCCCTGTTTTTGTTTACCAGAATGCTGTCAAGAAAACAGGGAATTGAGGGGAGCATCGTATGGGGAATAATGACTAAATTTAGTGGCTAAATGTTCTTTTCATTACAGCTACATTAGGATTATTAGGTGTTCACAGTGCAAGAGGAATTTTCTGTCCTCTCTCAGTTCTTCACTACTGACATTAATTCAAAACCAGACCCATCCCTCCCTCATAAGGTCTTACATCTTTCATTTTCCTTCCCTGTTGTAGTCTGTGAGACTTGGCATGCTCCCTGGCATGCTTCAGATGATTTTTAAAACATCATTAAAATGTAGCCATGGATAATTAATACCCATGGATATATTTTATGTGCATAGGTTTCACACCACAGGGGCCACCTTCCTCACTACACACCACCTAAATACAGAAATCTTCACCTGTAAGGCAGTCAGACAAATTGTCAAGTTAGAGCATCTCTTGAGCATTGATCTGTGCAGTCATGCAACATGCTTCACATCTGGAAGCATCTGGAAAAGGGGCAGAGAGCCTGCCTTTCAGAAAAGGGAGAAAGAACTCCTCTGACTCTGAAGGACAGAAAGAAAAAGAGTGGGCGAGGGCAAATGGTGCTCAGGGAAATAATAACTCAAATTTAGGAAGCAAGAACCTTGGAGGAAGTAGAAAATTGAGCTCGGATAATTTTCCAATTCATTAACTATTGAAATGGCACAAATTCCACATCTGGACCTGGCTTTGTGAAAATGCATGATTGAGTCACATTGAAATCTTGCTGCCTAAAGCCATCCCTCTCTCTAACCAGACTAGGAAGCCCATCCCTCAGTGACACAGTTGCTCAGCAGTGTTTTCCCACTGCAGACATTCCTACCAAGCAGGTCCAGGTTGCCCGTCCAAGATTTACCACCAATTTTTTGAACCCACCACTGCTTTACAAAGCCATGGCAGATCACATTACTGCATGCCCTGAAACCCTGGAGGTAAGGAAAAAAACATTATCTGCCTGCAAAGAACTAACTTAGCTTAGAAATACTGCTGCTCTTGCTCTTCTATCACATCCAGAGGATCTGGAAATGCTGCAGTGTGGCAGTGTTGGGCAATGAGAAAGAGGCCCAGAGCTACAATCTGTGTGGAGATTGCAGGCTGCTAAATTGTGCAGCATCTCCAGGATTTCTGACAGCTCAAAAAGTTTGTTGCCGGGAGGGCCAAATGGAAAAAAAGAAAGAAAAAAAAAATTAGTCACTCTCAGTCACTCATTTAGTCACCCTCAATCCATATTTAGGCACATACATTGCCCACATTCCAGCTGGGACAGACAGGATTTTAGTTCTAAAGAACTGAGATCAAGCTTAGCAGGATGCCCACTCAGTTCAGCATCCCACACACTTAATACCCATGATTGTTACAACATTACAGTTAGTCTGTAATTAGCACAGACATTGCCAAAGCTGCCTTTGTATTACTTATGAGTCATGCTACCAAAATATTCTTTATTCATTATCCCAGTCCTTTTCATTTCAGTGCCAGCCATTACTTTGTTGCAGGCAACATAGGACTGTCAGGCCTGTCAAAGTCAAGTGCTTTCTGATAGGGATCTTCATATTTAATCTGATGAAGAGTTACTTTACAAAAGAGTGAGATCAAAAAGGTTCACTGCTGCACAAAAGAAGAAAGAAAATCTTAAACACATCTCAAAGCAAGGGATTTTATCCTTGTTGCTTCTCCAGGAACCCATATAGCATTGGGTTCCACTGCCAAACTTGACTTAAAATGTTTTGTCAGTTAATTAAATGTTTGTATTTTAATGCCTTTCTCGTCAACCAGTGAGGAAAAAGGTTTGTAAAAAACTCAGAATGAATATGAAACTTTTTTCATCTTTAAGATAATATATTGAACAGAAAGTGAAAATGTGGCTGAAATGCATTATGACAAGCAAATAAAACTAGTAACAGAAAATTCCTCTGGGCATATTCTGTTCTAGGACACAAGTGTTTACTGAGATTTACTTTTTTATTCACCGTGCTATTAAATCACTGGGTTGGAAAGTCCTTGGGTCATTTCAAATCACTGTCTCATTGATTTCTCATTCCAAAAGCAACCTTAATATAGGATTGTCATAAATGACAATGACAATGATCCTTTGATTTCCCTGGGCAGTGGGCTAATTGTCTAAAAGTTCTTGCTCTTGAAGAGGAGCACTGACAGACTAATTCAGGCCCCATCTTTGTAAATAAATGGGCAGGTTAAAAATAAAAATGCCATCCTGTGAGAAGTTCCTATAAAAAACACAGCAGAAAATGAGTTTCTCAGCTCACTGCTTCCCAGGCAGGCAGATGCAGGCAGCAAGCAGGGGAGAATCTCCCTGCACAGCAGAGCTCTGAGGTGCAGATCCCCTGGGTGCTCACCTGCTGCTCATTCCAAGACTCTACATTTTGGTGCTTTAGATTACATCTCTTGTTTCTTCCTGTTGGAAAGCAAGTTGCAGACAAGAGGTGTTTCCCCTGGGTCTAATATTTTATGGGAATGGTGTTTTTCCATTCAATTAATTCTGTAATCTCATCATGTTCTGCATTTCTAAAATATTTTAAAGATTTTCTTCAATATCACTATTGTTGCCACATTTAGCTGTATAATTCAAAGACTTAGTTTTACCAATAAGTGGAATTCATTGCTTTATATTTTGGAAAATACACTCTCAAATGCATCTCTTCTTGAAGTCAAAAGAGTAGCTCCAGTTTATTTCTTCAGACTCTTTTGAGTCCCTTTTCAATGAGCATACAAACATCTTGCAAACAGAAACATCTACACTTCCCTGTTTAATACAGCTAACTGCTTTATGTCTTCTAACTCCACTCTTCTGATTCTGTTTTCTACTCCTTTTTACTCCTTGCTAATTTATTTAGCAGTTCTTTTTACCTTTGGGAACCTGCTGTATTCACGCTTCAGAGAGCAACCCCTCTCCCTCCCAGAGCTGAACCAGAGCTGGGGTTATTTTTCTGAGCCATGAAAGCTGATGCAAGGGAAAAGACCAACCCTGAACCAATGTAACATGATAACTGATGCTAGTGATGCCTGAGACTTGCCTATAATGTCCTACCTATGTCAGAGGAAATCAAACTGCAGTAAAAAATAAGCATGGAACTATCCAGTTTAGCAGTGTTGTTATTTCTCAGAAAGGACATGGCATAAATGCAGTGAAGAATTCTATCAAGACAACAGAAAGAAAATTTCCAAAGCATTAATCTGGAAATAGTTTTTTAAATGTCTAATTTTAAGCTGAATCAAAGCTTTCCATTGTCTTCCTTTCAATAAAATCCCTGGGTCTAACTATTTCTGAAAGTAAAAGGCTTGGCACTAGAATGTACCTACTGCCTTTCAGGAGAAAACAAACCCAGGGACATCATTTCCCATGAGTGTTGTAAACCTAGGAAAACACATCCATGTCTGGATGGGGAACAGCACCAGCTACTTCTCCCAGATCCAAACCCAGTGGCAGTAGCTTGCCAAGGACCTGGAAAGGACTGAACTATTCCACACAGAAACAGATGGATATCTGCAATTTTCTCAATGCTGGAAGACCCCAGATGGATGGCCCACAGAGTCCCAAACCCTGACATTGGGTAGTCTGGACTAAGCAGGATGAGGATTGTTTTTCTCCCCCCACTCCCATGTCTGCACATAGAGAGGTTCTTTTCACCATTGGGAAGCAACCCCTGCAAGGATGGACAGGACCAAAGCAACTGGGATGAACCATCAGAAGGGCAGCCCAAAAAACGCTGCTTTACTCAGTTTTCTCTTCACCCTTTTGCAAGTGCTTTTTCCACAACCAAAAGCACACGTCCCTAGTTAAAACATGGATGCCAGCTCAGGACATCATTAGGCTTGAGAAAAGAGAGGTATGTAACTAAAAGTTTCAGCTGCAGGAAGGATCTCAGCTACTGTTTCCAAACCATGGCCAAACGAGTTTAAAATAATGGAAAAAATAAAAATGCTGCTTTTGAGGACCAGAATTAGTTTCTCCATAGCACTAATGGACACTGTATTATATGGCTTTTTTTCATTAACTGAATTTCCTAGAGAAGAAATGGGATTTCAGAGGGAATTCAGAAATCATTTCATCCAGATGAAAAATTTGTGCACTTAACTTGTTGCAGTAAAACATCATTCTGTGTGCTGAGGAGCTCTGTGTTGGCCAGATCATAAAACAGCATCTGCCTTAAACGTATTGGTTTTTTCCATTTAACTGGTGAAATATTTCCATTTCAGTGACAAGATGAGAAGCACATTGGAGAAAATTACAGAAGAGAAATGCTCAGTTTTCTAACCAGGACTTTAGAGTCAAAAGCTGTTATTGCCAGATTCAGCAGAGAAGAAAATTATAAAGAATTCTTTTCAATACCTTTTACAATGAGCAAATACAGTAAGAGCATTCTGGAGGAGTCTGTGAATAGTACAGCACAATTGTTTACTGCCCATACATGTCTGATCATGATTTGTGAATTCAAAACCCTGTCTTGATTAAGCCCTGCATCCCCTGCTAAGCTGTCCTCTCAAAGCAGTCAATATTTTCTCAGTAAGAAAAAAATCAGAACATTTCCATTCATTTACCAGTGTGATACAAGCTTTGCCACAATCAAATTGCATCTCTTCATCCGAGTATTTTGAGTTACAGAAAGCACAGGATAGTATCAGGGAAGAAAAATATGTCCCTAGGAAGAAGTTACACAAGTGATCATCTGACAGCATGGATAATCAGAATCCTCCTGAAATGTCAGTGGATTGAGGGAGGACACTGAGCAATCCTGGGACAGTTCATCCACCTCTTGCCATTTAAATGTTATCACAACAGTTAATATAAGTCTCTAAATTTAAAACTAATGAGCAGTCCATATAAATTAATCATTGTCTTGTACCAGGAATTAATCAAGTCATAGTATAAAGGACCTTCACAGTGCCACAGAGATATTTTTGATACAATAATGATGAGTAGGAAGGGTTTATGTTTGTCTGTGTTCTACTGCTAGTGTAATCAGATCAACACTTCTAATAAAGCATATTTCCCTCTAGCTGGGTTTGAGCCTGCAAATATGTGTGAAGCTCAGCTTCCAGCAGAAGGAAGAAAGCAGCTGCTTTCTTGCACTTCACAGGTTTCAGGAGAGGGATGCCACTGACTTTTAGGAAATCTTAAGTTCAGATCCACAAGATCCACAGTGGCATGGCTGAATGCCAAGCTCTGCTTTCTCCACTTATGCTAAGCTTTACCTATGCAGACAGCAGCTGCTGAAGGGTCCTGCCCAGCTCTGCTTGTGCAGACCCAACCTCAGCATGGGCTTGGAGGAGTGGGGTATCTGTGAGACCAACCCCACTGCCTCCACCAGCCCCACCTGGGCACTTCCAGACACACACATTGGCTTCAGTTGCCTGTGCATGAGATTTCCAGCAGAGCTGATGTTTTTATTTTATTTCCCTAAGCCACGGGTAAAAGTGGTTTTCTCAAGTAGTTTTTGCTAGTCTAAAACACTGATGTTGTCATTCAGGAAGGAAAGGCAGATGCACAACAGATGAAGCTGTCCAGGAGAGCACCAGTGACAGCCCTGCTACCGCACTCGCACACAATTTAAGATAAAAATGCTGAGTAAAGGAGCTGATGTGCCAGTTTCCCAGATCAGGCTTGGTTACTGCAGCTCCTGACACCTTTAATGCTCCTTGTTTCTGCCACATCTCTTGTAACCAGGCTGAGGTTATCCAGCACAGAGGGCAGCCAGCCCTTCCTCCCCATGCAGCAGTGGTGAAGAGCAGGCAGTGCTGCAGTGCTTCACTAAGGGAGAGGATTCCTTTTTGGAAGGTAGCCCCTTTTTCCTTGGTAGTCCCAAGACTGTTACTCTTGCCTCCATGTTGGGCTGAATGTCAGTTTGTATGACTGGAAGAACTGCCTTTTTGCAGACAAGGAGTCATCATAATAGATTTTCTAGGAAAGACTACTCTTGAAAATCAAGTTCCCCAGCCCATTGATTCCCTGACAAATGCCTTTCCTATCTTTTTTATTGCACAGCTGTAAATACATCACCTGGTATTGTATATGTAGAGTATGCTATCTTTCCACCAGTAGAACTTCACTTCTCAAAAAGTGGACTATTGGTGGAATTTGTGGTCTTTAAGGTATGGTGTTGTCACCAGCTGATCTGAACCCCTCACTTAAAGGAGGAACAATCTCATAGAAATTCATGTGTTTCAAAATGATCACGTCGCTTTGGCTCAGGTTACATGAATGCCAACCTGCCCATCGTTTTATTATGCTTGAAACTGGTAGAATGATGGATACCAAGGGTATTTGATATATTGGTTTATGGTAGTGGTAATGATAAAATGACACAATAAATACTGTTCTTGTGAGTTATGGCATTTAGACTCATTGTGAGTCAGCTTTGAAAAAGAGTTCAACAGACTACATCATGCCTTTGCATTGTTACCCAGTGAGGGTTTGTAACCCCAAGAGCTGCCCTGTGTACCCTGCCTAACACTGCCAGGAGCAGCTGGGCAGCTGCCAACTCTGCTTCAGACTTTGGTCCTCCTGGAAACAGGTTTGCACACAGAGAAACACAGCACCTCCAAACTGCACTTTGTTCAGAAGAGCCCCAGGACTTGCTGGGATGAAAATGGCATCAGAACTTTCTGGCTCCATCACACCTGCAGTTTTTACTGCAGCTCTGTCACCCAGAATTTCCCAAATAGAGGGCTGCAATATGGTCCCTTTGCACATTTCCCCTTAGTGCCCTCACTAGCCTGAAAGAGCCCCCTAATCTAATATATCTTCATAGAACTAAAGCACCAGGCACCAACACCTTGGTAAAACCTGCAGTTGATGCCTGGAAACCGTATCACCAATGTCATTAAGGGGATTTCTTGTGCTTCATCATAATTTCTGAAAATGAAGCTGAGTCTCCTATTTAAGATGAGAAACATGAGGTCAAATATAGTGTATAACACCACTGCAGCTGTCCCCTGACAATGTCACATTCATGAAGGCAAAGGCTTTTTTTTTTTTATTTACATCACCAGCTATTAGGCTATGTATGGTTACATCACATCAGTTGACATAACATAAACCAATGTAAGCAGATAAAATGTGACACAAATGTCATGTTTCATCAGACTTTAAAGGAGTTGGAAGCTTTAACACCACAGATAAAAAATACCAAGTTTAACCATCATACCTTTAGGCCTTCAGGATAAAGGAATGCTGGTCACTGCATTTTTGTAGTGTACTTCGTGCATATTCTTGTAGCGGGAGGAGCCATTCTTGCTCCTGATGCTCGACGAGCTGCTGGTCTCTTCCAGGACTCCAGCCACCACACAGCGCTTCCAGGGTAGAAGTGTAGCGGGAAGAGCCTTTCTTGCTCCAGAGGCTCGACGAGCTGCTGGCCTCTCCATGCCTCACACCAGAGTGAGCTGAGGTCCTCTCTGTGGGTGTGTGTTCCACCTTTATTGGCCCCCTGGCCTTGCTCATGCCCAATAGGGGCCTGTCCTAATCAGGCACAGGTGGACTCACACCCACTCTTTGGCAACTCAAGGCACCTGGTTTGTCTTCTCTACATATTCTAATTGTACATTTTCAAATACTGTGCATTTTTAGTGGTACATTTTCATATTCTAATGGAGCATTTCTAGCTTATGAAACTACTATTTTTACCCTGCGTTATGCTCCTATTCCTTCCCAAAATACATACAAGCACCATGAGGAATAAATTTGACAGAGCATGGAATTACCTACTGAAAAAATGGGTAAAACAGAGAACCTGTCTAAGAAAAACATGAAATCAATAGCAATCCTTCAATTTCTTTGACCAGGAAATGGATCAAGGTCTCCACATCTTAGTAAATATTTTTACTGAACAACTGATTTCATATTTGAAAGAAAAGCATTTTTTTTTTTTTTGTAGACTGTGAGGAAATACTGAGAAAAAAAATTGTGTAGACAGTTTGCAAGGCAGAGGCAGCATTAGGGGATATAGCAAGTGCTAATACCATGTTTGTTTTTTCATTGTTTTCTTCATTTTTCACTCACACAGAAATTTTACACTGAGGAAACAGGATGCCTGATACCTGCAACAGCAACAAGCCCATGACATGACTCTCCCAGCTACAGCTATCAGAGGAAACACTGTACCTGGGCATCACAGACCTGTCTGGGCACTGCTCACCTCCCCAGCTAGCTGCTGGCACAGAAAACATCTCTGGGACCTGTAGAGCTCCCCTGCTGGGGTTTTTAAACAAATCATTTCAGAGCCACAGCTTGCAGAAGTTAGAGATGCCTGACAGTCCTCTGCAGGTATTCCTCTTAGCCATGCTGCAACTCCTATCAATTACTTTCAGCAGCCTGAGAGTATTTATCATGCAGAGGCTCAGCAGAATCTGCTTTTATAGAAGATTATTGGCAGGAGGCTGGAACCTCTTGTGCCACACTAATAAGATAATGCCCTTGTAACACAGTTGGTTAATAACTTTTCTTACTAGCAGAAGCCAAGTAAAAACTGCAGATTTACAGCCTAACAAAGGAAAGAAAAGAAAAGAAAAAAAATGGCCCATGTCAGCATACCCTGCATCTCTTCCCTAGCACCTACCTGCTCACCCACACTCTGCCTCACACTGAAGCAAGGAGCTGCAGTGAGGGCATGAGCTGGATGAGGGATTCTGCTCCCCAGAATACATCACCAGGATGCTTTTCATACATGCTGATTTTCCTCCTCTCACAATATCACACATACAGCAGGCAAATTTCCCTTCCCTGGCTTGCATGATTTCTGGTGAAAGAAAAGAGACAGGTATTTCTGAAGGGGTTGGGATGCTGAGCAGTGAGCTGAAAGTGCTTGTCAGAGGTGTCAGGGATTAGAAGGACACTCCCCAGGACACGGTGGTTTTCTAAAAACTTACAGTAACCTCCTCCTTGTCTCTGTGTCTGTCACATAATAAAGCTGCAGAAGAGGAATTGTGTTCCTCTGCATCCCAGATCTTCCTCTACTACACCACTCATTTTGCTGTGAAACTTCCCTTTCTACTTGGTCAGAGAAAAGACTCAGCTCCTGCTTGCTTTTTTATTCCCTGAAGGTTCTAAGAGCTCCACTCCTCAGCCCAGGTCTGGAGGAAGAGAGCACACACAGGGAGGTGCTGGGGGCAAAGGTACAATTTGGTATTTGTTGAAGTAGAGTTCAGCTGAGATTTTCAGTATATTAAAAAATGTATTCTTGCTCTTCTCCAGGCTCCTCACAGCACCTGCTGCCAAGGGCAGGCAGCACAGAAGAGGCCACATCGGTGAGGCCAACATCTCCTGGTGAGAATCTGCCTTTTGTGCAGAAACTCCAATAAAGGGCAGCCTCCCAAATCAGACATTTCCTCTGAAGAGAAAACATTTCCAGCTTATCCCCTTGATCCCTCAGATTGTTATTCATTGTGTGCACAAGAGCAGTGCCTAAGGATGGACCCAAGCAAATGTATTAATCCAGTAATTAATATGGCATCTTACCAGTAGACTCAAATTGCAAAACAATTCATCTTAGAACCTGTTTATAAATGAAAAGCAGATATCTGGAGGCTGCTTACCTTTTAGAAGCACCGCAGTGACAGATTCTTCCTGACAGATTTGATAAGGATTTTGGCTGCTGTATAAATATTGATGGGTTAGTGTAGCAGAGAATCTTCTTAGGAGGTGCATTTCCAGTTCTAGAGCTGAGCTGAGTGCAGAGTCCCCCCCACCCCAGCTCAGAAAACTGCAGCAGGTGCTCAGGGTGTTATTTAGAGTCATTAGTCCTTGAAAGGAAGAAGTTAATTGACAAGTCTTCACAAATGTTGTGTATTTGAACACCTCAGGGGAAATGCCCAATTAAGATGCTCTCGACCAAGGAGATCCAGGATCATTGGGAACAGCTGATGTGTTAAAGAGAGCCCTGGGAAGGACCACAAGATGCAGAGGACTCAGGTGACCTCCCATTGCCCTCCTGGTGGTGGGGTGAATGAGCCACCCTGGCACTGCTGCTCTGCTTCCATATTCCCTACATAATCCCATATTCCTCTGTGATCAGGATGAAAAGGAAGGAAAGAAGAGTAGGATTCCAATATGATTATTTTTGAGCCTGATCTTCTGACCAGCTCTTCTGAGAAGGTTTGCGTTCATGGAGGCTCAGAGCCCATCTCCACCAGCCAGACACATAATTTATAACTCCTTTTCCTCAATGTCAAATTTAACTGCACAAAGGACACACAATATTGAGAAAGATTCGATTTTACTGACACTATGAAGGATTAAGGAAGCAAACCAGGAAAAGACTATTAAAAAATCTGTACATCAATTTGCTTTACTTTCTGGCTTTTGGACAGCTCCTGTTTGTTTATTCCACCTGCACATTTCAGTTCATCTTTAGGTACCTCAGCTGATAGAAGTTTATTCTCACTTTAAAAATAAAGAACATTTTAACCTAATTGTTTAAATCAATGAGCTGGCCTGCAGATTTTGGATTTTGAAAAAGTCATTCTGTCACTCCTGCCAAACCAAACTCTTCGACCAGTTCCTAGGAATAAATTCCCTCCTAAAAGCTGAATGCAGCCACATTAATTCATAGTGTTCAGTCTGCTGAAATGGGGTTTTTATGATGTAAATATACAGAACCCTCAGCAATGGTGATGCAAATTAAGCTACTGGGGTTTTATTCTTTTTTTTTTTTTTTTTTGGCAGAAGATATTCTGAAACTCTGAGGGTAGTACTTAATGTGGCTGGGTGACAAGGGAATTACAGAGATCAGGTGATGTTAGAATAAAAAAGAAAAACTTTTTAGGAAGAATAAAGAGGCAATAAGGAATGTGTGATCCATGGATATCCCATTGTCTAAAGTAAAAGAGCTAGGATGCTTTATGCTTTTTTTTTTTTTTTTTAATATAATAACAAATGGACACAAGGAAACACCAAAGAACTACTTTTTTGTCATGTGTGTGCTGTTTGTTAATAGACATACTTTTTAAAAAAATGTGATCAGATAGTTATGATGAATTTTTTAAAGATGTATTACATAGAATGAAATAAATGGATATAATACATTAACTGCCAGTTGCCTGCAATCACACTGATAGTTTCCCCTTACCTCTCCTTTCTGTTTAGGATGGAGACCCATGTGACTAAATCTCTGTGACCTGTCCCCCACACCTTAAATCAATGGTACTTTTGCTTCTGAGCTGCTGTGCTTAAATCAAGCCCTCTGTATATTAATAAATATAAAATCCCATAGCAGCTTTAATCCTACTAGAACTCTGAGGAGGCTCTCAGCACAAGCATTGCAGCCTGGTATCCACTGCAGCCTGGCACCCAGGATTTGTATTTCTGCTCACACAGGCTTGAGCAAGACTCCAGTTTTCATCAGCTAATGTAGATAAGGCCTCTGTAATCTCTCCTGGTGGTACCTTTACATGGAAATTGTAAAAAGAGGATGATGCAGGGAGAATACACCATCAGCCTTTCTTCAAGGGCTTGATCTTACAAACTTCTCACTCAGCAAGACCCTGGGGTACCCAGTGCTAAGTGAGGTCTGGCTGCACTAAACCAGGGATAAAAGGAGCCTGGTGGGGGGGATGTTTCCTGTCATGTCCCTAAATCTCTCTGAACAGAGCAGGAGGCTGCAGCAGTGCAAGCCCAGGCTGTCAAAGAGCAAAAATCACCATTCATTGTCTGCAAGCTGATAACAAACTGACCACCTTACTCAGCTTCATGATTTTAGCAGGGAACACTCTTTAGTAACACACAGAAGATGGCATCTTTACTATGCAAAAAATAGTTTCATTGTTCATGACAGAACAGTTTCATTGTTCAGCTGATGGGAGGAATTACCTCCATCACCATGTGATTCACCTTGATTCATCCCACGCCTGGAATCATGCAGGAATAATTTAAAGTCAACTCAACATTTCAGTAAGCTCTAAACCAACTGCAGTCACCAGGCATTGCCATGGGCAGCTGGGCAAAGCCTGCACCCTGTACACATTGCTGAGGGAGAGAGACAAAATGTCAGGGTAGCTCAGCTCCAGAGTAGCATTACCACAAAGATGAAAGCATAGTTATAGGGTGATGCTAAGTCACCCAGGGTTCACTGTGGAAAGCCATCTCTCAAGGGAGAAGATAGAAAAAGAAGCAAGTTAGAGGACAGGAATGAAAATTTTATTGTAGGCAAAGCCAGATCTGTGCAGGGAAGGGGTGATAAAAATTGAAGTGTCATGTGTACTGATGAGACAAATACAGGGCAGAGTGGATCATCCTAAAACAGTGCAAAGCCTGGTGTGTGCCTGCTTGCAAATGAGACAAGCAGAAGACAGGTAAAAAAAAAAAAATCAAAAAAAAAATCATGCAAGCCAGAAGCAAGTTTGGGGAAAAGGGAGTTAGAGAAGCAGATTCTCCAGGACTCAGTAAGAACAAAAACTGTAAGATAGGGATAATGAGAACTATAGACTGGAACAAAATTCAAAGGCAAAAAAGGATTCAGGTCCCTTGGAGCTGGGATGGAGTGGGGTAACAGGGGGTGCCAGTAGTGTAGTATTTATCTGCCACAAAGCACCATTTCTTTCAGGATCCTGCTATGGCCTGGACAAGGGGCTGCAGGAGACAATAAAGTAGAGTATATTGTTCCCATGGCACAGATTTAGTGTCTCTAGAAACAGGGGGGGGTTAACACTACCTTAGCACAGGCTGGGAAGCATGCTGTGGTGCCAATGGGAATGCAAGCAGGACAGCCCTGTGGAACAGACTGGATTATAGATTCACTAAGTGGATACCCTGAAACACTGTAATTGCTGTCTGGGATGCATTAGTGCAATAAGAAGGTTTAAAGGGAGAGTTAAGAGCAGTGCTGACCTTTAAATACCCTACACATTCTAAGGCTGCACTAGATGATTTTACACCAATTATTTATTAGCATTATAAGTAAATGAGCTATTATAATTCATGAATTCCGTAACAGTCAACTTTTTCCTCTGCCCAGAGTCTTGAAGTGCATATTTCAAAATTCCTTAGAGATGTAACCATAGGAACTAAGTGGTTGCCAACACAAACCTTCATAATTAATGATGATAAGCTTTCACCCTATTGAGTGATACTGAAATGGATACAGAGCTAATGAAATGCAACTCAAGGGCCACGAGACCCTGAAGGCAGGGGTACATGGGCTCATAGAATCATAGAAAGTTAAGGGTTGGAAGGGAACTCAAAAGATCATCAAGTCCATCCCCCTCCCAGAGCTCCTTTATGCTCTGGCACACAGGACACCCCAACCACAGCTTCTCCCTGCAATGACAAAATGTTCAAACCAGCCAGCTGTACTGTTTTTCCCTTCTTTCTCTGTTTCATATGCTTCTGAGTCCCAGCATGTCCAGCTCCACATCCCTTTATTGGTGACCTCTAGGGATTTCAAGATCTCCAAGACTCTTTTCCTTCATATTCCAGCAGGGGTAAATTGGAGGAATAATAATTTGGCCATATTTATTTATTTATATCCTATCATATCATACACCAAACGACTGCCTCTGGGTACAAGAAACCACATTAAAATGTATGCAAACTAAGTTAACAAATGTCAGCTAGAGGTCCAAAATACAAACCAAGCTTCTCAGCCCCTGGGCTATAAATCTGAATAAACAGATGTTCTTGGCGATAAACAGATGTTCTTCATGCTGGGCCCTGAAGGTTAAACTTAATCTTTGTTAGACAAACAAGGGCCACAGATATTGCTTTCTAAATAAGAAGAGTTGATAGCAAATGTACTGGAGGCTTAGACCATTTTACATATTTCAGGTTAAGGATTTCAGCAGAGGAAGAGAAGTTGTGTTTCTAGAAAAGGAGAATCAAAAACAACAAATCAAAAGCTCTAGAGGACAGAAGCATCCTCTTAGAGACACCACCTCTCTGTTTCCATCCCTACTTTCATCTGGAGGGATGATCTCAATGTCCCCTTGGAGGAGCCCCTTGCTGGCTACCTCCAGCACCCTGTTCCTGGCAGGTTTCTACGTTCACTCAAAGCAAGACCCAAGTTTGACTCCTTCACACAGCAGTGAGTTAGGGCAGGAGGTCTGGATCTGATTAATTCCACCAGGGATAGATCTTGTCAGAAATACCCTTATCCACAGGAAGCATTTCAAAAGCCAGACCCATGCCCATGTTGCAGAGCTCAAATTCTGGGGCCTTTGCACACTGTTTGAAGTCCATCTCTGAGAACCTACCCAGTTAGCCAGGTGTTAGGATGATTAAATGGAGGATTTTAGATTATTAAGTTCTTGGGGCACTAAGGAGGAATATATACATAGAGTTATCAATTTTACTCATTCTGTCACATTATTTTTAATTAATACCTATACATATGTTGAAAGACAAGGAAAACCAAAGGAAATTAATGAGGCAACTGCAGGAAGAGCTGACAGTGGTATTTATGATATTTTGGGATTCTGTGATTCCAAATGTTATTTTCCTCATTAGCTTAATATGATATTTACTTGGAAAAGTATGTCTAGTCAGGACTTCACTACTTACTTGCAGCATCTGTATCTCTCCTGAGCAGCACAAATTGGCTGCATCACAAGAATGGGATTCTCAGAAGGTCACATCATTTCATACAGTGAGATGGTACAGGCTCTGAAACCTCCAAACCTTCAAAAATGGCAAAAACATCACAACCACAAACTCAGTTCCATCTAACAAACACAAATTTATATAAAAATAATATGGTTTATATAAAAATAATAATGTGCAGCTGCTAACTCACATTCAGATAGTTTGCTTAGAAGTCATCTCTGAGCTCCTGTCTGTGCTTCTCCAGACACAACAGAAATGTTAAATTAACAGATATGGGAAAAAAAAGAAGCTCTAAGGGCCTGGTAGTGCCTCTTGCTCATGGAAAAAAGCTTCAAAGTCACACAGACCCATAAAGAAAAATTCCTGAATGACCTAGGAAAAAACTTTGCAAAAGTTTCCCATGAACATAAACACTGAAGTGAAAACTGGGGAGAATCCTAGCCACTGTGGGGACTTTTTTCCTCTGGAGAGAGGTGTCATGGTCTGTAATTATTAATATTTTATATTTTGTTTGTGTGGAAATATTATCCACTGTGCATATAAATCCTACAAATTGCAAAAGTAACCAGCCTTAAGGTTTGAACAAATTACAAGGGTTTATTTCAGGGAAAATAACACCACATAGAAAGGAATCTTAGGAAGGAAACAATAGTGGGAGAGAAACACAGGGAATACAGGTTTTTAAACAAATTGATCAGCCCAGGGAAAGGGCTATCAAGAAAATAAAGAGAACACTTAGCATCTTCTCCTGTCTCTGCTTCTGTTCTGGTTTATCCTATCCTAGAGTTTATCTGTGGGGTTTTTTATAATGACCTAAAAACTTCTAACCCATGCACCTATCCATCTTTCTAGCTAAAGAATAAATAACATAAATATGAGCAGATGTAAAGTGCTGTGGGTGGTAGAGGCTGCCTCCCACACTTGGTTGCTTTCATTTACCTATTTTATTTCCCTTCACATAACAAGTGAATTCTTTCTCTACCCAGACCATGCTTGCTGACCTTGGAGATTATTTTGGATATGGTTCTTTACTAGCCTAGAATGACTCTCAAGGATCACTGTTATTCAACAAAGGAAAATCAAATATTTTTTAGTGTCTTGCCATGTTGTTCCAAGAATTAGGTGCAGAGACAGTGCCTGTAAACTGTCTGCCAATATGATTTTTGCAATATGATACTTTTATTAGGAAAGCACAGAACTATGATTTTTGATAATCTAATTAAATTTCAGGCTAAGTTTGCTGTAATTTGATTTACTGACATGTTCTGAGTGAATCACAAACATGACATAAGAGCCTGGTACGACTGTGCACAACGATAGAGAAAATAAAGGCCTTTTCCATGACAAATGGAAATAGATCCACAGTTATTTAAATAAAGGTATTAAATATTTATGGCATTTCTGTAACATAAAGATGCTGATGCAGACACTATCATAACAGAGAATATAAAAGCAGAAACTAAATATGTAACTTAACTCAAAGTAACCCTGTAATATGCTTAAAGAAATAGCACCTTATTTATTACTGTTCCCCACAACATACAGTGAACATGAGGTTTTTTGTATTACATTCACATAATCAGCTAGACCACATTAATATCCTTGTACTAAATATTTTCATACAAAAACTGAATCTTTGTTATTATTTTATTATGCAGAGAAAGCACCTGTAGAATACACCCAGGCAGATATGACAATATCCACCATAGGCTTTACAGCAGTTTTAAGGTCTCCCACTGAAAAGTCAGCATTTTGCAAGATTTTTTTAATATATAAAAAAAAAACAAACCAAAAAAAGTGTAAAAGAGTTTTTAAAAATAGAGCTTTCATTTCCATTTTCCATGGGAACAAAGTCTTCTGCACTGAGGGCAATTATTCATTTTAGGCAAAGCTTCCACTGTTCTGTTGCAAGCTGCACTTAAACAGGGACTGAACTCACCAGACCATAATTGCAACATCTGTAAATAGTCTAAAAACAGGACATTAGGTCTGGATAGGAACTCTCTGGAAAAAATATTCATTGCTATTTTGTGCAAATTAGAGTTAACTCCATTGTGTACATGACAACATCAGAGCTCTCTGCTCCTCACAAATGACCAAGAACACCAGAGGTTTCTGCTCAGTGGTTCTGTTCATGCCTTGCATGAAAGTTGAGGGAGCATGGATGATGCAAAGTGTAATTAAATACTGGTTAAAACCAGTAACTAGGCACTGGAAGACTCAAAACAGAATCTATGGAAAAGTACCCTGCTCCAGAGACCCACTGCTAGGGTCGTAGTATTTCAATTATAAACTGCCCTGCACTTATTAATTAAAAAAACAAATTATAACCTAGAGATGCTGCTCTTGCTGCATCTGTAGTACTAATGACAGTCATATCCCATTTCATCCCACCTGTAACAGAAGATAACTTAAACAATATCCTTTTAGAACATAACTGGACTCTGCTTTTAAGAATTGGGATCATTTTCTTGATGCCCATACAACATCAGAGCTGCTGCACAGGAGCACAGCAGCTAAACATCATTTGCAGAGAAGCTCCTCATTGACTGCACTTAAGATACATCAGAATGTCTCAAAATGAGGACATTGTTCCTTTTTTTGCTTTGCTGACAGTTTGTTGCCAGGTAACCCCCCAGCACACCAATAGTTTTTCTTGGCCAACATAATCAACATAGATTTAGTATTTTGCTTTGCCAGTCAAAGAGGAACGTTTACAATAGCTGCTGAAATCTTCAGTTTTTCTGTCACTGTCTGTCTTTCTCATTAATTTTTTATGGAAATCACAGACTAATTCTGTCTCTCTGCTTGTAATCATGTTCAAAACATGCTCATGACTCAGTAATCTGCTTATGAACATTGCTGTTCTCTGCAGTAACTCTGCAGACACCCACATTTGGGGTGGTTTGAATGCTCACACAGCTTGCAATTGACAACACAATTTTTTTTTCCTTGGTGTTTTTGTTGTCTTAGCCTATCCCCCCCATTATGAAACCTGAAGAAATGAACCAAAACCCCATCGAGCCAAACTTAGAAGCCATAAGAAGCTATTCACCACACTGCGAAACCCTTGTAAGCAATTTCTGATTATTTTATTCAAAAATTGAAAGTGCTGCTGGTGCCTTATCAAAATAAGCCCAGACTGAAAGGCCAGATGTGAAATCCCACCCTTGTTATCTCAATGCAAGGGAAGTCTGATCCAAATTTGCTATTTTGGCTTCAGCAAATGCAAATAGCACAGTTCCTATGCATACAGAACATGCTGTGGATGAGGTTGGATTTTAAAATTAAACTAGTTGGAAAGATATTATCTTGCTGAGCTGTAGTCAGCATCATAATTAACTGCTTCAGCCAGTAATCAGTCACCTTCATACAGTGGGGCCATTCCTCACTCTGCCCAAATCAGAAAGCCTCAGGGGGGGAACTGTGAGCAAGGATACACATCAGCTTCCCACCAGCTCCTGGAATAAAAAGAGGCCAAGGTGACTTCACATTTAATACCATAATTTTTGTGCTCCTCGATGGAAAGAGACAAAGGTCAGTGGAGAACAAAGAACAAGGAATTGCTCCATGGGAGCACCAGGGATGCAGCTGGGCTCATCATTATCCTTTTAGTTGCATTTTGATGGCTTAGCAAGCCACTAATTTTACCTAAGAGAGAAACAGTGAAGCAAAGTGATAATACATCTCTATTAAGTAAAAGTACTTTCATTTATAGACAGATTTTGGGTCACAAATATAAAACAGAGGAGCACAGAGTTTCTTTTCTATTTTTGTGTATAATCAGTATAAATGGTTGTCCACATTCAGAACATGAAGCAATATCACCTATATAGCAGCATGCAAATTTTGATATTTTTTTCTGACACTGTGGACACTGTTAGGAGAGTTAGTAGGAAAATTATTTGGACATTTCTACTTGAAACCTTGCTCTCTACTTAAAAAAATGTATTGCACAGAGCTCTGCTAACATATTCTACTGTTCTCTCATGCTTCCTGCTATCATAGTGCCCAGTACATTATATTTTGGAAGAAGCTAATTTCTCATATCATTTAAAGAAAACAAGCATAATCTTCCCAGCTCCACTCACACCACAACACATAAAACCAGAAAGGATTTCTTTATTCCTAAATAATGAACCATGAGTTGCCTAAAAATAAACCCAACAAATATGAATAAAAGAGTATTCTAAATGAGATACTAGATCCAGGAAGGCAGAGGAATAATGCAACATGTGTATTCTCTTCAAAATTATTTCTGCTTGATTTGAAATGTTCATTTTTGAGTGTTTGCATTTGAGTAGGGATTTGCTGAAGATGTGAGCATGGGGATGTGCAAGTGGGTCAGAATGGTACATTCCTGCACACTGAATCACATCAACTTCCAACAATTACCTCCTGAAGAAAGTGTCAGGACAAAAATATGCCTCTGCCAGCTAAGCAAAACCTCTCCTGAAAGTTCTTGTGTAGAAAGTATTCTACTTGTGTTTATTTACCCTATTTCTTTGTTTTATTTTGCCAGCCACAGTCTTCCCATATTAATTTAGAGCATGCTCATTTTAAGCTTCAAAACTGGGTCAACACACACAGAAAATTCACACCAAACTGCAGCTCCTGTGCACAGATAGGCAGAGCTGTCAAAATATTCTCATCACTGAGTAAATTTGTGCTTAGGGCAAAACCAACAGCCTGGAAAACACAAGTGCCCTGCAAGCTATCAATTAACTCTTACATCATGATAAACTTGTGTCAAGAGGAAATTACATCCTTTCTATGTGAAGAAATTCAGTTCTGCTCTGACTTACAGAAAAGGACTGCTCAGAAAAGACTCCATTTGCTGAAGAAAGGGTATGTTCTTGCTGTGCTGTTTGATAAGATTCTATTGAGGAGTTCCTATACCCTCAGTGGGGTGTGGTTCAGTCTGAGCATCTCCTGAGATCTCAGAGATTTACCACTCCTCAGCAAGATGATATAAAAATACTTGCAGGAAATGTTTTCCCAAAACCCACAAAATTTCATGGCTTGGTCATCAATTTGGATGCTGGACTTTACAACCCCTATAAGTCAGCTGCAGGGGGGTGGTAAAGTAATTCTCCCAGACCTTATGCAATTGCCTGCCCAAGGCTATTTGCAATTTAGAGGAAAATACTGTTTTTCAGGGAATGGGTATTTTCCAAAGATATGATGCTTCCAGATATAATCTTGCAAAAGGTTGCTTGCAGCATCTTTAGATGAATCTGGGATTGCACCTGCTCTCAGTGTGCCTGCCAGGCTGTGTGGCATCTGGGTACAACATTGGAGCTGCAAGTTCTGGAGGATTTCTGAAAGTATAGAAGGATTTCTGCTCATACTGGCTGCTCTGTACTGGACTTTGCCAACCTTCACTGTACAGAGTCTGCCCTGTCAAATGAGGCAAGAGAAATCTAAACCCACCTCCCTTATCCCCTTGGAGGAGACTGAATTTACAGACCTCAGATGTATTTTCCCACACTAGTCCTAATTTACTGTTAATATCTCTAAGTGGCTCCCAGTCCCAGCCCTGCCTGTTTATACTCTGGGTAGCACTACAATGTGTTTTCTGGTTGAATTTCATAGGGGTATTCCATCTGGGACTCCAACAGGATTTAATGAACAGGAAAATTACCCTTTTGAGACACCTCATGGCTTTCAGGCTACTGAATGAGGTAAACATGGGGTTATGAAGATCAGTTATGAAAAAGAAATGTAATGGATAAACAAATGTTGAACGAGATATATTTTGTATAAGACATATATTCCTCTTTCTATCTTCAGTGTTGCCAATATAGTGCTATGTCTATTACTGTGGCAGGTGGAGGATGGACAGGTCAAAAGAGGTCAGTCTTAAATTTGTAGGAAAAACTATGCTGTAAGTATTTTCCATTTTCCAGTCTTGACTGTGTTAAATTCTCCATCCTGGGATGGAGCATTTACCAGCTTACACATTTGACGTTTCCTGCTTTGAGTGAATGCCCATTCTGCTTCTGTTTTGGACTATTTTGGAGACTGTTAACAAGGGAAAAATAGAACTGGCCAGGAAAATAAATTACTTTTTGAAAAGGATCACAGTAGTGCAGATATGTTTCTATGTAACTGGACTGAGAAAGGGGACAGCAATTGCAAACCAGGTGCTTAAAAGTACCTGGAAAAAGTGATTTTGCTTTACAAATTTGGCTTGTGTTATTCAGCTGCATCAATTTGTCATGTGTCAATTGTTAACAGTTAATAACTAATTTAAGTGCTGGCTAATACTATTTTATTACAATTAACCTATGGTGATAGCTAAGGCTTGCAATACCAAGCTCTAGATTTTAGAGGAATATTGGCCAAGTAATGTAATCCTCATACATGAGAAACAGCCTCATTCTGTGTCTTTGTCAGAGCTTTGTAACTGAGAGGAACAAGGCACACTGAGAAAATACCCCCTCAGAAAAGGGGCAAGCCCCATTGGAAGTACTGGGGCTGCTCAGCTCTGCTGAAGAAAATTTCCATGATGCTTGGGAGTGGGTGATTTTTTAGCTGCCCAAAGGTGATTTTAAAAGCTAAAAGTAAATGTCTAACTTTACACTGTCATCCAAGAAGCCCTCTTTTGCCCACACGCCAACATGGCACTAATCTGATTTTAAGGAAACATTCAGCATTCATCTCCTCTTCTCACTAGAGAAGGAAATTTGTTGGTCCATGCATGGTCTTTACAAGTCTTACTGCTGATCCTGGCAGGGTAATTCAGACCAAGTCCACTCTCCTCAAACCTCTGAGCAATCTGCCTTATCTGTGCTCCAGCAAACTTCCCCATCCTGTCCTGATGTCTTGAGTGATGGGTTTCCTTTCCTCATCTCTTCTCCAAATTTTTGATAGGTAAAAGCACCTCCATTGATTCCCTTCCCACCACAAGTGCTCAAGTCAGACTCTAGTCTCTTGTATTTGTCTCTGTAACAGAAAAACAAACAAAAAAACAGAACTGACTCTTGAGAAGGAAAGTTTGCAATAAGGAAGAGATTAATGTGGAATAGCTGCACTATGGATTTTATGAATAATTTGCTGAAAATAAATGTTAATGGCAAATTAAGAACAGAGATAAGTTCTGCAGTTCTGTGATCTCAGTGGGTAACTTACTTGCCCAAAAATAAACACCAAAACTTGGTCCAAGCAGCAGGTTGACTGGTAGCATCTTCCCAGGAGCCAGGCAGCGATTGGATTCCCCGTCTGGAGCTACTGCCTGGCAGGGTGGTGGGCAGGCAGCTGGCAGGATCCTGCTTTCCCACAATCTGCTCAGCTCTGGGCAGGCTTTTGCTTCTGGGAACTCTAAATGTAGTGAACTCATTCAGGAATAAAAAGGATGGCCAAGTGGATCAGCTTAGTTGTTTCTCTCTCTTTTGCATCAGTTCCAAGTGTTGTGACGTGTTGTTTGGGCAGCAGCTGAATGCAGGGAAGTGCCTTACTCTGCCTATTTCAGCTTTCAGTTCCTTGGATGGATCTATCTTCCCCCATTACCTTCAGGGTGGTGTCACCTTTGACATTCAAGGCCAGTTCAGAACTCTGGTCAAGCCAACACCAGGCCTTTCACTTCTCTCCACCAGTTTCAGTTCCCACACCAAGGTTCCAAGGGAAGCTGGTAACTGGTGGGCACCTCTCTGGCCTAACTAAATGCATTTTCTGAGCTCACCAAGAATTCAGCTTCTTCAGTTTACATCTTTAAATACTCAACAACATTCTGCTCTCCCTCCTGCTTTCAACTTGTCCTCTGGTGCTTCAGCCACTTCCCCAGTAGCAGGGTACTGGAGAGGTGGGCTCAGCAATGCCTCTTCCCAATAGCAGAGGGATGCAAGGAAGGCCACACTCTGCCCAGTGTGTGACATCTCTACTGCCTCCAGTGCTGCACGTTTCCAGAACCATTGCCCAGCAAACACCTACCTGATGGAGCCCACGTTTTCAGCTACAGCACTGATGATGCAGAATGTTTCTGTTCCCTTCCTGCCACCTGTGCCCTGGGGCAGAGCACAGGGAACATCCCTTCCCCTGGAAGCAGAGGGGCTCAGGTCCCTCACTGGGAAGCAGGCAGAGGCTCTTCCAGGGGAAGGGAGGTTTCACAGCCTGGGATCTGTGAGTTAAACCCTCTTGGCTCCATCATCAGTTTCTCCTATAATGTCTGGGCACTGACAGGGAGAAGAATGAAAGCACCAAGACATTCCTCCTCCTTAGAAAGAATCAAGGCCAATAAAAATGGGATATTGGCAGGCTGGCATGAATTACCACATGGGATGGTGTTCTGAAATGTCCCAGCTTTGCCATCATGTCCAGATGCTTCATGGACAATGAATAACATGACCCCAAGCACAAGAGAAACCACTTGTGTCTGCAGAAATTATAGTGATTCATTTAGTAGCTCATTCAGCCAGCTCTGATCACTGCTTTTGCTTCAGCTGAGAAAAGGCATTAATCTCCCTAATTTTTCTCTCTGTAATTCATATCAGACTATTGCCATTTATTAAATGTTACTGACAAATGGAGTAATTGCACAACAGTCATTCCTGACACTAGTTCAGAACACAAAAACTGGAAATAAGTCACTAGGTACCCCCATGTCTGGAAGATAAATTATTGATCATTCAGGATATTTTTAAACTCAGTAGTAGGGGAGGGCTGGAAGGCCCAATGTTTAACATTGCCCAGTCCAACTCTTTCTTGTCTTACACCTTCAGCACTCAGTACAGATCAGTAGAGTTGAATGGCCAAACACATAGGTCTGTTTGGATGGATATATTGCATCTGGCAGAAAAATTTTCCCCTATGTTGCTTTGTGTTTTTCTGAATTGTGTTCTTGTTCCAACAAGAACAAGAGGATCTTTATTTTTTTTTAAGAACAATAATATCCAGCCAAAAAAAATAAGAAAAAAGTCTTTTCAGTGTTAAATTTTCATCACTTTTTATGAATTCTTCCTTGTTAAAACACAAATACTTTGTTTTCAAAAAATTTTTGAAGAAGATCATCTCTGACAAACATGGCAGAAGGTTTCCAGCATGGCCAGTAGCAGACCCAGGCTCACAGGGAAGTGACACTTTCTCTTTTAGTAACCCACCCAGGTACAAGGCAAGTTGTGGTTGAGATACAACCTGATTAATGGAAAACTGTTCCTTAAAGCCTATGTCTCACAAGTATATCCAGTTCATTCTGAACAGGAGGACATTTACTAGCTGTTCAAGAAACCTTATTACAGTATCTCCTATAAGTTTTATGTATGCAGTCAGGGCATCTACATCAAGTTCTGTACATTTTAAACCCCTCCAGGAAGCAATGTAGTGACCTGTACAAAAAAAAAAAAGTTAATAAAGGCCAATAATAACCAAGTTTTATATCAGTGAGCCACAAATGTTAACCATATGCAAACAGCACTGATAAATCTGAATGGAGCAGGCAGCATCCAGCACTTTGCATAGTCACTGGAGTTACTGAGACCAGAGAGAGCATCAGGACATACTCTGGTTGCCAGTCCTGCAAGATAGCACAGTGGGTATAGATGTGTCCTGAGTGGGGAAACTGAATGAGAACATGGTCATGGACTCCTCTTCAAAAATTAAAGGCGCAAAGCAGTAATTCAAATGTCACTTAACTGTCATGATTTCTATAGCCAGGAAAATACCCTTTACCGAGGTTAAAACTCCTCTAATAGCAATTAGGAAAGGCATTTAATGAATTTTAGTGCCACTCACTGCACATCTCAGGCTGATTGGTACCTCCTTGCAGGTCACTGCAAGTTGTCCTGCTGAGAGGTGGAGCTGTGAGCAGTTATGGGACACAGGATTGTCACAGCAAGGACAGCAGGGCAGGTGCAGCAGCACTGCCTCTGGATTATTGCACTTCCTGATGGAAAACCCTTCTCATCCTGAACCCAGGAGACTGATCACTGGTGGGAGAGCCTAGCAAAGTGCTCCATTTATTTGGTTTGATATATCACTGTATTCACTGGCTTTCTGCTACTACCCAGCAAAGAATTTGTAGTCTCATTTTTCATGCATTTAGTACATTCTGCATCTAACAACAACGTTTTGGCTGTTTCTCTTTGGACTGCCCTACAAGATCATCCACAGAGTAACAATATCTATTTCTTTTGTAAGTATTGATAAAGCAAACTGAAAAAAATACTCATTGTATTATTGTCTCCTTCTTCATACCCACCCCTTCTCCTGCACTTCAAGGATGCACATCCAACAGTGGAGGTGTCTGAGACAGATCCAGCCAACTTTCACCATACTGAATTTACCAGGGCTGTGAGGCCCTTGCCTCTCAGACCAGTGCCAAGGCCATAGCAGGGGGAAGTTTCAACATCAGAACCATTGTCACATGAGACCACAGATCAGATTTAACCTGCTTTATCTGTATATTCCCATCTGTAACACAGGGAGCATGCTGCCAGCCTCACAGAGGCCCCTGACATCATCCTGGGACCAAGATGCTCCGTTCACATCAAAAGAGGACACTTCACATGGGTTTCTGCTCCTTCTGGGTATTGTTAGGGGTAATCCCACAGGAACCCACAGGCCTGAAATAGCTGTGCCAGGGCATTGTCTCTCTTTCCTCTTCAGAGAAAATGCAACCCCCCACCCCATTCCATCCCACCATGAAGATGCCCAGGGCAGTTTCTATCTAAATGCCTTTGATGGTATCAGTAGTTCTACACAACTCAATGCTGACAGCTTGGACTCAGGTCAGGAGCTGCAGAAGCAATCCAAAAGCATCAAATCTGGGTTTTAGATTTCCCAGCCTGCCTTTAATCCTAGTTCTTGCCCCACCTAAAGCTGGGTGAGGGGATACACTTTTGAGTCACAGACTGCAGAGCAGTTCTTCCAGAGCCCACGCTGTCTCCAATTGCAGCACACCCATGACTGATTTTCCTTAGGGGTTTTCTGTGCTTTTCTGGTCCTATAATTACATTAGAAAACAAAGTTGCCTGTTGAGAGGAAGTCTACTTTCCTAAAGATGCTGATTTTTGCTTCCTTTCATATTGCAACGTAGTACAAATAGAATGAGAGAACCTTTTTTCCCCCCATATCTTTTTTTTTTTTTTTTTTTTTATCCAGGCTGCATAATTTTAACCTCCAAACTAGGTCAGATCTGAGACGGTGCATTTAGTTAAATCTGTTACAGTGATTAACAAGGCTGTTATATTTTTATAGATTAAATGTAAAGGATTTACCAAAATATCAAATACTTGGTGTAAATGATTCCTAGATGGCACTAAGAAAAACCAGTCAGGATGCAGAGGAAGGAAAAAAGAACCTGACAGAAGCCTGTGTCTGTAAAACTCTGGTATTTTGGGCATCTTATCACTCCTTTGGGATTTGAAATGGTGTTACCCCATCCATTAGGAAATCTGACACACTCCACAGCACACATAATCCTAATGCACAACTACAGTGATGGGTCAAGGGTAAGGAGAACTTTGTAGGCTCCAAGATTAAATACAGTAAGTCTTGTATCTTCCATTATTAACTCACATTTTAAGAAGATTAATCAGGGAATCACAAAATGTTTTGCGCAGCCCTTTAACATAAATAAAATGGGGAAACAAACATTCCTCTCTCCCTCCCTCCCTTCCTGGTATTTGTGTTACCTGGAGATACAACCCTCAGGGTGAGTATGTTTAGGGGTGCTTACAAACAAGTCCTGACATCTTTAGTTTGGTTATCAACCAATAATCCTCAAGCATAATATCACCAGCTGGAGACATTTAAAGAAGCTTTGGACCCTGACTGGGGCAGATGACTTCTTGCCATAGAATCATAGACTCATAGACTCATAGAAAGTTAGGGGTTGGAAGGGACCTCAAAAGGTCATCAAATCCAACCCTCCTTGCTAGAGCAGGAACAAGAACACGCCCAGGTGGGGGTTGAATGTATCCAGAGAAGGAGAATCCACAACCTCCCTGGGCAGCCTGTGCCAGTGCCCTGTCATCCTCACAGTGAAAAAATTCTTCCTAATATTTATACAGAACTGCCTATGCTCCAGTTTATAACCAATGCCCCTTGTCCTATTGCCAGTCACCCCTGTCTTGTTCTGGCACTCCTTGCTCTAGGGGCTTTTGTACTTCTATCTTAAAAAAACCAACACTCCCTGTCCCATCTGTGCTCCTGAGGGCAGCTCCAGGTGCCTGGGATTGCAGACCTGCTGCCCACCACAACTTTGCAGCCCCAGAGAGGCTGTAAGGGAGAACTGCCTGCTCCAGAGCACACTCCCCTGCCCTTGGAGAGCATTTAAATACGCTTTTACTATATTTGTTAAGAGTCTCAGCAAGGGAAATTAGCATTCCTGTGAAAAGTTTCACTTGAGCACAGGCCCAAGGCAGGAAAAGGCTGGGAGCAGCAAGGCTCCCATAGGTGTCTGTCCATGCCATGCAGCCAGGCAGCTGCAGTATTTGCTGCTCTGTCTCACTCCTGACCCTCTACCTTGTCTCAGCATTTCTGAAATGCTGGAACAAGGGTGCTGAGAAGAGCCCAGAGCTCAGTGTAGCTTCCTGCAAAGCACACTCCACCCTTGACTCCACCCATCCACAGAAAAAGGAGCTGATCTTTAAGTTCCATGTTGACTTGGAGTAACTCAGAGCTCTTTCTGTGCAAGGATTTCCAAGTATATTAACCATATACAATGATTCACAGAGGTTTTGTGCAAGTTCACTGCCTTTTTGTCTTCCCAAACACCTGATAAATAATCTCTTCCACATCTGGTGGTGTCTGGAGTATGGATGCTCTTCAGATGTCATCCTCACTTCTTGCCAGAGAGATGGGTATGTTCTACACCTTGCAGTCAGGAATTCTGCCACCTTTGTAGATATGCTCTACAAATCCTCAGCTCCTTTTAGGACTAAAATTAAGCCTCCTTTATTGTCCACTTAATTAACTTTTATTTGCTTGACATTTCATTTTTATTATTTTTAAGCAGTCTGAGGCTCTTGACATAAGAAGCACATGTAAGCTAATCCAACTGATAGACTATCTGCACAAAGGACTTTTCAAATCATGCCACTGGAAATACTTTTCTGGGGAAAGCAAGCAGCTGCAAATATTCACCTTGATCACCTTGATACAGCTGACACCAGCCAAGGCAATAACAGCAGGAAAGAAAGCACCAGCTGAGAACATGGGAACACATTATGGCAGACACACTATGTTTCTGGTTTAACTTTTCCAGGTACCACTAAGTGAATGGACTGACTGCAGAATATTTATCTAACTGGAAATAAAACATTTATTTCCTGAGTGTTTTAGAACTGGGCTCTAGTGTAATTCCTTATTGGATCCAAAATGAAAAAAAATCTCTGAACTACTGTGCCTAGTTGTTTCCATGCTCTTCCTCTCTTCCTTCCCATTTTGGGCACATTTGGGAAAGGACCTGGCATCTCTAAGATGTAAAACCTCTTCTGCCTGGGTGGACAGCAGTGGTTATGTAGGAATAGGGAGCAGTGAGCAGGAGCCCATCCTCTCTGTGAGCACTGCAGGAAGAGAGCAGGGAGCAGATGGGCTCTCCCAGCACCCACCCACATCACTCAGGGCTTGTTTGAGATAAAATCTTTCACTGCAACAATACACTTTTCAGTGGTTCCAGTGACCCAATAGAAACAAAACAAGCAAACAAAACTATTATCATGAAGACTAAGCCTGAGGGGAGCACAAAATGCACTCCTTCCAAAATTAACACATTTTTATAATAATTTTATACATAAATATATCTACATGCACACACACACATAACCTCATGAAGCTCTAAGCTTATAGCAACCTTCCAGTATCTGAAGGGGGCCTACAAGAAAGCTGGGGAGGGACTTTTCACAAGGATGTGCTGTGATAGGTCAAGGCTTTAAACTAGAAAAGGGTAGATTTAGATTAGACATTAGGAAGGAATTCTTCACTGGGAGGGTGGTGAGACACTGGCACAGGATGCCCAGAGAAGCTGTGACTGTCCCCTCCCTGGACATGTTCAAGGCCAGGCTGGATGGGGACTGGAGCAACCTGGGCTAGCAGGAGGTGTCCCTGCCCATTCAGGGGGGTTGGAACTAGATGATCTTCAGGGTCCCTTCCAACCAAAACCATTCTGTGATGCTATGATATGAAAAAAAATGATCAATTAATATGCTTGACATTATCAGGGCACCAGCTTGCTGAAGTGGCCCTCATGAGAGTTGAGAGAAAAATCCTTCTTTTGCATTTACAGATAATCTCAACCCACAGTGTTTCCCTACCCGTTTCAAAGAACTTTTAATTCAGAAAGAGAGGAAACCTGGCACTTACTGAATAGTGAATATTTATGTAATGGCACTGTTGGTTTATTGATTGCATTATTATTTTTTTTTTAGTATTTTACCACAGCTTTTGGCTAATGGAGTATTTAGTTAAAGAGAAATAAGCATTAGTTTTCAATTTATGAGTGAGGAATGCTCTTAACAGTATGGGCTGCAGGATATGATCCTTGCTGTCTTTGCACATTTATTGCTTGTACCAGACACAGAGGATATAAATAACACAAGCCTTAGACTGGTGTCTCCCACTCAGTTTTCAACACTACATAAAATTCTGCTGAAAAACCAATGTTCTGTGTCCTAGTCCTGAATAGCAGGCAACATTTCCTCAGAAGAAATTAAATATTGTTTGGAGATGAGCAATAAGGTTACAGTTGTCATTACTTAGCCATATGGATAACATAGTCCATTTGGTTGATAATAAAGCCAACATGCTATTTCCAGAGAATAAAATACAATATTTTATAAGCATCAGGTTTGCAAACACCTATTCTATTCCTGTTGCTTCCATTTCATATAATCTCGTGGATCCAAACTGAGAAATTCACTTGCATATCTCACCCCCTAATGAAAAATTATATTCCAATCTGGATGGAAAAGAAATACTCAGATGTGTTGCTGCACACAAATGGACTCTTTGGAGACTTTGCTGCCAGCATCTCTAACAGAAATTAAACCAAAAGGGGCCAAGCAAACTTTTCTGCAGCCTGACAACAGGATCTGGAAGACACTTGTGCATCAGGAACATGAAGCCCACCAAGCTTCTCCACTGAAGTGCCACAACCCCCCAAAAAAAGAGCCACAAGATCAATTACCTACAGAGCTGAAGTCCAAACTGCAGATTTCTGAGAGATTTTAATCAAGCCACTGCAGCTGTTTTCTTCTAGAAACAATGCAAAGAGACTTTTAATCAACATATCCACCCAGGAAGAAACTGAGCAGGAAAGCAAAATCTCCCCTGCAGAAGAGACATCAGTGCCCCAAGGCCATGCCCTGACACTGGCCAGACATTCTTGCACTTGCACAGCACCATTTTTCTCAGCTTTCTGTATTTTCTGCTTTTATGACAGAAAACCCTAAAGGACAGAAGATGAAGGGGGAATAGAGAGGAGTTTGGCTCTGGTAGGACACTGATGTGCAGCAGCCCAATTCTATTATTTCTTTGGGTTCATTCCACTCCCTTCATCACTTGACAGCTTCTGGCTGTTTATTTCAACAGACAGAAGAGATCCTCTCTCCTCCTGTCCAAGAGCCTGACTTCTACCAATCTGCATAACGGGCTGAGAAAATAAACTTCAACATGTCACATATAACTCTGATCTGAGCTGTGCTGGAATAGAGCTCTGCCAATGGCAGTGTCTCTCCTAATAAGGTTGTGTAATGATGTATCAGTAGCAATAATATATCAGGGCCCAAGAAAGCACTAGAAATGCTTAAATCACTGAGTCTCAAACATCTACATGTTCAAGGGTAATAGCTCAGAGAAATGGAAAATGCACCACAGAGCAGACAAAAGTGCCCACCTCAATAATCCCAGCAATGAAAACCTGTTTGCCATTTCCCTTTCCAAAGAGATCTGGAGATCACACTCAGCAGAAAAGCCAGAAAAAACAATTTTAAGACTTTCTTTCCCCTAGTACTGAATGACTGTGGGGGTCTGACCTCCCCCATCCAGCAACAACCTGATGGAGGCACAACTCTTGCCCAGCCTTCAGTAACCACGAGGATCTGGACCCTGGTTTGGCTGTAGAAATTTGCACCATATGCCCAGGTCCCTCACATTTAGTAAATATACTCCTAAAATCACTTTGGAGACCTGGAGCTTGCATGGCATTTTGTCTCTGGGAAGAAGAAGCTCTTTGGGAGAGTTCCAATGGGGCTTTGCCTTGGCTGAGTACCCTGATTATGTTTATCAATGAGTCCAGGGAAGATCTGCTGTTTGCTTCAATCCTTCCCTTAGCACTCTGGGGAGGAGCAAGGGAACTGGCATTTCACCCCAGGTTTGCACCAAACTATGCCAAGACCAGTTCAGCCAAGAGTGGTTGAATTTTTGTAGAAAACACTTTCTTTTAGCAGCCACATTTCTCTGATGGCAAAATCCAGAGCAGAGATGCACAGTGCTGGCATGATTTCCATTTGCCCATTAAGCTCTTTTTGTTCATTAAAACAGCTTTGGAACTGTGCTGGGTACAGTGGTGAAATTTCTCACACAAAGAAATCTCACACAAAGATCTGCTGGGACACAGGGAGGGCTCTGGCTCTGCTGTCCCACTCCTGCCCCTAGTACAGCTCCTCCATTCCCCTGCTTCTCTGCTGGTGCTGAGAAGGAGAGCTGACCTCAGGTGGGTCAATTCAGAAGATGAGTTTTCATGCTGTTTATTTTATTTTGTAGTTTGTATCAGCTGAAAGTTGCCCATCTTGCAGTTTTGAAAACTATTACCCAGCAAAACCCCAAAATGGCTCTCAGCTAATACAATCTAAAACACATTGTCTTTTTAAGGAAGATTTTGAAGTAAAAATGTTTTAGTTAAAGCAGCAAGGACAGTTTTAATCAAACTGTTCAGTGTCTCCCCTTACCTTTGAATAATGAGCATGAAATACCATTTACTTTATAACTACTCCCAAACACCTGAGTATGTTAATTTGTCTTTTGATTTCCTCCAGCTTTTTGAGTGTTCGTGAAACTTCAGCTGAATCTAATTTGTACCATCAGCAACCAGAGTTATTCTGCTTGTCACTGTTGGCATTATATTTCTCTTAGCTGTAATGAGGTGAGACAGAATATTATAGACCTCTTTATACTGTTTTAATACTGTGATCATTCAGGTATTATGAATCTGTAGCAATGTTAAGGCAGTTAAGCTATACATCTGCCCAAACAAAAAGATTTCCATGGAATTTCTGACAAGTTAAATTTAGTTTAATTTAAGCCAGAAATGGCTTTCCTGCAGGCAGTCAGAAGTGGTGTCATCTGAGGGGCTTACTAAAACTTCTCATATAAATCACAGCTAGCAGCAGGAGCAAGACAGGCATCTGGAAAACAGGTTTTGTTCAGAGACACTTGGGGCTAGCAAGGCCATGCACTCAAAGGGAGACTAAAAACACCTCCCTGACAAATTTAGGACCCAGTGGCTTGCTGAAGGTGAATCCTTCCTAAAGTCTGGAGATGCAACCAGTACTGGTCCCATTGTCAACCCCTGAGGGACTCCATTAGAAACAGACTTCCAAGTAGACTCCATCCCATTGACTTCTCTGGCTTCTATCCTTCAACCAGCTCCTGATCCACCTCACTACCCAATCATCCAGGCCACACTTCTGCTGGAGTTTAGCTCCAGTAATGCTGTAGAAGATGGTGTCAAATGCCTTCCTGAAATCAGGATAAACTGTGTCCTCCACTGCTCTGCCACCATCCATCCACCTGGTTATGTCCTAGCAGGCTATGAGGTTGGTCAGACATGACTTCCCCTTAGTAAAACCATGTTGACTGTTCCTTATAAACCTCTTATGCTTGATGTGTCTGGAGACAGCACCAAGAATGAGTTGTTCCATCACCTTTCCAGGGATGGAGGTGAAGCTGACTGGTCTGTAGGTACCTGGGTCCTCTTTCTTGCCTTTTTTAAAGACTGGAGTGACATTTGCTTTCCTCCAGTCCTCAAGCATCTATCCTGTTCCCAGCAACTTACCAAAGATGATGGAAATGGAGAGCAGCCTAGCAATGACATCCTACAGTTCCCTCAGTGCCTGTAGGTGCATCCCCTCAGGACCCATGGATTTATGGATGTCCAGACTCTTCACTCGTCCTAAAAGTAGGTAGTTAAAATCCCCCAGGAGAACCAGGGCTTGTAATTGCAAGGCTGGTACCAGCTGCCTCTAGGATGCCTCATCAGCTTCCTCATCCTGCTCAGGTGGCCTGTAAAGAAACCCCCACAGTACCCCCCATGTTAACTTGTCCCTTAATTCACACCCACAGACTCTCAACTCAGTCCTCATCCACCCCTGGACAGAACTCAACACATTCCTGTTGCTCTCTCATGTAGAGAACAACTCCACCACCTCTCCTTGCTGCCCTGTCTTTCCTAAAGAGTATGAAATATTCATGATAAAGAGAATGGAATATTCATGGTAAAGCATGAACGAAACAGCTAATAAATATTTTAATCAACTCAGTCATCATGTGAAATTGGAGTAATTTTCCCCTCTCAGGAGCACATGGATGGGTGCACAGTAGCTGCCTTATGGAGCTGCAATCATTTATTTAGACTGTTTTAGCTTAACAGCTAAAATTCAGCTCTTTGACTTCCTGTGCTTAGGAAAGAAACCAGTATACATTTTTTAAACCTTGAAACATAAAGAGAGGGGAAAAAAAAGAAGAGCATTTAGTGCAAAAGACAGCCTAGGGTATTCCAGAATATGTTTAAGAATGTTTCCCTTCATATTGCCCATTTCTTTCACTCATTTAAAACCTGCATTTGAAGATCTCCACAGTCCTTCCTAAATCGTTGTGTTGCCTACATGATGGTTGTGTTATTCCCTATACAGATCATTAGAGCAGGTGTTGAGCAGTGTTGTAGGTAGGGCAAGACCTCAAGGTCCTGGCTTCTAACCTCTGCCACAAGGAAAAGCAGTTATTCCATCTCAGCCTTTGCTTCCCATTTCCTTCTGAGTTTTTGATGTGCATCTTTCACCCTGTGGGATCTTCATTTCTCCAGTACTCCCTTGCTAACAGGGCTAAACACCAACCCCTGACACAGTCCTCGTCCAAGAGGAACTCAGGGACCACTTGTCCCTACCACCCCAGATATTTTCAGCTATAAATGAAAACACTGATGATGCTTCCCTGCTTTTTCACTCCTCTCATGTAGTTATCTTTAATCTGTGCATGTATTTGCTAATATTTACCACGTGCACATGAACATTGTCAGCTCTCCTTCAAAGATTTAATCTTTCTGTTAATCTAACTTGAAGGCTTTTTCTGCCTTCCTACTCCCTTTCCATTGCCAGATAAAGAAAAAGAGTGAGTGGGAATCTGCTACCCATTAAATCATCTTGACAGCAGAAAGCCTTAAAACAGAGTCAGTCCAAATGCAAACAATAGGTTACTTCATTTCACCATCTTTCAGGCTAACCTCATTTAATTCTTAATGGTAAATTTTAACTATTAAATTTGATGGACTATTTAAACCATAAATGATAGAGGAAAAGCAGAGCTAACAGGGGGAAAAAAAAAAAAGAGGAAAGAAAAAAACCAAAGAAACCCAACACAAGATACTGCAGATGGGATACAAGAAAAGACACAAAATATTCCCTAACTTTGGGCTACTTTCCGAGATGCTGTGAGGGGCCCAGAACTGAACACAGGGTTTGAGCTGTGGCCTCAGCAGTGCTGAATACAGGGGCACAGTCACTTCCCAAAAAAACAATGAAACAAACAAAAAAAACCAAACCCAAAACTAATACAATATGCAGTACTTCTTTTTTTTTTTTCTTCCATTTCTTTGTCCTTGTTTTCTTTCCCAAAGTCTCCAAAGCCAGTTTTCCCTCTCAGATTTTGCAGCAATCCCAGTTCCCACCACCAGCAACTCTTGGCTCCCTCCATCAGGGAAGTGGGACTGAACAAAATGAGCAGAAAAGCACATTTAGGGCTCTGCCTAAAACTGGATGTTTCCCTGGCAACATGGAGAACTTGGTACATCTGATCACTTGCCTCATACATGAGTTGTCTCACTGTAGCATCATCCCAGGTGATTCAGGGGTTGGCTGGAAATGGTTGTTCCATCTGCCACAAACATCCAAAATCCTCCAGCCCAGCACAGGTCAAAGTCACTGCTATGCACTGAACAGCATTTGGAGAGACACAGCCCCCTGCAAAGGCTTGTGTCCTACAAAAACAGTGCAAAAAACATTGTATTTATTACTACTCTTTGTCCCAGCACACTTGCAATGTCATAAAATGAAGGAAACATAGCAGCCATGTCCTTGTTAGTAAATTTGCTCCAATTCCCACAGCACAACTGGAAGTAGAACAACATCTCCTGACCCAAGACAAATTACACAGAGGTCTCAACTTTTGGTAATGAGCCCAGGCTTCCCAAGCCACAGTGGCACAGGCAGTGGCAGTAAATGTGTATTTGGAGTTTGTGTGTAGGGAAAAATGCATTCAAGTGCAGCCAAATTCATTAGAAAACATAAGCCTTGACATGATGAGGTACAAAAAAATTAACAAAAAGGAATGCAAAATTACCTCCTTTACTGCTTCTTATTGAATGTATTTTAGTGTATTGCTCTTCAATACAATTTAATTATGAGCTGGTAGAACAGTTATCTAACTAGAAGATTTAACCCTGATTAAAGTCTAAACAATCTGCTGAACAAACACCTCCTCAACCTTGCCTGAACTGAATTTCAATTACTGGCATGTTTAATGCTTTGCTTACAAATTTTCATTCTGATCATGCTACCAGGGTACAAGGCACCATCCTTCCTCTCATGCACAATTTACAACTCATTGCATGGTTACCAAGAGGACCAGTGCACTGGTTGCATTTCTTTGCCCTGACCCAGTTCATTCAATGCTTATCCCATGTTTCCCATCTGTATGCAGAGTATTTCTCTCCCAGCAGAAAATACACAGAAGTTTGAACCCTGTTGGTGTCTACACAAGACACAAACTGCAACAAAGCAAAGCACTCCAGCTATTTTTCTTAGAAGTGCTGCAAAATCTCCCACCAACAATTCTATAACACGTGTATTCAGCAGATTGAAATGGGGGTAAAGAGCACTGAAAATTCCCTTTTCAGATAAACAGCAAGAGCAGAAAATAGAGGGAAAACAGGCAAAAAGCTGTGTTTGCTGTTCTGGGGAGAGACAGTGCTCCCAGCTACATTTAAGGACCAGGTCAGCATCCCCACAGCTGAGGGCATGTTTGCTCTTCCATGCCAGAGGCTGTTGCCTGTGGTCACCTCACTATGATGATGCAGCAATATTGACCATTATTTCCATCTGCCCATGGCTCACAACAGACTTTAAGCATTGTGGTTTTTTCTTTTTTCTTTCTTTTTTTTTTTTCGCTTTTTTGTCTTTTTTTTTTTTTTAGGTAACTTAAAAATTAATCAAACATCAACAGAAAAACCTGGGGGAGGAGATAGAGAGAGGGAAGCAGGCTCAGCTTTGCAATAGGTGAGAAAAAAGGGCACAAGGGCAATCAGCAGCACAGCAGGGCATCCAGGGCTTGATTAGTCTGCTTAAAGGATGTTTTAGAGACCCAGCCTTCCTCTCACCACCTTAGTGATGCCAACAGCACCCCAAACACAGCAGATGCCTTCTACAAGCCTCCAGAGAGTGGAGGGGTCTCAGCAACATCAGCAAGAAGTTGTCCAGAAGGTTTTTATTAACGGTCTGGGGTTTAATTTGCTGTTTTCTTAAAACAGAAATGGGCAGAGAAGTGCCCCAATATCAGCCATACTGTGTTCATGTCAGCATTTGAAAAACAATTTGTTTCAAGGAGAATGGAAGGTCCCAGTGTTTTCGTATGGAGTGTGATGGAGTGTGCAGTTTTGAGACAAAAAGCACTTTCACAATTAAAAACATCATATTAATATTTTTAAATATTGCAGTCACAATAAAAGATATTACTTTAAAATAAAATCATATCACACAAAATTTAGAAGCCTTGATTTCATTCTGCTACAAGAAATTTTATATTCGTTGACCAAAAGTGAACAATGATGAAAGTTACAGTTTCCTTCTGTCAAGATCCTTAATAATCAAACTGTGAATTCAGGAGGCTTTGAAATGGGGTGGTCTGAGCTGGAAATACTGCTCAGAATCAAACTCATAGAATCATGGCTAGGGTTGGAAGGGACTTTAGAGATCATCTAGATCCAACCCTCCTGCCCTGAGCAGGGACACCTTCCAGCAGATGAGGCTGCTTAGAGCCCCATCCAACTTATCCTTGGACACTGCCAGAGATGGGGCTTCCATTACTTTGCTGGGCAACCTCTTCTACTGTCTCACCACCCTCACAATAAAGAATTTCCTCCCAATATCTAATCTGAATCTCCCCTCTTCAAGTTTTAAACCCCAGCTAACAGCCCCACATGGGATCTTTCTGGACAGGACAGATGCATTTTAACAGGTGATTTCTGCAGAACGGGCCAGGAAGCCCATCCAAGGCCTGAACCAGAAGACAATTTTATAAACTTGTGTAATAAAACAGCATTCTAACCAGCAATGGCAGAAGGAGGCAAGAGCCAAGCCTCCCTGATGAGACAGATGCAGCTGACCTTTCTGTGGACAACAGGCAAATGAACCCATCAATTTGTCAGCAATAATGATAGAATGCATTAAACTGAGAGTTTTACAGCACTCAAATGTCAATATGCCAATAGGAACTAGTGGCTTTCCATATGACTAAACAAGACATTCACATCCAGAAAATGTCACTGTCTTGTGGCAGGAGCCAACAGGCATTCAAAAGACATTTATTTAGGGACCCACGCAGCCAACATCACCACGTTCATCATTACCTGCCACCACACAGGATTCAGCCTGGGGAGATACCAGCAAGGAGCAGGGATAATCCATTACTGAGGGCAATAAGAAATACAAATGCAGCCTGGGCTTCCTGAAGCGACTGGGCTAACTAAAGCATTTTTGAAAATGCTCAGCTGCTCATAAGCAATACAATGTTATGCCACGGATGCATCAGCTGAAAACAGAAGATTAAGCTGACAGTCTATATTCTGATTTATGACATAAAAATAGCAGGATCTTTACTCATTGGGTTTGATAAATAGTTATGCTTCTTGACTTTTTAATTAAATTGTAAATAGTATTTATTATATGACCATATATTCTTTGTATAATTTGTTATGATATTGAAGGACCTGAGAGCAAATGCCAAATAAACCAAAAAACAATAAAAATGTATTTTTTTAACCACAAAATCAATAGTAATTAAAGCATGCTAAGCTTCACGATTCTATCTGAGAAAGACTGATCATCTCAGAGTGAGAATTTTTAACATTTGGCTGGATTCTTCCATTTTCCTAGCATCATCTTTTTCTGAAGAATCACAGAATCACAGGGTTGGAAAGGACCTCTGAGACCATCAAACCCAACCCTTGATCCACCACCACCGTGGTTCCCAGACCATGGCACTGAGTGCCACAGTCAGTCTCTTCTTAAAAACCTCCAGGGATGGGGAATCCACCACCTCCCTGGGCAGCCCATTCCAGTGCCTGATCACCCTCACTGTAAAGATTTTTTTCCAACCTAAACCTCCCCTGGCAGAGCTTAAGTCCATGTCCTCTTGTCTTACTGGTAGCTACTTGGGAAAAGAGCCCAACCCCCCCCGGCTCCAACCTCCTTTCAGGGAGCTGTAGAGAGTGATGAGGTCTCCCCTGAGCCTCCTCTTCTCCAGACTGAACACCCCCAGCTCTTAACCAACTGCTACAGATGTTTCAGAGAATTCATGCAACCAGCATTCCAAGGAAAATGTGTGTAGAAACCCAGGACCCTCAGCACGCCAACTGGCACAGCAACAAGGACAGTCATACATCTTGGCAAAAGTTCTGTGAAGCACTTCATTTTCAGTGAATTGGCATTTTCAAAGGAGAAAGAGTTTAGTTCAGAATATTTCCCTTTAGCTGTAACGTGAAGATACACCACAATGGTTTGATTTGCAACAAATCCCTCATTAAAAAGTGCTGAGCTAGCAGGGCTGTTCTCCTGAAAGGTCGTATGAGAGATTTGCAACAACATCAAAGATTAAATTAGCTGTTCGCTTCTGGATTATAACTAATCCCTCTGGAAATAATAATTTATTCAATCAACAAAATAAGATCAGTTACATTAACCTTGGAAGATCTTCCAACAGATACTCTGCAAACACCGCACACACAGATGATGAGGTTTAGCACCAATGGTTCCCAGAATCTGTTTCCTCACACTATTTTCACCATAAAACAGTGAAAAATATACCCAGGCCTTGTTATTGTTTTGCTTTCAGGAAATTAAGCAATATGGAAGCTAATTTTCTTCTCTCACCTTCATGTCTTTCTCAGGATCAACTTCAGCAAAGCTCCTGTACTTCATGTAAACATCAGGGGCCTCATTTCTCCACACTGCTCTATGGGTTTTTAGAAACCATAATTGGGTTTGCAATTTTTCCAGGTATTCAGGAGACCTTCTCAAACTCAGGAACCACCAGGTATCTCTAGTCAGGCAACCAGTACAAGTTTTTATCTCCTTTTCCACAGAAAAACACTGTGGATAAGGGACTTTGAGTGTTTCCAGCATGTGCTGCTTAGCTGCAGAGCAGACAGACAAAAGGCTGGGAGAGGGACCTCTTTATTTTCTTTTTCTCTCTGCATCATCCATAATTTAATTGCACCATCCAATGCAGGGTATTTTTGTCTCAATTATTTCTGACCACAGATAACTTCCTATGGAAAATGTCACAGTGTGGTATCCCTGAATTCATTTTGTGCTGCTGCTCTTGTGTGGGCGATGCTGTGCTTCCCACACTGCACCAAATACCTGTAAAAGCAGAGAATTTGCAGCAATCTCAAGCTCATCATGTCCATTTCTGGAGTCTGGCCATTCGTGCTGCTGGAGGGCTCCATGGGCACCAAATGGACAAGGACAGAAACTTGGATATAACCCAGCTAACCCAGCTTCATAGCATACATAGCTCAGTGAGCTGGCCAGTGGGAAAGGTTAGGATGTTCCCTCAGCCACATCCTGTCTCCAAGTCCCTGATATTTTCTCACCCCAAATAAAGCAGAAAAGGTGGTTCAGATACCCTGGTAGATAAAGAATACAGGAACTGCAGAGCTTTTTGCAAAGCCTTGTTAATACCCTGTCAGATTTCCAGGAGTGCTCCAGGGAAAAAAAAAAAAGAAAGGTTCAGGAAGAGCCAACAACCAACTGGAAAGCAGCACAAGGCTGTGGTGTATTACAGAACTGCAAGGAATCTGTATTGCTCAGTATTCCTGTAAAGCTATGGCATTTAGCTACAGGTTAAGCAAAGACACCAGGATGGCAAGGTTTCTGGGAGAGTTAGATTTACCTGGGAAATAGTCACCAAAGGCCATATCCATGGAAGAGTCTGAGTGCTGGACTCCATCTCAGGTGTGGTACCTGGGGAGAGCAGGTTGCCACAGGGTGATTTTTGTGACTGCAATGTGGTTATGTATGGAAGCTGCCTTCAAAGATCTGGAAGAAAAGCAGATGCTTTCTCTTGGCTGAAACCTGGCCACAGCACACATATGTCTAGGCTCAAACTGTAAATATTAAACAACATTTTGTCTATAGCCCAGCAGTGCTGCTGAAGACAACTATCAGCTGGGCAGAGAGCTGGGTTTCAGAACTAAAGTCCAACAAAGCCCAAAAGCTCAGCCTTTGTGTGCCCAATCCAACTCTGATTAAGCCATGAGGAAAGTTCATTCTGATGCACTAAGAAGCAAACTTTAGTGGTGTTTATATTCATAAATAGATCATTAATATTTCTGAAAGGTTCAATCTGGGAGCACTGCAGAACAGCAACATCAGAAGAATACAGACTTGAAAGAGAGGTTGAGTCAATAGCAATGTGTCTTTATCATCCACATATTTAACAAATGCACCTTTCTGTACTGTTTTTAAAAGAAATCCTACCCATTTGCAATCTGTGCTCTTGTGAAACGCCTTTACTCTGCAAATCTCTAGGAAAATAATTGAGTTTAATAGAATCCACCCACATTCTAAAGCTGAGATGGAAAGTACTTATATTTAATAGAGACTAGAGCTTCTAAATTATTATGGTATTTAATTTTCATTCTCTTTGCTGTTTTAACTGCAGCTTTATTAGAACAGCATTTCTGACTGCAATTACCATCATTGTCATGATAATAAAAACATGGAAAGCAGATGAAAAACAGGTAAAATATAAAAGGACAAAGAATGAACAGAGTAGGCTGAATATTTGTATTTGGGGAAAAAATTATCTCAGATCTCTGCAAAGCTCAAATCCCCATTCACTCTCCATGTGAGCTTCCAAGAAGAAAAGAAGAGGTAGGATGTTGTTGGCTCATTTCCATACCAATTAAACATCCTTTTGCTTCAACAGAGGGGCAGACAAAAAAACAAAAAACAGCCCCTCAGCAAGCACTGCCCCTTGGCAATGGTGGAAGAGGCTGCTCACAGCCTGCCTGCTTCCTCCATCCTCTGATAGTGGGACCAGAAATTCCCTTTATTTTCTCTACTTTCTCCCTCTCAGGACCTTTTAAGCTTTGGGGCTTGGACCCAGTGCCAGATGCTTGTGTTTCTCCAGTTCAAATTCCTACCCAGAAGGGTACATATTTCTGCATCCAGAGGATCATCTTGAATTTCTGCTGATGAAATCATCACAAACATCAAGAGATAAGATTGTAGCTCTGGGCCCAGAGCATTTGGCAGAGGTGAACCAGAAACAGGTGAGAAGGGAGGTGGCTGATGGTGAGTGAGCCAGTAAAAACACAAACCTTGGGGAAACTGAAAGGGAACCTCATTGTGGCTCCCTCCCAGCTGTGGTTTGAGTCCCACAAGCCATTTGCAAGGGTTTTACATGGTCAGGTCAGGTTCTGCAGCCCATCTCTGACCTCTGACAATGCCCCACATCACTCCACCAGCGTGCATGGGTGGGACAAACCAGAGGCTGCCATACCTAAAGATGATGGCTAGAAGATACCTTTCAACTTTCTTTCAAGAAAATGTGTTAAAATTCCAAAAGACCACGTCCCATTTCACACTATCATGTTCAATAGATCACAACTGCATCTCTCAGGCTCCAGCTGTACTTTGCTCTTTTCTAGCAGCAGCTCAATACTTTGTGTTCCCTTCAAGGTGAGCTCTTCCTTCAATTTATATTTGACTGAGTTGACATGTTTTTGTGCTCACATTCAAGTGAAGCTAATTTTACATGGCAATATGCCAGTTCAGGAAACTCATATGCAAATTCATAATTATTCATCCATAATTCAGGAATTATTTGCATACAGTAAACAGGCCATCATCCTGTCAAATGACACAAAGTGCTAATGAAAGAAAGAACAGACAAGAAGAGATCATGAGACCCAGGGTGGGAGTGGAGATTTATCCTCTAATGAACTTTCAAAAGTCTCTCCAAGCTCTTCTATATGACAAGAGACACCCAAAACACCTTTAAGCACAGACCCAGAAGCCATCCTCTGCCCCACGTTTATGGCCAGGACACAAACTTTTTCTTCCATGTCCTAGTAATTCAACCGACCTCTCATTTTCAGATGTGAAGTGTTTCATTATTAAATAGTTCCTCAGCTGCCACAGGAGGGTACCTACACTCTTGGTATGTATTATGCATTATGTATGCTGAGATTATTTTAATCATTTCACTACAAGAGCAAATATCTCCCAGCTTCACTCAAGTCTCTCTTTCACTCTTATACTGAGGTCTATGAGTGAGACAGAGTCCCCTCTTCCAGCAACAGTGAAAATACTCTATATTACTCAGAGTGCTTGCTAGCAACGTGTTTTCACTAAGAAAGAAAGGGAGAAATGGATTAATGCTCTGGTGCTCTGACACTGGATTAATTCACATTGTTTCACAGTGAGTGTTGCATCCAGTGAAGGAACCCAGCTCTTCCTGAAGGCATCCTGCTTCAGAGGAACAACAATCAACATTTTTTTGGTGACATTAAATCCTTTCTTTCTAAATATGCAGTCTTCATTATTCTTACCTTCAGCTTTAGAATGTAAATATTTCATAAAAGGGCTTTTAGCTTTCAGGTTCAGAATAAATGTGCCATGGTTTTAACATGTTTTTAGGTAGACTGATACTTATACCAAACCATAGGTTTAAGTCGTTTCAGTATTCATCTTAATAAAAACCTCAGAGAAAAATGGTGAGAATTGTTGTGGGAAATGTGCATTTTAAAGTCATTTCCAATGTTTCATTTTAAAAGGTTGATTTTTAAATCATAATTGCCAGGGAACAATTTGACAGAGCAAGGGGCAGTGCAAAAATAAATTAGCCCCTGTACTGATTTACAGGACCCTGTTGCTTTCTGCACATTATAGCTGGCATAAAATGAAAAAGAAGTGATAATGTATTACACCTTGTAGTAACTCCTGCTAGGCTGAATGAAGCCAGATTGTTTTAGGCTCATAGGGGCTATTGGAGTGCCAAGCACTTTTTGTACATATGCATTATTGGATGGTTTATCACCGATGAGGTGCCATAGACCTGACTTTGCTGTCTGCTTCCACTAAGTGGAAATCAGTGGGATGCACCCAGACTGCCTATAAATTTATGATACTTCCACTGAATTGAAATCATACCTATTATTAATAGAGAGGCAGTCAACATTGTCACTAAATACAGATACCAAAATCTCTATGCATTTTGATTCTATTTGCTCATTTCTACTCTCACATCAAGAGCAGCAAGGCTGCATTCAGAGAACAAAAGGAGAGACAGGATTTCTCTGTGTCCATCTTTGTTTTCTTGCCTTCTAAGCAGATAACATTGTCTCCTTGTGAAACCTGTTTACAATCAAGATTTCACTCTTGCTTTCATCTTGGTTTGTTGGTTTTTTTATCCTCTCTGTGAATGGACTGCCAAGGGGACCTGAGACTGGGGGATACATCAGCTGCAGTAGCTCCTGAGAAGAGCTGTTGATCAGCATGGCTCTCTCAAGCTGCTGTATGCATGGTAAAAAAGACTTTTTGCTGATGAAAATGCTCTAGGAGAAAATGTTCTAAGTGCAGTGCACAGTGGAGAGAGGAGGGAGAGCTGGAAAAGAAGACAGGAGCACTTTTTGCCATAAGAAAAGATTTAAGCTTGTCAGAATAAAATACAGGGATTTTCAAGGTTCATCATTTCCACAGAATTACATGGGATGTGAGTAGCTTCAAGGCTACAGCTCCTGCTCTGCCACAGATAGATTTCAAGGTCAGAGTCTAATGTCATCCTGTGATTTAAGTCTGTATTATGAAGCTGCTGGGGCATGCCTGAATCTTGGTGCCCAAAGTGATCAGCATCTGAATTCCCTTGTTTATCCGAAGCTGCAGACAGTGCAAGAACAGGGTGATTTGGGATCAGGCTGTGATTTTTTTGCATGTGGATCTCATGAAGTGCGGGAGTGACAAGGCCACGGCCACAAATGATGCTCTGATCAGCAGCACAACCACCACTGGTAGCATTTGAGCTGAACTGAAGGTGGTGAAGGGGAAGGAATGAAAGAAGAAATTCCTGCAATGCACACAAGCTATGGAAGTTGTCAGGTTTTTTTCCCAGTTATCCCCCAGAAGCCTCAGCTTGAAACTTAAGTGCTTCAGTGAAGGAACTAAGAGTGCAAGGCAGGGAAATAATATTAGTAGTGATTTTGTGCACATTAATTAAACAATTAGTCTCAAATGAGCTTGGTATCACCCTGAAGGCAGCACTGGGGTGAAATCTGGTTTCAAGCAAACTTAACCAAAAAAAAAGAAAGCACAGAAAAAGCAAATTAAATGCCAGCAAGGGAGACCTTGAAGAAGCTGACAAGACTGAACACTTTTTGATGCCTGTTCCTCAGAGAAGAAAGGTTTGACAGGATCTCAAGGCTAGATTGTTGTGACATCTGAAAACTGGTCCATCAGGGAATCTGAGATTGGTTTCCTGGGAGATCTTCACATAAGTGGTTCCTGCTTTGGAGCAAGCATGGGACAAAATGTCTTTCTGTATTCCCTGCCAGGCCAGTAATTCAGTCTGTTCTTAATATCCACAAATTCTTTCTAATGTCTTTATTGGCATCTGCGATGCCTCTCAGACAGAGGCCTGTGAAAGAGAACCCTGTGAAAGAAAATTTGGTAACGTTTTGTGGTGCTTGTTGGCTTTGTCTGATTCTCTAGAGTATCTCACAAGATAAATCATATTATTGGTAGTGTGGTTTCTAGCAATGCATTTGCAATTCCTTGGAAGAAGTGGTACTGTCAGGCCATAGATTAAGAAAACCCACAAAACAACAAAAAACAAAATAAACAAAAAAAACCCAGCAGCAAACAAAAAAATCTTGATTATGGGAGACTTACCAAACACTAGCAGAGAGATCAGCAAGGGGCTTGAATTCACATTCTGGATAGATCTAATAGAAAAGAAGCAATCAATAATCTTCTTTACTCACATAAAAATTACTGCTATAAGCACATGAGCTTGGAGAGCTGTGTGGAGCAAATGGAACAGGAAAGAGAAAGAAAGAAAGTAAAGAAAAACCTTTTTCTTTTGTTACTTTTCCTATAATTAACTGAGACAATTAAGATTTGTTTTTTCCCTCACAAAAATTAACCTACAGATAGCAGGACTGTACAGAAAGTGCTGGAGAGCCAAATACATCCCTGCAGCCCAGGGCAACTGCTCTGCAGTTGACACAGAAGATGTCAGGTTTTGCAGTCACCACCTTGTTCCAGGGCTGGACTAAAATATGGTTAAACAGAAAGGGAAATTCTGGAAAGCTGATCCCTTCCCAGGGAAAGGCATCAGTTGTGTGAGCACCCTCAGCAAGGTCTGCTCTGAGCACCCACAGCTCAGCCCTGTGCTTCCATCCTCAAGACCCATGAGGGTTTTTTCAAAACTTGGAAGCCCTTTCTCTCCTCTGAGCTCACCTGTAGCAGAATTAAAGCATTTTCCTAATGACAAGCCTGGAGACAGATTTGTTTTTCCTTGCCTATACATAATCACTGCCAATTCCACCCACCAGAAGTACTGATGGGGTCATGCCTGGAGCAGGGAGACAGTGGAGAGGTGCAAACTGTAAAAGACAAATTTAATCTCCACTGACAGTTCTGGGCACTAGCACAAAGAAAGCTTTTACTCCCAGCTTTGCAAGACTGAAAATTAAAACAACACCTGGAGACAACAATCTTTGGGTGATGATAAAGCCCATGATGAGGCTGTGACAGAGGGAGGAGGTGCAGGATGGAGGTGAGAGTTGTGTGGCCACCTCTCATTTCTGCAGCATGGACAACAGAAATCACCTCAGCTTTTTTGACTCTAACTGAGCTGATGCCAGCCAAGCCCCCCCAAGTTAGAGAGCCAGGGCCATAGCAAACATCCAGCACCTGGTAACTGTAAAGCATCAATTCTCTTTTGAATCTCTGCTAAAGCAAAAACTTCACTGTCTTTCCATGACAGCCTACATTTATTTTGCCTTCTACCTCACATTGTATGGATTTATATCAAAAATAGGCTTATTCTACACCATTCCAGTACTGACTGTAAATTAAGCTGCTGAAAATTACAAATTAATGTTATTTTCAAAGTAGGAAAGATCTGCAAGGTGGCAGATTTTACTGTAATCTTTTCATTGTAATCAACCAAGCCTGTAAATTTACTATAAAGAAAACATTCAGAAAACTAGTTTCACATTTTTATGACAAGGTTATCTTGCCCTCTTTTAATATTTTACTGGTTATAAGGTCAGGTTTAAAATAAAAATGCCATCAAGGTGTTTTCACCCCTAGCAGAGGGCAGATGTTGCAAGGCAAGAGCTGTAGCTGAAAAGTCAGTAGCAGTATTAGAATTTACTGCCTCTTGCTGAAAAGAAGAAGGGGGTTGTGTCTGCTGATGCTTTTTTTCTATCTGATGTTCCTGCCCCAAGGGCCTCCCCAGAGTGACCACATCCCACTCCAGTTGTTTTGGAAATCTCCAGACTGCTCAGGTGTTTCCAGGACCAAAGCCAAGGGAAGATATGTCACTTTGCCTGCTAGTAAGATCCCAGCTGCTTTTCTTTAGTGCCTTTGGAGCAAATTCCTGAGGTCTGGCAGAGGAAGGGCACTTACACTGGTACTATACCCTCAGCATCCCCCTGAGCTGACACCAGGCTCAGCTCAGAATTTCCTTAACACCAAGGTGAACACATGCAGAAAACCTGCACTACCAGAAATCCTCCATGTTCATATGGATGAAACCAGATTCCATCACATGCTTTCACACTCTTTTTCCCCCAGATTCCCAGGACAGTTTGCAAGGCTGGCTCATAACCCACAGATTTAGAAGGAGCTGTATTTGTAAGCCATAAGGATGAGGTCAGAGTTGCATCCTCAAGGTCTGCTACCAACTTCTTAGCAGCAACATGGAAAGGTGAGGAATGAGAAGCACCTTGTCAAGCTTTCCAACAAGGATTGACACCAGCTGGACTGGCTCAGGAATGATGCAGAATTACCCAAAGCACTGGCTGTGCTTTTCCCAGCACAGAATCCTGCATCTCTGCTTTTCACAGCCAAGTTCTACCTGCTAGCAGATCCCCAGCACATTTCATAGCAAGCTAGAGAGGTGAGAAAACAGCCACAGAAAAGGGGTATCTGTAAGAAAAGAGAGCATCATGTGGAAGGTAAGAGTGTCCATGGTGCAAGGGTATGAGCAGCATTCACTCAAGCAATTCTAGAAACATCCCACAGAGTGGATAAATGCCAGGAAAGAGCATTTTCCTTTAATGGCCCCTTCATTTCTCTTTTATTGCATCTGAAGCATGCAATAAAAGGAAAAACATTTGAAGCCATAAACAGCCACAAACAAACAGCCTGGCTCTTCCTGAAATACTGTGCAGAGCTGGATCCATGCAATTTCAGGAAGGAGTAGGGTGTTGGTAAAGGAATAATACCCATGGATGAAAATCCCATGCTGGCTCCAGTATGTTCTGCTCCAGGAAACCCCCCTGCAGGCTCCATGGTCATACTGGGGATCACAGGGGCACCCAGAAAAGCAGAGCTTGTGGGCAGAGAGACACAGGGCTGTCTGTAGTGTGGCTGCTCCACAGCAGCACCATGAGCTTCAGGCCCCAGAGTTGTACCCAGAGATGATCCATGACAAGGTCTGTGCCACCACACTGAATCATAAGGAATCAGCACTGCAAAATTCCACCTCCATCAGCAGTAATAATGCAATATTGTCAGAGAATCCCTAACTGAACTACACCTCACTGGTAAAATCTTGGCCCTATATCTGAAATACCAAGGAAAATGGGGGTTTTTATTATTATTTTTTTAGAAACCAAAACCCCAGACTGTGCAGGATGCTCCAGAGCCCATCCAGAGGATTAGGGTATCTGCTCTAAGAAGTACTTGGAGCAGAGCTGCAGCATGGGACCACTCTGTGCTACAGATACTGAAGCATGGCACCACTAAGGCTCAGTGAGACCAGAAAGCCCCCAAAAGAGAAACATTTCAGATGAGGCTCTCAGTTTCATAAAGAGTCTGTATGGGGCTCCCTTGCTATTTGCAAGAACTTTATTTATAGGAAAGACATGATAAGCTATTTCTTTACCTGTACACATGGAACACTGTTCTCTCCAGCTCAGCTACACCTTCTGGACAAATCAAACATGCTGCAGAGCTGTGGAAGGCTTTGGATTTTGAAAATTAAAGCCTAGCTCCACTGTACTGAGGAGCAGTCATTATCTGAAGATGCCAGCAACAAATTCAAGTGAGAAAGATCTTGCACCAGGATGAAAACACAAAGAGGTTTCAGGGAGAACCAAAATTGCCTTCCCTATGTATAGAGTCTGCTCTCACTCAAAGGCTGCTGCAGTAGATCCTGAAATGCAGCCAAGATGAAATGTTACTTCCAGACCAGGTAATACAGAAGCAGTTTATTGACACCCCCTTTCTAGCTTCCTGGCTCAGCTCTCCCTGGAGCATGGAAGATGCTCACAGAGCCCAGGAAGGGGGAACATCAGCAGCTGCTTGGCTGAGGGCAGGAATTTGATCAGTATTACCCCTGTGCTGTGAAGTTTCATCTTCTCCCTTTTTTCAGCTACATTTCCTCATGCAGTCTGTGTAGGCTCTTGCTGCCAGATTTCCCACTTCAGCAGCACTTGCAATACCAAGCAAATATCTGTTGCCCCAAACCTCCTCTTCCCTCCTCCCCTTTACTCCAGGGGCTATAGGGAAATCACAGAAAAATAAACATGGAGCCAAAATGGAGCCAAAATCCCTGGTGAGAAGCAAGGGCTCTGCTCAGGTGGGACTGAGCCTTCAGCTCTTCCTCAAGTAAAGCAAGAAAGGGATGGAAGGCAGGAGTGGGACAGCAGGGTTACAGGTGGAAGGGCAGAGTCTACCCCAGGGATGGACATGGAGAGGGCAGGTTACTCATTTGGGCTTTCTGGGAGAGCCCATCCATTCAGGTTATTCAATCTTGCTGAATTTGGTATTAAAATAGCTTCATAAATCCAAGAGGGGAGCAAACAACATAATTAGCAAGCAAATTACACATTAGAACATGATGAAGAGTGGAGAGAGGAGAGGTAGCTCATTGAGATCTATCTGCAAATAAGTCTCCCATTGGAACAGGCTACACAAATAATTTCTCAGAAACTTATTACAGCTGTATGACTCAGAACTAGCTTGACAGGAAGGAAAAAAAAGGTAAAGATTCACCAAATCCTAACTGGCAACAAACATTTGATCAGCTTCAGAAGGAGTCTCATTTCTACAGTAATATAAACAACTCTGGCTTTCCCTTGAAGTCTGTAGAAAGATGTTAAATAACATCTACTGCTCTTTTTAATTTATCTAGATGCTGCAAAATAATGTCAAGGTAGAAAAAACCAAACCAAAAAAAACCAAGACAACTTAAATGACAAATTTATGGTAACCAAGCATCAGTAACCAAAGACATTAAAGAGTTTAATATTAATATTTAGTGTAGACTAAAGCTATTCACTGTGCATATCCAATTAGGAGGGGAAATCTCAAGGCCATGATACAATCAGTCACTCAGTGTTAGGCTGTATAAGAGACACAGCTGATGATACTTGCACATGGCTCAGAGGTAATGGCAGTGCTGGCATCACAGCTTCCATTGCCAGCAGATATTACTGTTTATGATAGCCTTGATCTTTTTGTCATAAATTTTCAGATCTTACTGCTGCACACAGATATCACAGGCTAAATCTATCAGAAAACATTACCCAGTATAGCTCTTGGCAACACAAACTCTGCTATGTCGACCAGCCAAAAGAGGCTCTAAATGAGGAGAACAACTTGGATCATATGTTTTGCTAATTATGTACAAAAAAAAAACCCAAAAAAAAAACCAAGCTGTAAACAAGCTCCATTAAGATTATTATGCGTGAGTTTATGTTTTTGCATAATTCACAAATTACTTATAACTGCTCTTCTGAGAGAAATAATGCTGGGACAACAAAGCTGACATTTTATGCCAAAGACTATAACTTCATTGTGGCCTTCAGAGAAATTACCCTTAGATTTATAGTCTCATGACCCACACAACCCTGAAAAATGTCTGATGAAACTTGTTTATCATCCTAGTCTGGTGGCTGAAAACAGTCCTTTTCTTGATCCAGATGACTCAGTGCACAAGCAATATGGCTCTGAACTTAATCCTTAGCAAGGTGGTCTGAAAAAAACAGCCCTGCCTCTGTAGGAGCAGATATGTCCTTATTCCAGCTAGGAGAAAAGCTGTCTCCAGAGTGAGAACAAGTAGAATATATTTCTTTTTCTGATTAAAATCAATCAAAATGGGAGCAGGGGGCAGGGTGAAGACACAGAGCTCCTGCAGCCAGCATCTCCACAGCCTGGGCAGACACAGCTGAAAATGCACAAAGCCCTGGGGGTCAGGTGGCACCAAGCAAGTTGCTTTGCATTCTCAGTCCCTTTTTAAAGCCCTCCAGTCTTGGTGTTTCTGGCTTCGTTCCTAACTCTGTGCTTGTCTGGGTATTTCTGTTGAAAAATTTCAGCAAGTGGCTGCACTCAGTTTCTCAGTGGCTTTGTATTCTTTAACAGTGCATAAGCAGCTCAGGGTAGACTCATGACCTTTCAAATTAACCATATTATTAATACAATTTTCTACTGGATTGTTAGATAACAGGAACACCTTTCTAAACCCACGTTTCTCTGCAAACTGGTTTAATCTGTACATACTAAGCACTGGTCCAGTCTGACACTAGGAAGGATACACTTGATATGAAGAGATTTCCTGTTTGGCCACAGCATCCCCTGACAAGGGTAGGAGAAGGAAAGTATCTGCCTGAGATAAGAGTAACACAGGACAAGTAAATCACTCCAGGCAGAGCTGCAGATGGCTTTGGTGAGAGAAATGGTCAGAAGGTTTCTTCCCTTGACTGGGCCCATACACATGCAGGAAGTCTTAACTAATATTTGATTTTTAAATCCCTGAATGACTTTCAGGGATCAAACTGTTTAGAAGCACTGCCACATTCACCAACCTTGAGTCATTTCCCAAATGATACTGAGACCTTTTGCTTAAATGCCTGGTTGGGTAAGACCCCCTCATCCCACCTGCTCCCTGCACACCTGAAGGACTTTAAAAGACAAGTTGAGGATTTCTGCAGAAATCTCATCCAAAGCTGCCAAGGACACAACTGGTTTACTGTGGAGTACCCTGAGGATGGGAAGGCAGACCAAAAGCCCAGATGGATCCAACAAGCCCTGGTTCTTAACCCAAAACTAAGCCACACATCCATGAGCTGCCACTGAGTCAGAAAAAGGGGGTGTGATTTCCTACAAATGTATTCAGGCATTTGACTTTCAAATTCAGCTCACTCAGGGACTCCTGCCCTGTGTAAAACTGCACCCAGACCCTGAACTTAATATTTGCCAGTGCCATCCATGGTGTCCTTGACTGTGACATTCATAGCCTTTAACTATAGGTATTTTATAATTATATTAATGTCATCTATGTTATGTAAAGCAGATTAGAGTTCTGTTCTATTTAATCTTGCTCATCCATCATTTATTTAACTCTGCACATTGTCATTCAAAGCAAGTATCTTAAAATCAAGGCTCCATTAAACCTATTCAATTATCTTTTGTTCTGGGTAACTTGTTATCAGGAGCTATAGCTTTTAATAACTGAAATAGAACACTATGAAAATAAAAACATGATTGCTAATGCTTGACTATCCCCAGGTCTTCATTTTAAAGCAGCTCAGGCATTAATCCTACAACCTATAAATAAATTATTTTTTCAAATATAGTAGGAAAACTTGTAGAGTCAAACAACTAAGCAATATCTTACATCATTGATTTTTATTTTTTAAGCAGGTAGGTCCTTTTTTCCATGCACCATACAGAATGGCTTTGATGTTTTATGTAATGCTGTCACTTACTGAAAGGCAACTTGGAGTTCAGCATAAGATTCAGACTGCACAGAGGATTTAACCTCACAGCTCCTGCACTTCTGTTTATGATTTTTTTTTTCTATTTATGAGTATTTATACTGATTGAAAACTGGTCAGAACACAGAGTTTAGTAACTTCAAAGTAAGGGGAAATACTGGTCTGTTTCTGTATTATTCTTACTCTATGTCACACTTGTAAATACATAAGTGTTTAAAAAAACAGTCTGACAATAAATCATTAGTTATGGAACTGATACTTCCAAGCAGAAGCTTCAGACAATAGCAACCCACTTCCTAGCACTTGGCAAGGAACAAAACAAGGCAGAGATAAGAGCAAGAAATAGTTAAAGCCATAATTCACCTTCCTGCTTTCCAGACTGTGAAAGGTTGGGGTCAGCCAGAGCACACTGGCTCTGCTTCTTCAGGTTCCTCAATTGTAGCAGGAGGTTAGCAAGGAAGTCTTATGGACTGAAATGTATTAAATGGTCAGAAATAGGCAGCTAGACTCAGAAACACATTTAAAACACAAAGGTAAAAGAAGAATAGCACACTCTAAGGGAAGGTGTCTTCAGCCCACCCCTCTGGAATCTGGTACAGCATCACAGAAAGTAGCCAATAACAAGACAAAATTGCAAGACTGATTGCAAATTTTCATGAATTTTGATACAAATATTAGCTCTACCTGAGGCTAAGAGTTAACACAGGCTAAACCTAACCTTCTCCCTTCCAGCACTAGGTAATACCACACCACCCAAACAGCCCAAACTGCTTTTCCATGGACAGTTATGGTTGCACAGCAACAGCCTCCCTGCACCTCAGCAGTTCTCCAGTGCAAGAATCAATGGGAACTGCTAATAAAGCACATTTTTTCTGTTGTTCTTCCACATTGGCCTTCAGCCAGATAAGCCTGCAAGAATTTTTTCAATCAAGGGAACCTATAAAAAGTCAACTTGGTTTCATGATGGCGATGGAAGTGGTCCCCTGACTAACCTTATGATTTGTTTGCTTGTTTTGATAAGATCCAAATCAGGCAGCTTCGGAATTATCCACACATTTTCAGTGTTTTGTTAATCACACTGTTACTTTATTGATGTTCTGAGACTGGACAATTATGTCCATGTGGTGACCTCTTTCTAATCATCAATATCTGTGAGACTGGGCGTTTGTGATAGATCCAACTAAAGGGACAGCACTGCTGTTGTTCTATCAGAATGCCAGAATCAGCTGTAAGAAAACAGGATAAAAACAAGTGGAAAACAGAATAAAATGCCACGTGTTTCCATACATGGGAAATCATGCCAGACCAGTAGCAGCACATCATTCCATATAAGAAAACCACCTTGCTGGTCCTCATCCCTCCAGAGTGCAGCAGTCAGTGACACCTCCCTGGGTGAGTTACCTCTCAGAAGTGGAACAGCCAGGAATTAACAGCAGGAGCCATCTCCATGGGTAATGCCAGCGGGCTCTGCTGAAATGGGTGCTCTTAATGCTCAGCCATCACCAGTGATTACAATCCTGTTCATGGTGGCCTCTAAGAGCCCTGTTCTACAAAGCAGCTCTGATGCTGAGGCCGTGGCTGTCTCACAGGGTAAGGTGCAACATCAGACCTGTGAAAAACTGCACTGTACTACCAGGCTTTTCTTCTCTTTTTAAAGCTTGAAATGGTCAGTCTGGGAGTCAGAGAAAAGGTGGTGATATTAGAGACACTAATACAGCCAAAGAGTAGAGTGCACTGCAGAGACACAGGCTCACCTCTGCCCTACATCTGGCTGGTAATTACTGCCCCAGGCCCCTGGGATGGGGAGGAATAAGAAATGTGTTTCATCTCCTGAAGAATCAAGATCAAAAAAGATGTAATCAGCAGTGCAATTTGCTTCTAATTCAGAAACTTCCCAGGTCTGCTGCTGTGAAATAGTTTATAATGAAGCAATTTCTACCACCATGCTGAAGAGGAGAGACATAAGAGCCAGGAACAAATCAAAAGCCACTCCAGTGGAATCATCCCTCTTGAAGAGCCATCAGCATTGCTGCTGAAGTGTCTGCAGTGCATGTGGTTTAGCATTTATTACCCAGGTGGGTGCCATGCTAACCAGCCCCATACAGGTCATTGCATCCATCCCTGGCTCATGTCTGGTATCAGTGCTGCATTGAGCTGGGGGCCCAGGCAGCAGCTGAGTTCCTCCACGCAAGCAGAGCATGAGATGTTCCCATGTGCCTCCCAGAAAAACTTCATGTCTAAATAATGTATTAGTGGAAGGAAATATAATAATATATTATATTATAATAATATAATAATAATATATATGCTGAAGCCAATGTCTGCAAGGCCTCTACCCCATGGAGAGCACCTCCAGCAAAGGTTTAACTGGTGCAAAGGTTTTATACCACAAAGAGGTGACAGCAGCTCCTGCACAAAAGGAGGACCTATGGTGACCTCTCTGTGGTCTCCAAACCCTTGGAGGTTTGTAGGATTCCCTCAGATCTGTCTGGACCCTCAGAGCACAGTGGGAGAAGTGGCATGGCCAGCCACCAGGATGGATGGGACCTGGGGCTGAGGCTCCAGCACCAGGAAGGCTCAGCCAAGGCTGCTTCTGGACCATGGCATCAGGTGCTTAGCATTCAACATAATGAGCTACCAATTACATCAACAAACTACATTAATTTTTATGCTCTCCCATTTATGCCACAGTCATGTTTTTGCACTCCATTTACCTGATGGTGTCCTCTGAGACAAACAACAGCCAAATATTGAAGTGGTAGCATCCCCACAGCCCCAGCAGCCCCACAGCAGAGAGAGACCCAGGGGCAGCCCAGGGGAGGGTGGGCAGGTGCCCTCCTCACTGATGGGTTTTCCCAGGCCAGGGTCACTGCTTGGCTAAGGGGAGGTGATGTTTTTGCATCCAAAATCATCCCAATTCCTCTGCAGCTGAAAGGTGGCTGATGGACCCAAGCAGGATCCTGAGCAGTGCACTGGGCATAAGGGCAGCCCCACAGTCAGAGCACATATCTGGTAGAAGATGCCTGTTGATCAAAAACTGCAGTTTTCACGGGGAAAAAGAAGGAAAAGGGTGGCATTTTTCACTCTTTCCCATTGCATTTTTTAAATGAAAACGAAAAGATGATTTTCAAAGAAGGCCAAAAAAAAAAAAAAAAAAAAAAGAATTAGAAGCCAGTGCATAAAGAGAAACCGGTGGTATTATTTTCACTGGATATTTCAACTTTAAAAACTTTCATACATGTTTGTAGAAAAAATACTGCTGTTGTGGATCAGCTTTAGAGTCAGCATCAAGAACAGATTTTGCTGAGCACGTGCTCCTCTAGAAATGCTTCTCAGGATAGAAAGCAGAACTCCCAGACTTCTCAGCACAGGCCATTTGCTAATTTCGTCCTAAGAAATCTACCCACCAAGCTCAGCTTGGTTCAACCCTTCACATTTCACAAGAAATGGTCCCAAGGAAACCCAAGAGCACTGCAGACACTTTGGTCACTGCTCAGCCCTCCTGAGGCAATATGTACAAAGTGTAAATAGAGTACAGTGCATATACAATACAAGATATGTGACCTGATCAGGGTCTGCCAGAGCCTTTCCCTTGCCATATGCACATTCTTAATAGAATCATAGAATCATAGAATTAGCCGGGTTGGAAGGGACCTCAGAGATCATCTAGTCCAACCCTTGACCCACCGGAGCAGTTGCTAGACCATGGCACTGAGTGCCCCATCCAGTCTTTTTTTAAATGTCTCCAGGGACGGAGAATCTACCACCTCACCGGGCAGTCCATTCCATAGCCTAATCACCCTCTCCGTGAAGAAATTCTTTCCAATATCTAACCTAAACCTCCCCTGGCACAACTTAAGACTGTGTCCTCTTGTCTTGTTGAAGGTCGTCTGTGAAAAGAGTCCAGTTCCCACCTCGCTACAGCCTCCTTTCAGGTAGTTGTAGACAGCAATGAGGTCTCCCCTGAGCCTCCTCTTCTTCAGGCTGAACAGCCCCAGCTCTCTCAGCCTCTCCTCATAGGGCCTGTGCTCGAGTCCCTTCACCAGCCTGGTTGCCCTCCTTTGGACCTGTTCCAGGACCTCTACATCCTTCTTAAACTGAGGGGCCCAGAACTGGACACAGTACTCGAGGTGTGGCCTAACCAGCGCTGAGTACAGGGGAAGAATCACCTCCCTGGACCTGCTGGTGACGCTGTTTCCGATACAGGCCAGGATGCCATTGGCCTTCTTGGCCGCCTGGGCACACTGCTGGCTCATGTTCAGTTTCTTGTCAATGCAGACTCCCAGGTCCCTTTCTGCCTGGCTGCTCTCCAGCCACTCTGTGCCCAGCCTGGAGCTCCCCATGGGGTTGTTGTGGCCAAAGTGCAGGACCCGGTACTTGGCCGTGTTGAACCTCATCCCATTGGAATCAGCCCAACTCTCCAGTCTGTCCAGGTCCCTCTGCAGAGCCCTCCTGCCTTCCAGCTGATCCACACTTCCTCCCAGCTTGGTGTCATCTGCGAATTTGCTGATGATGGACTCAATCCCTTCGCCTAAGTCATCGATAAAGATATTAAACAGAACTGGGCCCAACACTGATCCCTGGGGGACACCACTAGTGACCGGCCGCCAACTGGATGCAGCCCCATTCAGCACCACTCTCTGGGCCCGGCCCTCCAGCCAGTTCCTAACCCAGCACAGGGTGCTCCTGTCCAAGCTGTGGGCTGACAGCTTTTTCAGGAGAATGCTATGGGGGACGGTGTCAAAGGCTTTGCTGAAATCCAGCTGAAATTTTAATGCTGATTCTCTCTACAGCCCCTCTGCAGTAACATGGGATTGAAACACAGGGAAAGCATGTAGGCAGTGAGAAAACTGTTCCCAAGGTGCTGGACAGCACCAAATTTACTCCCAGAGCCCTAGTGGGAGTTCCAGGAGTCAAAGAGAGTGAGGAAAGTTTGGGGAATTCCTCCCAGCTGCTCAGGTTTGCTCAGCATGCCAGGCAGTCATGCTGACCCAGGGCTGTCTTCTTCCAGGAGAGAGCATGAAAAACAAGGCCCTGGAGAGAGTGTAGAACAAATTGTACAACCACAGCTGTTGATTAATGAACGGTGCTTTATTATCTAATTAATGATCTAATAATGTTAAAGCATGAGGCCTTGCCCATTCCATGAGCTTCCAGCACCCAGGTAGATGCAAAAAGGCCTTTGCATGGGAATTACCAGCAAAACCAGCAACCTCTCCCATGCAGACAGAATACTGATAGTTTTAAATACTAGAACTTATGTGATTTGAACACACATTTAGATTTTTTTCCCCTCCCCTGGGTAAAACACTTGTATCATCATTTCTTTAGTAACATATGGCCCTGCTGTACTCCAGATTCACCTGTTTTGCCCTGCTGGGAGCTGAAGAGATGCAGGGGACATGAGTGAAGCACAGGGGCCCATGCCTGAAGGTTCCCAGAATTTTGTGTGAGCTGGGGGGGGGACTGGAAGCATTATCAAAATGCTGGTGACTGAGAGGAAAACAGCATTGGCAGCAGCTGGGTGTGGTGCTGGAGAGGTGCTGGGCAGCTGCAGTTTCATCCCTGGGCTGGTGCTGGGGGGATCCAATATTTGTACTGAGCTGCTCCCCCAGGCTCAGCACCACTCAGCATCACCCTTTGCTTTCTGCCTGTACCATGTTTGAAAACAACCACACTGTGGTTGTGCTACCACATCATCCAGATGCAGATGTGAATGCAGAGCAGAGAGCAGCTTCCAAAACCATCACAGATTTGGGGCAAAAATACGTTTTGGGCAATAGAGCAAATCAGCACACAGAGACAAATCTCCTCATCTACTCAAAGCTTCTTTCCTTCCTCTCTTTATAACATGCAACACAGCAGAGCAGCATTCAATTAGTAAACCCAGTTAAATCCATGAAAATATCCAGAAAATAATTTCATCCTGAGACTGAGTTCATATTCATCCAAACAAGAGGAATGTCTGTGTGGTTCCTCACTTGTTTGGTTGGTTTGTAAAAAAGATCTATTACCTAGACTTAAGTAACAACCCCCCACCTGGACTCCTGGTAAAATACTGATGCATTCTAGTCTGATCCTAAAGCCCATCAAGACATAAAGACCATTTTTACTGATTTTGGAAGGTGTTGGTCAGGGCTCACCTCGTGGAGGTTGTGTTGCTCCAGGCACAAGGCAGAGGGAAGGTGCCTTGGTGCTCCTATGCAGAACTGTCTGGACCCAAGCCAGCACCTCCCACTCCAAGCTATCACTCTGCAGAGGAAAAAAAATTATTAAGGATTATACAAGCACACTTTTTTTTTTTTTAAGATGCCAAAATTGCCTCCAAAATTAAACTGTCAATGCCACAGCAGAGCTCTGCAAGGCCAGGTATTTGTAAGGCTATTTTAAGTATTTTAAAAATTGGGAAACTGAGTAAAAAAAAAATAAGGAGTCCCAGCTGAAAACTCTAAAGACAGTTCACCAGGTAAAGGAAGCAAGGAAAACAAAAATAATTAAAAATAAAATTAGCAGGCCTTTAAAACTCCATTTATTAGGCAATCTAAATATAGCAGCACTAGACTAAAGCACTGTCTTTAGCAGGCTTGTGTCAACAATTCATTTGTTATTTATCATCTTCATTAAATTACTCAGCATCTTGATTTTTTTAAACAAAGGAAAATAGTGAATTTTTAATCTGTTTAAAGAAGACCAAATCACAGTGAGCTAAATGTAGAAAAGGAGAATGACACCAGAGAATGATGTAAAACCTAATTAAAGACCTTTGGCTGCCACAGAATTGAAAACCAATTAAAAACCTCTTTTTGCCTAGAAAAGCCCCAGAAGAAATTCCTAAATCTTAATTTCCTTCTGCCCTTATCTCAGTGGTGACAGGACTCTGAAGCTTTCTCTCCCAGGCCAGGAAGATAAGAGAGAAGCACAGGAGCAGCACACAGGGGCTGCCTCCTCCTCCTCCCCAGGCAAAGCCAGCTGGATGGTGATCTTTAATTAGGGAGCAGAATCAGATGTTCCATTAAACAAGGGGCTTTTAAAACCCTATTTAAATTTGACACGCAAGCCTCAATACCTCACTGCTAAGCACAGCCCTGATGGATGATGAAGGATGCTCTTCAGCCCAGGCCTTGAACCCACCTCATCCTGCCAGCAGTTTCAGCTGCTCTGGGTGCATAAACTGTAGTGCAAGTGAGGAAGCAAACCAAAATTTTCAAGTTTATTTTTTTAAAAAACGTTGTAAGGATCAGCTCACTTCTGTCCTGCTTAGGGGTAGTGCCTCGGCCACATACTTGATACCATTTTGTTTTATTACTGCAGAGGATTATCAAGAGGACAAGTTAGGAACACTCAGAAAGCCTTTTTTTTTACAGGTTTAGATTTAATTTAAGAATCTAGTCTAATTTCTTAGTAGCCTTTTATTTTTGTTAAATTAACACTTAATTCCTTCCTTGCTATTTGAATTAATTCGTATCTGTGGTCAGCCAGAGGATGAAATTGGAAATTACAGTTTTGGGGGTGTCATGCTGCACATGAGTAATGAAAACTTGGGTTTTTTTACATAGATGTTGATATTTATTATTTTTTCCTAATACCACTTTTTGTTCTGGACAAATCTCAGTACAACCCCTTTCTCCCATATGTATGGGCACAACATACTGTGCACCTGATCCTGCTGGCAGCACTATCTTTTTCCTTCCCCACATCCAGTTTTCAGAGTGCAGGGGCTGGGAACTGCACTGAAACTAAGGAATTAAGTCCCTGGGAACTGCTTACCCAGCACTGGCCAAAGCCAGACCTGCACAGCCACAGTGCCAGGGGGATGCTCCCTGGGTTCCCTGCAAGCTGCTGCCCAGAGAAGGAAAAGACAAGAGGACACATTCTTAAGTTGTGCCAGGGGAGGTTTAGGTTGGGTATTAGAAAGAATTTCTTTACCGAGAGGGTGATCAAACACTGGAATGGGCTGCCCAGGGAAGTAGTGGATTCTCCATCCCTGGAGATATTTAAAAAGAGACTGGATGTGGCACTCAGTGCCATGGTCTGGTAACTGCAGTGGTAGTGGATCAAGGGTTGGATTTGATGATCTCTGAGGTCCCTTCCAACCCAGCCAATTCTATGATTCTATGATTCTATGAAAAAGGGAACTTTGTGCAGCAGGAGGGGATGGCAGCTGTAACAGAGAGGGGCAAAGGGAAAGACAAGCAAGCAGAGGAACCAAAGACCACAGAGATACAAATCCCATCTGGAGTATCAAAAATCTTTGCAGAGAACTAGGCACCAACTTGGGCTCTTCTCCTGCACACAAGGAAGAGGGGTTTCTGCTTATGCAGGGGTTCACAGTCCCTTATGCCATTGGGAACCTGCACATGAGGCTCCCCATGCACAGGGAGCTCACTGCACATGTGAGCTCAGCAATTGCTGAGCCTTTGTAGAGACATCAGCATGGCAGAGGCCAGGCAGCTGCAGACACTTGTTGGGTGTTGCTGTTGTCCCAGGGCCCAACTACAGATGCAAAAGCAGCAATGTGCTGGCCAGCAGCAGCTCCCTTGCTCACTCAGAGATGTTATGCACTGAGACGAGTAATGAGAACTGGAAAACCTACCTGGCCTGAGGCCCAGCTTTAATTGCAACATCTTCCAATCCCTGGATGGAGGCCTCAGAAGCCAAAGGTTTTCTCCTCATGGATTAGCTGTGATCCTGAGCTCTCCCAGTCTGTGACACTGGGCTTTCTGTTCCAGGGCTTGGGTGGTCCTCTTGCTTGAGTTGGGTGAACTTGTCATCACTGAGTGTTTGCAACCCAAGGACCATTTCCATGAATTGGGGCAGTAAGTCACCTCATCAGTTTGCTTACCATGCAAGTGGACTTTGCTGCTGCAGTTGTTACATGAAAAAAAGGCAGCTTTAATTTGGGGAAGGCAGCTTTAATCCTGCTGAAGGAGAAATACCATCAGGAGATCATTTAGTACAGTTTGACAGAAGCTCTGCATGTCACCTGTCAAGCTATCAGATACTTAGTAAGAGGCAACTGCAATTGAGAATTAACCCATTTTGGGGTTTGCAGCTACTGCTAAACCTCTGTTTCATGACTTTAAAGAAAGTATTTTAGTCCCCATTGGATATTTAATCTCCTGTCTACAATGGCAACTTCAGGATCTTCTCTAAGGCTGGCTGGATCGAGCTCTCAAAGGGCCCTAAGTCACCAGACCCACTCAAATATCTCAACACCATCAACCTCAAGGGCTCTTCTACACATGAAAATAGGCACCTTTTTCCCCTCCATTGGTACAGCTCCAGCTTTTTTTTTCCTTAATGTCAAGCCTTCACTTCTGAACACCAGGCTGCCCTGAGACAAGGATGGAGAGGGACTCTCTAGAGGTCTGTGTATTGTAAGGTCACAGCATGCTTTCCCTGATGGAACTCACTAATAGCATGGCTAGACACATTAAATGACATAAAAGTCTAGAGTGGACAATTAAATATAATTTCAAAGTGATACTTATCCTACTTGCAAAGAGCACTGGATTTACAGTGTCTAATCCTTTGCAAAATGTGTATTAAACAGGAATATTTCATGCAGCCACATATTCTCTTGGTGGTCTCGTTACTCTATCATCTTGCTAAAAATACTCCTTGTGTCTGGGAATACAATAGTTCTCATTACCAAATCGTGGATTGTCTTATCTAACACCACAGAACAGACTAAGAGACATGGAAAATACACCAAAGAAACTAAATGATGGTTTTGTGTCTTTCTGAGTGGCAAAAATAGTGAAAGTGATGAGTTATTTTCTTGTGAGAATATAACCAGGGAGAAAAAACAACAACAAAAAAAAAAAAAAAAAAAAAAAAAAAAAAAAAAAAAAAAAAAAAAAAAAAACAAAAAACCACAAAAAAAACCAAAAAAAACAACCCCCACCAAACAACAAACCACTGCATGCAAAAGCTAGCAACAAGCATTTACTTCATCGTGCTCATACCAAGCATCATTCCCACAGCCACATCCTTTCCTTCCCTTTATGGCACCTCCTGGAGGTCTTTGACATGAGACTCACCTACCTGGCAGGGTTATGTGCCAGCTGGAAACAACCTCTTGAAGTGTTCTGCCTGTATGCCAGGCTCCTTTTGGTTTCTGAAGTCAGAGGTTACAAGAATTTGGTCCCCAAATTAGAGGCAGCTCCTTGCTGACTTTCTACAGAGTGGGTGCTGCCTCCACACCATCCCTGCACTGCAGGATGAAGCACAAGACCTGCTTTGCCATTCCACACAAAGGCTTACTTTGAAAAACACAAACCAAAACAAAAAGCAGTTTACAGGAGCATTAAAGCAAACACGGGGAATTCTTAAATTATTAAATAATAAAAAAACCAAAACCAAAGTACTGCCCATGAGCATGATGGGCATTTGGCTGGTTTGGGCTCACTAGTTGAATAAATCAGGATCTCCTGTTTGTCTCCTTGCCCCTGAAGGTCAGTTCCCTTACTGACCAGCAACAAGGCTATTTGTTTAGATTACTTATGGGCAAGAGAAAGCACCTGGTTACCTTGCAGAACAGCACCAGTAAGGCAAGAGGAATCACCCACAAGTTTATTTTGATTGTTGTAACAAAGATTACTCATCTGTGAAGAAATGTATTGACATTTTCTGAAATACAGGACAACCTTTTGGGGGTAAAAAAAATTTTAAAAAATCTTCAAACCCCAGACTTATAGATTTCATCTGGCAGTAAGACCCTCCTGGGGGCTGGGTAGACAGCAAATACCACTTTGCATGCAAGAGCTTGTTTGCCTTCTCTGCTTCATTTACCTTCTTTATTGAGAAAATAAAGTAACCAATGTAACTCCCATTTTCTCCAGAATATATCCAGCTTGGCAACAGAACATCTGAGCATGAAGCAGACAGTAACAACAGAGGCAGCCCCAAAACAGCTGAGCAAGTGAGTGCTGAATCTGGTCCCTCTCACAAGTGAAAGTCAGAGCTGGGGCTGTGCACAACTGCAGGGTCTGGCTGCAAGCATGGTGCTCCCTTACCTGGAGGAAAGCTGTGCCCTGGGAGGGTGCTGAAGTCTGTGGGTACCAGGAAGCATTGCAAAAGGGCAGGCACAAGGCCTGAGGGCTCCCCTGGCCTCCAGCACCACCTGTAAGCAGCAAAACCCCAGGAACCTATCCAACAGGTTGAAAGATAAGCAGTACTTTCACTAAAATCGCTTTAAACTCACTATAACTGGAATAAAGCTCTCATTTTACCAGTAATTTTATCACATGAGTTTGGTTTAAAAAAAGCTCCCTCCCTGCTTGGTGACAGCACAAACAAAACTTGCACTACCCTCTGCCTCTAGTGACGCTACCCATGCACTCCAGATTTTTTTTCTAAGACTAACATTGACAGATACAGTTTTTCAAGACACATAAACCCCATCTGTGACACACACACACACACACACACCTCATTCTGTTCCACACCATTCACTGGATCTGGAAAGAAAAGGGACCTTAAGCAAACAGAAAACTTTACATGTGAGTATTTCACATTCTGTCGTTCAGAGGAGGGAAATCAGTTCCCTGGCTACATCCTTCCTTATAACTTTACCCAGCTGTGGACACACAATCACTGGTGACAGATATCTGTATAAGTAACCAAAGTTATTTTTCTGAACAAGTAAACTTTAAAGCTTTCTTGAGTGCCTACAGCAGGTATTTGCTTTTACTGTCTGTGGCTCTGCTCCTGCAGCCACACCACTATGGTTAGGGAAGCACAAGCAATTTAAAAGATCTGGATAAGACAAAGGTTGCTGTTGAATGGCTGGTAGGGCTGTACAGTTTCTAAGAAAAAGGTGCCACTAAACTACTGCAGCTCTTTCCTGTTCCATAATGACAGAAAACAAAGATGGGGGCTTGTTGAAGAGAGGTAAAGTACTTCTACAGGCAATGAGAAGGAGAAGGGTTGAAATTTCCACACGTATGTGTTATTATAGTGCAGGTATTTACAACCTAATGTTGATATATAAATCATCATCTGTGGTGGAACAAACACTAAAAATGTAAGAATAAACATTAAGCTGCTCTTTAACCACTCAGCTTTTCTATTTAGCCATTCAAATTGGTTTGATTTTTTGCCTTTTTTTTTTTTTTTTTAAACAATGCATCCCACTCCACCTTGACAGCTTGTTTACAATTTGTTTCTAGCCACAGACAGCTGACAGATGTGATGTGATTAGGATGACAAGACAGCCTAAATACAGAGCAGAAAGCACAGCAGTAGACACGCAATGGGACTGCAACCTACTTTGCAGGCTCTGACACACCTACCAGCCTCTGGGTTTTAATCTCTCCAGTGGAAATGGGCCTTAACCCCTGCAATTCCAGACAAGGTTATGTTTTAAGACTGCCTGAATTTAGGAGCAGACCCAGTTTCTTTTGCATTAAAGGTTTTTGTGGCTCAGCCCTCAGACAGGAACATTTTTCAGCTCGGTTCCACTGTCATTAGCAGAGTTAGTAAAATAATTACTGCAGTTCAGCTTGTGCACTGGTGACCTTCTCCTTGGTGCCACCTCCACGGTGTACCAGGAGCTGGCATGGCAGGCACTACCCCAGCTGCTCTGATCTGCAGGAGTAGAGGTGCCTGTGGGGAAACACTCCCCTCCAATATTCTGAGTTGTCAGATGTGAAGACATCTGTCTTCTGCACGCAAAAGGGTAGGCATCAGGAGGAAGAGGAAAAACAAAGAAATTTCCTAGGGAACTTGAATTATTTTCTCTCGTGGTAGTAAATTCATATATGTGGGGTCTCTCTTGCTTGCCTCAAGTAATACAGCCAGAGAAGGAGCCACTTTGCAGGCTTTGTACTGAGCTCTTCCAAAATATTAATATCCAGTTTTGAAAGACACATGAGAATGTGCTGTCCAGGATCTGCAGCCAAGGTCACAGGCCTGACCAGGCTGCTTTATTCACTAATCTTGTTGAATAATTTTACTGCAGACTAACAAATCACATGGGTGTAGTCTTCCTTTAGCAAGCAGACACTGACAATTGGACAAGGGGCTTTCCACCTTCTGCAAGAGCTGCACAGGCAGGTTCAGGGGCTGATGGTTCACACCATAGAGCAGCAGAGTGCAGCGTTTTGGCAGAGGCATTCATCAACAGGGAAGAGCACCCCTGGTCTCAGAACTGAGCTGACTGAGATGCCACTGCACTTTTTTTAAGCAGTCATTCACCTGGAGGATGGTGAAGGCTTCTCATCCCACATGAGGCAGTGCTATATCAGGGTGGCAACCCAGCCAGGTTGCAGCCACCTCCTCCAGCTGAGCAGGGAAGCAGCTGAGCCAGCTGAGCCAGGCAGGGGCAGTCTGTATCACATTTGACATTGAACCTGTCCCACACCAGACTTCCAATCAGTTATTCCTGCAACAAGCCCAGTTACTTGCAGCAATTCAGCTACTCATACAACAAATAGCACGTGCTCATGAGGTTCTTCTGTGCCCTCCATGTGTGGTCAATGCAGCTACTTGACAGCTGAGTCTTTGCTGTTGACAGCAAAAAGCTCTGAACCTGACCCAGCAGCTGCTTTTAGGCAGATCACGAGACATTAGAGCTTTTGAGAAAAAAATATAAATAATATCAGTAAACAGAGAAAACAAGTAATTAAAAATTAAGATGATAGCAAGCATCAGAAGAGTGTGATAAATTATTTGTTCATGTTTCATGCATAACAGAGTTCCCAAGGGGCTTAGAAAAGGAAGAGGAAAGAGAAACATCTTCCTTTAAGCAAACAGAAGACTCAGGAAATTAAAGCTGCATCACACCAAGACCCAGTCCCTGAACTCAGCTCATGGACAGTCAGGGCCAAGGGTGCGCCCAGGGCTCCCACCCTGCTCTCCCCCCCAGGGCTCCTCGTTCCTCTGAAGTGGGGTGGTTGGGTACCCCTGGGCATTTGGGGTGCTCCTGCTCTCAGGGCACTGCTTTTGCCCCCCCGTAGCAACATTTGTGGCTTCTTCCAGAAGGTCCCTCCCTCCATTCAGTGAATGTTGTGCCAGTAAGATTTAGTAATGTAGAGGTATTATTTCCCTATTAGCTTTCCTGTTTGCATCTTACACATCAAGCATTTCTCTGCTTAATTTAAGCCATTTTTAATGGCCGAGTAGGAAGGTGAACATGGGGTTTAATGGCTTGATACTGCAAAGTCATCTCACTGTGTGGCATAAGGAGGAGTCTCAGAGCAGCAAATTCTGTAAAAAGTAACTTCTGTAATTTTTAACTGGTTTGGTAATTGAGAGGCTGATTTAATACTGCTCAAAATAGTAACTGCTTTTCCTTTCAGCCAGTGGATTGTTAATGAAGCTGGAATTTGTCCCAGCACATGCCATTTATATGAAGTTACCTAATTCCAGAAAGTCTACATTTATAAGAGTATAAATATGGAGGGGGAAATGAAATGTGGTTCCTCAAGAACTAATGTAGCTGTTCACTGAATGGTTTCTCATGCCATATTGTGTGAACTGTGAACACAAGGCTGAAGAAAAATTATCTTAATTTGGAATAGACAGCACAAATGAGTGATATGTAGAATGTGCAACATCTTTTAAAGCTCCCAGATCTAATACCTGGTCTAATGCAAATGTATGTTTAGAAACAGGATGGGTTTTCTTTAGGGAGGAAGTAACAAGGGGGAGAGCAAGCCGGGCTTTTTTCTCATCAGGATCACTAGGTACAGGACATATGGTTGGTGGGACAAGGAGGTCATAGTCACATCCTAACTGCTTAGCTTCTGCATGCTCCAACATACCTGGAAAAGAGACAAAATGTATGAGAAATATTTAAGGACTAAGCAAAAAAAAGGGGGACACACCAACTCTGATCCTCTCTAGTGGCTGATGAGTGATAAAGCTGAGTGGTCTCATTTCAACATCCTCAGTGCCCCCTTCACTACACTGATTGTGCCTTCAGTTTTTCCTATGCTTTGGACAGCCAAGATGCAAATTGTTACTTCAAACAATCAAGGATTTTTAAAAAATTAAATCTTTCTTCTCTGCTGTCAGATACTTCCAGAGCTCCACTGTCTGCACAGGACCCAGGCTCCAAGCCTTGTTTGCTCCTGCACAGCCAGCACTCTGCCTGCACAAACTCCTGTCCCCACCACTGCCTTTCAGCCTTCCAGCTTCCAGGCAATGGTCCTGGGCTTTGGGTGGCTGCAGGAATAGGACCCATGCCCCAGGAAGGTGCTCAGAAATGGGATTCAAGGTTTGGTGCTGCCTTGGTGCAGAGGAATGTGTGTGGCTATTCAGAAGTCAGAGCTCAGGGAATAAGGCAAAGATGTTTGATTTTTTCCTTCCCCACTGCTGTGTCACTGCAGGCCAAATGGAAACCTTCTGGGCTATTAAACAAGATAAATTTTACAGGACAGTAAATCATAAAATTGTTCTAAATTGCAGAGGTGCTGACAGCACACCCTATAAGCTGAGGGGCATCTGACATCTCTTTTTCCATCCTTAAACCTTTGCAGCAAAAAGCAACAGCAGCAATGCCAAGAAAGCTGAATGAGGAAGCAAAACGTGACATTTCATGTTGTCTTTGCTGGGTGCAAGTAAATTCAGTAACACTTCAATATTTAGATACAGAAAAAGGCTTTTAAAATGTTTTTTAAACCCCAATGAGTATATCCTCTAATATTTGATATCATAGAATCATAGAATTAGCCGGGTTGGAAGGGACCTCAGAGATCATCTAGTCCAACCCTTGACACACCGGAGCAGTTCCCAGCCCATGGCACTGAGTGCCACATCCAGTCTTTTTTTAAATGTTTCCAGGGACGGAGAATCTACCACCTCACCGGGCAGTCCATTCCATAGCCTGATCACCCTCTCCGTGAAGAAATTCTTTCTAATATCTAACCTAAACCTCCCCTGGCACAACTTAAGACTGTGTCCTCTTGTCTTGTTGAAGGTCGTCTGTGAAAAGAGTCCAGTTCCCACCTCGCTACAGCCTCCTTTCAGGTAGTTGTAGACAGCAAATTTTAATTTTAAAACATTAATAATAATAATTTTAAAACATTATTCAGAACTGACTGTAAAAAACACACGGGTCTCATGGGAACTAAGGCATCATTCATGTGATTCCAGCAGAAAAGTGAGGTGGTTGTTATATATAAACACACAGTCAAATGCTAAGGATGTTGCATATCAAAAGCAGCAATTTGTCCCTGTTTCAAGGACAGACTGGGGGATTTACTTAGTTTTCTTTTTATAGGGACAACCTTTTCATTGTTAATACCCTGAACAAAACATGCCTAAGGGACACCAACTCTCCCTCCCCTACCTAGAAACCTGGGCTTCCAAACTGAGATGTTGACTTTCATTTCTTAAGCAATTAAGCAACTGCTTTGATTTTCCATCCAAGTTCAGTTCTCCAGTTCCTGGCACAGATTCTTTTAGTTACACAAGGTTGTTCCTTTGAAGCTGGGAGAGCATCACTCTCAACAAGACTTTGTAGGCAGAAAGGCAGCCTTGCAGGCAGAGGATGAGTAAGCCTCACAAGTCAGTGTTCTACCTACCTCTTAGTAAGGAATATACACAATAAAAAAAGCTACATAGGCACTACTGAAAAAACATATCCTAAAAAGTAAAATATTCAAAGCTGAAATTAATAAGCACAGGCCAAAATAATCTGCATTTAAATGACTGATCTGGGTTGGGGGGGGAGTGTCTGTTCTCCAAAGCAAATTATTTTTTCTGTTGTTAGGAAAAGAGAGAACCCTCTTCACCATACCCAAGGGGAGCCTACACCCACCAGGCAAGAGTTAAATGATTTTGTAATGTTTATTGACAGCTGTCAAAGGTCTGCATAAAGATGTGGAAAGACACACTGGCAGGCACTGGGTAAATAACATGGGGAGGGGACTCAAGTGATCAGTGGGGTGTTTATTTGGGTGCATAAACATGTAAGGAAAATTATTTTTATATTTCTAAGAAATAGTTACAAGCACTGAAAAACAAATAGAAAAGAAACCAAGCATTTTTTTTTTTTTTTACAGTAATGTTGAACAAGGGAAATGAAGGCAAAGTTGTTAACTCAACAGAAGCCAAGTATTTTGGAACAATCCTGAATATGGAGGACACGTTAAAATGCACCCGTATCAATCTTTTTCTTTAATGAACTGATACTGTTATGTGAGTTAATGTTTAAAATCTGATGCACTGCTGCAGGTCTTTTCCCCACAGTGTTATAGAGAGAGATGGATCTGGAAAACATGACCCAACCCTGACTTTCCCTTCTGCCATTTCTGCAGAGGCACAGAAGACAAAGAAAGGGCAACAGCAATGGGCAAGAAGGGAGGATTGCATCCCAAGGAGTTGCTGCATTTACCTTCTTCCAGAGGACTCAGCAGCTCTGGTACACAACCATTTTGAAAAGAGGATGAGGAGATTCCAGTGATCTTTAGATGCCAGGATAACTAAAATTTTAGGTGAACTGTAAGAGATTTGCCTCTTGTACACAAGATGCTCACAGAATTTGGGAACATTTTCCCAGAGGGCAGCAAGGGACTGGTGGCTCATTAGATGTCAAAGCCAAGGTCCTCATTCCCCAGCTCCACATGAACCTGAGCAGGCCAGAGTCACAACACACTTTAGACAGAAGAATCAAAGCTCAGATTTCTTTTGGAACTCACCAAAAGGCAATATGGAAGAGAGGAGAGGTGCTGTTACACTTAACCAGAGAAAAGAGACCCCAGCCAACACAGAAGGCTGAGGTCTAAGGGAGAACACAGCATCACTCCAGCCAAGAGTGCCAGCAAGCATGAACAACTGAGATACAGTTCACCTAATCCAACTACAGCTTTTATTTGTTTAAAATTAAATAAATAGTATAGCTCCAGTCAGCCCTGACTTAATATCCAGATAAGCCTCTGAACCATGCTAACAGACTCGAAAAAATGCTTTTTTACTGCCTAGAATTGTAATTTTACTCTGCAAGTTTAGTAGCTTTGCATCTTTCCAAAGCTCTTTTCACACTGCAAACTCAATTCTCCTAAATCCTTAGGAAACTGAGCCCTGAATGCAAAACTTTTTAATGCAGAAAGGGATAGGCTGTCAGCATGTAGCTAACTCAGAAAGAACCAACTGAACCTTTCACTCTCACCTTAGATTCAGAGAGGCACTACCCATAAAAAGTAAAAAAACCCAAATAGCAGCAATAAACACTCCCAAAGATGAGGAAAACAACCCCTGCAATTCAAGATTCAAAATAAAACACAAGGTGGCAATGCCCATTCCAGATCATCCCTTCCAGAATGTCAACACCTTTGGCATTTGCTGCTAATTGGGCACCAAAAAAGGCAAGTCCAAAACAGAGATTGCAGTCTTGGCTGCATTTAGAATAAATATTTATTAATTGCTTTTCATCCAGATGCTTTTCTAATTTAGGTACTAGGCTGCAAAATTAAAAGCATTCAAGATTCACAAAAAAAAAGGCAGCTGCTTAACATCTGGATACTACTGGCTCTAGATACTATGATGGGCTTACTCTTCATTAAAACTGCCTTATTGAAAATGAAGACTATCTGCCAAACTTATAGCTGTAGACTCTGAGACAGAAAGGGTTTGTTATGCTATGGTTAAGAAAGATGTAAATAGCCCCAAATCATTTTACACTGCATTACAAAAGAAAAGATACTTCAGTTTTTGGCAAATGTTTCATGTTTACTTTTCAGTCCCGGTGAGTAGATGTTAACTGATGTCATTATGAGCACTTTAATCCAGAGGGAGATGTAAGAAAAAAACCTCAAAGATTAATTTGATTGAAGCACTACATTTAATCACTCTGCTATGTGCAACACTGATGAGAAAATGACATTCAGAAAGAATTCTTCCACTTTAAGTAGAATGGATAATGAATCATTAAAAAAATAAAATAAAATCCTGACATTGTGGCTATCTACCAGCTCCTGGCCTGTTCTCAAAGCTCAGACACAAACCATGGACATTTTGACTTCCAGCCACCTCCTACCAGTCAGAATCTGCTCATTCTGGATGAGGAATACCAAAGGAGACACCCACTTTTATCCAGTGCATCTCCTCATCCCCAGCATGCAGACAGCAGGATATAAATACATTATACAAAAGGAATAGCAATGACTTTGACTGATTTTGAGTTTAATTAATAAAATAGAAATGAAATATGTATTTCAGGGGATTTAAACCAAATTAGGCTTGAAAAATCTGGTCTCTGAGCTAGAAAAAAAAATAGTAGCATGGGACACTGATACTGATGACTGAAACAAAACAACAGAGCAACATTTTCCATTTGCACAGCACTAGAAGAGTATTTTTAAGATGCTGAGCTAATTTTTCTTGATTTACTGCTTTCCAAGAGCATCCACTGGTGCCACTACTGACACCTGTAACAACCCTGCACAGCTAGGCAGAATTAAGATTATTATAGATTATTATTTTTTTAAATGAAACAACTGCTTTTGGTTTTAGAAAAAACAATCATAAAACCTAAAGCCTACATATATGTCTTGGTAGTGATCACTACTAGCAAAAAGCATAAAAAATAAATATCAGTAATTCCAAAATTGACACCACAGTAATACTGCTGCTTGATGTATCAAGCAGGGACAAAATACAAATAGCATACTCCCAACAGAAGTCTCTTAAACTTGACATGGTTACTGGTAATAGCACAATGAAGTCAGCTAATGGATCCAAACAGTTTTTCCTCAGACTATGCTCTTCTGTGTCCATTCCCAAAAATACTTGTAGGGAAGTTCAGATGTTACGGGAAGTTCAGAACAAGCCTTGTATGAACACTTGGAGCTGCAGCAGTCACCTCATTTTGGAGCACATAAAAAACCTCTGTAAATCTGTATGACTGCACACATAAGCAATAGCTGTCCAAGGAAACAAACAAACAAAAATGACTGTTTGTTCTTTTGTCAGTGCTTAACAATAAAATGAACATATTAGGCCAAAACAGCTTCTTAAAAGTAGGTCAAAAACACCTATATTGATCATTATTTCTGCATTGGTTTCCTAGCAATTAATCTAACCACATCATGTGTATCCTGAAGAGGGTGAGGCAGAGGAAGAAAACAAAATACATTAATGAGGTAGCTTAGACTGAATAACTGCAGTTAAAAGTTTTATTGAACAAAAGAAGGTAAAATGTGGTAGTCCAAGTTCACTGAGCAAAAGCAGCTCTCTCGCTGAAGCTGCACTTTGTGCTAAATAACCTTATTAACTATACAGAGGACACATTATGCAAGTCACCTTAACAGTAAAGGAAAAGAAGGTAGATTAAATTTTATCTGATGGAATGATTTGGTCAAATTCAGTGGCTTAAGTTAACATTTCTAGCCCTTATCTACCTATATTCAGTACAGACATACAACAGACTATACAACTGCACTGAATTTCCATTTGTTAATAGTGTGTGCTCCCATGCAAGCAGAAGCCAGTTCCTGAAAAAAAAAACCAAATTAAAAACTCCAAACATTTTAAATCTTTTGTTTGAAGCATCACTCAACTGACTCAGGAAAAACAATTGATATGTGTTATAAAATCCCAGCCTCTACAAGGTTCACTTCCTGTATAGTGATAATGATTTAAAATTATTTCTCCCCTCTGCCTAAGAAACTTCATATGCTCTGAAAGCACCCACAAAGTCAGGTGGTTGAACAGATATGTCAAAAACAGCCTGTGAAAAGAGGGAGATAGCTCAGGCTCCTTGGCAACCTTCTGTCATAGTTCACATTGATGTGTTCTACCTCCCCTTTCCAGCAAAAAAATGAAAGGAAAAATGTTTTTAACTATGACATTTAGTGACAGAATATTTTTAATACTAAGTCTTCAAATTTGACTTCATGGGCTTCCAAATGTAAGCTATAAGGTACCTCACACCCAACACACAACATTAATAACGTACCTAGCTCATACATTTTACAGACATTATCTTCTCATTTGTTAAACATTTGGCTTGGGTGAGTGTGTCTTTTTTTTGTTAACCACTTGACAAACACACAGCACAAATAACGTCAAAGTTTTGTTGTTTCTTTTTGTTTTTTTCCCCAGTAAGCGTTCAAAATGCTGTAGGCTAAGCCTAACAGGAACTACTGAAGAAAAATAAGACTCCATGATGCAGTGCAAAGGTGTTACTACAACATCATAAGTCAAGGGATGTTTCTAAGGTGCTGAAAGAGGAGATTCTCTGGATGGTGACCCCGTATTGTCCTCCGGTGGGAAAACAGTAAGAGTGCAGGCTCGAATGCCACCAAGGGATTCTGGAAGGTCAAACACTTTATGCCACTCATCTTTTTCTGGATCATATTTCTGAACTATTTCCACCATACACCGATTATTCCAAGAATATCCTCCAACAACATAGATTTTATTTTCAAAGACAGCAACCCCAACATCACTTTGCCCACGTAACATGGCAGCAATTGGAGTCCACTGGTCCAGCGTTGGTGAATAATATTCACAGCTCAGAACATCATCATAATCACTTGTTCCTCTAAAGTGATTTCCACCAATAACATAGAGCTTGTCTCCTACAGTGCACATGCAGTGCAGACCTCTGACTGTCGTCATTGGAGCCTTCTGAGTCCATTTGTCTGTGTCAGGGTCAAAACACATAAGTTCCTTTTGGAAAGTATCATGGGTGATTCCTCCTAGAGAAAGAAAAGAAATGTTAGAGCAGTGCTCACCCTAATAAGCTGTAAATAGTAGAACCACGATTTTTCATTAATTAATCCAGTCTTCCCTAAAACCTCTTCACATCCCATTCATTAGCTCAGGTTTCTGTATGTGCTCTGTTTCAAAATGACATTTTTAATACACCTTGTCCCTTTACATATAAATATGGAAAGAAGCCATGTCTCATATTGTAAGATGATACTGGCACTTTAAAAGGAAAAAAAAATTGTTTTCTATGCTTCCTTTTAGAAAAAACATTTCTTTGCTTATATTTGTTCAGTTTGCTAGTTTCATTTCTTACTATTAAGAAAACAGAAATGCATTTCCCTTTCAAATTTTGTTACTATGCTGTTGTGTTCTGAGTGGTCCTATCACATAGCAGAATTTTCTTCATAAAACTTTTTTAATCAACTTGAACTCAAGAGAGAGGACACAGATTTCTAATACTCTTCTGTTAACAGATGCCTATGGGTCTCTTGACCTTCTCCATGGTTCCCTGCAAAAGCAGTTTGAGAGGCTTGAGGGGACATCACAGGACAATTTCCCTTCAGTGGATGCAATGTTCCACCTTTTGAGAAGGTCACTAGAAAGGTCAGAAAGCAGTCACACCAATTTCAGACACTGTAGGCTTATTAGCTATGGTTTAAGACCATAATGCAACTAGATTTGAGATGCCAAAAAATACACAGAGAATATACTGCTACTAAACAACCTCCTGCCAGGCTAACAATTCCACACTGAGTTATTATGCTTGGATTATTAGTGGCAAGAGATGCCATGGTGTCTACAGGAGTTATTGCAAGAAAAGTACTTAATTCTTCAATAGGACAGCAAGAATTAAATACAGGAAAAATAAGAGGACTGTCCAGCTCTGACATTTAATGACAACTGGTAGTGACAGCACTTGGGAGCCTGTCACAGATAAGAGGCTTTAATGACAAAGGAACCAATCATCACATTTTCAATTCCAAAAGTGTTTAGAGTCACAGGGATATCTGCAAGAAAAAGTGAAAAAGAAAAATCTGTGGGAAATACAGAGCATTTACATGAAAAAACACAGCAGGGAGTATCTGTAAGTGCTGCCTGAAGTAAAACAAGCAAAATGGGCAAGAAAAGTACAAATAGCAGCATAAGGATTAGGAGGTAGCCTAATGAACTTGGACATAGAAAAATAAGAAGCTGTACTTTATGGTAGATTTTAAAAGAAACCCCTCCTAGTCTACAGGCAGGAGGCTGCCTTATTCAAAATACCCCAAGGATCAATCTGCTCCAGTGCTTTTCCTCACCAGCTCTTTACAGCTCAGCAACCTTTTCCCATCTCCTGCCCTGAATTTCAGCTTAGTTTTTATAAAACATCCCTTGAAATTGCAGTAGAGCATACACAGGTCTTTGATCTCTGCAGAGATCACTGAAAGATAGATAGAATCTTTAAAAACTGAGCAGATATCAGAAAGGATACCATCAGTTTCAGAAAACCTAGTGCCCCCAATTTACAAGAAAAATGGAATGAAACTGTAACCTTGGTGACATATAAGTGTATCACAAATGAAAGACCAGTTAAAATACAGACTGTATATGGTGATTAACATGAAAATTTATCCCTTTCCATAAGCTCAGTACAGGGACATGTTCTTCTACAAAGTATTAAAAATTCTAAAGCTTTCCAAAAATATCACAGAATGTGTTTAATGGTTATTAATATACAAATATATGTATGTGGTGTTGCCAGACAGAAAAATGTATTCTGAGAGTTAAAGTGAAGCACAGCTTTGAAATTCAGAGCTCTCATTTACTGTGTAAACACATAATATTATCTAAAATTATTTTCTCAGACTCTACAGTATATATGCTGCTTCACTGGCTTCATATGAAATTGCATCAATGCTTAAACCATGACAAACCTAGTGCAACGAGAGACTTATCTTTATTGTCTCCCACTGAAATAGGAAAAATCAGGCACGTAATTGTTTCACAGAGATTGTATGATCATAGGAATTATTTACCTGAAATGTACATTAATCCCCCATACACAGTTCCAGCATGGCCATAATGTGGTTCGTTCATTTTTGCAACATAGCTCCACTCATTCATCCTGGGATTGTAACATTCCACAGTGGCTGTTTAAAACAAATGAGAATATAAAGATATTGAAGTGTGTGATTTTGACTACACTCACAGTGGCAGTAATATATTCAGAAACAGAGGAAACAGCAATAAGAAACATAGTGCAGCTGAGAGACTGTCAAAGGAATTACTGAGCATTATGTCGAGTGACAACAGAGAAAAGCCTCAAACACTGTCCCACAGGAACAGCAAGGAAGAAAAAACCCTCTTGGACTCTTGCTTTCCAGTTGTCTCATTCGTGTTTCTGCTTGACACACAACCTGCTCCAGCTCACAAACCTTGCTGTGGAACACCAGACAAAATGGCACAGCTGGGTGAACTCAGCATCCTGCCCTTTTCTCTTGTACCTTAAGTGTCTGCCATAAAGAGACAGGGAGTAAACTTAAATCTGTGTCAAAGAAGATCAACGAATCTGGCAATCAGAACAGAGCCAAGTCTTCAGCTGTGTCCCACTCATGAAGAAAATTAAGCTAGATTTGTTTCTTGGTATTTCTCACTGAAATCGTCCCATGCTTTCAAAATGGGAGCAGCAACTGCTGACTCCTCTTCTATTGCCTTGCAACTTTTTATTAAGTACTTGCACAGCAACATCCAGCACAGCACAGGCAACTCACTAATTCAGACAGTTCACAAAAACCAAGATGATGATGAAACACCCCTGAATCTTGAATGGAGAGAAGCAGCTCCTGTGCCATTTGTGCAGTTTTCTTTGTGAGTTTGAATGCTGAAATGATCAAAAGATTTATCAAATCAGAAATTGCAGAGGTTAGTAATAAGTTAAAAAGAAACTTAGAGCCCAGGTGTTCTTGTAGAAAACATTTCTGAGGAATCCTTTCTTCAAAGAGAGATGGAAGAGATACAAGGCTGCAGGTAAAGGGCTCTGTAATAAGCACATAGAATAGAAATAGAAAACAGATTTAATAATGGAGCTGAGCAAGTTGTGTAGACTGGCAGCTTGAAGTGTACAGTTATGACCAGAGGGGCAAAGCTCCTGAAAAATCCTGTAATACAATGACCTTATGATGCACAGAGCAATTATCAATAACTGTGTTATCTTCAAGACAAATTAAATCTTATTTTCAACAATTAAATCAGATTCTAATGCTTGCTACACAATGCTTAATCTCTGAAGAGAGATGTGTACAGACATGTGTACAAAATTGAATCTGTCTTTGAAAGTGGCATTTTACTTCCTCTAGAACAAACTTTTCATTGAATCAAGAGCAGAAAATCTGAGCCATCTCTATGAAATCAGTGATGGTGACTTACAGTCCAGGATTACACATCAACTTAAAAAGACAAAAAAGAAAATCTAAAAGCTTGGAAACTTGCCATTTTAAAGGCTTTAGAGAAACAGTTATTGTTACACTTGCAGAATTAGCAATGCTGTAACACAGTGGCTACAAGGCACACCTCTGCCTGAACTCCAAACTCTTCACTGCATTTTGGAAGACTGAAGTATAGCTATGGTCTCAAACTACCTGCAAAAAATCCCTAGGGAGGGACAATTTAGCAAAAAACACATTACAGTGATCTTCACCTTTCATGGTGAATATATGATCCCCCTTATAGATGCAAAACAGGATGACATTTTCTAATTCCATGGAATAAGTATTTTAAGTAGACACACTCAAAATAAAAGGTTCCAGTTCCAGTGTCAGGAATACTGTCTGACAAGCAGTTCAGTACCATCTAAGGTTTTGTTTGTTTTTTTTTAATCTACATTATAAATAAGAATTGCTAAACATGACATCAGATTTTCTTTTTTACCCACCCAGAAGCTGAAATGTAAATTTAGGAAATAAAGAGAAATGCTAGTCCAGAACATTAAGTTCATATATAAGGTGAAATACACTACACTACTGTTTCTGTCAGAACAAATTATAGACATTGATATACAAGTATGATAATTAATTTCATATTCTTTAAATTGTTTAGCAATCAATGAAAGCCTGAAAGGATCCCCAGTTATGCCCACCATCTCATGGCTTTGTAAGATGGAGACAAATTAAAAAATGACAAAGTAACTAAAGTGAAGTGTATCTGAGCACTCCTGTTGACATGATAATTTTGTGATTTAAAAAAAAAACCTGCCCAATATGGGCAAGTCCTAAACTTACTCTAAAATACCAGTTCTTCACGAAACACTTTCTATCATCTTCCTTATTGTTATTACATTTCCTACCTCAGCCATTTGAAATGAGCCTCAAGCTGCCTTTCACCTTAAACACATACAAGTAGATTAAAGTCTGCATAAGGAAAGGTACCAAAAGGCATTCAAGCATTTTTTTACAATGAAACTTTTTACAGTCAGGCTTGATTTTTTTAAATTATTTTTTTAAATGAAGTAAAAAAATCTCTTAATTTTTTTTTTTTTTCAAGAACAGGGAAAACCAGGTTTGACATGCACATAACCACAGCTGTCCCAGACCCTCCCGACCTGCTGCTCTCTGCTATGAAGCACCTAAATCATCTTTTTACTTAGTTTCACATAAAAAAGGCATCCTCCTTCCCATAGCACTTCCACTCCATGCTGAGGTGAGGAACTTGTATTTCTAATATACTGTAAGGACAAGAAGAGCCAAATATGTGCAAAGCAATCACAAAGCTAGCAGCAACCAGATTAAGATGACATTCAGCTCTGGACAACTGTTTATCTCACCCTGAACTACAGATTGCATTTAAGAGAGAAACCATTGCCAAAAGTTCACTCTAACAAGAGAAGAGAAAACATTCAGAAACTGGTATACATTGCTGCTACACCACTATCACCATGCTCTCAAGACATCAGTTATCTCAGAAAGGACACTGCTGACTACAAGATACATCACTTTCTGATGCAGCTTCAAAATTCTCTTGAACACTACCAATAGAGCTGAAGTACTGTTTAACAGTGTTTCAGACAAACCATCCCGACTGAGATCAAACAAATCTAATTATTTATCATCTGAAAAAAACCCAATTGTTCTGCTTGATTGTTCTGCATGGTATTTCCCTCATTACCTTGTAAGGTCATTCCACTTCTCTAACAATATTTCCCCAGTACTGAAAAGAAAAAAATATTCAAATTGCCAAGTAGTAAAGGTGCCTGGCAATTTAACAGAGGCATCAGAATGTTCTCTACATTATCTCCAGACATAGCACAGTTCACAAAACACTCAAAAGAACTGCTACTTAACTGAAGTATATATCCTATACAGCATGAGACTGATGGATTCATTCTCCCAACAGCAGGCTTTATTTATGTTTAACAGTTGAACTTCTGATCTGTTCATTACAGTAAGTCAGGGAACACAGGCCTCATTTTAATGGAATTAAGCAATCTCAAAACCCCCACAAAGCTTTGGCAGTCCCAAGGGATGCTCTGTCTGCAATCATTTTATAGTACCATCTGTGATGCTATTTGAGGAATATTCAGATATTTACCACTTCTCTATCAGAAGCTTACAATGTGTCTTGATATTTATTAGAGCAGCACTTAGCAACTGCACGTGATGTTCCAAAACCCTGGATCTTAGTTACATTATTTCTGTAATACAGGTTGCTTCTGTAGAACTCAAGAGCTGACTTGGTTAAATTAAACACAGCTCTGAGTAAGTCTGTACCTAGAAGGGCTGAGCCACCTGCCAGGTCCTCCACACTCTGGTTTGATAGTCCCAGTACTGCACTGACAGCAAACAGCTCAACTGGGACACACTTTTCTTCTTCAATTGCAACATTTAATATATCGAGACTCACAAGAGCAATTTTTACAAAAACAAGGAGTTGCTTGAATTAAGGGTTAAGCATCACAGAGGAAACTTGACAAATAAATGCCTTCCCAATTGTTGGGCAAGGGATCAAAAAAACATGAAACTGTCCTGCTGTGGACTAGATTTATTCCCTTTATGTCTTTATTGCAGAATGATGATGAAGTTACCAACGAATGTGTGTGGTATAGGCACAACTCAACATCCCCTAAAGTGCTCAGGCATGTCCATATTAATTAAAATCTCAAACTCCACTCAAGTGTGAAGCATGGGAAAAGCACCCATCTGCACAAGCTTTCTAATGCTTAAAAGCACAGCTTCTGCCATCTTCATCAGGCACCACAACTGAACCTCTAGAAAAAAAAACCAAAACCTACAAAGATCTACTTGTCTGAAAAAAACAGTATCTGGTAACAGCACAACTAGAAATCACTGATGAGCTCTGCTTCATGATAGAATCATAGAAATGCTCAGGCTGGAAAAGACCCTCAAATCATTGAATCCAGCCTTGTCCTAACCCTGTTCCCAATCACCCACCACTAAACCATGTCCCCAGGCACCACATCCAGCCAATTTTTAAACACATGCAGGGAGGGAGACTCAACCACCTCCCTGAACTGCCTGTTCCAGTGCTTAACAACCCTTTCTGTAAAGACGTTTCTCCTGATATCCAACCTAAATCTCCCCTGACACAATTGGAAGCCATTTCCCCTTGTCCTGTCATCTGTCACCAGTGAGAAGAGACCAACCCCACTCTCACTACAGCCTTTTAGGCGTTTGTAAAGAGTGAGAAGCTCTCCTCTAAGCCTCCATTTCCCCACACTATACAGCCCAAACACACTCAGTCACTCCTCATAGGGGATGTTTGCCAAACCCTTCACTACCTTTGTTGCCCTTCTTTGGACTTGCTCCAACACCTCAATGTCCTTTTTGTATTGAGGTGCCCAAAACTGAACACAGAACTCGAGGTGGTGCCTCACCAGTGCCAAGTACAGGGTCAGGATCACTTCCCTGGTCCTGCTGGTCACATAGTTTCTGATACAAGCCAGAATGCCATTGGCTTTCCTGGCCACCTGGGCACATTGCTGGCTGATATTCAGCCAACTGTCAATCAATACACCAAGGTCCTTTTCTGCCAGGCAGCTTTCCAGCCACTCTTCTCCAAGCCTGTAACACTGCCTGGGGTTGTTGGGATCCAAATGCAGGACCCAACACTTGGCCTCACTGACTTCCATCCAGTTGTTCTCAGCCCAGTGATCCAGTCTGTCCAGGTCCCTCTCTAAAGCTTTTCTGCCCCTCAGCAGACCAACACTCCCTCCTGACCTAGTGTCATCTATGAACTTACTAAGGGTGCATTGGATTTCCTCATCAAGATCATTAATAAAGGTGTTAAATAGGAGTGGCCCCAGCACTGAGCCCTGGGGGCACCACTCCTGACTGGCTGCCACCTGGATTTAACTCCATTGACCACAACTCTTTGGGCCTGGCTATCCAGCCAGTGTTTAACCCAGCAGAGTTTATGGCCATCCAAGAAGCCTTGGGCAGCCAGCTTTTCCATGAGGATGTTATGGGGGACAGTGTCAAAGGCTTTACTGAAGTCCAGGTAGCCTGCATAAACAGCCTTTCCCTCATCCACTAAGCAGCTCATCTTGTCATAGAATGAGATCAGGTTTGTCAAGCAGGATCTGCCTTCCATGAACCCCTGCTGACTGGGCCTGTTTGTCTGGCTGACCTTTAACTGATCTGTAATGGCTCTTGAGTGTCTCTGTGAACCACACTTGGTTTTCACTTTGTCTCTATTTCCAAAAAGTGTTTCCTTTTGCACAGCTGCCTTCTCCAGGCTGTGCTCCTCCTCATGCTGGAGTGATGTTCCTTCTTCCTTCTGGGAATAGCTTTGGCAGGTGTCAACTTTGACGTTTCAAAAGAACCAACCAGAATTATGCACAATCCTTCTAGATGTCACAGGATTAATTCTAATCATTCTAAAACAGCACAAGGTCAAGAAATCTGAATTATAATCTCATAAATGAGTGTGTTTCAAAGACATTTACCAGATTCCACTGCATTTACCACATAGGTACAGATTCACCCATCCTTATCAATGAGCCAAGCATTTCTCAGTGGAATGCACTATTTGAATAGGAATTGTTAATTATTGCTAAAGGACAAACTACTGAGGCAGAAAGTGGTATTTTAAAAGTTTTCAGAAGATTAAACATTTGAAAACTGTTTTGGGAAGGCTTGACAGAGAGCCTCAAAAATAGTGTTATTTTTATTCCATTGAATGTCAAGAGAAGAAATGCTAAATAAATTCATTTTAGTAACTTTCATCTCTTTGGCCTCTTTCCATAAAAGCTGATCTTCCAGAAAGCTGAATTCAGGTTTTGGGAATTGTTTTGTCTCTAGCAACAGACTGAAATTAGTTTGAACCCAAGGGCAACTTCTTTCATACCTGTCCAACACACATTTGACCTTCTCTATGAAGAGTTTTTGTCATCTGAAGAGAATGGGAAGTTTAAGCTGGATTTCATCTTCCAGTTGTCAAGGTTTATGAAAGAAACATGAAAATGAAAAGTGACTTGCTTCACAATTAACAAGCAAAGAAATTGAAGCCCCAGATCGAAGCACCAGACAGCTACAATATTTAACATTTATAGAGTGCTCTTCCTGCAGAATGATCCAATGACATTTTTCAGGTTTGTGTGGAAATCGTTGCAGCATTTTAATTATCTTTACTGAAGAATTTTAGGTGGGTGGTAGATTTTATATTTAATTAAATCTGCAGAAGAGTTGAGGTCAGGAGAATGACACTGCTTGATCTAATTTAAGAAAAACACTGTGGTCAAAGCCTGCTGCACACAAAGATTGCACTGCCTTAGTGGTATCATTATTTCATATTGATTTTTTTTAGACTTGTAACTTTTTCACCAACATTTCTACAACTCTACTCTGCTTACACAATACACAAGAATGGCAGTCTTATTATCTGCTATTAATATGAGAAAATAACTTAATTAAGGTCAGGACTTTCTGATGCTCAAAGATTAATATTACTTGGTACATTTTGTCTTTTACAAGTTATTAAGCTTGTTTTTAGAATTAGTATTTTCAGGTAAAGTGACATGTAAGAAGAACTCTAAAAACCTCTGGATCTGCATCAGAAAACGGCTGTTGAGGGAAAACAAGCTACTGTAAAACAGTTTCCCCTGTTCTTGGAAACAGGAGGTATTTTAAAATGTCTCATTTCATAGAATTTTAGAATGGATTTTAAATTTCTAGAAAAAACAGCCCTGTTTTGTGTAGTGGAAGCAATATAGCATTTGTTTCCTAAGAAATTCTGAATATGGTCATGAAATGAAGTGTTTATGTGAATAAATTAGGATTTGTATTGTACAACTAAACATGTTTCTCACTGTACTTAAAGTTTTGAGTGTAATTCTAAAAAGCAATCCTAAGAGAAAGAGATGCTGCTACAAAGCCCTGACATGCTAACAGCTAAGGGTTGGGCTGAAAGCAGCAAACAAAATAATGAAATGTTACATCTGGTTTAGATATAATATTGTGCTAAAATTCCAAGCGTAATCACTCTAAAACTTCAATTTTTAAATGAAGACAAAGTGTACACTCTCAGACGTGACTGCTAACCAGTATGACTTCAGAAAAAGCAGTGGATTAATACAGGCCATTCTCTTTTGTTAAATTAAGTTACCATGTATTTATTCTTTCTTTCCAACCATCTTATTTTAAAATTGATTTTTGCCTTCTTTTTTTTTTTGGTCAAGTAAAATGAATAATCATTTGCAAGATGCAAAGAATGATGCAGTAGGACAGGGTCATTCATGTAACTAAGTTAACTGTGTAGTCAGAAGATGACAAGCAATATATAGCATTTTCCCTAATTAAAAAGGTCAGAATGTCAGGACATCTGAATCTCACTGAGCTGTGATTCAAACAAATCACCCTACCATTAAAAAACAACCAAAAAACCTAACAAAAACCCCACAGCACTTCTAGCATTTCAAAATTACCATTCCACAAAATTTCTGTCTTTTCAAATGCAACTTTCATTCAACAGTGAATTTTGGTTACAAAGTCACATATCCCTCAAGAGTGAAATGGGTGAGTTTGATCTCTCAGCTCAAGTAATGACTTTTTTTGTGTGTATAATTGCACTTCTATACACACACATTTATACAGGTAGAGACACACGTTTACGTCAAAGCTTGGATATTATGTACCAATATAGATAGTTTGATATTTTGAAATCTTTTTGTGGAAAACCTTCTCAAATTAGCTGCTAACAGCATCCGGAGAAGTTTCTTTATGCATTTTCAGTATTTCCAGACAGAAGGCACATGTCAACAACTCCAACTTGTTTCCCCTCTCCCATTCATAGGTGTTCCAAGGACTAAAAAGCAAGGCTTCAGGAGAAGCACTCACCTAGCTCACCCGCTGCATTTCGCCCACCGACTGCATACAAATGTCCTTTGAGGGCACTTAGGTGGAAGAAGGTTCTCTTCTCATTTAAAGATGCAACTTGCATCCACTTGTTGTAGCGAGGATCAAACCTAAAGACCGTGTCAACCGCTGTCTTTCCTTTAGTGTCATAATTGCTCTGGCCCCCGACGACGTAGAGAAAGTTTCCAATGACGGCGATGCCGTGCTGGTACCTGGGTGCATCCATGGGAGCTAAGGATTTCCACTCGTGGGCCTTCTCATCGTAGAGCCGTAACTCCTTGCTGACAACCAGCTGCTGCCTCAGCACTCCTCCCAGTGTCACCAGGTGAGTGCTGTCCGACCGGATGGCAGTTCTCTCCGACTGCATAACTGGTTGCATGTATGGCATCATTTGGTAGTTGCTGGCTTCCAAAAGCAAGTTGACACAGGTGTTGTCAGTCCTCATGAAGTCCACTGTCTGAACGTAGTTGATGAGATCCTGGGGGGACATCAGGGGGAACCTGATGTTCTTCATCAGCTTTGCAGCGTACTCCATCCGCGGTTCCTCGTAACGCAACCAGCGACAAGCTGCCTTGAAGAGTTCAAGTTCAGTGCAGTGCTTAAGGCTATTACTTGAAAGCACAAAGGCAAGACGTTCAAAGGGGAGTTTCACAAATTCACCAGTACTTAATAACGCGGGGAAATTCTTCAAGATGAAATTATTAACATATTTATCCACTTCTGTGAGATTATACGTGTTGGCAATGCGCCCGACCTCAACACAGTTTTCCAAGGAAACCTATTAGGTAAACAGAAAGAGGAATTAAAACGTTACCTTAATTTGGTGTCTAAATGATAATGAAGAATTTAATTAATACTATAGAATCGGCAATATTTCATCGTTTCACAGTGCTTAGGGTGATTTACACATGAGTAAATACATATTCAGTGCAATGTATATATTCATGACTGCAAGAGGAGACCAAATGTATTCCTGATTTCGAAGAAATGAGACAAGTAACAAACAGATGGTATATATTAATTATGCCAAATACATGATACAGTTATAATACATAGCAATTATACAGCACTTCATCTTTGAAAAGCTCTGTAAAGTTCTTTGTAAGACAGACGTGGAAAATACAGCTAAGGGAGAGGTGATCAGCCCAAGGTTACAGAGCACGATGCAAAAGTAGGTCTTGCCATTAGAAATTTTTTAGAAACACTATTAAAAATGTATTGTCATAATGGAGCCAAAGAGAATGGCACAGCTACCTCTCCACTGCCACGTTTCAGCTATCTACAGTGTTCAGCCCCATGAATACACTCCTTAGAAATTAACAAAACTGGACCAAGGTGGTGCTGTAGCAGACTGTGTTCAAAATTAAACACGTCAAACAACAAAGGTAAGGGTTTATATAGCATGGATTTTTAATTTTTTTTTTTTTTTAATAATAAGCCTTGGAGGGTTTCTCCTAGAAATAATCAGCACATGAAATGTTTCAGCAGCATGGATCACACCCGATTTAATTTCAGTATTTGAGTGACCATATCTCAGTAACCATCTTTTTTACACTGTGGCTGCATCTGTCTTTCTTATATCTTTGGCTCCTACACTTCTGAGGTTACTTATGATCCAAGGCAGAGGGAGGAAGAAAGATGGCAGGGATGGGACATAATTTAAAGTGGGTCTCCAGTAAACCCCTCCAGTTCACTCCAGCAAGCTCTGTGGTACACAGACAAAGCCAGTAAATTTTCAAATGCTTTATGCTGAGAATTGCAGCTTTTTTTTGCATTCAATTCTTATTCCAATTCAAGTTTCATTTGCACATACTTTCTCTGTGCAAATCAGTCCTACTCAATGCTGACAACTTCCACTGCTTTGTGATTCTCAGTATATTTGTAATGCCAAAAGAATTCAAGCTTCCAAATCTCATAGTTATTTTAAAAAAGATTATTAAAAAGATTAAAAAGATTGAGTACTATGACCTGATTGCAGCCTAACAACTCAAAAACCTCTAAATGACCTTCTGGTCATGAGAGAGATTACAAGATTTTAATACTGTATAACTCAATCTGGTCATTGCCCTTTAATGCTGGGCAATTTAAAAGTCTAATGAGTATGGGAATAGGATTTATTTTTTTTTTATTCACTAGAAACTGATCTAACTTGGCCTTAGAGCTAAGATCTGGAGTCATCCAAAGTCTTCATTCACATATCCTGAAATGCCTTCATATTTTAATGTGGTATATAAGATTTTTATCAAGCTAACATTGTGCATAACACTCAGAAGAAAAAAGATTTTCAGGAAAACTACAAAGCAAACTTATTCTCTGTGAATCCAAATTATAAGTATTGGCAAGTTTTAGATTAAACTCTTACTATTACATAGACATTGGTCTTTAAAAAAAAAAAGTACTGAGCCCCTAATAACTGTAAATGTGAAACAAGCAGTAAGTCTTACCCCAGAGATAAGAAACACTTTACAGAAGTCCAAGACAGGTAGAATCTGCAAAAAACTGGCAGCTTCCAGAGTGTCCTGAAGGTTGTCCATGTTAAGGGAAAGTTTTGCAGTATAAATAAAATCAATTATCTTCTTTAGGCCTATTTTGTTCACACCATGAAGCTTAATGCACATCAAATCCTGTTCCTTCATTCCTCCTGGAAAATACATGTAGGTAAGTTTATATGATCATTTTGATTGGATTGAAAGACTTTCATAAAGATATATAAAATTAAAATATAATTTTATGGTTTAATTTAAAAAGCCACATGCAACAGTAGAGAGAGTAGAACTATACAAAGCTGTCTGCAGTCCTGGGTTGATTCACACACATTTAACATGTATCTGAGAGTCCAAACAATGGCAGTTGAGAGATAAAAATACATATTACTTTAACAAGGAAAACTACCTGTGAACATAGCCTTGAAGTAATCACTTGCTGAAGCCATCATTGCTCTGTGAACTGGAAATACTTCATCACCATCTCCTGGAACAAGTGTCACATCACACAGCAAACCTTCCACTCGCAGCTGGTCAAAACCCTGCAAGGAGACCATAATGTAAAGCATTCATAGAACCATAGAATTGGCTGGGTTGGAAGGGACCTCAGAGATCATCGAGTCCAACCCTTGAACCACCGCTGCAGTTCCCAGCCCATGGCACTGAGTGCCACATCCAGTCCCTTCTAAATATCTCCAGGGATGGAGAATCCACTACTTCCCTGGGCAACCCATTCCAATGTCTGATCACCCTCTACATAAAGAAATTCTTTCTAATCTCCAACCTAAACCTCCCCTGGCACAACTTGAGACCCTGCCCTCTTGTCTTGCTGAGAGTTGCCTGGGAAAAGAGCCCAACCCCCCCCTGGCTCCAACCTCCTTTCAGGGAGTTGTAGAGAGTGATGAGGTCTCCCCTGAGCCTCCTCTTCTCCAGGCTGAACAGCCCCAGCTCCCTCAGCCTCTCCTCATAGGATCTGTGCTCGAATTTCATCTGATTTGGGAGGAGAGTAGGAATCTCTTTCTTTTACCTTATGTAAATACTTGTTTACTTTTATTTATGTATTTACTGTTGTTCCAAGAAGTATCTAAAGAATAATTTGTCATATTATAACCATTACCCCCCATATATAGTAATAGATAATTATTCATTGGAATACAAGCAGAATAATTATTCACAAACAAGGCTTTACAACTACAGACAGGTTCACCATTTGCTCAAATTTTGAGGAAGAAAATTCAATGAGGAAGAAGTAAGTTCTGAACATTTTGCTTAGCATTCGGACAAGGGAAGCCTTTCCTTAGACACTAGAACAAAAGAATCACTAACTTCTCTGAATTAAAAAAAAAAAAAACCACCACAAAACCAAACAACAGGTCATTTTTTATCCAAAACTTGAGTAATCTATTTTGGCAGCAAATCTAAAAAGTAAGCACCAATTTATCACGGCATGGAGCTTTCCTCATCACATCACAGAATCACAGAATTTTCAGGGTTGGAAGGGACCTTAGAGATCACCTAGTTCCAACCCCCCTGCCATGGGCAGGGACACCTCCCACTAAATCAGGTTGCTCAGAGCCCCATCCAGCCTGGCCTTAAAAATCTTCCAGGGATGGGGCATCCTCTGGGCAACCTCTTCCAGCCTCTCACCACCCTCATGGTGAAGAACTTTTTCCAAACTTCCAATCTAAATCTGCTGTCTTCTAGTTTGTACCCATTCCCCCATGTCCTATCACTCCCTCACATCCTATAATGTCCCTCTCAAGCTTTCTTGTAGCCCCCTTCAGAAACTGGAAGAATAAGGTCTCCACAGAGCATTCTCCTCTGCAGACTGAATAACCCCAACTCTCAGCCTGAGGCAGCTTTCACACAGGAGATGGGACAAGTGGCTAACATCATAACATGACTCTATTCAAATGAGCTTCTTTGATACAGCTGTGGCTTCACAGTTTAAACAACAGTACCTCTTCAAAATTGAGAGTGGACAGATAGACCAACCAAGGAATAGGCTAGAGTGTTTCTTCCAAGCTGCTGCTAAAAGTTGAACCTTTAACTCAGAGTAAGTTACAAGCCATGCTTGCCTGTGGGCATTGCCAGCACAGAACAACAACATGCTTTTAGTCTGATAAAGTCTACTGAGGAGAGACATTCTTTAGAGAAGCCAAAATTCTCAGAAAGATCAATATTGACAAAAGAAAATATAATTACCTGTAATACCACAGAACTGTGAGTATTGCTGGTGAAAAATCTTGTGGTCCCTGTCTTAGAAGACTGTAGGTGGGCAGAGATGCCCATATCGCTGCTACCAAGAGATACTTTCATATGAGGATCCTCCTCTTCCACCAGAGATCTAAGATTAGAACAAAGAAACCTTAAGATGAAAATCATTTTCATTCGGTGCTCTTGTCCATTAAAACCACAATCTTCTGGGATGAAATATAACAGGAGAGGTTAGAGGTGAAACGTTGGGAGGTGATAAAATCAGTCCTTAGAGATCCCTTTCAGCTAATCTGGGACAGTGAAGCATTAACACTCTCTAAAACAGTTTTAACTTCCTTTTCCATCCACCTCCATCTCCCTGATTAAGGCACTTTCACACTATTTTATTTCTATCTGTGCTTCCAGTATAGTTGCATGCTTGCAGGTGTTTCATCCAGTTTCCAAATTCAAGTGTCTTACCTGATTGCCACGGAAAGCTACAAGACTCAAATTCTAAGTGCAATATTCAAGTTCTGTACTTTCATTCCTATGGCTTGCATTATCTTGCTCAAGTATGAACATAGTAAAAAAAAAATATACATAACGGAATTTCAAGTTACTTTTAGAACAATAGAATAACTCATTTAGGTCATGATATCCAATATTTGGCTATGACAGGCAACAACTTCATAATTTTAATTTGTTAGTGTGACAATAATAATTAAGTTTTTTATTACAACCAATTACTGCACAAATCTAGATAGGAAGGATTAGTTTTAGGTAGAATTATTACAGAAGTAACTGTGCTCTTATTAGCCTTCCACTGTAATCTTGAGATATAAATTAGGCTTCTATAAAGAGATATGCATATGAGAGTCTAACTACCTAACGTGTAATTATTATAAAATGTAAATAAATTTAATCTCTAGAAATATTAATAACTAGTTCCTGTGATTTCTGTGATCTAATGTACTACATATTAGCATGCATAATGGCATAATGCATATGTACACAACATTAATTAACAAACATAAGATGTTATTCCACAGATGAGGGCATCTCCATTATTAATAAAGACTCCATGTCTCAAAAACCATTCCAAGCAGTTAAACATAATTGCTGCAAACCTCAGATATAAAGTTTTACAAATTTTAAATGTGCAGGCTAAACATTGGCCTCCAAGCAAGTTTCAGAAATTGCTTTAAACAACTGAAAAAGATGTGCTTACAATTTCACCCATTCCCCCACTTTTGTTTACACTCAGGAGGAAAGCACAAATTTGGAATCTTCAGGTGAAAAAGATTTTCAGAAGGTTTTTTTCCCCAAACAAAGGTTTGTTTCTTTAAAAAAAATATATATATATATATTTTTTTTTTTTCAGGTAAATGGAATGTGTAGAGCAGTTTCTGAACCTCACACATTACCCCAACAGCACTGCTGTGCCTTGTTCAAACCCATGGGTACACAAGGTGAGCTATAAAAACATATTCCAAACAAATTCACTACTCAACAGTGTACATGTGTTTGAAACAATGAGATTTTATGTAAACAGACATAGGAATAGATTTCAGGAACATCTAAATAGCTCTGAATTCTAGTGCAGCAATCAAATCCTCAGACATCTCAAAAAAAAAAATTATAAATAAGGATGTGCTGCAGCATGTGAAAACTGTGCTGGCTTTTTAGAAAATGTGCTTACCTCTCTTTTACAAAACTAATCCAGATTATATTTAAAATAAATTTTTATAAGGTGTGCCACCTTGGAAAAGTGCTCTCCAAACTGTCTTTGGAACCCAACAATGCATACAGTGGTTTAACAAAGCAGCAAAGCAGTTGCCAGCTCATGACCCAAAATGGTTTTTGTTTGCTTTCTGCTAGAATGGGTTTTGAGTTTGGTGGGGTTTTTTGGTGGGGTTTTTTAGTGGGGTTGGTTTTGGTTTGGGGTTTTTTGTTTGGGTTTTTTTGAGATTTTTTTTGTGGTTGTTTTGTTCTTTGGGGGTTTTGATTGCTTGTTTTCTGTTTTCTCTTGTTTGGGTTTTTTTGTTTTGGTTTTAATACAATGACATCAAGGACAGAGCCTAACATAATTTCAAGTGACATCCAGTCACTAAATTTATACATGTCTTTCTAAGAAGAAATTATGAAATAATGTAAGGAGACTTGTAAGTGTGGGTGGGAAGGAACCACAGATTCAACTAGCATGATTCTGACTATTTGCTCCTGAAAGATCTTCCTGAAATGTCAGCTCAGATAGGCATTGTACAAAGAGGCTTTAAAAATACTTCTGAACTCAGAGCAAAACAGAAGATGTGCACGTTAGTTAAAACCATTCAGAAAAGAAACATGTAAGTAATCCAAATTTTTTGGCTTTTTACTATGTTGTCACATACCCCATGCTGCTTTATTTCCTGACAGCCAGCGTATGTTTCAATTTTATTAATAAATTCAAAAGCCTTGACCGTGATTCTTTTGTTCCAAAAGTGGCAGTGATAACAGAAGCATTTTTCTGAACAGGCCCCATAACATACAACTTCCCAAGCTTTGACCTAAGAGGTCACAAGATGCTTTATTACAACAGAGATGGTACAATACATTTCACAGTTCTAATACTCAGATGAACACATTTGACATGCCAGATGTGGTTAAAAGCAATTATTTCCCCACCTGATTTTCAGCACATAAAGGCAGCTGTCTAACACCTATAGCACACATATAAGCTCAGCAGCTCATGACTTGATGCTCTTGGGGAAAAGAAATTTCCACTGTTTCTCTCCCACGTTTGCTTGTTATGTACAGAACTCACATAAGCAAACTAAATATTAAAAATCACCACCTTCCATACTATAAAAATCCACCACAAAATAAATGTTACAGTTCTAGTCTCAAACATTAACATCACTGTGTATGACTCCAAGAGTAGAAGGTAAGTAGATTATACTGTTCTCATCCTGTTTTTTGCTTTATATATAAACAACTATGACAAAAAAGTGTGTGTGGGGGGGGGTTGGGTTGGGTTGGTTGTCACCTTTTTTTACCTACAGCTTTAACAGTTTCTCAAGGCCAAGCATCCTTTCCCATCATGCAGAAAAGTGACATTCAGGACCTGATTTTGGCAGAAGTTAAAGCACAAGTCAGCAAAAAAAAACCTGGTGACAGCATGCTGGTCCCCTGAGTCCCCGCCTTGTGGCATTCACTGAGAGGGAAAGAGCACACCCAGAGAGAGCAAAAATTATGAGTTTGTCATTGGCTTTGCACCAGTTTCAGCATTGACCTTCACACAACAAGAGAAACCACCCTTAGTAAGACAAATTAAAATGCAACAGCTCTTCTGTTGCTCTTCAGCTCTCTCTCTGTTGATCCCAGTACACAGGGAAACAGCAAAACCCAAGCACTATATCATCAACAGTAAGAGAAATTTAAAACTGGCCTGATGAGAAATTTTAACTATTCTGAATATGACTTCTGTTTGAAGGGGCTGTAAAGTGAATATTCAGCAATAACTCTGCTATTCACACCCTGAACTAACAGGTAATCCACTTTGTACCCACTGAATTTTAACCAAGGTTAAAAAAATTAGTTGGAGGAAACAGCTAAAACTACATTTATGTCTAGTGATAATTCACAGCAAGTTGCTCTTAAATGTGGATATTAACACCACTTTCAATGCATACACCTGGTCTGGAGGGGGTTGAACACTACACTGCTAAGACCAAGGGAATTTTAATGTTTAATGTAAAGTATTAATATATTAATTACATTAATAGTGTAATAGCAAGGGCAGAGGAGCTGCCTGACTCTGCAGCCTCTAGGAAGCAGTGGCTCAGAGTTCAGAAAAAGGCACTGACAGTTAATTAGTTTCTATCACAGAATGAGTCAGAATCTTCTTTTTAAACTTAGGTTGGTTCAAGTACAGTAGAGTTTTACCCCAGCAACTGTAACCAAACGAGCTTTTCTCATTACTCCAAATATGTCAAACCAATATTTTTGTAAAAATGAAATATGGAGTGTGCATTACCTGGGTATTAATTGTGTATCTTCATTTCCTAATTTTCTGTCAATTTTAAAGGAAGATAGCTTTCTTTTTAACATTAAAAAAATGTCAATATAAGGTTTCTTTCTGTAGATTATAGCCAACTAGATTCATTTTCACTAAGAATAATATCTTTAGGGAAAAATCAATCCTGTTCATCTACTGAAAGATACCTGAACAGTCTCTCACAATGGAAATTAATAATTACTTTAGAACTAGCAAGAAGGCTTGAAGTCAAATGTTGAGCTATGAAAAAACAAAAACAAAACCCTATAATAGTTCAAGAGTTTTGCCAAGCTAATTAGGAAGCTACACTGACTTTTCAGGTTTTTATTACTTTAGGGATTTTGGGGTTGTTTACGTTTGCTTTTTTTCATAGGACAGGCAGAGGAAAACCATAGCTGAGCACTCTCCTAGTGGAGAAAATAAGTGTTCAAACTGCACCAATTCAGTAGTAGTATTTAATATTTCATTGATCTGAAAGATACAAGTTCATATGATCAGATATATAAATCCCTAAATGTCAGCACACAGGACAAAACATGATGTGCTAACAACAAGAGTTGGCTTCTCTTAATGAAAAGCAGATTGGAATTCATCTCCATGTGCTCCATGAGTTTCTAGGCTTAACTGCTGGCCCCTGAATGCAGAGAACCATCTAATGGCACAATCATTATGAAAAATTAGTATTCCAAGAGAATATTACATAAGCCTTGAAAACACTCAGACTGACCCAAGTATTTACAGGATTTCTGCCTATTAGGGCTCCCAGTTCTGTATGAATTCTCCGTAGATTACTGGAAGTTATTTATGATAACTGTGAGCTGACTTTAAAGGAGAAACTGAAATATGAATACAGCAGAAGAGCAAGGAACCTCCTAACCAAGACAGGTTATGAGACCCTTTAGTCGGAACCAGAATCTGAGCTGTACTCACTCAATCCTTAGCTGAAAGCTGAAAACCAGCTGGCAAACATTGGTGCTCACACCTCCAGCAGAACTCTGATTTGTACCTTCCTTCAAAATATGCCTTCAATACTGGAAATTTTCAGCAAATATTGACAAGTATCTTTTAACTGGGTGGTGTTACAACCTAATTCCCAGAGGCAATTTACTTTCTAAAGCATTTAGCAAATATTAACCTCTTAAGAGAGGCACCAAGCTGAGCCACAACCATCAGGGATCTGTGGAACATTGGGTAAGTTTTGCTCTAAACCAAAATATTCAAATCATGGAGTTGCCATTTTGTATAGAGCTCAGTGGCAGGAACAAAGAAAAAATACTCTGTTGTGGTGATATCTTCACAAGTAGTGAAACTCTCTCTGATGCAACAGAAATAAGGTAACTATGAAAAATACTGGGGCTTGCTTCATTTACAACCATTGATCTGTTTAAATTGTCAGAGCATGGTGCAGTCTCTGAAAACAAAGGAAAGAGATCAGCCTACAGCTACAGACATTCTAAAGTGCATGTTCTCTGATTTATTTAAAACTGACAGCCTTTTTGTAACTCAGCAAAAGCTTGCCAAAGCCATATTGGCCAGACAGTTAATTCTTAATTTGGTAAAGCTCAATAGCTTGTTTCTGAAAAGATTATAACCTTATTTTCTCTGTCAAATTACTGTTCAATGAACCATGACTGCAAGTGTTCTGGTCACTGGTAAATGGCATCTTCAACAATCACTCCTGGCATGTACCAGTACTCTGGTATTTATCAGCAAACCAGATTTCAGTTTCATATTAAGATATCCTTAATATAGGACAAAACTTTTATTACTTTATGATCTATTTAAAAATCTGGTATATTACAGGACTATCTATACACAAAGCTATACATGACCCTTCTTTCTAATGACCCTTTTAATGAAGAGGTCAGTGAAAGACAATGAAACTTTTTTCACAATAAAGATTAATTCCTTATTAAGATTACAGATTAATTCTTTATTTTGTGTGCATAATCTGCCATAAAGTATTTTATAATGCTTAGTCTGGCAAAAAAAAAAATGTTAGTATCAACTGTTGTACTGTCTTCCCATTATGAACAGATAGTCCAGAATCATGAGTAATGGAATTTAGGGATTCCCCAACATCCACCTTAGAGCTCAACAAGCATAAATCATTTGGCAGCACTATATACAAGAAAATTTCTTAATGCTTAAGAAATTCAAATATTAAAATAATGTAGATGAACAAATTACACAATCATGGTATTGCACCCATACCATATCTTCTACCCCTACAATTTCTGAAAATCTGTTATTCTGGCAAAAGATACTTTTACATTTTTCTGCCCCTAAAATAACATCTAATCTTTTTATTACTACTTGTAACAGATATTATAACTTCATAGATTTATCATAACAGTAACCCAGTAGAATTAGATTTTTATAACTTGTTAATGGTTTCTTATTAAAAAAAATGAAGCAAAAGCTTCTGAAGAAAATGCAAGTTTACATTTTAAAATAGAATCATAGAATTGTCAGGACTGGAAGGGACCTTAAAAGATGATTTAGGTCCAACTCCCCTGGCATGGGCAGGGACACCTGACTACAGCTAGAAGAGAAACCAAAGACAAAAGATCATCTTTGTTCTGATAGTTTGACAGAGCAATTTAACTTCCTTTTAAACAGACCAACCAACATGTTCAGTTCTTGCTTTGGGGGTATACAGGTAAGGACACAGGTGGATGTTAAAGATCTGAGAGCAGGATGAACATAGCAGCAGGACTGGAAGGCAGGACCTAACGCACAAGGCATCAGGAGTAGGAATCCTGTCTTTTTTTCCTTTCCTTTTATGAGCAGTAGTCCCCTGCTGCCAGCTTCAGTTGTCACTATTGTAGCTGAACAGTTTAAAAGCCTCTATTTTAATAGATCAACTAGAGGCTGACAATGTAACTAGGAACACTTTGCTTTTATCAGGTTACTCCGTTTCTTAAAAATGCTGCTTTAATGCTGTTCACTTGAAAGGGGTCAGCACAACCAGAAGTTCACAAACCTGTACCTCAAACAAATTAACAATGCATTTTTAATTACTGGGATCTTCAAAAGTAGCTAGAGCAGCTGGTACAGAATACTGCTCACCATGGGCAATGCACCTGATGTTTATATTTTAATATCTCACTTTTTACACCTTGCCTTGTTTATAGATTATAGGGATAGCAGTAACAGCAGAACATTTAAACGTTTTTTTTTTTTGTTTTTGTAAATTGACACTGAGCTCTTCTAAATCTCCACTCCAGAAGAAAGGCATAAAACACAGCTTACTGTTTCTTAAATTAAAAACCAAATAGATGTTCCTCTATCTGTTTTGCCACCTTTCCTCTAAACTAAGGGTGTTCTGTAAGAGGGGAACAAAGACCCAGGCTCCATATACCAGAGGAAATCAGTGACAAGTTACGTTTTACTTTCATATGGCTCTGGCCAAGGGCAGCAGACAAGGAGGACACAGGCCCTCCAACCCCCCAAAATCAGCAGAAGAGTACAAAGATCATTTCTGGACCCTGCTGATGGGCAGCAAGCATATGCAGGCAGCTCCCCAGGTTTGATCTGCTCTTAAAACAGTTACAGCATGAGATGCTCATTGCAAGGGCAAGTTTAAGAAGGTGCCTAAAGAGGAAATTAATCACCACAGCAATGTAGTCCAAGCAGGTCTGTAAGCAACAAATACATCAAGGGCATGCGGGCAAAAAAATATACAAATTAACAAGGACACTGAATGTTGTTCAAGTGGAGTCTGGCTCAAGGCAATATACAGAAGGTGTAATAGAAGCAAAATTTTGGAATCTAGATGCTGAGCCTTTAACCTTTTTTTAATTTTTTTTAAATAGAGTCTGTCTTTGCACTTAACACACAATCACCATCTTTTTAAAAAGTTTCTACCCAAGCATACAAGCCCACAATGTGAACAGGAATGAAGGCTACTAGAAACACTCGAATGATTGAAGATGCGATCACCAAACACCAATAGATCTGGTTGAAAAGCAGGACAACCCAGAAATGAAGAAATTCCCAACACCTGAACCTTTTTGTATCACTTCCTAGTAAGGCTACACCATAATCAAAGCCAGCACAAAATTAGGTCCCACAAAGCCAGCAGAAGAACACTGAGCAACAGCATCAAATACTTCCATATGAATTCCCAAAGACACACACACACAGAAAATATTCTCTTCAAAATTCCTTTTTAAACAACTAAACTAACAGAGGTCTCAAGCTGTTAGCAGGATAATTACAGCCTGCTGGTTAATTCAAATTTGTTTTCCACAGAAGCAAAATAATACTTGACTCAGTTATTGCTATAAAGCTTTTGTTCCTCACAGTATTTAGTCTCTCTGGGAGCCTTACTATCACACCCACATTTATCTATTGGACAAAGGGTTTACATTTATTGGGCCACTTGTAGCTAAAATCTGCAGACTCAGATTGCTAAATGCTAAATTAGAAACGGTTCTCTAATGACTTTTTGCCAAAGTTGGTGTTCCTACTACTAAAAACAGAAAAAGCAAAGCAAATGCACACACTCTGTAGCTTTCTGCAGAAGCAGAACTATTTTATATGCTTGATGTTCAATAAGGTACAATACAGCAGTCAGATGTTTCACAGTTTAGGCTGGACTGACACTGCACATCCTATTCTCTGCCCTTTATATCTGAAATGTTCAAAGGACAAGTCATCATTTTAGCCAGGCAGCTTCCTACTTCCAGTGCATTACAAAACACTTAAGAAAATCATTTTGCATGCATTAGCAGATTACAGTTCTACCTGATATGTCTTTTAAGTTAGTTTCATACACATCAAAGTTGTTCATTTTCCTGCATATTCAAGACTTGGTCACAGAATTTATATCCCATTGTATTTCATTAACAGATGTATGAACAATTCCCTTCCAGAGTATTGGCTTTTTCTTCCTATATAATGTACAGAACAACTTTGATAAAAGAGAGCAAAAACTAAACAAAATTGTGACATTGTGGTTTAGTAATTAATTTCTACATCTGCTCTAGGATTGCTCTTGCTTTGTCACTTCTGACAGTTCTTTTAGCATTTCTTTATTACCATCTTCAGGGGAGAATACAGGGTGGCATTATTAGTTTAAATCATAATATATTTTTCCACTACATGATAAAGAGTTTAAATCTAAGCATGTCACATTAACAGGTGTGGGTAACTAAATTGCTAGGATTAAAAGCAGTCTTGTATTTGTATGATATAAAACCCTTTCTATTCCCCACCCATCCAACTCATCCATCTACAGGCATTGTCAGAATAGTTGAAAAAATATTTGAGGTGACCTGCACATTGACTTTCAACGTGTTGAAATTTGAAATACCTAGGAAGTAATTGCTTAAAATGCAAATGTTGTCAAAGACAGGTAAGTCTGTGTTGGTGAGAATACCATAAAACCCAACAGCAGGGTTTATTTAATAAATTCAATAAATATGATCAATGAAGATGTTGCACAGGGTGCTCTCTCCCAGAACAGAACTAATAGAGATGATCTGATGATTTATGCACAGACACCTTTTGCCACTGCAGTATATTTCAGTGTATTGCATAAATCCAAAGAGCACATTTCCTGTTAGACAAAGTTCACAACCCAAACACAGACAATTTCACACACAAACTCAGAATCGACAAACTGTGTTGCAAAACCTTTTATAGCAATGTACAAACATTGTATTTGTTTATTTCTCCTAACACTGGTCAGCTATTTATGAAAACACACACAAAAGAAGTTTTTAGTCAAGTCCCCACTTCAAATATCAACACACAGTTACATGTAAAGGCACTAAGTTTACAAACAGATTGTTTGGCATTAAGGCTTTTTTAAAAATTTTATTTTACTTATATTTAAACAGGGCATGTTGGAGTCTAAAAACACCTAACTGAACTTACAACTTTTCTGAAAACAGTCAACAACCATTCTCACATGGTATCTTTTTTGCATTATTGAATTCTTAATAAATGTCCAGCATAGTATTTTAATATCCAGAGTTTCTACAAACATTTGGAGATGTGTGTAACTTCAGGAAACAATCTAAATAACATTGCTAGTGAGATTAAGAAAAAATTCTCCTCTTAGTTCTGAATGTGACCCATGAGCAATAACAGGCACACATGTTCCTTTACACCTCAAGGCATTACATACAATGTTTCTCATCCTCTCTGAAATAATACTTCAATTCTTAACCTCTGCTTATGTCAGTCACTGCCTTCTTCTGTTTTTAACATGTGGCCATCAATACACAGCTACAATGCCAAGGAACAGAACTCTTCAAATGCTTTATTCACTTTGTCCTTTCCTCTGATTTACTTGCTAGAAGTGCTCATCTGCATATATATATATGTATATATCACATTGTCACCTAGGTTTGTCCCACACAATCAAACCCAACCACTAATACAAATATGGTTTCACTAGCAGAGAATAAACTTGCAGTACCAGCTCTGACACTCATTTTGACAAGAAGAATCTCCATTCTAAACCCCAGCACCATTGAATATCATTAAAAAAAAAAAAAAAAGGTAAAGCAACTTGACAAAAGCATGTACATACACACACATCTGCACATCCCTAACGTGCACTAAGGCTGCACATATATTGGTCACATGCCAGTGCTCCAATTCTAAAATTATCTGGTTTTTCCTATGCAATGTCACTGGATCTCTATCAACATGGAGGACAACTCAAGCTACCCTGGTGTAGTTCCACCTGATGGCAGGGGTCTCATGCACTCCCCTTCAGAGGGACCCTTCACCTTCCACAGAAGGTGAATTTACCTCTTGCAGTCAGGATATCCTGAAAATTGCCCTAATAAATAACTGGTGGTAAACAAAACCACCAGCCAAGAGGCAGTGATTCACTGCTGCTCCTTCCCAGTGCCAGGAAAGCAGCGCTAGACCCAGCAAAACCAGAACCTCCAAAGTCATCAGCTCAACTTCAGCAGGTCCTTTATTTTGTGTACTGCCCAGCCACAAGTTTCCCACAGCAGAGGAGTCTCTGGGACGAGCTCTTCCTATACATTCCCCACGTCAGGAACTACTGCAAACTTTTCAAGCAGAGACTGTAGCTAAACTGCCCTAAACTGCACAAATTTGCTGGGCAGTGAACCAGTTTAGAGTGGTTCTTTGTACAAAGATGTCTGGTCCATCTAAGAAGCCCAACGTGCCCATAACCACCAGTCTTGGCATTTCAACACAGGGAAACTAAGGCAGTGTTCAGGTTTCAGGTACACAGACCAAATAAAACACTGATAAAATCTATATGTAATAGATTTATAATAATGACAATCAGTTTAACTTCCAGATAAGTTACTTGTAAATCATAAGCAGGATGAAACTTATTAGAAAAGTCTGGAAAATTGGAATTTAAATACTAAAAAAAAAATTTAAAACAGAATCACCTGTAAGAACTCCACATTCCAAATTACACTGCAAAGCTATTTTATAAGATTAAGATGTCTAGTATTACAGGGGTTAAAACCTCTGCTATAGCTTTCCATACTCCAGATCCAAAATATCAAGTACTGAAGTAATCATCTGTGAATTCTAGAGTTTTATGGTTATTTACTTTACATCAATACATGTTCCATTTCACACATCACTTATTCGTGAATCTTTTACTTGAAACATAAGCCTTTTGCCAATGTGAAGAACAGTATTTGTGGAAAAAAAAAAAAAAAACAACTCATAAATATGAATGTGAAAAACATGAGATCACACAGAAAAGGAGCAAATTTACCATGACTTCTGCAATGAAGATAATTAATTCCATCACCTACTTTCCTGGTCAACCTAAATTACCAGGTTTTTTTTAATCAGTTGATATATACTGCCTAATCAAATAGGTATTATTTGGTAATATTTTTCATTTTTTATTATAAAGTATATGAATAATTTTAATGCTAGATTTAACAGTCCTGATAATGCCAGGACCGTGTGCCAGTGAGGAGACGTCTCTATAAACACTGGGATACATTGACTCATAAAAAGATGATTAAGGCTGCTGAGCACATACATCTCATGCTCCAGATAAGTTCAGCATCATATAGTTAAGCATGATCACTAAACCTGTTCACATACTTTCAACACACTGAGATAATCAGCTACATGATCCCCATCATAAAAGCTGGGGCAGACACAGTGCTAGATCAGCAATTTAAAGGTGACACACAAAAGGAATGCTGAGTTTCAGCAGCAGATAGATCAGACTGGGCTATTTCTGATTTTTCTTGTATTTAATAAGTACTATATTTTAAGAACACTTAAGACAGTGTTTCCCTAAAAGAGGTTCAAAAGCCTCACAACTCTTTATCAGAATACTTCAGTTGCATTTAGCCTTAATTTCTAAAAAGTCATAACAGCAGCAATCTATTAGAAACAGTTTATTACTGGTAGCTTTAAACATGTTCGATGCATTCAGTAAGTTAAAAGGCTGAAGTACTTCCATGAAAATTTATCTTAAAATTGGTGTGTGCACAGCACAGGTCTTGTACAGCCAGGTTAGCTTCTTAAACCTCAGCTCTTCTGACTGAGAACAACAGTGACCACGCATACGGCATTTTATTTGTTTCAGCTCCACTGCTTATCAATGCAATTCTCAGCAACAACCAAAAAAAGAAGATATTTACAAGAACCTGTTAATACCTATTTCTTACAGCATGTCTCTCCAGCAGCTGGAGCAAAAGCCTATCTGTAAAAAGCACCAATATAGATATTATTGTAGATATTACACTGGAATATTATTGGAAGTCACCTACACTGCTACTTGCGCATTTTAAAGGAATTCTTCCTGGTTTTCAAAAGAGCTCTTTCCTTAAATACAGGCAAAAGCAATTCACTACCCTATGCTCAGTTTTAGGTCACAGAAGGAAAAAAAGCCACCTGTATATGCTAACACAGAACTCACAGCAACAAAAGAACAAAAGCTCCATCAAGATTTGGCAAGGCAAAAGCCTATTGTTTCCACGTGTATTAAAATACTATTATGTGAAGCTACTTTACATAATAAACCAGGTAAGTATTCAGAGATGAACAACATTTATGTTGTATGCCTTTGTTGTAAGTTTGTAAAAAAGGCATTCAATATGTGTTAAGGCTAAGACTTTGAGGAATAAAACACAACTAAAGCAGGGTGATTTCTTTTATACAAGAATCTACATGAACAAAAATGCAATGCAATACAATACAGTCAGTGATTCCATGTTCAAATTCCAAGTGTAATAGTCAAGCAGAGGGAATGTTAGAATATATACGACAAAGAAAGCCTCCCTCAAAGCTTAACTTGTCAATTCAAGATCAGCACTACAAATTAGCTGCAAGAACTTTTCAGATAACATACATGGCATTAATTACCAACATGGCTTAACCTGCACAATTTCTCTACATTTACAACACAGAGGGAAAGACTCAACACAACACCCATCATGAAACATCCAGGATAAAATCTAAGGGGGACTACATAGAAAACAAGGTAAAATTCTGAGGACCGATGTAATTTAATATATATAACAGGGTAGTTTGCCACAGGGTAGTCTCACAAAAGCAATCCCACCTTAATATCCTCATTTCTCTCACTTACATGTATGCTGGAGAAAGTGGCGATGACCTGGATGTTTTAAGCACAGGAACTGGGAATTTCCAGATAGCAGGAGAGCTCGTTTTCCATTTCAATGGCATGTTGTCACCACGGTACTACAATAACAGTAAACAGCGTTTCCATAACAGACTACCAACTAGGACTTCCATTCCACACACTACTGACACAGCAGTGGCTGCTAAGAACAAGGAAATGATTCTGCCAATGCCCTTAAACCAGTGCTTCCAATCTGTAAAACAGGGCTGCAAGGCATCTCCTTTTAAATCCTGCTGTCCCCTAAAGCAATATGATAATTCTATCCTTCTAACTCAACAATAGTGCCACCTTGTTAGGGAAGCGCTGACTGCAGTATATGCTTTAAAAAAAAAAAAAAAAAAAAAAAAAAAAAAAAAAAAAAACTACACTATGCACACCAGCACAATGCAGCTTTATTTAATAAAGCAGCTAATATCTAAAGAACTCTTTCTGATGCTATTGTTCTGCCTTAACAGGGACACTGCAGAACTGTACCTATATTCTCTTCCTATTAACCTCATTTCTGACCAATGGAAGAAAAAAAAAAAATCGGGTTTCACATGAAAATGAAACAACATACCTACTCAGAATACACTTGTCATCCTCTGACCATTCTTCTTTTGAGCTGCAACAACACAAATGGGATATAAATCTCAGCATAGCCTTAGGCCACGGGTAATAGAGATCAGTGACTAAATTCAGCAGCCTGTTTTCCTCCTGTGCAAGCTCTGACCAAACAATACAAGAATGCCATTATGGAAAAAGCCCATTGCAAAAATCAGTCCTTCTAATCCATAGCTAGGAAGGCAAAATAAAGCATAAATCACTGGAGGTTTCTGCATGCTCTTCTAATGGCTTCTGTTTCAGGATGCTCTCATTTTTCTATTCTCATATCCAAGGCGGATGAGCAAAATCTCATGCATTTTACAACATGCTATGGGAACACAAATATCATTCTGCCTTCTGCAGCAGAGAAGCAGAGTAGCATGCTGCTAATAGCAGTCCTTGTAGGGACGCTATCAACAACCTAATTCTGAATGCTCCCCCCCTCCCCAGCAGCTCACTCACATATTTATTGCCTGAAGAACTGACAAAGCACATGGTCACCCAGGTGTCCATCAGGGACCAGTCTGCAACTCTGTGCTCCCTTTGGTGACCTCCCAGCAGAGAGCACAGGCAGGAAGCTATTAAAAAGGGAATGGAAAATTTAATAGCATACTGTGAAGAAGCAGAGCAGGTTTCTAGGGAAAATAAGGTAGAGCTTCTACTATACTGACTCCCTTATGGGGGAGGGAAATAAATTTTAAAATAAAATCACTTTTAATATATTATCACAGTAGACCAGAACAATGGTCTACAATAACTAAAATGTTATTCTACACAATTCAGAATAGTCTTCATACAGCTTAACAGTTGTTCTGCTCATCAGGACAGCTTAATACTATCATAAAAAAGCCAAATCCTTGTCATAATACTCAGCAATAAGGAACAGAACGAAAAGCAGAATTTCTATAAAGTTAAGCATTTTAGTAACATTTAATAACACAGAGAGGTTTTTCATAATTGTGAAGCCATTGCTGTTACATTTATTTTGGGGATGAAATCAACAGGGAATAATTGCTGCTTCTCATTATTATGGAAAAATACTTGCTAACAATAGTTTTGGGCATTTGAAGCTGCTATCATAACCACAGGTAAAGAATGAAAATAACAGAGGATGATCAGAACCATGGCTAATTAAAAAATAGATACACCTATCTGACAAGCAGTTGAGGGGCTCTCTCCTGCTTCTTTGAAGAAGTTTTAAATTACACACAAACAGCATCAATACAGGCAACAAATAACACAGAATCTGCTGCTTGAATGCTGAACAGACATTTGCTGCATAGGACAAGAGTGGGTTTATGCTATAAATATTGAGTAATGCTATCCCTGCAGAGCAAGTGTGCAGTTTTAGCATAAAGAAGTCTTTCTTTTAGTAAAAGAATTTATGCATTTACAACCCAAAAGCCATGCTTGCCCTGCCACATTGTGAATATTGCATACAACAGTCCCATGCACACACACAATGCAGAGTACCAGATGATGCTTCCTCTGCACTGAAGGCCTAAAGGTTAAAAGCATTGTTTGATAGCAGCCATGACCACAAAGACAAATACCAGTCAGACACCCAGTTTTGCTTTTGCATTTGCCATCATACAGAAAATATCTTAAAATATAATAATTAAATAACTGCAACTCCCTTCATCACATGGAGTGCCCAACCAGTACAACCAACAGGAAACTCCTCTTCGAGTCTGTATCTCTCTGCTCTGACAGCCCCACAGGAGCTGATGACATTTTATTTTTAACACTAGCACTACTAATACAAAATAATTAGGCTAAGGGCAATCTGGGAGCTGCTTTTTCAAAAGTAACTTTTGATATACCCTTTTGACCAGTAAAATAAGAAAGCCAAGTCAAGCCAGTCATTCCCAAGCACTGACTGGTATTTAACTCAATCAAGCACACCCACAGAGCAGTGTTACCTCCCCCTTCTGACCCTGACAAGATCATTCCTCATCGGGGACAGAATTAATGCTCAAATACCTGCTCTCTTTAGGGTGCCTCTATTCCCATTTACTTTTCATTTAATTTACTAGCAGCCTAATTAAAACCTTTACAGAAAACACAAGGAACATTTCTTTAAGTGTATGAATCCCAAGCACTGCCCCCAGCTTTTCCTCCTTCTACCATCCAGCACACACTACACCACACCACGATCAAATGGCCAATGTACAAAACAAAGAACTGAAGCAGCAGTGACAGGTACTCTAAAAATAGCTGAATGCTTTTCACTTGCACAAGAAGTACCATGTGAGTAATGAATCACCTATATGCACATAAGGAAAAAGAAATTTAAAAAAATCAAATACTTCTTCCCAGCAGTCACAAATCAGTTGCATAGTCCCAGGGAAAAGACTACCTAAATGTATTCTATGCTTTATGCAAACTATTCCTAACTATTCCTAAGGCTATTCCTAACTGAGTGATCAAGCATTGGAATGGGCTGCCCACTGAAGTAGTGGATTCTCCTTCCCTGGAGATATTTAAAAAGAGACTGGATGTGGCACTCAGTGCCATGGGCTGGGAACTGCAACGGTGGTTCAAGGGTTGGACTCGATCTCTGAGGTCCCTTCCAACCCAGCCAATTCTATGATTCTATGAACTATTCCTTATTATTATAAATAATAGTATATTATTCTGTTAGCTTAGAATCATAGATATGGAAGGGACCAATCAGGATCAAGTCCAAATCCTGTCCCTGTGTAGGGCAGCCCCAGGATCACACCATGTGCCTGAGAGCATCACACAAACACTTCCTGAACTCAGGCAGGCTTGGTGCTGTGACCACTTCCCTGGGGAGCCTCTTCCATTGCTAAACTGCCCTCTGGGTGAAAAACTTTTTCCTGATACCTAACCTAAACCTCCCCTGATTCAGCTTCCTACCATGAGTCCTGTCCTCAGTCATAGGAGTGAAGAAATTGGTGCCAGTCTCATCTCTTCCCCTCATGAGGAAGCCAAATACTGGAATGAGGTCACCCCTCAGCTTCCATTTCTTCAAACTGAACAATTCAAGTGACTGTAGCCACTCCTCGTAAGTTATCCCCTCCAGACCCTTGCTCTCCTTTGGATGCTCTCCAACAGTTTGATGTCTTTTCTGTACTGCAGTGCCCAAACCTGCACACATCACACTACTTCCTACTGACAAAGCGTTTGTGTAAGAAAAGATGCTGGACTCAACAACACAGAAATAAGTTTAAATGGTGGTGTCAACCTCAAACATCTTCAGACTTTTGAGATTCCTTTCCCAACACAAGTTCTAAAAATTTACTGATACAAAGCCATGTTTTCATTTTGGAATAGATATATGCTATTATATGATAAGACTTCTGGTTTATAGTATTAGCACTTGGAAAGCTTGCTCGAAACTGAAGGCAGAAATTTGGTTTCAGATCAGAAAGAATTGCTCTAATCTTTTGCATCTCTCAGAACTACCAGCCCTGTGAGCTGATGCATACTACTACACAAAAGCATTTTGATACAGAAGAAAATAGAACTCCCAAAATCCAGTAAAATATTAACAAAGCCACAGATCTCAAATGCAATAATTTCAATATCAAACTATATCAGCATTTAAAATATGGCTGTAAAGGCACATATATAGAAACTGAATGACAGCAAATAAGGACGCACAACGTTTCTGTTCAGGATCCCTAAAAAACCTGATAGTTTAATTAGCTTCTTTAATTCAGCTCTATCCCCTTCACGTGGATGCTCCTCATGACTGTTCTTTCAGTCTATTAAACTGCAGCTGTTACAATTACTGGCAGAGAGTAATGAAAAAATCATATTGAGAGTACTGTCTTATATACAAAACAGTTTATTAATACAGTTTCTTTGACCATATATTATGAGAATATTCATACCAAAATGCACAGGAAGGGAAAACTCAGCTTGAAGAGGTATGCAAAGGAACACAATGCAGTTATGTCTGCAGTCCCCTCACAGCAACACTGTGACATTCCCCAAAAACTGAAACAGGGAAAAAAATTGGTAAAATGCACCTGGCAATACTTTTATTGAAATTACGGCTTATCTAGAAAACTCAAAGATCTCTCCTATAAAGAAACAGTCTTTCAGTTAGATTTTTTAAAGTAAATTTAGAAATAAGTGTTAAAATAGGCAACAACAGTTCTTTAAGTTACACAAGAACTTTGACTATGTTGTCTCAAAGAAAATTATATAAATGGGGAGCAAAAAGCCTGAAACATAAGATACAAGTTACAGCACCTTTTGGAAGCAAATGTGCTGTAGTCATCAGGATGCAGATAGCCTCATAAATGAACAGATGCTTATAAAATGGTTACCATCATTATTACAGCTCAAGGGAGGTGATTCTCCAACTTTGCTCTCATGAAACCCCACCTGGAATTCTGTGTCCACTTCTGGAGCCCACAACATAAGGACACAGAGCACTTGGAGTGAGTCCAGAGGGCCACAAAGATGATCAAAGGGCTGGAGCAGCTCTGCTATGAAGGAGATGGAGAGTAGGGGCTGTTCATCCTGGAGAAGAGGAGGCTCTGGGGAGACCCTTATAGAAGCCTTCCAGTACCTGAAGGGGACCTAGAGAAAGCTGGAGAGGGGCTTTCCAGAGAGGTGCATAGTGATAGAATAAGAGGTAATAGCTTAAAACTAAGAGGGTAGATTGAGGTTAGACATTAGGAGGAAACTGTTCACTGTGAGGGTACTGAGACACTGGAAGGAGATGATGGTTCAGGACCCTTTCAGCCCAAACCATTCTATGATTCCATGGTAATTCTTTTAAATTGGGCTGCCTGCTCAAGGAGCAAGGAATGACTGTAAAGCATAAAGAAGTGAATTAAACTGGGTTTGTAGCCAACCAGTCCTGCTGTCAAAATGCCATAAGCAGTATAGGTTCTTGCCTCTACAGTAACATGTGTAGGGATATTTCTAAAACAGGAAGGAAAAAAAAAAACCCAACTCCTAAACCTTTAAATATTAAGTTAAGCAGTCAAGGCATGTACCACATATTAAACAAGAAGTTTTGCAGTTTGCCATCCACCCACTCAGCATTTTTTCCTGTATAAATGAGGGAATAGCTGCAGGAACAGGATGCATCATTTCAGTGAAAATTATTTTGTATCTAAACATACTTATGCATACTATTTATATGTATAAATTCATACACATACTATGTGTACACATACATACATATACAAAGTATATATATATACACACATACATTAATACACATATATATGACAAATACATATTATCCTGCATCTGACACAGCCACTTCCCTCACAGACATCTCAGTTAGGAAACATTTGAGTTCTCCATGACTTTGAGACTATAAAAATGCATATTCTTCAAAAAACCCAAAAGGCAGCAGCTGACTGAGAAGTAATCCTGTTGAGTAATAAATTGCTCCATTTCAAAAATCGTTCTCAAAAACCCACAGCCCTGGTCCTTGCAAGTAGCATTCATTAAACAAGAGAAATACCTTGATAGTCTAAGTAAGCAAGTTCTGAAATTATACAGCAACCTAAAGAGTTAAAAAATCCACACCATTTCCTATTGAGTCACAGTCACTTATTTTTAAAACTATTTAAAAAAACATAAGCTTAACTCAGCTACACAGAAACTTACAGAAAAAGGAGGGACACACAAGTAATGAACAAACCTATCCTCATGTTCATACTTGTATTATTTGGTAGGGTTAATTTATTAAAATATTAAATTCCGTTTCAGGTATATTTTGTAAATACAGAGTCCCAGAAATAAAGTATCTCAAATCTATTCACACAAGTGTTGTGTTTCTGGCCATTAAAGTAGTTGTTATTTTATGCCACATGTGGATGCCCTGCATTTTCTTATTTGTATTCCTGAGGAGGCCTTTTCTAAAACTGAGGGAAGATTTCTAACAGTAATTCACTTCCAAGAGTCAATATGCACTGTTAATTTAATGACCAGCTACTGATTAGGAAAAAAAAAAAAATTAAAAAAATGTCTTTGCCTGGGCACACTACTCTTACATGAAAGCCATGAAGTAAAATAAATTCTTAAAACACTTGGTAGGAGGTAAAACTGAACTGAGTTAATGAAGGTTTCCAACTTTTGATCTGAGCCCATATACTCTGCTGGCAGCATACTGCTAAGAAGAAATGCTTCTGAATTAACACTGATTTATTCAGAGAACTGTGCTCATCTTCCCCAGGTGATTATATTTAATAAATCACCACAGAAATCTGAACACAGAGTCAGTCACAGCAGCCAGACTGACATTACTGAAAAAAACTTGTCTAAAGCAAGTTACTTTTACTAGGATAAATTGTGAACTACAAAGAATTCCCTTCTCAACAATTTCTTCACAGCTGTTACCATCTGCTCACTCTACAGTTTACACATCTGACTTGCATGATGCAAATATATTAAACAATACAATAACTAAAAGGAGGTGAGGACTGAGCACCAGTCTTTACAACATCAGGAGTTCCAGCACCACAGACAGCATACCAAAAATTACATTAGTCATGTGTTGACTAAAGTACTATAGAAGTCTATAACCCAGAGGCAACCAGGACTCAACTCCACATTTGACAAAGGCAAGTGTAGTCCCAAGACTCCTTCCCAAAACACAAGGTGGGGAAACTCCTCCCCTTCCTCAGCATATGAAGCCACTGATAACTATCACACCACCAAAAGAAAAGAAAAATCAAGTAACTGAGTCTCGTTTTGATGCTCTTCCACTCTCAACAGCAGCCACTTCATGATTGTTCTGAACTGTCATGGGGACCCTGGACTCAGGTACCTCCCTCTGCTGCTGACTCCAGTTTGGGACTTCTCTGGTCTGGAAGTAATTACCAACCGAGGAGCATGGGGTTTATATTTATATATTCAAGTATGTTTGTAATTCACCATCACCATTATTATCACTACTTCATTGAACCTATTCTAAGAGGGGTTTTTCCAACCTTAAAGTCTCTTTCCCTTCCCCTAGGACAGTATTAGGGGGATAACATGTCACCCAGTGATTGGGTAAAACACTGGCACCTCTTCAGCAGTTACTCATGTGCTACGGCAAAAAGAGGCTTCCTGTAAACTTCTATTGTTGAGCATTATTACACAAAGCACCCAAAAGGCACAGCCTTTAGCACTGAGCTGAATGGAGCTATAGGGAGGATTCTCTTCACAGAGAATCTGTGACATCTATGACAACATAAATCTAAAGAAAATTACATCTCCAAAACAGAATTTCAAAACATGAGAGTTATTTATTTCATTCAGGTTTGTTATGGTAAGCAAATGTATAAGCTATGAATTAATTTCCAAAAGCAGATTCTAAAGATAGTCATTTAGTATACTGGAACAAATCTGCAGTTACAACATCCCTGTTTAGTGACTCTCTGGATAATTTAGGATCAAATCAGGACATACTGCTTTGAATGAAATACTTGCATGTAGCAAGAAAATTCTAAGCACAAGATGTTTTCAGAAAGCCCCACAGAAGAATTCCAATCATATTTGATTTTTTAAAACTGGAATATTTAAGACCAGTAGTTTTAGGTCTCCTGAATCCTTATTTCATAAAACTTCAGACATCTGACTCCTAAATGAAAACTGAGTTTCAGTGCTTTCAGAAGTGACAATGCTGTGGCTCCTACAGATCTTAACTGCTGAGCCATTTTACCATCACTACTACACACCCCAGGCAGTTTTCTACATCTTTGTTGTACTTGCAACCACACCACTTCACCCTGGCAAAAGACTTTTTGGAAGCACAAAACCGAAAAAACCCTCGTGAAACTGAGGAGGGGAGGACTGCAGGAGGTGGGTCAAAAGGTTAAAGGGTTTAACTCAGGTGAAAGCCACCACCAGAGGAGATGCACCTACTTCCCTCTCACCCACCTGCACAGCAGCAAAACCAGAAAAGGGTATTATGATTCTTCAAAAACAAAACTCCTGTCCAAAACAGTAACATCAATCTCATCTCTGCTGCTCTAGTGATTCACAGCAGGCTCAGAAGAGACCACATACAGAAAAAGAAAAAAAAAACACAAAACCATACACATGGTATAGAGGTCCATAGGGTGAAATGGCAGCTCTGATGTGCAAAAAGCTTACAAAAGTAAGCTAAAACAAGAAACATTTGTATTTCAGTACCTTCTATGTAGTAGCTGTGGTCATATACTTTTCTACAGCTGAAAATCTCTTTTTGATGCATGCATATACAACACCAAACAACTGTGATAACTTTGAGTTGGGACAAGCCTTTCTCTGAAATAAAATGTAAAATATAATAGCTGTAATTCAGGTGTTTGCCTGCCAGAGGGAGCCGAAGGAAAGAAGAAAAAAAATCTCTATATATCTCAGTATTTCCAAAGTTTCGGGTTTGTCCTATGCCAATCATTTAACAGTTCAGACACAAAAAAAGGTTTTAATGCCAAATCAACCCTTGTTGTGCCTGGCACAGGGCAGCCACAGCCTCATCACACACAGGATACACTCTATGATCCTGTGATCTTTAAAGAGAAACTTAGTTTGGAAGAATATTTAAATACTTTTTGATCCACACCACAGTGGAAATGGCCATCCCAGAGTTTGGCTTCTCTACGAAGTAGAGCATCACACGAGATTGTATCTAATGCTTTTATTACATCAATTTGTCATTAAATGCATGGCAACACTTTGCAAAGACCAAGCTGCAGTTTGTCAGAATGAAATACAAGTTGTGCTGAAAACAGATCTTCATTTAAATGCTTATTGGTCTTTTATGCACACCCTTTCCACTTAGTGCTTCTAACTACTGGTACACCTATAAAACGGTTAGAGCTGCAACAGCATAAAACTGTAATATATAAATTGGCATGTCATTAATTTATTCCTGCATAGCCCCATCTAACCTGAAGAGCTTAAAACAGGCAGGAACTGGTCTCATTTTGCAAAATGGGAAAGCAAAACATCTAAGCAATGTGTCAAGGGAAACCGTGGTTGTGTAAGACAGTTTAGGAAAGAATAGCACTGCACACCTAATGGACAGCCCCTTTTTTCCATTCTGCACTTTAGTCAAACAAAATTTGACATAGAAAAGCCAGCAGGAATCCCACCAGAGTTTCCACATTTTGAAAAAGAGCAGAATGTCTATTTTTAAACAGCTCCCTTAAATATATAGGGCTAAAGTAACCAACTTTCCCTAGAATAAAATCTGACCAACAGCTTTAAAATAGATTTAGTAGCATCCTGTGTATTTCTTAGAATCAAAACACTTTTAGGAAAATCAGTTATGCCACCTTCTGGTATTCAAAAGAACTGCTCTATAAGAAAAATGCTAATTTTCAATAAATACTAATTTTAAATGGTGAGAGGGCAAACATAAGCAGAAAACTCATTTCAGTAGTGCAAAATATGAAGTTTTTTTAAGATCTGGATGATTGGTAGAACCTCATAAGCTTAGACTAGCTTTTGCCCAACCTTTAAGTTCCTAAGCCTGTACTATCTGCTGACAAACACAGCATTATTCACACATTACCTGGTTTGAGATACAAAATATTCTGCTCTTTGCCTACCTCACCATTAAAGCAAAGGAACTGGAAAAGTCAGAGAGTAAAAAGGATGAGCAAACTTGTGAAATGTGTTTGTAAAAAGGAACAACTTGTAGATTGAACTTAACAGCATGGAAGGCAGATAGGAAATAAATAAAAAGGCTACAGTTTCCCAAAAAGAATGGTAAATGTGTACAGGTTGTTATTATTCACCAGCTCTCCAGCACAATAAAGAAAAAACTTCAGATGAAACTAGCAGATATCTAGTGAAAAAAAACAAAGAAAACCTCTTCACATAATATGCTTCAGCTACCACATAATCAGTTTTTCAGTAACCTTTTCTTCTTACAACAAATTCACAAAGCAACTGTGAAAAGTAATTTTGAAAAAAGTGCTTTGTACGACAGGCACAGTGGGTGACTCAAGCAGAATCATATATGCAGCCTGCAATCAAATTTCTCCACCATACCTCCCACTAGTAAAGCATTTATTAATACTATAGTAGGAGAAATGGATGTATAATGTAAGAACACCTATAAACATCCTTCCTTCTGTATTATACCTGGGTCTGTGCAATAGAACCTCTACTGCTAAACACGCGACGAATTACAAGTAATTTTTCATCATTTCCAGTTAAATCCTTCAATATAAAACCACTTTTAGGTGTCATATTTCTAAAGCAGAAAAAGCAGTGTATCTTCACTAAAGGAAGGTAGAAGGCACAGAATTAGGTATGAAATAATATTAATAAATTATGTGGAAAACTGACTTCAAGTGTGTCGATTCTCATGCTTCACTGTTCCTCACAAGCCAAACATCTACCAATTCCCCACCCTTGAGATAATCCTTGACTCACAAATTAGATATTTCTGGCTATAATATTCCACTGTAATTTTGAACTATACGAGTTTGATTACATGAATTTAAAATGTAGTTAGGAAGTTCAGTGGAGGTATCAGACAAACCCAAGACCACACTCAGGTGCTTATGCACAAGTGGCAGAACCAACATAAGCTGAAATACAAAGACATCTATAAGCATCCCCACTTGCTCACCTCACCCTCTCACAAGCCTTTGCATATTCTTTCACCTAAATATATATATATTCAGCTGTTCACAGTATGTCCCCCATTGTATAACCATTTTCTGGATCAGTAAATGAAGCAAAAGCTACACAAAGCTTTGCTCTAATGTGTTCTTACAATCAAGAGTTTTTACTCTTCCCTAAGTTCAGCCGTTTGGTTTCTGGTGATGCTGTAATTATGATTTTGACAATTCAAGGAAGAATGATAACACGCAGAAGGGTATACACACATCACGAGAAGCTGCCTGGAAAATGCAATGCTATAATTTCACATAATGAGATAGTTAAAAATAGTCAATTTTTTTTTAAAATGTCAAGCATTGACATCAGTTGTGCCTCAGCAGGTCCTGCCTAACCATGTATTTACCGACATTCTCAACTGCCACCGACTGGATTCTTGCAGTTTAGCAAGGCATTTCTTCCCCCACTTGGAACACTGATTCCAAATCCCAACCTTAGACTGGAAGCAGTTGGTTAGCAATTCAAAGCCCATCTCAAATGAACTCATTGCTTTCATGATACTAAAATCCTTGAAAGCTGAAACTTCCGAGGCCTTTGATAGCATATATTGGAAACATGAAAAGAAGGCAAGATTAGCTCTGGGTGCACCTGGGAAATCTCAGCTGAGCCAGCCACACACTCCTCCAAATGCAAAAGCACAAGATACAACCAATAGTCAGATCAGAAAGGAAGGCAGAGCAACAAACCAGATATTTATTAAATAGGGCCAGTACTGAACTTAAAGCAAAATGCAGCTGGTAGCTTAAGATAGGATGAACATTTGCCACACAAGTGGCATTATTATTTCTGTAAACACTAAAATAAAAACTGTCCTGTGATTACTAAACCTATGCAGGGAAACCAACAGTCACAGCTTCTACTGGGCCACTGTAGTTTCCCATAAACACTGTAACCGAAGAGTGTTCTTTTACTACTGCTTCTCAGATTTCTGCAAACTTAGGTTCTGGCTCATATCCTGAATCAAGCAACAACATGCAGAAAAATACCTTTTTGTTTGCTTCTTTCACTTACGTAGAAACATAAACTACCAACACCTTGCTTAACAAGAATGAGCTGCTGGGGACAACTGGTTTTTAAAACTTTGCTGAGTTCTGAAACGTGCTTTCAAGGACTTTAAGAGGTAAAAAGAGCGATACTCAATTTAAACTCAAAATACTGATTTCTTAAAAAGACAAGACCTCTCTGAATACTGCCAGTGATGTTAAATAATACATTCAATAAACAGCTAACAAGTGGTTCAGGATTCTCAGCCATCATACCAAACACTTTGATGTATAAGAACTGAATCTTTTATTTGCAGAAAAGCAGCCCATTTATGATTATGTTTTATCAACACCCTAGAACAAGGCCCAAGGCACAGTGTGACTTCATTGCTGTAATCTTATGAAAGCATACAAAAAGCCAAAGGTAAAAACTGAAACTAAGTAAAATTGAGACTTGTTCAATGCACATAATAAATTTTTACTGCAAATTCTAGTAATGTGCTTCAGTTCATTTACCCTCTTTCTCCCTCTCTTTGCTTCCAAGTTCTGCATTGTCAACAGTCTTACAGTTAACTGACCAGAGAACAAGGCCATTCTGGTTTTTAAACAACACTCCTCATTACTCCTAACCATGCATAGCAGAGAGATGGCAAATCTAACTTCAGATGGAGCCAGCATGCATCATGTAATTACCCATTAGCCAGCATCTTTGTCACACCCCAGTAAAGAGCAGCAATGAAAAGGATTTCCGGTTTCCAATGACAGACCAGTGATGTCCTGCCAAAACCATCTAAGCCACACTACTATGTATTTTACTACATGGGCCCAGCTCTAATTATCTGAAAACAGAACTGAACACAGTCACTCTGGTGCTCTAATTACTGGGGAGACAGAACAAGAGAGGAGAAAACCTTTCTGCAAGAGCAAAGAGGAACACAGACAACAGCCAAAGATGCTCCTCTTGACAGAGCAGCTTTACAAAGCCTGCAGCCTCCTCTGCCTCAGATCTCCTGTTCTGCTTCACTTTGTTCTGACTCACTCAAGTCATTGATCCACACTTGAAGCAACTGCAAACACAGCTTTGCAATCCCTGTCCAGCTGAGGCACTGAGGAACTTGCTGACTTGCTGACACATGACCTCCGAGCTCTTCAGGAAAACAGAAGTAAACAGAGCGCCTGAAGATTTAAACACGTTCACTTTAAGTTTCCTTCCAGATCCTTTGCCAATATTATACACCTCTACTCACCTGACTGTCAGCTTTGATTCAACCATCCTGCAACAGGCAAGATGAAGCAAAAGAATGTAACCACAATTATGGAATCTGGAACAGAGCAGTTGCCTACTGAAAAGGTTTGGAATCCAACATGATCAAGTTGGATGTGATAACACAGCTTGGGAAGATAGGAGTTTAGCACGATGCTCAGGTTTCAGAAATGTCACCAGAAGGTCAGTCATAAATATATACACAATATTGTAAACAAGGCAGTTAATAGTGGCAGTTATAGCTGAACGTTTTCTTTGATAAACACATTTCTGCATTGTAGCAATGCTCTGTTATTTTCAGTTGTTACTTTTATCAATTTATGTCATCAGGCCAATTAGGATAAATTGTGGCAAAAGAAGCTCTTTCACAGCTTTATTTATAAGGCTTACTGTCAAACATACAATCTTTTTCCAAGGCTGTTTCTCCAAAGGCTTCAAGAGGCCATCTTTTGTCTCTCGTTATCTATTCAGGTAAAATCCATCTTCCACAAAATCAAATCATGCTACTTTCAGAAAAGCTCCACATTTCTTAAACCTTTGAAATTTCTTAAATGTTTCCCTGCCTTATCCCTTCAGCCATATTAATTACTATGGAGCATCCATCCAACACTCCTGCTCTTTGACCACATCAAGTATGAAAAGCTGCTTTCCAATGCCCTTCAGGGCTCAGCTTTGCTGGTTTTGCAACATTTATTCCCCATAATCAGCCATTAGCAAATCGTTCAACAAGCACCTCTGTGTTGTCTTTCATGTGATCCTTTATGCACAAAGTGCCTGGAAAAAAAATATAAAAGCAACAATTCATTAGGCAATGATATCAGACATCAATCAGAGTGCTGATATATTGCAACTCCTAGTTCTTAGTCGTTCAATTTGATTTACTCCAGATCCCCACCTACACTTGCTCTCTTTCTGCATTCTAAGTTCAAAATGCATTGGATGAGAAATGTTTTGGTTTACCTTTGTATACCAGCATTGCTTGTCAGGCAAGTATTCAAACAGACAATTACCTAAGGAGGGTTTCTGCAAACCAGATTCAGAGCTGTACTTCTCACAGCATGTTCACCATAAACACAAAATTCAGGTAAAAGCAAAGAATCGTTACATTAAAAAGAATAAAAGATGTAAACTTGTTGCAGAATCAGTTGTTCATTTAGATGAAGTAAAAAATGAGAAATCTGCTTCATTGGAGAGTCTATAAATTTCTTAAATTTTAAATTTTTATTTTTTAACTTGAACATATGACTGCATCCAGTAACAGACTAGCTGTAAGCTTTTTTAGAAAGAAGGAGGAGCTCAAGGTTGACATAGCAAAGGTAAGCATTAAAACTGCAAGTAAGCAGCAATTGTTAAGGTAGCACTTTGCCTCTTGCAAACTGGTACAAAAAGCTGATTAACTCTGCTCAAAAGCCACCAAAATTAAACATAAGCAAGCTGATTGCTGAGAACTCGGCTATCATGATAACAGCAGAGACTCAGGACTTATGAGCAAGTACTAAAGAGGGCATGAGAGAAAGATTTTTTTAAAAGATTTCTCATGGTTTTTCTCTTTAATTGAAAATACATTGACAGGGTTCTTTACTACATTTTTAAAAGTAAATAAATCAACATATTGTTTAGAAAGCTATTCAGTTGTGGGTCCTTAAAGAAAAAGCAAGAGATCACTGTTAAAAACAGAAGTTGTTTGAAACTGCCCAAAGTTGAAAATTTAAGGAAGGTTCTGTTACTAAAGAAATAGACTTCATATTGTCCACAGGAGTACATTAAAATTCAGCAGTAGGTACACAATGGATCAGTCCTGAAATACTATTTGAATGAACTGCCATTTCAGGGAAGACACACAGACTATGAAGGAAATGAAGCTTTAATAGAACAGGATCCACTACACTGAACTCAATAATACAAAGTCATATTTAAAACCAGTAAAAGTCACTCTTATTTTATGTAAACCATGCTACTGCACAACCAGCCTGTAGAGCACACAGAGTCCTACTAAAACAACACAAATGTAACATGCAGAATGCAAGATGCCAGTAGAAAAACTACCAATCTGCAGACTATAAAGCTACAAAAGACCTACTGCCTTGCCCTCATCATCTTAAAACATGTCCCAAAACAATCCAGGAGGAGGCCTGCACCAAATCAGAATATAGCTAGAGCAACCTTTAATAAAACACTGTACAGACAGCAAAATAGAGCTGTTACATGGGCAAAGAAAAAACTTTATATAGTCTTAATGCAATCAAACATATAATCTCAAACACACTCAGCAGTTTCAACCTCTGCAAAGCATTTGCAGAAACACAATCAAAGAGGATTATTTCACTGCCTTAGTACACTGGCATCTGTGCCATAACAGATCTTGACTCTCAAATCAATCCATGCTTTGGCTGTTACAGGCTTCCTAGTTTGGACTCTAGAAGTGTAAGTCTGACAATACCAGAGACATTGTTAAATTTCTATGTAAATACAGAGGGGCATTTATATAGACTTATGCAACTTAAGTTTAAAACCAAACCAGTCTGTTTCTACACTCATTAAGTGGCATGAAGGATAAAAGCTGGACTTAAAGCTTAGAGCAAACTTTGACTCAGACTCCAATCCACTCATTTGTGTGAGCCACAAATCATCAGAAGTACCTCCTCTATGAATATTATTTCTACAGTTTATCTGAAATAAATCAGCTCCTCTTTCCATATTAATGACCTTGAAGATGACACTGCCCTGTGACCAGCCCCTCAGCCTGTGACAGCCTCAGTAAGAACAGACAGAGAGCTCTTCCCCACCAATATTTCACATCCAGCACACCCCACAGACAAATCTTTTCAGACTGTAGTAGAAGAGGCACCTCTTTCACACCCACCATTTCAGATTGTATTTCAGGTTTTGGACAATAAACTGAAGAACCAGGCTGATGAGTCCTGTGCACCTAACACCTTACACGTAGCAGAGGGGTCCTCCCTTTCCACTTTCATTCTTCAACATCCCTATTTTACTGCCCACAAATCTAGCCTTTACCTGAACATTCCCAAGGATGAAAACAGCACCACATCTCTCCTAAGAATGGGGCAGCAACCTGAAGCTCACCCATTTCCACAGGCAGCTGGATATGACACCAGGTTAGGGCACTGTGCAAGGAGAGTCTTAATCCACTGCACTGAAAGTAAGGTAGTAGAAAGCAAAATTTTTGCAACACTGAGATGTACTTGTCAAAACATGGCTTTAGAGGGAAAACTCTCTTGAATTTTAAGATACCTGATCAACTGGATGTGCCTGGATTTGTACAATGAACCAAATGTAAACTCTTACATAATTAAGGCAAGATGAATCTAAATTTTACCAAGCTTGTTGGTCAGCCCAAAAATATGACATAAAAGCATTCTTAAAATGTTGAAATCCTTAAAGATTTACATCTTCATCGTTGTTCAGGACTTAGATTTCACCTGCATTTTTCACCCCTCATAAACCTTTTCTCCAGTGTAAGTGACCTATGGCTACAACTTCAGAACCAGCTGCTTCCTGTCAGTTATCTTAAGAGCATAAAGCTTGATGTGGTTACTAAGATCAGGGCAGGCCAGTGGTACATAGCAGTCTCTTCACGTGGAAACTGAATAGCTTAGATACAGCACGTCCCTTCAGTGTCCAACCTGTCACATACACCCCTAATCTACTGATTACTGAGGGCACAGCTCAAGTACCTATTACTATTGTACAAATTAGACCTTCTCAGACACAGCCAGATGTTAAGTAGAACAAGGCACCCTCATTCAGCCTGTCAGGAAAAATTCAGCTTAGGGGATGAACTTGCAACTCTGTGGTTTGGTTGAAGAATTTTATTTCTACAATTTTAAGTTAAATGCTATCCAATTTCCTTATGAAATATTTTTTAAGTTTATGAATGTATGGCTCAATACTAACAGGTGAAAAAGTTTTCACTGTACAAACACACTCTGTTAAAAAAGCTACATTTTTACTTACTGGACTAAGGTGCCATGTATAGTTTAAAACCTTTGATGTGTGCTTCTCAAGCAAAGGTGAAACATTTTTCCATATTTAACCAGGAATCCTGTACATTCAAAACTGCACAGTATCAAACCACGATAAAAACTGTAACAAGTAAACAACACTTTCCTTTATACACCCCACAAACATCATATACCTATATAAATATCACTCATGGAAAGAAGTATTTCAGCACAGAAGTTGAATCCAAGGTTATCATCATGTAAAACTGGGAAAAGAAACCAGTTCCTGCACCATGAACTGAACTCTATTCAGTTCACAACCTATCCCATTACATTTACCCATACCATATCCCATAAGAATTAATGAAAATGGGCACATAGACATTACCCATTATTGCAGCTACTGATGTTGACACAAAGGAGCCTTAAAGTAGGTAAATCCAGAAACACTGTTCCTGGTGAGTGTCATTGCCTTTAAGCCTTATCCACTCTCTTAAGTGTCAGAGCACAACCTGACCCAGCCATAAGCTGAAAAACTGACTGCTCTGCAAATAGAAGACCTTAACAGCAACCATTTGTACAGATTAAATGCCAGCCCCACAAAATAATTATGTATATTTCATAGAGCCTTTTCTGAAAACTACCACACGAAAATGTAGTTAACATCTGTAAATACACTCAGAGAAAAACATATTACCAGTAACTGTGGCATCACTAAGAAAATCTATTGCTTGGCACATTTATACCTAACTATACTTACTGTATTAAAAAGTACAATCACGTTCCAGTTTCATTGAACTGATAATACAATATCTTATTTTAAAACTGGTAAAATTCTTTCTCAGCTGCAAATTTTTCCAAGTTCTGTAGAACGATACCCAGCTGACACCTGCACTTGTCTAACACACTGTACCTTATACAAGTCTGTACAAACCAGATGGCCACACAACTTCTGCTTCCTTCATTCACCCTAAAACCTCCTAGAAAGAACATTTTTTTAAGTGTAAAGATTTTTAGCTATGAAACAGCTCCTTTGACCTAAGGAAGCAGTCTAGAAAGCTGAAAAAAAAAATCTGAGCCAAACCAAGTCCCCACTAACATCTAATCTCTGTTGTTAAGTTTGGAGAATTTAAACAGGAACACTTAAGAACAGTGTTATCAAAAGGAAGCAGCCTAAGGAGGCAGGAGACCCCTGAGCAAGGCCTGACTTACTGGGTCAGAATTGGGAATGCCAAAGGGTGACTGACCCAGAGGCCAGAGCAGTTCAAGTAGCTGCAGAAGAAAGCTCTGTCTGAGACCTAAACCAGCAAATCTGAAAACATGGAGAATGCATTATCAAGGAATCAAATACTCCACCTACTCTGGTTATCCACAAAAGGCAAAACAGAACGCAGTATTTTTATTTATTATCATTAAAAGCTATATTACTGTATTATTAAATAATATTCCATATTATTGCTCCTAGTCAGCCAACCATTACAAAGCCTTCATGGACTTCAGCCTCAAGACAGTGATCTCAAGGTCACAGTGCAATCAAATCAATGCTATTTCCTGCCTCAGTCAGCTGGATCAGCACAAGGACTTCTCCTGCTGCTTCACAAGGAATCCAGCACCTGGCCAGGACATGGCTACAAAGAAATCCTTCATCAGCCTTCCTGCACTAGCAGCACAGCCTTAATGAATCCAGGGAAAACATTACTACAAGCCAATATTCCCTTGAAGCCTTCACTGAAGGCAGGACAGACAACCAGCCACTACTTCCAGATGTCAAACCTCACCCCCGAATGAGGAAATCAAGTATTAATGACCATTTTTTTTTTTTAAGTAATTACTGACCTACAAATCACAAAACCAAATCTAGGAAAATATGCAAACTGTTCCAGGATTAGGGAAGCCTAAAAACCATTTAAGAACCTTTTCCTTAGATCTAGGTAACAAAAAAGACAAATCCTATGCAAGAATGCAAACTGATTTTTACAAACTAGTTGAAGCAATTACTAGTTTTCTATAATTTAGGGGGAAAATTCATGGTGTAGCACTAGTACAACAACTGCAAAAAAGTTAAAATAAAAAAATAGAAATTTAGGTGCCTGATGTAGCAGCTGCTAATTTTCTTGACAATGAAAAGCTCAAAATTGTCAAGATAGGGACCACATCCCATTAGGAACCAAAGGAACCATTAGAACAAAGCAATAGCTCCAAAGTATCAAAACTTATGGTTTGATAGAAAGCACTCAAGACCACATTACTTGTATGATATTTAAAACACATACACACACACACACAAAAAAATCATGCAGCACTGGGACTATCATGAAAAATCCTAAAATAACATGCTGCTTTAAATCTCAACTGTTACAGGAAACTCTGGGATTAACCACACCAAAGGAAAAGAGGTGGCTGACAGCACTAGAAACATTGCATAATTATGTAGTCCATCTGACAAACAAGACACTGCATGACCTAATTGTGTTCATTAAAAAATAACCTTATTTCCACAAAAGTAAATCCTTCAAGTACCTAATTAGGTACAGTTAGATTCTGACACAGAGGTTCTTCCTTACATGCAATATTTTGGGAGTGCACTTAAACTGCATGCTTCCAGAATATTGCTGTGTTCCAGCAGGCAGGAACTGAAGACAAAGGAAAGCTTCTGTTGACTGCTACTATTCCCATCTTCTTCACAACAAATATAACAGACTTCCAATTACATTAGACAAGGATATGTAATAAAGTATTAGCAGAATGCAGAATATGTAACACCTGTAAGCTTGGCAGAAAAGGTTCGGTAAGTAAAGAGTTAATCCTACTAAAGGTTATCCTTATACTCAGTATCAGTCTTTCCTTGTGTCTAGAATGCATAGAGCAGTCATCAGCAAAAGCCTTTGGTAGACTGAACACTGTAGGAAAGTTGGGTGTCACAGTTAATCATTTATGAAGCCACAGACACTCCACTGCTCTGTCTTACGGCTCTGTATTTTAATGATCACCTTTATCTATGATTTCCATGAAGGGCTCTATGTTTCCAGCTTTCAAGAGCCAAACAAGAATGTTAGGCAATTATTCTAAGTTAGATAATTATTCTAAGGGGGAGGGAGGCAGGGGGAACCTCACATTAGCAGTTTGGGCTTTTTAGAAAACACAGATGAGTTACTCACAAAGCGTCTCTCCACATCATCTCTGCTAAGCGGAAATATCTCCTCTGCTCTTCATGCACCTGTAGTCAAACAGAATTGAAGCAGGGTCACACACACAGACATCCCAAAATAGCATCTGCCTCTCCAATGCCATGGATTTTCACAAAACACACCAGGATTAGTTCTAAACATTCATACATAATATGACCTGCTCTCCATTCCACTAACCTTCTGCAGTAAAATCTGAGATAAATAAGCACAAAAGTAATAAACTTCTTCTCTGCATGTACTACACTGCTGCTTGCTGTGGTAACAAGGATGAACTATGAAAACTAATCAAGTGAACAGACAGAACATGCCCTAGATTTTTCAAAAAAATATCTTGGTTTAACCCAGTTGTTTCTGAGCCTCATGAGCCTCTCATGAACCATTTACTAAAATGGAAGCTGTGTCTCATTAAAGCCACCTTTTATTTTAAGATGGAGAGAAACAGCTCGATTTATTTATGTGTGAGACATAATCATATTAATTTGCACAGAAGAGGCCAAAATTTTAATGAGTTCCATTTTTAAGATCTAATACAGTTGATCAAGGACTCCCTGTTCCAATTTTTTTTATGTCTCAGGAGTTTGATTTCTTACAGCCATTAACCAACATGAAAGACTACAGACTACATTCAAGTTTGTGAGCTCATACTTCTACTTGAAAGGACAGCAAAAAAGTTGTAACATTTCAATCTGCAGACATCATTTAGCAGCAAGCTTTCAAAATATAAAATATGGAATAATCCTGAAAAAGCCACACTCCTGATTTTGTGTCTTTTATATATTTTACATTGATAAATACAAGTGAATGACAAAAAAATAGTAGCTGGATGAATTAGACTTTTCTTTAAGGCAATTTACTAATAAGCCACAGCCCAAAGCAGAAATTCCTTAATGAACACTTTTAACATACAAAAGTAAACTAGTGTTTTTAGGTATGGTCACAGAAAAGTAAAAAAATCTATATAATAATTCTAACCAGGTCAGTTTATATTTAACAGAAAAGAACTTCTACAAATTATACTCTCCCCTCAAATTGCTTTATACTATTACAAAAAATCTGACTTCAGAAAGGAGGTCACAAGCAATGCTCATTTAAGAGCCTCACTAAAATTTTACTTTGTTAAAACAAGACTTAGACAGTGAAAGAAAAATCACACACAATATTTGTAAGCATGAATTATAAATTCAGTGCATACTTTGCAATACTTTAAACATGCCATAACAGTGACATGATCAAACAGAATTGCTTAACAGCCTCTAACTTGCCCAGTCCTTCCTCACTGATGCTACAGCAGCTGATAGAATAAGGTGGTTCTTAACTCCTCGTGTTGCTGCACCTCAAGAATTCCTTATTTCAAATATATTTCAGATTTTCCTCTGCTAAAGAAGTCTGATGAGTAAATATGATACGTTTTGTCTATCCTCCATCATAAAACATGTTCAAAAATTACCATGTAAATATAAACTTCCTTCCTACTCCAAGTTATGTGCAAATTCCTACATGATGTGCACGTGGCCAGTGTAATCAGAACAGATACTGCATCCCATGGACAATGCACAGGCTTCTCTGAAGAGGCAAATACACTGCACAACATAGGAGATTGGTCATGAAAAGACAGATGGCTCTCAACCTCACAAAACTGTAAGGTTTGGATTAAATCAATTCTGAGAAATAAATTATGTTGGCCTCCTCTTGGGCAAGCATACACTACAATTGGGTTTGTTCATATAGTGAAGCATCTTCCTTCCATACACCTGCTTGGTGAGTTTAAGACCATGTTCCTTTGATTTTGTCTTTAATAGGGTTGCTTATCAATACATATGAACTATACTGCTCACTCTACCTTTCCTAAAGATCTGGGAAAAAAACCTGACCTTTCAACTCCTAACTACAAATAAAACTTGGGGATTTTTTATACTTCCATTTTACATAAATTCCACAAACAGGTCACTCAGTCAACTTAGCTGGAAGATTGTTGGAAAAGTGTAAGCAGCATACAGTAAAATGGTGCTGTACCAAAAAAAACTAGACCTGAATTCCTGAAAATATCAGTTTTGCCTTCTGCCAGTCTCTTTAGACTGACCACACTATTCACATCCAGTCAGTACTACTGATAGTAACTTTTAACTGTTGCCTAGTTTTAAATTAAAAGCTATAAGAGCTATTTCAAAACCAAAATCCTTTCTACCTCTATATTTTGTCCCCTCACCTGAAGGTTTCACTGGGATGAGTTTTTCACTGGTTTTAGCAGAACAGCTTACATTAATCCACTCACATTACTCTGCCTGTGAAAGAAAGCTGAGCCAATTATACTGCAAGGTGAAAGCTGCCTTGCTTTTTTTTTAAACCACTGCTTATGGCTGGAGCTGCATGGCTGGCTTGCAGTTGAAAATCATGAGAAATGTTACAGTTATTTATTTTTCCTGTACAATAGGAGAAAACAAAAACGTCAAAAAGCACAAAAGTGCATGAAGAATATTTATCAAGTCTCATTAGAACAGAAATTCATGTAGTTTAAATTCCATGTTAAAAATAAAATTTGACAATCAGTGAAGTTTTAGATAAAACTATCAACTCTTCCATCCTCACCTGTGATTGTACACACCCAACACACAAATATGATAAATCCACACCTCCACTTACAACTTTACAGCTACTCACTACATCCACAGAAAGCAGAAATTTGATTACCAGCACTAACTTGCCTCCCCCTACCAGGAGCCACAGGTTCAATTTCTGACTGCTGTGCAAGCTCCTCAGATCTCTTTAGTCTGTGGTGTTTGCTCTTGTTGCTGCTGTTGTATTTTGCCTTCATTGTGTGAATTTCAGATTCACACAAGTAAATATATTTATGAAAAATTATTCATTTCCTATATAACCCATTACATTTGTTAAAACAATCTTCAGCATGAATTTAGAAAGAGAGTTTAAAAGAGGTGTGGTTAAGACCCAAACAAAATTGGTTAGCATTTCACAGAAGTTAAACCACTTCTAATTCCAACTCCAAAAAATAACTAAAACCACTACATGTGTTGGTCATAGACCAGTGCACACACCTCCCATACCAGACAACCTGTGAAACTAACTGGTCTATTTTTCCAGAAAGTCTGTATTTCATCTTCTACTACACAATGCTCAATATTTTTAAGAGCAGAGAAAGGAGGCACACAACTCATGTAGGTTACTTGTATCAGTTACAGTGAGCACTTCAGAAACAGCAGCAAAATAATGACACAGAAAATACTCAACAGCAAACAGTAACTGTGTGTGGCAGTCTAGGAAGTCAATGCATGAACATCCTCAGGGGCAAACATGAGCATCCAGTGAACATTACAAACTCATCAGGTGCAAGGACAGACCTCAGCAAACACATTATTTCTGCAGAAAGTTGTTTTCAAAGGATGCTCAAGAATCACAAAGCTGTGATTGAGCCTGACCTACAGTGTTCATTCAGCCCTTCCTCTAGCACAGTAACAAATAAAAATTGAAACCATAATAAAAGCAGAACTGCTGAAAAACAGTCTGGTTTTACATGGAGTAAGAGGCTGGGGAACACTAACAAAGAACACAGCTCCACATTACACTAAAGTCTGACCTAACTACCACTTGCCTACCTTGAACAGGTACAAACCAACCACAGTTCAAGAGCAGAACAGAACAAACCAACCACAGTTCAAGAGCTGCCTCCCATCAGAGAAGTGAGGCCATCCCACTCACCTGCTGGCATCTCCACTTCCCTGGCACCCCCTGAGCAGCTCTGCAAAGAGCAGAAGGCAGCATTGCCCCTTTCAGCAGCAGCTGATTAAATCTGACATTGAACTACACTCCTAAAAGAACAGCTTTACTCTCTAAATAAGAAGTAATAAGATAAATCTTTCCCTAAATACAGAGAAGTATACCCTTAAAAAAGGCATTTTTATTTTAAAAGTAGGACACTGAACAGCCTACCTCAGGAAACATTTTCAGCATGAACTCAGCACACATTCTGACATTAGCAGAGCCTCCCCTATTTTTATAACAGGCATCAGAGTTGCATTACCTGAGAGCAGCATTAACATATATCAAGTATCACCTGATAATCAATAATTAACAGTAGAACCATTACTGTTTTCCACATACAAATTAGAACTATATAAATATTTAAGCATTATCAATAAAGTCCATAAACAAAAGAAACTGGGTTTTAGACTAGAGAAGATCAACCTGAAGCTACCAATTTGCCTCAGTCAACCATGGTACTGCATTTTGAAAAACTAAGTGTCATAAAGCCTATGAACTGCTGAAATACAACTCTTGGTAGCAGAGTAGATCTTATCCTAATGGAAATTTAGTAATTGTATAAAGTGAAGAAGTTTTACCCACCAAAAGAAATGCTACTGTAGTTACATAACGTCCTCTGCTAATGTACTTTAAAAATACATTAAATAAAAATTTTATTTAATCTATTTTAAGGACACAAAATAAATCAAGTTTCAGTACATTCACAAACTCTTAAGTCTTCAGTAATATTTTATGTATAAAAACAAAGCTTCTCAGTAGTATAGTGTTTCATTCATAGTCAAGAGAAAATAGTTCTCTGAAGTTCAAACTTATCAAAGATGTGCTGATACTGAAGGAGATACACTGCTTATAAATCACATTCAAATAAAACATTTACTATTTAAGACAGCAGCACAGACAGCAGGAAAATTTGATGCCATACTGAATGTCCTCTCAAATACCCTCTCAAATCCAGGAGCTTCAGCAATTACAGAACCAAATAGTCCTAATGAGACCAGCTCCGCACACAGCAATCCTCTCCTGGGACCAAAGGAATGGGGAATAAGGAGGAAGCTGCATATTCTCACCACAGTGAGAAAGAATTTAGGGTATCAGCACAGGGAGAGGACAAGGGGGCAGAAGGGGCCACTCTCCCAAACATCTCTACCACCTCTTCATCCACAGCTGCAGCTCCAAGCACCATTCAGAGCTGGGCACAGCAGGGGAGGATGCCCATCCTCCTGTTTGTGCATGTCTAAAGGAAGCAGCTTCCATGCCACTTCTCTGTTAAAGGCAATGTGGGCTTCTGCCTTTGTGGTTATGACTGGAGGAGGTTTTTGAGCATTCTCTCTCAAAAGTCCTGATGAAGGTGCAGAGGGGTAGCTCAGCATAGATGGATTGCTTCTGTTTGTTAGGAGCTCCATTCTGGAGAAAGCCACCTGCTTCACTGAGAAATGGTCCTTCCTGAAGCTAACATTCAAGTATCCATGTGACAAGGGAATTTAGAATCACTTTCCACTAAACTATAAGCCTTCCCACCTGCTGTTACTTTCATCAGGCACATCAAAATAAGCTGAAAAAACTTCTAAAAAAGCTGAAAGCAGTCTCAATAGTATCTCTTGGTGTTAGATAACACTATTTTGCACAAAGAACTAAACTCTGGGTCTTTATCAATCAATCTAATAAATGAGCTAAGGCTACATAATTTGATCCACAACACAGGAGAGTTCTGAGATTTTCAAGATCTTAATAGTGCCTAAAGTTTAAAGTACATTAACCAGCTTTTGAAAGCCCAGTGTAAAATTCTGCTCCCATGAAGAATTAAGCACAACATGGTTATGGAAAATGAAGTTATACAAAAGAATGTATGAGTTATACAAAAGAAAATGAAATATTTTTCATTTTAACATCTGCATGTTAAGCATTTAAACTGCTGTGAAGAGTTTAGATTCAAAAGTTTTCAAAAGCTGCTCACTATCAATTGACTATATCCAAATCATGATATTTAACAATACAAAAGCCTTCTAGTTTCAATCTCAGTGAAGGCTGGGATGCATCAAAAGCATCTCATGAAAACTTGCACTGTACAAGCATGCTGCTCAAGCACAAAGTCTCTCATAAGTCTGTTTTTTGCATTGGAAAAACTCATGAGAATAATTTTCAATACACCAATTTAAGGATGCCTACTGCAATGTCTGGAAAAGGCTACAATAAGAATACAGAGCTCATAAACACATAAATATTTATGTGTCCTTTAAACCAGAAAGTTTCAGGCTACAACATTAAAAAAAAAAAAAAAAAATCAGTTTTTTAATCAACACTCAAGAATATCCTTAAAGTTGCCTGCTTCCTTGAATGTATAAACCATTTAATCAACCTTTATTAAATACTAAGGTTCATGTAAGGAAAACACCACACACAAGCCAGCTATGCAAAGCTGAACTGAAGACCTATTTAGCCAAGCTACCTGAAGCAGTCAAGTCAGGAGTGATATCAACACACTGCACTCCAACAGCTGCCCTCAGCCCTTGTTTTAGGGACTTCCCATATCCTGCACACAGAATGTGGTCTTTTCCACTCTGCAACTCACTTTTTTCTTCTCTAATTTGTCTGATCACATCTCAAACTAACTTGTGCTCAAGACGTCCTGTGACAACAAAGACTCCATGTAATTATACACTACATTACAAAGGAGTCTCACAATACAATTACATATAACATGGAGTAGTCTTCAGCTACCACCTCAATGATTTCATAAGCCACCCCTCTGACTTCATGTGCTGCCCCTTAACTGCATGAAAAGATGAAGCACATCCACACTGAACTAGAAAATGTGTTGCCTGGTTATGTTGATTGAACAACAGTTTCACTGGGGTTTAGCCATTAAAAACAATAATTATTTGCATACATAAAGGATCTCAACTTTCTTACTGTTCATGGCAGGATCCCAGGGCTATGTTTCGCCATTCTCAAGTAGTCCAGGTTAATTCTGACATCTAGAACAAGGTTTAAGGAGAGAAAAAAAATGGTCACACACATTTGCACACAATTATTCACTGTAGATGTTATTTTAAAGAACTGCAGGGTACAGCATCTCCAACAGTTTACTGTTGGCTCCTGCAGCTCTTTGATCTCTATCTCTATGGTGAATAGAAAATTGCAGAGCCCCATTCTTGCCTGGAGGGAAAAGTTCACATCACTCACCACAAATCTGTGGCATCTTTCTCTTGTCCATGCATACAGAATATTTCATACATAATTCTGCAAGATCACAGCTTCAAATAAAAATCAATTTCAACAATAGTGCAGAAGAAAAAAAGCTGCAGTTAGTTTCTGCTTTAAAACCTGTCAGACAGTCTCTCTATATCTAAGAAATGGAGCTACCTTTTAATCATATAAATCACTAAATGCAAGTCACAGGAGGTACAGCAATCTGAACAGAAGGAATACCTTGCATTATGATCCTAAGCCAAGCATGGTTTTCAAAAATTCACCTCATAATTCCCTCCCAGTAGGAAGCTATCTGGGCTGGGCTTGTCAAGACAGCACCAGTCACAAGAGAACTGAAATGGCACAAAGTTACAGCCAAAAGTTTCACAGACATTTTGAAGTCACCCACCTGGCCAGAAAGAACAACTAGAGAGCAGAATTTGGGGACACCCTGCCTTTCTTTTTAATGCTGAAAAAACAGCATGTCCAGTTGAAAAGGAAAGAAAAGCAGCCAGATACCCCAAAACACAAAGAGCAATTGCACAGTACCTGCCATTTGCAACGACAGTCATTTTTTTTATATACATTCTAACATAAAGCAGGAAATGCTGGTAACAATGCTGCCAGCTTTCACTTCCTCTGCCTTTCCCCTCACTAGCAAAGAAAAAAAAATTAAAAAACCTGAAACACAATGCTTGGCAAAACTTATTCTCACATTCTGTTAGCACCAACAAGTGATGGTCACTTCTATAATTCAATCAATCAACAATATTTTTTCAATTACCCTTGCCAAGCTGAAGTTATTGATCCAGTTAAAACAATAAAAGAATAATAACAAGAAAATCACATAGGAAACCTCAAGTTAACCAGTAGGTAACAGAGAAGAAGCACTATGGAACATTCAAACTTCTTGACCAAAACAAAGGAGTTACCTGAAGATCAGAGAGGCTATTGCTGATTTATTTCATGAAGCTTTCTTCCTTTTGATACTTCTCCTTAATCCATCAAATTATTTTGCTTTTCATAAATGCAAAGCTATGCATGGAAGCCATCAGAAAGGCCCATGTTCCAGAATTAAAATATTAGTGTGTCAGGAATGACACATACACTTCATTAGGAAGCCTCTTACACAGGTTGTTTTGGTAAAGAAAGCCAGAAATCCAGGAAGTTAGAATGCAGTTTCTGAGAGCAAGAAGCCTTCTAGAAACTGGAAGCAAGATCCAGGCTTCTCATCATCCTTTATCAGAGCACTCTGCATAACCTGCATCTCTGCAAAGCTGTGTCAGGCTGCTCCAGTGACACACACAAGCATTACAGTGGAGAGCCTTATGAAAGGCCCTCAGTAACACAAATCTTAAACAATGTCAGACTTGTTAGATACATCTGGGATGGCACTGGAACAATAAAGTCAATACAAAGATAGTGTTTTTCCTCCAACCCACTCATTTTTTCCTCCTCCCATCTCTTTATTTGCCATTATTTATTCTTGACTCTATGTTTGGTACTGTAAAGCATTGTCGTGCAACCTCTTCTCCTACATATTCACATTTTGCAGCCAAACTCCCTCCTACCATTAATTTTACTAATGAATTAGTAATGGGAGCTAGTTATAAACACAGCATGGACTTCTCTGTAGGCACGTGGGGGAGACAGGACACTGTTGCACAGCAACCCCATACCACATCCTACAGTGTCTGCATGCCTGCTGCACTGACAGAAGAATTCTACAGCCACTGCCCTCCCTGACTCCCCATAAACCATGTCTAAATTTAACTACTACTTCTTTCACTCCACACCAGCATAGCATTACAGCCTAAGCAGGAAAACCATTCATTCCCTAAAGGACAATGAGCTGGGGTTCTCTTATTCTACCTGTGATCTCAGGTTTATTTGCAGGGAAAAAGCCAAATGTCTGCCTGTTGAGAAGTCACTTAGCTTGAGAACCTCTGCCCTGGGCTTGATCTCCTCCTCTAGATACAGCTGTGCAGGGGAAGAGCTCCCCAGCTGCTTGTCCCTGCTCTCTGCCAGAGGGCTACCAGCTGAGCTGCTCTTAAGTACTTTTTAGCCTATTTACTCAGGATCAACCAATACAAAGAGCAATTATTTAGGCTGGTTAAACCACTCCAGCTTACATTGGTTGGCATTCTGCAGAAAATCTTGTAACTGCTTAAGCTGCCAGAGGTAAGGTTAAGACCACCCTTACTGAAGTATTTTCTCCTTCTACAAACCAGGAATGATGGTCAAGAGAAAACCAGACATAAAAGGCCTGCTGTCGTTCCAAAAGAAAAGAGAGCTGTTGGCACACTTGGTATCATCTAGAAAATTGATTTTAAGAGGAGGGCAAGTATTACTTACATCTGCTCAGCCTTTTTCAGGGAAGTTGTTTCAACTAGCTCTGAGAGAAGACTTAACTCAGTGTCTCAAGTGGGGACAGCCACATGAGCACCAAGAGTAACATGGTATAAAGCCTCTGACCTTGAAGGAAGGCAAGAAGGGCTGGTAAAATCCATCAAGTTGCCTGAAGGATACAAATTATGAAAGCAAAAAATGCCATCCCAACAGGCTAAAGTTAGACTACATGCTTACTAAGATGTGGCTCATATTAACCATTTTTTATTCTGTTGTACCCACCCCACTCACAGCACCACACAAACCCCAGAAAAATAGCAGGTGGAAGAAAGACTACAGTGGCATAAGAAGATTTGGGAATAGAAACTGCCATTTTATGCATGTGAAGCACTATCACACCAGGGTCTTGGTCCATCAGTGTGGCTCTTAAATGCAATCAGGTAGACAGATCAGAAAGAGCAGTGAGAAAAATAATTAACTAACTGTAGTAGGAAAAGAAAACCTATATTCAAAACCTATACAAAAACTCTGTATTCTTGCTAAAATGATATACTAGGGGAGTTGTGCTATGGCCCATCTAGAGCCTCAGAGCAAACTCCTCCACATATTTAACCTTACATTAAGATAAGCTGCTGAACCATTCCTGAAAAAAAAAGATTAGCCTACTTGCAAAGATACAGGCCAGGCTCCCTCATGGCAAGTCAAAGCACCAACATCACCAAAATAACTGGTGGAGTTGATAACACTTCCACCAACTCCAAGATATTACAATCATCTCAATACTGTTCTCCTTTAAATAACAAAACTCCCTGCCCAGATGCTAAGAACAAAATTTTCAGACTCAGGGGGAAAATATAACACCAAGTCTTCCATGGATTACAAAACTCCCCACACCAGCCCTTCAACTATTAAAGATGTCAGCGTTTTGTATTGTCCCAGTCTAATGAGGAACAAGTAAAGTGGATGCTTATGCTTTTACCATTACAGCTCCATAAAAAAATGGGAGCAGTCACAATAGACTGTTCTTATTTGCACAGCCACTGAGGGAGCAATGTGAGGCAACTTCAGCAATCTAGTAAATTCAGATTCAATACTGCTGAATAATCTAGATTTATAGTTTGATTCTATTACAGCTCAAATGTTTAATTCATAATTTCCAGATTGAATGTACAAGCTTGCCAAGTCTTTAGTTTATATAAAATATCTCATAGGGCACATACCCTGATGAAAATACTTTCATTCCACCGTATAAAAACATGCTTAAACAGTAAACACAGAAGACAAGCTTACATTTCTAGATTTAAAAACATCATTGCTAAATTACAAATTCAACATTAAACAGGAAAAAAATGTTTGCATTTTGTTCCTGTTAAAGTTTCCAACATAAATAAGGAATGAAATATAGTTGTTAGCAAGTGTCAGCAAGACAACCACATAAGTATTTTCTAACTTCTAGCTGCTACTCAGTAGCAGTGAGCAGAAAGATGATTAGGGAGGGGAGAGGAGAGGAATAAACTATTAAATACAAGTCTTCTGCAACAGGCACTGTGGTTGGGTAATCAGCTTCTAAAAAAAGTATGTATATATATACAGAACACGTGCCAACATCTGTAGGATTCTGGTGCCACTCATGGCTTTCTTTAAATAACGGATGAGCTACTCACTTCCTGTTCTATTCAAAATCTGTGGGCAGCCATAAACTTGCCCAGAACCATGCCTGTTTCGTAACACCAAAGACACCTGGGAGTCAGGCACAGAGAAGCCAAAAGTTGATGAGGCAGAACAGCAACCCATTCCTCTCTCTCATCTTCCCTCAAGAGCCAGGTAACATCAGTGAACAGGCCGAAGTTTTGATTCCTCCAGAGTTGAGAAAAAAAAACCCTTTCCCTCTACTTTACTGTAGTACAGAATTTATGCCTTCATGTAAAGATTTTACAGAATTTATGTGGATCATTCTGCTACTACACAGATGAAAAACTAGCCTGAGAAAAGCAGTCCCAGGAACAGCTCTTAAGGGATCTGGTAACATGACCAGTTTGAAGTGGAAACACTGTTCTGGTCCTGCTACACAGAGTTTGATGCTCCATCCTCAGCATCTGCTGGGAGAAGCAGTGCTGCTTTCCTTCCACTCACCTCCAGCCACATCATTTCTGCTTCTACCTTTGAGAGCAATAACAAGGTGTAGCCACAGGGTGAGTTAGCAAAAATTATAAAAACGTTACTGAGTAGATTACTTTCCCACGAGATAAGCATGAAAGAAATCACCCTGCAATCACACAAGTGTTAACTCTGCCAAGGGAGCTGCAGCAGGAGGTCAGGGCAGGACCACACAGAGATGCATCACGAGGTACCTGCAGCACCAAACTGCCTCCAAAGTCTCTAGATTTTGCCCTCCAAGAGCAAATCTTCTGGTTAACTTTCTCTCCTTATTATATTTATGAAGAATTTTAAAATTTAAGACATGTCTCACATTTATTTCTTGCAGAATTATTCAATTATGAAGTAAATATACTACAACAATATATAATAGAAACAGCATTTCAACTTTAGAGAGGTTTTGTGCCAGTACAGTAAAAACCTGCTGGATAGGTCAGATCATCATCTCAATATACTGTAGGACAGTTCCCATTAGCATTATCAGATAAATTCAGTTATTCTAAAAAAAACAAACTTCTTATGATGCTAAATGAAATGCACATAAAACATATTCAACTCGAAACTAGAATGGACCACTTACATGGAGATCCCAAAAAAATAACCAGAAAAAAGGAACTGCATTTAAATTCATGTGTTTACCCTTGGTTTCTTTGACCTACAGGATTCTCTCCAATATTTAATCATTATCACTCCTACACCTCAAAAATTCTGATTTTTTTCATGACACACAACCTCACCCTCCTCATAACCACAGTTTGCACTTGATCAGATGGAAGTGTAATCAAGCTCATTTACAATCTACCACAGTTTTTATTTGTCATGTTGCTAAACCCTGGCCTGCAATTTCCAAATGATACAGCCTAATAAAACTTGCCCTCTCCATTTATTTTTCTCACCAAGAATCAAGGAACAAAGCTCTTCCCTCACTTTCCTGCAAAGGTGGAAATTTACACTTATAATGGGAGTTACACATTGGGATCCTGAACACTGTGGTGTCATTTGCTGTTAAATCCTCAGAGCTAGGACAGACACTCAAAACATCACATCTCTGGTTTGAACCATGAGACCTGTGCAACACATCCCCACATACTTTGCATCAACTGGTTTCCTTCCAGCAAGGTGGAGCAGCTTAGACAGGACCTCCATCCTAAAGCAGATTATAACTCCCACCTTCAGGCAAGCACAGACTTCTGAGAGGCAGGACAAACCAGAACACGTGCCAGGAGGCAGGAGACACCAAAAGAAGGTGGGGGAATAGTTCTGCTGCTTTGACTAATAACAACCAGTTCCACTTCCAAGCAGTTTTGCCCTGTCAATAGCCTTCCATGTGCACCACTGTCAGGACACCCCTCCAGAGCAGGTCCCTTGGAAAGAAAGAGCAGAAGGTATCAGTGCATAGCTCAAGCAGGCATGGGGCTCCCAATAAGGTTGAAAAAAAAAAAAAGCTTTAACTTTTTCCCCAAATTCAAGCAACTACAAGTCAGAAAAGCTCTTGAGAACTCTTCTGAAAGCAAAACTTGTGTTCACAATCTATTTTCATTTCTATTTCACCTGTACTTAAGCTTGCCTATTTTAGATATTTCATATGAAAGAAATCAAGCAGAATAGCTTTAAAAAGGGAGAGTGTGTTGGCAAATCTCTCAGATTTCCCAACTATAGAACACACCACCAAGCAGCTGCATCAATCATGAAGAAAGAAAAACAAAAGCCCCAAGAAATCATATGACCAATGTCATTAGTACTTGCAGCAAAGCACTGCTTCCACAAAAGGAAACAAAATTAAGTATTTCCCACAGTAATTTTAAAGCAAAAACATTGACAACACAAATCAGGAGCTGATGCATTCTTCAAAAAAATTATTGCACTCATTTCAGTCAAAAGCAGCTTTTCAAGAGAGGCATGGAAGACATCAAATTCAATGCAGAGCACTGAATATGCAAAATCTTTTCAATTTTCTTACTGCCAGTCTTCTGAAATACACATGCCAATTAAAGGAGTCAGACTTTTTTTTTTTTCCCAGCTTGCAGGCTCCTCCTGTGTTCAAACCGATCTGTTCCTACCTCATAATCCAAAAGACACCTTCAAGAAACCCACATCTGAAAAACTCCTGTTACCAACAGTCACACATTGTGATTCCCATCTCAAGGCACTTAGAGCTTAGTTCCCCTTTCCCTTCAGATACAGGCTATCCACATGATTTGGCAGAGGCCATTTCACTATGTAAAACCCTTAAAGACAAACTTTCATGAGGCTTTCAAAGACACTTTTTTAGCAATAGCAAATACACTAAAAAAGTTTTTCCTGTACCAGTTTTTTTAATTTATCCATAAGCTCTAATATCCCAATTTTAAAACACCTGTTGCATCATAAATAGTTAAAAAGACAACCATAAAAATGTTTCCATCCAGTATTCTGACAATGCAATACAGCTGTGAGAATTAAAAAAAGCTGAAAGCAAAGAGCCTTGAAAGGAAAACAGGGTTTAGGTTACCCCATCAATTTAGGCTTTTACCTCACACTGACACCCATACACTCTGTGACAGATCAAGGCATCTATCCCTGTGAACCTGGCCTGAGGCCACCAAAGTCAAATTTCATAAGGTATTAAGAGTCATTAGAAAAAGTTCTGTACTACTGATACAGTGACACATCCAAAGACCACATATTATCTCTCTGAGCCTTCTAACTCTTACAATAAATGCTTCATAATTATTCGGTTTTTGCCACAGTGCATTTTCTCTGAAAGTTTTGCCAGAACAGATATAACTACTAAAAGAATAAGGAAAACAAAACCCAAGTACTAAGCATTGCAGCTACTTCAGCAACACAACAAACATGAAAAAGCAGAGCATTTTTGCCAGCTTTGTTTGCGGAGTTTGTAGAGGTGATACAGTAGCATTACCAGAAACACCCCTAGCAGAATACACTGCAAATTAATTAATTTGGAGTCTCTACCAACATGTTTCTCTGTAGTGCTAACTAATTACCCCTTTAATAGCTGGACCGCACTAAGAACATAAAGCCCTTGAGGTCACATCATTAGAACTTTTTAATTCAGACAGCAGAGGTCATGCTTTTAGATCCAGATATCCTGGGCTTGATTGCCAGTGTCAAAGAACCCTACACAAGTATCACATTTCAGTAAGATACACTCAGCACTACATACTACGCTTTTTTTTTTTTTTTTTATGCAACTCTAACCTTTTTCAGAGCTTGTGGCAAAAAAAAAGGGAAAAAAAAGAAAAACACATTTGAGGTTACTGGAACTCAAGGGGGGGAAAGCAAGGCTTTACTTTGTATGCTCAGTCCCAAAGTGCTTCTAGCCACTTCAAATGCCAGCACAAGAACCTTTTCTGCAGCATCTACACTTTATTTCCACTCTGAGACCCCTCAGGATTTATTGAAGGACCCTGCACTAATTTAATCTGCCTCTACAGTGACAGGAGCTGAATATACTCCCTCTCTCTGCTTCACACCACTCAGCCCTGTTTCCAATGAGCCAAATACTCGCAGGCTGCTTGAGATGATCCCAGAGCTTGTCATCTCCCCACAGACATGCTGTCCTATCATTTGTGGGATCAGATTGCAAACTGGACCATGGAGCCTGCACAGTCCTTTTCCCCTAGCTAAATTTGGTGATCTGCTTCATGTCTGGCATCACCAAAAGCTGTGGCAGTGACACCACAAGTCTCAGAATCCACCATTACTGGTACAGATTAGGTACAGCTGAACTATGGCCTCAAATGACTTTCAGTTTAGTGAATCTTTTGCAGAAGAAACTCTCTAAAATTTAAAAAAAAAAAACCAAAATAAAAACCACCAGAACTGGCTGGGACAAAGTCACTTTAATTCATTTTTCATTTTGAAAATCACAGAATCACAGAGATAACAAGAAGAGCATTCAGGATAGCATTTAATCCTAGTTACTACCCAAATACCCAAAGATTTAGTTTTTTTTACTACCAACATTCTGCAGCACATTCTAGTACTAAATGGGATTGCAGAACAGGCTTTACCATGAAATCAGAGAAGTGGGGAGAGTGCCCTGAAGGTTCTTCATTAACATTATCTCTACCTCCAGCTCACTGGAGAAAGAATAAGGAAGATTCCTCTGTGGCATTCTATTCAAATGCATGAGCCATATTTAAATGGGCAAGGGAGATATTTCTGATGCAGAATTCACAGGGGTCCAAGTCATCATCAGTTTCATTAACACTCAGAACATTCAAGCTAAGGAGCCCTTTGCCATACAAAACTGAAACAGAGGTGCACCTTGCATCTCCTGAGCTACACAAAAGACTCAAACCAAGACTCCAAGGGCTCTCAGGTTTGCAGCACACATTTCATATAGAAAAAAAAAGGTCCTGAACAGTGCCTATTAAAAACAGAGCTTTGGAAAAGGCGAGTTGAAGACACTTTTTCAGAGGCACGAAGCACACCAGACCGGCCCCGAAGCAGACGGCCACCTGTGACCCCCAGCCGGGTCGGTGCCGGGTCGGTCCCGCTTTGGTCCCTGTCATTCCCACCCCGGACTCCTGCCCTGCCTGCCCCTTCCAGCCTCTTCCTCCTCCTCCCCAGACACCGCACAACCCTCGGGGCACGGCTGAGTTTTGTTCCCCTCCTTGCACACCCGGCACTCTTCTTCCTCCCCCTCGCAGGGTACTCCCGACTGCCAAGGGGGCATTTTCCTCTCTCCTCGCCCACAAACCGGCTCAGCCCCACCGCAAAGCCCCTCCCCTTCAAGAGGTCACCGCCCCCCCTCAAGTGCCACCGGGGCACCCCCGTCCCCTCCGGCACGCCGGGAGCCCCCGCTTCAACCCGCGCTCTCTCCCCCGGCCCTCACAGCGGCACCCCCGGTAGAAAGGGAGCCCGCTCCCCGCCGTCCCGGCCCCGCACTCCTCACAGAAATCGGCCCCGCTCTCTCCCCAGCCGGCCCGTTCCGGCCCGGCCCGCCACCCCCGGCCGCACAGGCCCCGCAGGACACAGAGAGCCCCGGCCCCTAAGGGACTTCGAGCGGAGGAGGATTGCACAGCGTTCCCGCTCTCCCCTCTCACCTGCGGGCCGTGGCTGTCCGCCCGGCACCGGTGCCCCCGGGCCCGGCTCCGGAGCGCTCGCCGAGTCCCGAGCGCAGCCCCGCAGCGCAGCGCTGCCCCGCACCGCTCCTCTCCGCTCCCCTCCCCACGCCCGCCCGCCGCCTCCTGACCCCGCCCCACGGCCCCGCGCGTCACCGCTCCGCCAACATGGCGGCCCGCGTGGGGCTCCGCGCCTGCGCAAGGGGCCGGGCTAGGGGGACAGAGGGGGACGGGACGGGGACGGAGACAGACACAGACACAACGGGATAAAGCTCTCCCCCCAGAGCAGAGGGGACAGGGACTGTTCTTGGTGACACAGAAATCAAGTGGCAGATGTACACAAAAACCCCCGTCTTCTCCTCTTCTCCAGGGGGTGGTGTGGGACCAGCGTCATTACCAAGTGAAAGGTGAAGCCCAAATTGCTTCCCTGACTGAAATAATTGGTGCTGGAAAGCTCAGAATTGCTTCACTGGCTCCTGTAAAGCTGCAGGATCGACCGCTGAGGTTTGCTCGTAGTTTTCTTTGCTCCTCCGTGGGAACGCTTCGGTCACTGTTGTTCCTCTGCTGGTCTGCCCGTAGTGTTTCCTGCAAACACACCTTTAATTAATGAACCCTCAACATTCAGCAAATTTTTTTACTGTAGGTAATCTTAGGGCAAATAAGGCCTTAGTTAAACCAAGTCAACCTTAATGAAGTTATAGGAATCCCAGCAATGCAGCTCAGGGCAGGACTTCATGCAAAACGAGTTAGGAAACCAGAGGCTGCCTTCCAGCCGAGACTGCAGCCACCTCCTCATGGAAGCTCCGTGCTTCAGCTTGGAAAATGTCCTTGGCTTGAAAGATGCCAGCCAACTTAAATCCTAAAGGAAAGCTTAAACAAACGTAGAGACCATACAACACCATCTGAGAGTTAGTTTATCGAAGCTGAAGCATCATCTATCTCAGAACGGAAGAGATCTGGTTAAGTAATTGGTTAAGTAACCCTCTATGCTATGGGCAGTTTCAATTCACTTCTGTTCTCAGCAACTGAGAACAAATTCATTTCCTGAGAACCAACTCATCACTACACACAGGCTTACAAGAAATTCAGTCTTTCATTTGCAGAGGAAAGCAATTTTTTGTGTGTTTTTCCTACTTCTGTCTTTGACAACTGTCTCTTGCGTGAACAAGCACCAGCCTTGACTTTACAAAACTTTTGGGGGAACTCATCCCTGCTGAGAAGTGACAGGGACATAGTGACACACTGGACATTTCACTAATGTTCCTAAATAGAGTAAATCTTGGAGTGACCTCACTCACAATGTTTTACAAAAAATAGGCTGTAATAGGCTCTTCACCTTTTTGCTTGTTTATTTACATTAGAAAGACAGTGGGAATTGCCATTTAAATAGACTTGGGCTATAAAACATCTCTCTACATACAATGCTCTGGCAGCTCTTTTAACTCCTAAGGCAAAGTTATGTCTCTACTGCACATTTAACATGGGCTCTTGCCCAAGTTCCAAACCAATCCCACACTTCTAACCACACAGAAACTTTCTGACCCTCTTTGATTGCTTACATGGCAGAAGGTGTTTTTTTACAGCTCGGGTTCCATCTCATTTCACAGTTGAATAGACCCACTTTTTTTGCTAAGGACTTGGCAAACAAACCAAGTACTAATAGTGTTCAATGTTCTTACGGTTCCACCTTGAAAACCAAGCAAGATTTCCCAGGATTTACCTGGGGGCTCTCAGCACCAGAACCCACAGACTTATTCAGAAATTTTACAACTTGATTTTATCTAAGAGGAAAAGTTAACACATACCCAGAGACCCCTGAGCTAGAAACACAATTCACTCTGAACACCTGCCATAAATTACAATAGAATCTATTACTAAACAAATGCAGAACCTGGGTAGAAGAGGAACTAAGCTCTATTAAGCTTCAATTGCTTGTGACAATGTAGAGCCACTATTTACAGTTCTGCAGATAATCACTGAACCTGAGCGTGAGAGGAGTTGCAGTGGCAGCAGCCATACACAGGTATGGATATTTCTGCAGCTGCTTTGATCTGCATTGCCTGAACTGTTCAACTCACAAACCCTTTCCCAAGCTCAGTATGGCAGAGATGGATGTATCTGCTCCCAGCTCTTGAAGCAAGCTTGTATGCTGCATGAGTTCTTTTTATTTACTCTTAACTTTTGCACACTGCAGTTTAGAGAAGTTACTTTCAGGTTATATGTTCTCTGTACTGAAAATAGTCTGTATCAGAGAGATCTGCATATTCATGCCACAATAACAGCCTCAAAAAAATAAAATTATTCTGAGGCGAGGTGCATTTTTGGTGAAGCTGTAGACACTGAAAATATTTTGTGGTAAGAGGAATTAATTAAATATGTGTTTTTGAAGCCCTTGACTTTCCCTCATATGCAGATGTAGAGAGCTTGATTCCAGTGACACAGAATGCATTTCCAAAATTATCTGGCTACTCTGGTCCCTGCTAATGCACAACAAACCCTATGGAGCTGGTTTTTCCAAGTAATTTTATTAACCTGGAGTAAAAAGCAAAATCTGCTGAGTGCAGGCAGCCTATTCATGACTGTTCCTGCCGGCTGGCATCTCATCCTACAGAGCAAGATGCTCAGCAGCTGATCATCCAGCATCCAAGAGAGAGAAAAGGATTTGAGCAGCAATAAATTGTATTTGCTGAGGCTGGTGAAACCTCATAAAAATCCTTTCAGAGCAGAGTGTATCTATGTCCAATTCTTGCTGGTTTTCCACTGTGTGAATTGGAAATTTGCCCGAGGAGATTACAAAAATAAAAATCCATGGAGGGAGGTCCATTGTCCTAGCAGTGCTCTACCATGTTGTCCTGAGCACCACTCAGAAGCCACCAGCCACTTTCCAGGAGAACCAGCAAGGAAAGGCTCTCTATTTCCCAGATATCTTCTGCAAGGAAAGACAGCCTTGCAGTCTCTCTCCTTGCCAGAGCTGCAAGCACCAGACACCCTTGGTGCCCACAATCAAAAAATGAAAATGCCAGTTTCCAGCCTCACACTTCAGGTCACAGATACAGATGTCATCTTCTTCATCATCCCAAACAAAGGATCAGAGGCAGGTGAAGCTCACTGAGCCACAGTCATGTCCATCCAGACAACTGCAGGAAGCTCTCAAAAGAAAACTACAGGAAAAGTATATAAAAGCTTGAAGAAAAATGTATAGAATCATAGAATTGGCTGGGTTGGAAGGGACCTCAGAGATCATCAAGTCCAACCCTTGATCCACTCCCCCCATGGTTCCCAGCCCATAGCACTGAGTGCCACATCCAGTCTCTTTTTAAATATCTCCAGACACGGAGAATCCACTACTTCCCTGGGCAGCCCATTCCAATGTCTGATCACCCTCTCCATAAAGAAATTCTTTCTAATATCCAACCTAAAACTCCCCTGGCACAACTTGAGACCCTGCCCTCTTGTCTTGCTGAGAGTTGCCTGGGAAAAGAGACCAACCCCCACCTGGCTACAACTGGGGGGGGGCCCTTTCCTCTCCTGGCCAGAGTTTGGCCATGCAGTGCCTCGGTATTTGAAATGTTTCTCCTTGCAGAGTCAGTACCTTACAGTTACATTACAAACCTAGTAGATAGCAGAGCTTTCCCCTGCACTTGGAAGAGGAAATAACTGCCTGGTATGTGCTGGCACACATTAGCATTTTAAATCACAATTATAATACAGATATATCTTGCTTGCACAGGCCTTTATTTTCAGCCTTTTTCCACTATCCCTAATCATTTCCACAAATGTGAAAATGAGTGTCAGACACCAATATAAAGACTATTTTTTTGCTGATACCCCTTTTTAACATCTTATCTCTCTTTTCCCTCTATACAGTCTTCCACCATGGAAATCATAATTATTGGGGCAGCAGAGAAATACAGGCTATTTTGAGAGCCTGCCCTTCTCTACCAGGCAAAAAAGCAGCAGAACAGGGAAGAAACCAACATAAGCATCAGTGCTATTCTCAGAGAAATATTTCTAGTGTAAGTGGAGCATCTCACTGGAGAGACACATTCAAACTATTAAAATATGTAAGAAAGGGGAATTATTTTGGCCACTGAGCATTAAAATTCATCATGTGTAGGGAAGAAAGAGCAGAAAACATTAATGGCACAATTGATCCAAACCTTCAGAGCTGGGGGAGATAAATGAGATGTGAAAGGAGTGGAAGGAGTGATGAGGAAATCAGAGAAGACTGCAGGGAGTACAGTCTGTAACAAACATGCAGGCAGAAAGGAGGCCATCCAGTCCAAGTGGATGTTTAACTGCCCCAGGAATTTGGAGTGGTTGCAAAATTTAACACAGAAACTACAAAGACAGTACCTGACCTAAATACTCCACTTACATCTACAATAACTATAGTTTGAGAACATGAAGGAGTAAGATAAAAGTAAACTGACAATTTAAACCTAATTTTTAAACCCATACATTATAAGATTCCTGACTAAGTCATTCTTTTTAAGAATTAGCCATAGATCTTACCTGTTGTATCACACCAGCTGTGTATAAATGGATGAAACCAGACAGTTTGTCACTCCCTGTCATTGCCAAAGGTCCAATATCCAGGGTGTAAGTTATCATAGTGGACACACAAAATGTTTTATCCACTTTGCCTTGCAAATTGTTGTATGATTGCAACATTTACATTGGTAACAAGGACTTCCTCATCTCCAGCTGACTAAGTTGTTTTGGAAGACTTCCTTGGGCACATAAGCACTGACAAATAACAAGCTTTAACAACTGTAGTCTGCCGGTCCTAGCCCCAAGTGTTCCCTCACCTCAAAGGAGTTCACCAAAGAAAATAAACAGCAATGGAAGTTGTCATTTCTCCCAAAGTCATATTGGAGTTTATCAGGTTTTTCATAGAATCATAGAATTTTCAGGGTTGGAAGGGACTTTTAAGATCATCTAAGTTCCAGTCCCCCTTGGCAGGGACACCTCCCACTAAATCAGGTTGCTCAGAGCCCCATCCAGCCTGGCCTTAAAAACTTCCAGGGATGGGGCTTCCACCACCTCTCTGGACAACCTCTTCCAGTGTCTCACCCCTATCATGGTGAAGAACTTCTTCCTAACATCCAATCTAAATCTACACTCCTCTAGTTTGTATCCATTGCCCCATATCCTATCACTCCCTGACATCCTAAAAAGTCCCTCCCCAGCTTTCTTGTATATAATTCCAGCCTTCAGATACTGGAAGGCTGCAATAAGGTCTCCTTGGAGCCTCCTCCTCTGCAGACTGAACAACCCAATCCTCTCAGTCTGTCTTCATAGGAGAGGTGCTACACTGGACTCTCCTGGCAGGAGAGCCACTTTCTACCTCTCCTAACATCACCAAAGTGGTGCAAGCAACAGTATACTCCTGTTCTCCAGACTGTAAGCTGTTAGTGGGCTTTCTCCAGCAATCAATAGTTATTCTATCCAAGCAATCTATCTTTAGATTCACTCTCAATCAAGGATAATAATGAATATAAAATAAATTATTGATTGTTGTCCAGAAATACATTAGCAAATCTGTCTCCAAGCAAGAATAGCTCAATAACTCTAAGTGGCACAAATTTAGTCAGTGATGTGGAAGTACTCCATCCATCAGCTAGGCTCACCCAGTAGTAAAGCATCTTAATATCCTCTGAGCTACTCTAAACCTGGTCAAGGGAACACTGTGGGACTATTCTGTGGATATTTCCAAAAACAATGCTTCAAAAAGAAGTTTCAAGATGCCACATAGTAAAATTAGAATCATAGAATAGAATCATAGAATTGGCTGGGTTGGAAGGGACCTCAGAGATCATCGAGTCCAACCCTTGAACCACCATTGTGGTTGCTAGACCATGGCACTGAGTGCCACGTCCAGTCTCTTTGGATGTAGTGCCTCTTCATGATATTCCTCAAAGCAAGGGGGCACATGTCAAACTCGTGTTGTCCTGCCCTGAGGCAGATTTGGGCACATCTCCTAAGGCTAAACAGCACTGCAGGAGCAACAGTGAGGAGTAGATTTGCTAAGTTCTATCTTCAAAGATAAACAAATCCTTATTAAATGTGTTTGAGATACCACTGAGATATTGCAGTGTGCACAGTCCAGCAGAACCCAATGAAGCCAGCTATCTCATTAGAGCTGTACCCTTATCTTTCTGTCCAGAACAAGGCTATTGACTGTGGAGTGCAAACAAAGGAGCTATTCAGTCCAATACTTTAGTAATAGGACAACAATTCAGCTACTTGCATACTGAATTAGTAAGACCAAGGTCTGTAAGACCACAGAGGAGAGGAGAGTCTTAGACACTCTTGCTGCAACTGAATAAATGACAGAAGGAAGGTAGAATTCACAAACAAAAATCCAACACAACACACAGCAGAAGAGAAACATCCTGAGGGGATGCAAGGGTCACAGCCCAGCTCCTGAACAGATTGGTTGCTCTGCAAAATCTGCTGGGGCATCTGTTCTGAGCACACAGATTCAGTCTCTTCATGAATTTTCTAACATGGGCTTCATTTAGGGGAGCATTCTTGGCCACAAACAACAGCAAGCAGGCAGTAACAGCACAGTTTCACTACTAGTAGTTGATCCCCTATACAGTGCATTGCCATGTAGAAGCTGACTGAGCAAAAAGCTCCTGGGTATATGAGCTCCCTATCCCTTGACAGGTCAATTTGTGTATGAAAAAGAGAGGGCAAAGCAAAGAAGATCAGTGCTGATAGAACTCTTGATCATCACCAACTCTCCTCACTATGCCCCAGTGCCTGTAAAAGCCTGCTTGCTTTGTTGCCAGAAAAGGGAAGTATTATTTTAATTTGAAAATTCAATTCTCTGTGATTTAGCAGAAGTTCTCAGCTGCATGCAATGAGCCACAATGAGTTAGTATAAAGTGGGGGCTGTAAATTACAGGTCATCAGCATCAGCAGGGAAATTATAGGTACTCAGCAGCACAATAAATACTGGAGGTGGACCTGGCCAATTGCTTTCAAAACCTCTTATTTACTTCTCACCATAACTGCAGGGCTGTGATGCCTGTAAACATCACTCCTGAATAATGGATCATACTGAAAGTCTGTCCAGAGAGTACAGAGGAAAACATATACACAAACACTGACATCCAGTACTGAAAGTATAATAAATTGAAAATAGTTTCCATTAAACTATAAAGCAAGCATTTTAAAAATATCCTTGAAAGATTCCTGGACATAGCTGCAAGCACTTGATGCTCTGCTTCCTTCCATTAAATCCAGAGGTGCAGAAGGGAGCTCTTATTGTCTTTTCTCCAGCGTTTTGCTGTCTGGGCTCCATGAGAGTGTTTTTTATGTTATGATTAGAGCCTGCACAGCTGGGAATTCTGGGGGTTTATAAGGCAGATATTTCATGTTCCTTCAGACATCCAGGATATCTGCTCGCTACCAGTCCCTTCAGTGCCAGTGAGGGATCCTTAAGCTCTAATAGAGGTGGCTGTGCAGAGAGGGAAAAAGAAAATTGTTTTTATACTTCATATCAGGAGCAGAGGTTGGAGTGTGCTCAGGCCATGGGCTGTGCTTTGCAGGCGGACTTGTGTATCCATCCTTACGGATACAGCTGATGGTTCTTTCCTGGCAGCCAGTTTTCATGGCCAAGCATGATCCCTTGATGTCACAGGGGCCTTCTCAGGGACACTCAGCACCCTGTCAAGCCTGGTTGTATCCATTTAACATGGTAGATCTACTTCCCCACCTGGGCACACTTGTTGCAGAGGAGCTCTTGCTGTTCCTTCCCATTTGTTTGCCCTGGGCACAGCAGCCACTGTCAGTTTTCCTCAAGTGGGCACATGTGGACCCAGCATGACCCTGGGCTTTTCAGGAGAAGAAGAGACATTGAGGTACTTCCATTGATTTATGGTTTTTTCCATCAACAGACTTACCATTAAAAACACACATTTCTGACAAAAACTTTTACTGGTCCCCTGACATGATCAAGGAAGCCTGAAGAGAGAAATAGCTGCTCCTGTCTCCCTGCATCATAGTTCTGCTTCATAGTTGCCTGTGGTGCTGCTGATGCTCAGAAAGGCAAGCAGGTGTCCTGGATGCTGTCTGGTTTTATGCAGCTCCTGAGGGATGGTGAGGAATCACACTTCAGTACACTGCATCAGAATTATATTTGAATTGTAGCCTGCAGCTAAGTGGAAAGACATTAAAATCAGACTTCAGTCTTTTAGTATAGTTGGTGTTCCACTTTGCCCCTAAAATAATTGATCACCCCTCTCTACACAATTGTCTCTTTCTTCACCCATGGCTCTATGAACCCTGGCCAGCAGCCTAGTCCAACTTCCCAGGGAGGTCACAAAGATGTGGACCAGATCCCAGTGGCACAAGCTCAAATCCCTGCCTGATGCTGACAGAACTGGACAGCACATATTTTCTATGTAAACTATATTTTAATGAGGGCTGCTGTAAGGACTAGTTTTTACAGAGAGTCCTTGGGTATAGAGGCATTGTGACAGCATAACCTGAAGCTAGAAGAAAGACACCACCCTGAGGAGGTTGTGTAAATGAGCAGCAGCCTCTAGGTGGGAAGTTTTAGGCACTTCAGCTCACTGATCTTGCTTCAGAAGAGAAGGGGTTTTTTCTAGCTAAAGAAGATGGAAATTGAGGTCTGGCCAGCAACATGGGGAAATGTGTAGTCCATCCTGCTGAGAAGTGTCAGCAGAAAAGCTTTTTCAGGGAGCCAAAACCTTCCACTCCCTTCTCAGTGATGCAAATGGGAGGCAGCTGGCACCTCCAAGGTAGCTGGGGGTGGGTGGACCACGGGCAGACCCATGTGCACACTGTGGTTGCAGAAATCAAACAAAAAAATTCTAAAAAGCATAATACAGACCACTTCAAAAATATGAGTCACTGTGAACTTTGTAGCTCCCCAAATCAATTGCTCTTTGAAATGTGATTTGGTGGCAGCTGCAAATTTATTAGATTTTAATATACATTGGCTCACTTAGCTCATCCTGCCTGGGTTTTGTAGCACCATTCTATCCTGGAGCTGCAAAGTACAAAGTAGGTGCCAAAACCAGGAAGATACTGGCTAAACTCATCTCTTGCCTGGAGATTTGGGCATGCAGCACCCCAGAGACAGGAGCAGTCAGGATGCCTGATCCTCAGAGCACAAAAGGTACAGATGCTGCCAGGGCTCTCAGCACTCAGGCTCTACACACCACGAGGCAGCTCAGCAGTGGGGACCAAGGTGGTCAGCAGAGGTCCTGGCCCCTCCTGAACCACACTTTAATATAATCTACTTCCTCTACAACAACTCCATCTGCTGTGCTTTTTTCTGGCCATGACTTATTTCTCAGCACAAGTGCTATTTTTCTCAGTGATTCTATGAGCATCATGAACATGGAAAATGTGCAGAGGAGGGTTGTAAAAGTTGCTGGCTGGAGCTCAACAGGAGAGGGGAAAAAAAGCAGAAACACAGAAACATGGAGCATCTATGAGGACACATCCTTGTAGGAGCAGAGACCCGATAAATATTTGAATATAATGATCTCTGAAATCAAAATGTTAAAAATAGTCTTTAGCTTTTGTTTTTCAAAAGAATATCCTGTTGCCAGTAGAGATTTCTCTACTGTTTGGGATAAGAGGTTAACATCACCATTCTCAGCTGATGTGGACCTGCTGCTCACCAGGACCAATGGGAGACATTTGATTTCTGCAGCAGCTGCTTCCCACAAAGCATAACTTCAGTTTCTATGTCATGGAAATCCTTGGTCTGTCCCCATCCCTGCAAGCCACAGTGGGAGGACAGGGACTTTATCCTCAAGTTTAGCCCCTTGCTGAGGCAGGAGAAGAGAAGGAGGAAGAGTTGTGGCAGCTCTGCTCACTTCAGAGGCAGCACCTGGAAGTAACTGTCACATTTTCCCCATGGAAAAGGTTGACATTTTTTCCCAAAGCTTTGAAACCATTTCCAGAGTGGGAGTGTACCCCTCTGGCCAGCCCTTGTTTATGTTGCTTGCCCACATTGCAGTCTTTGGTGCCACATCATGGTGCAACGTGGCTACTCCTGTTGCATCCCACAGAATGCATCCCTGCTGCTCCACGGGGACTGACCCCTTTTTTTCTCTGACAGTTTAATTGCCCAGAATTACCAGTTAACCCTGGGAAACCTCTTCTACAGTTGTATTTGAAGACTCTGGCTTCTATTTCAGGTCTAAAGTGTGGATTGTATGTGCAAAAGTTGCTGTTTCCAGCTCTACCAATGTCACAAATCAAACTGTGTCTTCACAAAGCTTATTCCATGGCCATTCTCAAACCACTGCAGCTCCACAAGTGCCACCAATAGGCATTTTCTAGCCAATTTCTGGGTTTCCTATTTTTTGGGGGGAGGTGGGGGTGTCTTTCTTTAAAGAAAGTTGTAATAGGGTACTTCCTTAGTATGTCCCATTTTGTGATTGGAAAAAGAACCATTTTCTCAGATTAGCTCCAGGGGTCCTCTCCAGCAACCTTCACAAAGATATTCCATAATTCATTTCGTATGTTTTATGAGTCATTTAATGTGCTTGGATGAGATGAACAAGCAAGAGTCCACATGCCAATTCCTTGAAGTGCCTGTGATGTAGAATAGAAATATGACTTGTATTAAAAGAAAAAAACAATATTCCTAAGAAATGAAAGGCCACTGAGAAGCCTTGCATCACAGTAGTGCCAGATGGCTAATGGCTGGCTCTTCTCCACAAGGTGATGAGGAAGGATTTAAGCCCTTCTGCCACTTCCAGACAGGGGCACTGGAGTAGAAATTGCTGCCCCTCCTGGGGCAGTGTCTGCAGGCTGGCCTGAGCTCACTGCTCCACCTCTTGGGTGCTCAGGGTGTCATTCCAAGTCGCAGACATGGTTCTGGCTGACCCTGTCTCCATGGAGGGACACCAGCACAAAGCACCCCCGAGGTGAGGGTGGGAATGCTGTGAAAGGAACCCCAGGGAAGCTGAGAAAGCCCGAGATCCTCATCAGAAGCCTTGAGATAAAAGAGGCAGAATATTATCAGTCTTTAATAAAGGTAGAGCAGAATTTAACTGTAGCAATGAATATGGAAGGCAACAATGTACAAAACAAAAATTCAAAGGCAATGGTCACTCTGGGGCAAACAGGGGCATTTGTGTTTGTCATCCCAAAGTTTTGCTTATTATTTCTAGGTGGTTTTGCTTGCTTAATGCTCTGTAGTTATTGTCTCTGTTGTAGAAGAGACAAAGCTACTGCCACAGCAATTTATACCTCATAATAACACTCCTCAGGATACAAGGAAAGGTATGAAACCAGTAGTGTAAAAGTAGGATAAAGACACAGCCCTCAGGGCTGTTCTATCCAAAAGCTGTCACTAACGTTATCACCTTGCTTCTGTTTTCTCTGCTGGATTGCTTCTCTGCAGTCCCACAGCTAGATGCTCTTGAATTCTTTTTATTTAAGCAAAGGGAGTCCATGCCTTTGGTTTGATCAGTCCACATTCAGCACTTGACATGCTGACACCTCTGAGAGACGAGTGGCAATAAGCCTTATTATAAGAATCTCCAAATGCTGGGAAAAATCAGTAGTAGCTATTGCCAGTACTGCTATGGTGACAGACACCCCAGCTCTGCCTTAAATCACAGGTCCAGGCCCCTGGGTTGGTGTGAAGCCACTGACTGAGGAGAGATTCCCAAAGAAGCAAAGGCAAAACACGCTGGCTGAAATCCAGCCACATCTGGCAGATACTCACTGTGCCTTTTTCAGTGCTTCCTCTAGCTTGAAAAGCACAGGCTGTGTTTTCAGGAGTTTGTTGAGATACTGATTTGCTGCCCCAGGGATGTTTTTTCCTAAATGATTCCTTAAGGAGAAACTGGCTGTCAAAAATAACTACTAAGTGATTCTTTAGAAATCAGATGTGGATGAGATTCCCTTAAATCTCTCCTGCCAAAATATATGTATATTTATAGCATATATGTAGTTCCCTGTGCCAGCTTGTATTCAGATGATTTTCTAGTTGTTTCCCCTGCTATTAAACCCATCTGCTAAAGTTTCACAAACATAACATCAGAGGTCCCACTTCTTCAAAAAAATTTCTGTGCTTAAAAGTGACTTATATAACCAGATGTGCCAGAGTCTGTTACAGGCATCCACTGCTATTTTTATCCTTCCCTGTATTTTTTTTTTCAGTGATTAAAGCTTTTATTATGTAACCCAGCTCTTTGAAATGGTTGCTCAAGTTAGACACTGCATCCATCCCACACCAATCTCTGGCTGATTGCAGGGAGATTCTGCCCTGAAAGCTCTGTGGAGATTGGGCTGTGCTCTGAGTGCAGCTTCAATACCACCTTCTCTCGGTTTTGTTTTGAGAGGTGTCTTCTCTGGGTAGGGATGAGCTACCTGGGGTGTCCTTCCAGGTTTTCTTGGGGCTGAAGGAAGCAAGTTCAGGCCAGGAGATCTACATGGATGTTCCCAACCCACTCTTGCTTCATGCCTGCCTGCCAGTTGTAGGCCCAGCATCACTCACAGGTCAAGCAGCTCTGCAGCTACCAGCTGGGAAAGTGAACCCAAGTCTTTACATTCCTCTTTTTCCTACATTGTTTTCTTTCAGAACACAGACACAGCAGAAAAATGTAAATTTAAAAAACCCATCTATTGTGTAAACGTAAAAACACATTTTAAAAAATAAAATGCTGTTTGTATTTCGAACCCCAGTGCTTGTGACCAGGAAGCAAGGAGTGGAGCTGTTCCTGTGAATGTCCCTGTGCACTGGTACATTTCCACAAGGAGCCTGCCTGGGGCTGTCATGCCACTCCTGAACCCACATGCATCTCTGTGGTTTCTCCCATCAGCTCAGATCTGCTGCCTCAGCAACCGGCTGCAGGGGGGGTTGCACTGGATCTAGATAACAAATATGCTGTGTTCAACACACCTCTGACTAGAAATGCAGTCAGCATAATCAAGATACCCATCTGCTTCAGGAAAAGGCTTCTGATGAGTTAAGTTACACCCTTGCTACATCATATATCTAATTATAATTCTGCTACCCACCCTGGGAAGTAGCATAGAGGCGAATCACAACCTAACTGGCAAAATGTGTGGGAAATTGTCTTTTATCAGCACCAGTGCTACCCCTGGGAATGGGAGGGTTCAGGCATCAGTATGCAAGGTCCTTCTTGTGGCAATGCTGCCTGCTGCTCTTGGCTGCTGGGTGTCTTGGGGCTTAGGGAAAGCAGCTTGATCCTGGTCTCCAAGTCTGATGGACTGGACACCAAAGACCCCAAAATGGTTGTGGTCTAAGGCCAGGTCTGCTCCTCACTGTGGACAGGACGCAAAGGAGTAAGGGCTGGTGATGGTATCTGAGAGACTCTCTGGAGCCTTCTCCAGAGAGGACGAGACATCTGGAGATGTCTGTGGGGGTCAAACTAGGAGGAAAGCTCCACACCCCAGGGCTGATGTGCTCCTGGCAGACAGTGTCAGCCCCTGGAGGGCAGGTTGCTTCACCCTGAGCGTTGCTGGAGCATCTGTAATCCCCACAGCAATACCTGGAGCAAGCTGTTGCTCTGTAGATAAAGATGAGCCACTCCTCTCCAGAGCAGCCAAGTTATCAGGCAGACAAGATTACTGCTTTTCAATAATGTTGATTTGTTTCTTGGCCTCAGAAGGTGCCACTGACAGAGTACAAAAAGAACCTACATGCATGTGAGAGGATGGTGCAACTTTGCTCTGAGAATATCCTGGGAATCCACTGCACCTGCACATTGCCAGCAGGACTCAGCTCAGGACTTTCTAGTCGAACTTTCTTAGAAGATAATGGAGTAATTATTAAGTGTTTTCCACGGGGATATTTTGATTGTACTGAAACACTTATTTTCCACCAAGAAATGAAACTGCCTCTGCAGACTGTGAGCAGGATGTGACACACTGAGCAAACACCCAGCTAGATCTATGGAACAAGGTAGTTTCTGCCAGACAAAACATTTTCCCCATATTTTTAAATCCATAGTCAGTCATCATATATGGGTCAGTATATATATATAAATACAGTATACAGACACCCAACAGCGGGTGACAAGTTCCATCCCAACACGCTCACAGCCAGATCAGTGTGAGAAAGTTATTCTTTGTTTCAATATTTTAAAAGTCTCCCCTAGGTTGAACAAACACCTGATTTCAGTTGTGAATTAGAGAAACCTGTAACAGTCCTAAAAAAAAGGAAGAAGACTGATTTAAAAGAAGACTTTTAAATCCATAGTCATATATATTACATATATATACTGACCCCCTGATTTTTTTTTCCCTACCATCCAGTTAATTTATTGCCCGTGCTCTGGGGAATCCCCAGCAAACGATTACACAAGAGCAATGTACGGGCTGCCCTCCTCCAGCTCCCTCCTTCGGCAGCCGTTCTCACATACAACTCCCGGCAATGTCCGGGGCGCAGCGGGGCCCCAGCACCACCCCTGAGGATGCTCCCGGAGCCGCCCGACCCCATCCCCAGTCCCCGCTCCCTCCCCGACCCTCACACGCTCCCCCACCGCTGAGTGTTCGCTTTCTGTCTCCAGCCTTCTCAGCTCTGAGTTTTTGTGGGTTTCGCCCTGTTGTGATGAGGGTGCCACCGGCTCCCGGTGCTGGCTCTGACCCAATCGGGCCTGCCTGGCACCGCTGCCTCCTGCTCCCTGGCGCTGATGAAAAATGCCCACGTTTGCTGACTGCGTGGCCACGCTCCAGAGCCCTCCCGTTTGCTCATAGGGGCCGGGCTATGCTCCTCCTCACACGGCCGTGGACGTGGCACTGGTGATGAGGACAATTGTGCCTTAACCACAGTGCGCTGGCCCTTGGCCGCTTCTGCTGCGCTAACGCTGAGCACTCGACTTTTTCCCGCAGCACTTTTGCCTGTGGCTGCCTCTCCCCCCTCTGCTCTGTCCTCGGGGACGCTCCTGACACCTCCAGGCCACCTGCAGCAGCTGCTGGCAGTGCCAGTGCCAATGCCAGTGCCAGTGCCAGTGCCAGTGCCAGTGCCAGTCCCTATCAGGAGCAGGTGCTCTGCATGCGGTGGCCTTTTGCTCTTCCTAATGAAAACACAGTGAGCACAAAGCAGATGGGCTGGCAGGGATTTGGACCACGGCAAACTGCTGCTTATTTATCTAAAACATTTATTAGAAAGAGGCTCTTAAAAAAAAAAAAAAAAAATTTATAAAAACTCATTAGTCTTCTGTTTTTCTAGGTAAAGAATCAACCTTTCTTAAGGCTTTTTCTTAAAAATTCTGTATTTTTATTTGGCTTAATTTCTTTCCACAAAAAATGTTTGTTTGTTTTCTGATCAGCTCCAGCTCAAGGGAATTACCTCCAGGAGGAGGGACACTGCTGCAGAGGAAACCTGGGAGAAGTAAGACGTTCTGTAACATAGACCTATTCAAATGTTACCTATACTAATAGATACTCTACGAAAAAATTACTGTATAAATTTAGTAGCATGCTGCAGATGTGAGTACTATATATCTGCTTATAATAGACTCTTCCTTGTTATTTATTGTCACTTTCAGGATTACCTGAGGAAGGAAATGGGAAAATGTACTCCCTGGAATGTCACAAAGGTGTCTGAGATGCTGAGGATGAAATGAAATGGAGGCCAGCTGAGAACAGCACCTTCTAGCCAAACCCCTCAGGGTGGCTTTGACCTGTATGGAGAGTGAGGCAGCTATTGAAAAACTTGGCATTCCTCATCTGAAAGTTTAAAACCAAATCAGCACTGCAGGAAACATTTCTGCTGCATCCTTCCATAACCACTAATCCCTGCTCAGCCACAAGCTCAGACAGAGGATCCGTTTGCGATGCTGAATCATAGAATCATAGAATTGGCTGGGTTGGAAGGGACCTCAGAGATCATCGAGTCCAACCCATGAACCACTGTTGCGGTTGCTAGACCATGGCACTGAGTGCCACATCCAGTCTCTTTTTAATATCTTCAGGGACAGAGAATCCACTACTTCCCTGGGCAGCCCATTCCAATGTCTGATCACCCTCTACATAAAGAAATTCATTCTAATATCCAACCTAAACCTCCCCTGGCACAACTTGAGACCCTGCCCTCTTGTCCTGCTGAGAGTTGCCTGGAAAAAGAGCCCAACCCCCCCCTGGCTCCAACCTCCTTTCAGGGAGTTGTAGAGAGCGATGAGGTCTCCTCTGAGCCGCCTTTTCTCCAGGCTGAACACCCCCAGCTCCCTCAGCCTCTCCTCATAGGGTCTGTGCTCGAGTCCCTTCACCAGCCTGGTTGCCTCCTTTGGACCCGCTCCAGGACCTCTATATCCTTCCTAAACTGAGGGGCCCAGAACTGGACACAGTAAAGATGCTGATGTGTCACAGTTGCCTCAGACCAGCGGTGACGAATTCACCATTCTGTCCCCAAAAGCCATCAGTACGCATCCCTCACACCTCTGCTGAAGGTCACTGCTGTCCTCTACAGTGGGATGTGCCAAAAGAGGAGTCAAGCACACTGCCTTCCTGCTGAAGAGGGCATTTCCTTTACATACTAAATATGGGAGTATATAAATAACACTCTTGTTCTTCCCATGGTCAGCTGAGGCACAGGGAAGTCTGGAGGAGGCTTGTCCTTAGCTCCTGGATGCTTCCCTTCCACAGCTGGCAGGGCTCAAACTGGGCTGGCCTTTAACATCCCATTTGTTTCCACCCAATTCATACCCGTGGGCATGCCTTACCTCTGGGCTGGATCCATGCAGAGGACTCAATGCACAGTCACCATCGGATATTTCTGTGGGATTTCTTTCCATATACCCAGTGAACGTTTGTCAAAGCTCAGTCCCTGCAATGCAGTTCCCCCGTTGGCAGTGACTGCCCTGGGTGTGAGCTCCTGGATCAGTGACAGCAAGAAATAGAGAAGTAATCACATAGCTTTAGCAGATTTGCTGCTATCGTAAGGCCAGTCCCTCTAAACCAAGCACCACAGATTTTCTGGGATGGTCCCACCACATGCATCCAGGGTCCAGGGATGAACCCAGAGCTCCAAGCCACCAGAGCCCAGGGCATTAGCAGGAGCTGCTTCCTCCCAGCATGAAGTAGGAAGGATATCGAGGTCCTGGAGCAGGTCCAAAGGAGGCAACCAGGCTGGTGAAGGGACTTGAGCACAGACCCTATAAGGAGAGGCTGAGGGAGCTGGGGGTGTTAAGGCTGGAGAAGAGGAGGCTCAGGGGAGACCTCATCACTCTCTACAACTCCCTGAAAGGAGGTTGGAGCCAGGGGGGGGGTTGGTCTCTTGCCAGATGACTTTCAACAAGACAAGAGGGCAGGGTCTTAAGTTGTGCCAGGGGAAGTTTAGGTTGGATATTAGAAAGAATTTCTTTACAGAGAGAGTGATCAGACATTGGAATGGGCTGCCCTGGGAAGTAGTGGATTCTCCGTGTCTGGAGGTATTTAAAAAGAGACTGGATGTGGCACTCAGTGCCATGGGCTGGGAACCTACCTATCTATCATCGGGTTGGATTCAATGATCTCTGAGGTCCCTTCCAACCCAGCCAATTCTATGATTCTATGGATCTAAAGTTACACCTCCTACTTTGTTTCTTGGCTCCAGCCTGCAAAAGTTAAAACTGTTTCTGTTTTTTCTGTTGTTAGTCATACACATGGACTGGGAGTCTAACCTGTAATTCTGGCTTTGCTGCTGCTATTAAACATTCACACTGTGCTTTTCTAAATCAGGAGCAGAAACCTTTAATTTGATTCCACTGGAGTTTAATCTAGGACTATGACATTTCAATTACTTAGGAATGCAAATTTAACATTTAGCTGTACACATCCAAAATTAAACCAGAAGAAAGAAAAATGTTGTATATAAGCAACTACAAGGATTTTATTTAAAGCCAGTCAAAGCTGTAAATTTAGGGGCAAAAATCTAAACAAAGATCATGCAGTAACCACTTTTGCCTGTTAGGCTGCCTGATAAATGGAGCTCTGTTCAAACTCAAATGTCTGAGACTTCCATTTCTCCCTATTTTCTATTTTTTCTCCGTTTCTCCCTAAATTCTGGGTTCCTTCAGTGGGTGGACTGAGAGAGAAAAATCAGGTTTTTTGCTTTTTCCTTTTCCATTGTATATTTCCTTGTCTTTATTCACAAAGTATTTTGACAGTGTTTAACTAGATTTATTTATTTAATAATATAAATAATAATTTAATAATATTTAGTTATTTAAATGTTTAGCAGGGCTAAACATTTGCACCTGATTTACTGAACTCCACTTGCACACACCCAGAAAGGCCTCAGTCGGCGCCGTTTTGGTTGGGCAACCTCCTTTAGGAGAGCAAACAGCAGAGAAGCAGAAAAACGGGCAAAGTCCCGTAGAGCCCCGGCAGCCCCGGCCGCCACACCCACGCAGGAGGAACGCGTGGGGGGAACCCCAGCAGCGGGGCTGCCCCGTCACGCCCCACGCCCCACGCCCCCCACCCTTACCCCCAAACCATGACCGGGGGAGCTGGGAATGCCCTGGTTTCCCCCATTACCCCGCGCATCCTCCGCGCATCCCTCCGCGCACCCCTCCGCGGAACTCCCCGCACCCCTGCGCGTTCGCCCCGCAGCCACCGCCCGCCCCCGCGCGTCACGTGACCGAATACCGCCCCGCCCTTTGACGTCACAAACGGGGATGGGCGGGGCTGGCCGCAAGCCCTGGCCCCTCCCTTCCCGCCGTCGCTCGCGCTTCCGCCCCGGCAGGGGGCGGGTCGGCGCCGCTCTCGCGAGAGCTCCTCGCTCTTTCCTCCCCCCACCCCTTCTCCCCCCTCCCTCCCGTCCTACCCTGAGGGTGGCGGCTTGCCGCCCCAGCGCTTTGCTGCCTGCGGCTGGGCCCGGTTCGGCCCGGGCCCGGTTCGGCCCAGCGCTCTCATGGCCTCCGACAGCGACACTGAGGAGTTCTACGATGCGCCCGAGGACGTGCACCTGGCGGGCGCCTCCCCCGCGCCGTGAGTCCGGCCCGGCCGCTTCCCTTCCCTTCCCTTCCCTTCCCTTCCCTTCCCTTTCCTTCCCTTCCCTTTCCTTCCCTTCCCTTCCCTTCCCTTTCCTTTCCTTTCCTTTCCTTTCCTTTCCTTCCCTTCCCTTCCCTTCCCTTCCCTTCCCTTCCCTTCCCTTCCCTTCCCTTCCCTCAGCGCGGCCCTGAGTGTGAGGCGGCCGCCTACGGGCGTTGGGGGCTCTTGGGGGGGAGGAGGAGGGAATGGGGGTCCCGCTCCGAGCTCTGCGTTCCCCCCCGCCTGACCGCCCCGGGCTGTGCGGGCGTGGAGCGGGGTGTTCGGGCCGTGCTGGGAGCGGGCAGGGGGGGGGGTTGGTTTGGGCGAGTGTCAAGCCCGAAAGTCAGGAGGTTGGGAAGAAATAGAGCAGTTCTGGATGTACTTGCTAAGGCTTGTGGGCTCGGCGGTAGCCATTATCTTGATGAAATAACATCTGCCTGCCTTGGCCTGGCTATGTGTAGCTTTTAGAAGAGAGGCGTGGAGGTGGAATGGGGACCGACAGTAACATCTTCTGAGGAAAAAAGAAAAGAGAGAGCTTCCTCAGTAACAGTCTGACAGTTGTAAAACAACTTGTAGTCTGCTCCGTCATTTGTTTTTAGTCGTGTTGTTTTGATGTTTCTTGTATTTAGGCAGTATGAGGTTCTGTGTAGTGGAGTTTTAACAGCATTTTAGAATGTAGATTCCAAGCACTGTTACCCCAAAACTTAACTGTCACCATATTGCTGATCTTAGCCAAATATGCTCCCTCTTTTTAAAACTGTAAATTTCTCTTTCCAGTTGTGTGCTTAACAGGTTAAGGCTTGCATCAGTTCTGTATTACATGTAGTCTGGACCAGACCTCTCTATTATCTGGCCTTACAGGATGAGGTTTCATGTAGCTTGCTACATGAGCAATAAGATATGTATTGTCCATTTGAAGCTTTAATAATTGACTAAGGTCTGGTTTTAATCTTGTGTGTCAGTGGTCACTGGATGCCTAGAACAAAGGAGAGACCAGATCTCCTTACCCACACATCCTCTAGCAAAGCTTTTCTGAACTTCGCTTTTTACATAACCAGGTGAAAAAACGTGGCATACAGTTCTGCAAGATACAGTAAGCCAAATTAACAGCACTTTTGCTGAAATAAGGTTTTGTTCCAGCTGCTTACCTTGCTCTGGCACTAGTGAGTATCAATCTTCTGTTAAATTGCTTTTACTCAAAGTAATGAAAAACAGCTGAAAAACTGAACAGCTTTTGTTGTTAAAAAAGTAGAAGTTAAAACAGCTGCAACCTGGATGAGTGGGTTCAGGAAAAGGTGTGGGATTTGTGTGGCTGGAAGAGGGAACCAGATCTTTTGGTAGAAGTGTGCCATTAAATCTGGCCCAGTTGCACATCATACTTTTTATGTGATATAGATAATGCCATATCTCCTGACTTTGCAGATTTCCTCCACCTGTATCTAAGCAGAACTTGATAATACAAAATCACTCACAAGAAATTACAATGAAAGGTGTTTCTAATTTTTCTGTTGTTCTTCTGTAGCCTATAAGGATGAATAATTGACTCAAGTCAATAGAATTCTGTTAGCTTGAGTCAAGCAGTGAGCTGATCTCAGAGGGGTTAGTTTGCATTACAGATCCTAAATCTGTAACTCAGTCTGCTATTGAATCTATGCTAGCAATATAGAGAGTATTTCCTCTAAATAAGCTTTGTGTTTTCTTGAGAGAGAATTTCACATTTGCATTGGAGACTTTTTGGAAGCAGGCTTATAGACTGTCATTTTGAGACCTGTGTGTGTCTGGTGGTGTTTTGGGAGCCACAAAACCTTGTGGGAGGATGCATCTGGAAACAAGGGTGTATTGGACTTGCAGTTTGAGGCATTTGCTTGTGCACTCTGAGTTCTGATGATCAGAAAAAAACATTTGGAAGTCCTTTTAGTTGGCATATGCTATAGCCAGTTTTTATCAAAGCAGTATAGATATGTTTGCCCTCATTAAAAATGTGGGGTTTGTAGTTTCTCTCCCCCTATGATGAGTTCCGTGTGGGGAAGTTTAATAACTTCTGATATAGAAATTCTGAAAGTGGTGACAGCTGTTAATGTAAACTTGTGTACTTCTTTGCTATTTATTTAGTAATTGTCTTGTGATGTGGGAGAGTGGAATTTTCAAGCTGGATGCCAACTCCCATTCCTACTGTCAGTCAGTAGGTACTGTTGCTTAAGAGCATCTCTCAAGGGAAGCACCATTTCTGCATCCTCAAGTACATTTATAAGTGGTGCTCTTTAAGAATTAATTTACAAATATTACAGAACTTGTTACAAAATATTTCTGTCAGATGATAATGAACTGGCATAGCTCTCCTGGATTGATGACTTCCTTAAAGTGAAGTGTGTTTAAACCAGATGTTTGGAGGCTATTGTATCCTTTCTGGCCAGTGCTTCCCTTCTGTTGCAGATCTTGCCTTTTTACATGTAATGCTACTTCGACAGGATGTGTGGAGCAAGCCCATCTGTCAACCAGATCCCTGACAATGTCTCTTTATATAGGCAAATCTATAGACTCTATTCTGGACTCTGGAAAAAAGATCGAGGTGGCTTTGTGGGTTGGTCACAGCCACAGGAGTGGAGGGGGGAGAGGTAGTGTGATAGAAACTGCTTTTATATAAACTCTGTCACTCTGCTTTCAAAAGATTATAACCACAAAAGAGATTTAGAAGAAGACCTTCACATTTAGAGGCATGAGCTGTCCCATGAAAGAGGGTGTCAGTTTTGAGAGAGAGAAAATAAGAAGTGAGGCACACTTGTGTGGATGCAGGCATGTGACAGACGCTCTTACATTGTAGTTATAAGAAAAGTGATCCACCCACTCTGAAATCAAGAGCTGTCAAACCTTACAGTTTGAATGTCATATGCTTAGCAGTAAGGGGCAAGTTTGTTCCTGGTGTACTCATCCTAAACATTGTTTTGAGGAACCAAACAGAAGAGATGGGATTCAATGGGTGGGGTAGCTAAACATACTCTGGTAGATACATTTAAATTTTTCAATTCCAACTTCAGTAGTCTTTTTGAAATTCCTTCAGTGTTCTTCATGATTAATGTAGTTTTCTTCTCTGCAGGAAGATGGAGGACATGCTTAGTTGTACCTTGTTGACACAGGACATGTTTAGTACAATTTTTGTTGGTGTGTATTTTAACCAGCATGCAAAGCTGATCCTGGCAGCAAACAGATGGTGTGTGCAGTGTTAGTTATGTTGCTGTAGTAACTTCAGCACTGCAGACAATTTTCTGCATTCTGAGGTAGCTGAAGTTCTCCACGAGTTTTGCCAGGCAGCCCCAGCAGTGTATTACAGTAATGAATGAACCCTTGTGGTTCTGAAGGTGTGGACTGCCACAGGGGGTCCATCAAGGATAATTGAAGCTTCCAGGCCAGCCAGAGGTTAGAGGGAGGCAAACATCATGTGCCTCTCTACAAACCGAAGGACAGCAGTAAATCCAGTTAGCTGGTTACTCAATCCTGTATGTTCTGTGCAGTGTACTCCTATGATACTTACACTTTAAACCTCTTTTCATCTGCCTGTTTGCACACCTGCCTTGTAACAATATACATCCTCCAGGAAAGCAGGCAGTGTTGTTCTGGGATTTGTTCAAGGCCAGTCATTCACATAATTCTTTTGTTTTGTGGGGTTTTTTGGGGGTTTTTTGTATTTGGGTATATGTTTTGTTTGCTGTCACTTGACAAAAATGTGTTGAAAATGCAAAGCTTATTTCAAGTGGGTACTAGGCTGGAGTTACCTGGTAGTGGGAGTGGAAGCCTCCTACTCAGTATTTTGATTAATTTGACAGATAAATAAATAAATTTTAAAAAGTTTTACAGCAGTTTAGTTCACTTTCAAATTAATCAGACGTGTTTATGTTTGTGCAGGCAAAATGGGATTTTTCTTTTAATTTTGTTTAATCTGGGTAGATAACCTTGAACCCCTCCTTTCTTAAACAGATGTTACTGTGGTATCATGGAACAAAACTTGTTAGAAGCATTTCATGTGAAATGCAGTCTACAAGATCTATTGTTATAATTTTTTAATACTACCACTGACTAAACAGTCATACTTGACAACAGGTTTTAAGTTTTTGCCTTATGTTTTCTGTGGCATATCTCAGTCTTGATGTTCTGCTTGATAACCCTGTAAAGCTACAGACCTCTCAAAACAAAACTAAGATGGGATTTTATATATGTAGAATTTATCTTCATATAAATACTTTCAGACACTTTTCCCACTATATAATACTTCTTTTGAAGTGCAAGCATTTCAGATGCTGCATTCATAAAGCTAGTGGCCTTAAATTAAACTAGGGAGCAGAGAATGCTGGTAAATTGAGATGATTGGGAAGACCATCCCACAATATCCTGGCACTGTAAAAGACTTCAGTTTCTGAACTTTAAGTGTAATAGCCCATAGGCAGCAACTATCACAACTAGGAGAGTGACTTAACTGTAACAATATTTACAAATATGTAGCTGAGATAATCTCATACACAACTAAACTTATTTAATTATATTATAAATTGATCTGAAAGTGGTGTAATTGCCAAACACTTTAAAAACTTTTGCAACTTTTTGAAAACATGTAATTTCAAGGCTGAAGCTTCACCTTAACATGGATGTGTGCTGCATCAGTCCATCAGCACTGTGTTGTATCCTATACCTGCAATCTCTGTTACTGTTATCACCAGTTTTTTCACCAAAGGAAAGCATGAGAGTGGGAAATAACATTTGTTTACTTTGAGTGCAGATTTTCAACAAAACTAAAAAGGTAAAGAAGCCTGAAAGGGTAGAATCTTTTGAACCTCATCTTTTGTTTTACCAGTGGAGGAAGAATTTGCCTGAATTAGCTGAATGCTAATTTGTGACAATGGTGATGTCACAACAGAAAACTGAAGTATCTGTTTGCAGATGTTGGATTTGCATTTTATTTAGGTTGTAAAGTTTCAGCAGTGCCTTGTACAATAGGACCCTACACCTTGCTGAAGCCTGAGCATGTGTTGTGATTATAAACATTTTTCATTGTTCATCTTGTGGACTTGATGAACTGAGCACAGACCTTATGAGGAGAGGCTGAGAGAGCTGGGGTTGTTCAGCCTAAAGAAGAGGAGGCTCAGGGGAGACCTCATCGCTCTCTACAACTCCCTGAAAGGAGGTTGGAGCCAGGTGGTGGTTGGTCTCTTTTGCCAGACGACTTTCAACAAGACAAGAGGGAACGGTCTTAAGTTGTGCCAGGGGATGTTTAGGTTGGAGATTAGAAAGAACTTCTTTACTGAGAGAGTGATCCGGCATTGGAATGGGCTGCCCAGGGAAGTAGTGGATTCTCCATGTCTGGAGATATTTAAAAAGAGACTGGATGTGGCACTCAGTGCCATGGTCTAGCAACCGCAACGGTGGTTCAAGGGTTGGACTTGATGATCTCTGAGGTCCCTTCCAACCCAACCAATTCTATGATTCTATGACACGTGTTTCTGTCCCTATTTCTAGGGAAATCCAAGAGTTGATAGTGGAACTGAAAATGTTTCAGTAATCAGAAATTCAGCACAGGCTATGGCTTTTCACAGTGGTATACTTTGGAAGACAGGGTTTTTTTTGTCAAAATACTAATTTTTGCCTTTTTTTAAAAAAAAAAAAAAAAGAGAGAAGAAGCACAAAAAACCCAACATCCAAAAGCAAAAAAACAAACCCAAACACTGAAATTCATAAGTGAAATGGAATTAGTTTTCTTTTTCAGAAAGTATTGTCCCTTGAAACATTATTTTTGAGAAAGGAGAAGCAAATTAGACTGAGATCTCTACATTTTTCTGTATTGCAAGATGATACTCAAAGTTGTTGAGTGTCTATGACCTTAGTAGCTGGCTGGGGTGCTTGTACAGTGCAGGCTGTAGTTCATTAGGTAGTAAGCTTTTAAGGAAGTATTCTCTAACTTGATCTCTGCTTGTGGCTGAGAATCATAGAAGAGCCCAGTTTGGAATAGACCTTGAAGGATCATCCAGTCCAGGCTTTCAACATATTTTCATTTGAGCAAGATCTTGTACTCAGAGTAGGCAGTGGGACTCAGTATTTATATATCTTCTAGAATTCTGAAGGTCTTACAGAAAATGTTTGTTCAGGCTATAGGAGGAGTTGATGTTTCACTAATTGGATTGAGTGGTGACCTGAGAGAAGTAATTATTTGATACTATTCCCCTGAAATACCTTGTTCTTTGATTTAATTAGTGAAGTAAGAGGTTATGCATGAGTAGTTGCTAATGCAGTTCCACTGTTTCAGGGTATGCATTTTGGAAAGCAGTGTAAAATTAGTTCCCTTCTGTTATCATCTAAATACTTCTACCAAGTGTCTTGACTAGAAACAAGACCTTACATTTACTGGTGAGGCTGAAGGACAGAATGGCTACAATAGTGTTGAGTCTCCAGATGGCAGTTCAGACACTTGATTTGCAAGCATTTCTGCTGAGAGTTTTGGTTTCTTTAATGTCCATCATGTGCTCCCTGCACATGCTAATTTTAAATACTCTGTCACACAAAATTTTAAAAATCTCTACGTGGAATAACATCAGTTTATTAAGAAGAGGTGGTAGAAAGAGGATTCTTAGAAGATTGTGCTGAGAAACTTTCAGGGGTTGTGAAGCTGTGGATCTGTGTGCATTATAGACAGTTGTGCACTTAACTATTTGGAGCCTTTTATGTAAATCCACTTTACTGCTGGTCTAAAGTATCAAATACACACTCACTGTAAAGGAAGACTGTATTATAGGCTCTTTAATATGAAGCTTACTGTCAAGAGATTTTTCTTCTTGGAGCTCTACTTAAGTCTGTTTTCTCTAACAGGTCACCAATGAAAGCTGGGTCCCATGTGTTAAAGGTAAGTTTCTTCTTCAAATCAATCAGATGCTTGTTGATGAACACAATGTTGAGGGTTTCTACCTGAAGTACTAAATCTGCCACAGACAGTAAATTATAGACTCCCCTTGTTGAAGATAGCAATTTTTGTGCTTATTTCTCTCCAGTTTTACTCTTATTTGGGTATGTTAACATGTCTTGAAGCTAATTTTATTCCAAGATATATATATGCAACTTAATTGAGTTCTACCTAATTACCATACTACCCTCTATCAAGTGATTGAGTGGTAAGCAAGTCTCTGTACCACTTGGTGTTTGGTCTTGAATTTATTAAAAATTGTTGACTTTGTCCTCTTCTGTCTTCAAAACTAAAAAAAAAATCTTAGTGTTTGCAATGCAAAAGCCTCCCCTCTAGGTTATGTGAAGATAAAACACTATATTTAGCTTAATGAGACATCATTGCCACTTCCCACACAAGTAATTGGTATGCTGCATCTGTGCATAGTGACAATACAGCTGAATCTGGCACACATTTAGGAAGTGAGCATTTAGAACCTTGTACACGTTACACTCAGTTCCTGGTCTCTTAAGGGCCAGAGGTGATGCTGTGTGTGTAACACTTACACAGAGTAAAGAAGGCTTGTTATTTTGTCCCAAAAGTGTTTGGAAAGCAAAGTGTTTCTGATTTCTCAAACTCTGCTTTGAATCTCTATTCTCCTTACAATGATACCCTATCTTGTGCTATGTCTTATGGAACAGAGACTTTATCTCCTATTTTTTGTTCTGTTTAATGTCCCTTTAGTGATGAATTACTTCGTGTGTGAGCCTTTCAAGAAATATCACTGTCATTCTGTCTAAATTCAGTACAATCAACTTAAACTAATGTCTTGTTGGCTGAATTGTTAGCTATGAAGTTCTGTATGGTGCCTGTAGGTTTTTTTCTTTTTTAAGTATCTGTATAAACCACTTGTACAAGGCTATGTTTTTGAAGGTGAAAAAAGTATTTGCTTCTCTACATGGTACCATATCCTTTGGGTGAATGTGTGACTAATGGTATAGTTTGTCTTGGAATGAGTAAGAAGTATTTTATAAGCCCAGATAACAGCAGTGGGAGTTTAATGTCAATAAAACTGTAAATTAATATAATGGACTTCTGTAGTCATTGATTACACCTAAGTATTTAAGTCATCATACCTTTGAAGATACATTTTAGGGATAAAACAAAATATAATTTCAATTTAGATTAAAAAAACTTGGTGGAAGGAGGAGAAGGGAACAGAAAGGGAGGAAGAATTTTTTCTGTAATTGTAGCTGTGTTGGCATGATGTGCCATTTCTTGAGGTCAGAACTCTCAAAAAAAGACATGTCCACAGGAGTTGTTTGGTTTTTGAAGGTACATTATGCTGGTATGGTATTGAGTTTCCGTTTAAGGTGCTAAGGGTCTAAAAAAGCCTAAGGAGTAATTTCTAGGTAGCTGTACTAGACAATCACTGCAAATCTTGTCAAGGTCCAAAAAAATATGGGAAGGTCTTTTAAAGAGAGATTAGGTATCTCATACATTTCCAGAACTGCATAGGAGAAATTAAATTAATAGCCTAACAAAGTTTATTGACAGCCTTTGAGGCCTTAATGTTGTTGGGGAGACATTTAAGGGCTGCTGACATCAGCAGAAGAGTTTTGTATCTGCAGACAGGAAGGAGTATAACAGCAGTGTTATATCTGAACTCAGGGAATCAGTTGAGATGTTTATTTATTTAAGAGTTTTAAGTGTAGGAATTTAATTCTTTGAGCCCATTTTGGGTTTCTCTATTAGACAAATACAGGCTTTTATCTGTAGCTTTGGTCACCAAATAGATGGTGCAGGATGATAAGGCAGTGGAGCAGATTGCACAGCGCTGATGTGCAGTCCCCATCCTTGCATATAGTCAAAACCTGACTGGACACATCTTTGAGCAACTTGTTGGCTTTGCTTTGAGGACTACAGAATCTGCAAGTAAAGTAGGCTTTTGAGTAAAGCAATATCCTTCTATGGTATAAACTTGCTTTTCTGAACTGAATTTTTTCCAGGAATTCATGAACTATGTTCAGCTCACAACTAGAGTATTTTCAGTCCATTTTTAAGACAGGATTTTTATAGAATAAACATGCTTAACATGCCAAAAGTATAATCTTATTTTTAAATACGTGGGGCTGCTTATCTTAGGTATGATTAATTATTTTTTTTTTATTAAATGAGACAAAATGTTACAAAGATTTACTACATTATTTTGGCATACAAGGCCACTTCTACTGAATTGCTTTTATTAATTTTTGGTAGGATATGCTGAAGTGCTGATGCCATTTGCACATCTCTCATCTTGTTAACCTGCAAGATGAGTTCACATCAGCAGTGTAATATCCTAGTAGTGTTCTTTGTGCATTTATAAAAAATAGTGTATTCAGTTTTGAGTAGTCATGCAGTCTCAAGATCATGTTTCAAATGCTCTGAAAATTTTCTTGGTTTTTTGCTTAAATACAGTAATTTCATTTGTTCTGCAGTACTTCTGAATTTCAGAAGGATCTTGCATGAAGATGACTGATGGCAAAAATAGACAATGTGCATTAGGTGTAAGTTAAAGAATGTAAGATTTCCTGTCAGAACCTCAAAGGCGTATTTGTAACCACTTGAAAGATACACCTGACTTAACTTGGAAGTTTCTAGAAAAATTTCTGTTATGCACTGTGATAATACATGTATCCTTTCCACAAGTTGATAAAGAAAACAAATACTTTAATACAGATTTTTGTTGCTACAGATACTTAAATATGTTTCTCTAACCTTCGTGCTACCTTCAATTTTATTTTAGTTGAAGATGAAACCACTTAAGATGGCTGCATTTTTTTTTTTAACAGAATCATAGAATGCCAGGTTGGAAGGCACCTCAGGGATCATCTGGACCAAACTTTAGTGTGCAGGCTTTCCCTGTGTGTGTGGTGGTGTGAAATACTCCTCAAGTGTGCTGTGCATTACTGTTTAGACATCTATCTGGCAACAGTAGTATGTGAAAATGTAGAATTCTTTTTGTCCTTTATTCTATGGACAATTTGGTGGAGCTATAATTTTATTAGGTCATCTTACTGAGGGGCTTCCTACCATCATCTTATGGTATCTGCTGGTTTTTTTTCCATAGCATATGGACAACAAGGAACACATAGCTGGAAATGAAACCTTTGTACAAGAAACGAAACAAGATGACTCAAAAGAGGTTAGTGAAATATTGCTTTGCACTTCTAGCATCACAATAGAAAAACTTAGATTTTGGTTTGGGTTTTTTGTGTGTGTGTTTGTTTGTTTTAATAACCAGTCTTCATCCTGAAACTAACCTAGTTTGGAATTTGTCATTACTGTTAATAAGAGTGTCCATCTCAAGGCAAATGTGAAACTAAGCATTCTAAAAACATCTGCAGGATTCACCAGTGTTGAACTATTTGTGTAGATTACAGGATTGTATTTAGCAGAACTCTGAAGAATGAACAGAGCTTGTTTCATAACTTTGTCTCAGATTGTATTAAAGATGAGTGGAAATTAGTTGCTTTGTTTTATTTTTCTGTTATGCCTATTTCTGCACCTAGGTCTCCAGAAATTTTAAAGAAAATGTATTCTGTAGCCAAAGTGACTCTTAAATGTAAGAGTCCTTGGGGATGTTGTACAGACTGATTGGTAAGTGTACCCTAGAAATGCCTATTTAATAGTAGAATGGTTTTGGTTTTTAGATTATTGACAGTATTATAGAAGAAAGCCAGAAAGCACAACAACTAGATGATGATTCTTTAGCTTCTAGAGGAGAAGGACTGACTGTTTCAACTTCAGATGCCAGTTCTTGGATTTCTGGAGCAGGTATTATTAGTAGCATTCCAGAAGTATTAGCTGCTAAAATATCATTACAAGAAGACCCTGGTGAAGCAGTGTATCAGAGTGTGTGTAAGGACATTGAATTTGAGGCAGGGAAGCCTTTGTTTACTCCTGAGCAACAGGAAACTCATAAGCTAACACAAGTAACAAATGCAACTGACCTTACAATGAATGAAACTGAAGCACAACAAGAAACGTCAAAAAATGAGGACAACACAGACAAGAAAGAGGCAAATCCTTTAGAGCAAGTGGCTTCAGAAGTATCTACCAAAGAGCTTTCTACAGCAGAAGAAATGCCTCCAGCAAAGCCACCAAGGCAGCTTACTGTAGAACCTGATATAGTTGCTAGCACAAAGAAGCCTGTCCCAGCACGGCCACCACCTCCAACAAATGTTCCTCCTCCAAGACCACCTCCACCTGCACGGCCAGCTCCACCACCACGCAAGAAGAAGAGTGAACTGGATTTTGAAATGCAAAAGCCTGCTTTAGAAGGTAAGTATTCTGTTTTGGATGGCTTTAGTTACCTATGTGGTTACTGTTTTTGTGTTTAGAGTGAAGAATCATTTAGTAGACTGTCCATGGCAAGTGTTGAACTCTTCTTTTTCCCATGAATCTCTTTTCAGTTTCTCCTGAGAACTTCATAGCTGGTGGTCTCCTAACTCCAAGTACAGTGACAGAAGGCATGCCCAAAGATTCCCAGCCTTCTTTGGATTTGGCAAGTGCAACTAGTGGAGATAAAGTAGTCACTGCACAGGTATCAGGAAAATATTTTAAGCTTAATAACTGTAACATTTTCTATCAATTTAGTATTACACTAGAGATAATGTGTTCTGTCCCCATAATTTCAGGAAAATGGGAAAGGAGATGATGGCCAAACAGCAAATGAAGTACTTGGACCACAAAGACCAAGGTCTAATTCTGGAAGAGAACTTACTGATGAGGTATTAATGACTGTAGTACATAGTGCATTCTTGTGGTTGCTTTTCTGGCCTGTCAAACAAATTGGAGTAATCACATGTCACTCTGTGCTCTGAACCACTCCATGCTGGGACAGGGGAGGCAAAGAGGAGTGGTGGCATGCTGGCTTTGCCCACGGGAGCACTTTGTGGTCCCTGAGTCATATCATAGAATCATAGAATAGGCTGGGTTGGAAGGGACCTCAGAGATCATCGAGTCCAACCCTTGATCAGCTACCGCCACAGTCACTAGACCATGGCACTGAGTGCCATATCGAGTCGCTTTTTAAATGTCTCCAGGGACGAAGAGTCCACCACCTCCCCAGGCAGTCCGTTCCAATGTCTGATCACCCTTTCTGTGAAAAAATTCTTTCTAATAGCCAATCTGAACTTCCCCCGGCACAATTTAAGACCATGCCCTCTTGTCTTATTGAGAGTTGCCTGGGAAAAGAGACCAACCCCTGCCTGGCTCCATCCTCCTTTCAGGTAGTTGTAGAGAGCAATGAGGTCTCCCCTGAGCCTCCTCTTCCTCAGGCTGAACAGCCCCAGCTCCCTCAGCCTCTCCTCATAGGATCTGTGTTCGAGTCCCTTCACCAGCTTGGTTGCCCTCCTTTGGACCTGTTCAAGGACCTCAATATCCTTCTTGAACTGAGGGGCCCAAAACTGAACACAGTACTCAAGGTGTGGCCTTACCAGGGCTGAGTATAGGGGCAGAATCACTTCCTTGGACCTGCTGGTGACGCTGTTTCTGATACATGCCAGGATGCCATTGGCCTTCTTGGCCACCTGGGCACACTGCTGGCTCATGTTCAGCTTCCTGTCAATCCAGACTCCCAGGTCCCTTTCTGCCTGGCTGCTCTCCAACCACTCTGTCCCCAGCTTGTAGCGCTGCATAGGGTTGTTGTGGCCAAAGTGGAGGACCCGGCACTTGGCCTTGTTGAAGCTCATCCCATTGGAGTCAGCCCATCTCTCCAGTCTGTCCAGGTCCCTCTGCAGAGCCCTCCTGCCTTCCAGCTGATCAACACTTCTCCCCAGCTTGGTGTCATCGGCAAACTTGCTGATGATGGACTCAATCCCCTCATCCAAGTCATCAATGAAGATATTGAACAGTCCTGAACAGGACTGATCCCTGGGGGACACCGCTGGTGACCGGCCGCCAACTGGAAGCAGCCCCATTCAGCACCACTCTCTGGGCCCGGCCCTCCAGCCAGTTCCTAACCCAGTGCAGAGTACGCTTGTCCAAGCTGTGGGCAGCCAGCTTTCTCAGGAGGATGCTGTGGGAGACGGTGTCGAAGGCCTTGCTGAAGTCCAGATAGACCACATCCACAGCCTTCCCCTCATCCACCAGGCGGGTCACCTGATCATAAAAGGAGATCAGGTTGGTCAGACAGGACCTGCCCTTCCTAAACCCATGCTGGCTGGGTCTGATCCCCTGTCCATCCTGCAGGTGCTGTGTGATTGCCCCCAGGATGATCTGCTCCATAACCCTGCCAGGCACTGAGGTCAATATGTAGTATTAGTGTTTGAATGTGTCAGCTGTAATAGATCTGAAAAGCTGTGAGTTCATGTTTGCAGCTTGCACACATTTTACAACATTTCAGTGTGAGGGAACACCAGCAAACTTGGTGTTTTGTTGTGTGTCTGAAAGGGGAAGGAGTCGCTAGGAAAATCATTCACTGATTGCTATTAGGAAATAGTTTGTTCACTTAATGACTTCCATTAATTATAATGATGTTATTGAGCTGCTTCCAGTTTTTGTTTGAATCTATATGTGTAGAGCTTTTTTTGCTACTGCTGAACAGATGCAAGATCATGAACAGATCATGAGATGCTCCAAAAAACATTTTTCATTTGTGTAATACTAGGTAGGCCTAAATGTTTTTTCTTTGTTGTTAAGAGTTGTCTTTGACTAAATCTAGGCTACAGCTCTTAGAATAGCTGAAAGGGAGAAGGCTTCAAAGTCTTTTAAGTACATCATACTTAATACTTAATACCTCATACATCATACATATTAGCATGGCAGGTGTCAGCCAGTGCTGATGTCTATACAGCTGAATTTCTGATTTAGGAAGCTGAAGCTTGTGATGACATTGTATTTCTTCATCTGTGTATAGTGGTTGATGATAATTGTGGTAATTCTCTAAAGGCAATTGTAATTTAAACTCAGCCTTTGTGAAGTAAATATCTAGTGAGCTACAGAATTTTCCATTAATGTAAATAATCTATGAGATCGGGTGGTTTATATTTTGCCCTACGTTTTGGAGTCTAATCAGATTATCTTGATGTCACATCTTATTTTTTCCACAGGAAATTCTAGCAAGTGTAATGATAAAAAACCTTGATACAGGTGAAGAAATACCCCTGAGTTTGGCAGAGGAAAAGTTGCCAACGGGCATTAATCCCCTAACTTTGCATATTATGAGGAGAACGAAAGAATATGTCAGGTATGAATAATAGTAACTTTCAGGTCTTTCCAATACTGTTTCTGTCATGGTTTTTCATACAGTGAGGCAGCTCTTAGGCAAGAAAAGTCTCAGTCCATCAGTCTCTGATTAATTTGAGTGCTAACTCCCAGTTCTCTAGGAACAAGGTTGTCTATTAAATTGTTTTAACTACGTTGATGATAGTGCTGGAACTTGACAGGATGTCCCTGAAAACTGAACTGCAATTAGTACTTGATGTGTTAAATATTGTTGTTTCTATACTGAATTAAACACCGTTGAGGGTGAAGTACTGTGTATTGCTCAGGCTATCACTTCCTGTAGCCTTTTCAGTGGTCAGTTTGCTCTGGTGCTCTGAACGTTTCTGGTCATCAGTGTAGCTGACTATTTTGAGGATTTCCTGTCTCTAGCAGAGCTTTACACCCTTTTAATGTTTAAAATTGGATCTGTCTGTAGAGTTTGAAAGAAAAGTAAAGTTTCTTAATGATCAGGAAGCTGTGGCAGTCTAGATTTTTTTTTTCAAAGACCTAGATTTATGTGAATTATATATCAGATAACTTCAGGTTTTTTGCATTGCTGGATTGTCATTAAAAGCTCTCTACCATAGGGCTGTACTCTTCTGTGTACAAACTTCTATTTCATAATTCACCAGTATTTGTTTGATCTGTGGAAAGCAAGGTATGAATAAGGTGGCATATTACAAATTCCTAGATGTAATGTATTTTGTCTGCTCTTAGCTTTGAAAGTGTCACAATAAGCTTAAAGTTTATTTCTCTGGCATTTAGAGCATATATACAGCTTCAATATCAAGATGCCTAAGAATTGAAAGAACTGATTTATTGCTTGGTTGACATCACATCCATGTATTTCTGACATATTAGATGAAGGAATGGATGGATCCTGAAATGTAGATCCTACTTTACTTATCTCATTCGTTAATGATTATGAATTAAACAATTACTTCTGTATTTCCTAGTAATGATGCAGCACAGTCTGATGATGAAGACAAAATGCAGACACAGCAAACGGATTTTGATGGAGGGAGGTTAAAACAAAAAACGTAAGATGCTGTTTCTTGTCCTTACAAAGAAAAGGCAGGTTTTGTTTTTCTACACTGAAGTCTTCCTTCTGACTTCTGAACAAGTTAACCTTTCAAGTACAAGTGAATTTACATAAGCCCATTGCTCTGCAGGTAAAGTGAAGATTACATGACTGCTGGCAAATGAAATGCTTATTTTATGAAGCATTAATGGAGAGATAATATTGCATTTCAGATAAAAACTATTGATTCATAATAACAAAGAATGAGAATTTGCCAGTGTTGTGTTGAAAAAGTGCCCTTGCTTTTTAAGGACCCAGCTGAAAAAGTTCCTTGGCAAATCTGTAAAGAGAGCAAAGCACCTTGCTGAAGAATACAGCGAACGTGCTGTAAATAAAGTTAAGAGTGTTCGAGATGAAGGTCAGTGACACTGACTTTTTATATTTATTTTTTTTAAATAGGGTAGTCTGTTTTTCCTTGGGCTTCTAGGAATCAAAGCTGTCTGAGGGACAATATACTGCTGCTTACTACCCCTATACAGTTGATGTGGCTTTTTAGAGTTAAAGTTTGTGGCTTGGTTGGCATTCCAAAACTAGTGGGCTACAAGGGTGAATTCTTGTAAAGTAGTACTTGAGACCTTTTCAGCTATACCAGTTGAATGCTATTTTTCTGTTGCACTGTTAGAAAGCTGCCTAGGTATCAAAATATACATTTTTTTGAAAGTCATTCCAGCAAAGGTAGAAGTGTGGGTTGTCTTCGTGACTTGAAAAAAGTGAAATTGTTTCCTGACAACCAGTACCACCATTAGAATTCTCATATAGCTTAAGCTGCTGTTAGATTTCCCTCCTACAGCTGCATTATGCCCTCCTGTGCTGTACTATGTACTGTTCATCAGTGTTTCTTCTAGACAGACATCAAATACTGCAGTAAGACAGTCTAACCACAACCTGAAATAAGTGCCATATAACTGTTGCACTTCATCATCTCATCTTGCCACTGGCTGTTTGCCCCAGCTCTTTTGCAGTTCTGCTTCCTGGGCAAATCACCAGCCCATTTCAGTGTTTTAAGTCAGAGGAAGCCAATACAATACAAGAGAATTTTCAGCATGCATGAAACTGACAGCAATCCCTTGGTGCAGGATCTGTGGAATGCAAGAACTGGTGCAAAGAGCAGAACAAAAATAACAGTAGTTCTTATTCTGAGTGGATTCACTGCAGACTGGAAAAAGCTTAGATGTATTTTTAACCACTGATGCAGCAGTATTCCTGTTTTGGTTTAAGATCTTAGTATTTCTTACACAAATTTGCCAAATCAAGACTAATTTGCTCCTGGAAAGTACCAGGAAATGTTTACTAAGAGATAAAATGTGTGCTGTGATACATACTGTAGAAATTTGTGTTCCTTTTAGTCTTCCACACAGATCAAGATGATCCCTCTTCCAGTGATGATGAAGGAATGCCATATACAAGACCAGTTAAGTTCAAAGCAGCACATGGCTTCAAGGGGCCTTACAATTTTGAACAAATTAAAGTTGTTCAGGATCTCAGTGGAGAGCATATGGTAAGTCTCTCAAATCTCATCTATTGACTCTTTGGACTTTGCAATGGAGAAGGAGTAGTTGTCTTCATGGGCCTTGCAAAATCCTCATGTAAGGATTAACAAATATTTGTAATACTCAGCTTGATTGCCAGAACTGATGTTACCAAACCCAATTTCTATGTTAACAAAGACAAAAGTGTGAGTACAACTTATGCTAACTTCATGTGCAGCTACAAATACTGGTTTTACAAATCAAACATAGGGATAAAAGTCACTCAGAACCCTGGCTTGCTGACAGTTATTAACCACACCAATTTTATGTAGAATGCTCTGGTGGTGCTTAACTCCTCTCCTACAGCAATCTGCCCTGTGGGCTGTTTCTTCCAATCTGTTTCTGCAAGTAGATTGCACAATCCACCAATATTAACAATTGCTTCTCGGTGTTGTAACCTACAATTTATTTTACTTGTCTTCTCTATATCCTAAATATTGTCAGTTTACATTATAGAAAAGACTTGATGGTATGAAAAAAGACACTTCATCTAATAAGCAATGATCATCTTATTCTGACAGGGTGCTGTTTGGACGATGAAATTCTCTCACTGTGGTCGGTTACTTGCATCTGCAGGACAGGACAATGTAGTGAGAATTTGGGTTTTAAAGAATGCTTTTGACTATTTCAATAACATGCGGATGAAGTACAACACAGAAGGTATCTTGCTATGCATTGCTAGAGCCCTGAAACCCTAGAAATGCTACTTCTTTGGGAACTTCAAGCTGACCATGGTGTTTCTGCCTGTCTTGTAGGTCGTGTTTCTCCCTCCCCATCTCAGGAGAGTCTGAATTCTTCAAAGTCTGATACTGATGCAGGGGTATGTACACCTAGGTACCGGGAGGGGAAGAAGTGAGGTTGTTGTGTTGTTCTGTAATGCCACGTTTTCATTGTTACTTTATCCCAAAACATTCAAGAGTTCTTGACCTGTGTCTTTCAGGCATAGAAAAACTGTCTTAACAGTATTTGATTGCAGGTGTCTATTGATACCCCATGTGTATTGGATGCAAGCAAAAAAGTACATGACTTAGCTTAAGGTATTACAAAATCTCTGTAGCTTCACTGGGGCCTTGAGGCAGAGTAGATTTCTAGGTGAAATGCCAAGGGGGAAAAAGCTACATTGTTGAATTTCCTGTCTTGGTGCTTTGCCTCAGAGCATTACTTAATTTAACATCTGACTTCATGGTGTCCTTTCTGAGGAAGGTCAAACTCAGAAGCATAATAAAGCCTGATCTTTTTAAATTTTTCACATCTTAGAACAAAATAGAACATGACTGACCAACATATTGAGACACTCTTATTTGTAGAGTGCTCAGATACTTGGTAAACTTGCCATTGACATTATTTAAGAGAGATTTTTCTATTTATGGATTCACAACAGGTGACAAAATCTGTTGGGAAAAATCTGCAGAGATTTTAGCAGTAGTGTTAGATGTGCACTCACACTCTGTGTGTGGGGCAGAAATATTTCCTTCCCATAGGTAAGTGAATAGGCTTGCTTAACCAAACACCCCAGGGATGTTGTTTTTAATGCTTTTTTTTTTGTTGGAGAACTTTTGTATAGAAACTTTCAGAGGGTTTTATTTTGTACCCATTTATTCTGAGGGTATTTTATTAGGAAATTATGCTTGATAGGTTCTTGAAACATGGAAACTTTAGCTCACAGTTTGTTCTAAATTGGAATGCAGTTTTCAAGATTGATAAATTTTGTCCCAAAAGCTTATCTTTATATACTTAAATTGCTGTCAGTCTGATTCCATTGAGGTGAATGGATGTAAAATATAGAGCTTCTTAATTATGGAATTTCAGTATAATGTTTCAAAGCTTCAAAGGTTGTAGTTGAAATTTACTTATTACTGCTGTATTGTATATTTTAAAGTCATGAGAATTGGTCTTCAAATCCTTATTGGCCCTGTACTTTTTGTAAGCAGTAATTGCATTATTGTTAATTTTCCCAGCTAACATTTTGTAATGTTTCTGTGCACTTCTCTGGTAGATTTGCAGTGGAGTTGATGAAGACCCAGATGATAAAAACGCCCCATTTCGTCAACGACCATTTTGCAAATACAAAGGCCACACAGCAGATCTTCTTGATCTTTCCTGGTCTAAAGTAAGGCACCTCAGCTGAGACTCTGCAGTTCTCCTCTGTATTCATTGTTTTCTCAGTTGCAATTGGGACCATACATCTAAACAATATGGAACAATCATTGAAGTAAAGAGAAAAGATTTGTAGAGAGAACACTTATCCTAATTGTTTCTGCTAGAATAAAAAGAACAAACTTCTTGTGCCTCTCTAATTAAATGTTGTCTTAAAAAAATTTTAAAAATCAGGCTAGTAACAATTACAATTGTGTAGTTAATAGTGGTGAATTGTTTAGAGTGGGAGGAATTTCCATTGAGCTGTGTGATTTCTGATTTATGGTGTTCCTGCTTCCCTGGTCTTCAGTATGCCTCACTGGTTTTATGTAGTGTACAAATTCTTAGGTTGCTGAATTTATACATTCATCTTAAAATCAGAGTTAACTTGTGTTTAACTTTCATAATGTTTCACCTAAAGCTTGGAGTTAATTCTCCACACTGGAATACATCAGTAATTTTAAGAGGAAAGTGTGGGTGAAGGATCTGAGGGAGGAAGGACTCACCCCTTCTCTGAAGCCTGTTGTGCTTTCTTCTCTGAATAGTTCTACTACTTTCCAAATACATTTCTATTGAGATTCTTAGAAACTTTATGACTGGGCATCAGTGTATTGAGCTTAAAGAAAGCACCAATCAATAATAATAATGTGAATTTTAAAATGTGAGAAGATAAAATACTGAATAGCAACAGAGAAATTGGTAACTTTACCAATCAGATTGACTCTATTTTCAGTTACTTATGTATCAATTAATCATAGGATTCTCTTCTTTCACAGAATTATTTCTTGCTTTCTTCTTCTATGGACAAGACAGTCAGATTATGGCACATATCAAGAAGAGAATGTCTTTGCTGTTTTCAGCACATAGACTTTGTCACTGCTATAGCATTCCATCCAAGGGTAAGTGTAATTGCTTTCTTCTAGAGGCAGAATTTGAGATCACAAGGCCTCTTCCTTTACTTTCAATTGAAAATATAACTGAATAATAGCTTATGCACTTTAAAAATATCTTTATTAGATAAATATTTAGGAGCTTTAAGTGGTCATTAAACTTTACCAGAAGGGTCCATACAGTTTGACCATTTGTAAGCATGATTTGGAAGGTGAATTGTGTACTGTTTGTAGCACTGCAGATCATACACTTTTTAGTAACTTAGTGAAAAATCAGAATTTCCAGTGATGGAAGCTGTGATTAAATTAATGGAAAAATGATGAAATAGGACAGATGTCCAGAGACCACAGTCCTTGGGGATGTTTAAAACTCGACAGGTTATAACTCTCTACAGACTGAGCGATCTTCCTGAGACTGTCCCTACAATGACCAGGAAAGGTGGACCAGAAACCTTCAGAGATCCCTTCTAACCTGTCTTTTTTTTTTATCATTTCTAAAAAATAGTAATAAAGCTTCCTAATGTTAATAAAACTCAAAGTTTTACTTTCTTTCTAAAAGTAACTGTGGTAACAGCAGTAACTGTGAACAGTTCTCTAACTTGAGGTATACACACTGTGTGTGTGTGTGTGTGTGTGTGTGTGTAATCCTGTCAAAAATCTGTTAGAAATTGAACTCTGTTTAGCAGTAATTTTAACATTGTCTTATCAGCCTTTTTAAACATTATCATCAACTCTGATGTGAGCTCTTATTTGGAAGGTTCTGAAAAGAAGTTGTTTGGAAATGGGGCAGGAAGGTTTGAAGGAAATCAGGACCCTCTCATAGCACAAGCAGAGACTAATGTAGTTTGTCCTCTCAGGATGACAGGTACTTTTTAAGTGGTTCATTGGATGGGAAGCTCCGACTCTGGAATATTCCTGACAAAAAAGTGGCATTATGGAATGAAGTAGATGGGCAGACAAAATTGATCACAGCTGCCAACTTCTGTCAGAATGGCAAATATGCAGTCATAGGCACATATGATGGAAGATGCATCTTCTACGACACAGAGGTAAAAAGTTTTTGAGAGTATGGTTCATTTGGGGGTTTTTTAACATAAATAATAGATTTTAAAACTGTGCTTATTAAAAGCACATTTTTTTAATATCAAGAAACAAACCTATTAGAACTTAAAGCAAAGTACTTTAAAGTTTATACACAATTTTTTCAATTAGGATGCATTTTAATCTTTTCAGCACTTGAAGTACCACACGCAAATACACGTGCGTTCTACCAGAGGCCGAAATAGAGTGGGAAGAAAAATTACTGGCATTGAACCCTTGCCTGGAGAAAACAAGGTACTATCTTTCAGTGCAACTTTGGCTTAGTATTGACATCTCATATTTCTATCCAGTGCTTAACAAGTTTGTGTTAAGTCTTGTTTGAAGTCACTGACTTAAATAAGGTCTTTTAATGCTACTTAAATCAACACTGCTCTTTGCTGATAAAGACTGTGCAATATTTAATAGTGGTGAAACAGACTTTTTTTAAAAATTGCATTATGCTCCAATTAATGGATAGGTGAGAAGATGGTTACAGGTGGCTCTCAATTAATATTTTTTGGCATAACTGCCCTCTCTCAAGTTTAATATTAATTCAGCAATTTGCTTCATAAAGAAGCTGAAAAAATGCAGAAAGCTCAGAATCTGTTATTCAAGCAAGTGCACTCTGTTCTTCAGAATCAGTCCTTTTGGTTACCTTTAGTCTAAGCTGAAGCCTTGTGTTGAAAGGGTCAAATCTCATTAAGGCAAGAATGTTATTTTATACATAATATAGTCATAACCTAAATTTGGAATATTTCCCAAACATGTATTTAAAGGTGATACTGGGTCAACAGGTGGCTCTATTAGAGTAGTAAATCAGTGGTTGTTTTCACCTACATTGTATTCTTATCAAAGTCACAGAAATTACTTTATTTCAAAGACATGCATAAGATTCAGAGATCAATAATGCCATTGGGTTTGCATGAAGTGCTCTGGATTGGCAAGTTAGATGATGCAGTGAAACAGCTCAGCAGGAACTCTTGAAAACTAACAGGAAGTTCAGTAATCTAATGGTCTTTCAAGTCTTGTCACAAGTTTGTTGCATAAATGATGAGATAAGTAGAGGTCAGTATTTGCTATTCTGCTGGATCCTTTCCTAGTGCCTTGAGACCTCTTGCTAACCTCCAATCTGCTCCACTTCTAATGTACCATAAAAAGGCTCATCACCTCAGTACCCTTAGGCATTTTGACAACCCTTTCATAGACTTTTCTGTTTTATAAGTGTTTTTAAGATTCTAATTGAAAAATGTGAAAAGGAAGAAACTCAGATCAACCAAGAAAAGCTCAGTTTACTGTTTACTATTTACCAGTTTACTGTTACTTTGGAATATGTCCAGAAATTGCCCGACTGGTCTTTGGGCCCACATTTTACTTGAGTACAGATCAACTGTTCTGGTTCAGACCAGCAAGAATGATCTTGACAGTGAAGTTGTCTTCTTGACAGAAGATGAGAAAGAAAAAAATGACTTTACTGTTTCTTTGAGTCTATTCTTGATCTGTTTCACTTTTTTTATCAATTCTGTTCGAGTTCAACTCTGTTGCTCCTATGCTAATGGTTTCTACTTCTAAACTTCACTTTGTTTTTTTCTAGATACTAGTGACATCAAATGATTCCAGAATCAGATTGTATGACCTCAGAGATCTGTCTTTATCTATGAAATACAAAGGTTATGTCAACAGCAGCAGCCAAATCAAAGCCAGCTTTAGGTAAGAACAATATAACAGAAATGGAGCTGTTGGATTTGGGAAGTGCTCTGCCTCAAGTACAGAGGCTTTGGTTTAAACAATCACCTTGGTATGCAGCTGAGCCTTTGAAATGTCACTTGGCTCAGAATACCATCAAGAATGACAAAGCTGCCTACAAACAACTTCTATGGATGAGAAAATCCTTTCATGTTGACAGCATTATGCATGTCCATCCCTATTGCTCTAAATACTGTGCCAGAACTGATGGGGTTGGGACACTGCATCTTTTCTCCCCTCCATGACAGTGGTTTTATTTCATTAATTTTGTTAGGTATTGTTTAAGATGTGTTGGTCACTCAACTGTTGCCCAAGGTTGTTGGTCACTGCCTTTGTTTAATCACTGTCAGAAAACAGCCTGCAAATCTGAGTTGGAATTGGTTTTTTTCTCCTTTCTCTCTGCTGGCCTCAGATGCTTTTCTGAGTTTATTATTGTGACTGTCATGGAAATACTGGGGTTTAAGGTAGTAAAAAAGAGGGAGTAGTAGAAGAGGATTATTTGCTCTGTTCCCTCTGATCCTCAAAAAAGCCAAAGGGGAAAAACACTTGGGTGTGTTTAACCTGGATATTTGAGCAGAGGAGGGCAGCAGTACTTAAGGAATAATGCCAAGTTTAATCTTGGTAGTCAGCTGTTGGCCTTTGAAAGCACCTTTAAGGCTGACCCAGTATCTCACACAACAGCTGAGGCTGGAAAGGTCCTATGGAGCTCACCAGGTCATCTTGTCCAGTCCTTTCCCCCCAAAGTTAATTTCCCAAATTAAATCATCTGTACTTACAGGGCTGTAGCATAGGTGGCATTTAGATATGTAGCCTATTCATGCAGTAGGTAAATTAAAAGTAAATACTTGAGCTGGATTTGCAGGTAGTCACTGTTGGTGTGCCTTATCCAGTCATCTGCTTAAAATCTTGTTGAATGCCTTTCATCTTCACCTGTGTAGATGTATGTTTGGTTTTGGCCATGATTGTATTGTGAACAATTGTTACACAGTGTCAGGTGTTCACACAGATTCTAGACTCAAACAGATGCAAATTGTATTTAAAGATTATGCCATTTTTGTGTTGTTGAGTATAGCTGTTAGACTAACCCTCTTCTGTGCTGGAAGCTGCAGGAGAACAGCTTCTGTGCTATTCATGAGAAGTATTTTTTCTTCTGGAGGGAGAGCATCAGAAGCTTGCATGTGCATTTATTTAAGGACTAAGTCTTTTTCTCCGAGGTGCAGTCACTAAAATAAAGAATCAGTTTGAATTGTGAACTTTGCCTGATTGCACGTGTGAAGCTGCAGATCATCCAGAGAGGTAAACGTTGCTTGAACAGCTAAAAGAAGTAATGCTTTTCCTTCTTTGAATCTTTAGCCATGACTTTACCTACATTGTAAGTGGTTCAGAAGATAAATATGTTTATATTTGGAGTACATACCATGATTTGAGCAAGTTTACATCTGTAAGAAGAGACCGTAATGACTTCTGGGAAGGCATTAAAGGTAAAAATCAAATTTGTTCTACATCTTGTTTTTTTAAAACTCATCTGATTAAAAAAATTTAAAATTTTTATCTTCTAGTTTTTATTTGCTCAGTGGTGCTGTTTGTTTAGTTTGAGCAAATTATTAGCAAAATGCACTGCAACTGGTGAATTTTCAGTAAGTGGACTGTCAGAAAACCTTGTATACAGGGAATTCTCTACAGGTGAATGATTGGGATGGCAACAGACAGAGTAGCTAAGAGTTTGTCCAGCTTTGGTTAAAGATTCTGAATTATTATAATGTTTTGCTGGCAGAACTTTATTGTAAATGTGAAGTAATCAAAATAACTATCAATCCTTAGATCCTAAATGGAAAAAGGTGACTTTGAAAACAAATGCAAGCTCTTTTTTTTTATTTCATGTAAGGATTTGGAAAAAAAAAATCACAAAACCCCTCCAAAAAACAACAAAAATCACTTATCTCCTACATGCACACACAGAGATTTGTGAAAAGGCAGAACTGTATTTACATCAAGTGTGTTTTGGGCTCTTGGGAGTTTTAGGTACTTAGAGGAACTTACGAGATCCATAAGCATATAGAACATTGATAATTGCTCCTTGAACTATTTTACTTGATAGTAAAATACTCAATAGTACTGAGATTATTGAATATTTACTAAAATTTATCTGCTATTCTTGTAAAATTGCAATTCCTTGAAACAAGGTAATCAAACTTGGATTGTTTTTCTGAAGCACACAATGCCGTGGTCACATCTGCCATCTTTGCTCCCAACCCTGGTTTGATGGTGTCACTGGAAAATTCTGAAAAGCAAGAAGCTGAAACCAAGGAGGAAGATTCTGAAACATCAGATACCATACCCTCTGGTAGGTGCTTAAGATGAGCTCTGGTTGATAACTGTGGTAGCAAGAGAAAAAGATTAGGAAGAGTACTTTTAATTTGGGACAGGGGTTTATTGAGAAAAGTCCTTGTGGGGGCATGGATCCATATTCCTACCTTAGATGCTGAACAGCTTGGCAGCTGTTGCAATCTTAAAACCTGGGAGAATGTGAAGTGAAAGGCAGAGCTCTTGTCCTGTGTAGTTAGGAATATTATTCTTATGGTTGAGCTGTACCAGCATATAATGAAAAAATCCCTGTCTTAGAAATGCAGGTGCTTCTTTAAATATTGGCTAGATGAGAGTAATATGATAGACAAAGAAGGATGTCACATTGATAGATTATCTTTTAGTGAGAACTTGATTTTTACATATTTTAAATATATTTTATTTATATATTTTCTAATGAACTAACAGTTTATTTTCTTTATTTTGTTATTAAGGAGCTTTGAAGACAGATCACACAGAAGTGCTTTTATCAGCTGACTTTACTGGAGCAATCAAAGTCTTCATTAACAAAAAGAAATATGTATCTTAGTTGTTTTGCAACTGACAGCATAAAGCTGTGGTACTCTTGGATTAAAATTCCATAAATAATGTGGGCAGAAGCAAAGTGTCTAATAATGTTACAGGCTGATTTATTTTTAAATCTTTATTTTAAGGCTACTCAGCTACTGGATCCTTGGAAGGCACTGTCTCCCTATTAACACCTGGGCTTGTAGAATAGAAAGGAATGTGTAAGGATAAACCTGCCAGACATTAAACTCCAAACTTTCTAAGAACGGTTGTTTCTCAACATAATGGTGAACCTGTACAGGTTTCTGCACAAAAATGTATTCACTAATGTGTGTGCCTTTTGGTTATATGCACTAATTTGAACATATATCAAAAGGATTTTAGTGGCGTTTGTGGCCACTAGATGTCAGGAGTGGGGATGGGAAGGGTGGAGGGATGGCTGGAAAAAGACTGAACGATCTAGTTTGATTTTTGCACAAAATTCCATTTGAGAAAGATCTTGAATTTGTAGTAGCTGTTGTTCAGAATTTTAAGTTATGCAAGTTTTTGATGGGTCAGCAAATGTGTAGATGTTTTTATAAATTTCTCAAGTTTGGGACATGAACATTTTTTGTTGTCTTTTATTGTGGACTTCAGATTCCTTTCTTATATATAATTTTTTTTGCACACTGGAGCACAATACTGGGTAAAGAATTCTCTCATTCCTTGTTCATGGGCACCAGGATATACTCACCTTCCAGCTAAAATTAAGCTGCATTAGAAAGTTCTTATATTTTACAACTATGTAAAATAAACAGTTTACATTTTTTAAGCATTGTAGCTTAAAGTTTTAAGTTCTTGTTTGTCTAGTGCCACTGAATTTTGAAAGTCTTTGTAAATATTCATATAATACACCTATGAAGTAACATTCTGGGCACCATAACCCATGAAATGTTATTGATGGTCAAGTGTTTCAGAGAACAGATGTATCATTAAACTTGGTCACACACTTGGAATTTGTTGCTTCTTTTCTATTTTGATTCATAACTTTGTGTTTTGTCTAAGTAATTTTGACCTCTCTGGTTATTGATCTAGCATGCATTTGTTAACTTGAATTCTGCTTCTCCTGATCTTACCACTTTTTGATGACAGCTTTTTTCCTGAAGTAATGGGGAATGGACAGCAGTCCCTCCCAACTTGGTGTTGTCTGCAGATTTACTGAGGGTGCACGCAATCCCATCATCCAAATTATAGATACAGATATTAAACAGGTGTGGCCCCAGTAAGGAGTACTGGGGAGCACCACTTGTGACTGGGACAAGTGTTTGGTGTTGTCAAATGCAAGTAAAGAAGCTGTTTTGTAGAGTTTGAACACCATCACTTTGCTTGCAGGTACCTTCTCACTGGTGTCTTGGCACATGTGGCCTTCGTGTCTCTGGAACAAGAATTCCAGACTGGAGGAAAAGGCATTTTGACTTTGCATTGGTTTTTTGGGTGGATGCTGCTTTTTCACGTGTGCTGCTGTTTCATTCCTGCTGTCCTATTCCACTCACTTTCCCCATATTACAGTTAAAATCATAACTACAAAACAAGTAATGGCAGGAGAGAGCACTTACCAGCTGATAAATACAAGTAAGAGGGAGAGCTTTTCAGAGGGACTGATGACAAGGCTCCTGTCACCCTGCAGTGTGTGAGGCAGATATGGGACTAAGTGGCCTTCAAGAGGGATCCTGCAATATTAATGGCATTCATCTTGACAGCTTTTAAATGTTCTGTGCAGACAGTCCCCTCTGTAACCTCTTTATGATCTGAATGTTTTGGGGTTTTTTAAGACAAACATGACTGCTTCGAAGACCTAAGTTGAACTGTAGCTGCCAGAAACTATTAACAACAAGTCCAACACAAAACCCTAAGTGAGCTTAAAAAAAGGTTATTGCTGTTTTGTCATTATCAAGGATCTTGTGCAGACAGTGAACAAAAGAGATCTTGAGGATGTTTTACTTCAATGTACCTTGATAGTGACCTTCTAGCACTTTGAACTGATCTAGTATCCGCTTTTGTCCAGAACCTTCAAGTTCTCCTTGCAGATAAATGTTAAGGTGCAGGTAAAGGCTGAGTCTGTTTTGTTCAGTCAAATGCTTTCACTGGAAGTACCTCAGGTTGAATGCTTGGATTAGGAAGTGATGTTCCCTTGAACACAAGCAAAGCATGGGTGGAGGCCTTTAAAAAAAAACGACACTTCCCCTGATCCTGGAGAGTTGCTCTTCTCTCTGGAAGTTGAACTAAGAGCCTACTTAACCTCCTTTAACAGAAGTTGTTGACATACATGTAATAAAATTTCTGCTTACAGAATGATTGAAAGTTTGCGTGAGGCAGAAGTGAGGAACTGCCATTGTACAGGACCTTGGTGCAGGAGATGTCTGAATTAACTCACGAGGATAAATAAAATTTATTGACTGGATTGTCAGGTGTCACCTGAACTCTTCCTTTTCAACTTCTAATTTCTATTGTAACTGACTCCCATCAGACAGTTCAGGCAGCAAGCAGCTAGGGATGGAGACAAAGCAATTTCTCTACTACCTTTGTCTCTTTTCATGCTGGGCATCGAGCCAAGTGCACGTTCAGAGGTAAAAAACCATCAACAGTTCAAGTAGAAAAATAATGATTACTCTGGATCTTTAAATGCTGCACAGCTCATGCTTTCTGAAGTTAAAAAGGGAAGTATTTAGTTGGTAAAAGGGAAGTATTTGGTTGGTTGGTGAGGTTTTTTAACTGAGAACAAGGCTCAACTCAGCCACTGACGTGATGCTCACACTATTAAATGTGAGAGCGTTAGCCCCAGAAGTGGCAGAATTGATTTAACAGGCACAGAAAAGCTGCTGTATGCTTTTTGTGCCTTCCAGCAGCAATCTGCTAGTGTTCAGGAGGATGTTGGAAACTGGCCACTCTTTAAACCTGATTCAAAGTGAACGTGCAAGTGTAAGTGCTAAGCTACTTTCTTCTGCTGCAACCTTCCATGCTGCTTTTTTACTGGAATATCAAATTGTTAGGATTTAGGCCCAGCCAGTACCAACAAGGTCTCCACTTGCTCATCCCCCACCCCCACTGTGGGGCAGGAGGGAGAAAATCCACCCAAAGCCTCATTAACTGAGACAAGGGTAGGGAGGTTTTCATTGCCCAATTACAGTAACAGGCAAAAAACAGACTCAACTTGGGAGGAAGAATAAAAAACCTAATATACTCTACAAGGAGAAAGAGAAGACATGGCCAGATCTCAATACCTTCCCCCACACACAATCCCTCCCTTCCTCCCAGGCCTGGATCACTTCACTCCCATCTCCCCCTCAGCATCACAAGGGGGTGCAGAATGGGGGTTTGGGGTCAGTTCCCCACACCTTGTTTCTGATGCTCTTCCTCAGGGAAAGGAGGACTCCTCACATTCTTCCCCTGCTCCAAGGTGGGGTCCCTCTCATGGGAGAGAATCCTTCACGGACCCCTCTGACACGAGTCCCTCCATGAGGTGCAGTCCCTGAGGAACCCTCAGGTTACCACAGGGTCACGGCTGCTGTGGGAACAGTCACCTCCTCCAGCACAGGGTCCTCTACAGCTGCACATCCACATTTGCCCCTCTCTGATCTCACAGAGGCTGCACCTCCACATCATCCCACCCCTGACCCTTCACTGGCTACAAATCCACATTTACCCCCCCCCATGGTCCATGGGCTGCAGGAAAATCTCTGCTTGGGCACCTTTCCCCCTCCCTCTTCACCGACTTTGACTTTCCTCTGGCATTTTTCTCTCATTTCATTCTCTATTCTGCTCTATGGGTCCTTTTTTCATATGTATTTTTGCAGTTTCATTTCCCCTTTCTTCAATATGTTACTGGCAGAGGCACATCCAGCTTCCTGTGTCTGTTTGGCCTTGGTGGGGCAGGGACTGGAACCAGGGGAGCTTCCAGTAGCTTCTCACAGAACTCAGTCCCTGCTACCAAAGCACCACTGCACCAACCCAAGACAAACGATGCAAATTTATGTGTATTTTGTCAGTGTCTGTTTTCTATGTATTTTCTCTCTCCAGTTATATATGTGATAGATATCTCACATAGGCACATTGTTTTGTGACTGTGAGAACAAACTGGAGAGCTTTAAGGAACTAGTTTCAAAGTTCTGAGGACATGGGTACTGGAGTCATGATTCCAGGTTCTTTATGGTAAAGGCTACAGCTGCTACTTCTGCTTTCCTAGGATTTTGCTAATTACATTGGCCTGATACAAGGAGGCTTCTCAGTTCACATGGCAGAAGTTGGTCGTTTTCCTCTATGTTCTTTGGTGACAGTGCTTCAGGCCTCTGTGTGGAATTCTGATTGGGGTATAATGCTAAGTAAATGGAGCACAAAAAACTAGTGAAGCAAGTGCTGTGTAGAAAAGGACATGAGTACTTGTTTAAGCCTGTGGGTAAAATCTTCTGTGCCTGCAGTAAGCAATGAGCAAATGCTTAGAGTTGTACAGTGAAATTTGTGCTTCCAATAGCTGGAATTCCTTTGACTTTTGTATGGTTCATGCACAAATATAATTATATTCTTAAGTACTCTCCTGAATAAAGACTGTTACATTATGGTGATTATCAAGAAGAGCTTATTACAGAATTATGATACTCAGGGGAGACCTCTGGAGCTATAGTCCAACACTGCCTGCTCAGATAGGGTCAAGTAGCTCAAGTTGCACAGAACCATGTCCACCTGGGCTTTTAATATTTCAAGGGACAGACACTATATAGCCACTCTGCTATATAGACCTGTCCCAGCATCTGACCAGCCTCACAGTGTTTTATTGTCATCTTTCATTCTTTTTTCCACTAATTATTCTGTATATTTAAATATCCCAGTAATACTTCTGTCTTTTTAGTCTTCCTGGGCTTTGATTAGGTGAATTTGCATCTGTTTTTAAAGTAGCTGCGAAATGCTGACACAAAACTGAGATTTGTGTTGGTGTTTAAAAGTCACTTCATTTTCATCTCTGGCTTTTCAGTGATTTAGCCTGAAGACTTAGATTCATGGAAGACTTACAGCATGGAAAGCTCTGAAAGACCTTGCACAAAGTTCTTTCAAACTCAACACTGCTGGAGCTTCTTCTAGACTGTCCCCAGTTAAAGCATTCAACAGTTGGAGGCCTTGTTAACTTTTTCAGTACTTAATTGGAAAGAGCAAATTAAGTTCTTACTGAGGTCAAACTTCCTTCAAGATGTTGTAGATGTTCTGAACTGTATTATCTCTAGTACTACTCAGATTGCACTTGGATTCACTTTGGGTAGATTTGTGAAAGGTGAAGTCTGGAGTTGATTTTCCTCCAATCAAATGGTGCTGCTCTTGGGCTTCCAGTAAATGCAGGTGCCTGGGAACAGGGCAGACAGTCCATCAGCTGTAGCCCATCAGCTGGAGAACCTGCTGCTCAGGGCTCTTGGTTGAATCTTCTGAGGCCAAAAATAAGCTGCAGCTGTGTACATGAGAAGAAAATGCAAGTGATTTCAATGATGTTTATGGTTTGGAAAGGCCCCAGGGCAATATTACATCAGGGACCTCAAGACTCTAGTCTCAAAAAAGGGGCAAAGAAGTTAATATAGTTGAATCTGAGAGCTCCCTATGGCAGGCTCTGTTCAATAAAATTTGGTTATCTGAGGCAGTGCCATTTCTCAGCACCTTCAAAATGCCTCTGCATGTTCTTAGATGTCTTTTGTATGCTGATAAACAATTAGTGGCCTTTCTTCCCTGTGATAAAGGAGGTGAAACCTCCTTTCAATCCTTGAAACCTTGGGCTTGTCTTGTCTAAGTGGTGCTATGGCTGGTGTTGACTTGCCTTAGTACTCCTTTTACTTGGGACTCTTATTCTGATGTTTGGTCTTCCTGAGAGGGAGTCACAGCTTTCTGCATGTTTTCATGTGATGTATCCTTCCCATTTGTTCTATTTTCCTTTTGTTTTTGGCTTAGCCCCCAGAAAACAGCCTCTCTGTTCACTGCTCCTCTATGACTGCTCAGCTCAGTTGAGTGGGATGCTGATGGGCAGCTGATCGGATGCAGCCCCTCAGTGGCACCACCCCAAGCTCATAACCTTAGTATGAGCTTTTTGCTTCTGACTGGATAAACAAGGGGTGAGTGCTCAAGGGATGATTTTATTTCCTGTCAAGTGACCCATCACAGCACTCTTCTCAGCCTTTTGGCAAACACTCTTTCCAGAGCTGTTCCTAATCCAGGAAACTGAAGGCAGAGATGCTATTGCTGGAACTGCAGACCCCTGTTCGTCAGTGCTGCATTCACTCATGCTCTCTGCAGTGCTCTGAGGAGCTGCAGGGCCAGGGGCACTCCCCAGCAAGCAGGATGAACAGAGCTACCCCCTTCTATGACAAGCACCATTCTGGTACCTGTCCTCTCATGGCCATAAGAATAAAACCCAACTTGTTTTATTTACCCGTATAGCCATAGCCCAGCTCATCACCATGTGGCTGCTGGAACTGTATGGTGTGACAATTAGAAGTAGCTGGTAAGACCTTTGCAAGAATGTGAGGATGTGGATTGGTGTGGGGATAAGGGAACCACAGTGTGATGCAGCTGGAATTGTCACATTTTTTGCTTCTTAATTTGGAAAAGTTTCGTGTTTGTGAAAATGCTACTTCTCCAGCTCATTAACTCCCTTTTTTTCCTGTCCCTCATACTGTAGATATTTGATAATTAACAACAAATATCTAGATTTGGTTTTCCTCTAGTGTAAAAAAAATCAGTGATGTTTAATATGAAATGGTGTCTGCTGCCCCTTCAGTGAAGTCCTAAAAAGCAGAACAATAACTGGTTTGCATGCTTTAGAAGTCACAAATAACATTTTGAATTATTTGGATCATAACAGCTATATTTATTACCCCCCTACAGATTTGCTCTCATAATCTAAACAGTTTCTTAATATGTTGTGCAACTTACAGCATGCTTATATTTCCAATAAGGTCCCTGTAGATCGTATTTAATCAGCCACATAGCACAATATGTGTAAATGCCCTAGGAGTATGACTACATAACTTTATCCGATGCAGTTATTTTCTGTGAAGACACAGCATGCAATAAAATAAGTAAAACGATTTAAAAGTAAGGCTTTAACATACCCAACACAAAGGATCAATTGCTATCTTGGCAGCTATTATAATTTCAAAAATCACCATCCTTGCAAACAGTGCCCAATGACAGAGGAACAAGTACTGGGAATTAACATCAGCCTGGCTTTTGCAGACAGGCAGGAAAATGGGTTCATGTCCTCTATAATCAAAGCATTTCCCTATAGCAAACCCTATAGGCTGGAGATGCTCAGCAATAAGATTTTCTCCTGGATCCAGCTTAGCTTTACAGAAGCACAGCTTGTACAGTAGGGACATACCTTGGGCAGAGCAGCATGGAGAGTGCAAACAGCCTGTCTGCCCCTCTGAGACCACAGCTCCTTGGCGCAGGAGAGTTACAAACCTCCAACTTCAGCAAGAGCCTGGCTGCCTTTGGGCGAGCCCAGGCACCTGCCACCCTTACTGGGAAAACTGCTGCTTTTCCCCTGGAGCTCCATCAAGGCAGCCGGGGAGCACGTCCCGGAGCGGGGAGCACATCCCGGAGCAGGCAGCATCCGTGGCACCGCGCCACCCGGAGGCTGCAGCCTGGGCTGTGCGTGCGATGCGGGATGAGCCCAGCGTGGAGAGGGGACCGCAGCACCTGCTGCGGGGACAAAGCGGGGCTGGGCGGGGTCTGGGGCGGACCGAGCAGGGCCCTCCCTTAGCTCCCGGCTCCGCCCGGCGGTTCCGCCCGCCTCGGCCCGTCCCCGCCGCGCCCGCCCGCCCGCCGGCAGGGAGGTAGGAGCCCGCGGGGCTGCTCGGTACGGACCATGTCGCCATGTCGGAAGTGAGGAAGTTCACGAAGCGGCTCAGCAAGCCGGGCACGGCCGCCGAGCTGCGGCAGAGCGTCTCGGAGGCGGTGCGAGGCTCCCTCGTCCTGGTGAGGGCCGGGCGCGGCTCGGGGGGCGCCGCCGCCGGGACCCTGGTTCGGCCCGGCCCGACTCGGCGGGGCTTTGGGCCCGCGGAAGGCGCGGCAAGGGGAAGGGGCACCCTGAGTCGGGCAGGGGATGCGTAGGGCAAGGTAGAAGGGGATGGAGAAAGGGCAGAATTAGATCGGGGCTGGGCAGAGCAGGGGATGCGCAGGGCACGGCTGGACTGGGGTTGGGAAGCGCTGGGCGAGAGATGGGCAGGGCGCGGCCGAGCAGGGGAAGGGAAGGGCGTGGACAGAATCCTCTCTTTGGGTTCCCCTCTGTGCCTTCCCATCCCACCATCTGCTCCACTTGCTGCCACCGTGCCGGTCTGAGCGTGGTTCGGGGGTGCGGGGATCCCAGGGAAGGAGCAGTTTGCTGCCCGGGTTAGTGCTGGCGTGTGGGACCACGGATGAAGGAGAATTGTGCAGGGCATTGAGCAAACAGGTAACGGAGATCAGCCTGCATAGGGTGCAGGCAATGTAAAATTAGGAAATAAGTAGGACAGGACTGAAGGGCATGGCCTGAGAAGGTGAGAGGGAGGCATTGGCGTCAGCTGAGAGTTCAATGTGTCCCAGGAATTATGCTCAAACGTCTGGAGCAAAAGTCATGTGCTGTATGGGATGCATTTCATGCCTGCATGTGGGATGATGCTGCAGCAGGTTGTCTTTATTGTGCTCACAGCTCTGCAAACGTTGGCTGCTGTACCCTGGGTGGATGCTGGGGTTGGATCAAAGCTTCCATGGGCTTTGTTGCATGGATTGCACTGTTACTCATTGAATTACTCTAGCGTGCAGTCAACTTTGTCCTTGACTTTGATGGAAGGTTAGTCAATGGGTTATGCAGAAAGTGCACTACAGGTTCAGCAAGTAATCACTATTAGTTCTCTACTGACAGATTAAATGGCCTGTTCTGTTAAATTAATTGAGGGTTTGAAACAATTCTAAAAAGAGTTTCCTTGTAAATTTGCTGAGTTTTTTAGCTGAAAAAGCTTTAGGAATTATCCGTTCTAATTTCCTAGTGCCATGCCTATTGCTTCCTACGTGCAGTTGTTCAGGGATCCTTATGGGTTACCATGTGATTTGTCTTCCCTCTTCCATCAACAAAACATAGAGACAAATGCTTTGTACAAATTGATGGAACCTCTCATTAAAAATGAAACTGTTTTTCTAGGACCTGAAGAGCATTGGTATCCTATGGGCAGATGTTTTACTTGGTGCCAGTACAGGGTGCCTTCTGTCAGAGAGGGGTGGTGGACCTACAGATGAAAATAAAACTCTTACAGCAACCCAAAGGATCCAGCAGTGTCCAGCATCTATCACCAGCTGCTTTCTTCCTGATCTATCTCTAGAGTTTCACTGTCCACTCTGTCCCTGCCGACTCTCTCTGACAGGCAGATCCTCCAGAGCTGCTGAGCTGCTTAGTGTGTTTGCAGCCAAGTGCTGGAGGAGGGTGAGGGCAAGTGGCTCTGATTCCTAGGTCTTGGCAGAGTTTCCTGCTTTTGACAGTTTAGCAGCAAGGGATAAATCCCAGCACTTCTGCATCATTAGAAAGAGCCGTAAGACACTGCAGTGTTCAGGGAGCAGGGAAGGAGATAGCATAAGCTTGTAGAACTGTCTCAGAAGGAACTGTGGATGCCCTCAGTGATAAAGGATGAGGTGTGTGCTCCTCAGGTTGCTCTAAGGGAAAGGTGGTTCCTCTCCATCCACCAGACCATCTTCCTTGCAAGGAAGGGATGTCTGTGTTAAGGGGGTAGAGAGGGCATCGTGGGAAACAATGATGGGGAGTGATGGAGAGAGGAAGGCCAAAAAGCTGTAGTTTCTGAGTCTGGTCCCAAAGCAAAGTTCAGCCTCAGTGCTCCTGAGGTGGGCAGCAGCAGAGCACAGTGTAGGTGTATCCCCTCCCCATCTGCCCCCTTGCCATGGGCAGAGTAGGGGAGAGCAAAGGCCACAGAATCAGGTGTGCTGTCAGGCTTCAGTTCCAGCTCTGCCTCACCCTGGGACAGTGGTGAGCTTTCCAGTGCCCTTGTGGGAAGGGGGTGGTTGTGGTTCCTTGTGGGAAGCAAGGGCTGGTGCTTGGTAAGTGGATGGAACAGGCTCACAGGTGTGTGGCACAGTGTGCCCTGGGGCTTTCTGGCAGTCTGAAGGAGGCTGGAGTCACACCAGTGACCTTGCTTTGCAGAATCCCATCCCCTCCCTGCAGCTTGGGCACAGCAGGGAGTGTTAAGTCCATAAGAGCAAGCGAATACTTTAATACTCCTCAAGACCATGAGGACACCTTGTCCCTTGGTGATCCTGTCAGATACCTTTGCTGTCTGCTTGCTTTGGGATAATCATAACTGAGACCACAGGGATCTGTGGTGGTGAGTGTGGATGAAGTGAAGGGGTGGGGAGCAGAGTTCATGCTGTGTCTACTAGAGCACACAAGGAGTGGGCTCTCAGGGATAAGGGTTGAGGTGTGTGAGGTACTTTAAATGCATTGATTGAGCTCAGCATTTGGGGCGTTCAAGTCACTTCCTCAAGACAAGGAACTGTCTGGAGTAAAAAGCTGTTTGTAGTCGGTGAATGAAATACTAGCAAATAAAAACATCCTGGTGACAAAAGCATTTGGTGTTGTGGAAGTGGTTAGCTTGGATGGAGCCATAATTTGTGTGTTAAAGGAGATGCATCTCCAGCCAAGAGATCTGTGATGCTGTGTATCCAGCCTGAGCAAGTGTGATGTCTGCTGTGATGCAGCTTTGAAAGTCTGGTAGGTGCAGTGAAGCTCCTGGCATGTTGGTTCTGTTCCTGATATTGTCTTTGTCTCATGCAGGAGAATATTTACATTTCTCTTTGGTGCTCGAAGCTGGAGTGAAGTTGGTGGGAGTTTTGTCAGTGACTTCTGGCAGAGCTTTGGTCTTTTGAGCCTGTGAAAGAGGAATGTTGGATGGATGCAGTGGGGGTCAGACATCATCAACAAAGGGATGCTGTCCCATTCCAAGGTGTCCTGGGGTACCTGTGTGCTATTCATTTCCCTTTGGACCAGCTGCTAGGATGCAGTCAGTGCTATCAGATGTGATATCAGTGAAGCTGTAATCCTGAGCTGTAGCAGCAAAGGTAACCTCATGTGGTGAGGAGCTCACAGGCTCCCTGTGGATTTGGGATCAAGTGCAGCTTTCACTCAGAGCTCCTTTGTTTCCTCTTAACTGCACCGGTGTTCTCAGCACCACTGCTATTCTTCTGGCCTGGCATCACAATTGCAGACAAGCTGTTTACACAGGTCTGAGCCAGGAGAGACAGTTTAGTGGGAATCCCTTTAAAGTCCATAACCCTGTGGAGGGGAGTGGGAGCTCTGGAGGTGCTGGAGGCAGACGGGGTGGGTGGGAACACGAGTGCTCTCTGCCTGCTTTTCTTTGCAAAGCTGTAAGGCAGCTGTAAGGCAGCTTGTATCAATTTCAGCTTTGAATGGTCCTTGATGGGTGCCACTTGATCATAGCAGAGAGGAAAGAGTTTTGGCAGATAAACAAGGTCACTTTAAATAAACAGACAAATTTAGCAAAAGCATGAAGTTGGCAGGTGGGATAAATGACATGCTAAAAGATGCAGGGAAATTACAAGATTTGGTCAGAGAGGATCAGTCAAAGCCTAAGTGATAACTAAAAACATTCCTAACTAAGAGATCACCTGCAGCATTTTAAGTGTGGAACACCAAAGGTAAAATACTGTGTTAGAAGTGCAATTTCTGAGCCAGAATACTAATAAAACCTGGAAGAGGCATCTAAGCTAGACCTCAAGGAGAGCAGCCAGGGACCCAAATTTGACAGTTGGCTCAGACCTTCGGTGCAATCTCCCTCCTCCCATCCTCTCTGCATTCAGGATGTTGCTGAGTATTAATGGGAAAGTCACGTAGCAGGGCAGCAGAAACCTGCACTGAGGTGCTGGCCAACACAGGACCTGGACAGCTGCAGGAGCATGACAAAATGGAGATTAATTCCTGCCAGGAGGATGTAGATGAGTGCTCTGGTGTTTGGTCCCCTGGTCTGGCAGAGAAGCCCAGATACCTCTCTATCCCATCTTTGCTTTCTTCCCAAAAGTGTTGTGAGGCATTGTAGAGTTGAGCAGTTCATGTGCGTGTGAATGAGGTCTGTATCTTGGATCTTGTTGCACTGCCAGGAAAATAGCAAAGGACCTTCTGTCTCAGGGTCCAAGTCAGCTGCATATGGTCACTTGCGTCCCTGTGTGCATGTTAGGCCAGGGCTGAGCCTCCCCTCTCTCTTTGGGAGTGATGTGCTCAGTACCTGCTGGGCCCCCAGAAGGAGAGGGCTGTGTCTCAAGCCAGTTGCACATTTTCCAAAGGTGTCATTCACTGTGTTGTGACAGAGAAATAAAATGTATGGGAGATCAGAGGAACAAGCACTTGACAAAACCCTGGCAATCCTTTTTCCCACAGTGCTGCCAAACCAGTCATCTGGTGGCAATTTTAAGTCTCCTACAGTTGCTCTGATTTTCTTCAGATCATTTCTATACAGACCAACTGAAGATATGTTAACTTCTTCACCTGAGAGGTTTACAAAGGATGCAAAGCCAGGGCATCCTATCTGAGAAGGAGGAGCTGCAAAGGCTTTACCCATGCTGAGTGTCACCCAGCCCAGTGGTACATCCTCAGTGGCAGGTGGTGACAAGCAAGGGTTGGACTCGATGATCTCTGAGGTCCCTTCCAACCCAGCCAATTCTATGATTCTATGATTCTATAATCAGAGCTCTCAGCCACACATCTGCATGGGCAGGAACTTCCAGCAATTGCAGTGTGGGAGAACCACTGCTTGCAAACAGCTGCATTGGTTCTGGCCATACAGAGATATTCAAACCGAGTGTCAGCTCCTCTGTGTTTCTTTGTGCTTTCAGATTTGCTCCCTGAAACCTCACTGTGAGGTGGCAGGCAACATGCCAAGAGAATGATTTCGTTTGATCCTGGATGGGCTGGGCTTGTATGGGTGGCTCAGTTTCAGTCAGATGCAAAATAGGAGATGAAACGGATGAAAAGCTCCTTAACTTTGATATTAAGAAGGTTTTGACTAGAGGCAAAAAGGCATTTTGTTATTTCTGTGGTTTATTTCAGCTTAAGCTATATTATTAGTGTCAGAATTTATACTCATGTAGAGAAAATCAGCTTTCTGCGTCGAATTCCCTTTTAATAAGCTAAATTCACTTTGATCAGTGTGAGGTCTGTTTATATGCAGCATTTGTAGTGATCTTGGTGCTCTGGAGAGACACAGAATATATGCATTTTCTCCCTCAGATGTAGCCAGTACACTGTGTTTACATAATTTAAAAAGAGACCTGTATGAGGCATGGGAGGAAATTCTGCCCCTGAGTCAGTGGGAGTTTTGCTGTGGTTCAGCCAGGGCAGGTTTTGCCTGATGTGGCAGGGTGCCTCCAGCATCTGCCACCCTGGTTTGCTTCTGTGACTTCTGTGAAAGTGTTTATGGAGGGATTATTGCTCACAGGGGCTTATTCAAGAAAACACTTAAACGCATTCTTAAAATTAATCACATGCCTTTGTGAATCTGGGCTCATGCTGTAAGGGACTGAATTTAGCTCAGTGCTGGCTGGGTGCTGTGCCATGGCATCCTATCCTATGCACGTGGCTTGGTTTCCTCTTGCCTGAGCCCACACTGGTGGTGCAGTGGGTGAAGGGCATCATTTTAGGGAGAGGAGCAAGGTCCCAAGGACCCTGTGCAGCTACCTGGGGCAGCTTACACATCTCTGGCATCTCTCTTGTCAATACCCAGTCCAGAAGAGATGAGACAATACTTTGCTCACCAGTGCCCTGAGGAATTAGTGCTATAGGATGAGCTGTAGTCAATACATTAATTTCTTGAGGTTTTTGGAGGTTACCACAAGCTTTTAATGGTCAAGCTTTTAATGCCCAAGGCATTATTTAAATATGTTGTCCTACCCATTATAGGAAAGCTCTAGGAAAAGAACAGAGCATCCAGCCCTAACACACATGTGCATATACTTCTTACCACGTTTTGCTAGCCATGTGCCCAGGGTTTTAGCACTTGCTGGGAATGGTTTGTTCTGTGCCAGTGACAGTATTGGGAAAATGCAAGTGTCCCTGCACTGACAGCATCTGCCCAGACCTGCCACCATCAGTGCAGTGACACTCCTGGAACAGATGGTTGGTGGTGTCTGCAGACAATGCCAGCAATGCGGGTGAGGATTTGGTGCACTCAAAATCAGGTGAGGGGATGACTCTTGGGCTTTGTCTCAGCCATTTCTGATATCTGGAGATATTTGCAGAGATTTCCTCCCCAGGACCAGGACCATTTGAGCCTGGACTACCTGCTGTAGTGTGTATTGTAGTGTCCTTTTATATGTGCAGCTTCATGGCTCATACAGTGTTTCACTGAGCCCTTTGCACACTGATTTATTATCTCTAATGATGCAAAATTACACAAAGCTTTTGACATTTCTGTGGCTTGAGAATGTCACAGTCACTGTCACACACAGCAGCTGAACAGCAACCAGGCTTCAGAAATGCATGGGCTTTATCTTCCCTGGTTAATTGGCCTCCTCACTTCTGTCCAAGAAATAAAACTGTGGTTTCATATGCCTTTGTGGCCACTGCTGTCATCTCAGAAATATTGAAGTATGTTTCCCTGCCACCATCTCCCTCCCTCTCTTTCATTACCTTAAAAGTTACAAATCAAAGCTCTCCCTTGCTGGCTCCTCTTTCCTTCAGTACATCCCTGACTTAGCTTTTCTCTGCCTCCTGCTGCTTCTCTAATGGGGTCAGGTCTGCTTGTTCCTGACCCCTTTCTCACCCCTCTCCTTTCTTGCTGAAACACAATTTTTTTCCTCTCCCTTATTAATATCTCCTGCCACAGGGCTGTCCCCAGGGAGCAGGTGCAGCTGTAAGGACACCCAGCCTCTCAGTCCAGGGGGCTTCCAACTCCATCATCCTGCTCCATGGCTCCATGCTGGGTGACATCCCCACTGCAGCCTGGCCCCTCTGTTCCCAGAGTGGGGACTCAGCACAGGTGCAGCCAGAAAGATGGATGTGTCCTCTGTGCAGTGACAGGACCTGCTTATGTCGAAGTGCTGTACTTTGCTCTCTGTAGACCAAAGATGCCCTCATATATAACTGCATTTTGGCAGTGGTCATTGGGCTGTGGGTTGGAGCTGCCCTGCAGTGTCTGTGGGTGGAGCAGGGCACATCTCCTGATCTCCTGGCAGGTCTGGAGGAACTCAGGTTGGCACCTGGCCCCATGCCTGCCAGGGCTCTGCCAGCCTGCCAAGGCCAGGGCTCTGCAGCTCAGACCTTGGGGACAAAGAATTAACTGGACTGGGGGACCTGAGGGAAGTGCTGTGCCTGCTGGAAAGGGGTGGAGGAGCACAGAAAGACCAGAGGCTTGGAAGGAGCTGGGTTTGTGGTGGGAGCAGGTAGGAAGGGCAGTCAGGAGAGGAGAAAAGAGCCACCATCACTTGATGATGATGATGGTGCTGGCTGGGGTGGGCTGGACAGCTGCCAACAGATGCGTGCTTTCCGTAACAGTGTGAGGGTCCAGGAAAGCTGCAGTGACCTTAGAGAAGTTTCCCTCAAAGTTCTGCCTTTCCCTCTGTCTGGGGAGCCCTAAGCACTCCCTTGACTCTTTGTATAATGCTGGACAACATATGGATGTCTTCATCTGGGGCAAACTTTGAGATGGTTCTGCCAGCACCAGCATTTCACCTGCAGGTGGGTTGAGATGTTGTAGAGCTGATCAGCTGCAGAGCCCATCCACAGACCCTTCAGCATTTCCTGGGGAGTGTAACTTAGCAGCTCCTGCAGCCTCCTGTGTCTGCACCCATTGCCTTCAAGACTGAGCATAGATGAAAGGCTGAGACAAGCAACATCCTGGGCTGGTTAAACCACCACTGACATCTCTGGAGGTGACTTCAGTCTGGGCATGTTTGCTGTATTGCTAAGGCAACCCAGAACTGTTTTGTGAGTTCCTGCTCCCCAGAGATGCTGTGGGCTTGGGCAGGTGTCTTCAACATTGTGTGACCCCCTTCATGCCCAGTGATACCCTGGGGAGTTTTGCCTGATGCCTTCAGGGAGTGGCTGTGCACTTGGCTTGGCCCTGTGTACAAGTCATTTCTTGAGTGAAAAACAAGAGTTTTTAAGAACAGGCAGGAAAGGGAGGAGTTCTGCTTATGTGCAATTAATTGGTTTAAGATGTTCTGAAGCTGGCTATTTTAGAACTGGATGCTAAATATAAAACTGATACTACATAAATAAATTATGAAATACCAGTGACATCTGAAAAGCACTTTGGGATGCTCCAGTTAAGAACTTACATAAATAACATGTATCACTGTCATTGTAATTACTATTTTCCTTTTTTAGCATGCCTGTGCTTACAGAATGTTTTGAGAAGTCGTATCTGATGGAAATTCAGCTGGCCCATAGGAACAAACATGCTTTTGCCAGTTTCTGTTAATGCTATTGTTTTCAGAGGAGAAAGTTAAAGCTGTGCTATGTTTTTTTATCTTTCATGCTCTGCAGCAGATGCTCAGCTTCAGCTGGATGCAGATGCAGCTCTGCTGACATAGAGCTATGCTGATCCCTCCTTCTGCTCCTCATGCGGAAGGGCTGGATTTGAGCCAGGATGTACCCGTGCAGGCAGGGACATGAGGGACTTCAGGTGTAGTGTCTGGAGACTGGAGAAGCCCTGGCAGCTTGTATTGAGCTGTCACTGGTGTCTCTCATGCACAAGCACTCAGTGATCCTAATGAAGGTCAGGGCACAGGGGACAAGGGTACTGAAAGTAATCTCAAGTGCTTGCCCTAATTCAGTGCCCTGTGCAGGAGCAGTGCTGGATCCCCTCAAATATCTGCTTATGTCAGAGGTGGACCAAGCCCTCAGTTACCACTCACTTCTAACTATGCTATTCCTAATGATTCTGTACTTGTTCAGAGCACTGGTTTCAGAGGGGATGTGCAGAGGTGATGTGAGAAGGTGAAGTGCAGGTGGCTGGAGCAGCCTGGGCTCCTCCCAGGTTAGCTGTGAGCTCTCATTGCTCCAGTGCAGTTCTTTCTGACTGCTGGTTTGAGTGATTGATCCACTTCTAAATAAGTGGAAGAGCCATATGCTGATTATTCTGACTTCCTGGAATTCCTAAGACAGTTTGAAGATGTTTCAAGGCCGGAAATATTTGTATTTGCCAGGCCTAAGCAAGCCTCTCCAAGCTGGTGAGTAGCACTGATGCTGTGCTGCTCTCAGAGAAGTGACAATAACTGCAAACACTTGCTTTGTCACTGAGGAATTTGGTATTACATTGAAAAAGGAGACATCCAGGTTACAAAATACCCAGAACCCAGTCTGCCCTCTGTGGTGCTCAGATGAGGTTCTGCTGCCTTCCGGGGCACTGAGATAACTTTTGCACAGGACTTGAGCAGGGGGGAGGGAACAGCAGGAGAGGGGAAGGTCTTTGCTTTTGCTTTTGGGTGGAAAGCCTGAGTCATTTCCACTGCAACGGTACCAGAACTCTGTTCCTGTCCTCCCTTTGCCTGTCACATGGCTTTTTACGTCTCAGAGAGCTCCTGTTAGATGCAGCCATCTCCATTTAATGCAGACTAGAGGGAAAGAGGTGTACAACAGCCTTGTGCTGTCTGTACAGTGTTTCAGAGCTGGAGTGTGGCACAGGCTGGCACATAATTCCTTTATGGAGATGAGTATGTGGGGACTCTCACCAAGACCCCTGGAAATGATGCTCTTGCAAGTGTCTCTCCTCCTGTCCAGCTGCTGAGCTCTCCATTGCCCATTTCTGAGTCTAAAGAGACAAAGCCAGTCCTGTGGCTTAGTGTGGGGGTGCTGGAGAAGGAAGAGGCTGCTTGCCTGGACTGCAGCTGGGAAGACATTTGTTTTCCAGGGTATAGGATGTGTACTGCAGAGGGTAAAGGAGGTGCTGAGGTACTCTGCCAAAGGAATCACCTAACAAGTGCCCTGGGAGCCCACACTGCCTGAGGGAGCATCTGTTTGCTGCTGGGAGAAGAGAGCCCTCTGAGGGCTGGCATGCCCTATGGCCATGTGCTGCTATCTGCTCCTGTGTGTTGGCCCAGCCCCTTCAAGCCTGTGCCTTTGTGTCCTCTTTCTTCTCTGGGCCACTGAGCACCCATGTGCTGTGAGCATCCTCACAAGGCAGCACTGCCAGCTTCGTGCTGGGATGCAGGATTTGGGTGAGCAGGGAGGGGTGCAGGATGGGCCACCCTTCCTCTCATGCTCTTACTCTCTGACCAGTGTGAAAATAGTTTTGGCCTGCTCTACCCAGCTTTATTGACTATTTTTTGTGGTTTTACTGTGGCTGATGTCTGTGCATCTCCCCCTGGGCCCTGCTCTTAGGTCCAGCTGAGTTCTGGTTCCACAGCAGGCTGCTGTGCACAAGCTTGCCATCAGCCCGGGAGGGATGATGCTTCATTGCCTCCCTTCTGATTTCCTCCCAAAAATGTGGCTTTGCTGAGACGCCCACAAACCTCTTGGCAGCAACAAGGCAGTCATGTTGTGACTGCTGCCATGTGTGCTGGCTCACACTGTCTCCCAGTCTTCTCTTCCTCCCCCAGTTCTGATTCCACCTCTTCCCTCTCTCCTGTGCATTTGAATGCAAAGTCTTTGGGGTACAGAATTTTTTCTCCCAGGGGAAATGGTAGATTCCCCCACTTCGAAAAGTTTGAAATCTCAGCTCAACAGAGTGCTGAGACATCTCACATAAGCAGTGATATTAGAAGGTCTGAACCAGATGATCCTTGAGGTCCCTTCCAACCTGACATTCTGTGATTCTGTCATGCTGGCTTTGCAAAGGGTTATGGCAGTTCCGGACACTGGATTCCCAAGCTCAGGATTTCTCACTTTTCATTGGTCTTTCTTATGCTAAAGTTCGTGGAATAATGAATTAGGTTTGAATCTCAGCTTTTTTAAAATGAAGCTGCATACCCCACCCTGCAGACTTGAGTTAGAGCATGGAAAGGGGATCAGATGGCAGTGCAGAAACTAGAGGCAGAAAAAGTAAGGAATCATTAGTGTGCTATTAAAATAAAACAAAATAAAACCAAGCAAACAACAAAAAACTCTTAAAGACTCCAGAATTTGGGAGAGCCCTGACCCAAGATTTTTGAATTTCAGTATTTGGAAAATCTTTTTATGGATAGAAATTCCGTGGTTCCATGTGTCCATATGCGTTGCCAAGTGAATTTTCTCAGTTCCCGTTTAAATTCTCCTATGTACAGTCGAGTTGCATGACCAAAATAAAATAAAATTAGTTCTCTTTGCAGCCTTCAAGGTATTCTTGCATTTCCAGATTGCTCATTGCAGTGGGAAGCGATCCCTTGCTCCCCTGGGCTGTTGTCAGTCTCAAAAGTTACGTGAGCATGACTGGTATGTCCAAAGGGTAGTTTATGCTTTCTTTTCCCACCCTTTGGCTTTTAATCAATTCCCCAGATTGACCCTGCCTCCAATTTAATGTGTATTTCAACTACTTGGCCCTTTGGGTTTTGTTTTAAAATGTGGTTTTCCTGGGCTTTCCACATGAGTACAACTGATGAGGCAGTAGAGAGGCTGTAAAAATGCTCGCTGGATTTTGAGAAACAGTAGAAACAGTCCAAAACAATACATCTATTTGTACGTGTGGTCCCTCCTATTTCCTCTTCTCTCTTCAGCTGCTCCAAAGAACCATCACTTTTAATATTTGGATCACTCATCTCTCTGGTTGCTCTGTGAGCCTGGATGCGCGCACTAAGCAGAGCTTCTCTGTGGAGGAAGAAAGCACCGGGTGCTGGGTGATGGCAAACCCACGAGTTTTTTCAGTGGAAGGCACAGAGGAAGTGTTGCAGTGCCAGGCGGAAATGTGTGTATGGGTGTGAGTGTGTGTGTGGCCCTCAGCACCCAAAGAAGCCAAAGCCAAGCAGGGTGCAGCTCTTGGGCAGGGCTGTGGGTTGCTGGGTTTGGCTTCTGCCGTGCAACAGGCAGCACCCTGGCGCTGGTGTGGGTGCAAAGGGATGAGCAAAATGATTGGTAAAAGTGGAGCCAAACCAGAGAGGTTTGCTGTGTTCTTCTCTGGATATTGTTTGAAATGAGAGCCAGCCTGAAAGGACTGATAACACAAAAGCTTTCCTTTGACTGCAGCTTTTTTTTAAAAGAAAACGTTGTTCCTTCACTTTATATACGTTCACATCAGTTGGATTGTACTTGCCATCCTGGGAGAAAAGGATCACAGAAAAACATTAATAACATAATTAAAACATTGGCATTTTTGTGTTATATACAGATGCAGAACACGAGAAGACAGGTTGGATCTGGTTTTCAGGCAGTGAAAGTTTAAAACAGAAATGCTCTTTCCAGCACTTCCCCACATGAATTATCTCCAGCTGTCATTGTGGGTCTTTGTTTATAAAATCAAAAATAAGGATTCTTTTTTAAGCTTTACAAATGGATACAGAAAGGTGACAACTTAATCTGACTTCTTAAGATTCCCCCCTCTTGGTTAATGGGTAAACCTTTCCCTCAGACTCTGGTGGTTTCTATCTGGTGGGGGGTTGTGCTTAGGCTATCAGAGGGCTGGAGGACGAGCAGGACACTGAGGGTGAGGACCTTTATTTAGGGTTTTCCTTGTGCCAGTCTCTTTGAGCTTGCCCTTGGCCAAAGAGCCTTGCGTTGGTGTTTGTGGGCATGTTTCTGTTGAAGTAATTTCATTGAATTTCCTGTTAAAATGCCAGCCAGCTTGCTTGCTGGTGGAGTCAGTACTCTAACAGATAGGCTGTTGTTTTGCCTCTGCCTTTGTCCAGGCAGAGCCTCATGACCCAGCCTGGATGCAGGCTTGAGCACAGCTCTGCATGGCTGCATGCTCAGGGAAGCAGAGGGACAGAGAGATCAATGTGTGTTTTTTGGGAATAGGTTGGTGTTTGGGGCTTGAAACAGTGGTGGGGTTGTTTTGTTTTCTTTTTTTTTTTTTTTTTTTTTTTTTTTTTTTGAGAGGTGAATGGGCTCATCTGGGAGGGTGCACTGCCGACTCGTTGACATTTGATTTAAATTGTGTTTGTGTGGTTTTCCACCAAGAGGTCTTTCCCACAGGATTTGATTCTGATGAGCTGCAGTGCTTTGGGCTAGGAGCTGCTGATAGGTATGCTCAGGGTGCTCCAACACAGGGGCCAAGGGAGAAAACAGCTCAGCCCAACCTACCCATGTGGCTGATGCACAAAATGTCAGAGGAACCCAAGGAGCATCACAGAGAACCCATCTGCCTGCCCAGGGTGCATTGCTGCTGCTCTGGCAGCACTGAGTGCACTTTTCTTTCCTGCAGAAATGGATTGGGTTTGGTTCTGGACTGGCAGCATTTCTTTGTACTTGGATATTGGCTTTCCCTGTGGGGGAATTTGTGGTTTCTAAGACTCTTAATTGCTTTAAGTGTAATAGTTTTTTCTCTGCTTTCATAATGACTTCGGTGGGTGCCATCTGCTGTTGTGACAGGGCTGAGCACCACAAGGTCGAGCCCTGAATGCTTTTTGTGCATGAGGTGGGTATTTTTTCAGAAAAGCTAAGACTTTGATTTTCAGGGCTTAAGGCTTTACCTCCAGACTTGTTGGTTCAATAGAGTGGGCCAATGGGTGAAAAATACTTGTGTTGGCTTCCTTCTTTCTCTACAGGTCTGTTTGCAGAGGCAGCATCATGCCTGATCTCACTAGGCAGCCAGGACAGTTTGGGATGGACAGAGGAGTCTGTGTTTCCTCAATGGCAGGCAGGGCACAGGCCACATCTTTACATGAGCAGCTGCTTTGCTTGCAAACAGCTTGACCTACATCTTTTAGCTTCACTTTAGAAACATTGTTATGGCTCCTGTGGCAGCCTGGCAGTGTTGTGCTGGGTGCGAGCATCTCCAGGCACAGTGCTGAGGGTGATGGAGGTATGCAGTTTGCTGAAACAGAAAAATCACACAGCTTGGGTCAGGAGAGCTTTAGGGACTGCACTTCTAACCACTCCAGAGGAGAAATGCCTGCCCATGGCTGCTTCAAAGACCATCTGGGTTACAGCCCTCAGCAGCCTTGCTACCCCACATCCCTCCCCTCCTGGAGCTCCCTGGGTCATTGGCTGCATGTCCCAGAACTCAACTGGCCCTCATGGGATGCAGATCACAGCACCAGACTGCACAACTTATTTTGTCCAATATCACTAAATCAAGAAGAGTGGAAGGTCTGTGGTGATTTACTTTAAGGAGCTTTTTCAGTGTTATACAGGTTTTAAAGAGTCTCATGAGAGGATATGGGACCCTTTGCAGTCACAGCATGTTAGGGGTTGGAAGGGACCTGTGGAAATCATCCAGTTCAGCTCCCTGGTCAGAGCAGAATCACCTGAAACAGGTTGCACAGGATGGCATCCCGGTGGGTTTTGAATGTCTCCAGAGATGGAGACTCCACCATCTCTCTGGCCAGCCTGGTCCAGGACTCTGCCACCCTCAAAGCAAAGAAATTCCTCCTCATTTTTAGATAGACCTTTCTATGTTGAAGTTTGTGCTCTTTATCTCTTGTTCTGTCACTGGGCATCACTGGAAAAAGACTGACTCCAGAGTCCTGACACCAACCCTGAATGTATTTTGAAGTGTTGATAAGATCCCCCCCTCTGTCTTCCCCAGAATAAAAAGACCCAAGTCCCTCAGCCTCTTCTCATAAGAATCTAGTCCCCTAATCATCTTCGTAGCCCTTTGCTGTACCCTCTCCAGCAGGTCCTTGTCCTCTGGGAACTGAGGAGCCCAGAAGTGGACACAGGACTCCAGATAGGGCCTCACCAGGATGAGTCTTACTCAATAAAGAGTCCTTCCTCTTTAATTGTCATCAAATGCCACGAGGGTCACTGCCAGGACTTTGTCTTGGTGGTCATCAGAGATGCCAAAGATAGACAAGAAATATTAGAAATAGTATCAAAACCTCACCTTTGAAAAAGAACAAGTTTAGAAACAGAACCCCAGTTTCAGGATCATGTTGCAAAATAGAAAAGAACTGAAAATGTTGTGTAATAAATAGGGAGGCCTAAGTTCTGGGTACCCCAAGCCACTATTTAATGCCATAGTGATTGGAAAGGCTCTTAGAGACAATCTGATTTACTGTTACAGCTGCTGTCAGGGCAAGGTGAGAGGGGGAGCTGATGAAAGCCATGCTTGGACTCATGGCACTGCTCTAACCAGGTCACACTGCTGAGTTTTGCTGGGATTGTTGCCATGATTAGCAGCAAGAAAAGCAAACTGGGAGGTTGGCAGAGAGCTGTGTACCTTGTCTGTTTGGTCCTGCCTGGTCTTATAGGGTGGGCAAGCTTTGGAGTTGCCTGGCCCCAGACCTGCAAATGGGACAGCAGCTTGTGAATGTCCTGTTAATTCACACTAATTTGCAAAGCTTGGCAGATTTTCAGAGCACACAGTGTTATCCTGAAATGGGACCAGTGTTTCAGATGCTTAACCAAATTCAATTAACACAGTTAAAGTGCATGAGGCTGAGAGAAAACAGTTCCTTTTCTCCATCTACCTATTGGGTTTTTGGGACACCTGTTTCTCAGGTGTCTTCATTTGTTTGGTGAGACTCCTGTGCAGCTCAGATCCTGATGAGGCTTTCAGGATCCAGGATGCTTCCTGTGCAGTGGGGCTGACAGCATCTGCCACCCATCAAATTCACTGGGGAGCAGCAGCACCCAGGCAGGCTGGCACCCAGCATGAGCTGTCTGCTTGGTTCTCCCACTGATGATCCAGTGGGCTTCTCCTGTGATGGCTGCAGTGCCAAACAGACCCTGTTTGATTTTTTTTAATTCTTGGTTTTTTTATCAAGTACTAGAATATGGCTGCAAAGGAAAGTCATCAGTTTGTTTTTAGTGTAGAGTTTAATTTTCAAAACTGCAGTGCTAAGTGCCTGACTCTAGCTTATGAAATCTGAAGTCTAGGGCTGGGCAGCTGGAATTACATTTTCCTGCTTCAGAGGTTTGTGTTTTTCTCTCAGATTTTTTTCTGGGCTTGTAAGACAACTGCAATTGTCAACGTAATGGTGTTTTCCTGATAGTTTTTACTCATGACTCCAGGGATTTTGAAGAAGTTCTTGCTTCCCAGAAATGTAAATGTGAGCAGAACCGAGCCCTTGATTTTTCCAGCTTTCAGCTGTGTCTGAGGTGTGATTTATGGAGAAGGTTTTCCTGCCTTTCCAGAGGGATGTGGCTCTTCCTTCCACCAGATTCCATCTCTGCAGGTTATAGCACCTGGCTGGCTCTCTTCTCCCAGCAGCACATTTCTAGAGAGATCACAGCTCTCATCAGCTCCTCTAGCAAAACCTGCTTGGAGCTTGAGTGGATCCAGTGTAGGAGCCATAATTTTTTTTGAGCTGTACGGATGAGCTGCTTGTACATAAAGAGGCTGAAGCTTGCAGCTGTTAAAGCTGTGGCCTGTCTGGGAGGATTTTTTGCTCCATTAAGAAATTAGAGACTGTGCTTTGACAGGAACAGCACAGTGCTTTGTTTGTTTCTTCCTGTAGCTTATTATCAGGCACAAATAACTTAACCCCTCATCTCCCTCTCTGTAAAATGTGCAAATCATTGGTTACCTACATCGCATGAGTACCAGGCTGCTGAAGTAGCAAGCAGTTCATTAGTAATACAGTTTGAAAATTAAGGCTAAATTAAGCACAAAATGTAAGTTATTGGTTATTTTATCTATTTTATATATATATAAATTTTATTATCTTCTATTTTTCCTGCAGGAAAAAACCAAAGTGGTTGAACCCTTGGACTATGAGAATGTGATCCTTCAACGCAAAGTTCAGATCTACAGTGACCCTCTCCGGGACCTGCTGATATTTCCAATTGAAGATGTATCTGTGAGTTTGTGCAGGCTGATTCTCTTGTTTGAGGCTCTCTCAGCCCCAGTCCTGTTTATTTACCATAGAAAATTTCCACTGTTAATGCCACGTTGATTTTTGGCTGTGTTACTGACGCATAAACCAGAAATGACCTTCTGGTGCCCACCGTGTTTGTTTATAGCAAGTATCAAGCCCTAAAGACCCCCTTTACACTGAAACCATGTTCTTTCTTTCCCTGCAGATCTCAGTCATTTGTCGGCAGAGAAGAACAGTCCAGTCTACAGTGCCAGAAGATGCTCTAAAAAAAGCTCAGAGTCTCTTTGTCAAAGAGGTAAGGGCTGAAGCCCAAGCAACACCTGCCTTCAGCTATTCCTGCCTTAGGCAAGATGTTCTGCCGTAGCTCCTGGTCTGTGAGGTTGCAGATCACTTAGGTTTTCCTGTGTGTGAAGTACCAGTCAGTGGCAGAATGACCATGTCAGAGAGTTCTCACACATGCCTCTTGTGTGGTGCTTCTTTCCAGTGGTTATTGGATGCAGCAGACAAGGTTTGTGGTTTTGCATCGCCTGCCTGAGCTGCAAGGTGTAGGGGGTGCAGCAGGGTGGGCTACACAGCCTCCCTGGAGCATCCCCAGGGCCACAGGTTTGTTCTGTAAAATGCCATTCTCCTGGACCATTCCATCCAAGTGCAGTGAAGATCCATGCCAAGCAATTGTCAATGTCAGGTTAGAGTTACGACATTTCTAAGGGCAGAAAATTGGTACTTTCTGGAAAACTGTCCCCTCCCACATCACTTCTCCCTTTTTAAAGCCTTGGAGTGATGTAAATCCAGAATGAGCAGCTGCGTGGCAGACCAGATGCTGTGTGATTTTTGTCTGTGTGCTGAAAAGGTTCCTTATGAAATTCTGTATTGCAATACAAAACAAGTGAAGCAGCTTGCTCAGACCTTTCCCACTTGAGCTTACCTCACCCAGCAGTCTGTAACCATCCAGACTTGTGCAGGGTTTTGTTTTGGTTGGTGTAGCTTTCAAAGAGCCGTATTGTTTTCCTTTCAGTGCATTAAAACCTACAGCTCAGACTGGCATGTGGTAAACTACAAATATGAGGAATACTCAGGAGACTTTCGGATGTTGCCATGGTAAGTGTTGTGCTCCCTTGGAATACAAATGCACAGTCACAGGACTGGGGTTTGGTCAGGCTTAGGAAAAACTGTCTGCCCTTTTTCCTGGGGCCTGTCCCACCAGAAGCATCCCCTCTAGATGTATGTTGTACTGAAGTTCAGAGAGCCAGAGGTTAATTTTATCATGCTGTTGTCACTAAGCTCTGTCAGGGAAATGCTGACAATACTGCCAGCACACAGTGTGGGTCATTAGTTCACATGCTGTCCACCAGTGTGCAAACAGCCCCCTCCATCTAAGATGAGGATGGATTGCAGTCTGGGCAGAATAAATAGTGTTGGCAATGTCTGCTCATCCCAAATTGGGAGCCTTGTTGTTTCCCCTCATATTCTCTGCATGCTGGACATGGTGTTCCCACGATGAGCAGATCTTTTCTGTGCTCCATCACTGAGATGCAGTTTTACAGGTTCAGTCTGGTGGTGTATATTGCTGTTAATGCTGGAGATTTCTGTGCTCTGAAATGCTGGGCTGTGCCAGTGATTCCAGTCCCAAAGCTAATTGGGTTTTTCAGACAGGGATATACATCTCAGATTGCTGCTGGATTTTCATTTACTCTCTGGTGGTACCTGCTCTGCTCTTGCACTCCATGCTCCATGCATGTCTGGACCACTCTTCAGGCTGCTTGTACAGACAGCATGATAAATGCTTTTTCTCATTAGCTGGCCAAAATGGGGTCTGTTCTGAGGATATTGCAGGGAAATGAAGCAGCAGTGGGGCAACACTGTTGATCAAATAGTATTAAAGTCTGTGAATAATCTTGCAGTCTGATCTTGCTGCTTTTTTAGCAACATGGTAGATAAATCAGCCTGTGGCATCTCTGTGTTGCATAAATGCAACTCAGCAGAAACTCTGCAGAATCAGATGGCTGACATGGAGAAAGCTAATTACCTACTTCATTGTGCTTAGTTTCCATGAAATGGACTCAGAATTTAGCTCTCTCCAGCTGTAAGGGGCTGTAGGTCTCCAGCATCAGCTGGATCCAGCACCAGCTGCTGGCTTGGAGGACTCTTGTTTCCCAGTCATTAAAAGTGGAAATGTGTTGTGATTTCAGCAAATCCTTTAGGCCAGACAAGATTCCAAGCCATGTGTTTGAAATTGATGAAGACTTTGAAAAAGATGAGGTAAGGAGATTATTTTTATTTTTTTTTTACATATTCTGCTCTAAAATTCTGTTACAAAGCAGATTTCACAAGGCAAAGTCATAAATCAGTTCCCAGGAATGGCCTTCTGGTGAGATGCTTTGTACTGTGAAGATGGGACCAAAACAAGGTTGGTTGTGGAAGACTGTTCCAAGTGTTTTGGCATTTGTCTGTTTTGACATAGCCATATCTAAAGGATTCAGTTACAGCTTCCTGATGGATCTTTTACATTTGGATTATGTAATGGAAATTCAAGTATAAGAAATCTCTTGATGGGAAGAAAGTGAACCATTATAAAGGAGAAATCATGGGTTGTTTTAACTGAGGAAATAAAGCATTAGATAATTTATTTTCTCATTGTAAGTTTGACAGGAAAAGGGTGAAAGCCTGCTATTTGGGATGCAGGAGATAATAAAAACCAGTCCCTTTATAGCTTGTCTGCAGACAGTGCAGGTCTGCTTCCACTGCTGAGTCACTGGAAATCCCAGGGTGAGGTTTTTTCACCAGTCTGGGATCTCATTTCACTCCCTCCCCTGTGGAGGTCACAGATAAGTGGGGATGGAGGAGTATTCTCTCTTTCTGGAACCACAGGACAGGAACGAAGATGGAAATCCCAGGTGGGATGCCAAGAACAACCTGGTTGAGTCACTTGAAAATTTTTGCTTTAATAATATGAAACCACTCAGTTACACTTCAGCTATTGGTGTTTGCTGGGTTTTGCCTATATTTAAAATGGGGAGTGGATTTCTACAAAAGGAAATGACCAAGTAAGTGTGGGTTTCTGCATTTTGCAACTTTCTGAATAGACCAGTTGGAACATTTCCTTCTTCCTCAGGTTTTTGAAATACTGCCCAAGAGCCAACATGCATTTCATCATTGCAAAATGTGCAGCTCTATCTGTGTAGATGTAATCTGTCTTGTTTAAAGGGGGCCCAAACGAGCCTTTTGTGCCTCTGTCTTGGAAACAGAAAACACTGAAGTTTTTTGTGATGACACTGTACATGTAACTGTACATGTTACACATACATTCCACCTGTTACTGTATTGCTGTAGTTAAAACTGTATAGTATTCCTGTGGGGACATATCCTTTGTGTCCAAGAGGAGTTTTGCATGAGAGGCTCTTCACTGGATCTGAGTGATCTGAGAGGAGAAGGGGCAATGGTTTAAAACTTGAAAAGTGGATATTTAAATTAGATATTAGGAGGAAATTCTTTACTATGAGGGTGGTGAGACATTGAACAGGTTGCCTAAGGAAGTTTTAGATGCCCCCTCACTGGAAGTGTTGAAGGATGGGGTCTTGAGCAACCTGATCTAGTGGGATGTGTCCCTGCCCATGGCAGGGGGGTTGGAACTGGCTGATCTTTAAGGTCCCTTCCAACCCAAGCCATTCCATATGATCCTCTTTTTCTGGCATTTTGCTGTCTTACAGGATTCCTCATCTCTGTGCTCCCAGAAGGGTGGTGTGATAAAGCAAGGCTGGCTGCACAAAGCAAACGTAAATAGCACAATCACTGTTACTATGAAGGTGAGTTTGATCCAGCATTCTGTAGAGTATCCCAAAGCGGACTGGAAAAACCAGCCTGGTAACAGCTGTTGACCCTTTCCACCTTCAAATGTAAGACTAATGCACTTCAAATCATGACAAGAGAGATGAACAAAAAAGGCTGTGTTCTATTAAACCTATATTAAACCTAATCTATTAAAAATTGTTTTCTGAATAAGCAGCTGGAGCCCAGAACAGGAAAAGGATTTAAATAACTGAAACAGCTGCCCTGCAAAGAAGATTTTCTGAATTGGTAGTTTCCTTGCTGCTAGAAAATATGTATGGATGCCAGCTCTGAACTGAAATTACAAGTCTTTGTTCTAAAAGCAGGGGTGATATCATGGAGGAGATGGAGCAATACTGGCCCAGAAGCAACAGCTGCATCACCTCCTATTCTCTGCCATGCATAATCCAGCATGACATTGCTTAGATTTGGAAATGGGAGCTTTTTAATATCTCCACTCCAGGTTTTTGCTGGGGTAATAACCCTGTCTGTTGTTCCACCACACAGCTGCCTTGTCACAGCACAGACAATATTAGGGAGTGCTAGGAGTTCTCACATGTCTGTTCCAAATTCTTGTGAAGAATTGCTTTGTAATTCTGACTGAGGACTTTATCAAAAAGGCTCTGGAAATACCTGCTCTAGGAATCTTCAAGCAGTGTGCTGATCTAAATTTACTGTGCAGTGTAACTTTGAGATAAATGAATCTGGAACCAGCTGAGAGACAGCTGGAAGCGTGGGGCTTTGTTTTAGATGGACAAACCTGTAATAACAACAAGGACATTAAAATTAAAGAAGTTGACAAAATCTCTCTTTACAAAAACAAATCATACTCAAAGGGGTGAATGTGCAACACCAGGATCAACTGTGTTTCTTCTTAGGGTATTTTCTTAATAGCAGGAGAGCAGATACTGAAACTGAGACTGGTTTGTGATCTGCAACAGCCTGAATGCTTGTGCTAGCAAGACTTTGTTCTTTTGCAGGTATTCAAGAGGAGGTATTTCTACCTGTCACAACTCACAGATGGCTCCTATATTCTTAATTCCTACAAAGATGAGAAAATTTCAAAAGAATCCAAAGGCTGTATTTTCTTGGATGCCTGCAATGATGTTGTTCAGGTAGGTGTGCTTCCTGCATGGCCATGCTTGTGCTTACACATTGCTTACACATTGATCCAAGGCAGATACACTCTACCAAGGTCTGTGTCATCAAGGAGTAAAGACATGAGTTTACAAACCAACCCAGAGCTGGTTTGCCCTGTCAGCCAATCTGATTAAAAGGCAGGCAAGGAGTTTTGTGAGTGCCACGCTTTGGGCCAGGAAGACAGCAAGTGGAAGAATTGCTGTCAGAGTAAAATGGAATCATTTCATCATTACCTCATCTGCTGTATCCCTGCACTGTCCATCTCTTTTATCTGGTTTTCATAGGTCAGATGCCTTCCAAAACATCCCAAACAATGAATCCAGTAAGTAATTGGTGTGACTTAGTCTTGGACACCTTCCTCCTCTGCTTGCTGCTCAGCAGCTGTTAGTTTCTTAAGTTACTTCCCAAGATGTCCATTTAAACATACAGCCCTTTGGGACTTATGACCTGCAAAGGGCTTATAATGTTTTAGGAACAGGTATTTGTCCAGGGCTTAAACCTGGGTTTGCTTTGTTATGCCAAGAGTGAAGCAGAGCAGGGGATTGCTACTGGGCCTTCTGCTGTTGCTGTCTCTGCAGAAGCTTCCAGCACCAAGTGTGGTGGAACTGGTACAAGTGCAGCTTGAGTTACTCTGGTGGTTTGCTTCAGCATGGCTGAGTCAGAGCTGGGGGCTTCCATTGACCTTTCTGAACACAATAAAAGCAGTAGTGTGCATGCCTTGGTGATGCACAGATTGTACTCCCCAAGTTGCACCAGATTTGCCTTCGCTTCTCATTGGAAAGTGTTGTTTAAAGCCAGCAAAACTCAGGAAAATTCCATTGAACCATTTGCTTTTAAGGTAGCACTTAGATGCCTCCAAGTGTCCTGGAGTGCAGCATTACTTATGGTGTCAGAGAAATGCAGTTCCTGGTTTCTCTGGGTAAATCTCAAAGGTACACTGATGTAAGGAGGTTGTTTCTGTTCCTCAGTGCAGTGGCTGTGACTCAGTATGGGGTTCTTACACCCTCAGAGCAGTTGGCAGCTGTGGAGCTGTGTGCTGCTTGAGCACAGTGATTACTGCAGGAGAGATGCTGTGTCAGGGGGGAGGCTTGACTTGTTAGGTGATTTTTTTCCCTGTCGTGTTATTTCAGTTCAGGACCCCCACGGCAGATATTGTGCTGAGTCACTGAGGAAAATGTAATGGAAATCTTGCTCTTTCTCTTTTGTTCAGTGTCCTAAAATGCGCCGTTATGCGTTTGAACTCAAGACAATAGACAAGTACAGTCACTATCTGGCAGCTGAAACAGAGCAGGAGATGGAAGAGTGGCTAGTAACTCTGAGAAAGATCATACAGAGCAACACTGAGAGTTTGGTGCAAGAAAAGAAAGATACCGTGGAATCTGTGCAAGGTCAGTTCATAAATAAACATCTACCTTCTCCCTTCTCCAGCAGGATGCAAGCAATGTGCCTGAT